>NC_090667.1:17727985-18977985 GCF_013368605.1 Nyctibius grandis | reverse complement strand
CACAAGTGGAAAGTCTTCCTAGAAGTATGGCAGGCTCAGAAGCACGGAGGGGAGCCGGGAGCCAGGCATGTCCCATCGTGGGGTCATGAGGGAGAGGAAGGCAGCTTTGGAGCTGGGGGACCAAGCAGAGGAATTAGGAGGAAATAAGTCTCTGTACCATTGCAGCGTGTAAGGGGGGGTCTGCAGCTGCCGTACAGTGTCGGTGGGTGGGTAGAGCAGAGGCTTTGCCAGAGCCCCCCTGTGAAGGTTTCACCATAAGACAGAGAAGTAGTTGTTAGCTGAGGTCAGCACCGTGCCAGCAATGAGGAAAGAGGGGGGAAAACTGACCTAAAGGAAAGGAGATAAAATAACCCCCCAGCCAAGCCTGCTGCCGGCAAGGGGTGGGATGTGGCACGTGCTCGGCTGCCCCTGCACGGCTCCTGGGCCATGCCCAGGGAGTGAGCCAGTGAGCCAGTTTTTGATGGTTTTGAAAAGGGAAGTAGAAGATACAGAGGTATGTGGGGGAGCTGACGTTGGTAGGACAACTTAGCACCTCGTGGGATGTTTGGACTTTGGCGTGCTTCATGTCACAGCTTGAGGTCTCTGTGGTCCCGCTGTAACCCTGCCAGCCTCCTTGCGTTTATGGGGGAGAAAGGTGAGCCCGTGGAGGTGTTGGCAGTGGTAACGTCCTCGTGCCACCCCTCTCCACAGGGTAGGACCAGGCGAGCTTGTGTGGATCCTCTGAACGCCTGTGCGCTTGCCGCGGCCCTTGCTGGTGCCACAGCACCCCAGGACAGCAGAGCCTGGAGGTCAGTCCCACTTGGCACTGGATGACCCTTGAGCAGTTGCTTCCTGAGAGCTGCACATCCACACCCTATTCGTCCTCTGGGATGCTTGGCATGGATAGAGGCTTGGACATTTTTTTCCCCAAAACCTTTAGTGTGTGCTGTTTGGCAGGGGGTAGCCCAAAATCTATCGCTGCGACTGCTGGAACTCCTCCAGCCCCTGGGTTGGGGCCACCCTGGCTGGGGAGCCGGCAGGAGATGGGGCAGAGACGGGCTCTGCGTGGGGACGTCGGTGGAGATGCTGCGTGCGGGGCTGCCGAGGCTCTCCCAGCGCTGATGTCTCCCGTGTTGTTTTTTGCTGCTCTCCCTGCCCATGCTGCCAGGACCTGCCTTCCCTGGCCTCCAGCAGAGAGACGGTACGCCTCCGTCCTCCCGGCGTGTCCGTGTGTCCCCCTCCCCTTCTCGTTTCACACGAGCCCCCCCCTCTGTCCCCGCACGGGGTGCCGTTGACCGTGTGTCTCCTCTCCCCACGCTGGCAGGATTCCCGTTCCCAGGACTCGAGCACTGAGATGGTAGGCTGCTCTGCCCGCTTGATGCCTGGTTTTTCCTTCTCCTGGCGGTGTTTTTCTGCATGCTCTGCTCCGGGCACCCCGGGTCCGTCCCTCCCCGGGGTGTGGGTACCGTAACGAAGGGCAGCCTTGTAACGAGATGCACTTTGGTGCTGCTGAGCTGCTCTTGAGATGTGAGCTGAAACTCCTGCGTGTCTCTTGGCATGCCTTGATTTTTCTTCCTTTTCTCTATCGGGGGGGAGGGAAAAGAAGAAAAAAAAAAAAAGGCTGGACTGTCTTTATCCAAAATCCCCTGAACCGACCCCAAAGGAAAGGGACGCGCGCTCGCCGCAGAGCTCCTGGGTTAGCGTTGCTGGACTGTTTATCCGGGAGGGTCTGTAGGTGGGATGGGCTCCTCCGCCGCTGGGGTGACGCCGTCTCCCTGTATTCTGTGGCAGATGGTGGGGGGCTGTTGCTGCTGCCCATCGCTGGTAGAGTACCCCGGCCCCGAGGAGGTATGCTGCACCCACCGCGTCCTGCCCCGCCGCCCGCCCACGGCACCCTCCAGTCCCGACCAGGGAACCCCCGTTGCGGCTGGGTGGAGGCACCGGGGCCATGCGATGTCTCTGCAATCTCTTTCTCTTCCCTCTTTGAAGTGGGGTTTGGTCTCCTGGACTAGGGGGTTCACTTGGGGTACGGGCAGCAGCCTCTGCCTTGCAGGGGTTGTGGGGAAACCAACGGCCGGGATCTTTCCAAGCTGTGGATCTCTGATTTCCCAGCTCCAGCATTGTAGGGGCTCTGTGCTGCAGTTAAACCCCCGAGAAGGGGCTTGCCCTCCCCGCCGACAGCTGAACGCTGTGATTTCAGGGCTTCCCCTGTCACCTGCAGGTTGTGGTGGGAGATGATCAGAGATGGACACGCACCAGCGCTGGTCACAGCATCCCTGCCAGGGACTCGCTGGGAAACATCAGTTTTGAGCTGGTCTTTGCTGGGATTGAAGCGGGGGTGCAGGGGTGCATGGCTGGGGTGGGGTGATCTCCCGGCGCGGTGGTATGGTGACAAGCATCGCTGCCCTGAGCCAGGCTGACTTTCGGTGGTTTAATGCCGTGGTCCCTGTGAGCCGGGTGTCGGGCAGCTCCTTGGATGAGATGCCTTTTGCCGTGGCACTGGCCAGTTTTCCTTTCTCTCCCTTCCCCACCCTTTGCTGGTCTCTGCCCTGACGCCCGGGGTGGTCTCCATCTCCAGGTGAAGACAGAGATCAGCGTGGAGAGCAAGCACCAGACCCTGCAGGGCCTGGCCTTCCCCCTCCAGCTGGATGCTCAGCAAGCCATCCAGGCGCTCAAGCAGAAGAAAATCAACTACATCCAGCTGGTAGGTCCCTGACACGGCTCCCCCGCACCCCGCTCCCCTGCCTCTTGCTGCCACCTCTCACTCCTGTCCGCTCCCATGTCCCCCTTTTGTCCATCAGAAGCTGGATTTGGAGCGGGAGACCATCGACCTGGTGCACACGAGCCCCACGGAGATCACCGACCTGCCCAAGAGGATCCCCCAGGACTCAGCTCGCTACCATTTCTTCTTGTACAAGCACTCGCACGAGGGAGACTACCTGGAGTCTGTCGGTGAGTGCCCCGGCACTGGGGATGGCTGGTTAGAGCCCACACTGGTCTCCACTCTGCGTGGATCATCGCTCGCATGGGGACTAAGCGGGCATGGGGATAGAGATGGTGTGGCAGGGCGGTTCCCCCTTGCTGTCCTCCCATGGTGGGTGCTGGCAAGCCCTTTGGTGCCAAAAGAAGCTGCCACGCACAGTGCAGGGCTCTCTGGGCGCTGCCGCGGAGGATTTGTGCGGGCAGTTTGGTGGCCCCTGCGTTGCAGGCGCACCAGGAGAGATTGGGGGATGGCTCACCTTCAGTCGCCGAGTAGACTGTGACTCTTGGGGCTGGAAAAGCCATGACCAGGGTGGGCTGTGGCTACCTCGTGCTCCCTGGCCACAAGCCCTGCTCTCTTCTCGCAGTCTTTATCTACTCCATGCCTGGGTACAAATGCAGCATCAAGGAGCGCATGCTCTACTCCAGCTGCAAGAGCCGGTTGCTGGACACCGTGGAGCAGGAGTTTTGCCTGGAGATAGCCAAGAAGGTAAGTGCGAGCCCACCTGGAGGTGATGGAGCAGAGACCCGTGCCAGGCATCTGCAAGGGACTGTGCCGCAGCCTTGGTGCAGCCCCGCTGGTGGGCACGGGCGGGAGTGGGGTGCCCCAGCGGGGGGTTTCAGGACCCCAGGGAGCTGCTAACCCCCCGCTTGCCGCTCCCGGACGCAGATCGAGATCGATGATGGCGCCGAGCTGACGGCGGAGTTCCTCTACGAGGAGGTGCACCCCAAGCAGCACGCCTTCAAGCAGGCCTTCGCCAAGCCCAAGGGGCCCGTGGGCAAACGGGGACAGAAGCGGCTGATCAAGGGGCCGGGCGAGAACGGCGAGGACAGTTAGACCCCGCAGGGCCGGGCGGTGAACGGACAGCATCCCCACGGCGCTTCCCAGCTTCCTCTCCGCTGACCTGGGGATCTTTCCTTCCATCTCAGCCTATTTTTTTTTTCCCCCTTCTCTTTCCTATTTCATTCCTTTTTTTAAACATCAGGATGGCTTTGTTGCACCTGGGGGCAGAGCGATGAGGAGGGTTTGGGGTCGTCGGTGTTTCTTTTCCCTGCGTCCCTGTGCGAGCCCCGGGGCTGCTGGCGGAGGACGGGAGCAGCAGGTTCGTGTCCCCCAGCCTTGCTCCTGTCCCCCCTGGGGTCACAGCTGCTGCTCCCGCTGTCCCCCAGGTGACTGAAGGACCTGCTCACCTGCAAGCTGCTCTATGCAAAGGGAAGGGGATGGTGTTGGGGATTCCTGTTTGAAAAGAGAAAATGCTTCTTTCCCTGCTCCCCCAGTCCCCAGATTTTGCTCCCCTCCCCACCCCCCCCCCCGGCCCCATCCTGCTCTCGGTGTGCACAGCCCCTTTGCCCCAGGCCTGGAGTGATCCTGCACCCCTCAGGGTGCGGCCAGGACCCCTCCCCACAGGGTGGGCTTTGCTGGCAGGAGTTTGTCCCTGGGGGGAGCCGGCCGGCAGGAGGTGTTCGTTCCCCCCCCTGCCGAGTCCTGAGCTCATCCTGGCCCTGGAGAAAGGTCACTCTGCCTTTTGGTGATGTTTGCATCCCCTGTTTGATGGCTTTTCCCCTCGGAGGGAGCTGTTATGGCCCTGACTCAGCCCCATCGCTCTTAAGGATGGGAGCAGGGGGGAGTTCTGAGCCCTGGTCCACCCCCTCCATGTGCTCTGCCCCAACTCTCGCGCCCCTGGTTTATACCCAGCTCTCTGGTCTGGGCCAGCCCCAAGTCTTAAAAATCATGTGGGCTACCCCAAATCCTTGTGCGGGGAAGCGTGACAGCCCCTGTGTGACCCCCGGGGATGTCCCCAGCCACCAAGGGCCATCCCCAGCTCCAAGGGCTGAGCTTGGCACTGCGAATTGGGCTTCACTGGGGGCGAGAGCGCCTTGCTGCTGGGTACCAGTGAGGACTCGAGAGCCACCCGCCTCCCTGGGAACATGGAACCGGGGTCGGTGAAACCTGCCCTCCGCTTTCCTGCTGCCCCGGCGACTGTGCGGACGTTACCTTGGCCTCGACGGAGCGGGCGGTGGGGGGGGTTGAAGCTGGGGGGAGCAGAGCACACTGCACTGAACGCTGTATTTTCTAAAGAATAAAGTATTTTTAAAACAGTCTGATGCTCCTTGGAGGTCCCCTGGGCTCCCCAAGTTTGGGCATTCAGCAGGCGCTGGAGCTGAAGAGCAAATTGCTCGGACGGGGCAAGCGGGGAGCCAGCACCCAGCACCGCCTGCCCGCTGTGGCCACGTCCAGCCCTCGGCACCCCGGGGACGTTCACGCTTTAATCCAGGGCTCTGGGACAACCCTTTAATGCCTGGGAGGGGTTTTAATGCCAGAACCCTCCAGCGATGCCCAGCCTGGGGCTGTTGGTTTTTTGGCTGGGGTGAATTCCTGCGTGGCGACGGGAGGGAACGCAGGGTGATGTGTTGGGAAGGCAATGGGGTCTGCCTGCGTCCCAGGTCCCCCATCCTTCCCACTCCTTGCCCAGGGCGAGGCAGAGAGATGCCCAGGCTCCTGGGAGGGGAGCCGGACCCCGCGCCTCCCTTGGCGGTGAGCAGCTGTCCTGCCAGAGCTCTTCAGCACCCAAAAAACACCCCACAGCCAAAATCTCCTCACTCCAGCTGGGTTGCGGGGCCCAAATATTGAGTGGGGGTGAGGGGTGTCCCCCATTTCCCACCCACCCCTCTCACTGCCCCTGTCTCCCTGCCAGCGCAGCCGTCCCCAGCTGAAAGCCCCTCCGTGCCAAAGGACGACTGTGTGTGGCTGTGGGGGAGATGGCCAGGAGCAGCCCAAGGGATGGAGATCCCCAGCTCAGCACCCATCCCATCCCATCCCATCTCATCCTCCATCTTCTATCCCATCCCATCCTGTCCCCTCCCATCCTATCCCCCCCATTCCATCCCACCCACTCCAACCTGTCCCTCCTGTCCCCTCCATCCCATCTCATTCCATCCCACCCTCCATCTTCTATCCCATCCCTTCCTGTCCCCTCCCATCCTATCCTATCTCACCCTGTCCCCTCATCCCCTCCTGTCCCTCCCATCCCACCCCACTCCACCCCGTCCCTCCTGTCCCCTCCATACCATCCCATGTCCTCACCTGGCTCAGGTGTCTGGGGGCCAGGCGCGGGCAGGCAGCACCGCACCGAGGGCAGCCCGGCCCCGCACACAGCCCGGCCACGCACAGCCCTCCACCCCCTCGCGCCGTGGGGGGCCTGAGCCCACCCCGTCCCGCTTGCCCGTCCCATGCTGCACGACGCCTTTCTTGTCCCAGGTGGCCCAAGGTGGGTGGCAGCTCTCGGCAGAGCCACCGCGTGCTGTGGGAGGCCCTTAGCTCTGTGCTGGAGCGTGGGGCAAGGGTGGCCAGGAGCAGGGCCGTGCTGTGGAGTCTCTGCTGTCTCCTATAAGCACAGCCCAGCAGGCACACACCAACCAGCTCGTGGCTTTTGTGGAGCTTATCAGGGTTCAGACAGTTGCAGCTCAGCCTCTGTTAATTTTGGTTGGAAATGAGTAGAAGAGAATCTATGGAGCGGGGTGGAAGGGTGCTGATGCGGTGCAGGGGGAGGAGAGGAGCAAAACAACTTGTGGGCAGAGCCCCAACCATCGTGTGTGTCGGGTTTCCTTTGGAAAACGCGTTACACAGCCGATCCCAGCTCAACACCGAGCAATTCTCGGGGCAATTAAAGCTCTCGCAAACCCGGCTGCTGCCTCCTGACCCCCCGTCCCTACACCCAGCTCACACGCGAGGGTTCACGCAAGCACCAACCCCTCTCTTTCTTTTTAAGTTTGAGCTAAAAAGTCTCCCCTGCTGAGCACCAAAAGCTCTGGGGTTTGAGGTGATGCTTGGGAAAGCTGGGTTTGGTCAGCAGCCGCTGGTGCCACCCCAGGGACAAGGCCACCCTGGGGACAAGGCCACCCCACCACAGCATTTGCTCAGCCACAGAGGGAGCAGCGGGGCACAGCCAGCTGCAAGAGGAGGAGGCAGCTGCAGGTGGATGGGGCTGAGCATCCCCGCAGCCAGCCCCAGCGCTCAGGGTGTTTTAAGACTCACAAACAAGGGCTCACGGGGTCCACGGCGAACGAGCCGCAGGGGAAAGGATCTGACTGGATTCCCAGGTGGAAAAGTGCAAAGGGCAAAATCTCAGCAGAGAAACTCCTTTGGTTTCTGCTCCCCTGAGAGCTGAAGAGCTGCAAAGGAGTTGCACCTGGTTGTAAGCCGAATGTGTGAATTGGAAGAGCCGCCTGGCATCTGGGCTATGAAACCACAGGTGCCCGCGGGAAAGGGAGATGAGCCCTCGCCCCTTCAAGAGATCCTGCCCCAGCCAAAGCTCTGTTTGGGGGATGGCAGCCAGGAGGGAGGAGGGTGTAGGAGCCGTAAGGAGTGAAAGGATATTTACCCAAGGGGGTAAGTATATCCAGGATGAGCCCCCCAGGACTACCCAAGCCTGGAGGTGTGGGTGGAGAGGAGGGAGCCTGACCTAGCCTGGGGTTGTCAAGGGTTTGGGATCAGGTTGGAGGGTGGCTGGGGCACAGAGCATCCTAAATAACTGGGAGCCTGGCCATGCTGGTGCTGGGCTGGTGGCTCTGGGCCAGGGGCTACCATAGTGTGAGGCTTCTGTGTCTTGTGCCAGCACGAGCTGCAGCCCAGCTGGTGTCTCCCTGGATGACAGGGATTTATAAGCCCAAACTACAGCAGTTTGCAGTGAGCCCCCACTTGCATCCCCATCCCAGCTGCTGGCAGTGGGGCAGGGGACCCATTTGCAATCCAATTTGCAACAAGCTCCCTGCTGCTCTTCCCTGGGGAGCACCACGCATGGCTATTGCCCCCTCTCTCCCCTCCGTGTGCTCCATCCCAAGCCTGCCAAGAAGTGGGCTTTCCTGTGTGCCGCTGCGGCTGAACTAGGCAGCCAGGGGAGGGCCCCTGTGCTGGGGCTGGCAGGACCCCTGTGCCGGGGGGTGGCAGGTCTGCAGCTGCACCATCCCTTTGCAGCCCCTCCCTGGGGTGGAGAATGGGGGAATGGATCTTCCTGGAGGAGGAGGAGGGGGTGCTGTCAGGAAGGGTGGCTTCTCCCCACCCTGTAAAGCCCAGCACCTCCCTGGGGAGCACCAGGTCAGGCTCTGCTGGGGGTCAGGGCAAACCCCAAGCAGTGGGGCTTGGTTGGCACCTTCTGCTCTGGGTGATGGATCTGGGAGAAGGGCAAGGCTTAAGGTCTCCGACCCCTTGGGTGTTTCTCTGCATTAACAGCTTGTTTCTACCTAAAACACCCTGTCTGTCCCATTGCCATCTGTCCCTCCAGGCAGGGGTATGACCTGTCATTCCCAATGATTTAAGGCTTAGCTGGTGTTATAAACATTATCTAAAAGCAAGCGTTAGTTCAAGGCATAATCCCAGGCTGACATGTAGCTAGGTGGCCCATCTGAATACAAGAAAAGCAGAAGATCTGGACCTGTGATGCAGTTATTTGGTCACGCTGCTGGTGTTTAGAGTGAGACCTGCCACGTGCCTCCATCTGGAGCCTGTGAGAGGTGATGGGTCCTGCAGGCAGCAAAAGTTCAGCCTGGATTTTTAAGAGGAGTAAAGCATGGGTTCGCTTTTCAGGAGCAGGAGAGGAAAGGTCTTTTGGGGGCTGAACACACCCCGAGAGAAGTGCATGTGGTGGGCCACCAGCATGGGCTCTAAAATACCAATTATCAGGCGGGAGCCCCTTCCCTGAGCTGCAGATATCGGGGAGCTCATGGGGCTTTTAAAGCCCTGGCATGGCAGGCAGAGATGGGCTGCGTGGTCCCTCCTGTACCAGGAGAGAAACCTTGGTAAACGAGTGCTGGGGAGGTCGAGTATGGGCTGAGGGGCCACAGAGCGAGAGATGTGCCCCAAAATAAATGGGTGCAAGGTACCAGGGACACAAGTGCCATGAGTCTAGCTGTGTTAGTAATACTCCTATTATTATTATTGCTGGCTAGGAAACAGCATGGACTTTTACTGGCTGAAAGCCGCAGCAGCGAGCGCAGGCCCTGGGAATGGTTTTTGGGGCACTTATTTCCCCGCAGGACTGTGCTGCAGCAAGGGGCAGCTGGGGCTGGGTAGGGCCGACGGCTGGGGCGGTGGGAGCGTGCAGCCCGGCAGCCGTGGCACCATCCTCCTCTCCTGCGGCAACGTCCTGCTGGTGGGAGAAGCTGGCTCCAGCCTGACGGGCGAGTTTTAGTCCAGTTCCCTAAAGAAATGAAGGTCATGAGCTCCTGATGCTTGTTTCCTCCTGGGCTGAACCCATAGGTTATATCCAACCACTTACAGCATGCAGCGAGGGGTTGGTGGAAAATGAGGCCCCCAAAAGCTTCACGAGCATTAGCAGCTATGCTAATTAGCAGTCTCTGCCTGGTGGGAGTGGAGGGAGGGAGCAAGGAGGTGGAAGACACCACAGCCTGCCTAACCTGGCACCCAGAGGAGCACCTTCCCGATGCCTCCTCCCTGCGATGGGGAACACGTGCTCCTGTTTGCACTCAGGATGTTTTCACTGGCCCTGTGCCGCCTGGGCTTTCTCCATTGTGTAAATAGGGTGAGAAATGGAGGAGGATGTGAGTTTAAGGCTGTGCAACGTTCAACTAGATGAATTATTTTTGTCCCAGACAAATGTCAGCAGTGGCTTTACGGCTGTGTTCTTGCTTGCTTACTCTGCCGCTGCCATTGGCCATTTGTCTCTGACTGTAAACATCTTTTACCAATTACTTCCTCTATTATTTTCCAGAAACCAAACTAAATCTTACATAACCATCCCTAGTTATGAAACCCGTCATTCAAGTCTTGTTTGCTGGGAAATGATATGTGTTTGGTTTTTTGTTCTTTGTCCTTTTCATTGGGGAAAATTTATCCCTTCTGTGTGTCATTGGATTTGTCTTTCTTTTCTTTTACAGTTAAGTGATGGATTTCTGCTGGCCTCTTACTGCGCACTGGTTCTGCTTTCACACCCTTGCTTGCCACCACCAGAACTTAAGGTAACTTGTCACATCTGATGTTAATGGGTGTGGAGGTACCGATGGCCATGTGCCGGGGTTAGTTATGCTCCTCTCACTTCAGACGTTGCTAGCCTTGAATCTTAGGTTTTGGTTCTCTCCTGCGACTGATTTGGAATAATGTTTGAGATTTCTGAGAGCTGGTACCCTTTCTGTCTCTTATTTCTTCTGCTCTGCAGTACGGAGTGTAGAGTAGCTGCTACAAAAACCAGAAGTTTAAAAAAATGGGCTTATTAACTGGTATGTAAACTGGGCCAATCCTGAATGCTTTTTCGGTGAAGAAACTAGAAACACAAGTAACCTTGTGCTGTCAGATTGTGGCTATATGTTAGTCAGCATATCACGTGTATCCCCCCCCACAAACTGATAGCTTACACCAGCAGTTTGAAATGGCATTGAAGGCACATTGTGGTGTTAGGGATGCTGTTCTAGGAGAGATTGATGTAGGATCTGTGGCTTTTTACTTGATGTCTCAAATTAATGTAGTAATATAACCTAATATATAATGAGAAAAGCTCTGTAATGGAGATGCACTCAGTCTTAGGACACAAACTTACTTGTGGCAAGGCCAGGAAGTCAGGCTGTGGCACTGTGTTTTTCCTTGAATAGTACTGGAGCTTGCCTCAGTAAGACCCGGATAATGTCATAGCAAGCAAAAGCTAATTGACTTGAACAGCAATGCAACAATAACGTGGTGGTGGGTTTGAGCATGCCTGTTCATAAACTGCCTTGTTTAGCAATGGGGCTAAATTACCACATTAATGCTATAGCCTGATGGTGGGTAGTTTCCTCCCTCCTGCAGAACCCCTGCGCATGACAGAGGCAGCAATCACTTGGCTGGCTGGCAAGTGGCTGTTAAAAAGTAGCCTGATTTCTTGGGAAGTCAAATATTTTGCAAGGAATTCTTCTGAGAATAGCAGTGTGCTTCAGTACAGGCTTACATGATCAGTGATTTCCAGTTGATGGAGCTGAATATTTTGCTCTAACCTGGGCTTCTGTCTCCCCAATGTGTGGCTATTTGTGATATTATAATGGAGCCCTAAGAGGAGCTTCACAGCATGGCTGTGAGCACAACAGCGACAGGCAGTGCCAGGAGGCTGACTCGTTACAGCCAGAAAACAAGAGTACCTGGACAGAGTAGCTGTTCAATGACTTGTGAAAGCCAGACTGTAGCAGCTATTGGACATGCCTGTACATGAAGGAAGCAGTTCAGCGCTTTGCTCTAGTCTTCATGCCAATATTGACCTCTGAGTACACGTACACCCACAAAACTACTTCCCCCTGTTCAAAGCATACCCTTGCTATTTATGAAAGCATTAAATAGCATGGCAATTAGGCACCAGGCCTAGGTTTTCAGAGGGGTTGCAAGAGCAGCACTGATACTCTCTTACAACAATTTCTGTCAGAAGACCTGAATTATTAGATTGCTTACTGACAAGCAGTTTTTACCCTGGTTTTAGCCTAGCTCTGAGTGCACGGGAGAGCAGACCAGGCAGACTTGAAGAGACACATGCAGCCAGAGGCAACCTGCACCACCACCTCTGCTGTGGTAGATGTGCCCTCCTTTCCCAGCCACTATACCATCCTGCCACCCTGGGTTTCCAGCTGTCAAGCAGTTACAAAATGCCACTTGCTAAATCTCAGTAGCACTTTTTTCCTCTTGATAGTGAGCACCATGGTGAACACCAATGAGGGATTGCTTGTGTACAAAACTACAGGGGAAGACTATGGCTGTAGAGGGAGACACCACCTAGCAGAACCCTTTCTAAATGTCTGCAAGCTTTATTGTAGAGCATTTCTTAAGTAGTGTACTCCTGCTTAAGTTTTAGTGTGCCTGTAGTACTATACCTGCACATTTTCAAAAGTTCATGAGGAACTATAAATACCAATTTCCTCTTTTTGCAAGAAATAAATGCATCCCTTGTGGTACACCAGGAAACACTACTGAAGTTCTTTTGGCATATGCCCACTGAAAAAGCAGTACTTCAGCTGAAGGGCATTAAGCTGTAGACCACTGGTTTTATTCCATCAGATGCCCTTCCAACCACTGACACTTCAGTTCCAGTTATGGAAGATAAGTAGAGAAACAAACAAATGCAATTGGGCATAGTGGCTCTAGAAATTTATTTTCAGAGCTTAATGCTTCAATTATGATTAAAATGCTCAAGCAATTTAAAAATGCTACTGACTGGGTACTAGAACTAGACAAGAACACAATTAACACCATTACTTTCATGCACTGACAGATACTAGTTTGCTCATGCCACTGAAGTAGGATCTTTCTCGTTCACTCATCACTTCGAAATGTAGGGGTCTTCTGCAGAAGTTGCATTCAGCTGATGAATGCGGTTTCAGCTCTAGACCAACATCATTCCATGTAGCCAACAGTTTTTCTGTTAGGAACAGAAAAGTTAATCAAGATCAAATCAGATTGCTTTAGAGAAGCAGCAAGAGAGAAGTGTCAGCATACTTATTCTCCTAGCAAATAAGGAGTGATAAGAGGAATTCCCTGTGACATAATTTACCTCGAGTGAGGTGACTGGGCTGCAACTAAGTCTCAGCTATCCTCATACCACCTCTTCTGACAGGATCAGGAAGCAGCTACTTTCCCTGGACAGATCCATCTTTAAGACAGGTTAACAGCTCAGCCGAGGTGAGCAGATTTCTTTGGATCACATGTAACAAATGAAGGCTGGTTTGGACAATGCATGAGCAGAGCCCCAGCAGAACTGGCTGGGTATAGGTTTACACTGGCCTTGCACACTCCATTCTAAGCTGCAGTGCACTGGCCTTCACATGTCATGCTCAAAGCAGGTTAAGTGCAGAAGTATGCGCTATATATGCTGCAGCAGTGGAAAGACACTGTCCAGCTAGTGACATCTGAAACTTCAGTATTTCCTAGTCTCTTCTTCAGTACAAAGACTGCATAGACAGCCCAATATTTTCATCGCACTAATGCAAGAATCTACTCACCGAGAAAATAACTCATCATCTGAGGGGTGTGGTGAGGCGTAGGGGCAATACGTAGCAGCTCTTCTCCCCGGGGAACTGTGGGGTAGTTGATTGCTTGGACATAGATGCTGTGCTGGCTCATCAGCTTGTCACAGATCTCTGTATTTTTAGCAGCATCTGCAACCTAAAGTTCAAAAATCTAAGTTACAAGATCAACCAAAACATGCAAGGTGGCAGAACTGCCAGCCCAACTTAGCTAGCCACAAGAATCAAATAGGACCAGTCTTCCCTGTGCCACGATAAATAGCATATACATCAGGAAGGAGGGCTAAAAGCTTGTGCTGTAGAGCTATCTGGGCATAATTACACCATGGCAGCCTAGGCAGGTAGCTGTTTATACCCAAAATCTTTTTACTAGCTTGTTACCAGTTTCCTTGCTTTCTGTATACTGTTAGATTGTGGGTTTCACACATTTTCATCATTCTGCTTTACAACATTCATAGCAGGCTGAGGTCAACTTAAGCCAGACTCCTGGCACATCACTGCTGAATGCTAGGATGGGTCTGAACTTTGTGAATGTTAACTAGTATCTGAAAGTGTAATCTGATCACGGACAGGAAAACAGGCACCACAGTCCTCTGTCAACAGTATCCTAAGTACTCACCCTTATTGGAATGATGTGGCTGGGGCAGTGCACCACAGGGAGCCCCGCATCCATCAGCATCTGTCTCATAAGCTTCACATTGCGTTGGTGCTGGCGCCTCAGAACTTGCCCCTCCGCACTCTTCAGGGTTCGGACGGATTCCAGAGCACCAGCTAAGAGCATGGGTGGCAGGGACGTTGTGAAAATAAAGCCAGCAGCATATGAACGAACAGTGTCTATCAGAGAACTTGTACTGGAGATGTATCCTCCTACACAACCAAAAGCTTTGCCTGAGGAGAAAAAAAAAGGCAACCAAACTTATTCCTTCCACCCATTATAATGGCTTGAAGTATTATAGCCTTTCACTTGAAGGAATGGGTTATTTTGACTACATACTTAATGTAGTCATGGCAGGCAAAAATTCTAGCCGCCCCCTGCTGATCTTGTATTTGCTCAGTACGTTACAGCTTTGTTTTTAAGCCAGGCCTGATAACGTGGATCTATATTACATAGCAAGGACAGTTCAAGATTCTCTCAAATACTCAAGTTTTGATTTTGGGGAAGACCTTATAAGCCCAATCATCAAGCATAGACTTCCATAGTGACCCCAAGAGTCAACACTAAGTCTCTCAGCAGATCTAAATTAATCTGTTCCAGAGATGCTAGAAATAGCCTATACTCCTAAGGAGCACACAAGGCTGTTACTGTGATTGTGCAGTCGATACCAGCCCCTCTTCCAAATGTTCAGGTACCGGAACAGAGCCACGGACAGAACTAGGGTGCCTGGTGAATGCTTCTGTTTCTATTAGGCTGTAACCCAAGATTATAAGTTTCAACTTAGTGAACTTACTAGGAAAGTTTTATTTATGTTTTGGAAGCTGTTTAAACTACTTTCCAATTTGCAGCAGTAAACTTACTCCTAAGCCTGTATTCTACTCAGATAATAGCAGTTGCTTAAGTTCTTGCCAAATCTCTTTACATAACTCCCCATCTCAGGTTTCTAGCTTAGGAGCACTTCATTTCACATAAAAGAACTACTTGCTACCAAATATAGAGTACTACCCTACTAGCATTCTCACCTGAATTTATTCTTGAGTTGTATAATATGCCACTGGAGGACTTTTTTTGCTAGCTTGTTTAAAGAAAAAAAAAATACAATGCTACCTTAACTGATTTGTAAGGCAGTGTAAGTAGCTTAACACAAGCTTTTCAAACTGTGGTGCAGACTTAGATCCTCTGGGCTTTTTGAAAAATCCTAGCCCCCAATAGCTCTTAACAACTGATTTTGAGTTAACCCACTTAATTTGGCTGCTCAGAAGCTCTGCTGCCTTAGCTTCTGTAAAAGTGCCAGGCCATGCATACCAAGTGTTCCAGAGATGATGTCCATCTTCTGCATGATTCCATCCCGGTCTCCTATACCACCACCTCGAGCTCCATACAGCCCCACAGCATGCACTTCATCCACAAAAGTGATTGCCCCATGCTCGTGGGCCACGTCACACAGCTCTTCCAGAGGACAGACTGCACCTAGGAACCAAAGCAGTCACTGGCAGTTTAGGATTCCCTATACTCAGCTTGGATAAATACTAGAAGTACCCCCAAACACGAGGCATCTCAGAAGCCTATTTTCATGTAAACTCTTATAGCACTGTACACTTTTAGACCTAAAATACAGATGGTTTGAGCACTAACTGCACTGGAAGGACAGAGAAGGGTTTGATGTCAACTTACCATCCATTGAATGAACAGTTTCAAATGCAACAATTTTAGGGGTAGACGGATTAGACTTCTTCAATAGTTCTCGAAGATGGTTGACATCGTTATGGCGAAATATGTGTTTTGGCACTCTGCTGTTTCGGATGCCCTGGATCATGGAGGCATGGTTTCCAGAATCAGAGTAGATCTCACAGCCTGAGGGAACAGCCCAGTTACACTTTAAGTATAGAAAGCATTAACTGATTCACAGCACTGCTTTATGTATGGCAAGTGTTCAAGCAGCAAGGGTAGCATTTTCTAGAAAGTCATGCTCTTGATCAAAACAGCAAGTTATAGACCACGAAGCAAGAACATTTAAGGCTTATTTTAGGCTGTTTAAACTAACACAAACTTGAGCCTAAGGAAATACAGAAGGATTTTCCAGGTCCTTAACATTTTATCTAACTCTCAACTTCTGAAGTTCAAACCTCTCCTGAACCATAGGGGAGGGGTAAAGGGAGAGAAGTTCACACCCACAGGTGGGAGGACACTAAATTCCTGCTACCTCATTTTTCAGGGTGAATTTAAATGCAAGAGCAGAGGACTCCACTTTTTGTCCAACGTCTTCTGCAGTTCCTAGCTCCTAGACCTCAATCTCAGTATGCTGCTACTATTATTTGCTTGAGTTGAACATAATTTGAATATGGTATTCAGAAAAAAAAAAAAACAAACATACTTTGCTGATTGAGTAGGATGAATTCTCACTTTGAGCAGCCATTTGTAAAATGTACTCCCAGCTGCTTAGGGCAGGGATGTGTTTTTGTGGTACACAGTGAGTGCAGTTTGAGATCTCACCTGGCAGCATTTTAGCTAGAGTGAAGAGAGTGGAGTCATTGGCTACAAAGCAAGATGAGAACAACAACGCTGCATCTTTTCCATGAAGATCAGCTAGTTCTTTTTCCAAATCGACATGAAATTTACTTGTTCCCGAAATATTTCTTGTGCCTCCTGCTCCAGCACCATGTTGTTTCAGCGTATCCCTACAGAGGGCCCAAAGAAAGGCATTATCATTACTGTGCAACACACAGATGAATAAAGGATCATTGCTGAAAACACTAGTACATAATCAGTATTGTTCTAAAAAAGGAACTGGCTGCAAAAAGCAGCTGTTAGGTTTAAGATCTTTGAGCAACCTCCACAACTCAGGAATCCAATAAGCTATGAAATCAGTTACTGAGTACAGCTGCAATATACCATACAGTTTATCTGGTAACATGTGGGGGCTTCTGAGGAAAACCCAAGGAGCAGGGTCAGTGACTGACAGGTATACTGCAGCCCTGGAGCTAAATACTAAGTTACCTACCCCAGCTCAAGAGAAGAGCATAAGCTTAATTATACCAAGAATAATACCAGAAGTGGCTTATGTAGCACAGTAGAGAAATCAATTCTTCAAAATCCTTCCCACAACAGCTTCTGCAGGGCACTATAGCTTGAAACTGCCTCTTAACAATATAGCACTACTCACATAACTGCTCCACACACACGAGGGTGACGACTCATCCCCAGGTAGTCATTGCTGCACCAGACAGACACCTCTTTCTTGGTGATCAGAGAATCAGTATAGTCGTCTGCCATGGGAAAGATTTGTGCCTTTCTGTTCACTGTTTTGAATACTCGGTAGGTGTGATCCTTCTTCTTTTCATCTATCTTTTTCTCAAAGAACTGATCATACTGGAAGGTGGATACAGCTGAAATGAGACAGAGACTTAAGAACTCAGGAAATAATCACAAGAGACCAGGCCTGTGGGGGTTTTGCCAGACAATCTTACATTTTGGCAAGTTATCCTGAAGCAGATGAGAGACACTTTCTGGTCTTTGCTTCAGCACAATATCCTTAAACTTCTTGAGCAAGCCACTCTGCTCTTCTCCCTCAGTCTCAATATTCCTTGCTGTGGAAGTAGCTGGTATTTTAGCAAATTCTGTACCTACAGACATTGTAATAAATTCCAGCGAGCTTCATCAGTTTGAAACAAAAAGTAAGCTGAGTTCAGCAAAGCAAACATTTTAAGTAACTCTTAACTCTTCATTCTTTAGGAAGCACATGCCTGAATCCATGTGTCCCTGTCAGGATCAACTATTTTATTTGCTTACAATTTTGCATTGTATGAGATAAAAGGAAAACCTTGCTAATCAATGACAATACAACATGTAATTTCTTTACAACAGATTTGGTTCATCATGACTCAGAAAACCACTCTGTACAGCTACAGCGTTTATCTGAAGGAGTTCATACAAACCTAACCAAAGGCATAGTTCTAGTTAGTCACTTCCTTTTTGTTCCTAGTTTTTTGTTCAGTTAGCACAGATTTCTTTAAAACTATGCCACAGAAAATAAGCAGGCAAGTAAAATAAGCTTCCTGAGACAGATGGGCAAGGCTTTACTGCTGTTGGTGAAAAGTTCCTTCCTTTGAAAGACAGCCCTTCCGCACAAGGATCGCAAGCCAGTCAACACCCTTTAGTTCCATAAACCAAAAAAAGGGTTTGCCTGCTTTCCAGCTTGGATTTGTGCTGGTACTTGCACAGTACCTTGACCTAGTTTCGTCCATCTCTGGATATACTGCCTTCATCTATACTAGCATCCTGGTAAAGCTCTCTCCAGTACTAAGCATCCACTCTGGGTGCAAGCGTAACAGCTCGATTCACACATTTAGAGCCAGGGTATCAACATAGAGCATACAGTGTTCCTGCACCAAAATCACTCAGGGGAAACACCGCACAGCATTGCAGGTACGCCATTAACACCTGCATTCTCCAACAGCTTTTTATTGCTGTCTCCCATAATCCTACCCGCATAATTTAAGTGGTGACTATTAGACTGGACACACTCTAAGAGCAAAGTCAGGCACCAGAAGCTCTCGGAAGGAACCGAAGCTTCAGTGCACAGAATACATACCTTTCCGGTCCACCTGCATTTCCTGCACATCCTCTTGGAGTTCTAGGCTGGCTTTGCAGAAAACATTACTCTTCTTGTGATTCATCTGAGCTGCCAGGAACGGGCATTTGGTAGCAGAGCTCTGGCTAGCAGCAGCAGGTGGCTGGGATCCAGCTGTATTCTGTTGGGCCACCTCTTTGGCATTTTTGGCCTCTGAGGTGGAGGTGGAGAAAGCAAAGCACTTGAGCTTTATCATTTTAATACAGTGACTTAAGCTTTTCTATCCATTACCTTTGCAATTAATTTGGCACAAGCCAATCAGAACCACTTAACTGATCAGTCAGATTTTACTTATGCAAGCATGAAACCCCATAACGCCCAAGGGGCATCTGCTTTATGATGCTAGATGTAGCACTGTACCATTTGAGGAAAAAAACCCCTTCTCTCCATCCTCAAAGGGGAGATTTTCTTTTAAGGAGTTTGGCTATTTTCAGCCACTATTCCTTCCCCTACTGCAAGCCTCAACTCTTTCCCCTGAGCACCAGCGTAAGAATCCCCCAGGAATGTTACGGGGTGGAGTGAAGAGCCGCTCAAGCCTGGGAAATCCCTGCTCTGTGATCCAGGATCACAGATCCCCAACCACAGCTCACCGTGGGACATCCTAACAGGCCGGCCTCTGACTTGTGCTGTGCCCATGCTTACTTACCACAGACGTTTAAAGGATTAAGCAACCCTTATCTCAAAGCTGCCTATTCCAGAAGTTTCTTTCTATAATATATGATGTCTGTATATATTTTTTTTCTCTCAAGGGCGGCTAGGTCTGTGCCTAGGAAAGCTCCCCGATGCTGCCCCCTCCCTGGAAGCGTTCAAGGCCGGGCTGGACGGGGCTGTGAGCACCCTGCTCTAGTGGAAGGTGTCCCTGCCCATGGCAGGGGGCTGGAACTGGGTGATCTTTACGGTCCCTTCCAACCCAAACCATTCTACATCCCAGCCCCGTGCCCCGCTGCCCGCCCTCAGGCGAGGCCCGGCTCCCGAGGCGCAGCCCGCGGCCGCCGCTCCCGCACCCCGGGCCCTACTCACCCCGGCGGGCCGCGGAGGTCTCCTCCGCCTGCTGCCCGCGGGCGGCGGACGTGGCCAGGGCGCGGGCCGGCGGGGCCGGCTCCATCATGCGGGGGCAGTGCTGGGCGTAGAGGAGCAGGGAGGGCCCGGCCTTCTGCAGGAAGGCCTGCGAGACACGGGCCAGGAACGGGCAGCGCCGCACCACCGCTTCCATCCTCGCCGCCTGACCGGAGACCGGGCGTGACGCTGAACGAATACGGCACAGACGGGCCGCGGGCAGCGCTCCGTAGCCGGTACCAGCCGCTCCGCCGCTGCCTATATAGCCCCGCTGGGCACGGCGCAGGCGCGCTGCGGCCGCCACACGGCGCAGGCGCGGGCCGGGCAGGGGAGGGCGGTGGCTCGTGGGGGGACCGGGAGGGACCAGCGGCGGTTCCGGGCAGCTCCCGCGGGGGTGGAGGGGGCCCGGGCGGCTCCCGCGGCGCCGTGAGGGGCTGGAGGGGCCCTGAGCGGTTCCTGGGGCGTCGTGAGGAGTGAGCCTTGGGCGGCTCCTGGGGCGCCCTGAGGAGATGGAGGGGCCCCGGGCCGCTCCCCGGGGGCTGTGGGGGGCCCAAGCGGCTCCTGGGGTGTCATGAGAGGATGGAGGGGCCCTGGGCGGCTCCCGAGGGGCCGGAGGGGTCACAGGCGGCTCCTGGGGCGCCCTGCGGAGATTGAGGTGTCCCAGGCGGCTCCCGCGGCATAGTGAGGGGATGGAAGTGCTGTGAGGGTACGGAGGGGCCTGGGCAGCTCCGGGGGTGTCATGAGGGCGCGGAGGGGACCCGAGTAGCTGCTGGGGGTGTGTGTGTGTGAGGGGACAGAGGGGGGCAGCCGGCCCCAGGGGGGCTGCGAGGGGGCGGCCCACGAGGGAGGCATGGCCCACTCGGGAGGAAGAGGCAGTAGTTGTCTCGCTCTGGGTTTCCCCTCAGCCCCAGGCTATGCAACGCTTGTTTCCCAGAAGTATCGGAGTTGCTTATTCCCAGGGCAGTAGGTTCGGGGGCCCCTGGTGTGCCTGTTCATGGGAAAACACAAGCTCTGAGTCAGCCGAGTGGGGAAACCCAGCGCTGCTCAGACACATCTCATGTTTTCTTCCTAAACACGCACGTCTGGCTCCCTGCAGAGGCCTTGTGCAGGGGCTCAGAAGGCAGCAGTTGGTCTCACTGGTGGTGGTGTGATCCTGAACCCCTCTCACTTTGTCTGCAGCCAGTACGAATCTAACGGTTTCTCTGTCAGTGATGCTCAGACTTGCACTGCTGTGTTTTCGAAGCGTGGCACCATTGCGCAGGTTTTGAAGATAAATAAGACTTGTGGGAATGACAGCAGCAAGTAAAATTGAATCCTGCATCCTCTGGTTTGCAATGGACATTAAAGTTTATTTGTTTAAAAGAATATTTACAGGTGGGTAATGATAAAAGGAGCTCTGCTTATATATCTGGCCATCCGAGCTGCAGTAGTACAAATCCCTGTAAGCGTATGCGAACTGCTGAAGTGTGGAAAGAATGGAGAAGAAAGGTGACGAGGCATTTTTTTTCTCATCTTGCGAAACAACTATTTCACAGAAGACAGGCTTTGGGCAAAGTGCTTGCCTCTCTTGGCATCACATCCCTGAACCAGCTGAGAGCCGGCTCGGGCACTTAGAGGCAAGAGTGGTTTTTGTAACAGGTAGAGAGTTTTGAGGAGAGCTCTTTTAAAGCTCGCTCTTCCTTGACTGGTATCTTGCGTGTTGTCACACTGGGTAGTTACTAGAAGGTGCTTGTAGTAGAGTGATTAGGGAAGTACAAAACCTATGTAGAACTGTGGCTGCTGAACTCAAGTTTGGATACAAAAGGCACTCAGAAAGTATTGGTCAGTATTTACATGTTGCAAAATAATCTTTACTAACTCCTCTGTCAGAGGGCAGGGGGAAGACCATCAGGGTATTTGCTTGACCCTCCTCTCTTCATCACTGACTCACTTTGAGGATGGTGGCTGCAGTATGTAAAATTTGTGACCCGAGTAAGTAGATCAAGAGGAAGGCGACCTTAAACCGCAGTCAAATGGCAGACTCACTGTCAACTCCAGAGTGTTACTAAGCTCTGAGGTAGGAAACGGGACAGGGTTCTGCCCTCACATACTCCTCATGGGGCCCTGAAAAAAGTAGATGGGGCTTTACAAGGCAGAGCATAGGATTTGGGTTTTAGTAGGGCTAGATGTTTTTTTAATCGTAGTTCGCTTCTTGCTTATTAGAAATTGAAGGCAGCATTGTTTAAGAAGTCTCGATGCTTAAACAATTCAACTCATTATTCCAGCAATGTAATGAAGAAGTTACCATGAAGAAACAGGCTTTCATCAGTGGGCATCATTACACTAGATACATGCTAGTTTTAATTTGTTCTGTAAATAAATGATTAAACTAAGGCTATGGTATTTGACCTGAGCCTGTATAGCAGTTATGATAGCAAGAGTCTTGGTCATTTGGTAATACCAGGACAGTGCTGTAGATTATTAGTTCACTTTGTGCATGAAAGTGCTCTTTTTTCCCAACTGGCTTTCAGTTAGTGTTATTTATAAATTTACATTTTGCAATATTTACAAATATTTACAATATTAATACAATATTAATATTAATTATTATTACAATTATTAATTAATTATTAATACAATACAAATATTTACATTTTGCAAAATACAATAGTTAATTAGCACTTGAAATTTGAAGATACCTGATCTGTGTTTTAGATTACTGCTATCCCCATTCCCCTGACCATGAACATTTGACTCCCTACCCTGAAGCTTTGTACCACATCAGTTACTTTAAAAAATGAGGAAACATCATGACATTCTATGGTGCAGATACCTGGTGTCCTTAGAGCACAGAGTTAATGTGTCTGAACTCCAGTGCTGCTTGGATTAATTTCAGTTTTAACAACAGAAATCAAGTCCCATATGCTTGATTTATAGTATGTTATAGTCTTTTTCCTTCTCCTCCTTTTCTTCCCTTATTAATTGACCATGGTACTTAAGAGGGACAGAGAGAATACATGTTTTGTTGTAAGAGGATCCAGAGAAAGGTGTTTGCACAAATATGCTGGCAGAATGCTGCAACAGGCTGCAGAGCTCATCTGCGTGGACACCTGCCACAGCAGGTTCAATCCCACAAAAATCTGGTAATCCTTCTTTATCCTGATCATCTTAACAGTAGCATCTTACCATGTTGCAAGGTTGAGGGATGAAGTACCTTAGTCTGCTCTGTTGCTGGAATTCAGAAGCTTGTGGTTTTGTATTCAGAAGTGCATGTGAAGTCTGAAGCCCGAAGAGCATCAGCTTTTTACACAAACATCATTCAAGGTTGGCAGCTGAGACGCAGCGACCTTGGCTAAGATACGGAGATCTCCAAGTGAAGCAGAACTCTTGGCTTTCCCGTCAGAGCTCCCTACAATCTGTGCTATTAATCAGACCCTGCAATAACACTTCTTTAGAGCTTGACTTTGGTGAATTTATTTAACCTTGTACATGACAGGACTTGCGCAGAGCTAAATAGCAATGGAATGACATTAACTTGACCCTTGTCTTGGAGAACTGCTGAAGGAACATGTCCTTGTCAGTGCACAGAGATGGCCGTGAGCTCTGGGACCAACAGAGCAGGGAAAAGGGTGTCTTCTCGGCTGCTCTGCCAGTTCGGTCCCTTTGGAAATATTGCCAGAGCTTACATGTTGAAGGTGAGGTAAATACTAATAAAGCTGCCATTAATTAAAATTTCTTATGGCTTCAGTGGATTAATTAAATGGTATTTAAATGGTATTTAAAGATGTTAATTGTGGCGATGTATTACTATCATCCTACAGGGCTCAGGAGAAACTAGCCTGAAGTGCCATGCAAATGCTGTTTGCCACACTCCAGAAGGAGGACTTCAGACTGCAACAAGGGACAGTACCTTAGCAGCCAACGGGGGAACAGGGAGCCCGTCCTGAGAGAGAAAGCAGGCTTAGGTAGCCTGTCTGGAGAGAGACGGCAGGTACGGCGGGCAGGGGGGAAGCAACGGCTGCCTGTGAATGTGTAAAGGGCAAAGTAGCATTTAATAAAGAAGGAAAATCGTTTAAGCTGATGGGGTAGCATTGCTGTGAGAACAAATTTATTCAGCTGTCTGTGTCGAAATTTAGGTTGGAAGGTGGGTAGTTCCTAGCTGTAACCGTGTTTTGGAGCAGTCTTCAGAGCTGGTACCTGAGACACTGGGTACCAGATGAATTCAGCAGAGGAAGCTTGATCTGCCCAAAAGGTCCATCTGATGCAGTGACAGGAAAGGGCAGAGCTACCCTGAGAGTCTCTGCTGATTGTAGTTTTCTAAAGCCCACTCCATTCTGATGATTTGTCCATTTCTTTGCTAAATTAGTTGCAAGAGGGGAAAAAAAGAGGTTAAATTCCAGTAGTCTGGGAGGTGGATGAGAAGCCGTAGAAAGTGCTTCCCATAGAAATTGAAATGGGGAAAAAAAATCCCCTGTCACAGGGTCAAGTTGATTTCTGCAGATGTCCATGGAGAGTTGCTGCTGAAGATGGTCTCTTTCCACATTATGGGTTTACCATATAGGCTCAGGTGTAAGTTACCTTCAGTGCTTCCCTCTGGCATGTTTTGCCCAATATTCCTGGAAACAGAACTTGATTCACAGGTTTGTAGCCTTCACCTGGCCTCACATCTGTCAGCAGTTAGCTCCTTTCATGGAACTTTAATGAATTTTATGCTTTTAAGAAAGCATTTAGATACTTCAGAAAAAAAATGAGTCAAAGCCCCTCTGCACTCCGCCTGTCCAAATGAAAGCATATAACTCCACCATTAGCAACATTTAATCCCTTTTGCCTGCTTCTGAAGTCAGAGCTAAGCATATTCCTAATTTTTTCCCACCCAGTCAGTGTCACGAGAGGGCGAGCCAGAAAAACAATTCCCCCTCCCCACGCACAAGGCACTGTCTATATTGAGATCTGAATTTTCCAAGGGAGTGGATGTGATCCTGACATCTGGATTTAATCCAAACTCAAATTCCAGGCTTAGATCTGAGAACTTCCACCTCCGGTCCTGAGACCAGCAGTTCTTGGAGGGAACTTAGTTTACCTTTTAAGGCAAAATTCAAGGGTTGTGATAATAGCTGCATAGCGAAAATTCTTCCCGTGCTGAATTTCTTTAGCAGATATTCCTCATTTGGATCCAGTTGTCTTCTTTACATGACAGAACAGAAGTCTCATTTCTCTGTAGGACCCTCTAATCGGTAGAGAATTTGACCAGGCTGGAAGAGCTGCTGAATGCTGAGGCACGTGCGACATGTTGCAGAGCGACTGAGCAGCACCCCTGTTTCACAGACGCAGGTCAGGCAAGCTTCTTACCCCATCTCATACAGACAAGCGCCAAGTTGTTTTCTCCACAATGTAATGAATATCTTTTAAAATTCTTGAACTGCCAGTGGGTCCTCACAAGTGTGTTGGGTCAGGATGCTTTTGCCTGTCTGCCTGGCCTCAGGTGCTGCCCATTGATGCAGAGGAGTTTGGCTGGCTGGCAAAGTCCCATTACAGGGGCGTGATTCATGCTCAGTCCGGACAGCAGAAGCTGTTGCCGCCCTCATACAAGGTACCCTGCCCTTCTGCTGAAGGGCACTACTCCCACACCAGGGCTGCTGCAGTCTACAGCCCATCTGATTAACACATACAGCAGTCAGTTATCTTAATTCCAGAATATCTCCCTGACATCTCTCCAGTTGCTTCAGATGTGGAAAATCACTCGATAGTCTTTTTTTCCCTCTTGCATCCTCGAGTTTGTCTTGCTTTGTGCTGCATGTGGCAGGAAATGATACACAAATCCTTCCAGCTACTGTGAGCTTTGCCACACTTGCAATGATTTGCATTCACACCCTTGTTTGCTCCTCTCTCTTGCAGTTTTTCTCCTTCTCTTAGAAAGAACCAGTAGACTCCAACCAGTATATTTTTAGTCAGGATTATTGCTGGGCTTCAGCCTGTCATTTTTCTTGCATATCTCAGCCCTCATTTCTCCTCATTAGCTACTCGGGCAGAGACAACACCTTCTATGTCCAGTTTAGGAACTTGAACTCTCTGTGTAGTCAGCAGAGAGCAGAATTACCTTAGAAAAAGTGAATCTGTGCACTTACTGTATCAAGGTGTGAGAGGGTGGGGAAAGGACTTAGTTCTGAAGTCAGAGCTCTCTATAACTGGAATTTGCAGAAAGGAATTAAGTCGATGCCTGCTCCTCTGTATATAGGAAAGGCAGCTGACAGAGGAGAGAAGGAAGTGGGTGTCTCTTCTTTGAATTTGAACACTCCAGGCCCAGAGAGACACTCAAGTCTTGTTTGTATAGTAAAACATCTTTGCTACACCAGGTAGCTCTAGTGAGCTCCTATTGCTGCTCATATCTGCATTAGTGTGGGCATTGGCAGGCAGGTGGAAGTCAGAGCAGAGGCAGGATTGTAAAAGTCCTTGAAAACAAGAAATCGACTCCCAGCAGTGAAAAATGCTGTGCTGGAGCCTGTGGGTTGTCCCTTCTAAAGGAATGTCAATGTTAGGACTGTTCTGTCAAGCAGAAGACTTCTAGAAATCAAGGGCATACCTTGTTCTCTCCCTCTCGCCCTGTAAAAATGTACTGGTTTGGGCTGAGATAGAGTTAATTTTCTTCATAGCAGCTTGTATGGGGCTATGTTTTGGATTTGTGATGAAAATAGTGTTGATAAAACAGGGATGTTTTAGTCATTGCTGAACAGTGCTTGCACAGCATCAAGGGCTTTTCTGTTTCTCACACTGTCCTGCCAGCAAGTAGGCTGGGGGTGCACGACAAGTTGGGAGGGAATGACCCCGACTGACCAAAGGGATATCCCACACCATATGACATTAAGCTCAGCAATAAAACTGGGGGGGGTGGAAGGTGGCTGGGGCTGCCGTTGCTCAGGGACTGGCTGGGCATTGGTCAGTTGATGGTGAACAATTGTTTTCTTTTGCATCACTTGTTTTTCTTGGGTTTGGTGGGGTTTTTTTCTGTTTGTTTTTTTTTAATTATTAAACTGTCTTTATCTCAACCCACAAGTTTTCACACTTTTACCCTTCTGATTCTCTCCCCCATCCTACTGGGGGAGAGGAGTGAGCAAGTGGCTATGTGGGGATTAGCTGCCTACTGGGGTTAAATCCTCTCTCTGAGTTGTATACCTGTCCCATGGGCTCGCCGCGGACACCTTACAAGGCAGTAGTATATTCAAGTGCCCTCACTCCTCCCCAGTAACCCCAGACTCAGTTTAACACAGTAAGTTAAATCCTTTGTATAAACTGATGTAGTTTTGTTTGTCAAAAGGGAGATTCCCTGACCAGACAGGTTTTTAATCGGTACTATTTCCTGCAGATATACATGCTACCTTTCATTTCCCAGGTGTAATAATTCAAATAAGATTGCATTTTCAGCCTGGAAATAGGGATAAAGGCACCCTGTGAAGTCCTAATAGTCTCTGTTCTCTTTTGGGTGGGTGAAAATGTTGTGATTTCAAAAGGCTGTCACCTGAAAATGTCTATTGTAGGTACAGTGCACCTGCAAGCAAGGCTAGTTGTTGTAGCTTGTTTCAGCAAAGGCTTATTCTTCTCTTATACATCCAGTATTTTAATTTCTTCTGCAAGGATCGATATTTCAGTGAAGTAAGGAGAAGTATTTCAGAATAAAATACCTGCTGATGATGTGAGAAGGTGGGGGAAAATCCCCTTCCTGACTAGACCTAAGCTGGGAATTCCTGTGTGGGTGTTATCCCATGAACACTTGTTCATTGTACTCAATGAGGCAACAGGACTCTTGTTACCTGCGTGGCTTTTCTTCTTATCCAGCTATTCCGTAGCATTGGATATTGCTGGTCTTGAGACAGTCTTAAGAACTGTCTTGGAGAAAGCAAGCAATAAACAGAAGGAAGTGTAAAGCAGTTTTAGTCTTTTATTGTTTCCATCAATGGTCAGGGAAACTTCATAGTTAAAGAATTAGTTGTTATAGTTAATATTTGTTACTGTATAGTCAATTAGAATTAGCTCCTTGAAAGAAACAATCCAAAGGGTTGAGAGGGAAGTGGCCAAGCAGTCGAGCAGGAGGATGCATCACATCTAAGTGGAGATGTTACAGACATGTAAATAGCATGAAACTGTGTGGCAACAGGGGGTATGAAACATCACAGGGCCAAACCCATTCCTGTGAGTGGGAGGAGAGTCTGTGTAACACCATAGCCTGTGGGCCACAGCAGAAAGCTCTAAGGATGAGCTACAGCTTTCTTGGTGTCCTGCTTCTTCCTCTGCAAACTTTTCCATCTCCCAGTGTAAGTGTTGGTGCGTTCTGCTGTGCTGTTTTGCAATAGCTCTTGTTGCTTAACCTTTGAGGTGCAAGATATATTATTCCTCCTCATGCTCTAAAGATTATAGATAAAGTTAGAGGGTGGTGATAAGGTATTAAAATGATAAGAGTGTGAGCAATAGGGAAGAAGGGGCTAGTGCTGAAATATTGAGGGAGGAAATTAGCACATTGTATCTCCAAATCTGAACTTGGGAGCTGCAGACTAGAGAAATGCTGTGACATATTCAGGTTATTGGAGTGCGTGAGGCTTCCATGCCTTGTTTGCCTTTGTACTGAACTCTTCAAAAAGCTGGCAGGTGCTCTGTTTGCACTGTCTTACAAACAGCCTAAGTCACGCAAAGCTCTGAGCTCTACTTTCAAGGCTCATGGGCCACTCTGCCTGCCAAGCAGCACAGGCAGTACCAGGAGGAATGCAAGTGAGGACCAACCAGGACAGCTGGGATGGGAGATTTCTCGGGGTACTGTGACCCTGCTGGCAGCTGTTTCTGCATGCAGTTTATTTGACCTGATGGTTTTGCAGCTGCTTTGAACACCATTCCAGCTGAGATCTATGAGGCTAGAAGACTTGGAGGAGCGAGTTGTCTCTGACTTGGTGTGCTGAGCAAACCTAGTCTTGTTAGATGTTTTCTTGGGGGGGGTAGTAACGGTTGGAAAAGGTTTAATGTGATGCTCTTGTATCTCCAGGAGACGTGGTACAGAACCTGGAGTATCTAATGTCTTCTTTCAGGAATTGCTCCACTTAATCAGGCAAGATGCACGTGCTTGCTCTTAGAAATGCACGTTATCCCAGCCCTGAGTGAAGAAGATAAAAGCTGATTCTAGGAAATGTCCTAGAAAGAGAAAAGGAAGTGCAAACATTGCATAAAAAAGCATGTTTTAAAGGAATCAGCTGAGAAATGAAGACTGAAATGGCAAAGAGGTTAAGTCACTCTCTTTACTTCCATGCCTGGTTTCTCATGTTGGATTGATTTTAAGAGCAAACCAAGGGAGAACAGAGGGTTATTGCTGGCTTAGTGTTAGTGATGGATTGTGTGATTGACCTGTGCACTGTGGTTTTATCTAGAGCTCTGCTAATCTTACGGAGCTTTTATATACATTAGAAAATCTAGGCTCTTCCGACTTGCAAGTTGCAGCACTTTGCCCTGTCCCTGACGATGACAGTGGAGAGCCCGGGCTGGTGCTTGGCACAGTAAACAAGTGTGCTGCCCTTCTGTGCGTGAGTGAAGGGGGCAAGCTCTGTCTTCCCTTGTGAGCCTTTGGGACCATGGATTGCTCCATGCTACCTGTGCTCTCTGTACTACTGTCTCAGAAAGGTGATAACCTTGCCTATGTTTGCTTCAGCTTGGTTCCCAAAACTGCGTGTCTCCTCCGCAGCAAAAACCCTGTCAAGATATATTTACCATGAAGGGCGATGAGATTTTGAGCAAGTAATTGAGATTTAAAGCTCCAATTACAAAAGCAAATAAACTAGAGCTGCTTCCTAAGCTTGCGTTTTAATTGGAAGAAGTGATTTCAGTACATCCTTCCCCAAGTCCTTGTGCCTGTCTCTTGGGTGTGATAGCCAGTGACCTAGTTTTCATGGAGCGATCTCATGGCAGTGCAGTCCCTCACCAGCTGCACTTGGATGAGGGGGAACAGTGCATGTGTATAGTGATGGTGCTTACGCCTGGAGTTTGCTCTGCTATTCAAAGTTTCCTTGGGTAGAAACACTGTTTTATGTTTACTTGGCAGCTCTTCTCCTTGCTGCTTTTTCTGGTTTAATTGTACAGAGTCGTGTCTGTTACCTGGCGTGCTGTCAGTTGTGCATGTTGCTGAACACAAAGCCTTCAGGGATGGTAGTGAGCGCAAGTGACACCTTAGTAAGGGTTCCTGGGGACATGGCTTTAGGACTAAGCTGCCCCCACCTCCCAACAGTTGTCAGTTTAGGGCTTATTAGTCACACATCCCTCCTTTGAAAGAACTATTTTTAATGCTTCTGCTCTCTGCTGAGTCCTCAGAAACCATGTTAGATTTTGCCATCTTTGCTGATGGTGGCTGCTTTTTAATTGCTCAGGTAGCAGAAGCAGGGCTTGAAAACCCAATCAACATTATCTCAGCTTATCTCCCTGTCACCGATGGATTTACGCAGATCAAGACATTCACAGGGATCATGCGTAGGTGCAAAACACAGCTAGGGGCCAGGGGCAGATCACATGCACCTAGACTGTTCGCTCAGATGCCAGCCATCCATTGCCCTTGCCCTCAGCTGGTCTCTGCACCCTGCCTGCTAGATGGCTCTCGGCTGTCATGGTCAGGGACAGGGCTTTCTGCCAAGTGAACAACCTGGCCCAGCCGGCACATGACCTCTCCTAACTTCAGCTGCAGTGTCAGGCCCTTTTCTCCACTGGCCTTGGTGCCCCTTTGTAGCATGCGTGTCTCAGGGCTGTGACTGCCAGCCCAGCATGTTAATTTAACCCCTGTGCAAGCTGAGGCAGTGCACGTGGAGAAGCTGGTATCTCTTAGCTTCTCCCAGAGGAGACAGGGGAAGGGAGTGACTCGGGATAGCACACTGGCGCAGAGGGGTGTGGGGGGAGAAGAGCAGGGTGGTGGGTGAAGTGCAGTGCAGGGAGCCAGGGCTCAGCTGTCCAGCAGGATTTGGTATGGCTCCTCTGTGGGAGCCCCACATCTGCCTGCCCCTGGGCTGCTTTCAATGCCGTCTCTCTCCTGTTTCATGGTTTATGTCAGTGTGGTTTGGGCAGTGGCTGGTCAGCAGGCTCTGGGCTGCTGTCGCTTCCTCAGAGGAGATGGGGAGAGCCTGGTGTGTCTGCTGGGTAAAAGCTTGGCAGAGAGCAGGCTGGGCAAAGCAGCCCAGATCTCTAGGGGCTTAGGCTGTGGTCTGGCATTACCCCTGGCCTGCTTCTGGCCTAATGAGCTACCTTATCTATCGTGTTCCCATGGCAGATGGGGTCTCTTAATTAAGGATTAATTAAGGATCATAACTGTGACCTAGTTACCAGACTTTGCACTATTGTTACTGGAGCGCTCTGAGCCATCAGGCTGTTTGAGAGAGCTTCTTACCCTTGTCTGCTCTGGTTCCTCGCTCTGTATATCCTTCTGGGACCGACTTTGAGCCCCAGGCGGGATCACGTTACATTCATTTCTCTAATAGATTCCTGCCTTACCCTTGGGTAGGCAGCTAGCTGCTTCCTGCTTGCAGTGCAACAGTTGGTGTGGGGATTAGATATGCTGACCTACATCTTTTGCAGTGTTGTCTCCTGTTTGAGAGGGGGATCTGAAGATGGGGAGAGATCAGCTGCAAGATTAAAGAGGATGGTGCTGGAAACAAGATCTTGAGACAGTCCAGTTCCGTGCTGCCATGCCTCAAACCATACTGATGCTGAAGGGATATCCCACGGCCTCTCTTCTCTCGGCTACTCAAATCCTTCTCATTTCCAGTTTGTACTTTATTGTAGCAAGCCTTTAGGAATGCTCCCCATAAAGGATCAGAAATGACTAGAGCTTGAGAAGTAAACTGAGTTCAAGCTCTTCCAGCCCTGCTTCTTGCCTGCCAAATTTTCAGGTAGGGCACTGTTCCAGCTGGGGACGACTTGGTCTCATATTCCTGTGGTCTGCAGACCTGCTACAACCAGATCCTTCCTTCGGCTGGGGAGGAGTTGCAACACAGGGATCATGGTGGGGACCTGTCCCCTTCACATCTTCCTGCTCTCTCCTTCCCTCCCTTTGCTGCTTGTTTGATGAGAGCTCGCCTTGCCTGATGAATTGGATCTCACGCAGCCAGGCCATTGCACGGGCTCACAGCCTTGCACACCACAGGGGCTGCACGTGGCATGTTTGCTGTTCACGTGAGGAGGGTTTATGTTCCCGAAGCTCCCCTTGGTCCCCCACGGAGCTGGTCCTTAACTAGCCTGATGTTCTGCTCAGGGTCTGATCATGTCCCAGGTGGGATCCCGGCAGCTCCCGCTGATTTCAGACAGGAGGGGCATGAAGGAGGCTGTTAAGTGGGACCCCTGGGAAACAGTGCTTCACTTTGTCCTCAGAAGCACGCGCAGCAGGGGAACTGCTTGGCTTTTCTCCTCTGCCTCGGAAAACATCTCTCATGTTCCAGTGACCTGCTTATTATGTAGGTCATCATCAGCTGGAAGGAAAAAACAATTTCAAAAGTAGGAGAAATCCAGTAGGGCTCCTCCACTGAGCAGCTCGTTCTGGGAAAGCAGGGAAAGTTGCCCTGGGGGAGGTGGCAGGGAGTGTGGCCTGTCCCTCTTCCACCCACCCTGGGCAGAGCAGTGCGAGAGGGGAAACTGCGGCTGGAAGGATGTGTGATACCCTGAAAGCAAGCAGACCCGGTGTGCCGTGTGATGGGGGGAACAGTGTATTAAGGTAGACAATAGGGACTTGACTTGAGGGCTCAGCAGTTGTTTGTCCTTTAATGACTTTCTTGGGCTTGGTTTTAGTAATTAGGAGGTTGTTTCTGCTGGTCTTCTTGGTCATGTGTCTGCACAGCAGAGACCTGTGCCACGTGTGCTGGAGGAGCAGTCCCTGCTGGGAGACTAGACTGTCCTGCCAGGGGTAAAAAGGGGACACAGAACAAGGAAATGCCTCTGGATGCCAAAAGTAAAACTGGGACCTGAACCAAAACTCATCTTAGTGTCGTGCCAGTGCCATTACGCTGGGGCTGCTCCACTTTGCTTGTAGCAGAGCTGACACCTTGTGATATCCACTGAGTAAAGAGAAAGCCCTTAGCATAAACTCCTGACTGTAACTAAGCAAGGGACAAACTGCTCTGTGAACAACAGGTTCTGTCTGACTTCACTCATACTTGCCTCTGATGCAGTAACTCTTAATACCCCTCACTATTCTTGCTTCTCTCTCAAATCCCCTAAATATCAGCTGGGCCGGAGACACCCTGTGCCCTGGCTACTTCCCTCCCGGGGAATTGTGTGTCTGTTTGCTGGGCAGCCAGTAGGCAGGTAGAGAGCTGCAGCCTTGCCTTAGCAGGAGCATGAATGTGGCTCCCCTCTCTACCTGCTCACTGAGGGATTTCTCTTTTCCTTCGGAATGTGTACAAATGTGATCTTTTTGAGACAACCAGGCTTGACAGGAGAAGCTGAAATCACTCACAGGCTTAAATAGTAACCAAGGTGAGACAACACGATCTCATAAGTTGTTACCGTAGGAAATGAGATTTCAATATGCTGCATTCTTGGCAATGAAGAGGTGGATGGGGAGGTGGGTTGTGCAGCGAGCAAAGGGCTCTGCCCCGCCTCTGCCTTGCTGTCTGCCGGGTCCCCTCCCCAGGTCCCCATCACTGCTATGACGCTGCTCACTGTAGCAGGGCTGACTGAGCAATCCCTTGCTGGGCACTTGTGCTGTCGCTGCGTTCACCCCTGCTAAGCCTGAGTGAAGACTCTCCAGTTGCAGGAGGTGCCTGGCACAGACAGTTGTGCTTGAATGTGCAGTTGATCTTTTCCCAGAATACAGGTTCTTGCAGAACTGCTTGGTTTGTTTTAGATGTGTTTCCTTCCTGCAGCCTTTGCTCTTTGCTTTATGCCAGCATCTGCTGTGCTGTCTAGATAAAGCACATACATCTGTCTGTGACTGGACTGTGCTCCCTCTTCAGCATCTTGATCTTGGTGGTTTCTGTTTAATATATGAAGATCTCTCTGCGGATCCCAGTTCTCCTGCTATCTAACCCAAGGGTAGGCAGTCCTCCTTGTCTCATCACACAGCAGCAGTCTAGAGAGAAGTCAATGTAGGAAGCTATATAGCAATGAAACTTTGAACAGAACGACATTTTTTTCACCTACAGTAAAAAGACATGTCCCATGCTTTGTGCACCCACACGGAGCAGAACATTAAGAAAGCAGGCAAGCAGGCATGTATCTTAGCTGGAGGGACGGCCATGCGATCTGTCAGTGTACTGCAGACAGCTTGGAAGCCTTACTCAAGATGTAGGGTTAGGGTAAATTCCTAGCACAAGATTTTCTGGGTTAGACAGAGGACGGGTGCCCTGAGGCTGGGATTGTCACAGTGCTTTGGTGGCTCCTTGCACAATGAGGCTGCTGTGTGCTGTAGACAGCAGAACGTCATGTACTTGTGATGAGAATGTCAAGGATAGCCTGATATCTTTGCTTGGAGGAAGGGTTTGATTAGAAACTGTCTCATAAATGTGTGGTTATTGAATGAGTTGCTCCTTCAATATGTATGAGCCATCTCCATATACGTGCCAAGTGCATCTGTCCTGGGCAGGCGTGCAGCTGGTCTAAAGGAAAGCAGATGAGCTTTCCTCATCACAAGCTTTTCTTCATCATCAAGCTTTTTCTAAATTGCTCCCTGCATGGAGCAATTCTCCAACAATACTAAACACAGCAGCAGGGGTGAGTCAAGCAGATCTTGTCAAAGCTGCCCTATTTTTTCTCTTTTTTGTTTAATTGTAAATTGAATCCACTGTGTCACAGGGCACATTGCTGTTCCCAGCATGATTGGTGGCAACAAACAGCTACTCAGGAATGGTATGTTTTGTGTGGTAGCTGGGGAGAACCTCCTGTTCCCAACATCTCCGGCCTGTCTGGCGCTTGTTGCCGTGACATTGTGGAACTTAACTAAAGGATGATTGGGCTGTGAAAAAATGATTTTAGCCACTGATTAACTGAGTTTACTTGTGTGTGTCTCATTGTCTTCAGAAGTTGGTGAGGCCTTAAATTTAGCAAGACGGAGCGTCTAACTCAGGTTCTTAAATGGGAAGCAAGGCAACCTGTTGTTGTAATGAACACTGATACTTTCCTGAGGGAGTAACGGGTGTAGTGGTCCAGACATAAACCAGTCCCAAGGTATTGGAGGGCAGGTTGAGACCTGTGCACGCAGGCTGGGGTTCTTGCACCTCTTTGGGAAGTGTCTTGGGTTGCCCTGCGTAAGAGATGAGGTTAGGTGGCCCTTGGACTTGACTTCTTGAGATGGAGGCGTGGGCAGCACTCTGCCCAGCCTGGGGCTCTGCACGGCTTTCTGTTGCAAGAACACATCTCTCATTTGCTCAACTTGGCTTAGCCCATCTCAAGATAAGCCTTGATATCGTTTAACGCAGGTTTTCATCCAAACCACAGGACAACAGTTTAACGGTTACTGTAGCCTCTGATGTTGCTGAACTATTGTGGGTAGTGGAAGAGCTGTACTGGAACATTGGAGGGTCTTTAAAGTAAACACCAGCCTGGGTCTTGAATAATAATTAGGGCTGTTAGCGAGTAGCTGTCCTACCAGTTACTTGTTTTGCAAGCTTCCATTGTCCTATGAATGAATCAGCTTTTATTTGAATTGATCTCAAAGTAGAAGGTGCTTGAAGGAGTAAACCACCTTGGCTGTCTGTGCTGCAGTGAGCTTGCTGCAACTTGGGGTTGCTCTTTCCTGCATGCTCCTCACTCTGCCAGTGCTCAGGTCCCAGCTTCCACCTCTGGGGTGGTGCAGTGGCCCCAGCCCAGACCTGGGCTGCCCAGGGGGGAAGTAAGGAGCACAGCTGGGCACTGCCAGGCAGGAGAGGAAGGATGGGGAGAGGACTGTGCACCTCCGGATGCATGTCGAGAGAGGTGAGGAGGCAGGGTGAGGTCACTGGAAGCTCAAACCGATGGTCTTAGCATGTCTCTGCTCTTCTTTCTGCAGCCTGCAAGCAGATCCTAGCAGCCCCTGAACCTGTCCCTGCACAGTCCCCTTGCTCACATGGTATTTTCAGACACTGCCAAGTAAAGCAGCAGGTTACCCTCCCCACCAAGCCTTCATCAAGAAGGACGACATGGCTTAATTACAACCAGAAAAAGCCTTAAGGATCACAGCCTCCAGTAAGCCACTGATGTCTCTGGTTGCTCAGCCCAGTGTGGCTGCTGCAGCTTGGAGTGGGACCATGTAGGGAACTGGCTTTACAGCTCTCTTGTGCTGGGTGAGAGAGTGTTGAGGCGACAAGAAAATAGACCAGTGTCCCAGCATGAATCAGCCATCCGTTTATATACAGCTACTGCTTCTCCAGTGGTACCAGGCAGTCCTGCAGGGTGATGGCAGTCCTGCAGGGTGATGGGCTGCAAGGATAAAGGACTGACTCTCCTCTTGTGACAGCAGGGTTTGTGCTAGGCAGTTGTGGCTGGCTACTGTTTGTGAGAGAAGAACAAGACTCCAGATTTTGGACTGAAAAGCTTCCCTACTGTCTGGGCATTCAGGGCTGAAGATCTGGTAGCTAGATCATGACTGTTCAAGCTTTTTGCTTTGCAGATTCAGGCTGTACCTCTGGGAATTGAGGAGAGGAGGCTACAAACAAGAATATTCTCATTTGATGCCTTTTCAAATTTGGTATTGCAATTCTCTTGTGTTTTAAAGGATTTTTGCTAGGCTGTTATGTGATTCGCTGTTGGCTTCCTTTTCCGTCTGTTTTAAGCTGAACTTCATGATGGCGCATGGTCATGATGTGGCTGTGCTGCCTGCCTGCCAGCGGCTTTGAATGTGGCGGCCAGGCTTCAGTTCAATGAAAAGCTCAAAGAACAGTAAAGCTTTTAAAGGTCCCTAAGAGATCTCTGAAACCATGTAGCCAGTGGATAGAGACCTTACAATACACCGACCAAGAAAGAGGCTGTAGCAGACTTGAACCATAGTAGCCATGAGAAAAAAAACCAACCAAACATGCAGAAACTAATTATCCAAATACTAAATCCATGAGGGACCAGGTTTCCTTAGGTCTGCTGTTGATGGAGCTCCTTGCATGACAGAGGAAGCAAAGTTGCTCACAAATTAGAAACCAAGTGAGAGGAAAAAAATTCTGGATTGCCTGCAACTATTTGCCAGTAGTGTAAGGCAGGCAAAGGTTAAACATTAATTTCTATCTAGTACCTTCTGTACTTTTTTTCACTTGCCCAGTGCTAATTCAGTGTAGCTATCTGGAGGGTGGGATGGCACACACAGCACTGGGGGGAAGAGGTGCTTTTGGGTGAGGATTTGGGTGAGAATGTCCACTTTTGTGGGATATCCTGCCAGGCCAGGGCTGCTGTTGCCAGCTAGACCGAATGCCACTGAGCTCCCAGAGTGAACGTGTGCTGCTGCGGGACTCTGCCTCAGGCAGGGTGCTACTCATGGCAAGCATGGGCAGGAGGATTTGGCCTCAGCATCCAGGGTTGCTGCCTCTCTGGAGTTACCTTGCTACAGTCAGCCCCATTAACTACAAGGGTATCTTTGGACAAATGAGAAGGTGATGACTTAGCCTGTGTCATAACCCCTGCCCTGGGTTTCTCCAAGCCCATCAGTTATGAGTCACTTCTTTATTTACAAAATGCAGGCAAATGATATCAATAGAGAGTAATGCTATTACAGACGTGGGGTTTGGACATCAGGCTGTGTTTGAAGAGCAGAGACAGAGTAGTTGCACAATCTGTGTAAGCAGTCACCACTCCTAAGAAACGCCAGTCAGATATCTCAGTTTGTCCACCTGACCAATTGCCTTAGCCCAATGACCTGACTCTCTGGTTGCTTTTACTACGTAAGGGGTTCGATTTTCCTGCTGCAAAGGTGGTTTAGCATGTGTGGGCTTTGTTAGAGGATAGATTTAGATGAGATATTAGGAAGAAATTCTTTACTGTGAGGGTGGTGAGACACTGGAACAGGTTACCCAGGGAAGTTGTGGATGCCACCTCCCTGGCAGTGTTTAAGGTCAGATTGGACGAGGCTTTGAGCAACCTGGTCTAGTGAAAGGTGTCCCTGCCTGTGGCAGGGGGGTTGGAACTGAATGATCTTTAAGGTCCCTTCCAACCCAAACCATTCTATGATTCTGTGATCTTTCTACCTCCTCTAGCGCATAAAAGCATTAGGTCAAAAGCTGTAAGAGCATTGCATCTGCACAGCTGTATTTCACTTGGGGAGGGGAGGGGTTGTATAAAAGATATGTTTAACTTATAGCAATTTAATGAGTTTACTAGTGATTTTTTTTCATGCTAAAGCATGCTTAGCTCCACGGTCTAAGCCCAGAGCAACCATTGTGAGTGCCAATATCACCAGCAGAGCAGCAACCGTGGCTCAGCTCAGGGGCAGTGTTTGGTGCTGTATCACGCTTATGGTGTGGTTGGCACCAGGAACCTTTGCCTTATAATTATGTCATCTGGAGGTGAGATGATGGTACATCTTTATACCAGCAAGGAATTGTTCCTGTAACTGTGCAAGAAACGTGTATAAAGCAGTTGCAGTAAAATTATGCTTTTGCTGTTTGGTTGAAGTTGTAAGAACAAGGCAGCCCACTCCAGAGGCATGGCAGAAAATCTGCTCTAGCATAGTCCTGCGCTAAGATAACAGACAACAGGTAGGTGCAAGTAGTTGTTGGGCTAGCACAAGAGAGTTGGGAGTCTTTGTTTATAATTAATGTAAATAAGCCGTGATGGAAGATTCTCATACTCCTCTTCTTTGGGTCGTTTTTATCCACGACACCAACGACTGCAACATCAGCGTGACTAATCCCACGCATGGGATTTATCTAAGACGTCTGTTTCATCCAAGGTTAGACTGTTTGCACAGTGTGTTGTAATACCGTACAAACAAGAAGCAGAGCAGCGGAGGTGTCCCTCCCGTTTAGAGATGGTGGCCTGTCTTCTGCTCAGGCTCACAAGAGACAGAAGGAAGAACTAAATGCATGAGACACTTCGAGAAACAAGCCTGTAAAATCGCACACCACCAGGCAAGGAGGCTTTGTTTTGCGCAAACAAAATTGAGCCTCAAATACTTCAGTCTTGGGTGACTGTATGTGACATGCAAGTCAGACCAAACGTCCATTCAGCTAGCAGCAGACACTAAGGGAAGATGCTGGTGTGCACTATGCTCCTGGCAATCCCCTGAGCCAGAGGGTACAGCCCAGGACATAGAAGTGCTGGTGAATCCATTCTGCATTGATCTGTTTAACCCTTTTATGAACTTGCTTGGTTTAGATCCAGAATTTGGCAATGACTTAGACAGTTCCGTATCATTTGGAAATGAACTTCCTTCAAAGAAATTAGTATTGTGTGTTCAGTGTCAGCTGTACTTCCCTGCCCTCTAAAAACCAGGATAGCATATCGCACTGTCATAAAACTTGCTGGTCTTTACAGCTCACACTCTGAAAGGCATAAGGTTTCATTTTGGCTAAGTAGCCCGTAATGTCAACAGCTTGCATTTCTGACATCTTTTGTCATGGTGTAAGTATTTATGGCAACTATGTTGTGCTGGAGGGTTTTTTCCCTGAAGGTCAGGACAGTTGCAGATGAAATAGCCTACCCCTCCCTGTGCCAGTCCCTTACTGTACCTCTGCAACTTCTAATAAATGTTTGCTGATTAGAAAAATTACCCTTGGAATAATTCAACAGAACTAAATGCTGCCGATCCTAATTGTTCAAGAAGTTGACTTAGCAAGTGGGGTCCTTCCTCTCTGCCTTCTGGTTACGAGCCTTCGTGATGCACCTAGGTTTGTGATGAGGACCATTCTGCATAACTAGGAAAACAAAACACTGGATGCTCTTAGCGTGAAGTTCTCCTAACCCCTGAAATCAGACACTCTCTTCAGGTGAGTACAAAATACTGAAAGACATGTAATAAAAATAACAGGAGTTGGAAACAACTGGCCTGGCACTTCAGCTCTAATTATAACAGTGTTCAGCCACTGCCTGCACTTGGCAGAGGTACTGTCTTCTGTGAACGAAGCACCCAGCTTGAACCAGTGCTTGGCCATTCTCCAGCACCTGGTTTAGTGCAGCACTTCTCTGGGCAGGCAGCACCTTTCTTGTGCTGGTTCTCCAGGAAAGTCCCTCACACAGGACAAGTTTCAGTGGATCACTTTCTCATTCTGCTCTTCTGCTTCTACTTGTACAGGTTAAAAGTTACCTCGAGCTTGAAAACTGGGCAGCAACCATGCAGCTCTTGAACTGCTGTAAGTATGAATGCAGCTGTGGTGGAGGCTGTGGAGCCTGCTCACATCAGCTGAGGTCTGGTCCTTCTGTGCAGTGGTGGTTATTCAAGAAACCAAGCAACCCCTGAGGAGCAGTTGAGTGTGATATTCCCCCTCTTCTCCCTCTGGCTGCTTGGAGCATCCCAAAGCCCAGCAGGTATTTTCCATTCAGCGGTGGTAGGAGCTGTGTAGATAAATATCTACATGTTCAGCAGGCTGAGCAGGAGGGTTTGTGTATGTCTCCCTTTAGGCTGGTCTGGACTTTGTCACATCCTGCCTCTCATTCCCAGATGCTTCCTTCTGTGCTTCAGTGAAGCGGGATATGGCATCACCTTTGGTTTTGTCTTTGGAAGAGTAAATAAAACAGAAGGCCAAAAGCCAGCTACTTAAAACACATTCCTCTGCTGTGACTGGGAAAAAAATCTCTACTTCAGATACAGGCACGCACTGTTTGCATTGCTCATCCTCCTGGCGGGGGTTACGGGCTTTGTCTGCCTCACCTGGTTCAAGCCTAACCTTTCCGATCTTTCTGTTTTTGAGATGCCTGATATGCTGTCCCTTCCTCCCGTGGACCCCGGGTTCCAGCTGCTTCCCACATCTCCAGGAGCTGATAAAAAAGATCTCGTACAATGAGTCAAGGTACAGTGATAGACAAGAATGCTCTTGGCCTTGATAGGGCTTGGTTTATCTATCAGGCACGTTGCAGACCTGGCATTGAGCTGAAAGACAGAGGCAGAGGAATGTGTCTGCTCTCCAAGAGGGAGTAAACCTGACCAAGAAATGCAGGGCTGGGTGACTTGTAGTGGGAAATAAATTCTTCTGAGAAGGTCTGAGGTGCTGCAGGGGGCAGTGGCTTCTCCTGTGCCTCAGGATGACTCAAAGCAGGACATCTCAAACTCACTGCAGCTGTAGCATCTCTCTTTTTCTTTTTTTGACTTGTCCATCTTCCTGTGACAACCAGCTCCTTTCTTCCCCTTTCTGCTTTTGCAGGAGAAAATGGAACGAGTCACTTCCTGGAGGCAGAGATGGGAGAGGTGACTATGATCACTGCGTCCTGGCTCTCCACCCCAAAGGGTTTGCCCTGCTGCCAACAACTGCATGTTGCTTGCTGTTCCTTGGCTTGTGTGAACACTTGGTGAACTTTACCCTCGGAGCAAGTCTAAATTGCTGAGGATTTTCCGGAGATAAAGTGAAAGCCAAAAGCTGAATATGGACATTTTTCAAGGGTCAGAACATGTTAGGAACTGGCTTGTTAGTTGAATCTGTGTTTTGGGTGGAGGATTCCCAGTGACAGGACAAGGGGCAATGGGCACAAACTGAAAGACGGGAAGTTCCGTCTAAATATGAGGAAAAACTTTGTTACCTTGAGGGTGACAGAGCACTGGCACAGGCTGCCCAGGGAGGGTGGGGAGTCTCCTTCTCTAGAGATATTCAAAACCCGCCTGGACACGACCCTGTGCAACGTGCTCTGGGTGAACCTGCTTTGGCAGGGGGTTGGACTAGATGATCTCCAGAGGTCCCTTCCAACTCCAACCAGTCTGGGATTCTGTGATTCACATCTATTTGCAAAAGTCTGAAGCTAGATGGCAAAATACCTTCTGCTTCTTCCATTTCCCAGCACTTAATGCAGTATTAAAGCTCTGTTACAGCATTTTGAAGGACTCACGCTTAGATATAAACCGTTCTATAGAGGAAATACTGTGCAGTAATGTTTGTGCTGCTCCCTTGTCCTGCTGCTGGTGAATCTCTCTGTTGACAAGCTCTTCATTCATTGGCATGATAGCAGCAAGCCTGCTTTTAGCACCATTTCTGATCTTAGCCAATGCTTAGAACAGATTGTTACAGAACAGTGACCTGGGGCTGCTAACAAGGTGAGCTCAGGGGTTGTTCTGGGCTCTCAGCTGTCTGCTGGGTCTCTGTCACCTTAGAAGTAGTCTCCCCTGTTATAGAGCTTGCAAAATGCTGCAGCCAACCTGCCTCACACTGGGCTGTGAGAGAGAGAGAAGCGGGAGCTCAGATACCAGGTACTATAGACGGGTCCTTTCCATTGATCCTGCTGGCATGAAGAGGGTTTATGCCACACAAAGGCTTGCTGCAGTGTATTTCAACAAGGGAAGCCCTTTCTCCTTGCTTGGCAGAAGTATTCATAGCCCCTTGGAAAGGTTAGTTTGCTACCAGAGAGTTTTTCCAGCTGCAGGGACAGATCTTCAGGGCATATGAGGAGTCTGTGTTCACAGATCTTTCCAACGCTGGCCCAAAGGAGCTTTATCAGTATTGTGGTAGTGCCTGGGGCATTGGGTCAGCGTAGCTTGTGTTGAACACGTAAAGCTGGCTCAGGAAAAACTGTTGCCAGCTCTTCAAATCCAGAGAGGGTATTTCAAGGCAAATTTCTTCATGCACCCCCTTCCCTTTCTCGTGAAGTAAAGAAATAAAAGGCAAAACATCTTCCTCCCAGTTAAACTCTTCCAGGGCTAGAGAAGCCAAAGGATGAAAGGCACAATGCAGCCAGTGCTGGGGAGGGAGCTCACTGAAAGGCTGGAGCACGTCACAGCCCCACATGCGTGGAGCACGAGGGTGCCTGGTGGCTGTGACAAAGGTTATGACAACCCGTATCAGGCACAGCTTGGCTGTCCTGGTGTGCTGGGCTGGGCTGAGCTGCATGCTGGGCTCCTCTGAAAGTGGCTGTGCAGCTCAGAGGGAAAGATGCCATCTTTCACCAGCCCATGAGGCTTCTCTTGGAGCAAAAATACTATCAGTGCCTGGGGAGACTAAAAATTACTGCTGTGCAGTCCTGCAGTGTTTAGAGATGGGAGTATTTTGCTTGGCTTTTAAAGAATGTGCAGCCAAGGCTTGTAAGATGTTTCTCCAGTGAATCACCAAAACTTCAGAAATGGGGGCACTGGGCTGCCCTATGCTGCAGCCATCCCCGCTCCTCCCTGGGGACCCACTCCTGGGTGCAACTGGACCTAGTCAGGGAAACTAGGGGGAAGATGAAGCACCGTGTGCATGAGGAGGGACCCCACAAAGCCAGACCTGTGGACACTGGCTACAGCCCCAGCCCTGCTGCTCCCCGCTCTCTGCCAAAGGCTGTGAAGCAGGAGCTCAAGAGCCACCAGCACAGCAAAGACCATAAGGACATTTCTGGAGGTGTCAGAGGAGCCCACCTGGAAAGCTTCCCAAATGGGGCACTGGGATGCCCAGGGCTGCAGCCATCCCCGCTCCTCCCTGGGGACCCACTCCTGGGTGCAACCGGACACAGCACGGTCCTCTCATTGCCTACAGCCATTCAACACAGCTTCAGTGACTGCTGGGCTCTGGAGTCCCTCTGTCGGGGGCTCTGGGAGTGAAAAGCAACAAGTGCTCTTCGGCAGTTTCTCCTCTGGCTTCTCCCCTGGCTTCTCCCTTCTGCGAGGCCACCATAAGCAAGGCACCATCGCCTTGATGTCACCACTATGGAACACAGGCATCACAGTGACATGTCAGAACATCCCACTGGTACCTGCAGTCGGCCGGCGCCAGTTGGCCTTTGCTTGCTGACTGGCAGAACAACGCCTGGCTGTCCTGGGCGATGGCCAGCGAGGGAACCTTCAGTCCAGCTGGGTCAAGAGACATGAGAAGGGAGCCGTCTCGCTGCAGAAACACCATCCTTTTCTGCTGCGGACGAGCTGGGGCAGTTGGCAGGCGAGACTTCTCCTGGCCATTCAGGATGCGGAGAAAGAGCACGCTGTGACACTGCCCTACGAGCCATGGAGGAGGAGTGGGGTGTCCAATCTGGCAGCGATGGACACGAGGCATGTGTGTCAAGAAGGAACAGCTCCATGTCTGGGGCCTCTTGTACTGGGAGATAATTTAAAGGTGAGTTTGATCTATGTTTGTGTTAACAGATTTGAAGATCTTAGTGGCTTAAGACACTAGAACCAGTGTAAGTGGTCAGAGACAACTTTGTAGATGCCCAGAAAGCTGCTGATGTCCAGCTTGCCAGGATTGCTCACTCCTGAATCTTTCTCCTCCTTTAGGGCAGTTCTGAAAACGGTAGGCATGTATGAGCTCCCTTCCCTCCACCGCTCTTGGATGGTTGAAGAACTGTACAGCTTCACACAGGGAGTAGCAGTGTATTCCTCTGGCACTCTAGGATATGTCCCAGTGTCAGTATGTCTCTGTCCCCTTGTCACCCCTCCCCTCACACTTCAGCTATATGGATGAGCAGTGAAAGTAGTTCAAATCACCTGCAAAGACAAGGCAGCAAATAAAATACGGTATTGCAATTAACGGGGCACTTTCTGTCTCTGCCTAGCAGGTACTTTGGATCTGAGACAGACAAATTTTCTCTTAGTGGCCCGAGCAGCTCCAGAGCCTGGACTCTGCCAACCGTTTGCTGTACAACAGCAGAGCACCCCTGCATGCTGAGTGCTGAGGAGGGGTGACAGGTTCGCCCAGCCCTGTCAGCCTTTTCCAGTTGTTGCTATAATCAGATCATGTCACCTTCCTCCCTCTTTTCAAGGCTCTGATAACAAGCACTTGGACAGCCAGGTGACCTTTGGCTGAGCTTCCCCTTTAAACTCTGGTGGCTTTTGCTTCATTGCCTAGTTGTTACGCAGCAGTAAAGATCTGTTCTGATAGCAGCAGAGTCTGCTCCCCTCCTCTTTCCCCTCTTACTTACACAGGATCAAAGCTCTCTGAAGTTGCTTGAACAAATTTGCATTTAGGTCAGTGAGAGATTTCTTGAGGAAAACATTTTTTTTTTTTCCCATCTTTTTTGTGACTCCATAAGAAAGGACAATAAGCACAAAGGCAGGTGGAAGAAAAAATTGTGGGCTATAAATGAAGGGGTTTGGCACACAGGGGAGGATGAAGTCATTAGTAAGAGAGAAAATCACTGATGGGGCAGCAAGCTCCATCTTCAGCCGATGTAAAGCAGCATCTCCCCATGGAAGCAATGGGACCATGTCATTGTCATCAACTGAGCTCCTTGGTGGACCTGGTCCCCTCTGTGGCGCCTAAGCTGACTGCAGTTGCCTCCTTCCACAGCAGCGAGGGAAGTATGGACAGCAAGTCACTGGACTACATTGATCTTCACCTGCAATTTTTGGCTCCTTGTAGGTGTCTGCTTAGGCTGCCTAAACCCCTGCTGTGCTCTCTGGGTGGAAAGTGGCAGTAACAGGGTGGCTGACCCATCCCAGCTGGTTGGGTTGACACATGCCAAAACATTGCGGGGCTAGTTGCTCAAGGCCCCTGCCTCCATCTCTAGGGCGTATTGGGATGGGACACAAAACAACTGTGGAAGATCCATGCTGGGATCATGGTGGTCATGGAGACAAGATGACCTTTTTCTGAGAGTGCTTCTAGCAACTGGGAGACCTGGGTGTGGTTGCAGGTTCCATCTTATCTTGTGCATGTTGCCTTGTCCAACTCCACGTCTCTTGGTGCTTCCTCTGTAGGAGGGCAAATACTTCTTCCCACCCATTGAGAGGCTCAGCTTTTCCAGGAAAAGTCTCACTGTGGCTTTCAGAAGCTTAGCACACTGTCCTTCAGTTGGCATATTCTTAAAACTCCAGAAGTATGTATAGAGACTGGTGTGCTCAGCAGTTTAAATATTAACAGGACACGTGAGAACTGGGAGTTGCAATGCAGAAGTGGTAAACATTCAGTTTAGTTGCTAAACTTAGACCCACTCAGTCTAGCGAGAAGTTCAGGGCTTTCTGAATCGAGCTTGAAGTCAAAGGTTAGCTGTAATTTCATGCAAGAACGACCCACCTGAATTGTGGGTGGGTCTAATGCTGTGCAAGATGTTTGCTGCACGTGCAGGGACCACAGGGCTGGCAATGCAAGGCACTGTCGTTATGACAGACGTGGCAGATCCTGGGGCTTCTGGTCTCTTCCTGATTCATGGTCATACAAATAACCCCAGGGAAGGACTTGCTGAGAATTACTGTATAATGTCTACATTGCAAGCTGGGAACTGGTATTTGAAAGAGGCTTGCTCAACGCTTTTTTCACGGAGTTATGGTAGTCTTTACAAAGAAGCTGGCTAGTTTGGCATGATTCATCTTTAATGAAATCGTGTTGCATTTTATCCAATTTTCCTGCTTATTTCTGCATCTCTAGAAAACTGAAGGCTTGGACGAGGCCTCAGCCTGCCCTCAGGTGGTCATCTGAAGAAAAGCAGGAATCACACTCCTGGCCGTCTCTCTTCAGCCGGTGGTGACACCGGAGTGCTGCCTGTGGCAGGGTGACAGCACGTGGGCTGAGGTCCTTCTCCCTGTCTGAGGAGTTGGGAGGGGGCTGGCTCCCAGGGCCACGGTTTCTGAGGGATGGGAAAATCCCATCCTGCCCAAACCCAGAGCAGATAATGCCACAAAGATGTTCCAAAGCTGGGACAGGGCCTGGCCAGCACTGCCCTGGCTGAACTCAAGACCCTGTCCTCTTCACCCCAGGACCTGATGTGTGCCAGTTGCTCCTGAGGGCCCTTTTTTCCAGGTGTGAATGTCTCACCAATGGGCTGCTGTTCCCTCTGGCTGTTGGTGTTATGCAGTGGCACCCCAGGGCTGAGGACTTGGTAAGTGAAGTAGCCATCCATGGCCACCATGGGTGCTGCTAGTGTATCATCTAGAAGGTGGGCGGGGTTTTTTTGGGTGATGGAATCCTTGAATAAAAGCAAATGTTCCCATTTCCTGCTTTTGTAAGTGGGAGTGCAACCACATGTTTCTGACCTCATATTTCTCTAAAATGGGTTGTACAAGGCTTCTTTAGCGCCTTGGGCATATGTAGCATCTCTTCCGTGTTCTGGTTTATTTCTGTGCAGAGAAAGAAAAGCTAATAGTCACATGGCAAAGAATTTCATGAGGAACAGGTTAGGCAATGCTGGAAACTGCTTCAGATTTATAGATCCAAGATCCATAGCCATGTGGGCAGAAAGGCCACGTCTGAGGGAGGAATGTATCTCTTCAGACCCAGTAACTCAAAGGGCAGGGGGAAACGGAGACCTTTGGAGGCACACAAACACCCTTGAACCAGCACTGTCAACCACGGGATGGCAGTACAGGAAGGAGAAGGACGGATGGTTTCCCTGAGAAGAACAATTCATGGGATTGCATTTATGGCTCCATGATAGCCTGGATCGCACCAGTATTGGTTTGCTGTGGCCACGAGGGATGTCAGTAGGCTCCAGAGGCAACGTGTGGGCAGTGACTGTGGGCTGGCAGCGGCACACATAGCTTCGCACTGATGACAACCTCAGCGGGGATTGTGTACTTCTCCCACTTGCTGGAATCTGGCATGGAGGTGCTGGGAAGCGCAAGTGCTGTCCTCAGGGACTGATGACAACTGCTGTGGGTGCAGGCAGCACGTGCTGAGACTGGCTTGATGCTGTTGGCTGATTTAGAGGGGAAAAAGCTGCAGCTGGCGGTGGGAGAGGTGTGTTCAGACATTGCCCAAAGCAAAACGTCCTGGCAGGTAAGGAAAAGGTTTGAAATTGTCAGGTGTTCCACTTGACTGTGCTTTTCCTTAAGAAAGCAAATGGTTTTTAACCCTGCATGAAGCAACTTTTCAGTTAGAAATAGTAATCTTAAAAAATAAGAAGGAAAAAAAGCTAGAAAAGGCACAAATACGAATTTAGACAAAATACATGACCGATTGCTTTCTAAGAACTGGAGAGTTTGATTGCTTGGGCTGATTCACATTAGGGAAAACTTCTTTTCCTTTTTTGCTGCCAATGAGGAGTGGGAGTAAAATAATTTCAGGTCCAACTTCAGCACAGCTTGAAATGTGTCTTGTAAAGGTCCTTATTGCTTGCGTGAGAGCCCTTCCACTGCCCTGCGCTGTAGCAGGCAGTTTTCAACAACAGACAGACCTGTGTAATTTGGAAGCGGTTTGGTAACACTGGAATGAAAGCTGGAGGATTCCCCATGTGTTGAATGAAGCTGTCAGTTCCTTAATAACTGGAGAATAATTAATTTCATTTTTAACCCAATTTCTTGTAGTAGAATGAGCTCCCTCCAAAAAACCTCAGCTTACAAGTCACAAGGCCTCCAAACAAGTAAGCGCTCTGCATTTATGAATAAAGCAGGAGCAATTCAGATAAAGTGAACTGGAATGTCTCCTGCCCAGAGGATGAAGAGGAAGGAACGCAACATTTGACGGTCTGAAAAGGAGCCTGTAAAATACAGGCAGGAGAATTATGTGCAGTTCTGCTCTTCTTGGACTTCAGCACAAAGGTAGGAAGCCTATCTCCTGCTGATGTGGTAGGAACTATGCTGGGGATGAAACTGGGATAAGAACCAGTGTGTACTGGGTTGAAAACCGGGATGAAAAAAGCCGTCTTGGCAGAGGCGCAGGCAACATGCTATGTTATGAAAATTTGCAACTGGCCTGTGCTGAGCGAGGAGAGCGGCCAGAACACAAAGTCTAGAATTACAAGGGTAAATAGTTATTCATGCGCACGAGATGTCCCAGACAAATCGGGGCCCACCGAATGTGGTTTTACACAGGGATCTTACACCCTTCAAGCATTCAGATTCAACAAGATTTTACTAATCACTTGATCACAGGAAAACTTTGCAAAGCAACTGTATTTCTGCAGCACTCTTGCTGCTTTTCTATTGATCCACATGTCCCCGGAGTTGGTCTTGCTGGAGTTACTTGTATATGATGCTGGGAGGGTTTCAAAGCCGTGTCACAGGGGCTTGGATGCTGGTGTTACCTCAGCTGTCCATGGGTATCCTTTATACCTCATGGACAGCTCTAAGCTTCCACACAGCACAGCCCTTATGCCCTGGGCCGGGCCGTCCTTTAGTTTGTTATACTGAAGTATAGAAAACACCAGAGTCTCCAGCAAAATTTCACTACCTCCTTACATTGCAGTGTATAACGTGAACTAATACACATTAACAAAGCTAATACGCTTCTATCCTGTAAAGACTGACTGGTGTAAGAGTGAGGGGAGGAGGGTTTGTCACACCGTCGGGCACCCTCAGGCAAGGCCAGCTGTGCTCAGAGGAACTGACTTTCACGGCGGGGCTTGTGAGGCCCGTTCCCTACGCTTCCAGCCGGGCTTGCGCTATAGCCCGACTGGGGGCAGGCGGAGGAGCAGGACGGGCCCAGGGCTGAGGCGGTCTCGGGCTCCCGCTCCCGGGCCCATAATGGCGGCACCCCCTTAGGGGACAGGCCCCGCCCACGGCCGGAAGTGCCCCCGCCCGCCCCTTCCGGCCGGCGCCGCGGCCCCTTTAAGGGCGGAACCGTTGTTACGGGGCGCGGGAAGCGCACGGCGGTGTGCGGGTGACATGGCCGCCGGCTGCATGGTGAGGGGGCTGCTGCGGCCCGGGGGCTGCTGCGGCCCGGGGGCTTAGTGCTGCTGAGAGGGGGAAGGCCTGGGGGGGCGGGCCGGGGCCTGCTGCGGCCTAGGGGCTTAGTGCCACTGAGAGGGGGAAGGCGTGGGGGGCCGGGTGGGGGCCGGCCCGGTGTATGGGAGGGTGCTGGAGGGGGGGTCGTGGTCTCTAGGGCCGGGTGAAGCGTTAGGGGAGCTCTGGCACTGGGGGGGGTGTGCCTGGGGCCTCTGGGCTCGGGGTTTGATGGGGGGTGGCCGCTGGGTCGGGGCTGGGAGCGGGGGGGCACGGGGCGGGGGGGGGCTCCCTGGTGCTTTGGGTGAGGGAGGAAGGCAGGCCTGGTGTCGGGCCAAGGGGGGAGTGTCTGGTGCTGCTGGGGCTGGGCTGTGCAGGGGAAGGCATGGGGGGCTCCGGGGCCGGGGTGGTGGTGGGGGGCAGTTCTGGGTTTAGGGGAGGTGTAGTGCTGCTGGGGTTGGGCTGTGCAGCAGCGGCTTATCTGGGCTTGGGCTGGGGGGTGGCCTGATGCAGCCGGGGCTGGGAGGGACTGGGGACAGAGTTGGGCTTGGGGGAACTTAATGCTGCTGGGGCTGGGGGGGGGCAGCCCTGCGTCTCGGGGTGCTGTGGCAGCTGGGATTGGTCTGTGTTCGTGTGGGGGGGCACCTCTAGGCTGGTGGGAGGGGGCTGGTGCAGGTGGGGGGAGCTCTGGGTCTGGGGAGGGCTGGTACTGGGTGTTGTGAGGGCAGGTCAGCCCCGTTCTTCCGGGGCTGGGTGTTTGTTTGAGCAGGCTGGGGCTGTGGTCAAGTCCTCAGGGGGAGCAGGCTGCAGGCTAGAAAGGTGCTGTGGTCATCTGGGGAGCAGGGGAGCTGGCTGATGCTTGAGGATGGTGGGCACAGGTAGGCTGGGCTGTGGTGGGGGTTGCCAGGGAGGCAGAGACCGTGTGTATGAGAGCAGGGATTGAAGGCTGATCAACCTGTTTTGAAGTCTGGACAATTTCCAACTGTTACAGTCTCCTGTAATGGTTCTTTCAGGGTGGTTTGTTGTAGTTTTTTTTGCCTGACCTCAGGCTTTGTTTGGCCTGTGCAGCAAGGTGCTGTGTAGGGACACGCTGTGCTCCCCAGCTGTGGGGGAACAGTAGTGGGTCAGTCTGTTTTGCTGTAGTTCTGATTCTACCTGTCTGTTTCAACAGGTGTGTTAAGTCTTGCAAATTTGTCCCTTCTGTGCAAACAGTGGCCTCTTGGCTACACCTGGCTGAGTTGAGCAGCTGTTAGAGCAAAGCTGAGCTTGATGGCCTGCTCAGGTGGTCATCGACATGGCTGATCTGTTCCAAAGGCAGCTTTGGGGTCTCTGCACCAGCAGAGTGTTGTAAAAATGCACAAATGATTATTGTGAGTCGCCTAAGACCCAGGGGGGTTATCATGGATAACATGCCTCTTAAAGTTTGTCAATACATGTGAAATTCACATTTTGTGTTTCACGATGTTCATCTTTCTACCTGACTTTTGTGGGATGAATATGTGTCTTCATTAGCCTGTCATAGAAATAAGGTGGTTTTATTGTGCGAAGATGGTTCTTAATCTATAGTGTCTGAACATTATTGTTTTCTAGGAAGATCCATCCCTGGAGAGGCACTTCAAAGGCCACAGAGATGCTGTCACTAGTGTGGACTTCAGTCTCAATAAGAAGCAATTGGGTAAATCGTCTCTCAGTGTTTCAGTGGCCGTATTATACAGAAAGAGCTTCCCTCCTTTAGTTAAATGGAGGGAGCACTGGAGGTACCGAGCTCTACAAGAGCAAAGAACTTATTTTTGTGATTACGAGATTTTAGGAAATTTCAGGATGAATATTTCCATGTGCTTTAAAAAAAAAAAAAATCTTGTTGTTGAGCCATAGGGGTTGCAGATTGTGTGCATCCTGCTAAAGCTTTAGGGACATCTACTGTTGCTTATCATTTCCTGTACCTTGCTTTACCGTGCAGTCAACTTAAGGTAAAACTTTGCTTTTTCTTCTCCATCTTCTATTTCTCCCCTTTAGACAGCTGCCTGTGGTGTTATGCCAAGGCTTGTGTCCTGGTTGCTCTTCAGTAACCTATTGTGTGTGCACTGAGTAGGAACCAGGAGGGTTTTGGCTTTTAGTGAAGCTGCCATTCAGTCCGTGTGGCATGGGGGACATTGCTTTGGCTCGCAGAGAAGATAAGACAGAAGTGATAGTTGGAGGCAACATACGCGGTAGGCAGTGGGCGCAGTAGGCATGAATAAATAGAAATGCAGCAGTCTAGCAGGTAATAATCCTGTTCTGGATCTTGCAACCTACAGAACGCTCTGGAAGCTGCAAGGAAATGAAGATGAATCAAATTTGTCTTGGACCCCCTCTCTCCCTGCTGCTGTTTTTATTGTTGTCAGCTATCTTTTTCTTTCCACTTACTGTGTCTTCCATTGCAGAGCAAGAGTTTGCTCTACTCTGTGTCCGTGATTCTCTTTGGGTATCCCTAAAACTTTTATCTAGTCAGTCCAGATCTGTGTTTAGCAAGGGAGCTCTGAATGTAATTTAGCATTGCTTTTGAATGGGCTTTCAGAAGTAGTACGGGGACCTTTGCCTCCATCTAGGCCGTAAAAGTGTTACTCTTGATATTTTTAGTAAATGAGATCATGTAAGAAAGGGAACAAATTCCAAGAAAATTTTTTTTTCTGTACTGTTGGGTCAGTTGTGTGTACTTGACTCTTATGAGATTCTAAAGTTCTTTTTCCCCATTTCTACTCCAAAAAAAGAAAACCCCGACCAAACCTAGAGGATTCGGTCTTTTTATTCCATTAGATTGCTTGCCCAGTGCAGTAATGATAATAGTTATTGTCGACAAGTCACATATAAGCAGTATCATACTAACGTGCTTAACTGAGATGTCAGAGCATTATTTTCCTTAATTTTTTTAACATCAGTCCTGAGGATATTGCAACTTACTATCCTTGCCAGACAATGACTTAGTGTAGTTACGACTAACGTTCAGATCTCTTGGCACTAGGCCATGTGCTCAATTTGCTTTGACACAGTTGACTCACCTTAAATTTTTATATCACTAGGGAAAGGCATTGCCTATATGAAATACAAAACCAAACAAAACAACAGTTGAACTGACAAATATGTAAGGGTTTTGTTTCCCCTTAGGGGACATGGATAATGAATGATCCTGTTTGAAAAGGGCATATATTAATCCCAAATCAGTAGCAGGAAAAGAGTTGACTATTATTTTTGTGTGGAAATGACTGTGAAATAGAAGCACATTTCCAGCAAAAGCTATTTGGTATTTTGCCATAACACTAATTAACTGAAATCTTCTTGTAATTGTGATACTGCCATGTCAGAACCTACCATCAAACTGATCTTTCTTTTCTAGGAACATCTTAAGATCTCCCTGGAGATATGCCCCACCTGGCATTCGAGTAGAGAGACACAGATGCAGCTTGGATCTGTGGGCAGGCTAGCATGTGTATATTCTGTGTGTGCCTGTGGAAAATCTACAAAGTTTTCTGTTATTTAGGCATTAAATTGATTTGAAGGGATATTTTTTACTGTCGTTGTTTGAGACTTTAAGTTGCACGGGGCACATGGTTGCTCTTTTACGAATCACTAGGGTCCCAGTGCTGTGGACTTCACGCAGTATGGCAGGCTTTAAGGGCTGAGCAGCTCTTCAGTTTTCACTCTGCAGAGGTGGGGATGGGACCTGAGCAGGGGAGTTTTAGACTGAAGTGGAATTTACTCTTGTGTTTGGGAAACCTATTGCCTGGTATTCTTGGCAGGGACTGATATCACTCCTGTCAGACAGTTTGCATGAAGTTCAGTGTCATGGAAATGAGCTGTCAGTTGTGCTTGCAGCGCATGTACCATGTGCACCTGAATTCTGCCTTCTGCTTAAGTGACCCTTTGCTCTTGCTGCTGAGGGAGATCTTGGAATAGCAGCGTTTGTCCTGGGCGATGGCTGCCTTCCCATAAGTAGAGTCTTTGCTCTCTGGGGTCTCCCTCCAGCCCTTTTTCTTCTTTCTTGTCTTTGGAGCATGCCTTTGCCCTCTTCCACCCCTTTCTTAGAAGCCCAAGAGTGAAGGAAAGTTGTGGTGGTGGTTGGTTGTTTTTTATTCCCCCAGGTGAGTAGAGAAGTGGGCATGAGTGGAAGAGTGGCTGTGGGTAGATGAAGGACCCCATCTTCATCCATAGTTCCTTAAAGCCTCTCATGACTACTGTCAAGTCCTGCTGACCCCTCCTACTCATAGCAAACTGAACACTGCTCTCATTGTGTTGCATATTGTTCAGAACTGCTGAGCTAGATTTGATCAACGTTTTGCAACAAGGTGTTGGAGGGAGGTGTAGCTGGGTTGCCTTAAGTCACCAACACACAGGGCTTCTCTGCTTAACCTGTAGTGTTACTTGATATTTAACCTGCTGCTGCTCATACTTGCCTCTGCTTCACAGTAAAAAAAGTGATGAGATAACCTTCATCCACAGACCTTCTATGTGTTTCCTTAGTGTGTATTTATTTGGAAAAGGTTTTGCAACTTGTGTGGCTTCTCCATCTCCAGTTGTTGCATGAACTGACTCTTGGAAGTAGAATTGTCAGTCCAAGCCAATGTGTGCCTTTGTTTTGTTTGAATTACAAATGAAATATACAGTATGCAATACATTGGTGAAGCTGAGAGGACAATGTGCTTGAGATTGCTGGAAGCTGTGATGGTAAATTGAGTGTGAAATGTAGTTTCAGTGTAATTGGAGGAGAATTAATGCAAGTTTTGTGTTTTGTTTTGTTTTTTTTTTCCCAGCAAGCGGCTCGATGGATTCATGCCTGATGATCTGGAGTATGAAACCTCAGATGAGAGCCTATCGCTTTGTGGGCCACAAAGATGCAGTGATGTGCGTTCAGTTTTCACCTTCTGGTCACCTGGTGGCTTCAGGCTCTAGAGACAAAACAGTCCGTTTGTGGGTCCCAAGTATGTAAGTATCTATTCCCTTCTGTCTCTCTTTTTGTGTTTGAACTATGGATTGGGATTTCTCCTTGCTTCTTGATAGTGGTTCTCCAGCTATGAGACTGGGATCTGTTTGAAGGAAAGAAGAACCATTTTATGTGGCAGCTCTGACAGAGGAGAGGTAATTTGGTCTTGAAATTGCATTGGAAAAAACCCTAAAACCCTTTGCAAAGCTTAAAGTCGGTATTAACTTCCTATGCTAATAAAACAAGTCACTAATGTAACTTATCAGTGGTGAATTGTTGAATTTTTCTTCCCCTTCCTCTCCCAGTCTGTCTTTCCTCCTAGCAAACTGATCCTTCTCTTCTCTGTCAGTGTTAAACAAGATGATGAAACACAAGTTGGGGTTTAGTGGTGGAGATAGCTGTTCTGTCAGCAGGGTGGAGGTTACTAGCTTGCATGCTTGCTGTGGTCCACAAAACTGTGAGGTGCCTTTATTTCCTGGTTTAAAACTAGTAACTCTGTGTTCCACTGATAGTAAATGATGGTATATTACTAAGATAAAAGACTACTTTGGATTGTGCATTGACTTTTTTTTTGAGCATGTCTTTAACAAGAATTTACTTACCCTTTCAGTACTGTAGCTGTCCTAACAATAACAACTTCACAATTATATATTATGCTCGTGAATACCTCGGTGCATGGCACCCTTAATCTGTGTTTAGTGTTCTTTGTCAATTTACCTTCTCTAGATAGAACAAAAAAAGAGCACTGAGGTTGAATTGGGTTTGAGACCTTCAGCTTGCCAGTTTTGAGCTGTCGTTAAGAGGGAAGGGAGAAGCTGCCCCATAGTCTGTCTGTGGGCCAGGACTTTACTTCCAAAGACTGAAAACTTGCGGTCCCTTTCAAGGGTGATATGTTACTGAAGGAGTTAATGCTGCACTGGTGTGTGGATTTCTGTCTTTGGGATTTGGTTTTTATAAGCCATGCTGACAGAATTTTGTCATTTCATGTTTCTACATGAGTTTTTATCGGACTTGGGGATGTTCTGTGGTTTTGGACAGAAAGAACGCTTCGTCAGAAGTAACCTTTACTGTTCCTTGCCTTCTGGCAGATAAAGGATAAAATAAAACTAGGCAGCTCTGACCTTTTCTGATGAGGGAGGGAATATTGCTGGAGGGTTTGTAGTATTTTGATATTTTGGCCTTTACGGTTTTGGTAGTTTTAGTAGTCCTCAGCCTCAGTATAAAGCCTGTTAAATCCTGATGGAGAAGAGAACAAACCTTTCTGTTGTTCTCTTCTGTCTGTGAATATTGCACTTCTGTTAGTACAGTACATGCTGGAGATGTATTTTGGACCAAGAGTCCCATTATACCTGTTGGATCTCTACATATATTGCACTTTGGATCTCTAAATATGCCTTGTGTTTAGTTGCCAGAAGAATGCCTCGTGCATTTATTTGGAAATGATGGGTAAAGAAGAATTAACAATACCTTGTCTTTTGTTTTGCCTGGCCATGTTAATGGTAGCTTGCTCCATGTTGTACAACATCAGGCATGCTGAATTCAGTCATGTGATTTCTTATGTGGTGCTGCATCGGAGGCGTTCAGCTGGAGTATGGGCCGTTACAGGAATAGTTGTGAGGTAGTTGCCTGTGTGGCTCTATCTAGATGAACCGTGAAAACACCTCCCTCCTCACCTGCCTTGCAGCAAAGGATCTGGTAACAGTACAGAATCTCAGCATCTTCTTTTATATTGATGTTTCCATAAATGTTGTTTTAAACGGTTGCACAGATGAACAATAGCATTTTTGCCCCTTTGTAGGTAACATTGGTTGTTTCCTGTTTGGATTCGGCTCCAGTATTGAACAGGAACAACTGCTTTTAGCTATATATTCTGTACAGCTCAGGAAGTATGAGTTTGTTTGAGGTTGATCAACGTTTTTTTCCTAATATAAGCACATGCAATTGCCATAGAAATGGTGGTTAATAGCATACAGAAACTTTGTGGTTTCAGGTGTATTTGCTGTCCTGCTGTGCAGTTTTAAAGTATTTTTTCCTTCTTTATAGCAAAGGAGAATCTACAGCGTTCAAGGCTCATACAGCAACTGTAAGAAGCGTTCATTTCTCCAGCGATGGCCACTCCTTAGTTACAGCTTCTGATGACAAAACAGTCAAAGTGTGGACGGTTCACAGGCAGAAGTTTCTGTTCTCGCTTAGTCAACACATCAACTGGGTTCGCTGTGCCAGGTAAGTACAGCTTTCTGATGAACAGAGATGGGATTTATCCCTCAAAGCAGAGCCTGAGTGTAACACACCTCTATCACGATGATTCAAGTGTGTTTAGTGACTGAAATATATTGCTGACCTGCAGAGACATCCCTCAGATAAGTTGTGTACCCGCTTTGTGTTTCTTCAGTGATCTTTGTCAAGCAGAGACTTTCTGCTTAGTGATTTGCTTTTACCTGTTATGAAGACTTTTGAGGTTGCTAACAGAAGCAAAATGAGAGATTTGTAACTGTTATTTCAGCTTAGTTACTTTTAGACTTCTCATGCCTCTAGTTAAAAATGATCACCTAAGCATCCAACATGCTGAAAGTGCTGCCATAATAAGAACATTATTTCCTGATAACTCTCAGATTTGTTTTTCAGTTGTCCATCTCAGTTCTGAGGGCTTTTTATGTATATGTGTATTTAGGATAAAGCCATAATTTCTATGTAGGTGAAAAGTTCATTAGAGTTCTTGAACATGGTGATGGCAGTGGTTGGTAGTACTATAGATGCCCACAGTAGAGCAGAAAGAATGTTTTTTACAGTATGTATGATGATGTTCTCTAGTTAAGGACTCAAATCCTGATCCTGTAAAATGCATGCCTCTGAACAGAGATATTGATCTCTCTTGTATATGAAATTTTGAGATAGGAGCTTAATACATTCTTCTGAGGCACTTGAATGATGAAGCTTCTCCTGCTGCAGCTGTTATCTTGGGAGTAATTACATTGCTCTGAATGCTTGTGGCAAAGGTAGGAATTGTTTTGAATTGGGGTAGAGAAACAACTTGAGATACACTTGAAATTGAAGCAAGTAGGACAGGAGATCTTAAGTCAGACTGAAAACACTTCTGAGGGCTATCTTATGCGCTTAGGGAAATAAGGATAGTTTGAGGACTTAAAGCCTGTTTTTTTTCCCCCCTGAACTTACAGCGATTGAATTTTTAGTCTCACTGATGCTGGTGTGAGTTGTGAGGTGTGTTACCAATATACCTTGACAGCTGGCCAAATCCAGTTGACCCTGTACACCTTTTGTTTGGGGGCATTTGAGTTGGCCTCTTCTCCCAGGCAACTAGCGATAGGACAAGAGGACATAGCCTCAAGCTTCGCCAGGGGAGGTTCAGGTTGGACATTAGGAAGAATTTCTTCTCAGAAAGGGTTATTAGACATTGGAACGGGCTGCCCAGGGAGGTGGTGGAGTCACCATCTCTGGATGTGTTTAAGAAAAGACTGGACATGGCACTTAGTGCCACGCTCTAGTTGACATGGTGGTGTCAGGGTAATGGTTGGACTCGATGATCGCAGAGGGCTCTTCCAACCTGATTGATTCTGTGATTCCTTAATTGCTATAACTTTTGTCTTAGGTTCTCTCCTGATGGACGATTAATAGTGTCAGCCAGCGATGATAAAACTGTCAAAGTGTGGGATAAAACCAGCAGAGAATGTATACACTCCTTCTGTGAGCATGGGGGGTAAGTACCTGGCGGTGCATGAGGACTGACCTTCTTGTGATTGCTGAAATGAGGATGCCTGGTGAATATACACCTGGCTTCGTGACTATAGTCAGAGGTCCTTATTCTGGCAATCATTTCTACCTCTTAAAAAAAGTCATTAGCGCCTATTACAAAAGCATCCAGCAGAGTATGAGATGCAAGAAGAACTTCCAGAATTGCTTTGACCTTGTTATGACTTGTCCAGTTTGGAACCTTGAGGGTTATATTTCGATAATTGTCCAACATGTCAAGCCTTAGTTTCTTTATGCTTATTTATTTTTGGAGATGCTTAAATTCTTTATTTCTTCTCCTAGCTATGTTAAGCTTTTTTATTTTGCTTCGGGTTGAAGTAAACTAAAGGAGCAGAAGTGTAATGGCAGTTTGGTACTTGGATGCTTTGTTTCATCCTCAAATATTTGAATAACAAAGTTGTTCCATAAAAAAATTTTGTACTCAGAAAGACAGTTGTTGAATTGGGATTTTTTCATGAAGAATATTGAGCCACAGCAAAAGTTAATTTGTCCTGAAGCAAAGAACAAGTCTGTAGAGAACTGAGAGTGGAATCTTCCTAGTTTCTTGCTACACTGAATTTTTAAGTACAAAGTTGTGTTGTTTCCAGGTAATATACAATGATATTAAGACAAATTCGGACAGTACGATTTTTTCCCAGTGCTTTTAAGAATATCTTGTCCAAACAACCAATTGAAATATCTCTGCTTCCTCAGCTGTTGTTACAAGACTCAAATGTTTGAGTCTTGTCAATTGTTACAAGAATACTCAAAGGGTTATTAATTTTATCCAATCCCTTCCATGGATAGGGTGAGGAATTAAAAGATGCTCTTCACTGAATGTTCTGAAGGTTTTACTGTACTTGTGTGTTCAAAATAAAAATTGATTGCATACAAGTCCAGAAAGGGATTTGGTCTCAGCCTTGCTACCTTCTAAGTGGCAATGTATGATTTCAGGCTCAAATTGAGTAAGTTCCATCTTAAAATTATTTAAGACTAATAGAAGAAAAACATCTGTTCAGTCTTGTGCACACCGCTCTGTTCATTTAATAGAAGATGTATATTATGCAAACATTAAATGAACACTTGAAAATGTTGCTGTGACAGTCAGATTCATCAGATTTCAGGAGGCTTGTATCTACAGCTGCAACACCTGTAATGCAAAACGTTGACGATGGCATGGTTAGATGTAATCCTGCAGTCTACTTGGGATTATAAGCAAGGTCTTGAAAGAAATCTAGCAATTGGAATTTTCAGGTTATCTCCTCCTTTCTATAACGTAGCTTCCCTTCTTGAAAAGACCTTTGTGATCTTTAGCAAGAGTTCAATGTAAACAGTTGGCTTTAACTGCAATTTACAGGTTTGTGAATCATGTGGATTTTCATCCCAGTGGTACATGCATTGCTGCGGCCAGTACAGATAACACAGTGAAGGTGTGGGACGTTAGGATGAATAGACTTCTTCAACATTATAAAGGCAAGTTAAGATCTTAGAAAAGTTGGAACTTTCCACGTATTGATATGAATTGCTCTGAAGTCTAAGGATTGTTTCTCCATCACCTGCTGCCTTTCCAGAAAGGCACTGGGTTAGGCCTGCCAGTGGAAGCCTTTTTTTGAAACATCATGCTTTGCTTTGCATTAGCTCCAAGACTGATTCTCACATAGTGGTGAGAAATACCTCTGTCCTGATTTCTCCTTCTCTGCCTACCATCAAAAAAGGTGAAAAAGCCAAACTGAAACTGTCCTGTATTGCAGGTGTGCATAGGTGTTATGTGCAATGCCACTTGGCTCATATTCACAGTTCCTTCTCCAGTAGCTCCTTTGGTTTTTCAGCTTCTGGAATTAGCTTTGACCTTGGTATGACTTGTCCAGGTTGGCTTGTCCTTGGAGTAACTAGCTTTTATATTTAGGAGTCTACATATTTTTTTTTTTAACTCTACTTTTTTTTTTTTTAAAAACCCTTCAAAATGGCATCTCTTCCTGCAACCTCCTCTTGTCAAACTGATTAGTGCTACCATTTGGTAGAACAGGATAGGAAAGGGGTCCTTTCCCATCCCTGCAAGCTTCTTTGAGCTTGATTGTACTGTTTTGTGCATGCTGGTTGCTTGAGCCTAAATGTGGCTTTTCTTTCCTTTGCTATTAGTGATTTTTAGGGCTGCCATAGTGTTTTGTAAATCCTCACATTCTCAAGCACTGTTTCCAGTACAGATAGCTTATTAAACTTAATTCTCAGCTTTTCATGAAGACTGCTTCTGGCATGCTAGTAAAGCAGATCAGGGATACAGGGCTGGAGCTTGGTGTGTCGCTCTTTCTGCCATCCATATGGGATACTGTCAGTTACTGCTACAGCAGCCTCACAGCTAGATGCCAGGCAGAAAAGGCAGAGTAGTAAAATAGCTTGCAGTTGATTCCTGTTAACTTTGCAAGGTAAGAGACAAAAATTGAGTTCCAAATTAAAGCTGTTGGTCCTTCTGGCTTTATGTAACTATAATTGTTTTTTAAAGTGCTTTTAACTGTGTATCCCTTTAATCACAAGGCAATGAAAGAAGTTGCAGGCTCTCATACAGGTTCTCTAGTTTCCCTTGGTATAGAAAGGCGGAGAAAGTGTAGTGATGTTTAAGGAGCAGAGTTCTTCTGTTTGTCTTCCTTTACAGCAGCCTGTGAAAGACTAGACCTCTTCTGGTAGATAAGAGCAATGGGAGTTGCTCATCTCAAAGCAAATACAGATTATCTGCAGAGAAGCTATTAAGATTATGACAGTCCTTTGGATTCCATAAAAAAAATTAAATATAAGCTCCCCAAAAAGAGGTTCCTGTGGTGTAGAAACAGTCTGCAAACTTTAGAATGATTTTGTAATTCTGCTCTATGTAGAGGGCTGTTCTTTTGCTCTTTGCATATGGATCGAAACACCATTATGATCATCTGATCTGACTATTAAGCACTGATGGTAACACCACCATCATTGGAACACGTTTTTTTATTGGGTAGAAAAAAACCCCCATATTCCTTATTTTTAGCATCAGCTTCCTGCCTCCCGGATTGTGTTTTATTCCTGGCTTCTAAATGTGGGGTCATCCTCTCAAGTGTATTCTCCCTGTGTAATTGAGTCAAGCACTCTTTGAGCATTTTTTCAACTGTAAACCCGCCTGAGCTCCTTGAACTCTGATATAATGTGATTTATATTTTTTTATTCAGTTATTCTTATGGACTCACAATCACTTCCAGTTCTCTGGTAGTTAACAAAATCTAATGGAAATCAAACCTTTTGAGGACTGTTGTTCCAATTCATTGGTATTGAGCTGATACAATTACAATGATGAAGTGTGATTTTTTTGTAATAAGTATTGTTAACTTCTGACCTGTATCAAAACTTGGAAACATCTTTCTGAGGTCTTGTTGCTAAAATAGGTAGCATGTTTAAGTAGTTGGACAGTTTCAGATTGTCCTTTAACCTACTTTATCAGCTTTTCAACAGTGGCAAGATCTGCAGTGCATGTTTCCAGCCACAGTATAACTTGGCTCAAAAATCATCTCCTCCTGCTTTCCACTTCCTGCTGTTAAGTTGTCTGAATCTAATGTCGTTTAAGTTGGCTGCCAGGTTTATTTTTTGTGTCTTGGGCTTATATATTGCCCCGGTATCCCACCCTTATCGAATGGCATTTTTGGCGTTGAATGACACCCTTGCTATTGAAGCGATCTTTTCCTGTTATGAATGTTATTTTTAACAGCTACTGTGCAAATTCTAATTGTGTATTAAACTTCGAACTAGAAATAGTCGTAAAAGCCAAAGAAACCTAACATTGCACTGGTAGCTGTATGCAGTCACTTCATGCACCTGTGGCTGCAAACTGATGCATTTGTAACGTGTTCTGGAGATGCGTTTGTAAGTCCTGCGCTTCTGAGGGTTTATGCACGTGCCTTTTGGCTAAATGGGATTTAGTTTTGTGGCTCTCCCATGTGAAGCTGCCATCTCAGTCCCACTAGAGGGCAACTCTTCCCTCAGGACGTGCTTATGCTGCCTGATTTCAAGGGAATCCATTTCAAACATTTGAGTTGCATCGAGGAGTTAATAGATAAGTAGCCCTGCCACAGGTTCTTGCGTGTTGGGTTGTTTTCCAAAACTGATCAGTCTTTTAGCAGTGTTGCTCTTTTCGCCAGGACTTGTTCCAACTGTGACATTTGTAAATGAAAGTTGGAAGCAGAAACCAAACTGCAAAACCTTTTGTATGGTGTGTGGATTTTTTAGCAGAGTAGAGTATGCTCTGGTCACGTTTATTGTACAGGAGAACAGACAGATGCTTTATTCAATCCTCTACTTGGCATTAACCTTTTTGTACAGCAGATCATCCCCTTACAGAAATGGCCAATGTTTATTGCCTGACACTTTTGTGCAAAGTTGTGTGTGGGGCATCTCTGGTGTAGGTCTATAGAAACAGATCTAACCTTTTTTTTTTAATAGCTGTTTAAAAAGAGCAATTGGTACTTTTAAACAGTTCAGATGGGGCTGGATGGTGGTTATCTGTTCGCTAGGGACCGTGGCTGTGTCAAGTCCATCCTAATTTATCTTTGACTGCTGGTTACTAGGAGGTTACATTCACTGATTACGTAAAAGTAGTATTGCCAGACTTGGGACAGATGTGTTCAGTGAAGCCATAGGCTGGCATGACTCAATTTTAATAATTAACCCCCCAGTTATAAGTACCTTAAGTGACCATTATTTTTCTAGGACTTGGCTGATGGAAGGGTAGGCTTGTAGCAACAGGTCAGTGGCAGAAGCCACCTCATGCTGCACTGCGTTTATTATTAACAACATGTAATAAAGTGAGGTTGCAGGACATGTTGGTAAGTTTTTGGAGAGGTGTTGTGAATGGTCTTGTGGGAGGTATGAGATGGTTTGGCTGAAGAGAGATGAAGTTTTCTATGAGCTAATGACAGCCAAGAACTCCTTGGCGCAGTAGCTACGACTGCTTACACAGCCTCAGTCTGTGTGATTTCTTTCCATCATGAAAAAGTATTTCCAGTTTCACCAAAACCCCTTATTCACTATCTGGAGCTTGGCAGATATATCATTAACTTCGTTTATTTCTGGTGTGATTCCTTTCAGGACTTGCCTTAGTTGACCAAATATGTTTGCCTTTATCTGAATATAGACACTAATGGGGTGAGGGATATTACAAATCACTCAGAATAGAGTTTTCAAAGGAGAAATCTATTTAGCGCTCTTTCGGGAGGAAAAACTCCACATAGACTTTTTCTCCTTTAGTACATGGCGTAATACAGGGCTGGGGCGGGGAGTAGAGGAAGATCTAGCTGTGTGACAGAGGCAGTATTTGCCAATAAGAATAACTGGTTAGAAGTTACCTGTGTTAAGGTTTTCTTCTGTGTTTTTTAATAGTCCAGGTCAAGAGGAGTAATGTTCTCGGAACTTAAGCTGAGGTATCTAATGTTCCTGAGAGTTTAAAAAGTAGATGCATTCTGTTTTACAACTGAACAAGGTTATTTCAGATTTCTGCTTCAAATCTGCATCTGCGAAAGATAGTATTTGGTTCTAGTGTCTTTAAAATTGTATTTTGAGGATTTTTTAACATGCAGTTTGGACTTGAAATGCACAGTAGACTCTCAAGGGAATATAAGTTTAGTTAGAGGGTATGTTCTAGTAGTAGTAGTAGATTTGAGATATCAGAATATTTGGAGGGCACATAGTATAATTAAGAATAGAGCCAGGCTCTTCTCAGTGACGTCCATTGACAGGACAAGGGGCAATGGGTGCAAGCTGGAACACAGGAGGTTCCACATAAATATGAGGAAAAACTTCTTTACCGTGAGGGTAACCGAACACTGGAACAGGCTGCCCAGAGAGGTTGTGGAGTCTCCTTCTCTGGACGCGTTCCTGTGTGATATGATCTAGGCAATCCTGCCCCGGCAGGGGGATTGGACTAGATGATCTTTCGAGGTGCCTTCCAATCCCGAACATTCTGTGATTTTGTGTCATTGGATAGTTGAAACCCTCTTCAAGCATAGTCTTAATGTTCTGTAATGTCACATATGCTCAGAAAGCTGTGCATATGTGAAGTACTGCATGTTCTCATCAATAAATATGTTCAATAGCCTGTTTCGTAAAAGTTTGGGGAGCCTGCATGAATTAGATGTTTAATGTCAGAGTGATCTTAGAAGTGTAGTTTGATTCTTCCCCCCTCCCCGAGCATTTTCTTTAACTCTTTTCAAAATACCTCTTAGGCTTCATCATCATGCAGGAAGGATTGCTTTATTGGAAGTTTGCACTCTTGATAGTTATTCATACTTGTTTTAAATTTTTGGTGAGGTGAATTGGATGTCTGAAGGAATAATGCTTATACTGGACCGTTTTCAAGTTGCTGGTTCTTCTTTCCTAGTTTCTCTGAAACCCGGTCTTGGTTAGAGTCAGGTAGTAAACCAAAAATAATCTGTTCAATGCCAGTTTTGAGTTTGTCTTTCATCATAGTTTCAGTCTTTTCCTTAAGGTACCAGCATATAGATTTTATTCTAGAATCACTTAGGAGTGAGAACAGCAGCTCCACAGTAGTAAAATATGTCGATGTCCATCTTTGTCACGGAATCGTATAGCTCACTTGTGCATGTAGTTACATTTTGGGGCTATGCTGGAAGCTTCTGTAGCCTTAAATCTCCCAGAATAATTGGCAAAGCTTCCTATTTCCGTTCAATAAAGTAGTGCCTATTTTTACAAGAACTGAATACTGCCCTTGTTCTCTGGTGCTTTGAAGGGTTTTTGTGGAATATTGCCCCCGTGATAATTTGCCTGTTAAACTTTATAACAGAAAATTGGAATGTGCTTGTACTTTATTTTATTCTTTTGCCTTGGGCTTATGTAAACTGGGCTCGGTCATTATGTATGTTTTTTCCATCTTTAGTGCACAGTGCTGTGGTAAACAGTCTTTCCTTTCACCCCTCTGGAAACTATCTGGTTACTGCTTCCAATGATTCAACTCTTAAAATTCTGGACTTACTAGAAGGAAGACTTCTGTATACTCTTCACGGTCACCAGGTGAGACAAAGCCTTTTCTACAGTAACATACAAACCCACAACAAACTGGGCAATTTTGTGTTTGAGCCTTTCATTTTTCATGGCCAAAAAACTTTTGAAAACTTCCTTGCGTAAAACAATGATGATAGTACTAATAATAATCTTTGAGATAATGACTGTTTTGAAGGGAAGGCCTATGGGGAGGGATGGAGGTAAAGCAGGAATGGAGAGGATGAGAAAGCAAGATAGAAAGGGAGCTCCAGTATTGAGGATGCAAGTCTAAGACCCAAGGGGCACAGTCAGAGCTGTGCCCTGGACTCTAATCCTGGGTCTGTCGTGCACTCTGTACCGCAGATCTGACTGTCTCTGTCTAGACTGGTGCAAATGACACTTTGCCCCCTGACATAGGTGTTGTGAAGATAAATGCTATTCATCTGACAGGAGACTTATGGACAGTAATGGTGAAATGGAGGAAATATATTTTGGGATGTGGTTTTGGGAACATGTTTCCATTTTGTTAATGGACTGAATTAAATAATTGAAGGTGATAAATGCTGCTGGTTGGTTAAGTTTAACTGATTGGCCTATTAGTATTATGCTGCTGGATGTGTTGCTTGTAAGGTTAATTATATGAATGCTTGGAGCTCTCTTTTTAAATGTTAAATGAAAATAGATGGACTAATTTCACTGTCCATGCTGAGTGGGGCTCAAAGGCATGAAAAAGCAGAGCTGCTTTAAAGGTTCCCTTTCCAAAGGGACAAAGAGAACAGACATTCTTGACCCACTTGTCTCTTGGTTAAAATGGGGCTGAGTCTTAAAGCATCAAAACTAGCTGGGGAAAAATCAGTCTCTGAAGATACTGGAGGTGGTGGAGATGGTTGTGGGCAATAATGGTAGCTGTGTAAGCTGCAGAACTGATAATTTTGGCTTCGTGTGGCGTTATGTTTAGTTACTGCCTTGTCTGATGTCTAAAAAACGTCAAGTTTGTTCTGTAACTTCTCTTATATTATGTATTAATAAACTTTTTTTTGTAATATTAATGGGAAAATAGAACAACCTCATACTTAAAGCTCTACTTCATGGGAAGATTTGATTAAAACTGACCAAAGGGTTCAAATGCTGAAAAGAATGAGGGAAGATAATAAATGCTGGCTATCCTAATACATAAACCTCGACTGCATAAAACTTTTTTACTTTGAAAACTGGACTAAGTGGATACTCCTATTGGGTAGGGGCTGCAAAGCTTCTTACTGTTGTCCTAACCTCATTTTCATATTTTTCTTCTGTGTTAATTGGCCAAGTGAGTGCTTAGGAAGTAGCTTTCTGACAAGGGTAAGTACGGAGGGACAGTGGATCTTTGCACCTCTCATCCTTGCCTCAGGAAGGGATGTGCCTGGTTATTGTTCAGCAGGAGGCTGAACCTGCTTTCCATTTTCCACCCTTCTGAGCTGTAGGCTGCTCCTTGAGGAGTACAGTGGCACAAAAAAGAGTTTTGCTTTGAATGAGAGTCCAAAACTGATTATGGTGATGGAGGTCTTCAGAATCAGACAATAAAAAGTCCCTTTCGGCTGATGCTGTACTTAGCCATACAAAACGGTTGGTTTGAATAATTTATTCAGAAGTAGAGTTAAAGCTCTGTAGTATTTTCCCCCTCCCTCACTGTTTCAGATCAGTTAGATATCTGCCACTCTCTCCTAGGCATCTAAGTGACATTGGAAATGCTTTGATGCTGGCACAGCTGAAGGGGAGCTGCGGTTGTGGGATTACACCTCCTTTGGTTTGTAAACAAGTAGAAGTATAAAAGTGGCTGGTAGTGCTTTCTGGTTTTCTTGAAGGGTACTGCTCTGAGATGGCTGTGGAACCTGTCCTGGCATAGCCCTGGGCGGGCATTCCCTCTGCTGGCACGTGCTGTGTTGTTGGGAGTTGGTTCTTTTAGTGCACAATTTAATAGATACCTTGCTTTTCCATTAAAAGTGTATGATAACATGTGCGTCATTGACAGTAAGCAACTGGCAGTGACAACAGGCTCTGCTTTCATCAGAAGCTGCTGGGGTGGGTTCCTGCACTGGCTGCTTCTCTAGCCTGCTCTGCTCGTCGATAAACCCAGGCTACTTAATACTGAGGGCTATTTTTTTTTTCCCTCCAGCCTCACTGTGATTTCTGCCAGTATCTCCAAGTGGCTAAAAATGAAGTGGGTGTGGATTTTTTTTGGTCATTAAGTAGATTTGCCTTTTTAAGTGAGGGCTATAGGTTAGTCACCAAATGAACAGCCTGTTCTGAAGACATTCTTAAGTTGTGACTTTGTGTGGATGAATATGCTGGTTGAGACTGTGTTCTTACTCTGACAGCTGACTGTTGTTAAGTTGTTCTGGGAAGGCTGCATGTGAGTGGACACTTGAAGGAGGAAAAAAAAAAACTTAAAGTCCTTTAGACATACTTTGACGCAACTGCTGGAGTGCCAGGAATTTGTTAGCAGCTGATTAGCTGTAGTTTACATAGGGAGGATTGCCAAGTTTACATTGCTGCCTTAATTGTAATGTAGCTCGCCCTCTCATAGCAGGAGGATTGTTAGAGGCAGGAGTTTGCAGTTTGGAGTTGACGTCTTGCAGCTGTGAAATATCATTCTGTATTGTGCTGCATATTTTAGTTCTGGAGTGCTTCAAGCTGTGGAGTATTCTTGCCTAATTCCATACAGATGAGACACTGGGTTGGTATGTAAGTCCACCTCTGGTACTGAATCATCCTTGAGAAACAGAATGTTTTGGGGCCTGTAAGTCACCTCTGGAGAGTTGCTAGAAGAGAGCAGGTACATACCTGCCTGTCTGCCCTTTGGGGCGATTTGATTAGAGCGTTTCCAGACTGACTTCCCTAGTGGAATGGAAGTTCTCAGTAAATATTTAGAAAACATCTGCATGATTATGTTTATAAATAGGAAGACAGAAAATGCAAAGTTATGTTTCTCCAAGCAACCTTGACTTGAACCATGAAGTAGCAGCATTCCACCTATGTGGGTGGTGTAAGTGCTCTCTGCTTTGCTGGCTCACTAAAGAGCAAGATCTTCTGAGCAGGTGCACAAGAAACAAATGTGCTCCTTTACTGTCTCCTGCCAGCTCTGCCTAGGTGGCATTAAATGTCTGTGCAGGCCTAGTCGTCTTTGAAGAGTGTGAGGACATGTCAGGGCTGCACAGAAGTGGAGCAGCCACGGGAGAGAAGGGGTGTGTTGCAAACAACAAGCAATTGATTTAGACTAGAATTTCTGAGTATTAAGAGGAAATACGAGTGCTCTATTCTTCCCTTGTATTTTTTTTTTTTTTTTTAACTGAAGCTTTCAGGAGTTGAAAAGCTACTGAAGATTCAATTATAAGGTGCCAGTAAATTTTCTCTGTGTTAGCTCTAGCCTTTACTTCCTGGCAAAGGAAGGTGCAGGCATGACAGTCTTGCTCTGTGTAGTGATACGGGAGTTTTTCAAAGCTCAGTGGACTGAGAATCTGTGTGACTTCTTGTCAGAGGTATTCTGCATGAAAACATCCCTTGTTGCCATTGCCAACTCTGTCCCCTGTACTTTTCTCCTTGGTTCCTTTCGCTCTTCCCTTTCTCTCCTTTGTGTTATCACAGAATCACAGAATGTTAGGGATTGGAAGGGACCAAGTGTGACTTGCTTTCTTCTCCTGTGCCATGAAGCAGTTGAAGGCACTGTGAACAGTGGCAATGACTGCTCTGTTTATTATTATTTTTTATGCCTTGAACTGATGATCCCATGTCTAGGATCACAGCGTGCTTGTTGCTACCTCTGACTTGCTTCTCAGACCTCATCACCATTTGTATCTCCTTTTTCTCTTTGCACTAGTTACTCTATTCTAGGAGAGTTTGACTGAATGTACTGGCTCATATCTTCCCACTTCTACATCTCCTTTTGTGGGCAGCAGAAGAAGCAGCTCTTCTTTAATTCACCATTTGCATCCTCTAGATATGCCTTGTTAAGGCTCTTGGCACCTCCCTTACTCTCTTATCTGGCTCTGCTCTGGTCTGCATTAGTTTCTCCCAGGATTTTTTTAAAAAAAAATCTGCTGGCATCTTTGACCTCACTTGTCTCTCCAGCTACCTTCTTCTCTGCCTCTCCTTTCATCATGCAGGCTGTGCATCATTAAACTACTCTCCTCTGGTTTATTTCTGGACCCTCTCTGGCCTGGCTCTTGTTTCTTCTGTTATGCTGAAGCCAGAAGGTTAGCTCTGTTCCTAGCTAAAGCTTGCAAGTCTGGCCTCACTTGACTTGAATTGACTGTTGGTGTTGGCCCTGCTGTTCTTGAAATTGTGTGCCTTCTGTCCTCCAGCAGTTCTATGGGGGAGGAAATGGTGTTCAAGAGGGCTTTTGCTGACTGTCCACTTGTTATTTATGGATGGTACACATTCATCTGCTATCTGCATGCAGGTGTGACTGCTCCCAGGCATATTTCCATTTCTCCAAAGTAAACTCTTGGCTTTTTCTCTTAAGTATTTATTTCAGAGATGTATTTTTAGCTCCACCTTTGAAAGCTTTGTGTTCAGGAATGCTATTCCTGTTGCCTCTTGTCATCCCTGTGTCAATTGTTACTGATGCTATTAGCATCCTGCCAGTCACTCATTCAGTGTTGTAATCTGTGTCCTGGCTTCGGATCCCATCTCTCCAGGCAATGAATGCATTCAAGCCATTCAGAATAGTTCTGAGCATTTTTTTTCTAAGGCAACGCTTTGTATTTAGTGTAAGCTGATGAACCTGTGGATTGCTAGGGCAATAAAGGCCTTGTGATCACTAGCCTCCTTCTGTAGGAAGTGGAAAAACAAGGAGAAGGTGTAATCTCAATCTCTAGGGGATAGTCTGCACATAGATTAGATTGTGTAACATGCTGTCTTTCACCCTTCTTACCTATGTATGCAGCTAGAAGTGGGATGTCACGTGGTGTTTCGGCTATCATGGCATGGCTATCTGACCTTGCCTGACTCTTGTTTGTTGGGACCACTGCTGCAAAGGACTAGGTTTGATCCTGTTATTCCTTCTGTATGGCTTCCTTTTTTTTTTTTCCAGTTTCTTTGCTGCATCCAGTGGGTGAGCAATTTGTCCTTTTCAAGGCTCCCTGGGGCTTATCTCTACCCTGCCTGGTACTCCTCTCTCACTAGAGGAGATGAGTTGAATATTGATTAGTGGCAATGTTCTTCCCGCTTAACATTTCCAGTGAATGACTTTTTGCCCTTTTCTGTACTTTGCCTCAAACTTTCTGCAGTCCCAGTATCATTAAAACTATGACATGCCACAAAAGCTCGACAGTCCTCATGATGTTGGCCTCCTGAGGACTAATAGAAATGTTCCTACTGCTGACTTGGTGTATCTCATTGTCCAGTCTGTTCTTTCTGCAGCTTGCTGTTTAATCTAAGGCAAGAAGCTGTAGGAATTTGGGGGACTGGTGCTAGCAGCTTGTGTGCAGCACCTAGCACCAATGAGGATGCAGAACTGAAACTTCTAAACCCTCAGGAAATACTAATAGAAGGGTATTTGTATCTTGCTACAGAAAGAGGAGTAAAGTGGTCCTTCAGAAAGCTGCTGCATCACAAGCGTTCTAGTTGCGTGGGAAATAAGCTAAAATTCTCCCTACAACTTGTGTAGAAGAATATGCAACTGCTGCTTTTTGACACGTTTAACGCAAATTAAGTTTAAAGGGAAAAAAAATCTGAAGGAAGATTTGAATTCTTCAGTCTCTGACCATGTACCTGTTGTCCAGGACTGCATCGGAAACCTGTTGGATCTCTGCTGTGCTTACCTGGAACAAATGGGAGTTAGGCTGTGTCTAATCAATGGCGTGTGTAGCTTTTCATTTTTGTTTTGTGCGTTTTATACTAAATTGTGAGAGTATTTGGCAAACTATTATTTGTATGTTGCTATAGCAAACCTGTTATATCCGGGAAGAGTGCTGTAAGTGTATGTAGCAAAAATACTTTTCACTTAATTTATGTCAACAAATCTGTAGCGGATGTTGTGTCTGTAGAGTTGTTTGTTCCCCTTTCAATTTATAAAGGCCACATTCAGTCTTTGATATCAGTTTCTATTTTGGGAGGAATATGTTCTGTTGAACTTCTTTTTTCCCTTCAGAATGCCATGACTTTGGAGTCAGTTCATCGCCTGTTTGATGTGATTTGTATTGTTCTAAATTTTATCTAAATACACTGAAATATTTAGACTGATAAAATAATTTTGTGAAACATCACTCCTCTCCAGTATTCCTCACTTGTGCTTGTTCCTGAACATTTTGTCTTAAGCAATGTCTTGAAACATTTTTTTTTTGTCCTCGCAAACCTGACTGGTTTATTACAGTCAGAGTGCAGCTTCTGTATCTCTTGCTTCTGTTATCTTGAGCAATATTCACCACTCTGCAGTTTTCTGGCTGTGTACTTGTTTCTACCCTTTCTTATTGCTTATTTGTCTATTGCTTTTGTATTTTTGGTTTCTTTGGAGAGTCTCCCTTCCTGACAGTGTGGTCGGAGCTGAACTGCTGGGGAAGATGGGTGGGAGTAGAAGGCAGAAGGCACGCTTTGTCTCAGCTGATGATGGAGGTGTCTTTGGTTTGAAATATCTGCACTATTTAATGCTGTGTTAGTTGAACAAGCTTCGTCATGCTGATGGCTGTGCGTGCATTTTGAAATTGCTGCTACTGGATCAATTCTGACAAGATCTCTCGAATGAGATCTTGCTATCAGAAGTCCTCAAAACCTTTTGAAATCACTGCAGGTGTGAATGATAATCTAGGATACCTTGATGTGTTTTAAGGAAGCTAAAACTCTTCACATTGGGACTGACCACATCAAGACTCTAGTTTTGCCGGCATAACCTTGTTGCCAGCATATTTGAAAGCACGCAGGACTGTGGGACACAGATTGCAGTGAGAGTTGGGCCGTTTATCCCCAAACGCAGTCTTTGGGTATTTGTCTGCCTTCAGGATTTGTAATGATGAGTTCACTTCTACAAAGTAGGAGAGAAAAGAAAGGAAACCAGAAACAAACTAGATGTGAGATTTCCATGCAATGCCCATTGGGAAGATGTGAACTCTTAATAGAACAGTCTGTCCTTGCAACCTAATAGAAGGTGAGCAGAAGCTTCTTACTTCTGAGATACGTGATCTTACTTGAAAGAGGATAACTCTACTTCTGTCAGGACGTGTGTGTTCATGTGGTAGGGTTTTCTGGTGGTTGTGTTGTGGCTTTTCTGGTGGTTTGGTTTTTGATGGTGTGGGGTTTTTTTGTTCAGCCTCTCACAAGTTCAGCTTGCTCTCCCAGCAGACTTGGCAGCAGGCAGCTCTGGAAGTGCTCATTCCTGCCTCTGCCCATTTCAGCTTGGGCAAAAGCTCAGGCTTAGGATAGTCTGCAAAGTAACATGTTCAGTAGCTGACATAAAACTTCACTGTCTGGGGTCCTCGGCTGTTTATTGCTAAGCAGAACAGTTGTCTATTGTGCCTGTGCTTGAACACACGTAATGCTTTCCCAGCTCTGTTTAACTGCATCTCAGAGCACCTGCCTGATCCTTCCTCTGTGTGTCCTCCTGCGTGCTTTCTGAAGGTTGAGAACGTATTAAAATAGATGCATGGTGTGAAATGCGTGCTTTTACTGAAGCAGTGCTCTAGCAGTCCAGCACCATTTAAGGTCTCTCAGAACTGATTGTTGTTTTAAGAAAGAGGCTTCTCAAATGCAAGTGCCTGTGCTGTGTGAAGATGATCCTGAATGCATTAACTGGCATCTTTTCTGTAGAACTACTAAGAGAAAAGCAGTTTTTAAGCCAGCCTTCTATCCTTCAGTTAAAAACCTGACAACTAACACAAACCTGCATAGAACATTAGCCTGTAGCTTAAAAATGGCAAATGATGGTGGTGTAAGGAGCGCCTGCCTGCTGCTTGTGTTCTCCTGTGCTGCTGCAGGTGCCTGTTTGGTTTAAAGCCTCTATCATTGCTTGGCTGCATGCTCCATGTGGAAGGGGATATGAAACGGTGATTCTGTTTGTTTCTCATGGCTTTGGATGTCCCCCCTGCGTTGGACTTGTCCTGCTAGCTGGTATCCAAAGAGAATAACTGTCTCCTGCAAAACTCTGCTGTGTTTGTAGTGCTAAGTAGAAGCTCATGTACAAATACAGTACATTCTGCTGATGCTGCTCTGCCATTCAATGGCCTCTTCTTCTTTCCAGTGCTTCCTCATATAACCTTGGCTTTTTCTTCCTCCTGTTCTGAAAACAGTGGTCTTGTACTTTGTGGACTTCTTGACTGCCAAGTCTGAAATAAAATGAGTAATTGGATTCTGCTCTGAATGCTGAATCTTATGCATGCGGTTATTCTGCTTATACAGATTCCTTGACTTAAAATTCTTCTAACCTTGGCCAAATTAATTGATGTAAATTGATTGCTTTGGTTGATAGATGGTCAGGCATGTTTTGAAGTTATGTCATGGTGGAGTGGGCAAAGAGCTTTAAGCTTAGGTCTTCTGCAGTGAGTAGTGCATGGAATATCCTAAAAATATGTAGGCGAGCATGTGATGACTGTATTTAAAAAAACAAACAAACAAACAAAACCCACCAAAACAAAAAACCACAACAAAAAACCCACAATCTTTTCTTTTGTGGTAGAACTCATTCTTTCACTTCTTGCTTGTAGCCTTACCTGTTGGCTATTTTCATGATTAGTCATGTGTTTTATGCTGTCCCTTAGTGACAGCTGTGTATTTTCAAAGAAAGGCTGTTGGGAAAGCATGTGGAGAAAAGATACTATTTTCCATGTCGAATCTGGTGCACACAGTGGTCCATAAAATACATTGTCTTGTGGTGTCAGTGCCTTGAAGATTCTGGGTAACGTTTGAAGTTCTGGCCCCTGGAGGTCCATAATTGCATGAAAATCTTGGCTGAGTGCATTTTCCTTTCATGGTTCTAGTATTCACGGTGTGAGGAGGAGCTTGGAAAATGTGAGTTCTGAAGGCTTGACAGTTGAAGCCTGAAAGGTGGATTAGTCACTCCTCAAATATGTTTTTTTAAAAACTTATATTTTTAAAAGACATGGCTTATGATTCGTGCATGCCTAGAATTGTCAAGTGTGAGGGTATTTTACTTCTAACAATCTTCCTCAGTGTGCCTTTTGCTGCTCTGTGTGTATCTGTGTGTTTAAATCTCCTTTTCCACTTCAGACCTTTCCATCAGGTGGCTAACTGGAGACTGCATTTAACAAAACTCAGCAGTGTCACTGTTTTCAATAGATGAACAGGAGTTTTAAGTATTTCTAATTCTAAAGGGAAGTGAGAATGATTGACAGGGAAGAAGGAAAAGCCTGAAGCTGTAAAACTTGGTTTGTTCCTGTCAGTGTTTATGCCATAGATATTGAAAACTGGATGTCTGAAACTGGGGGCAGAAATGTGGGAAATGGTAAGTGTGTGTCAGGGACCTTAGCATGCTGATTGTGGCCCACTTGCCTGACAGATGAGAGCTTTTTAAATTTTGCTTTTAGATTGCTGATGTCAAACGAGAAATACCTTGTAAAGCTGTAATGAATGGAGCTTTATAGCAATTTGCTTTCTTTCACTTTTTTAGACTTATCTTTTAAATGTATTTGCAGGGGCCAGCCACCTGTGTAGCCTTTTCGAGAGCTGGAGACTTATTTGCCTCTGGAGGTTCTGATGAACAGGTATGTGACTGGTTTCATTTGGTAGTTTTATGACTCCTTGCTGCTTATTGTTACTGTTTTCTAAGCATCTTACTGCTTTCAAAGAGAAAAAAATAAAAATAGACATATTAAACAGATTTTTCTTACTGAGGAAGAACTTCAGCAGAATTATCTGGGAATGGGTATGTACAATAGAGGAAATATTACCCTGTATAGAGCCCTTCTTGTATGGCTTTCTGAGGCATCTGCTGCTGGGGAATAAGTTAGATAAGTGTATAAATGGCTGGGTTGAGAGAGCCTGAAAATCATGGGCTACGCTGATGGATCATCTCCTCATCTGCCACTGGCTAGTTCTGAGACACGAGCATAAGGGTAAGGAAGCAGGCAGGGATGCTTCCCCTGAATAGTCTTCCAGGCTCCACTGGTCTACAACACTCTGTATTTCATATTCCTCAATGCTCTCCTCCTCCCACGGATCTTTCCTCTCAGTCTTATTTGAGATACTGTAGCTAAACAATCTCCAGTGACTGAGACCAGATGATTTTGAGTCTGGACATAAATACTCAGGTGTCTATATATTAATATAAAGAGCCTGGTGCAAAGCTGTGCTAATGCTGCAGTTGCGCAGCTTTTCGAGTCAGAGTTGGACTTTCCTCTGCTCACCTTGATATATAAAGTAGGATTGAGAGCCTGGGTGTCTCATGCTGCCGGTGGAGGGTTTTTGAAGATGGGGCAGGATGGGAGATCTCTTCCTTTTACTTCTGGTTCTGAGATATAATCCAGATTCACATTTCTTTAAAAGCTGCTAGGTTTTGTTTTCTTTTGTCAGTGGGGAAAGCAGAAATTACTTGCTTGGGTTCTCTGCATAATATATGTTTTCAGTTATATGCTATCAAGGAGGAAACCAGTCCTGGGCTTGTAGCTCATGACAGTTTAATGAGCTGCTGCATGTTAACTTTATTTTATAGATTTGCTGCGATAGGTGGCATAGCTTGTCATCCTGTCTCTTTAAGACCCCTTTTTGTTTAAGCCTTTAAACAGACTGTTTTGAAGAAATGCATCCAGTTTTTTGTCTTACAAAATTGTATTGGAGTCACTATATTAAGGTTTGCTCTTGACGCGCGTACCTAACACAAGAAATAAATATGCATCTTTGCTGCTGTTTCTCTTCCTTAAAAGCCCTGATGTAGCTGGAAATTGCAGTTATATAGCAATTCACTGTTACTTTTTTCAACAGAAAACTTCAGAAATTTTATTTGTCTTTAATTTCTAAGCATAGCCAAGAAGCTGACTTTTTATTTATTGCATTTTTAGCTTAAGAGCATGTGTTAGACTACATTTCTCCATTGTGTAAAGTAGATTCCTTCAAAAGGCTTTTGTTTTATCAGCTACCTCTTTCTTTCCTATGGATGGGATTTCTTTAAACAGAGTAATGCTCATTGCAAAGTATCCCCTTGTGTTGTTAAGCTGAAACACTGAATGGCAATGCCTCCCCAGAAGTGTGCTTTGTAAAGGTACGTTTATGGCATGTGGTTAAATACTGATTTCTTTGGCAGCCTGTTCCATCGTAGCTCAAGGTTGTGTGTTTCCAAATTGTATGTATTGGGAAGAGGTGGTTGTTGGCTTTCCTGTTCTTAGCTCCCATGAAGGAACTGCCTCTCTCCTCTTAGGTTTGTATCTGAAAATGCAGGCAGTGCTTCCTTTCGTGCATGGAAAGAACTTTTAACATTCAATATATGTGTGTATTAAAAACAGTATTAGTCTTAAATTGCCGGTTGTATATATACAAGAAGCTTTTTCAGTGGAATGGACCTCACTGAATACTAGCTTTCTGAATCAAAGAGAAATATGAGAAATAATAGTCAAGAACATTTCTACAGGTAAAAAAGTGTTATTTTTGTGGGGTAATTTAGACACGTAACCTCTCTAAAAAAAACGTGTTTAATTACTGAACTGCAAACAGGCCTGTTGTATGAGCCTGCTGGAATCAGGAGGTGCCGTTTGCACCCCGTACTGCAAACATGTGCTGCTTTTATTTCACGTGAAACAGGGATGAAAACTTGTAAGTGACGAATAAACACTGATGTTTCTGATAACTAAGATGAGCTGCTTGGTTTCATAGGTGTCTTTCAGACTTCTGAAATAGTTGATTGGTTGCTCTTAAACTTTATTTTAGACTTTTAGAGCCACTGCTAAGGGTTTTACTCCATAGATTTACTCTTGATATGTTGAAGTGGTTTATGTGTTAGATGCCTCTCTTCTCTTCTGAAATATGTACTGCATCAAGGAGAGAATGTCTGTAAGTGGGATTTAAGTTTAGTGTTTAGCTGACAAACTAGCTCAAGATCTCTAATGCTAGTCTCAAAGTACTAACTCTCCTTTTCCTGTGAACGAATCTCATGATAAACCAGTGACTAGTTGTTTGGGGTGTGGCTGATAAGTGCTATAATGCTAAGTGTGGTATTTTAATATATTTGTGGTTTTAATGGTGTATTCTGCATGTTGCTTTGAAGTTCTCTAGGTAGCTCTAGTTTCATGATGTTCCTGACACAAAGAATGTTGGAAGAGAACTCCATTATGCTATGTTTTTGTTCAGTAGCGTATTTAGAAATAACATCCTTAATTTAATCAATGGCAAAGCTTTCTTAGGTAAACTTTGGTATGCATCTGCTGACTCTTCTCTGTGTTGACAAAATTGACCTTTAAGCAAAAGTAGATGGAAAATTTTAATAGAGATAACTTTCTTCTGCAGGTGATGGTGTGGAAGACTAACTTTGATGCAGCAGATTATGGTGATGTACTGAAAACACAGAAGTCTGGCACTAGTGTGGATGGGACCCATCACACTCTGGTAGGTCAGCGTACAGAAGTCATGTAGAGTTCGTTTGCAGTACTCTTTCTGCAACTTGAAAGCATGTGGCTCTTTCAGGCAGTTGAACTTTAAAACCATTTTTCCTTAGTATTTGTTTGAGCTGCAGGATGTCTGTTTTTAACCAGTCTTGTTTGTTTGTTTTGTTTAACTGTACTTTATAGGACAAATATATATAATGATTTTAAAAGGGAAATAAATTTAGTGCATGTATATATGCATTTTTTAATTAACAGCCTGTGTTTAAGAATGTGTGGTAGGTGTGGGTGATAGTCCACAAAAAAAAAAGCACAGATGTGAGTAACAGCTGAAGTTAGTTTTGCTAGCTGATACGAATCCTTTAGGCTGGTGTCAGTCCTGAAAATAGATATTGTTCACAGTATCTTTTCACTGACAGTCAGCAAAGACAAAAGAAATCTCTGTGCATAGACTTCACACGTGAGAAATAGGTGACGTATTATACTGGAGCTTCTTTCCTAAATACTTGGAGACATCAGTTCATATCTGTTGCCTGAACCATGTGTTAAGAACCATCCGAGTTCTGACTGTATCTCATGCATAAATTCACCAACTGAGTAATTCAGTATGATGCACTGATCTAAGTGTAGTACTGATGTTGGATGTCATGGCTACTACGGGAGTAACCCTTTAAAGCTACTGCCCATATGAGTTCTAAGTTTTGCACATGATGATGCTTCAGTTAAACTTCTGTATTTTGTATTGTCAGTCTTTGGATATCTTTGGTACATTTGAGTATACCCACAGGATTCTGAAATACGGTATTACAGTGGCTGGTTTTTGGTACATCTTGTTCAGCATGAGCTGTAAATAGCAGATTGTGAACCAGTGAGTTTATGCATATATGGCATTGCCTCAGTTGAAAGGTAAGCTTCTAGTCAGCATCTATTGCTCTGTGGCAGTCTCTTTAATCTTAGTTAACTTAGATGTTCTCTCTTAAACATAGTAGTGTTTTTATTTAATGTAACTTCGGTCCATTGCTGGAGGTGTTGGAATAGCTGTAGTATTTTGTGATGGACAAGATATTGAGTCTACAGCTCTAAACCTGATGCCTTACTATGTGGAGTGCTCTGTAAGGAATGCAAACAAAACGGGAGGATGTTAGTGCTAGGTGACTAGGAGAGGATGGTAGGAAGGAGGGAGGTGAAATTGTTTATTGATCCTCAGCTGGTTTTGGCTAAAACTGACTTCTTCGTTTTCCTCCTCTCCTCTGTTCTAACTCTAAAGTTATGCAGGCTATGAAACTAGCAGTTCAGTGACCTCTTTGTTTATTAGCATAGTGAACTGGACTAACTTTGAACTCTCTGCTTTAGTTTAAGATATTGTGTAGTATAATTCTGGGCTGAAATACAGCAGAGACAAAGAAAGCCTTTATGGGAAGAAACACCATTTTCAGTTTGAAACATTCCAAGGAACGGCTTAAATAGCGTAGACAAGGTGTCCAGTATTGGGAGATTATGGTAAGTTTACCCGCATCGGTACTGCTGTTATTAGCAGAGCATATTATCCAGTAGTAATTTAAGGAAAGGGAGGAAATGCCTGAGCTCGTCTAAAACTTAGTTCTTCATTATAGAACCTCTTAAGATGTGCATTGAAGGTAGCTGCTGAGCAAAACTCTTGAACAATGACTAACCACCCTGAACATCTGTCCCTCCAACAAAACTTCCCCTGTGGAAGAGTTTACCTGGCAAAACCTCTAATAGATGCTGCTGGGACCAACTGTTTGTGTACTTCCGACAGGCAAATCCATGTCGTGGTGTTGGTTAACAGGGGGTTGCTCTACTCATGCTCTGAGCCTATGGAAAATGGGGCACTGCAGATTCTTTGAGGTGTAATATGTTGGTTTGGACCAGGTGCTGTATTTTTATAAAGCAAAGTGAATCTATGCTGAGTCATGCAGAAGAGACATACTTTGATTTGGGGACCTAAGTTACTTCAAAGGAGCAAGTATTTTGAACTGCCACCCAAATGCAACCTTTGGCTAGGCCATGCAGCAGAGGAGCTGCTGATCCCAGCAGTACTACCTGAATATAAAGCGTGTTGGAAAATTACTGTTACGTGCCACTTACGGAAGAAGAAGCTGAGTGATGGTCAGTAGGATTCTTCCTTCCTACTTACTCCTTGGACAAATGTGGTGTTATCTTTTGGTCTGAATAGCCCAAATGATGCTTCCACTAGATCTGCCAGATTAGCTATGAGCATGAATAGACACTTGTAAATAGAGACTTGTAAATTAAACTGTTGAATGCCTTCAACGGTAAAACTATCCCTGGTTAAAAAGCAGGGGTGAAGGTGATTGCCCTGGAGAACTTGGATGCTAGCTGGCACAACTAGGACCAATGTCTTGGTCAACTAAGTTTGTTGATGCAGTTCAGCAATGTGATCTCTTTTATGCAGTTAAGAACATTGCTTTGCCTTGGCAGTGTGATGCAACTCTGTCCTGCTGTTAAGGTGTAGAGTTTCAATTTTTGTCTTGTCATACAGTCTGATTGGTGCTGCCAAAGCCAATATAGTCTGAATTTTTTTGGGGGTATCAGCTATTTCCTGCCTGCCTGTTACAAGAACAATCATGCAGCATGCTAGAGCCTATACCTGGTCTCTACTAGGAGCTCACTACTCTTAATGAGAATAGAAATGTGAAATATAACTAGTACTCAATATCCTTGTGTATTGGGTTATTAGGACTGCAATACTTTAATATGAAGGCAGTTATACTTGCTGAAGTTAGAAGGGGAAGAATAAATGATGTAGTCTGAGAGCCTGTTTTGAATACCATAGGTTAAGTTTAAATTTAGAATTTATATGAAATGTTCTTTGCTGTTAAAAAGCTGGTATCTCTGAAAAAGGCTTGGTTTGCAGTTTTAAGGAATTAGTATAACCTGAGCATGGAAATCCTGGCTCTGTAATAACTGGGCCATTCATGGCAGCCTACTCTTTTATTTCAAGTGAATTTCATGACTTTTATCTTTTAGAAAGATATTATGCTGGGCTCTTTAAGAGCACTGTCACTGCTACAGCTTACTGCAAGACTTAAATTTCACTCTGTATTGAGTTTCTTCTTGTTTTGAGGAAAATGTTTGCTTTTTAATAATGAAGTACATATTTTAGTGGATTTTGTGTAGTTGAGATATCAGTTATTTTTCCCATCAAAATCAAACTTGAAACTGCCACCTGTGGCTCTTGATTTCATGCTGAGGTCACCTTTTCCTTCAGTGAAAAGTGAAGCTGCTTCATCCTTCTCTGCTGCTGTGTTAGCATGCCAGGATTCTGCTTCTTGAATAATACTGAGATTTTGCAGACGTTTTGGGATGTAACTACATTTCAAACAGGCATATAGGTTGTTATTTGGTTTTTGTACCCCTAAAAGACATGAATGCTGTTCTTGACACATCTTGAATCTGTTTTCATCCTTTACTTTAGTCAGAGAGAATATTTTTCCAAGGAGAGCTTAAGATCTCATATGTAGCTATATAATTTTTTTCTTAAGTGTTATGAAAGCATCATTACTAATCAAAACTGTCTGTATAAAAACACTCAGTTTAGCATCCCATTTCTCATGGGAAGAGTCAGACTAACAAGCAAGTGCTAAGAAAGAGTAACTGAACACAGGCATTAGAACTAGTTTGTCATCAAGATGAATAGGAAGAAAAAAAGAATCTTAAATAAGCTGTGGGATAAAAGAGGCATGAAGCACTGTCAAGGTTGATGTGCTTGAATACAAACTTGCTCAAACAATTTTCACTTCCATAGGCAGAGGGAGACTGGAGCCTTTAGAAGATGCTGTTTTCTCAGGCAGTTGGTTAAGGTTCATTATGAATCCGAGTATTGGGCATTTTTGCAACAATAGGCATGAACTTCAAGGTTTCTCTGCCCACTTGCTTGTGTTTTCTGTAAATATGAGGCTTGGGTGATGCAGTGTGCTTTGAAGGTAAAACTGCTCCGTGCAAGGACCAACGCAAATGAAAGAGAAGATGATGAACGGGAATTGCAGTCGTGAGTATGGTGTAAAAGCATAGACACAAAAGTGTGATAAAGAAAACACTAAAGCTGTCAGAAGTGAATTAAACATAACTGTTAGCATAGATGTGAGAGTCAATGTTAGATCAGAATTACAGTAGCTCTAAAATAAATGCTTACTCTTAAATTATAAGGAATGGTTGTTGCTATTAAGTGTTGCATAATTGCCTTGAAAACCAAAGGTAAGGGCGAGCACTCATGATGCATGCTGTATGAAGCTGATGGGAAGAAATGAAGTCTTGTCATCCTGTGTCTTCATCCTGTAAGCATTTGTGTTTGCTTTGATCTAGAATCCAAGGGGTAAGAGTAAATTCGTGCTTTAAGCTGCAATATTGAGTGGTGAGAACCTAAAGGAAAGTCAGAATAAGAGGTATAGATTTTGCATGTGATTTCATAAATATGGGCTCTTATGCGTGCCCTGGGGTCAGTAACTATAAACATAAGGGTCTGTATAAAGATTTGTGTAGGATCAGATCAAAAGACATGTTTATGGATCTGATATGTTGTGAAAAAATTCATCATACAACTTGTTCTTTCCAGAGAGGGCAGATAATGTGTTTTATTTGGGGATTTGGTGGGTTTTTTTTTCCAAATACAAGGAAAGCTTCGTACATGTGGTTACAGCTGACATGAGTATACAAGAACACTTGTTTCATTATGTGACAGATTTGCTGCTATTGTTGACTAATTACAAGAAGACTATGTATGGTCAAGTGTTACGAGCAAATGCTGAACAGTTGATGTCACATGGACAGTTAGAAAGTGCTTGGGTGTTTAGATAAACTTGGACACTGAAAATTATGAATAAAAACATTGTAGTGTAAGCTAAGTTGGTAAACGGTTTTTCATGAAATATTATGGAAAATAGGAAATATTCATTGATGTAGAGATTTTTTACTCAAGTTTAAACATACACCTTCTTTAGGCATGTTGTAACTGTGCAAAATACTTCTTTGCAAAGGAGGAGGCTGATGAAGAAACTTTAGTCTAAGCCTCTACATAGAACTTTCTAAAGAAAAATACTTTAAAATGTGTTAGTGTTGCAGTGCCTTGAGGCAGTGCCTTGAGGCACTATCTTGAACAGGGGCAGTGGGAGCTTCAGATGTCCAAAAGTCAGTGAAACGCACAGCCTGAAAGGGTTGTGTGTAGTCTGTTCATCTCAAACTAAGGGTATCCCGGTGAGAAAGGTAATAGGTACAGCAGAACATAATCTTACGTGTGATGGGGAGGTGTTTCTCTTGCCACTCCAGCTGTGAATTCTGCAACCATATGACTGAAATATGTGCAGCTCAGTTTTGAGCTCCTGGCAGGACTCTGAGAGACCTGCTCATGTGAGTGGCTGTGCAGACAGACTCAAAAGCAGGTAATCCCTTGGTAGGGCAACTGGGGAGACATGGGCAGAGGTGCAGAGTTGTGCTCTGTAACACTCTTGCCAAGAAGTCTTTTGCTCTTTTGAAATTCAAGAGCTCAAATGTTTTAAATATCTTTAGCTCCTTTGAAGTTAAATGGTACTCAGTTGTGGAGCTACCAAATTTGAAAGCTAATGGCATAGCAGGCTTCATGAAGTGAAGCTTGGGAAGAGCCGCTCTGCAGCGGAAAGGACTTTTAAACAAGGAGGTAGCCCGTGACTCTTGAAATGTGTCTTTGGTTAAGACAGGCATTTAGGCCTCTTTCTACACTGCTGGATTTAAAATTTTCTCCAGGTATTAGACTCTGCTTATTTCTTCAGTGGCAATTTTTCCAAAATAGTTCTGTTGAATAGGATTGGAGACTAATTCCAAAAAACATGATCTGATCATGAAGTTGTCTGAGGCCTGTAACTGAGTGTCCAGAGCTGACTCCATGTCTCTCCTTTGCTGGTTCTGTTTCGTGTTTGGTGACCTCGGGTGCCTCCTGTGCTTAGCCCGTGGTCTCTGTGCTGACTGCAGCAGTTCATTCTGTCAGCCACTTGTTCCTTGTGTAAATAAATTCCTCCTGAGTTACTCATAGGCCAGATGTGCCTTTTCTTTTTTTGACCTTTTGGCTTCCAAATTGGTAACTATCTCTGATTTTGGCATCCGTTAATAGTTATGAATACTTTTGTACATTTTTTTTCTTTTCTTACTGTAAAATCCCCTCCTGGGAAGCAGTTTCATTGCACAGAGCTGCAGCTCTTTGCAATTGGATGTGAATGTGTGCTGTCGTTCGCACCTCCTCCACCCCCTTCTATTTATTTATTTTTAAGAGTTGTAAGGGAGGAATCCTATATTCAATAGCAGGGGATTCAGCCTTCAGGATAAATGTGGTCTGCAAAATTATTATTTTTCCCAATCTGCATGTCACCTTGTTTTTCTGAGGGTGCATTCCCACTCTAGGAAGCTTTAGTCTGGTACAGGATTGTCTTCTTCTTGGAATAGGTGGGTAGGTTATTTCCTTAAAAGAACAATAGTGTGATGAATGCTCAAGATGTTTCCACTGTTCTCTACCCTACTTGGCTTTCCGAGTAGAAGCTTCATAGGGATGGGCAGGAGTCTTAACCATGACTGATCACAGGTTGCTCAGGAGCTCTTCCCCACATCCTTCACAAGCAGTGCAGTTGCAGATGGTTCCTCATAGCTGCCTAACCTTCACTCTCCTTTCATTGAAGGAAGCCTGCTCATGTGAGCCTATTGCAACTTGTGACCTTGTATTTTTTTATTTTTTTTTTTTTTTTGCAAGGAGACAGAGGTTTGACAGGAACAGAGGAAAAGGCTTCTTTCCTCACCCTCCTTTGTGGTGTGGACAAAGCTGGGTCTCTGCCTTGGTCTGTGCCTGAAGAGGCTGTGCTTGTAAACCTTGTGAGAGCCAGAAAGATGTAATTATTTCATCGCTCACATCCTTTTAGCAAGAGCAGCTAATAGTTCTTTCTGTGCAAGAAGTGTGCTTCTGTGGTGTCTTCCACTCATCTTCCTGGAAACCGGAGATTTAGAGTGGGGTGATCTCTAACCCCCAAGAGGTACCAGATACTTAGTTGACTAAGGGAGCTGTCATGGGGAGCAAGCCTGGCTAGTTGAGAATGTTTGATCTCTTCCTGCATGGTTCAGCTTCCTCAGACTTGGGGAAAATAATCACTCTTCCTGTTGTGGTAGTATGGTTAGTAGGAAGTATGGTTAATGTGGGCCAGAAAAAGCACACTGCCCATTCATTTATAAAGACATGTTCATGTTAACAAAAAGGAAAATTGGTCTTATGTGTTTACAGGCCTATCTGAACTCCTTCACCCTAGTACAGATAACCTGGTTCCAGCCCAGAACATCAGGCAGGAAGGCATCAGCGTTGCATCTTCTGTTTTGTGGGTAGCCCCTGAGGGAGTAACCCCTCTCTTTCATCTTTGGAAAGGCTGGATCCAACTGACCTCTAGAGTCCAGCTCTGATTCATTGGAGAGTAAAGTCTAGCAACTGTGCCAGGTTTCTTCATATCAGGAAGCCCAAGTTTACGTGAGCAGAGCTGGATAGCTCTATCCGTTGTCTGTGCTCTTTGTGGAGCCTCACTGCAGGTCTCACTTATTTTCTGCATCTTAATTTGACTGTGAGGCTGCATCAGAGCAAAATTAATGGTTTTCTCTCATTCCACTAAATGAGCATCTACCTCACAAACAGCTAACAGCAGAGCTTCTTCCTGGAAGATATTCCAGAAAGCCTCTGTTAATGGCTCACCCGCTAATACTCTTTCAGCCTTTTTTGTTGTTGCTGTGGGAAACCGAATTTTTCACCGGCTAACGAGTTTTGCCCCTGTGTTGTTGCTCTTTCCCCTGAAACTTTTGGGTTTGCTTTTCTCTTGATCTGGTCAATGTAAGCAGGGAAGGGTGTGCATGACAAATGAAAGCTTATGTCTTCTCTGACTTTGTGCGGTAACATTTTTTACACTTTGCAGGCTGCTTATCGGAGTTTTCATATCTTGTCTTGATGAGGGACTTGAGAGAGAGGAAGAGGCAGGGTATAGGCACCCTTGGCTTGGCTTTCCAAGAGACTCCGAATGACTGCAACAACCTGCAGCAGCTTTGCTCCTTAGTGGATGGGAGCAGCCATGCTGCTACAGCTGTTTTCCCTTGTGTTCTGGTTTGACAAGATTTTTTGCAGAAATAAGAGGATCAGCTTTTAATTTGTCATCTTATAGCGAATAGATTTGTTCTCTAAGGCTCTGGAACAATAAGGCAAGTCCTGACAAGTCATTATTGGTCAGAATAAAAATTGCCTTTTAAGTTCAGCATCTCAGGCTAATTAATGTAAATTCACCCACTTAGGTTGCTGCTGTATGTGGCTTGTGTTAATGCTTGAGTCATAATTCAAAGAGAAGAGACAGAGACAAGATTTATATTATTTTCCAGGCTGCTATTCTGTGTCAGCTTTGAGGTGGATTAAGATGGCTCAAACTTTAAAAGTTTCTAAGATCTCAAACTTTTCTGCTAATATCCAAACTTCAACCAAGAGTAATAACAAATGGGCATGTTATGTGTCTGCATATATTTACGTGTATACATACATAACATGCATTATTTATACATAAGTAACATACCTAGGCATGCACATGATATGTATGTTACATAGCATATACATATTTAATGAGGGAGAGGCAAATGATTCTGATGAAGAAAATGAGCTGGAAGCTGTTGTTCACACTTCAGGAGATCACTGTGTGTGTTTTGCTTCTTGCCTTGGAGACTGTTGCTTTTGGTGTAAAAGAACCTGCAGCTGGATAACCCAAGGCTGAGGAATAAACACTTTGTTTCAGTGTTTGGCTGCTTTTTCTTGGGAGCTTTTCTCAAGAGTGATCTTAAGCAAGGCCAGGGAACAGTAGTTCACTTCTTAGTGAAATTTCTTACCAATGGTTCTCATATTTATCTTTTTGTTCCTATGCTTCCTTTGAGATTTTTGGTGCTGTTACTCTCCAGGAGCAGTGTTAGGATAGCCAGCTGAGCATCACCTGTACAACAAACCTTGATTGTCCTATCCTAAGTTCTGGAAAACCTCTTCCATATCTCCTAAGAAACACTAGGACTGGGAGGGGAGAATTGGTTAAGGGGGGTAAAATGCTTATGCAAAGTAGGAAAAGACAAATCTAAAATGTTGAAGGCTACCCTTAGCTTTTCCTTCTCAATAAATACGGACCTGCTTTATTTCTTTAAACAGCTGGAAGTCATTAAGCTTCACCTGTCCATGCACTCTTTTCACTGGGCTTTCAATGTCTGGATTCACTGTTTCCCGTTTTCATTCCTCACAGAAATGCAATTTGTGCTTTTGGAAATGTAATATGTGCAAAACTTCCCTTCTTCGATGTCTGTAGAGGGCTTTTTAGCTATTTCAAATTTAACTCAAATTGGAAAGGAGCTGACTATTGAAAATTAGTTCCTACTATTTTAGCATCTTTCCTTACTAAGGCTGTGAATTAATGTAGTATTGCATTAATTACTAGTCATTTGGAAACCCTAGCTTTATTAGAGGTATGTTCCCTGCTGGTTTTGGGTAGTGGCGATCCCATTTGCCAGAGCCTTTCAGGAACATTGGTTTCTATTCCTTCCAGTGCCAGATACACTCCTCCTTGGAAATCAGTACAAGGATCTACTTTCCTTCAGCTTTTCGTGTAAAACAAAGATCACATAGCACAAAAACCCATGAGCCTGATCTCAGCTGGCACAGCACCAGTTGATGCCATGGTATATATAGTGGTGTTCAGTATAAACCAACTGAAAAGCATGGACAGCACGTAGCTCGGATGCTTTTAGCAGTCAGCATAGATGCTTGTTACCTGAAGTTACCTCAAACCATGGTACTAATGTCTGTCTTGGTTTAAAAGTGACACTTAGAGTATAGAGGTGAGTTAAGCTGACCAACAGACAGTGAACCAGAAGAACAAGGCCACTGAAACGCAGGAGGGGAACAGCTTTTCCTTTCTGGCAGGTAGGAGCAGGGAGAGGACCTGCTCTTGGCTGAAGATTGCCAAACAGCATCACTTGCAGAGATAGGATCCTAATATTTCTGTAAGCAAATGCAAATTTCAGTCCAAGCGCAGTCTTCTATGTATGGATAGGCTGGTTTCAGGCATGTTTGAGGACTGTAGCTGGCCATTTGTTGTTATCCCTGTTTCTTACCTTCCTGGCAGCCTGGTCAGCAGAGCTGGATAGTGTGATGCTGCTTAAATTACACAAATCTTACTCCATCTGCCTGCCTCTGCCAGTGGTTCACTTAGGCCTTGGCACAAGAATGCCTTGGGACTTAAAGGGGTTTGAGATGTACCTATGAACTATTTCTTCTGGGTCTTATCAAAGACTTAATATTCATTGGTCTATGGCAAAACATGGCCATTACTGTAGAGGTGCCAGGTTCTAATGTTTTAACTTGGTATTTTTAGTAGCACCAATACGGAGAAAGGTTCTGTCTAAATCATTCTGGCCTCTTGCTTATGTAACCCAACTTACCTTTTGGTGTGAAGCAAAAATGCAAAAAAAAATGAAAGGGAAGTAATGTTCTTTTCACCTCCCTTCTCTTCTTCTCCCCCTCCCTCCCAAATCCCCTTCTGTTATCACAGCTTGAATCCTGAAATATGAGGTGAGCAGGGATGAATGGTCCTAGAAATTGTTTCACAAAACTAATTAAACTTATGTTCTAATTCTAGTTGTTACCCTATGCTGGTCTGGACAGTAGATGTGGAGTAATGCAAGTCTTGAAGAGTGTGATTGCTCCAGAAATTTCAGTGCTGCCTTGAAGAGGGGATGCTTTTCCAGTCTAGAGAAATGTGCTTGTGCTTGGAGAGCTGTGTTCAGTCAATGATATTTTGTATGTAGCAGGGAGAAATGAGGTTACGTCTCTGTTTTTAATGAGTCCTCCAATCTAGCATGGTGTACTCCATCTGACCTTCCTGTGGAGCTTACCTTGAAGCTGATGTGCTTCCACTGGATGTCACTGTTGCTCTCTGGGAACACATTTAAAATATCCCTTTACCTGTGGTGAAGATGACTCCTCGAAATAGAAGACTTAATGATATTTCTCTCTCGTTTGCATTAGTAGAATTGGGATCCGAATAAACCGTGTCCACCACCTTTGGGAGTTTTCTGCTCCTTTGTTGTTTCTAGAGGATTTTTTTTCAGCTAAGATAGTGAATTTAATTGCACTTAGTGAATTTTAATACATTGGATGTCTGTATTGAATACATTGGATGTATGTGTTGCTTAAAGGGAATGCCATCTTTCTAGATACTTGAAAATTAATTCTTGATAACATCATATTCTCTTTAAAAAAAACAAACCCAGAACAGTAGCTACACTGTGGGAATTGATTTAGAGGGACTTAAAGGTATTGCTGAACCTACCCTCCTTGCAGCACTCAGTTCTTCCCTTCGAGTGGAAAGGGATGAGGGATGAAGAGAAGGGAAAAGGAGTATATCCTCTGGACTGAATTCTAAGAATCCTACTTTTTATTAGTAGGTGTAAAATTCAGGTGGGTGGTTATTCTGTCAATATATCTTCTAAATATCACTATTTAAAAAGCAAAATGGCATTTTTAAAATTGTCGCTCGCAGTTTTACTACAGACGTACATGTAATGTAGTTAATGCTTACCTCCTACCCCCTGATCAGCACTATAATAGCTGGCCAGAATGCTGTTTAGCCAGAACAATTTTCGTAAGAGGCTCAGTAAGAGACCACTGGAATGAAGGCTGATTAATTTTCCCCTTCCCCCAAGTAGTTGCACTGTGCTGTCTTTAAGTGGTTGCTATAAATAAATCACTTCTGTTTTCCCTTTGTCACTGAGAGCTGTATTGTACTCTGAAACCGCTCATCTATTCTTCCTTTAATGTTCATCTGCTTCTTGCTATACTCCCAGTGCTTAATAAGCAGATGTTGTAATAAGATATTTAATGGCAAATACATTTGTTCGGTTGCGCTGAATAAATAGCGCACTTGAACTCTGATAAAATAAATTAAACCTCTGCAGCAGTGCCATTGTTTTTGGTGCCTGTCCCCAGGATTCAGCTGGCACTTTACCCTGCAGGTGAGTCAGATGGAGCACAGGTGTTTGTAATCGTGATACTTCTCAGTACTGAGACTGTCATGAAGCCAGTGCATGTTTCAGGGCTCTTTCTATATTTTTTTCAATGTTTTTTAAAATCTGTTGGAATTTAAAACATTAGTGGCTGGCTCACCACGTTTTGGTCTTTGAGGGTTTTCTTGTTCATTCTTACAGACAGTAGCAAGGATGATTTAATCCTCTTTTACAAAATTATAAAAAGTTTCAATCTGGGGGCAATTCAGTTCTCCCTCACGTGAGTGCACGTTTCCTTTCAAATGTACGGCCGTTAAGGTAGTGGTAAGTACAAGTTGCAGTCTGGCTGTTAAGGGAAAGTTTCCAAACCTTTCCCTCTTTTGTTAAAATGTAAAGGGCAAAGCTTCCCCTGGAGGACCCCACAGTGATGCTTGCCACTGTCAAATCTGGAAGCTGTACTAAGGATTCAGAAGAAGTGGCCTCATAGCCCTTGTAACACAGCTTCAACCAGTGTCACTGCTGGCTTTGAACTGACAGAAGTCTAGGTGCGTGCTTGTGGCAGACAGCCTGTCCCTCTGAGCGTTGCAGTCTCTTTCCAGCTTTTTAATGAAGAGTGTGTTTGAGCTCATCAAATTAATGTCAAACAAAATTCTGGATATCCATTTGGATTTCAGATACTTGTAAAATGCATCAGCATTGGCCCTGTGATGTCCCTGTTGTGTTTTCTTAACAGGCAAAGCTTTCCTTGACTGTAAAAAAAAAAATAAAAAAAGAATAAAAAAAAAAAGACTTTGGCATGAAAAATCTGAAAGGATTAAAAAAAAAAACCAAACCTGTTTTTCTCCTTGATGCTGTGGTAGGAAGGCCATGGTATCACTGTTCTACTCGGTTCGCAAGGCTTCTGTTAGCTGGTAGCAGAGGGACATGTTTTGGGTAGTATCAATACAAATATACCTACTTGGGCTCCTCAGCCTCTTCGGGGGAAAAAAAGTGAGTTGAAATTAGTCTGGTGAAACTGATCCAGATGGATGCACATGCTCTGCTTTAACCTGTGAAGAGGAAAGTGCTGTGCCTTTGTGAGATGCAGCAGCATGCATGTCCACCTTGGCTGGGCTGGCTGTCAGCCGATCCTTTGCTGTTGTCCTTCTGCAGTTCCGTACATCATGGGCTGCATTTACAGCTTGCAGTGTTCCGTGTCTGTCTAGCTGAGAGTTTGCAGGCATTTTCAGGGAGCTCCACCTTGCGCTGGACATGCCTGCTTTGGACAAATCCAGGCTTAACCCTCATTGAATGCTGTATATAGAGCCCTTCTTTGAGAAGCCTACTTGGACGGGTCCCAGACTTCAGATTGCAGCTTGATGCCATCAGAGCGGGTAGGATGAGTAAGAAACTAGAGCAAACTGACTTCAGTGTCTCGGCCTGACTGTGGGCAGCGATTCACAGTGCTGTCTGTAGGTGTGGGTGTTGGATACTTGTTTGCACCTGCTGTGGCAGGGTAGGCTAGGTAGGATGTGCTTGTTCCTAGAACTGGATATTCAAAGACCTTGGTCAGTTGAAAGCCTTCCTTTTGGAAGTCACACTCCATGACACATTGACATAGTTTTCATTTGCTGGTGGGATGTGTCCCTAGTTTAGGTGGATGAATGAACTCAGAACTTCATTGCTGAAGGCACTAGCTACAGGTTATCTTCTTGACGATGATGGGCTGTAAGGAACCTTTCAAGCAGCTGTGGTGTTTGAAATGGGGCAGTACGCCATATTGTTATGCTCCTATTTTTAAATGTAGATATACTTCTGTTCTTGGGGGTGTTGCCACCATTCAGAGTGCTTTCAGGAGCCCTCATGGGCTTTGTGGAGGTGACTTGCTTGGCTTTTCATGGGGGTGGTACCTAGCCTGTGAGCTGATCAGCAGCATGTACCATTTGTGACAAAGAGCTGCTGCTGCCCCTGGCTTCAACTTGACATGATGAGGGACCACCTGACCCCTAAAGCATCAGATATGGAAACATCTGTGCAGTCTTGCCCTTGCAAATATGCCAGACTCTTAAACTTTGCAGACTGTAGCAAAGAGAATATCAACTCTGAGTTCAACCCAGTAGCTTTTTATGAAAAGCTGTCTGACATATGCTATAAAGATAGAGGGAGAAATTATGTTGGTACAGTCATTTTTCTGCTTCTGTGAGTCAGCTCGTTCTAATGGGTTTTGAAGTGGAGAGCTCATCATCATTCGAGGTTTTTAAGTGCAGGTTGTATGCAGTGTTAGCTCAAGCAAATTTCTGCTGTGCCATGATTGACTGGCATAAAAGTTACATCATCAAAATAGGATAGTCAGCCTTAAAATAACAAGAAAACATGCTTTTTAATGCTAATTACCTATTGATAAGCAGTGTTTGGGGTTTTTTTGTTTTACTTTTAAATTTAAACAGCAAATAGCAGCTTTGTAAGGCTGGCTTTATCTCATCTCTGCAAGAACATGTTTTTGTTGGTTAAATCAGTGCATCGGTGGGCAACATGTGGCTCTTGGGCTACCTGCAGCACAGGAGTAGTTTGAGTGTGGCTCCCATGCCGAGGCTGTGCAATGTGACCCGGAGCATGGGTTGTGTTGGCCTAGGACCTGTAGATAATCCAAATTATCCAAGCAAGTGGGGAGGAATTAGTGGATGCTGGTGTGGCTGGTACCACCTGATACCTGGCTGCATCCCAAGCCTGTGGTGTAGCACGGTGATCCCTGTGGAGCAGTTGTGATTTCCTTTAAACCTTTCCCTTCCTTTCCTGCTCCTTGTGCAGAACTGGTCTTGTAACGCTTGGCTGTATGAGGATAGCTTGGTAGGCAGGGTCTGAAAGAACAGGTGGCCCTTACTAGCAGTTAGTGGACAGTAGCAAGCATCTCCATGTCAAAGCTTACTATTGCTGTGGCCTCTTTTTTTTCTTTCATCTTCCCCCTCTGCCCCTGTCTCTAGCTCCTTCTGTAGTCAAGTTTGTTCTTTGCACTGCTTATTGCTTATTCTGCCTAACGACTGGGCTGGACCTCAGCCTTGGGAGCTTTTCCATGGTGACTAAATGGGAACGAAATTGATGACCTCAGCAGCGTGAGTTTTTAAAATATATTTATTTTTTAAATATGTATATTTTTCTGTGTGTATATATATATATCTTCATAATGCACAGAACACTTTTGGGTTTAAAGTTATGTGAGCTGGTCTAAGGTCTTGTTGCGGCTTAGTTGCACATCTGCACACATCTGGCATCAAATGCAGCGATGAGCAGGTAAATCAGTACAGCGCTGGTGAGAAATGCATTCATAGCAGCGCATAGGAGAGAAGAGATGGAAGCAACTCGTCATTTCTTGCTTAAAAAAAGTACATATGGGAGAACTTCTAGAGACTACTTTTCAGTCTGCCAGAATTCCTTGCTGCTTTGTTGATTTGCAAACTGCAGTCATATATGTGAGTAGCAAGTGCATGGGATGGAGCTGTGCCAGGCACCGGGCCATGGAGAACTACGTTTGGAGTGCTGTGATCTTGGCTTGTAGATTCAAATCTTGTCTGTCAGTGTAAATTGAGAAACTTAAGTCTGCAATTGCTTAGTCAGTTGGCTACCTTGTTTAGTTAGATAAACTTCTCTGAACTACTTCTACTGGTGGTAATGCAGATCAATAATGCAAATAGTGTTTGTCCTAGAAGAAAGATACCATTTTGAAAGCAAAGGAAAGTAGTTCTCTAGTAGAGATCTATTTGTGCTTTTAAAACTTAATTTATTCAGAACGAAATATTCAAGCTTGCAAAACTAAAACAGTTGAAACTTCAAAGTAAACTTGTTCTTAATCTCATTGAGAGGGAAAACCAGTTCGAGATATAAACAAAATGAAAATTACTAAATCAAAACTGCCTGTTTTAATGCATATTGGAACATCTTGCTTCTGCTGAACTTAACTGCGGTACAGCATCCTTGCCTTCTTACAACTACCAAACATGGAGAGAGGCTTTTACTTTACTGTTGGAGTGAAATAATTCAACTCCTCTCAGGGTAGCTTACTTAATTCTTATAATTTGGATGTAGTGCTTCCATGTGGCTCCAGTAAGTCTTCACTTACCTGTACAGTCTATGCCTGTGTACCACGTGAGCATGCCAAAGCTCTTCGCACGTGTAAAACTTGAACTTTGCAGGATTGCTTCAAGATTGTTATCTAAGGTTTGCCTTTCCTGATGAAGGTTTAAAAACACACACATGCAAAAAAGTACCCCAGAAAACAATAAAAAAAACCTTCTACCTGGGGAAGGCAGACAGGTCTGCAGCAGGCTTTTCCTTTTCCCAGCTGTGGCAAGAGCAAACAATTCCTTTTCTCCTTTGCCCATTTTCAATAGCATAGACTGTCCCAACATAAGCTGTTCTTTACTGTTTACCCTCCATGAAACAGAAATCCTTCTCCCGTTATTTGCATTGCAATAGCAGATTTGTCTGTTTATTTTTCTAGCAATCAGAAATGGATTGTGGTGTTCATCTTAAGAAAACAAAAACTCAGGATTCTGGTAGGAACCATGAGCAGCAAGAGGAGGAGACCAGTCTTGTAAATACCTTGGAGCATATTATGGGACAGCTGGATGTTCTGACTCAGGTATGGTTTGCTCTTTAACTTTATAATGAAAAAGGTACCTCTGGAAGAAGTGGGAATATGTTGCAATATTTTCATAGAATAAAAGTATGGCTAGTTCAAAGCATCTGCTTTTTAGTAGTTTTTTTGGTGAATCTGTCTTCATCTGCTTGTCACCTTATCTCTATCATTTCCCTCGCATCGACTTCCAGGTTAGGCCCTGCTCTTCCCCTAATTCCTTTATGCTGCAGTGTAGCAGAACTCGAGCCACCTCTGGTACCCTGTGCTATTAGCCAAGGTTTATCTAAGGTGATGCCTAAAGGAGTGGTTGGCAGTAGGACTCCGTTTTGGTGAATAATCTGTCTCTCTTCCCTCCCCCATTATACCACAGTCTATAGGTAAACTGTTCAGATCCCGTTCCTTTCTCCCACCCAACATTCACCTACACAGTCCAATTTCTGCAGTATTCTCCTCCCATCAACAAGTCTGGGCCCTTCTGTGCCTCATCTCTGAAACACGCTTCTCACCCACAGCTAGCAAACAACTAATCCCTTGCTAAAGCATTAACATACAGTTCTTCCTCAGAGTCACTAAGCAATGCTTCAACAGTACTAGCTGTTAATGGTGATCATAACAATATGTGTTTGCTTAATAAGAATTGGGGATAGAGCTGTTTTTTGTTTAACTAAATAGCTGCTCGCTGCTCCTGTTAAGACATACAATTTCTGATCGTTGCCTGTGGCTGAGTTTCATTGTGTATTTTTGAGGTTTGTGAGAAGCAGGGAGAAATCATGGGATAGTAAACAACGGTGATCTCCTGTAGACGAGACTATGGTTGTAGGATTGAAAAAATCTGTGGGAGGGTTTTTCTGTGCGTTTGAGTGTTGTTTCTGGGAAAGAACAAGCAGGTCTTGAACACTTGGTATTGAACATACTGATTACGAGTCCAGCTTAGCTCTCTGCTCTTGAGAAGAAATACTTGTCAAAAAGTGTAAGATGATGGGTTGGAGGGCCTGTCAGGGGATTGAATTAGGGCTGATTTAGGGATTAAAAAACAGGTCAGGACTACAGATAGTCTAAAATAGTGTAGAGTGAAAACCAAAAGGTATTTAAATTTGTTGGGCAGAAATTCAAGAAAGCACTTTTTCCTGTGATCTCTAAAATGCTGAACACTGGAGGGGGGAGGAAATCTTGTATGACATAGGGCCCTCAGGCTTGCGAGTAAAATGCGACCCGGTGTATACACAAAATATTTTATTATTGTTTTTACATCCCCCTAGTAAATTTGGAATGTGATCTTTATCTTTCATTACATAAATCAGATCCACACTTCTGATGATGGATGTGTAATGGCTCCTTTTCAACTTCATAGGTGGTTAGAGGAGGCAAATATTGCAGTAAACAGTATGTGTGGGACTTAAACTAGATATAAGCAATACAAACATCTCTCTCGAAGATATTGTGTAACCGTAGAAAATTCCCAATGTTGTTTTAAACTTAGCAGAAAGAGAAACTGAGATCAGTGGGGGAGGAATAAATTAGTAGGTTATAGGATAAAATTGGAAATAGGCCTGAAATTATAGCAAAAAAACAAAAAGCTGCCTTGAGTAACTTTGAATTCAGCAACCTTCTACCATTTTTGTAGCACTTTGGTATCCTTAATTTCCCGTTGGTTCTAATCTTTGTATGTTGTATTTTGTATTAACACCATTTTAATGCATTTGTACAAGTAGATGAGCCTGACACACTGTTAAAATGTTTTCATAATTCTTCATTTTCATGCCAAGGTTTTGATATTTGGCAGTGAAACAAACCACAACACCAAACAAACTTCTGCCAATGAGCGTGGAAGAAGTCCTCATTCCTAGAGTGCGGGAGGAGGTTCCGCAAAGAGGAGGGGTGCAGACAAGGTAGCAAGGCAGAGCAGTGGAAGGTAACTCTGGAGGGCAACTGCTTGTGTAGCTGAGCTTTGCTTTTTCCAGTGCCTACGGCCTGTAACAGAGAAAGGAAGGCAACTCTGGCAGAGCCACTGCTACCCTTCTTTTGTGCAATCAGATGTTGACTGAGAGGAGCCAAGGTGTGCTGACTGCTAGCAGAGATCAGAGTGAAATGGAAACAGCGGCGGGTGGTGTTGGGTTGGTTGTCTTCCCTAGCCATTTCTGCCAAAGCACAACTGGGCGCTGCTCTCTGCACATAGCAGTTTCAAACCAACATTGTGCTTTACGTGGCAACTTCAGGCTTGCAGACTTCGTTTTGTGAAACGAGGACACCACTGCTTCAAAAACGGAACAAAAAACTTTCATAAATAATGCATAACAGGTGTCAATATTTTTCCCTTCTTGAAGAAGGGCTGAGGATGTACCAGTGGTCTCCTGGTGCTGTGTTATAAATCACCAGTTCATAATTCCTGAGTGGTGCTTGTTTAAACGGAGCACTAATGGCATAGGCAGGGCCGTATGGTTGGAGAGAAAGGACAGAGTCCCCGTGATATTTCCAGAAACCCTCTATTGACATAGCCGTCCACAGGTTTTCCAGGAATTTATAATTTCTTAGCAACTTGGGAGCTTGGGTATATTTCTAATGTGGTACCTTGAGTTCCTGCGCTCTTTGTGCTCATAGTAGTTTCCAACGATGTGGTAACATGGTGTAATGTACTGAGGGGGAAAACTTAAAGTTGTGATAAACTACTTTGGGAAATTATGCAAATAAAAAACTAATTTATTTTCCTAATATTGTTTTCCTTAGCTGTTGCTTCAGAGTTTATCATGCTAAACTTGGTATCGTGTAAAAGTGGGAAGGAGAGAAAACAATTCGTGCTGAAAGAGGTAATAGTAAGACATCAGCTGAAGGCTGTCATCTCTTGCCAATGCGCAGCTTTGTTCTGAGCTGCACACTTGAAGCTGCATTGTCTGCTGCTCACCATTGATCAGCACCTTCCCTCCGTTGACAACAGATCTCCAGATGAAGTGGGGTGTCACGTACTTGGAGGCAGTGCGCTTGTTTTTATTCCATTAAGAGGTCTCTTCCTGCCAGACACCAATTGTGAGTAGAAGCTGTAGAGGTGGAGTGCCCTGTGCAGAAGGATACACTTGAGCAGACTTGCTCCTTCAGTTAGGCACTTCAGTTCTTATTAGAGGAAGATGGATCAGAAGAAACTAGGGGCTGTTGTATACCACACCTAGCAGTAACCTTTATAGCAAATAGATACAGGCCTCTCAGATTTATGAAACTTTGTTTTTACGTTGTTGACTTTGTGCTATGATTTTATTCTTTAAGGTTTTGGCAACTTCCTTTAAACTGGTCTTTGATACAACAAAACCTTCTTCCCTTCCTCCTCACCAGCACTCTGTCAGGACATCTTTTGTTTTACTTGTTTGAAAGGGATCTCATGTGACCTGACAGGGTCTTCATAGTTTTTTCGAAACGTGGTTTGTGTTTGGTCATACTTCACATGCAGATAAAGAAGTTAATGTTTGACTGCCTTTTTCAGAAGAGTAGCACATGCTTAATAATTCTGCTGCCTTAAAGGATGAAGTGGAAACCCAGACATAAACCAGTTGTTTCCAGTAGTTTTGGGTTACTTGAAGATACCCTGGTGCCCCTTTGTAGGAAAGCAGGCAATTCAAACCTGGCAAAGGAATGAGGAAGAGAGTAATAAATGTGTGATATAGATGCTTTGCTCTTCCCCTTCTTGCAGCTTAGTATCTTATCAGTGTATCAATGTTTAAAAATCCTGTTCTTTACTGGCATTTAAGAGATGTTAAAAGGAGGAAAATGCAAAATGTTTATCAATTATTTTTTTAATTGAAGGCTGTATCTCAATATCTCGGTGCCTGTGTGAAGGTGTGGGCTGAATATTAAAGTTTAAGGGGAAAACAAGGTGATTTTTTTTCTCTTGGATAACTTCCTGCACCACAAAGGTGTGTTTTGGCTGAAACCAAAATGGAGCAGATATTAAGAGTTTACTTGGTTCAAATGCATTTTCTGCACTTGCAGCTGAACTGCACTTCTGAAAGATCATCACCTGTGAGTAACCATCTTGGCTGCAGTGGAAAACTTGCATTTGCAATGATCATCTTCAAAGAGTTTGTATACTCTTGCCCTCACTCCAAACACCTGCAGCTGCCACGTTCACTCTGTTAATCTGTAGCACTGGTGGGCAGCGGGCACTGAGGCAAAAGCTGCTGGTTTTACGTGGGAGGGGAGATGCCTGCTCCAAATGAAGAGTTCAGAATCAGGTTAGCATAAAAATTCATAAATAGCTGCGATAATCCACCCACAGGAAACAGCTTTATATACTTCCCCAAACTACTCTTGCATTGAAGCTGGCAGAAAACAGCCCAGTGAAATGGAGACGACTTGCTAAATCCGTAAAATAATCCAAGCCTGAACTGAAGGACAATCTAGCTCATGTGAGATTAAAGGATTGTTTCACTCCAGAAAAGATTGCAGAGGAGGGAGGAGAATGTTTTTAATGAAATTCCTTAGCATAAAAAAGAGACTTGGACAAGTGGGTTGCTTTTTAATTAAAACTGAAAGTGTTTGTCTGTGCAACGCTTATAATGAAGATGAGTAAAATCAGATTTGTTACTCCTTTTCTTTTTTTTTTGAGATGTGATCTCCAAAGTCTGTGGTGAGGAGTGAACAGCTCCTATCTTCTGAGAGGTATTGAATGTAGATTAAGCAACTGGTTTAGTAAAATAAATGTTTTTATGATTTCAAGTAGTTACAAGTCAAGAAGAAAGATTTTTTTTTTTTTTTTTTTTTTTTTGGTCTTAAGTGCTGCTCCCTCTGCCTTGCACAAGTGTTCTGGTCTCTGTGTTGCTTTCAATACCTGAACACCCATTGGCTACGGGTGGATCCAACACATAGGAGAAAAACTGCAGTCTTTATTCCAAAAGAAATAGTTTGAAATCCAAAACACTCATAAAAAGGTTCCCATCTGAAAAATCTGTGAAATGCCAGATGAGCTTGGTTTTTAAATCTTAATTTCAGGGACAATAGAGGCTGTTTCTCATGAGTTGGAACCATCTCTTGGAGATGCAGTAGCTTTGAACTTTCACTCAAACAAAACAAATGAGGTACCCTGGTTGTGGCCAGTCCTCTGTATGGTGTCATCAGAACTACTTTTTTCTAAAATTCACTTACAAAATATACTTGTTACAAAATCTCTAAGTCTAGATGCAGATGGATTTTTCTTCCTTCTAAGACTGCCTAAATTAAACGCACTCCTAGGGGTATGCTGTACTAGCAGGACACTGTCCAAAGGCTGCCTTCTCAAAGGTGCTGATCACCTCCCTGCAGGTCCACAGGATGTTCACCTTCCATTATCCTTCAGTGGGGCTGAATACTGAACACCTCCCACAATTTTTTTTCACAGGCAGGCCTTGAAGATTAATAAAAATTGTTATTCAGCTATTAGGTACTAGCAGCTGGGTTAATTTAGCTGAGTGACTTGTATCCTTTCAAGAGGAAGATTGGGCAGCAGGGGAAGGATATTGGAAGTCTTTGAAGTCTTTGTGGTTGGGGGAGACCTCTAGTCTTCTGGGGTTGCTAAACTCTATATTGTTGCTCTCATGGTACATGGTTGGATATTTTGTCGTAGCTCATCATAACTTACTATGTTTTCATACTGTGTGATGAAACTTGTCTCCTGACTCCTTGAGCTGTGCTGGTTTAGCCCCAGACGTCTAGGAGCTCTGCACCAGGATGGCTGCCTGCACCTGCGCAGAAGCGTGCAGCCATTCCCTTCCAGAAACTTGCAGGATCCAATGCAAGTGCTGTCAGTTTAGCTTTGGCTGATCAACTGTCAAGACGGAAGCAATAGCAATGTCTGATGAAACATTTTTAGTAAGAGGGCTGTAAATGAAAGGCTCAGTTACAGATGGCTTGTGTGCCTCGTGTCCCCACACTGCACGGAGAAAACTGGCAGAGCTTGTGGCTCGTCTTCTTTGTGGCTAGGATTGATCTAACACAAAGGACATCCTTTTCGTTCCTCCAGGATCCCTTTGGTCTTTGTGGTACTGGTACTGACAATGCTGCTTGGTCTGGCAAAGTGGATGATACTAGCATTTTCAGGTACTTTTGGGTGGTTTTCCTACTGTAAAAAGCACAGTGAGCACGGCGAGTGGTAACTCGTCACCATACTGAGCCTGCTGCATGAGTAGACCAAACCTGCTGCTGTAATGTAAAGGGCTGGTTAACTGTGATTCAAGCATGTGCAGAAAGTGAAGTGTACTGCGAGGTGAAAGGAGAGATGGTAGCTGATATTAAGAAGGAGGGGATAGGTGAGTAATAGTGGTTTTGAATTTTGTAACTCTTGTAATGCTTTCTTCTCCTAGTGCTTTGGGCTGCTAAACACAAAAAAAAAAGCTTTACTCTTCAAGTATTGTGAGCAGCACATGTCTGACTGTTGGCTGAAGACAGCTGGTGGGGCTGTGAGCTCTTGCACCCTGCACTAGAGAACAGACATTGAGGTTGTCTACCCACACGACTTCTGGAGCAGATCTGGAGCTCTGCTTAGGGATCCTGATGAGGCCAGGTTAGTGCTAGCATTTGCACTTTTGCAGGCATCATCATATTCCTAATACACATGACGCAACAGAAAGAAACTACCTATTTTCCTTGTTCTGCAGTGAGGTTGGGGCATTGGTGCTGTTTTCTTGGCACCATGAAAGCAAATGGCATCTGCTAATGCCTTGCAATATGGACAAGTGACTTCAGCAGTATGAGAAGTCTAGGTTCTTGGGTTCTTTGCTTTTTTATTAATTTTTTACTAAGCAGTTTGCCAGTTGACTTGCTACTGGTGTGCAGCATCTTGATTGTGACTGTGCTTGGCCTGAATGTTTTGGCTCATCTTGTATGACAAGAAATTCGGGACCAGATCTGGCATTGGATGAACACGCAAAAACCACGTTGAGGGGTTTGTGGGACTTCCTAACTCCTGGCTGTACAGTGGCACTGACCAGTATGTTCTGTCTAGCCATGCCAGGTTTAAGTGTTTTGTAGTAACAAATATAAAAATTTGTGGAATTCGAAGCACGTTACAAAGTAAGCCCAGGAAAATTAATGAAGCTGCATTAAAGAAAGATTGAGGGGGAAGACTAAAGCACTACATAAGCTATCTTCTTCATTCTGAAATAATCAATACACTCTCTGTAAATCAGCCTGGTGTGAAATATTCTATGCAAATAGGCTTTGTGAGAATTCACCTTAGAGTTTACATTCAAAGCAAGTGAGATGGTGAGGAGCTACAGAACTTATTTAAAATGTCTCTGGGGTAGCAGATCTTGTTTTAGTTTGAGCGGATGAGGAGCTATCACTTCTCACCAGGCAGGTTCATGCTTGAACCTCAGAGGGACTTCTGCTGCACAAGTTCTCCCATGAGCCTTTTAATCTTGCAGCTGAAGTTTGGTATTTTAAACTATTGTTGATGGAAGGAGTTAATTATTTTTTCTGTAAAAGGCAGGTAGGGCTACCCTGGCGCAAACCCTTCCTGTGGTACTTTATTTCACTCACTGGATTAGTTTAGAGAAAGTGCTTCCAAGCTTAATTTACCTGGAAACATGCTAATTTCTATCTCTGCGTAGAACTGCGTATGTGTTCAGGAGAGCATTTAGTGAGTGTTGGAGGTGCCATTTTAGTGATCTGCATACAATAGCTGGGGTGTCTTGTCAATATTACTCAGTTTAACTGGTGCGTTTGAAGGTTGACCACTGTCTGTCTTTCTTGCAAGACTGATTTTACTTTCCAGTATAGTGCCAACAGCTCTCCTCAATGCTGTGCAGCAGTCTGAGGTCCAAGTGTCACGAACTTGTGCCCTAGAGGTATATAGGTACCTCTGAACGCACTCATTAGCACTTGCCAAGGAGAGACCCTTGGATGCCAAGGGAGCATTCCTATGATGCAGTTTACTTGCTGTACTTCTTGGTTGTCTTTGGGACTGAAATCTGCTCTGAAATAACCATTTTTATGGAAAACCAGGTAGCCCACAAGGCAGGCATCTAAGTCTTTGAAACCAAACCAGCATTGGCCTCGTTCTTCACAGAGGGCAGAGCTCTTGAGCCTGCAACTCCAGGTCAAACTTGACAAGTCTCATTCTGCAAATCCACGGGCCATCCATGGTCTTCATTGTACCTCTTGAAAGGCATCCCTAAGTCTCTCCTTGTACCAGCACAGCGGAGTGAGGACACGGAGTGCATGGAAGCTTATAAACTTCTGCGTTTGTTGCACGTTCTTTTGCAGGTGCATTTTTTGATAAATTGAAAAGAAAGTGCTGTCTTCATAAATTAATGTCAAATGGGAAAGAAAAATCTGAAGAGGTAGAAACAAAGTTTTTGCTTGGGCTACTTGATATTTTAGTGCTCTGCAAAATCTTGTTTTAGTGTATGCTTAGAAAAACTGGTGGAGCAAACTTTAAGAATCTTCTTATTTAAATAAAGCTAGGAAACTACTACTACCTCCTTTGAGATCAATGGAGAGAGGGATTTTATGCTACGAAGTGATGACAGGAATAGAAGCGCAGGTGTAATACTTGCCTGCACGTAGCCAAGAGCACATCTCCTTTGCGGTTAGTGTGCAGGATCGTATCCCTTGTAGGGGATCAAACCCCTTGTAGGCTCAGCCAAGCTGTCCTTACCTGATCTGCCTAACTACCGTATCAATACGTTTCTCTCAGGATCCCACAATTACTGGTGACCAGCCGGAGCAGTGTTACATCCCCGTGCTAGTATGTGTGCTAACTCAGTCAGAGCCGATGTGAGCGGCACACTGACAAACCCCGTGCTGCTTGCAGGGCAGGAGCTGCCCCTTTGCTTGCAGAGCAGTCATCCCTTAGTGGGGTGAGCCTATTTCACTGTTCCCGTGCTCTTGCCCTCTTTGCCCTCAGCTCCACGTTAAGTACTGCTTTAGTTCCTGAGCAGACCTCCGTCTAGGTGGATCTCTCTTTCCTGGCAGGGATTCCCACCATTGCTCCAGAGGGTTGCTGACAGCCTCTGCTTGCTTGCTCTGGACTCTGCTTTTTAGGTTTCCTTTGGCAGTTGTAAAGCTGATTTCTGTTGGCATTCAATTAGCATCTGGTCCCCCTTATCTGTAGTCCTCAAAAGAGGCAGGGCTGATTGCCCTCCAGGGCTGCTGCAAAAGCCTCAGCGCTGAGGCTGGTGGTTATTAAACTGTCTCTGCTACTTAACCAGGCAGGGAAATGCTTAACATGGACTAAGGAAAAGATGCTGATGAAAGCTGGAACTGTTGCAGGGCTGATGCTTGGAACAGCATCACAAACCACTATTATTACTTGGGTTGAGGGAGTAAAAGTAATGTGGAGGAATATCACAGGGGGCTTGTCATCATGCAGGTGTGATGACTGAGCGCTTCAGTTTAGTTGTCCTGGGGGAGACTGGAGCTGAATATTCCCCAGAACTTAAACAGTCAATAGGAGGCAACTTTTTTTTTTCCTACATAGATTCTCATTAATGCCTCCAAAGGGAAGAGCAGGGTTTTTTTTCTAGGCTAAGTCTGTGAAGATGAATGAGACAAATGTTTCAGGAAGTGTGGGTAGAAGTGATTTAAGTAAGTTTTCTTTTGTGTATAAAATTCCATATTCTCTTCCGGTGTCCATAGTAATGCTCAGTATATTACTGCAATGTCAGAAATACTCCTTAAAAAAAAAAAAATAGGTTGATCTTCCTTCTTGTTTAAGCCTAAACTGTTATCCTTCTGCCAGTTTGAGCCATGACTTTAATAAATTATCTAGTATTTACTCCCTGGTGCGTAATGGAGACATGTACTGTGCTCCTGACACAAGAGGAAGCCTGTACCTTGCCACAGAAAGGGCTTGAGTGCGAACCTCGCTCCAGTGAATCCTCACTGAATCTGGCTAATGGTATTTTCCTCCGTGGCTTAATTGTTGGTTCATTATCTTCTGAAGAGCAATAGCAAAAACATGCAGGAGTTGAATGGGTGCAGTTTAATTTGCCTATCAACAAGGACTTGCTTTATAAATCGTGACATGGAAATATTGTAAAACTCTGTCAGCTGCTCATAAAGGAGCTTTTCTTTTATGTGTAAGTTACAATATAGCAGTAATAGCAGCTGAACAGGATTTATGTTTTCCCTTACCTTCCCAGGATGTCAGATGCCCTGTGTATTTTGAGCATCATATATTCGAGTCTAAATGGACTGTAGTCATCAGTTCCTACTTTGGACTTCCTGGATTTCATTTCTGACTGCTACTTTTCCACTTTTAGTTTCCAAAAAATACTCGCTACAAGTTTTCTGCTTATACTTACATGCAATTTCCATTCCAATAAACATTTTCCTTACAGCTCTCTCACAAATTCAACTCTTTCTGAAATCTGCTGTATTTGTGCTCAGTCTCATAGTGCCACATATAACAGCACTTAACTCGTATTGGCAGGACCGTGGTGGCAGTAAATCGTGGGATATAGGAACCACAAGTAATCTGGGGCTTTGCTTCTAGCACGGCGGTGTGACCAGGACATTAATTCAGTTGATTATCTTTCTAAAGGAAACTTGATGCAATGTTTCACCCTCCTCTTTTTAACAGTGTCTTGAGTTACTAGTTCTTCTTTTTTAAATGGAAAAGACAGGATCCCTACTGCTTTTCATTCTCTGTCTGGTTGCTTGCAAGATAAGATCTTTGCTGTAAACCCCTGGTAGACGTTCACCCTGCTGTGTTCTGCCCTCAGTAGCTTTCCTCCTGACCTCTCTAAGACAGCCGCTAGGCAATAGCGTGGCTGGATGGGAAGAAGATTAAATCCTCTCTCCTTTGAACAGACCGGAGGGCTCCTGCTGGCTCTGGGGCACCTGTGATGTTACCTGCTGGCTCCACAACTTTTCTTCTGGTTCTCTATGTACTGCAGTCCTTGTGCCTCAAAGGGGTGGCAATAGAATAGAACTTAAATGAAGCTACTGCTGTAGCCCAGAGGAGTATTTAAGCAATGCAAGGTTTTTGCTTTCAGGTGAAGCTGCAGCAATGCTGCATTAGGCAGCAGGAGTTAGCTCCTCTGCCTCATCACAGGTCAGGTGTGCAGGAGAAATAAGCTTTAAACTATATTTGGGGAGGAAAAAAAAGGTGCATTATGGTAAATGCTGTGATGCACAGCCCTTTCTGGCTTTGTGGGTAAGTGATCTTGGAAGATGGCTCTGCCATAGTGCTTGGTGCTGTTTTTACTACATCTGTTTTCTCTTCCCCCCCGCACCGTTCATCTCATTCCCCAAATCATTTTACAGGAGACTTGTCCTAGTCTCAAGTGGCCTTAGCCAAGCTATTTCCTCTTTTTTGTGCTTTTGTTTCCCCAGCTGTAAAATGGGGATAATGAGACCTGCTTTCTTTTGTCAGGCACTTAGAGATGCGCTTACGAAACGCGCTATTAAAAGGCTTTCTATGTATAACTTCTATACAAACAGCAGTTGTCCAAGTTTATTTGAATTACTTTATTAAAGTCCAAGGTTCTGAACATCCTTTGTTTTTAACAGAGGATGTTATTTATGCAATAAAAATGCTCAAAATGTGAAGCTATTGATTGTTGCTGATAAGTTTATGGATGTTAAAACATTAAATCATCACCGCCTATTATCAGCTGTTCCGGTGGTTTTGGAGGCTGCAAGTGGTCCTGCATAGCTAGGTCCCTTGATTACCTCGGAGTGATCAATAAAAGGTTTTCAGCAGAAGCTTTTATTGCCACATGGTTAAAATGTTCTTCCTGTGCATCCTGTACATGATGACTTCAGCTTGAGGAGAAAGATATAACGGTCCTTTGTGGGGTAACTGGGTTACACAAAAATATTCAGGCATTATGTTGAGGTAGATATTGCCACTTTGGGTTTCAATTCCCCTCCATCGTCTGTTGCACTGCCTTACGCTGGGAGGGTTTTCTTGCTGGTCAGCGTGCTTGTCCAGCAAGTTTTGCATGTTTTAATTGCAGTAAACCGACAGCATTCAGGGAAGGGAAGAAAGAGTCGGAAGCAGAGAGGCAAAATCAAAGCTAAAACTGGGCAAAACTCTTCAAAACCTCTGCCTGTCGCTAGCAGAAGAGTGTCTGGTGGCTCTCCAGTGTCTGGTGGCTCTCCAGTGTCTGGTGGCTCTCCAGTGTCTGGTGGCTCTCCAGTGTCTGGTGGCTCTCCAGTGTCTGGCTCATGAATGTGGAAGAACAGAGCCTGTCCATGAGAGGAAACGCAGAGCCAAATTTGAAAGCACAGAGTACCAAAAGGGGTGCTCGGTGTTTTCTGGAGCAGAGCTTCGTGCCCACCAGCCTCTGTTGCTCCTCTGTGAAGTCATGTGGGGCTCTGGCCTGCTAAAATGCTGGTACTGGAGTTACAGCCCTGAAATACCTCAAAATACTCCTGTGAATTTAGCATTTTATTACCCACTGGAGTAGAGTACGTAGCTTGTCTTTGCGAGCAGCTCAGCAGCAGCTTTTCGTTGTGTTTTGCAGACTGTTTCTATCCTGGAGCAGAGGCTGACACTCACTGAAGACAAGCTGAAGGAATGTCTTGAGAATCAGCAGAAAATCATTCAGAACAAAATGAGCTGATTTCCCGAGAGAAGATGGGAGCCGAAGGCGTTGGGAGGTTTGAGGTTGTTTGTGTTCCTAACAGAGTGCGTGTGACTTGCTTTAATGATTTTGAGCGCAATCTCTTTTTCAATTGAAATGTACAGTTATTGTATCTGTAAATAAGCTTTGTTACCTTACTAAAATAAAAGGAGTATTTTATTCATAAGCGTGGATAACGATTGTGATCTCCTGTGTTTTCCAGAGATACAACAGCCAGCATGTGGTCTCAGTACTAACTGGGAAGGTTGCATCTTGCCTGCCTTTGGTGCTGCTCAGTTAGTTTTAGAACGTTTAAGCATCTTGGAGTTGCCAAATGTCTGGCACACGCTGTGTTAGGCTTGTTGCCAAGGTGTGTGCTGTGGCTATAGGTGACAAGCAAAGAGCTCCCGGGTTATTTTGGGCAGTGGGAGTTCACCTCTGTTCTCAGACCAGAGTGAGCAGGTGAGGTCCCAGTGCAACCAGCACCTGGAGAAGGGTCTGTCACACCCAAGTCCCAGGTGGTGCCTGGCAGATGTGACAAAGAGCAGCTCAGACCCTGGGTGGTATTTGTGCAGAGGTGATTAAACCCAGTGGTGGGATTTAACCTTCTCCCTTGTGCAATGTGGGGAAAAATTGGCTTAAGGCTGGAAGAGAGGCCCTGGCGGGTCAGATGCAGGGTGGATTCCAAGCGGATTTTGCTTTGTCTTCATCATCTTCTTAAAGGCAGGGTAGAGGGAGAGGAAAGGCAACCAAATAGCAGAACATTTGCTCCATCGTGGACCTTCCCTCTTCTTGCGCTGGACTGCCTTTAATTTTCGGTCATTTTGCAGATGTTTTCACAGTTGAATAGCTCATCACTCACACCTACACTCTCACCCTGCTTCCCTCATTGCTCCTCCTGACTTTTTCGGGGCTTTAGCAGGTGTTCAGTATGTAGCTGCACAAGAATTTGGACTTCTGGGAGATCCTGTTCTCCAACGCCTCTTTTGTTAACACGCACCGGAGGTCTCCTTTCTTGCAATAAACTTACTCGCATTCCAGGAGAAATGAGCTGCAGGAGGGTTCATGAAACCCTCCTCACCACTGTCTGTCTGACCTGAGGGCTGGCTGGCATCCTTATTTCACATGGGGCTTAGCAGCTCCTAAGGCCAGCCCATGTTTGGTGTTTTTTTTTTGTTTTGGGGTGTTGTTTTGTTTTGTTTTTTTCCTGTTTCTGTTGCAGGCTGTGTCTGCTGGTACAGCATCTTGATAGTGGTAATCCGCATCCCATCTGGGTGAAGACGTTTGCATTCCCCTGCCGTCACTAGGAAGCTTCTGATCTCCTTCCCTCCTGGTACTTTCTACATCTGTAAGAACCCCTCGTTGGCATTATCACAATATTTCACTCTTTTTCATTTGCGGGAGGCTGAGCGCTTTCACATTTCCATGCTTATTGGGTTGATTATAAATCTGAGTTTCTCTCTGCTCTGCCACAGACTGTTTGTTCTGGTTCCAAGCTCCAAGTCTGATAAATCATTATTTTCTCTTAGATCACGCTAATGGAATCAATTCAGGGATATTCTTCCGTGCTCTTGCTATAAGCTTTCAGTGGCTTTCTGCTGAGAGACTGACATCATTTTCATTGAAATGAGCTTATGTCGTGATACGGGTGGGTGGAAGGAGGGGACTCAGAGGTACGTATGGCCAATTTGCTGCTAGGAGAAGGCTGTTCCTGCCTGGATCTGCTGCTGCTGAAGTGATGACAAAAATGAGTTGCAAGAGCCTAATTTATCAACTTGATCCTCAGTGTTGTGGACTGGCTTTTGGGGTGGGGATGCAGAGGGGAGAAGAAAATTTAAGCTATTCCAACATTCATCAATTTTTAAGCTTTACTTTTAAAATAGCCTTTGCTTCCTTTTAATGTGTAGTTTCTAATGTCTTAGAGACCACAGAAGCGATTTGTATATAGTATTTTGGGGAGAATGGCAATACAAATGACTTGGGCACATTCGATATGGGCATTTTTTTCTTTTCAGATCTTCTCAGTGAATCCATTTGTACTTCTAAAACAGATGAGGTGCTCGGGTGCTGAAGGGCAAGCCAGTGGGAGGGAGGGAAAGTTGCTTTTCTGGACTCAGCTTCTTAAAAGCCCTTGTTTGATCAATACAACGTATTGTTGTAGAGGTAACCCAGGGTGGGTGGGTGTGGGGAGTGAGGAGGAGAGGGGATCTAACAACCTCTATATGGTTTAGGTGGCAAGAAAGGTAATCTGAAGGGAATTTCTTCTGATAGTACTCTTCATCTCAATCATTTTCTTGTCCCAAATCTCAGTAACTTGCTCTCTTTTCATTTCCCCTCCCTACAACTCCGTACCTGGAGTAGGATATCAGGACTTAAAATGTACCAGCACTTCTAAAGGGTGGTTATTGCTTGAGAAGCAGGCAAGGTGTGGAAAATACAAGGTTTTAATTATAATCCTTGTGCTTAAACATTGAGCAATAACCTCAAAAACACATCTGAGGAGCCCAAATCCTATTGCCTGTCTACTCCCTAGGCTCCATGCTTAACTCTATCCACTAAGCACCATGGCTTTTGTGCGCTGAGAGGAGAGAGGCCTCTGGAGGGAGTTAAATCCACTTTTCCTTTTACACTCACAATCTTTTTTTGACCTGGAAACGTACGCAGGGACTGATTTGTGAAGCTGTTCGGGGAGCAGTGGAACAGCCGAGCGAGGAGTGCGTTGTTTGTACTTGGGCTGACATCGCTTCTACGCTGCATGAGGATATACCCGACTTTGAAAACTGCTTGTGGTGAACTCTGTGCACGGGGAGGCTATGAAGAGTTAAGGATTTTGTTTTGGATCTCCAAGGCAGCTGGAAGCCAAGTTCTTAAAAAAGTAGTTTAATTTGTTGCCATTACATTTGCCAGACGTATGACCTCACTAAACTTTTAGCAACAGTTCTTTGTGCCGAGATTGGCCCCTGGGGAGCCCGGCGCTGCTGCAAATGGCTTTTTGGCTGCTATGAGTATGGAGCACGTTAAACATAACCGTGATCTGTGAAAAAGTAAGAATCCTCAAGCACTGCCCACTTTCCTTCCTGTCTGGGAGCTGGAATTGGACAGATACCACAGCAGAGCTCATAACTGAATAGGCAAAACCACCAGAGCGCTGCGGTATTGACTCTTCTGGCCGGGAAGCGAGATGGCCTGGAGCACCCTCTGCCCACAGAGTCATCGCTGGACATCACTCCGCCAGCTAACTAGAAAATAAAATCCAACTATGATTTAAGTAACTGGGCTAAAACTAGCGAGGCTCGTGATACAAATCACTTGTTATATAAGGTCTTTAAAGAGCTGCTTTTGAACGAGATGTATTTTGAAACGCGAGTGAGTAGGAGGGGAGGGAAGTGAACCATTTTGCAAAGGTTTGTCACTTGTGACGTGAGAGCAGGGCTGCGTTTCTTCTCTTGCTTTTAGAAATGGTTGGTCTCCAAGTGCTTCTTGTATGGCATGGCCTGATCAGCTGTAGTTTTGGGAAGGAAATGCCATGGGAAAGAAGATTTTCTTATCGATGCTCATCTGCATATTTAACCTGGAGTTAGCGTGCTGTAGGGAGTTTTATGTGCGTCTCCGGGAAAGCTGGGATCTATTTCTAGCTCTACAACAGAACTGCCATCACAGGTGAACGTCACTCTTCAATCCTTGTTCTTGTCAGGGGGGATACATATAAATGACTTCCTCTATCAAGGTACAGGTTCTGTGGAGGAAGAGCTCGTTGGAGATTTGAATGTGGCGTGTCAGGGAAGAGAGAGGTGGGCTTGCTTCCAGGGCACAGGTCTCGAGCATCCCTTACTTTCTCCTCGTCTCCTGGTAGCACAGCAGCCGGTGCTGCTGGGGGATGTGTGCTGAGTGCCTTTATGCTGCTGGGCATGAGTGATGGCTGTCACCTAGGCCTTCAGGTGGAGTTTGAAGTTAACTGATACCACTTCTGAGCAAAGATGGGGGGTACGTGCTTATGTCAGCGTGTTGGGGGAGGGTGCTGTGGGGTGGTTTCTGGTGGGGGATGAGCATCCTGAACCACTGGGGATGTTCTGGCAAAGAGTAACTCATCCTTTGCTTAGCTGTAGCTGAGACAGGCCAGGTGACCACTGCTTGAGGCCATGAATTTGCCATCTGCAAGGAAGTCTTTCCCCAGTGACCACCCTTAGATTTCTTTATCCTCACTCCAGCCCTTCCTCCCTGATAACGCAATACAGCTGGAAATGCACCATTTTTTGTGACAAAACAGTTAGGCTGGATCAGCGCCGTGACTCAGTGCCAAAAACCTGTCACCTCTGTTCTCCTTTGCTGTTTCTGCTCCCTGCAGGCATCTTCCATGCAGCTAATAACCCACTGCAGCCTCCCGGACACCAGTCAAGCTGAGGATACAGTGGTGCTCTGCGTGGCACAATGATTTTTCTGCAAATGTCTGGCGAGGAGTGCTACGAAGGCTGATCCTGCTTACTCCAAGAGCTTGCAGCTGCATGGAGCATGCGCTGTTGGTGGTAGGTGTTCTTTCAGCTGGTGACTGAAAGGGTTAAGCTAAGTAGCTGCCTGGATGGAGCTCCTGTATGGCCCCACTTCCTTCTGAGGCGGCTGCTCTTGGCAATGTTTTCATTGTCAGGTTTGCACAGCCTTGCTGAAGGCCAGAGCCCACCTTTGGTGCACAGATCTCCAACTGGAGGAAGAACTTTGCTGCTCAGCTGAAATGGGCAGATCTTATGGGCCCTTTCAGCTTGGGAGTGTGCTGGTCACCATGAGAACCTCCTTGCAGCATGATACAGGCTGAGGTGGGGTGTTATTGCTTTTCCCCTTCTGTGGCTCTGCTCTGCCACGTGTAGATGCCAGAACAGCAAGAAAGGCTCTGCCTGCCTTCTGCTACGCTTGGTCCATAGGGTGCAGCAGATGGCTTGTTCTAACCAGAGTTAACCAAAATGGTTTTCATCCTGTGAAAGCCTAGGAATATATATATATATATATATGTTGGGTTTTTTACTTCATTCCTACCTTCCAGTTGCTCAGCTTCTCTGAAAGGCTGTGGTTGCTTCACAGGACGTTGTTCCTTTCATCCTGGGGGCAGTAGATGTTGCTTTCTATGTCAGTGTCTTCTGATGCAGGCCTGTAGCTGAAGAAGCTTCTCGTTGTGTGTTGGGCTTGCTAGACAAGAGCTTTCTCTAGGAGTTAGGGATGAATATTTTGGCTTTTGACGCTTGTCCCTTGCGAACATCAGTCGCTACAACCAAGACAGATAGTTGTGCTATTGCAGAAGCTGCCAAGTGCTCCATTTTCCTGCACTAAACATGGCTGGAGCAGAAGCGCGTGACATGTCACTACTGAAAGCTGGTGGCCCACAAGCCAGTATGGTTCCAAGTTTCATCTGGCTTAATCGCAGACCCTTGGAGAGACTCTGGGAGTGGGAGGGCAGGCTTTGGTTTTGCAGCTTTGCCTCTGTGGCATTTCATCCCATCTTGTGTCCACCTGTGGTGGTGATAGAGTTTAAGATACCCTTCCCCAAAGCAGCTTCAAACTTGGTCAATGCAGCGAGGTCAAGATGGTGTTCGGGTTCTGCTTTTGAGGTCGTAGGGAAAGACGGCACTTAACATAGAGAAGCTTTGCAAAGGAAGGATGTAACAAGCTCCTCCTCCACTTGCTGTTTCTTAAATTCTGCCACTGTCTGCGTTGGCTGCAGATGAAGTCCCTGTTAGGGTGGTGCTTGCTTACCTGGAGGTGGAGTGAGGCAAAGGGCTGGAGTGGAAACGACAGCGTTCAGCTGGGAAGTGACTTACCCCAGGCTTCAGGTCTGAGAGCGCAGGTGGGAAACGGCAGGGCCTGACTCTGTGGTACCCAGGAAAGGCGCTCTCAAACCCTCCTGCTCACCAGGCATCTTCTCTGTCGTGCTCTGCAGCAGCAGTGCACAGCTGGACAGTGGCTGGCTAAAAGAAAACTGTAGGATGGGAAGGATGTACTGGACCAAAAGCTCTTGAGGTGATGTCCCAGCAGCGGAGACTAAAATGCTGCATGCGTGGTGGAGAGGAGCGATTTGGGAGGTGCGGCTGCCTTGCTGTGGAGCTGCTCTCTTCTTCAAGGGCTTGGCCTTCAGTAAGATAGCGTGACAAAATAATACAGGTACTTCCAGAGCTTCACCATTGAGAAAGGTAGGCTTCAAGTGGCAGGTTTGTGGAGCAAGACCCTTCAAGGTGACCTGTTTGAATATGGCCATACCTACGTGCTCTTAAGTTGATTAACAAATAGCTTTAATGCCACTTGATCACTTGTTTAAAGATCAATGCGTGCCTGCTGGGTTGGGTTTTTTTGGAGCTCCTGTTTGTTTCCTGAGGGAGAGGTTATTTGACCTGTGTATTTGCGTGATGTGTTTCTTTCCTTTACTCTATTATTTATGAAATCAATAGATCTTAAAAAGGAACGTTTGCTGCAAAGCGTCTGGAGCAAGGTGTGCTGGAGGAGAATGCAAAAACCTGCCTGCTAGCACAGCCTTTCCCATCAGCCAAGTGTCTTTGCCAGAGAGGGGGAGAGGAGCTCACCTGAGCACAAAGGGATGGTTTGTCCATGAAGGTGCCTTGACAGCAGCCCAGGTGATGGGAGACAAAAGCAGAAATTCTTGCCTGGGTACCTGCAGGTCATGCAGTGAAGCAGGGGCAGGAGTAAGGGTGGGCCATGGGATTGGTCTTCTAAATTTGGCAGCCCAGGTGGGAGAGGGGGGGCGTGATCCAGGCTATGTGCCGTGGAGGACACGGAAAATTCTTCAGATACCTTTAAGTGGGGCTGTGTTAGTGTTGAGCAGCTCGGTTTGCTCTGGAGACACTGCAGCAGTCCACGGGGCTGCTTCATCTCGCTTTAGAGGACAGATTCGTTGCTCCCATGCAGCACGCCGCACAAGGTGGTACAAAGGTCTCTCTTGTCTGTGCCAAGGCTGTCCAGATTGTCATTTACTAACACCCCTGCATCAGCCCAGGTTTTTGCCTGGCAAGGTGCCACATGTTCCTTTGCCTCTAGGTCCCACACCTCAAACCGGCCTGCTGCTTTCCAAGCTGTGGCTTTGCCAGCCTTCCCATGCAGGCAGGAAAAGTCAAATGCTGCGTGTAAGGAGGCAGCAGCGAGTGGTCTCAGCTGACCCAGCCAGTGGGGATACACCTTGCACCATGTTTTGCAACAGGATCCATTGGTGAAGGGGCTCCTGGATAGCCAGAAATGTCTGAGGTGCAGCCCAGGAGCATCCTGGGTTTGCCTTGTCTTTCTGCACCTGTGTGAGCTGGAGACGGGCCCTCAATCTCCAGCATGGCTCAGGCATGGTCACGAGCTGGTGTGAGCAAAGAGCCAGCTCTTACCCCTGCTCTGCTGGCTCCAGGCATTAGCAGCCCAGCACTGACATGGCTTTTTTAGAGGAACTAAAGCCCTCAGAAGAACCAGCTTCTGAGCCAGCTGATGTAGTGCCTGCATTTGATATCAGGTGGGGATACGGGCAGAGGCATCTTCTGCAAACAGTAAGAGAAAGTGCTTATTCCCCCCTCGCCGCTTCTGTGTTTTTCCTGTTGCAAGTGAGTGTCTGCTCCCTTGGAGTCCAAGGGCAGCTAGTCTGGGTCTGACAGGTTGGAACACAGATACCTGTAGAATAAGTCCTTGGAGGATGCCCCAGAGCTGGAGCAGGGACTGGGGGTCTGCAGAGGTGGCCATGGAAGGGGAGAAGAGTTGTGGAAAAAACAGGCAGCAGGACCAAGGGGAGCTTGGGGTTAAACTGCCGCTTGCTGCTACCAGGTAATAAGTGAGGTAACCTGAGCACCAGGCAATGAACTGCTCTGTCTTCATGGACAAGGGGGAAAATAAGGGTGGGATGGGGAGCACAGGAGGGTGGGATGGGGAGCACAGCTCCGCGGGGCAGAGCCCAGGGCTGCTCTGCCACAGGTAGGTCCTGCTCCCCGAGGACAGGGAGCTCTCCTGTGCTGCCACACCTGCCTGTGGGGTCAGGAGCAAGCACCCGGGCAAAGCCCTGGCCCCTTGCTGCTCCCCTCTGCGGGATCTGTCCCTGATAGCATCTCCGGATGGAGCACGAGATGTGTGCCAACGGCCCCTCGGGCACCTGCGCTCCCCAGCAGCGATTTCTGTTTGGAGCGACCTCCGTCACCTCCCCGGGGCTGCAACAGGCAGCAGCTGGCAGGGAAGTTCAATGTTGTCCGACTCCGCGATGGATTTGCTGTTCCCAGGCTGTGGGTGAGGGCACGGCCACAGCAACCAGCTCTGGGGTGGCCACAGCTTGCAGCACGCCTGGGGGGGATTTTGCCACCTCTGGCAATTTGCTGCCTCAAGCAACTGCCTGCTTTGCTCCTGCCGAGAGCCACCCTGCTTACTGAGAGACATTTTACCGTAGTGAGACTTGCTTGAGTGAGATCTAGAGCTTGGGACTGGTGCCGAGTCGTTCCCTGCACCAAGAATCAGTCGCTTGCTTTGCTTCAACAAACAAAGTTGAACAAGATTCTGGCTCTGCTCCCTCTCCCAGCCCTCGGACAGCGATGGGCCTGTTCCTCTGCCCACGGCTGGCAGGTTTCCCTGCCCTCCCTGCCCTGCAGCTCGGCAGTGCCTTTCAGAGGCTCCATCCTTGCTGCAATTACCCCTCTCTTCTGCCTCTCCTTACTGCCTGCTGCCTTTGTTGCCAGCTCTTGGAGGAGAAGCAAAGAGGAAAGAGCACAGAGATGATGATATTTAATAGCAATGAGAATTGGTGTGGTGACTGGGGGCCATTTTCCTTCCCTCTCTCCCACCTGTTGAAGTTGGGAGCCAGCTTTGAAACCGCATGTGGTCAGCTCACCAGGACCGTGCCGGGCTCCCCCTCGGCGCTGGAGGGGAGGGGAAAGCCAGCAGCATGCTTTACATGCGTCCCTGTCACCCAGGCTTTCCAGCCTGGCCCCGGTAGTAAATAGTGCTGGAAATGGTCCTTTTCTCCCGCAGGAGATCCTTCACAGAGCCCTGCCACATCCCTACTGGTGTGTTTCTCGGTGCTCCTGTCTGATGAAAACCATCACGTAGATGGCGTGTCACGTAATCGCAGTGTTGTGCAAGCATCCTTGAGACCGTTGCCGGAGCCCTGTGAGATAGGAGAGGTCATACTCAAGCCACCCCTCGTGGACAGGGATCCTGACTCACTGGAAGGTGGAGAGTGACTTGCTTGAGACTGTGTATGTTGTCTGCATGTGGTCACACTGCGATCTCCAGCTTGGACACGGAGATGCAGGTTTGGTTTAAGCTGAGTGGCTCGGGTGCTGCTGGCAGTGGAAGCACAGCATGGCTGGACTGTTCGGCTGTTTTCACAGAATCACACAGAATCACAGAATGTTAGGGATTGGAAGGGACCTCGAAAGATCATCTAGTCCAATCCCCCTGCCTGGGCAGGATTGCCTAGACCATATCACACAGGAACGCGTCCAGGCGGGTTTTGAATGTCTCCAGAGAAGGAGACTCCACAACCTCTCTGGGCAGCCTGTTCCAGTGTTCAGTCACCCTTACAGTAAAGAAGTTTTTCCTCAAATTTAAGTGGAACCTCCTGTGCTCCAGCTTGCACCCATTGCCCCTTGTCCTGTCAAGGGATGTCACTGAGAAGAGCCTGGCTCCATCCTCTTGACACTTGCCCTTTACATATTTATAAACATTAATGAGGTCACCCCTCAGTCTCCTCTTCTCTAAGCTAAAGAGACCCAGCTCCCTCAGCCTCTCCTCATAAGGGAGATGTTCCACTCCCTTAAACATCTTCGTGGCTCTGCGCTGGACTCTCTCTAGCAGTTCCCTGTCCTTCTTGAACTGAGGGGCCCAGAACTGGACACAATACTCCAGTTTTGCCACTGTCTCAGCTGACTCTTGCAGCCTGTGTGGAGCTTGTGCTTCTGCAGCTACAGTATCTGAGCCAGCGAGAGGCTGAGCCAAGATCAGCACCTGTGTTCTTGTTTCTTTTGGCTGGACCATGCCGTAGGACACTTGTGGCTTTGCCTTCTGGAAGGCGCCCCAGCATTTGGGCGCTGGATGGAGACACGGCAGTGCAGGGAGAGTTTGGTTTGGCTCTGAACTCCCTGTCCTGAGCTGGAGCTGGTGAGCTCGGTCCTGAATACCTGGGCCGTTTCCTCCCATAGGTAGGGATAATATTTCTATTAATGGGGTGGTGTGAAAGTCAAAGCAGAGCGAGCAGAGGTAATGCTGAAAGACCTGCAAGTGTTGGAAAGCTACAAGAACTCTATGCTGTGGTGATGTTCTCCTCTCTGCTAATATAGTCCAGGAGGCAGAAATGTCGGTCAAAACAAGGGTTGCTGAGGGCAAACCGGTCTCCTTGGAGACTGCAGAAAAATGTCCTGCAGACAGGTCCCCACAATTGCCTGCATCCCTCACCAGTGTCCGTGCTTTGCTGTGGAAATAGCTTGTGGCCGTGTTTAAATGTGTTTGGTTGGGTCACAGCCCAGGTGCAGAGCTGTGGGTGCTGTTTGATTTCCTGTGCATCGTACGGCTCACCTCTTGAGCGCTTTCTCAAGAGGCTTTCTTGTCTCCTACACCAAACCTCCTCCCTTGTTGGCTCTCCACAAACTGGTTTCTACCCTCTGATTTTGTGACTTACTCCCTTCCTCTTTTTCTCCTAAGGGTTTGATGCTGCCTGGTGGCTTCACTAGAGATCTCTGAGAAGCGATGGATCCATCTGACTCCTCTTTCTTCCCTGCAGACTGCTTCCCTTGATACAAGGTCTTTCTCCCTACTGTGCTGTGCCAAGTGACCAGGTGTATGTCCCTCTCGAAGTCTATTTTCTTGTCTCACCCTGAAGATGCTCAGAATTTGCTAACAGGGTTTGTAGTTCCTGACAACCACCCCTTTCCTCGAGCACCAGGTGTGGAACAGGCTGCTGCTGCCACTTTGAGACCTGTTTCCTCAGTGACAGGCTTCAGGCACAAAGCCTAAACTTAAATTTCCCTTCCTGGCCTCTTACCACTCTCCCATTGCTGTGTTCAGCCAAGCCTGGTGGGACTCTGCCATCCTGAGCAGGAGGCTGGGAGCAGAGCAGGCAGCAAGGTCCTCTGTGGTCAGTGCCGCGTGGCTCGGTGACTTTGGTTGTCCGTTGGAAGAAAAACGGCGTCTCCCGTTGCCCGACAAGAGCTGCTGCGTGGTGCGTTCCTGATATCGTGCAGTGGGAAATCGCCTCTCAAACCTGACCCAGAGAGCTCGTGCTGACGGGGTGAGCACGTGCTCGATGGGATCTGCCCTGGTTGGTTGTATTACACCCACATTGCACAAAGTGGATTGCTCAGGTGGTGTCACTTCCTTCTCTAGTACGTTTGGGGTGACACCCGCACTTTCACCATTTCTCGAGGCGGCACGAGGAGAGGCTGGTGTAATAGGCAGGAGAAGGAGTCAGGAGGCTTCTGCTGCTCAGGCTGGCTGCTTTGGAGCAGAAGGATTTCAGAGGTGCTTTTAATGGGGAGTCTACAAAAATTAGATGTGCTCAATGCTTTTCCTGAGCCTGTGAGCTTGACCTGCCAACGGGCAAACCGGCAGCTCAGTTCCCCTGAGCCCTGTCGCTGTGTGGGGCTGCGCAGATGGAGGGGAGCCCAGGAGGTCGGCGTGTCCGCTCCTCAGCCACAGGAAGAATTAGTTTGCTAAACTGTCCCCAAGACAGTAAGCTGCAAATCAAAGGCAGATGACGTTGGTCAAGCAGCGTGCGTGTGTGTCTGCCCTTCGTTGTGCAGCTCTCCTTTGGTTCCTGCCTTGAGCACGGCGCCTGGGGTCTGTGGGGCATCCAGCGTGGAGTGGGAACGTGCTTCGGTGGTCTCTGTGGTCAGGCCAGTGTGCGGATTGTGGGGGCAGATTAGGCTGCGTTGGAGGCATAATCAGGAGATGATCATACCTTCTCTTATCTTAAGTGCTGTCTCTTATCTAAATGTCCTCCGTTCTGTCTTCTGCAACAAAAGCTTCCAGGTTTGAGTAGAAATGAGTTTACTAGGTGGCTGCTGTGGTGTAGATGGATGAGCAGCAGATGCCTGACTGTGAAGAGAAGCTTGCAATAACTTGTCTTTGGTGCATGATGCTTGCAGAAAGCCTCTGCGTTGGCTGATTTCAACCATTTGCTTCCCCTGGACCCCGTGCTTCGGGTCTTTGTACCGCCCTGGAGCGTGTGGTTTCATGCTGGGGAGCAGAAAATAGCAGTGAGAATACGGTGAATGAAGGGAAAGGAGCGTGGCCTCCAGCTTAGCCCTGGCTTTCTGAAAGAGATCCTCTGCAGTGTTAGGAAACGCTTACTCAGCTGGCCTAAGCTCTCAGTGAGGGAGCCCGGTTTGACTGCAGCAAGCACGTCCTCTCCAGCTGCCTTAGTCTGGGGCAGATGTCTGCTTTGCTTAGAGCCCATCCAACACTGCTATATAAACTCATTTTGGGTGGATGTTTCAGAGCTCTAACAGTTTCTCTATTGAATATTATGACACAGATCAATAAAACCGTTTCTTGGCTCCCAAGCTGAAGGAGCTGGTGTCACTGGAAGCAGTGCTGGGTGTGCCGTGGTCACGTATCCATCAGGAACCGAGGTGGGTTAAAAAGAAACTCTGACTGATAGGTGCTTGAGAGACAGGTAGAGCTGATAGCTCTTGGAAATGTCGTACCTGTTGCTGGTGTTAAGGATGTGTTCAAAGTTCGGGTTACACACAAAACTTTCCCTCTGCCCTGCACCCAGGTGGGTTGTGAGCAGTGCCGGGGCACACAGCCCGCTGGACAAGGAAGAACAAGCACCTTGGTGGAAATAGTTACGCTATTGCATTCCCTGGTTACCTGTCTTTCCTAATTTCCCCCAAATTTTGACGTGTGGACAGAAGAGCACTGAGAATCTTTTGCCATAAAAGTACCTTCATTTTTCCAGCTGACTCTAGATCCAATTGAAATGTTTTGGGGCAGGGAGTGGTAATCAGTCACCCTGAGCACAAACTAATTTTGAAATGCAGGGTGTGATGCGCACAATCGGATGTCAGAAACTTTGAGCCTTATTGCTTTTTTTAAGAGGTAATTCCGATCTCCTTTCTTTATGTTACATAGATGTTATACATGTTTTCATATACTCAGGGAGTCGTGTTGTGGAGGATGCACCAAGCAGCAATTTTGTGATGTTCACTCCCTGTTCAGAGATCTCTGGGAGAAAAAACTGTGAATTTTTTTTATGACAGAGAAAATGTATTGTCTTTTTGAACTTTCATTTCCAAAGGTGAAAAGTTTGGGAGTCGGTTAAGTGCTTCACTGGGAGTCGTTCTGCAGCATCATCAAGGTGGCATCTGCTGCCAACCAGCATCTACTGACTTGCTCTGAGTAGAGTGAAGTTGGGTGAAAGACTTTGGTCAACAGCAAATTTGCAGAAAAATGTCACTTCCTTTCTCCTGAAACCATTAGACTCAGCCTGGCTTTGGTCAAGGCAGTTCTGGGGTCGTTGCTGCTCCCCCTGCGTTCAGAGCACTCCCTTGGGGTCGCATCCAGGTGCAACTCCCTCTTGCTTTTGGCAAGATCTGAATCCATTTTGCCCAGTTCCTAAATCCTAATATTTTTTTCAGTCAAGTGGGAAGCTGCTCAGTTTGTACTGTGTTGAAGCCCATGGAGGTGGGGGAAGATAAACCCTGAATGATCTAGGTGTTAGACATCAGAGCTAATTTCTAAAATGTCAGGATGGAAAGGGATCTCTAAACCACGCACCCTGGCTTGGCAAAGCCATCGCTGTGACGTTGCCTCCTTGGGTAACAGCATCTGCGCGCTTCCCCTCCAGGCTTGGATGGCAAAACGGCTCGTTGATGTTAGTGGTGCCCCATTCCAAGTGATGCAGCCCTTCGCCACAAGCGTTGGAAGGCTGCTGTCTCTTGGAGACAGATATTGTATTCTGCTTCGGGGCCGTCTTTCTCTGAGGAGACCCCGGAGGAGCAATGCCAGCAAGAGCTGATCTTATAGTTCTGCTCCCAGCCCCGCTTGGGGTCGGGTGCTGCCTGTCTCTGCTTCTGTGGGGTTTGTCCTGTGCCTTGGCACCTCTCTTCTGTCCATGGCTGGTTCTTGCTTTGTACTTTCTCCTCCCTGGGCAGATGATAAATGAAGGGGAGCATTTCCCAGGAAATCTCTCTGGGTAAACCTCTATGGTGCAGTATTTACTTTGCAGGATTGATGCGTTGTGCACTTTTTTCTCTGGCTAATTCAAGCAAACGCACACAAATAACACTGCTTTTATCTGCCCAAGTCCAGACCATGCTCAAAGCCTCCTCTTGCTCTGACTCACTCCTGGGCAAGCCCTGGAGAAAAGAGATGTGGTAATTCAGTTGCAGATCCCATCCTTTTTCTCATGGCCCTGTGGTCAACTGGCTTTGTCAGATGTGCCCTGGGTGGCTGACGGAGGAACGAGGTCCTCCAAGCAGGAGCCTTGCATCAGCCGAGCACCCCCTCCTGCACCTCCTGCCCTGCTCCAGCCCTCCCAGAGGGATCCCCCTGGTTTGCGGGGGACTCATTCCCACAGCCAGTTTGGGACACTGTTTTCTATCAGCTGTATCAATTCAGTTCTGGTGGAGGTGTTGGTGTAAACTGGATTCTTGATCTGTTGAGTAGTTCACAAGAAGTAGTTGATAAAAATGTGCATTGTACCTTTTGTTGATGTCCTCTCCTCTGCTGGCTTGTGTGAGGGTAAATTTTGTTAGCTGAAAATTTTGTTGTTTTTACAAAACAATGTGTTTTTATCCTCCTTTCCCTTTTCTCCTGTTTTCCCTTTCTGTGTCCTCCTTTTGAATCCTGAAGTAAAACCTCAACATAAAGAAAAATCCATTTTTTAGAAAAAAAAAAAAACACATAAAATTGAAGGGGAAAGGTGGAATCCAATTTGATGAATAATAATCTCGGGCTCAGAAAAGCCTCAGCTATTTTTCTCAAAGCAGCCAGTGCACTACTAGCTTGATTTGCTGCTATAAATATTGGCCAGGTTCTTTCAACTCTTCTGAAGGTAAATGAGAAGCAGTTGCCAGGTTTGCTTGGTATTGCATGTCTGGGATGATGAAAGGGCCAAAGAAACTGGAAGATCTGTAATTGCAAGCAGGGTGCTCAGCCATGCGGTCTGGGAGCCCAAGCGCCGAGGTGCAACAGGGAGGCACGCGCTTGATGTGGGATCTCCCTTCGCCACGGTTTCTACCTGCCAAACCTCAGCCTGGAAGATAACTTGTGCTGGCTCCAGGATGGGAGGATGCTAAAAGCATTCCTGCCCAGACAGACAGACAAACCTCGGTGACTTGGCGCCAGGTGCACCTCCAGGCATTTGCGTTGCTGCTCAAGGGTGAGGGGTTTGGAGCGCTGACACTCCCTGTGCACCCTGTGGTGATGGAGCAGTTGGACATCAGTGGGCAGGTTGGTGCTGTGATGCCTTTCCTTCCTTCCTTCTGCCTTAGGGGAGCATTTTTGCTTCCTCAGGTCCCACATGTAGCTGCTGAAGCTTTGTCCTCTCTCTGTTTTCAATGAATCAAGTTTTTATTCTGCTTTCCTTTGCAATCTGTTTCGGATGCAATGGAGCCCCTTCTGCTTGACACCCTGGTAACTCCTAAACTCACACGACTTGTCTGTCTCTGCATCTCTCCGTGTTTATGAAGCCCTTGCTGCTGTGCAGCTCCAGGGCAGCCATCCTCCGTGCTGCCCCCCGGGGCAGGCTGGTGCAGGATTGTGCGTGGTCCCCTTCAGTACAGCCCAAGCCTTGAGCCTGGGCTTCTTCCCAGTATGGGGCTTGAGCACAGGCCTGAAGGAGGAGATAAGTACAGCCTTTGTGGGTCTGACTGGAAGCATCTCCTGTTTCCAACAGCAACTGTGAGGGATGCCATGGGGTTAAAAGAAGAATTAGGGGCATGTGTAGACCTGTCCTTCCCCAGCAGGCAAACCAGAGTTTAAGTTGTGCTTCCCAAGCATAGATGGCTTCCAATCCATCAAGCTTAAGAGAGAATAGCTTCTTCTCCAGGAATATATATCCTCCTTTTTTTTTACCCCAGTTTAAGCTTGTCCTCCAGACCCTGCAGAAATGCCCCTGTCACTCCAAGGCTGCTGTTACTTTCCTGAGAGGTTGCCCTACATCCTGTGGATCAGGATCCAGGCAGTGCCCACTCCACCGGGATGAGGAGGGCAGCGAGACTTTTCCATTTCTTCCTGCTCTTTCCCCTTGCAGAATCAAGACTGAGGAGGAGGGATGCGTTGGGCTGGGAGATGTCCTGCTCTTCACTGGCAAGGACTTTTCTCTATTTCATTGTGGTGGCTGATATCACACCCTCCCAGGGCTGACTTGACTGGCCAAACCGTTGAAGAGACCAAGTTCTTCAGAACAGTTATCTGAAGAACAATAAACACTGACACTTAGGGATGCTTCTCCCTTAGCTTACCTAAGGGTTATTAATGACTTTTCAGTGGAGCCAATGAAGCAGGTGCATTGATAATGGCATAGCAAGAGCTGCACTGCTACCAAGATAAACGTCAAGTGGTCTCCAATGGTCTCCTGGCATACACACCGTTGGTGCTACCCTGAGGGCTCGAGCAGCTGTGAAACCCTCTTGTCCCTGGTCTGAGAGAGTTTTACTGTTGCTGTTTGGGTGGTGGTGGTTTTTTTTTTTTAGTGACTTGGCCAAGGGGGGTTCTCCAGCAGCACTGCCTTGGGGAGCCTGGCTGCGGTCCCTGCCTGTGCCCAGCTGTGCCGCAGTCGGCCCCAGAAGCATCGCGGCCATTTCCATGGCAACGGCACGTGTGCGGCCGTAATGAAGTCACATTACAGCTGCTTCCCTGTGTGTGCAGGCAGGAAAGGAGTTTTCTGAGGTAAGAGCTCAAATGACTTGCAGAGGAGCGTTTTGGCTGGGGACAAGCAGACTCTCCAGTGGCTGGGCAGGCTGCTGCTACGGTGCTAGAAATGCTAGCGAAGGTTGAGGGAGTTTTCTGGGATTTTTTTTTTTTTTGCTCTGCCAAGTAGATTTTGTGCACACTTGTAGGAGCTAAATTTAAAGAGTGATTGTCCAGAAAAGGCTATGGAGCAGATCTCTGAGTCTCTGCCTGTCCCATGGGCAGGCAATAACATGGGCTGTGTATTTTCTTAGAAGTGGCTTTAAAGGTTGCTGTGGGATCCAGTCTCAGCTTGGAGTCTGATGCTGGGATGGCTGTTTGTCATGGGCCAAATGCCAACAGTCAGGCTGCGGGGAGAGCTCACACACAGCCCTCAAATTTGATTTCCTAAGAGCAAGAGCTGGGCAGGACTGTGTTCTGGCTTGGCCAGTGATGAAGATGAGACCATGCTTGCTCTCTTGCCATGGCCGGCCTGGAGGACAGAGCTGCTCTGTTAGCACTCAGCAGGATTACCAACATCCTTTGAGCTGACCTGGGAGGAAAATGGAAAGGTTCATTTGTTCTGCACACCCTGGTCCATCTTGCTATCCTTCCATCATCCTTCTATCGCCTCTCTGCTGGGGTGATCAGGGTGCCACCCTCTCTCGTGGTAGGTGACCTGAGGATCCTTGGGCCAAAGGACTTGCGTGGTCCCTGTTCCCTCTGCAGCACACCTGCTAACCTCCTGTGGGGTTAGGCGTGAGTGGCAAAGCCCGTGGCACATGCTATACTGGTAGGGCAGGGGCTGCAGCTGATGCTGGGAGCTACACAGCTTGGCAGATGATGCCTTTGCAACATCCTGACATTGTGTCCTCCTCTGAAGCATGTGTTGTAGTCCAAGGGCATCCGTTTGGTATCTCTGGAAGCCTCTTCCAAATGAGGCCATGATGGGACTGTTTGTTGGTTGCTCTCCAGCACTGTCAGCACAGCAGCTGAGTTTGCAGGCATCCAAAACGATGAGTCCTTCAACCCCAGCACTTTGGTTAAAAGCAGGAACCCTTTTAATGTGGTCAGACCTGGCTTTCCCTGTCCAGTTCAATTACAACTAGTACAGTGAGATTCCTGGAGGGGTTTAGGAGGACAATTTCTACTTAAATATCTAAACTGTACACAATACCAATGGCATTTAGGTGCTACACAATACCAGTGGGTTTTGGAGCATTTGAGCTGTGCTGAAGTGGGAGCAGGGATGCTGGGGTGGGTGGGACACCGAGGGAACTTGCTGCTTTCCGAGAACACCAGATGCATCTCGGTGAGGTTTCTTTGGTCTCTCCCCGCTCAGTCTCATGGGGTAACATCAAAGGAGGCTGCCAGTGGAAACAAATAGAGACAGAGGTAACACCTTGTCACGGGAGAGCCTCGGGAGCCCTGGCCGAGGGAAACCCGCCTGCCCAGCTCCAACCGGGCTGGCAAAGCCGGCTCTTCCCAGCGCAAAGCGAGCGGCTGGGCTAACCCTCCCCTGGGCTCACAGTTACTGTGTGTGGATGGGACTGTTGGCAACCGCCCGGGCGGCTGCTTACGGCAGAAATTCGGGCAAGCGCCAGCGGGGTATCGCAGCCCAAGGAAGCTCCCAGAAGGTTTTAGAGAAAGATTTGGGTGTGGGTTGAAAAAGGTCAGGCCCCAGCTACTGTCAAATGCATGGAGGTTCAGGACCACAAACACCCCGTGGTTCATTGCATTTCCCCCCTCCCAGACCCTGCCACCACCTCTCCTGTGTCCCCTGTGATGCGGCTGTGAGGTGCATGTGAGTTTTGGAGGTGTCACGGGGATAGCACCCACCGACCCACCCGGCCGGTGTGAAAACCAGGGGCTGGCTTTAGCACCAGCCCTGCCAGAGGGATCACAGCACTTTCAGAGCATCCCCTCTGCCCAGCTGAGCTTGGCTCGCTTTCGGCAGTCTTTCACTCAAGCACCAAATTCCTCCTTGGTAAGTGTAATATTCATGAAGGAGACACGTTAATTAGCAAGCCGTCTGCTCCCTGCTTTGGCATGTGAGTAGGTGGTGTTACCTCTGGAATTAGGTTGGAATCCATTTGGTATTTAGGTGCATTTGATTTGCAAGAGCTTGGAGGCCCCTTAAAGAGCACCTCTAAAGCATGTTGAGCTACACGCAATCTTCACGCTATGTGTTTTCTCTCTGTAGGTCTGGGGCATGCAAGGAGACCTCATTCCCAAGCTGGTATCCCCTGGCCGTCTGAATAAACGGCGGGCAGCCAACCTCCAGCAGTCAGAACAGATCCCGTCGTTCATGAGCACATCTTCCCTTGCTGGCAGAGCATCCACAAACAGATCCATGGTGTTCTCGGGCTTCATCATGGAAGTTGCTCCGCTGAAGCTTATTCTCAAATTGCACTTAGTTGGAAGTCAAACAGATAGATCCCAGTTACGCAGCCGTTTGCTGCGGCCGATCACGTGGCTTTGCTGCTGTCCCCAGCCTGGAGGAATGTTACTGCCTCCGTTAGAGAGTTATAAGCCTAAGGGTTATGTTTCAGCCTGCTATTGAACCCTGACAGCATGAAAGTGAACACAAAAAGGTACAAACACCACCAAACCCACTTAATTTCAAATCAATTCTTGACTATTTCCACCACCAACATGGTTCCAGTGCTAGTATATAGTCTTCAAGTATCAGTAACTTTTGGCAACTTCTCTAGAGCATGAGGAGACAGGATCTCTGGATTCCAGCTTTATTTTCCCCAAATCTTTTCAAGAAGTCTTCCCTTTCTGCTGAATTCTAGGAGTAAGAAGGTAGAGTGAAGATGCTAAAAAAGACTACGAATCTTGCTTGTGTTGTAGTTGAGAAATGAAAGTTTCTTCCCTTTTGTAAATGATTTCCAATGGTTTCAACATTTTCTTTTTTTCTTTTCATTCTGTCACAGGGAAAAAAATGAAAGGGAAAAAGGGGCAAGTAATGAAAAGGCCAAATGTTTTGTTTTTCTGGTTAATTTCTTAAGAACTTTAAAGACTAAAGAAGTGGCTCATACTGATTTCTGGAAAAAGGAAGAGAAATTCCACTTTCTGCCTGTGATTCCTCCCCCCACACTTGAAATAATTCATCCTGCCTTAAATTAAAATGTTTTATTTGGAAACTGGAGCAGAAGGTGAGTGTTTGTGGGTGTGTTGGCAGGGGCATCCTGAGTGGATAAAAGCTTTTGGAAGGGCAGCATGCAGCCCCAGCACTGCAAGGTGAGCTATACTGGGACTGTCTTTGGGTAAAACCATGGCGGGTGCTGCTGGGGTGGACGAGGAAGCGAAGACACCAGCCCAGAAAATCTTTAAATACTTCCAACACAGGAGCTCAACCCCCACTCCTGTTAATTTGGGAGCTGCTCCCAGTTGCTCTCTCTGGGTCCGGGGGATGCCGTGCTCCCAGGGTCAGCAGCCTGGGCACCCAGCGTCCCCCAGGACAGCTCCTTGCCCGCTCTGCCTGGGTATTTTGCTGGGCATCAAAGAGACTGGAGGAAAAATGCCAGCTCCAATGATGGGTGTGTGCCCTCCTTTCCTGTCAGACCCCCTCTGGAAGATGTTCGTCACCTTGACCTCAGGGTAGACGGAGGCTTTGCTGAGCCCATGAACTGGTTATCTGCAGCATGAGGGTGCTCCCAAGCCAGGTTCAATGAGAAGGACTGAGCTGGGTGAGTTGTTTCCTTCCTGCCTTTTCTGAGCCTTTTCCCACCAGTGTCACCCAGCTCACCAAACATCAGCCCTCTGGGGCTGCTTCTCCACAGCAGTTTACTTGGAGCAAAGGTGTCACGCTCCCCTGTGTGCCAGCCAGCTCTCTGTGAGCAGCGAGGCATCGTTCGCTGGCACCTTCAGAAGCAAATCCTGCAGCAGGGGACCGCTGTTGTGCCTGCTTTCCCCAGCTGATGGTGTTGGGGAGGAGAAGGCACGTTGGGAGAGAATGACCTCATGGAGACGCTCTGGGAATCGGTCACCCCCTCCTCGCAGCGAGGGCTGCTGGAAGGGAGCCCAGGCGAAGCGCTGCCAAGGATGTCTTCATCCTCGTACCCCGTTACAGGCAGTCTTTGCAAACGCTGAGGCGATGCTGGTCAGCAAGGAGCCAGCCAGCTTGGCCAATAACGTAGCTTTTGGTGGCTCTGCTCAAAGCCCCGAGAGCCTCACGGTGTGTTTTGGCTCGTGGGTCATAGCGGTGGATTTGGATGGCTCCGTGGAAGAGGTGAAAGGAGAGAGCTGGCTATTTGCCTGCTTTTCTCAAAGTGAATGAACTCTGCCTGACTGATGAACCAAGTACGGCTGTTTGCGGACCCCACAGCCCTACAAGATGAGGATTTCCCCATTTATAGATGTATTGTTCTCTAGCTGCGGCTGAAGCACAAGAGGGGATCTCCTAATGCAGCTCAGCTCCCTTGGGCTGAATCGATCGCTGGTGAAACCCCAGGCCTCAGCACGCTGTGGGATAGCCCTGCAACCCACAATCGCAACGGAAGAGCTTTGCAGAAACACTCCAGTGCCGGTGCAAGGGCTGCGCGTGGCCAGAACCCATTTGCTGTGTGTTGTGCAGAGAGAACCCCTGTCCCCCCGCCATGCGGAGCTGTTTTTGCAAGGGTGAGGAGCAGGTTCATCAAAAGGCATCTCCACTGGATGTGCCAAAAATGCTTTCAAACGATATGTTTTGCATTGCGAAGGGCGAGAAATGCAGAATGGATGGTTCCTGTAAGCTGTTTCACATGAAACACCAAAGGATGGAGGCAATTAATTAATTAATCTCGCTAGCCCTGTTGGAAGGGTGGTGGCCACAGCCCTGGGAAGTGGTTGATGGGACTGTGGAAGGCGGCTGGCTTCCTTGCTTTGATCCAAACTGGTATGAGCATCCACGCTGGCTGTCCAGAAACCTGGCGTCACACTGGCATCCTGTGGTGCCAGAGCCTGAGATGAGAAATGGCTTCTCTTTGAAGTCAGGATCAATATTCTGTGTGGGAAAAAAAAAAAAAAAGGAAATAAAAAGCAAGACCTCCTCCTCTCTGCTCCTCTGATGGGTAAGATGTGGCAAAGCCTTTGCTGCATTCAGGTTAGTGCTTTAAGAACAGTGATTTCTAGCAGCCTGTCTTCTTGTTAATGAACCCATTTCAATCCTGTGGTTAATTATATTAAATAATTATGGGATTTAGCTCATTTACCCTGTGCTTTTTCGCACCCTATGTGACCACGTGATGTCAAGTACAAGACAAAGCGATGGGGGGAGCTGGTCTCCATGCCCAGCTCCACCACTGCTGTGGGATGTGGCCGTGCCTCGGACCTGCACCAGCTCCTCCACCCAATGATGGTGCACTCAGAGGTGTCGAGGATTGTGTTGGCCATGCACTGAGTACCTCAAGCAGGAGATAACACAGAGGTAGCATCTAGAGAGCTCTGGGAGCCCTGGGAAGCTCCAGTGCACAGCCAGGAGCTGTTGCATCTTGCTGTGTAATGAAACACTACCACACCTGTGCAAATTTCCCCATAGCCTGGGGCTTGGGTGGAAATGTGTTGGGTCATTAAATCAAGCTACTTAAGAGCTACTTGAAGATGGAAGATGTGAAATCAGGCGTATGAAATGGCGATCGTGTCTAGACGATCCCCTGAGCATCTGCCTGCCTCGAAACAGAGTGGCTCTTTGCAGAGACTCTGGTTCTTGGCTTGTGCCCCTGGAGGGACAGGCAGGGCTTGCTCATGCGGAAAGCCCAGCTAAGCCTCTGCTCTGTCTTTGCAGGTTGGGGCTTGCCTGAAAAGGCCAGGATGTCACCTCGTGTTGAGGAGCCAGCCAGCGAGTTCAGGTCGGTGGTACCTGTTAGGACAGGACCTAAGGGACACCTAGGAGAGGCGTGCGAATCTGGGACACAGACCCCAGGTGCTGGTCTTGGGGTAGAATCGGTTCTGGTTTGTGGAAACATTCGTGTCACTTTTAGAAAGGCTCTGCTTTAGCTGCTCTGCATTTGTGCTTTCTCCTGGCCTCCTCCTTCCCCTGGACTGAGATCCCAGGGAACTAGGAAGGAAGCTGGGTGGGAGAAAAAGCCTTTCGGTTTGAAAGGAGCCACAGGGTGGGTTGACAGATGCCCCGGCCTCATGCATTTGGGAACTTCCTTAGCGTGTTACTGCTCACAGCTCAGAAGGCTGCTCCCAGCAGCTCGCTGCCCTTGTGCATCCTCGGGGGTTTCTGTTTTGCTCCCCCAATTTTCCCTCCCAAGCCATCAGATAACTCCTGAGAGCCAGGGCCGTGCACTGGGGTCTCGTAATGCGACATCTTTTTCTTTGGTAGTTGAGACTGCAAGGTAGCAAGCTAATTGCAGGGGAGATTTGACGCCACATGTTCATCCTACAGTTCCTCAATGGAGAATGACAGATCTTACCTTGGGGCAAGGGGATGGATCAGATCCTGGGAGCCACAGGTTTCCCTTGAAGACTTGTGCAGAGCTGGAGCAGCTCCAAGTACTGCTCTCAGGCTTGATGCCTGCTCCATGCCAGGCTGTGTTGGTACGGGGGCTGATGGAGCATCCAGGTTCTGGCTGGCAGAAGCAGCCAGCTGGGCTGCTGGTTCTGTGAAGGCTGCATGGTCCTGCTGCAAGACCAGCTCAGCCTCTTCTTTCAGAGGAGCCGTCTGCTCTGGTGCAGAGCAGGGCCAGAGACTATTTACTGGTGAGGAAGAGCGGAATGGGTTCGAAGGTGGATGTTTTGGGAGTGATTTCAGCTTGGAGCATCTGTTTCGGGTAGCTGTGGGGGACAAGCCATGGTACCTTGATGGGTAAAGTAACCCCAGCCCATGAGCGTGTTTCATAAGGCTGTTTCCTTCAGCGCTGCCTGTTCCCTCCTTGCAGCTTGTTGCTAATGAATCTACCTAGGAGACAGACAGAGCAGACGATGGCGCGGCACCAGCAGGGCTTCGGCTGGTTCCCGGGGTGCCCAGTGGAAGGGCTGTCACGCTGCGTCTGAAACCCTAACGCAATTACACGGTGTCTGCTAAGCTGCGAGGAGCTCGCCTGGATCAGGCAGCAGACAGCTGCAGAAGGTACCGGCACAGCCAGTAACTGGTTACTTCTTATTGCTGAAGCATCATTGATTTTTACCAGCGCCTTCTCCTCTGTAATTGTGGCTCTGAGGCACTCGCTGGGCTGGGGCAGAGGGAAGGGGGGCTGGCAGGGTGAGGCTGGATGGAGGATCGGCGGTTTTCCTGCCGCCTCCCTGCAGCCGTAGCTCAGAAGCACCGCTCGGGCTGTAGCATCTGCTGTCTTTAGCTTTACAGCTCTGAAATGCGCATTGGCTTCATCACATGTTTAGCACTGCTGACTGTGGGGTGTGCCCAAGTATTAAGTAACTAACTTCCCAAGCTGGGTCTAGATCAGACCAATAGGTTCTAGGACTGTTTCTTTCCACCTGGGTCACAGAGAGCGTTTGGATAGATAACCAGAAGAGATGCTGCCCTCCACAGCCTGCTGGTAGGAGAGGCAATAGCCAGGAGAGAATTGGGTGGAAGGTTTGCTTGAAGAAAGATAAAAAGTGCAGGTCTACTGGAGGTGTCTCACTGGGCCTGAAGATACCTAGAGTATTTTGGAGAGGACCAAAACTGACGCTAGATGGGTTGCTCATCACTGTCAGAGGGGTTATTTGGGAACCAAAATCCCAACTCTAAAGCTTGATTTTGGGTTCCTCTTTCTTAGGAATGGGGCTCAGCACGTGGGACCTGCCTCTCCCTCATGGGAAACGGACTGGGGAGCCCAACGGGGTGAATAACATGATGGCTGGACCCCCCCCTCCCCAAAGCGGCCTCGGGCAGCTCCCATTAGATCGCTTTAAATCCAGGCCTGCTTGACCTCCGTGTCTGATTTAAACAGCATGACCGAATATTTGCGGACGGGGAAGCCTCGTTTGATTGTGGAGGTAATATGATGATTCGAACACAAGAGCTGATAGTTTCAAGTAACTGAAACTTAACCTCGCTGTATAAAGCGTTATTGTCCTGCCACAGAAATCCTCTGTCCGGGAGAACACAGCTGCAGGGAAAATAGATGCTGCTGCTCTTTTTTCTTTCTTTCATTCTTTTTTTTGCTGTTTGTTTGTTTAAAACCCGGGGACCTCGGGTTGGTTTGCTCTTGTTGGGCGTGATGGAGTGCTGGTGGGATGTGGGCGCTGAGCTCTGCCGGGGGAGGTGGGGCTCCCCAAGGGACTGCAGGGCAAATTCCCTTTAATCCAGGGAATTAAATCCCAAGTGAAGCCATTGACGGTCGTGGATTTAGTTGAGATCCAGGCCAAATCCTGGCCCTGTTGAAGTTAAATGGGAGCTTTAGCTGTTGGTTTCAGAGGGATCAGGGCTGGGACCTGCTGCCAGGTGTTAAGCACGTCTGCCCTACGGACCTCAGCAGGGCAGGCTGCCCTGCCCGGGGGTTATTGCACGGCTGGGATCCTGCTCCCCAGGCAATGTGATATTTGCAGAGCACCTAGGATGGCAGCGGGTGCCCCAATTGTGCTTTCCCTCCCCTGTGCAGGTCCTGGCTCCAGACCAAGCCCACCTTGTTCCATTTGAGCTGTCTGTGAAACCTCACCAAGCAGAAGCTGCTAATTCTTCAGTTGCCTTCTCAAAACCATCTCCTGATACAGAAACAGCTCATCACTGCCTGTAACCAGCAGGAACATCAGATCCTGCCAGCATCTGTTTTGGACATCTAGGCAAATGCATCTGGGATGGCTTTATTTGGGGGTGTAAAACTGCTACCACCAACAGCGTTGCACCAGGGCTGCTGCTGGGGCCAGGAAAAGCACTGCCAGACAGGCTGACCTTCCTAGGTGTGTTATAAACGGTAAAAAAGAACTATTTGAATATATATTTATGTGAGTGGCTGTTTTGGGCAGAAGCTGCTGGTCCCTGGGTGCTGCAGGAGCAGCCACCTCCATCAGTGCTGCATGTCCGGCTCGGGGCTAGAGAGACGTGGCCATATTGCCCGACTCACACCACTGTGTTGCTTTTCAGGCAGTTCGGACTATGTTTATGAAGGTAAGGGGATTTTCTTTTGTTTGCTTAGTTTTATTTGTTAAACACTTCCCATTTTCTCAAATTCCTTGCCCACACAAATCCCTGGGGGCGGGGACAGGCAGGGTCTTAGTGTAGTTGGTTTTGGGCACACTCAGAAATCCCCATGGGGATTTTTTTTCTGGCAGGGCTGGGATGCTCTCATCCTGCTTGTAGCTACCATAAAAACATTTCTTCTGATTAAGTTGCACTTATTTATTTGTCCAAACACTCAGCAGCCCAAGCCTGTATTTGTGTGTGTGTGCTCAAATGTCTTCCAAAAGCCACTCCTACCACCCCTGCAAAATAGTTGGAGGGTGATACAAGAATGATAAACATCTGGCCAACGGGAATGCTTTGGAGTGAATGAACGGGAGTTGTGAATGGGAACGGCTCTGTGCGAGAAGTGCTACGGCGGTGGTGACTTCACTCGGTGTGGGACCGAAATAACCGAGGCGATGCCCTTGTATCCCAGAGGAGAGGCAAAGACCCTGAGAGTCTGGCTCAGGAAAGTCCCTCGCTCAAGAAAGAGGCTTCATCCAAGCTTTTGTGCTGACACGGATCGAGGTCTGGATTTGTGCTTAATGGTTCACGCTGATTTCTGTGCTTAACTCAACATCGTCTCGCAAAGGGGAGCTGTGATTTGTGATCTGTTGCCGGAATCAGCTGTCCTGTTCATCAAAGCTTTCAGCTCGGTCACAGGATATTTGTCAAAGATATAAGAAATTCTACTGCTTGGGACTGAAATAATGTCGCTTTATTGTTAATACTCAGGGAAAGCCTCAGAGGCTGCGTCTGTACTAAATGCTGGTTCACATGCTAGTAAAATCCTGGTGGTGTAAGTGTGTTTCTAGACAAATGTGGTTTTTCTTTTCTTCGCTCTTAGGAGCTAGCAGCGTTTCATTTTTTTATCATTTTTCAAGCATCGCTTCTACAAGCTACTCAAACTTCTCCAAGGGAATATCTTTGCTGTTACTACTAAGTAGGTGGTTTTTAAAAGGATTAGAAAAATGAAGGCTGAAATGAAATCCAGGAATAATCAAATCATCCAGTTCTGAAATTGATTCTAAACTCAAACCTTTTTGGAGACATTTCTGTTTGAAACATTGTGAGAGTCGTGTATCGACTCTCCTGACTCTGAGCCCAGCCACAAATTATTTGTGACTTGCGTGAGAGACGCGTGCAGCTTCGGTGAGGGCTGAGTTTCCATCAGCGGCAGGTGAAGGGTTTGCCTTTCAGCCCAGAATGGGGCTCTGGGGCAGGGATCATCCCTGCTCAGTATTCCCGCTGCCTTCGCCGCTCCACACTGGTGATGCTCAGGCTGCCCCTTCCCTCCAAATGGTTTTTCCATGGGGACTTTGGCTTTCCCAGTTGACATGTCCCCAGCTCTGCCAAAAGCCTTTCTGACAGTGAGACGTGTTAGGTGATGGGACTGCTGAGGTGCTGTCCCTCCCGGTACACAGTGTCCAGCCGTGGAGGCAGGAGGGGATGCCAGGTCCCGAGCCCAGGGCTCACTCTCTCCTCTCTGGCTGATGCAGGGGCAGAGGCTGCCACTCCTCCCGCGAGCACATGACACCCAAACCCACGAGTTCCTTTGCATCCCCTAAGTTATTTTCTCTGGTTTATGGGTGTATTCCTTGGTCTTTTTTGGAATGCTTTGGTTTTTGCTTTAAAATATTGCAATAGTGGGAAATGGTTCTGACAGAAGATCAGCCCTTTTTCTTGTGTGTCCTCAGCACAGAGGCAGCAACTGTTAGAAGAAAAGCCCAAATATTTTCCAGGTGACACATTTCTCGTCTGCCACTGTTGTGGGCACTGGGGAAATGCAAGAGCGCTTGCTCAACAGCCTCTGTAAACCTTGCTCCTCTGGCAGTTCCCTGAATCTGCCACTTGCTCTTCTTTCCCAGGGCAGCAGAAACTGAGTCTCCAAGCTCAACAGAAGTTTCATGGCCCAACTTTTCAGGCCCACATCTGCCATGACCCACACTACAAACAGCCCAGCTTGGCTCCGCGCCCTTGGAGATGCTGATGGTGGGGGGGCTCCATGGACCACCTGGCCCTGCATCTCTCCTAGCCCCTATCATCTGCAGCACATTTGCAGCTTCCTCGGGGATTGCTGGTATCCCAGGACCCCACCACTCCTTGACCTGCATCTCTAGCCCTTCTGTGCTTCCTTTCTTCTCTCTGCTGCCCATAATTAGGGGCAGATCTCAGACAACAGACCCATGTAGGAGTGGGAATGGTAGCTGAAGTGGCTCGCGCTGGCTAAGGAGGACCTCAGTAACGGATGCAAACCACAAGGACCAGGGTAGCTGTACGCTGGGATGGATGTGAGCTCCCTGAAGGCTTCTCAGAGTCCTTGCCTTTTCGACTCAGGGTCCTTCAGCATGTACCAGACTCAGATCCCAAGAAGCTCCAAGTCACGTGTCACTTCTGCAAAGCCTTGGCCTGCCCATCTCAAGCCAGAGGTGCCTGATGAAGCTCCTGTTATCTTCCACAGGGGTCCAGAGGAGGGACCCTGGCTCTGCTTGCATCTCCCCAGGTGCAGAGGTAGCTCTGACTGCCAGCATAAAATCACTGTTCTCCTCCACCTGAGATGTACAAGCAGGGAAACTAGGCCAAAACGTGGGGTTTTATCTGCCTTGTCTCTTGAGAAATCTCTTTTTCTTCATTTGTTTGGTGACCTGTGCCTTAGCCCAGCTGGGGAAGAGCTGTTTCTTTTCCAGCCATGCGTTGTAAGAGGCTGAATCAGAGAGTTTTGGCAGCGGCAGGGCTGAAGATGGGGTTGGAGCATGGTACCAGCTGCAGGAGCTGCGAAGGCTCAAGCAGCCCCCCAGGAACCTCCCCAGCTGCTCCCCAGCCATCTGCACCTCTCCTAGAGGCAACCCTGGGCTGGCATTGGGATCTCTCTGTGTGTGCCTTGATCCTAGGAGGGTTTTTTTTTTTTCCTCATAGGGAGGGTTGCATGGAAATAGGCTGATGTGGGAACTGCTGTTTGCACCGAAGGGGTTAAAGTCTGCTCTCTCCTTCTAGGCCGACCATGGAAAATACTGCTCATGCCAGGGACTAAATGCAGGACAGAAACTAGGGCTCCTAGGATACAATGATACAAATAATACAACTTGTTCCACGAGCAGCGGAAACTGGCAAAGCCTGGTTTCCGATGGGTTTGTGTTGCGGCGTAAAGAGTGTGCGTGGGCTCTTGCTGGCCGGTAAAAGCTAAACACGCTCATCGGCTTCTCATCAGCCACCAAACTTCACAAAATTTATGTTGCCATAATAACCACTGTACAGTGTGGCTGAAAGTGTCCAAAAAAAAAAAAAAAGAGAGGTGGAGGGGAGAGGTGCACGGATGGTATGGCTGTGGAAACCTTGTTTCCATAGAAAACCAGGTTGTAAAATGAAGGATGCAGGCAGAGCATCCTCTGGGGAAGTTTAGTGATGTTTCCACCAGTTTCTGACCCAAACTATGCATCTTCTTTATGATGATGCTCACTTTGCTGGAGGCAAAGGCACATGGAAATGCAGAGGGTGCCGCATGAACAAGGTTTTGGGCTGGGGTACTTTGGGTCCACAGGTGAGTGGAGGTGTCGTTCTATTTAGCAGTCTGGCTTTTGGCCTTCAAGCTGGAGAAATCTGTGTCCAGCTTCCCGTTTCAGCCTAGACTTGGCATTTTTGGCATTGATCGCCCCTGCAGCTCAGACCTAGAGATATCTTGGGGTTGATGGATGCTAAAAGCAGAGCCCTACCGCCATCCTCTGCACCCAGCATGGAGTGACCCCCTGAGCTGTATCCGAGGCAGGGAAGATGCAGCTATCACATAACCAGCTTCTGGCAGCCGCATAAAGAAAGCAGCAGCTTAGTTTTCTATTTTTTTTTCTGCTGATTACGTCACACTTGTTTTCTAGGAGAGAATAAACGTGACGGAGACGTTCAGCAGATGCATGCTGGAGCCCCACAGGAGCCAGACCTTCATCTGTTTGTTGCAAGCCCCTTCTTGGCAGCAGCACCAGCCCATGCCATTCTTCAAGGGACAGAGGAGCGGTGGGGATGAGGTAGGGGTTTCTAATTAAACCCAACGAAGATGTGCTTGCTGATTTGTTCCTCATCAGGATGTGGTGGAGGCTCCTTTGTGATGCATTGGTGGGGAGAAGGTGGAGGAAGGAGCTGCTGTGTCATCTTCACGAGGATGGCAGTGAGGCCACTGGTGTCCCCTCATTTGGAGCACCCAGCAATGGGGAGAAGCCCTGGCAGAAATTGGTGTCCTACGAGTGAGTGGGGGAGATGGGGGAGCCCTGTTCTTGTCCCCACTCGCCTGGGTAGAGGAAGCAGCTTAGTCCATACCCCCATCCCCAACCTCCCGAGGCAACCAGGGGAGTCGTGGCTCTGGTGTGCTCCTTGACAAGTTGTCCCTTGTTTTGAAGGACGAGCAGGAATGCTGTCCCCAGCTAGCTGGGGTGGCCAGGAGGCTGCTTCCCGTTACTGGGAGGCCAGACCCAAGCTGTGGGGTTTGCAGGAGGATGACGCAGGCTGAGATGACTTGTTACTGTGAACGCACTGGATGTTACTGGGGTGCTCTGTAAGATTAACGGGAAGGGAGAAGAGGGTCTTAAGGTAAACAGAGCAAAGCCGGCAGATGACTGCGCCATCTATGCGCAACCTCATCTAAGCCTATTTATATAAATCATGTGAAACCCAAATTAGAATTTCATCCATCTGCTGTGCTGTAAGTCTCTCTTCCACTGGCACAGCAAGCCAAGAATATGCTCTTAACTCCGTAAGATCTGCCCCAGGCGTGAGAAAGATTCATATGCAAGCCCCAGAGCTGGTGGGAGGGCTGAGATGCTGCGTGTTGCAGCATCCTGCAAGGCTGCAGGACATGTTGTCACCATATCCTCCAGTAGACAGCAGGATCTTGACATCAAGGGCAAGCCAGGAAGAGATGTGGATGTTCAAGAAGAATCCTCCAAGACTCTCCACCATGTGCGGGAGGACAAGGGCTCACCTCTGCCTCACACATGACATAACCATGGGTGAAAGCGTTGGGCAAGACCATCTCTGCCTGCCTGGTCCCAAAGCCAGTGCCCAAACACTGGGATGAACTCGTAGTGGTTTAGCACAATGAAGAAGGTAGGGAAATGCCCTCTGTCCTTTCCCATGTTTCCTACTTGTAACAAAGCTGGACTTTGCAGCCTTTCCCTCAAGGAGGCTGTTAACCATTTGCTTTGCAGATGTGCAGCACTCTGCTTGGGGCAGCTCCTCTGGGGAGTTACACCACAGGCCAATGTGACCACAGGTCTTGGCCTGTCTTCACATGTAGTCACTAAACTTGCTGCTCATCTGGGAGCACACTTACTGTAGGAGTATCCCGCGGGCTGATGACTCGGCCGGCCGCTGCCCTGGCAGTCAGCGCGGGGCTGGCCCCGCTGCCGCAGCAGAGCGATTTCTAGGAAGCACGTCTGCCTGCACACATGGGAGGTCCCTGATGAAGATGATGACTCACCAAGGGATCTTTTGACCTCTCACAGCAGTGTTTCTATCAGGCTTTCTTGGCATTCAGTGCTTTTCCTGTCATTAAAAAGAAAAACCTATTTTTATTTTTCTTTTTCCCTCACTGAATTGAGGATTTCAGTGAACAGTTTGGGGGTAAACAAGTAAAGATGACACTGTGGAGGAACAGTTGGTCAAGTTTGCGAGAGATGGAGCCAGATCCTAAATACGGCACAGCCTCGCTGGTACAGAGCAGAAGGAAGGCAGCATATGTGTCTGAGCAGTTGGATGGCCGCACGCTCTGTTAGATTTCCTTAATATCAAGTGTGTCTCTTCTCTTTTTCTTTCCTTTTTAGCAAAAAAAGGAGCAGAAGCTCACAAAAAATGTCTTTGGGCGGAAATAGGGAAGGGCTACAAGGAAGTGATAGACCCTCTGTGTTCTCACTGGCTCAGCTGGCAGGTGGAGGCAGATGTGTCTGGATGAGATGCCCCTCTGCAAGGATGAAACCAGGAGGCAGCAGCCACCTCCAGCCAACTCCTTGCTGCTGGTGCCCACAACAAAATTTGACCTGGCAAAAGGCCTTTTCCCAGGTGACCTCCATGCTGCTGCCAGGTGTTTGGTACCGATGGAGGGGCTGCTCCGGGCCACGTGTCCTGCGGAGTCCAAGGTCTGCAAGAGGGAGGAGGTCACTGGTGGTCATCTGGAGATGCTGCACACCATCAGCCTTCCAGCTGGGCCTCTGCACACCAGGAGCAAGATGGCTTTCCCAGGCGCTCTGGACTGCGTATTAAAACTGAATGTCTCCTCCAAAGTCCCAGCCCACTTCGTTGACACAGAAAAGCTACTTGCCTCTTGCAGTTCCTCCTGGGAGGTGTATCTTCACACCCTGCTGGCCACATCAAGGTTTTGAGCCCCTTTGTCTGCTGCCAAAAAGCCTACAGAGAAATTAGAAAGTCCTCAGACTGTGTTCACTGCTGGAAAGGGCTGAACAAGGATTTCACTCTCCCTCTGCAGCTGGCTATGGGGACAGCGAAGGCCAGGCTGCGCTGGGGAAACAACGCGCTGCCAGATGCATGTTGCTGGCTCCTCATGTGGTTCCTGCCCATCCTGGAGGGCAACCCACAACTCCTGTGCTGGGGGGTTGAAGTTTTCTTGCCTATGGGATGCTCTTGCTGGGTTTTCATACGCCCAGGGAAAGGCAGGGAGCTGGGGAGGGGAAGACAAAGGTGAGACTGTTGCAAGCAGCTTCAGTCAGGACTTGATTCTTAAACCACCCAGTTACAGGGTGAGTTGTGAGGCCTTCTCCTGCATAAGATATACTGATTTGACTGTGAAGCTGCACGTCTGAGTCTCATGTCACTGTGTTTGGCCATTTAAACCAAGGTTTCCTCATAACTTTCCAGCACGAAGGGCTGATGCGGCTGAGTGGGGAATTGCTTAGCACAGATATGGTGGGCAGGTGACTTGTCTGACCGTCGCCAGCAAGGGCAGGGCCGTGCATACAAAGGATGGGAAGGAAGAGGTGCTGCATCCTGGACCTGAAGAAGACAGGAGCTGAGGGTGAAACACCTTGGGGTGGGGACCTGCTCAATGGTTCCTGCTGCTGAGCGTCTCCCCCTGTAAATGGCTCACCCCATCTCAGCACTAACGCAAGGAGCAACCAGCACTATCAGGGGCAGGATCTAGCCTGGACCTTTCTGTAGCTGTTTCAGCTTTGGTTGGCCCAGGGTCCTGCCCAGCAGCTGGGGAATGTCTCCTCAGCCTGCTGCAAGCACCGCAGCACCTTCCTGCTCACCCAGGCTGGGTGGGTATGCAGCGTGTTATGCAGAACATGTTCCCCACTAAACAGTCGGTATTTGCCAGCAAATAACATATGGTTTTTCTTTTGGTTTAATTGCCTCAGAGTCAGTCTCCTCATCTGCATTTTAGATCAGAGACCCCAAAATCCTCAGCACAGGAGAAAGAGCTACAGAGAAAGAATGAAACAAAGACAGGTCCCAGAGCACTGGTTCTGCTGTCTGGTGTGTTGCAGCGATGCTGGCTGCCTTGGAGTAGCACCCCAGATTGCTTTCAGCTACTTCTGCCCTTTGAAGACTTGAGTGGAAACTACTGAGAAACACAGTGCCCAGCCTGCTACTGGAAGAGTAAAAGGCTGTTGGCAGAGTGCTGCTTGAATGAAGAGGCTGAGGATGGTGCCTGACTTTCTGCATTCACATCTTGGGAAAGCAGCTGGAAAATGCTCCTGGTTTGGTCATCCACTGCTGAGCTGCTTCTTAACACTGAGCATGTGAGTAAAAAAAAAGGATTAAGCAGAGGTTTAACAGCTTTAATCACATAAAATGGAGGTGGTCAAGGTGTTTGTGCAAGGAGATGTTTCAGATGCCCTTTTGCAAGTGCTGAGATTCATCTTATTTCAAGGGCTAGAAACAGAGGAATATAAAGGCAGAATCTTCTGCGATGCAAACCTGCCGCTTGTTTCCTGGTTTTTCTTAATTCATTTTTATGAACAGGCTTTTAATTCAGTTTAACTCAATGTCTTTTCTCCCCGTGCTCCCCCTATGCAACGTAAGGCCATTTGTGTCTAGGTTACTGGCAACCAGTGTATCGAGCTCTAGCCAAGCATGTATTAAAATAAAGCTGCAATCTGCTGAAAAACAGCTTTTAAGATGGAAACAAATAATTAGAAACACACAAATTAGTGTATGTCTTACAACAGGTTGAGCTCTGTATGGATTTAAACAAAGCTGTAGTGGCAGGATGTGAGCGATTTAAACTGGAGGCAGTGGCTGGGTGTTTACTTTAATGGGTCAACTGGAAAAGATGTGGGGAAGGAGCAAACCCGGGCGGGTTTGGCTGGGGCTGAGCACCCAGAACTGTGAGATTAAATAGCAGCTTGGAGACTTTGTGCAACTCACGGCCTTCCAAGGACCGAGGCCTTGGGTGAAGCATGAGCTTTTGGCTGATGTTCCAAGTGCTGCTGCTGAAGCACTTTGCCTCCAGCACTGGTCCTTCCCCTCTGCTGTCTGCCTGCACTGGTCCATGTTTACTGGGCAGTGGTGGCGCACCAGTAAGCTGCTTCGGTGAGGGAGGTGTGGAAGTGCTTTCTGTGGTTTTGTACCTTTGGCGTTGGGTGTGTTTAGGCCTATGGGCTCCAGCAGTCTGGCAATGACCTGGGGCCAGGCTGCCTCCCCCGGGCAAGGCAGCAGGGAGCCCTGCCCATGCCCCTTGGCTGGGCAATGGACAGCAGGTCTCCTGGGGAGCTTTCTAGCAGCTATCAAGAGCAAATCGATTAAATACTCTTTTTCTCTCCTGGGCACCTCACTGATGAAAAAATTTCTCAGGAAAAATTTCTTCATGGAAAGGGTTGTCAAGCATTGGAACAGGCTGCCCAGGGATGCGGTGGTGTCACCATCCCTGGAGGTATTTAAAAGATGTGTAGATGTGGTGCTTAGGGACATGCTTTAGTGGTGGGCTTGGCAGTGCTGGGTTAACGGTTGGACTCGATGGTCTTAAAGGTCCTTTCCAATCAAAACGATTCTATGATTCTATGAAATTGCAGTGTGTCCGTTCCTTGGTGTGCGTGTGAGCGAGCAAGGCACACCAGCAACATGGATTGTTCTGCACCCATTGTTATGGAAATTGCCTTAGAGACAGTTGCTCCAGTGTACATTTTTAGAAGCGTGAGTGAGCCACGCAGCAGGAAAACCACTCTGAGGGGAGGAAAACCTCCCGCCAGGCTCCCAGTGCTGCCGCTTCCTCCAGTGGCACCGTGGAGCCTTGCTGGCTCTCTTGGTAGGGATGGGATTTAGGGTGTTTCTTTGCCTGGTAAGGCAGGGAGAAAGAGCCTCTGGAGGAGCAGACACATCTGTATCAGTCTCCAAGGGAACACTTGGGGCTGCATGGCTCAGCCTTTGCCTCACGCCTGGAGTTTGGGCAGTGGCTCATGCATCCCAGAGTTGTCCCTGAATCACATATCCATACTTCTATCTGCCAGTGGCATTTCAGTAGTGCAAATTCCCCCATTTTAGGCAAATTGTGGGGTTTTCCTACCCCTAGGTGACACTTTATCTCAAAGGTACGGATGGATTGGTGTGCAAGGGAAGTGATGTTCTCCCATGAGCTCAAGAGAAACTAGACCTATCTCTGTTTCGAATGCACATTCCTCACCGTTGAGTCTGAAAGGAGAAGCCTTTTAATGCTCCCACACCTCCCAGCTTCTTGAGAGCAAGCCTGGGAGCTGGGTGGTTACCGGGAAGCTTGGGCAGTGGGTGCTTCCAGGTCTGCTGCCACCAGCCTGGTTGCAGTGCCTGAGCCAGAGCGAGTCACCCCGAGCTGCCAGGGAAGAGGGGCTGCCTCTGCCCGCTGCCTGGCAGCAGGCAGGAGGAGCAGAGGAGAGCAGGCAAGTCGCTACCCTGGAGGTTTCCAAAACACCTTGGGTTAGGGCTGGCCAGCCGCACAGGCAGTTTCACTGCTCACCACCCCATTTGCACTGAAATGCCCAGCCCTCTCATCTCAGCTTTGACCGAAAAATTCAGCTCTTCTTGTCTCGATTAATTACAAACATGGGCAAGGTTTGCTTCTCTTGGGCTTTGCCTGCACTCGTCATTGCTGCCTGCTGCGGAGCAGGACCAGACCTCCAGCCTGTGCCCGGGAGCTTTGTGCAGCCTAGGGCTGATGAAAGGGAAAAGCGCGGCTCCAGTGACCTTTGTTTGCACGACTGCTGCCCACAGTCCCTGCTTGACATTTGAGGAGCGACCGTCAGTGCTAGGGGGGTGCGTGGTGACAGGGGTGCTGGGCAAAGCAGATGAACCTCATCCTTGCTGGTGGGGTACCAGGCTGAGCCGTGGCCCGTCCCTTCTCTCTCTGGAAGTCCCGATTGACTTGCATGGTGGTGTCTTGCCAGGAACTAAGGACAAGAAACCTGCCTCCAGCTCCTCGCTGGCCAGGCAGAGAGTTTGGCCACAGTTTGTCTGTTCCCAAGACTGTTTTGCTGCCCACAGCAGCAATGGAGCCGGAGCAGGGTGAGGTGTTTGGCTCTGTGGGATGGTGTGTCGATCACTGCTGGTGCCATGGGATGGGGGGAGAGGGAGCTCACAGGCTGGAGCTGGGAGGGGACCTTGTGATCAAAACGGGGATGCTGGGAGACACAAGGCGGTGGCAAGATGCCGCTAAACAGCCTGGCCCATGCTGGCCTGCTGGGTCCCCAGCTTCAGCCCTGGCTGCTCCTCAGCATCACACAGGCACCCAGGCAAGGGTCCTTGGTGTTGCTAATCCCAAAAACTCAACTCTCAACAGCCAGAAGCATGAGATTAGCATAAGCCCCCAGCTGAGTTTCTTTTGATAAAGAAAATTTTGGAGGAGGATGAGGAAGGGTAATTCTTTGTATTTTACATTCTGAACCATTTAAGCTTATTTTGCCTCCCTTGCTACTTTATCTGCTGCACTTGCAGTGGCTGGAAGATCCCTTTTATTTTGTTTTGTTTGCTTTTAATGTGAAAACTGAGATTTTTGGGGCAGGTAGCTAAAGCTTGGCCACAGGAACTGTCAGCCATGGGCCATGCCTGGCCATGAAAGTCAGATGCCTTCGCTGGACATCTGGCTGCTTTAGTGACAGATAGCAGGCAAGCGCACTTTAATTTATCCTGAGCTAAAAAACGAAGTAGAATGGAGAAAAATAGCCTAAGTAGGCCATGCAAACAGGGTTTGTGAACATCTGAGATCCGCTCCTAATTAATAGCAGTTCCCATCCCAGAAATCATACCATTCAGTAAAAGTTAATCATCTTTGCTCATACATACAATACACTTCAAGAGAGAATGAGTCACCCTCATTGAAATGTCTAACGTTGTGAAATCCAGCGTGACTGATGTAACAGACCCGGCCAAGCTCTCCAAATTGGCCGGGAGCACCAACAGCGAAGCGCAGCCTGTGTGTAAGTTGACTTCATTGAGTTTTGCTTGTTTGTACCTGGGATGGATTTTGCCTTTAGTTACTAAAACAGACTGACAGCCAAGGGCCCAAGAAGGATGTGTGTGGGCAGGTGCGTGGGGCAGGAGGGGTTGGCCCCAGTGGTCCTCACCTCCTGGTGCGGAGCTGCCCATCCCCACCTGTGGGAGCCCACGGAGCAACTCTGCACAGATCCTGCCAATATTTTGGCACCCACGTAGTTCACAGCTCTGTTGGGGTGCCTGGGACCAGCACTTTAATCACATCGCTCTGTGTGTTTAACCATTCGCAGGCCCAGGGATTTATTCTTCATTTCGTGGTTCAGAGAGGAATGTAGGTTGAATTCAGCATTAAGATTCTGCCTTGATATCAGCTGTTCCCTCTTAAATTAAATATTATTACCTGCAAACATTTCCTTTTAGCACTGGGAGCCGTTTTCTGGGTGTACTTTGTTTAAATGTCACCATATGAATTACTGAAAGTAATTTAAATATTTAAAGACATATACTGCAAGTCTAATTTTATTTTGAAATACTGAGCCAGACTCGCAGCTGATGCAGCAGATAACAGGTCAGCCTGGCACCCCTGGTTCCTGTCCCAGTTCTTTAAATTAATAATTTGCTTTTCCAACACATCTGGGCTCTGAGATTTATCTTCAGCCAGATTTTCTTCTCTCTTTGAGGCCTTGCAGCCCCTCTATGACAGATGTGAGTCTATCATCCCTTGGCAGGCTCCTCTCCCATCCATCCGTCCACCTTGACTGCCTTTCTGGGGCATCTGCCCCATGGGGCAAACCCTGGGAGAGATAACATCAGAAATGCTGGGGCCCCAGCAGAAAGACAGCAGCGCGCTCATGTTTCATGCTTTCCAACTAGAGAAGAGCCTCCTCCTGAAACAACCTTTTCATCTCTTGTTATCTTTATGAGTAGCTTAAAAAAAAGGATCATTTCTGGCACATTGGCCACGCTGCTGAAAAGCTGTTCCTCTTCCACCTCCTTCTTCACCCACTCAGATGAAAAGCTACAGGTAATGTTGGGGAGTAAATGAAAGGCTTTCCATGGGGAAATAAGCTAAAATAGTAAACAAAGGGCTGGTTCTTAAAAGCAAAACAGCTGGAGATGTCACCAGGAAAATACGGTGACGAAACACTCTTGGTCCTCAGAAATTACCTTACATGCTGTTGGAAATTACCTTCTGACTCAACCAGCTCAATGTGTCTGATGTTACTTTGCTAATAGCTTTTACTTGACCTGAATACCCATGGTTTTCAAGGAAATGCTGTTCCCCATGAGAAATGCCACCACCCTGACCCTAGCCTTCCCTAGCTTTCCTGAGAAAAGCTTGGGTTAGGTGGATGCTGTGACTTCTCCAGCTCCTGGGAGCAGCCTGCCCCGATGAGCTGTGCTCCCACCACCACGTCCTTGTGGCTGGCCGGTTTGCAGGGCTGGGGCCAGCTCGCTGTGCGCTGGGCTGCGTGGGCGCACCCAGAGCCCCTTTGGCTTTGATCTCACACCTCCACCTGCCATCTCAGATGGGTCTCCTAACGCAAGGTCCAAGTTGCCTTTTAATCGCGCTGCAGGCATCTCCCCGGCATTCATCTTGCCTGATGCCCTGCCTGCCCCTCTCCCTCCAGAGATGAGCCTGGCTTCTTATGCAAACCCAGTGACTCATTCCCCGGGATGTGTTTGCTTAAAAGTTGCCTGGTCACCTCTTTCTCTGATCACTGCTTTTCAAATCAGGAGTGAAGGAATGGTGACACGCAGATGCAATACACGCATGTGCTGAAATGGCACGAGCTGCTTGCCGGATCCCCCTTTCCTTGTGCCCTGTGTGTCCCCAGGCCATGTGTCCCCCTCTGTCGTGGTCAGTGGCCAGATGTGGAGAAGCATATATCTCAAAGCCCATCCTTTTCTGCCTGCTCCACTACTTGAGCTATTAAATGATGTGAGCTGTCCCTGCTCCCCTGCCTTTGCACGTGTCCCGGGGCCATCCCAGTTACAAGCAACTGCCTGTGGAACAGGCTCTTTTTACACCTGTGAAGGATTCCACCAAGTCTCCTTTGGCCACCAAAGCTGGGCCCTCCAAGCCACACTCTAGCAAGCTCGAGACCCTCAAGAACCCTTCAGAGATGATGCTGTCAGTGGGCACAGCAACACACATGGTGTCTTGGATGGTATCTAGCAAGTGCCTTCGATAATGACCACCTGTGCGTGGCTTCCTCACACCAATACCATCCAGTATCTTGTCTGCTGTGTTTGCTGAGGTGATAAACTGGGCTGAGGGTCCAGCAAAGCTGTCAGGGCTTGGTTGTTGTGAAATAGATAGATTGCTCGATGCCACACCGAGGGGCTTGGAGGACATCTGGGGAAATTGTGGCATCTTCCTCCCCAGCCTACTGCACAGTAAGGAGCTGAAGGAACCATGGGACCAGCTGCAAAGCTGAGCACAGGAGGAGCAGGAGCTGCAACCAGGACATCATTGCCATGGCTCAGCAGCCGGGCAGGCATAGCGAGACAGGCCCACAGCACTCAGAGGGTAGGGCTCCTTCTCCACACCGTGTTGGTGTGTCCTTCCCAGTGCACAGTCAGATGAAGTAAAACCAGGCTGAACGGCTGTCCTGGTTTCATTGGGATTTTGTTTCAGTCTGTGGCCAGCCATGGTGATCAAGGCCATTTAAATCCAGGGCAGCTGACCCAGGCTGGCCCACAGGTGTGTTCTATATCATTGACGTCAAGTTCACTATAAAAGGGAGGGCTTGCTGGGGAGGAGTGGGGCTGGTTTTGCTCTCCTTTCTTTTAGCCTCCCTTTTTCTCATTGCCAATGACTGGGATTCCCAGACAACCTGCTGCAACTCTGTAGCTAAGTATACTTTTGTGTTTTGTGTTAGCATTTTTATTGGTTTCTTTATTTTATTAAATCTGTTCAATTTTAACCCATGAGTCTCCCTCTTTTTCCCAATTTCCTTCCTCGGTTGGGGGAGGGACATTGGGTGAGAGAAAAACAGTTATTGTTTAGCCCTGGATGCAGGCTAAAGGTAGACAATGGCCATGCTCAGAGGGTTGTGGTTAGCAGCACACAGTCCAGCTGGAGGCCAGTGGTGTGCCTCAGAGGTTGACACTGACCCCAATATTGTTTAACTTCTTTATTAATGACCTGGATGACAGGACCGAGTGCACCAGCTTTTAGAAGATACAAAACTGGGAGGAGAAGCTGATCCATCAGAGGGTCATGCTGCCATTCAGAGGGACCTCGATGGGCAGAGAGGAGCTTCTTGAAGTCCAACAAAGGGAAGTATGAACTCCTGCCCCTGGGGAGGAATAAACTCACGGACCAGTACACACTGGGGGCCAACCAGCTGGAAAGCAACTTTGCAGGTAAAGACCTGGGGGCTCCTAGTGGACAACAAGTTGACCATGAGCCAGCAATGCATTCTCACAGCCAGCAACATCATGGGCTGCATTCAGAAGAGCGTTGCTAGCAGGCCAGGGGAGAAGAAGGTTTTGGTTGCTCCTTCATCACCAAGCACTGCTGCCACTGGTGGAAACTGGACTTGTAGCTTGTAGATGTTTCAGGTATTTCTTGCCAACGATTAGGTCCAGCAAAGTGCTGCATGAAGGGGCTTTAACCGCAGTTCAAGGGTTGGGAAGCAGGACACAGACAGAGAGAAGGGACCTGCCCAGCATCACACAATTAGGCCAGTGGTGAATTGGGAAGGGACCAGTCTCTTCCCTGAGACCTTGTCCAGTTCCGTCTGTGCTGGGTCATGTTCTTGCAGGTCATATACATGTATCCAAAAGCTGTGAGTGTACCCAAGAGTGTCAAACCCAAGAGGTGTTTTGTGTCCAAAATAAAGCTTAGTTTCCTGGAAACTAAACTTTTTGGGGAAAAACAGCGGGGTTCAGCTGAACATTACTAACACTGGGAGGAAAACAGAAGTTGTTTTCCGATGCTCTGAAAGAGGAACCAGCCCCTTGTGCCCAAAACGCTTTGTGGAAATGACTTCTTGAGTTTTGTTCAGTTTTATTTTAATTGCAATGAGGGGTTGCAAAACCAGAGGACTTGGTGCAAGAAAAAAAAACCTCAGGAACCAGAGCATCTTCACAGATGGCCAGCAAAACTTCTCAATGAAAAAGCAGCGTTGCCACAGCACCGGTGGTGAGACCTCGAAGTGGGGCAAGAGCCGGGTTTGCCACCAAATACATCCAAACCAGCACAACTATGTGAATGAAAAGCAGCATTGTGGGGGGATGTTGTGGCCAGTTCTGGACACCACCCCTCTTCCCCCCAGTAGTAGGTAGACAAGGAACTGCTGGAGAGAGTCCAGCGGAGGGCTACAGAGATGGTCAGAGGGCTGGAGCATCTCTCTTACGAGGAGAGGCTGAGGGAGCTGGGTCTGTTTAGCCTGGAGAAGAGAAGACTGAGGGGGAATCTTGTCAATGCTTAACAAATAGCTTAGGGGCGGGCGTCAAGAGGATGGGGCCAGACTCTTATCAGTGGTGCCCAGCGAGAGGACAAGAGGCAACGGGCGCAAACTGAAACATGGGAAGTTCCAGCTAAATATGAGGAAAAACTTCGTTACTTTGAGGGTGACAGAGCACTGGCACAGGCTGCCCAGGGAGGCTGTGGAGTCTCCTTCTCTGGAAATATTCAAAACCTGCCTGGACACGACCCTGTGCAACGTGCTCTGGGTGACCCTGCTTTGGCAGGGGGTTGGACTAGATGATCTCCAGAGGTCCCTTCCAACCCCAACCAGTCTGGGATTCTGTGACATACACTGGCTGGGAGACCTGCCCCTCTCACTGGAATAAAAGGATACGAACAGTAATTGACTTTAAAGCCACCCACAGTGAGAAGCGGCAGCACAGTGCAGCCTCCTTCCCCTGTATCTCTGCATCAGCTAAGGGTTTAATTGGTGCAGTTTGGGGTTTCATTGATAGGCAGGGATGCGGTGCACCGCCACGTTGCTGAGTCCGCCTCTGATTTTGTCATGGTGTAAATCCCAGACAGCACTGCTGAAGCCACTGGAACTGCCTCAGATCTGCCACAGCAGAGCTAAGCTGGGCTGCCTCACCCTTTCAGCAGCGGGGAGAAATCCTGGCAGGATTTGCATTTTGGAGGAGCACCCAGCAACCCAGGCGCCTTGCAGGACCAGGCTGAGGAGCGGTGACTGCCCAGCTCAGGGTGGGGAGAGAAGACTGTCCTGGTATTTGGTGGCTGTGCTTGAAATTAGACCCAGCAACGTAGTGAGGAGGGAGAGTGCAAAGGCTGGTGAGCCAAAGCCTGGCAAAGTCATCGTGTCTTCTCTCAGCTTCTCTCACCTTCTCCCACCAGAGGCTCAGGCTGGGAGCTGGAGGGGCTGCACAGCACCTTCCCCAGAGGCTCTGCACTGCCTGCACCCAGCCCAGGTGTTCCCTATCCGGCTGCTTCCCCAGCCCCAAACCAGCATCCCAGCAGCAGCTTGGGAGAGGTGGGCGAGGGGCACAAAACTCACCCCCCGGGCATGTGTGGTGGGGAGTTGGGTTAGGGATGCAGAGCTGGGTGCAGCCTGCGCGCTGCTCATTTATAGCCCTTCCTGGTGGGTGGTGAAGCTGCTTTTGCAATTGTTTCCGGTGAAAAGCCTGCACCAGGCAGCTCGCCACTTAGCCTCCTTGGAAAAGCAATACTTCTCTGCAGGAAATTGCTTCTTGAAAACAGCCCAGCTGCCTCGGAGAAGCTGCGGAGGAACTGGCGCGTGCGCACGGCGGCCGAGGATGCCCAAACCATGGAGCTGGGGAGGTGACGGAGGCACGAGTGGATCAGAGGGGAGGTGCTGAGATAGCACCAACAGGTCCTGCGCTCGCTGTCTTGGGCTATTCCTCTCTTGCCTGCCTGTTTTCTAAGGAGGAAGGGCTTTTTTGGCATACAAAAGGAGGAATGACTATAAATGGGGTACGTCAGTATGTATTCAACTACACGTTGTGCAGTCTGTGTCCAACACATGCATGAGACAGGCTGGAGAGTAGATGTTACTGGCTTTTTAAGTCCCATAAATATCCTGTCCTGCTCCATCATAGCAGTGACAGACTCTGGAGGGTCTAATGCCAAGGGGAGCACTGGAGCTGCCCCCTCCTCTAATCTTCCTCAAGGGAGGATTTTGTAAGGGTGGTGGCACACGGCTTCCATACCTGCTCATTTAGAGCCCATTGCTAAAAGGATAAATAATCTTAAATATTTTCCAGTTCTTCCTCTGGAAGGAGCCTGGAGCCCAGGAAGCGAAGGGAAACAGTGAAGCAGTGATTGCTCAACGATGTTTTCCCAGTTTAATTAGATTGCAACTGCCCTCCCTTGCTGGTGGAGCCCATGGGGGTTCTTGGCCCCTGCTTAAACACGAGCCCCCTTTCTCTCCTGGGTTTCATAGAAAGTGTGGGGACCTCATGAGTTTTCGTGTAAACAGCTATCCCAGCCAAAGTAGTATGAGAAAAGGTGGGTCAGTATTTCCCAGATAAATTAGTTTTTGGCTCTACAGATTGGATTTTTTGCACCCAGGTGGAAGCATTCCCTTTTCTGTAAAAATGCAGAGGTTTCCTCAAACCCTGAAGATGGAGATACACTTTCTTGGGTGCCCAGTGAAAGGACAAGAGGCAACGGGACCAAACTGAAGCATGGGATGTGACAGTTAAGCATAAGAAAACACTTTTTCGCTGTGAGGGTGGTCAAACACTGCATCAGGTTGCCCATAGAGGTTGTGGAGTCTCCATCCTTGGAGATATTGGGATGCTCAACTGGGATGCAGTACCTGCCTTAGCAGATGCTGCTGTGAGACATGAGTTGGACCAGGCGCTCCTCAGAGTGACCTCCAGCCTTAGCCCTTCTGGGCTTCTGTGACCACTTAGAAATGATCACAGAAAACAGAAAAATGGGGTTCTTGGAGCCTTGATTTTTGCTGTGGAGGTGTTTAAAGGGAAGTGAATGGCCATGTTCCCCAAGGCCTGCAGGACTCTGTGCACAACTTTGCTCCTCCATGGTTGCCACACTTTCTAGATCTACTTGGCGGTACCTGCATGGTGGAAAGGTGAGAACCAGCCCGAGGGGAAGGCTCCTACATCAGGTCGGGTTGCACAGACGCAAAGTGGGGAAAATTGCCCTGAGCTGCCCCGCCACTGCACATGCCTTCTGGCTTTTGTGCAGGAGAGGGTGGTTTGCTTCTTCTGCAGGAACATGCTAGAGAACAATTTTGTCATCTTTGGACCAGATGTCATTGACACGGTGATGTGAAAGTCTCCAGCTCTGCAGCAAAAGTGCCTCCTGGAGAGGCAAAGGATGCTGTGCCCATTTAATAGGGGAAAAAATGGCACCACCCAAGGACCTGGTAGTGCAGGTTGCACATGCTCGTGGCTGCCCCATGCTCCACGAGATGCTCCATGAAGGTGGTAGTTCTTCCCCAGTCTACATCTACCTGCCTTTGCTGGGGCAGCGGAGGGGAAGATGGTTGCCAGGGCTCAGCATCCTTGCAGGATGGAGCCCACCAGAGACTTTGCCCTGAAGTGGGGCTGTGTTAGGAAGGGTGAATCTGTTCCCATCGCCGAGTCAGATGCCTGCAGTGTCAGAGCTGATGCTCCACGGGTCCGGCTTGCTGCAGAAAGGAGAGCACTGTGCTTAAAGCCTCCCGCCGAGCATTTGTGGGTGAAGCGCTTCACCAGGCCAAAGTCATCTGACATTTTTCTCGGGGGCGGGTGAAGCTAATGAATCCAGATTAGGCAGTGCGGAGGCTGCGGAGCTACATTTCTGCTGAATATATATGAAGACAAATGTAAATGCTAAACTTTCTAGGGAGTATTTTTACCCTGGCTCAGTGTTAACGTTGATAAAAATAGTCACAAATTAGTGCAGGAGTAGAAAGCAAATTTGGGCTTTTTTTTTTTTCTCCTGTTAAAACCATGCATCTATTTCTCTACCAGGAGTTAACATCTTACATGCATTAATGAAACATGGGGTAAACCATCAACAAGTGCCCTTCCCTGCCAAAATAACTCCTACTTCAATTAAGTAATTAGGAAGGAAAGCTGAAGTTAAATAAAAAGTCTTTTTTTTTTTTTTAAAGATAGAAAAAAGTGATTCAATCCAAGAAATTCATCACTGCAAGACGATGTTAACGTCACACCAGCCCATCTGCCTGGTTCTCTAGCACCCAAATGCTTGCAAAGGTGATGGGAAGGCACCAGCCCCATTCTGCAGATGGGAAGAGTGCAGTATAGAAAATTGATTTTGCTCAACATCCCAGAGCAAACTAGAAGGTACCCTGGGGCCCAGGTCACCGGAGCAAATTCCCAGCTGAAATACTGCTCACAAAATACTGCTTCGAGCTGCTAGTCCGTTATTAAACTGCCACGAAGGAGCAACCTCTCTTGGTAGTGATGGATATTTGACCACAGGCACCTGAGACAGGTAAAGACTCCTGCTAGAAGGAGCTTAATAGCTTCATGGATTGATACCTGGGCCATGAATCATACCTGATAGTTGTTATTAGATGTTGCAAACAGCTGACTGAGCAATCAGGAGGTAAGTCCTCGGAAGGTTTAGCTGCTATAGCCCAGAGTTGCTGGGGGAAAGGCTGCTTTGACAGTTGAGACTGGAAGGAACATCCTTCTGGGGTGCAGTGTTGTTGAGAAAGTGCATGTTAAAAAGAAAAGAAAAAAAGCAAAGACATGCTTTTCAGAGGTTCATTTTTAAGAAGAAAACGTGGTTTAGCTTCTGAGCAGCTTCTGATTGCAAATAATTTTGCTTTACTCTTCAAATCCTTGGGAACCCTAGCCCTCATCTAAGCTGTATTTAGTACCATGAGTCCCCTGGTGGTGTGACACCTTCTTTCCTTTACTCAGACTTTGGCTGCTCCTTCAGCTCAAAGTAGCAGTTGTCACATCCTTGTGAGCAACACCCACTGCAGGGCTAAGTCAGGACCGGGAGTGAGTTTTGGGTAGACATCTGCTAACAGTGCATTTACCTCATGTCCTGCCCTGGCTCATGGTTATGGTCTTTGTTTCTAAAGTACAAGACGAAGACCCAGGTGGAAAAGACCCATCAAAAAACAGCCTGCACGCTCAGCTGTCAGAGAACCTGGGAGAAGAGAGGTGGTGGCGACGGAAATGAGGAACCCAAGATAGTGTCTTCATCGGCATCATGGGAGACCCAGATGGATGAGGACAAAAGCGATCTGAAGCCAAGCCAGCAAGACATGGCTGTGGGCATGGAGAAGTTGCTGGTCACCATGTTGGACATCGAGTAGAAAGGCTGATGGAGAAGAGAAGCTTTCCGCAGCAGGACAACAACCAGAAACACACACACAGCCATGTGTATTAGAAACCCAAGGCCAGCTGTGGTGGTACGGCATGGAGATGATGGCAATCCATGTATAGAGCAGTTATCGCTTTGTGCTGTCCTTGTTGCAAGCACTTGGGACTCTTTGGAGTTGAGCTGAAAGCTGCTCAGTTCTGGACACGTACTGATCTTTCAGCTGTCAGCAAAGCCACGTACATGGTGAGACAAACACCACCAAGACCCTTGAGCCCCATCCAGCCCCGCTGTGCTGCAGGAGGTGCTGGGCACAGCATCCTGGCCCCAGCCGACGTGCTTCTGATCTGCCACGTTTCGGGAAACCTCGCGGGTGCGAGGTGCCTTCTCCTTGGCAGGGGATTTGAGAGGGATGCCCACAGCTCTCTGCAGAGCAGAGATTTCTTCTTTCATGGAAGAAATTCCCCCGGACGGCAGCCCCAGCTGCTGCGGGGAGGGACGCAGGGCCTGGCAAAGGGAGCCTGGCGCTGGAGGAGAGAACTCGGCGTGGCTTTTGGCTGCGGTGCGTGTTGGAGCAGCTGACTCCAGAGGGCAGCACGGCGACGGGCTGGCACCAGCCGCTGCCTGGCCTGGGGCTGCCAGCCCTGCCAGCTCCTGCCAGCCCTGCCCGCCCTGCCCACCCTGCCATCCCTACCTACCCTGTCATCCCTGTCATCCCTGTCATCCCTGTCATCCCTGTCATCCCTGTCATCCCTGTCATCCCTGCCATCCCTGCCATCCCTGCCAGCTCCTGCCAGCTCCTGCCATCCCTGCCATCCCTGCCAGCCCCTGCCAGCCCCTGCCTGCACTGCCATCCCTGCCCGCCCTGCCTACCCTGCCATCCCTGCCATCCCTGCCTGCCCTGCCATCCCTGCCCGCCCTGCCAGCTCCTGCCAGCTCTGCCATCCCTGCCTACCCTGCCATCCCTGCCTGCCCTGCCCACCCTGCCAGCTCCTGCCAGCTCTGCCATCCCTGCCAGCCCTGTCATCCCTGCCCGCCCTGCCAGCCCTGTCAGCCCTGCCCGCTGGCTTGCAGGGGGGATTCACCGGGATGAGCCATACTCCTGAGGGCCTGGAGATGGGAGAAGTGAGGGAACCTCTGTCACTCCCCTCCCAATGTCCCTCAGCTCCCGCCTCTGCAGGTGATGCGCCTGGAGCCTGTCCCGAAACTCATGTGGTTGCTAATGCGACCGCAGAATGGAGGCGAAACATTTCTCTTCTGGTTTCATGGCACCTCCCTCGCACTGCCCGAGAGGAGCCAAGGAGTCCCCGTAAGGTTTCTGGGCACTGTTTTCAGTACACCAAGGGTTTTAGACCCACATGGAAGTTCCTTGCACACCCCTCCACTGGTTCCCTTGTGAACTGAAGGTGCTTTGATAACCACACTGAAAGGTCAGCTGTTTTTACTGTGGCTTGCATAAGGACCTCAACATCCTCTGCCGCAAGAGCAGCGTTAGTAACTTCCTACTGCAACACTGAATCACAATAGCTTCCCACAGCAACCAGCGGTAAAAATAAACTGGGCAAGGGGAAGTGGACGGCTTCTGCTGTTCCGCTTTCTTGGGCGCACTTGAGTCACCAAAAAAGCCATGTAGAACAAGCCGTTTATTTTGCTGACGCCGATGAAATCCATGAACGGTTCAGAGCATGGTCCCACTGAAATCACAGAGTGTTTTGCAACAGGATGCTCAGCGTGCTCAAACTTAAGCATGTGCTCAAGTGCTATGTTAAGTCTGTATTTTTCATTAGGATCCAGACTTATGAATTAGACTAGAAGGAGACAGGGACCCCAGCACAGCCGAGTGCTGCTTTTGTACTAAAGACAGAGGAAAATGGCCTCCTTGGGATATTTTATGTGTCGAGGATATATAAAAGACCACTGGGGAAGCAATGGCTCTGTTATGGTTTCAGTAGTAGATCTTGGCTTTGAGAAAAGCCGAACTTGACTGGATGAGAAGCGTCGTCAAATACAATCCAATTTGTATTTTTTGCCTTGAGACAACGTCATTTAAACAGCACAGTTTTAAACACCATTCCGACTAAGACTCTGTGTGTGTGTGTGCGCGCGCGCACTTGTTTGTTTGCGTGTGGGGGGGTTGTTCCAAAGAACAATATCTTTCCTGTTACACAAGACACAGCCCAGGTCTTGAAATTCAGCCAGCTGGGAAAAAACCTTGTCAAGACCTAGTCAAGTCGCTGAGCCTGGGCATCTGCTGCTGAGACAGACCCTGAATCTCTTCCCTTTGTAAGAGTATTTGCTGAGGAAGTTTACAGTAAGAGGCTAAAGAATACAGAAGTTAGGGCCAAAAAGGAATGGCTCATCTGTCCCAGAGTGGAGCGGAGGAGCCGTTCCCCCTTCCACTGATGCCCACGGGAATTTGAAGAGCACGGGCTTGTAGGGTAACCCAGGTGAAAAGGGAACACAGGAGGGCTCTAGTCAAAGTTCTTGCTCAAAGCTGGGTCAGCCCTGAGGTCAGAGCCAGTTACTCAGGGCTGTGCTGAGTCGAATCTTGAAAACCAAGTATGGAGATTGCACAACCTGTCTGAGCAACCCATCAACGTTTGACTGCCTGCATGGTGAAAATAGACTGCAATAGAAGCAGCTCATACAAAACCACATTTTTAATGTCATCCCGCTCATTAAAAAGAGAAAGATCAAATCTATTTTGTAACAGAAACGGTTTATATGAGGCACGGAAAACTTCTGGTACCGGAGGACTGATTCACATGAAAAGGCACATAAAAGATAGAAGGAAACCAGCAGGATGCCTCCAGTTACGTTCCTATCTTGAAATTTCAGTATTGCAGCACAAAAGGTTTGTATTTATAGTAGATACCAACAGGGAAGATGCTCTAAAAATAAACAGAGGGTGCACAGATAAAATCATCTATTTTGAGGCCCATTCTGTTAACTAAAGGGAATCCGGAGGCTTAATGAGCCTCAGTTTTATTCTGGTTGCTGTGCATTGCTGCCAAAGACCGAGGCAGGGCTGCGTGCGACCCGCTCAAAACCCACGCAGGCCCCCACCGTGTCACTTCACTCCCGTTAACTTTGGGCTGAAACCTGATGGGGCGGGGGGGTGCGGGGGGTGTTACGGGGGCGGCGAGGAGGCGCTGGCTCTGCCCGGCAGCGTGGGCCGGGGTCCGCGGCCCGCCGCGCGCCTTCCCGCGCTCTGCCCCCCTGCCGCCGGCCCCGCCCCCTGCCCATATTGGGCTAGCCCGCTTTACCCCGCCGCGCCTCATTGGCTGTGGGGGCGTGGCGGGAGGCGGGGTCACCGCCTCCCGCCACGCCCCCGCAGCCAATGAGGCGCGGCGGTGGGCGGGGTGTCCACCGCCCGGTGCGTGTGCGCGGCGCCGCGCTGATCCGATCGCACCGGCGCGGCGGCGGGCGGGGCGTGCTGCCCCTCGGCCGGCCCCGCCGCCCGCCCCGCCTCCCGAGGCATGACACGCCGAGCCGCCGGCGAAGCCCCGCTTTAATTGAGGCCGCCGGGATGGGGCGCACCGCGTAGGGCAGAGCGTGGGGCCGCCTCCGCCGCCGCGCTCCGGGCCGCAGGCAAGCGCGCGCTCACGGCCGTGCGGAGCGGAGCCGCCGTCCGGCACAGCGCAAGCCCACCCCGGTCCGGGGAGGGGGAGATAAGCAGTGGAGCGGGGCCGCGTCCGGCAGCCGCGTAGGTGGCCGGCGGGCCGGGCGCTGGCGGCCGCCGCTGCCGAGCCCCATGAAAACGCAGGTCTGGGGGAGCTCCCCGCGGGCGCCCATGGCTGCGGCGATGCCGTGCAAGAGCGCGGAGTGGCTGCAGGAGGAGCTGGAGTCGGGCGGCGGCCGCTCGCTGCTGCTGCTCGACTGCCGCCCCCACGAGCTCTTCGAGAGCTCGCACATCGAGACGGCCATCAACCTGGCCATCCCCGGGCTCATGCTCCGCCGCCTCAAGAAGGGCAACCTGCCCATCCGCTCCATCATCCCCAACCACGAGGACAAGGAGCGCTTCGTCAAGCGCTGCAAGGCCGACACGGTGCTGCTCTACGACGAGGCCACCGCCGACTGGCAGGACGGCGGCGCCGCCACCTCCGTCCTGGGGCTCCTGCTCCAGAAGCTGCGCGACGACGGCTGCAAAGCCTATTACCTGAAAGGTGAGGTGCCCCCCGCCCTTCCTCCGGCCCCGTCCTGCTCCCGCAGCCCTTGTCCGTGCTCCCCCCAGCAGCCCCCGCCCGCATCGGCGGGCGCCCATCCCCTGGCCAGACGGAGGTGGCTGGATTGTTTTGCTTCCTCCCCCACCTCTCTCTGCCCGATTTATTTTTATTTATATATATATTTCCCTCTCCCCTGCATCCCGCTTTAATCCCCCGCACAAAATGGTCGCAGGCTGGAAGCGGCCGGGAGCGCCCCGCTTCTTCTTGCGTCGCCTCCCCGGCAGCGGCGGGAGGGACCCCCCCCTCACAACCCCGCGGCCGGGGCGTCCCCTCCGGCGCTGGCCTGTCCCAAGCCGACCCCGGCTGGGCACCGCTGCCGTCCCCCGGGGCGCCCCTCGCCTCCGCTCCCCGGAGGGGGCCTTTCGGGGGCTCCCCGCCCCGGCGCCAGGCTCCCCTCCAGCCCCTCCGGAAGGGATGGCCAGATTTCGGGGGAGGGGGCAGGAGAGACCATCCTTATTTTTGTTTCTCTCCTCCATCGCTGAAAAGGGAGCGCTTGTCTTTTTCTCCCCCTTTCCCTGGCAATGCCGGCGGGGCTGGGAGGGGGCGGCCCGGCTGCTCCCCCGGGGCAGGGCGATGGAGGAGCGGGGAGCCCTGCTGCGGGGGAGCCGAGCCCCGCACATGCCCTTTCGTGAGGGCTGGGGGTGCTTTGGGTTTTTTAGGTTGTTTTTTTTTTGGCCATTTTGAAAGATCCCAGCAGGCCTCTGCAGAGGGCTGAGCAGAGCCCACAGCTGGGCTGCTGGGACCCTTCCCATCCTCCCAGTCCTCCCAGTCCGGTCGCTGGGTGGCGGGTTTGAGGCAGAAATAACAGGAGAGCGGAGGAGCGGTGGAGGGGGGGGAGAGTGGTGAAGAAAGTTGCCACTTGCAGCCCTTTAAAAAACGCTACTGCTCCTTGATAGACCCTTTTTGGGTAGCTGGGGAAGCCCCTGGTACGGGGTTGGGGTGGCAGGGGGGACAGGCAGGTATTTGGGGACCAGCCTTCAGGGCTGCGCTGCCCCCACAAGTCTTCTTCAAAGGTCATATTGAGGGGGGCAAGCACAGGGGTTGATCCCACTTCCCACCCCCGTCTCTCCGCTCCCAGCCCGTGCCGGTGAGCGAGCCCCCCATCCCAGTCCCCCATCCCATCCCGGTTTGGGGTTTCCCGATGGGCTCCGTTGCTCCGTCGCTTTGTCTTCCCGTTTCTTTCCCCGTCCTCCTCATCCCTAGCAGGAAGGAGCAGCTTTGAAGTTCTTCCTGAGCTCTCCCCCCTCGGCAGGGGAGGGGCTGAGCGCCCCTTTCTCTGCCCTTTTCCGGGAGCCTCGGTGGGAAATGTTTCCAATTAAAATTCCAAAATGGCTCCTCGGCGCTGTCTGGCGGCGCGGGGGGGAGGAGGAGGACGAGGACGAGCCTTTTTCATGAATGGATGTGGCAGGAGCTGTCTGTCCTGCTCAGTGACCCCGCCACAACCGCCAAACCCGCTAACAAAGTTTCCAGGAGGCCTTTCTAATTAAACCATTTGTCAGTGTCAGATACCGATGGCTGAGCTCCGGTTTAATAGTGCCTGGAAAGGAGGTAGATCGGTGGGGTTTTTTGCTTCCCTGCCTCTGCCTTCTTTCCCAAACTGTTGAGCCGAGGAGCAGGAGGAAAGGACTTAGGAGCAGACATGAATGGTCCCATCCCTCCTCAAGCCAACTGCAGTTTGGGTGGAGAGCAAACCTGTGACACTGCTCTGACACAAAATGTGCTTGTAGTACTGAAATAGGTGTGAGGATCGCTCTTTGGCAAAACTTAACGGCCTTTTTTCCTGCTTGAAGGTGAATAGTGCCTGGGCTGGGCATGTGGTTGTTGTTCCTGCTTTATCTTTTCAGATGCAGATAGTTCTATGCTTTTCTGTCTAGGTGGCATAATAGCTCTTGCCTAAACTGCCCCAGACCCATATTTCTGAGATGCTAAACAAAGCCAGATTGTCTCTTGCCATCGATTTTATTTTTGGATGTTTCTTTCTTTTGTGATTGAGATTTGGCCCCTATTTATCATAAGCAATATTGAACTTTGTAAGAAACACTGTTTGGTTTTCTGGGTCCTGTTTGCTCAGTAACAGTCTGCCCAGGGAAGATGAGGGAGCAGGGAGATGCTTTTCTTGGGATGAAGTTCAAGGTATACCAACTTTCTGCTGGCAAAGACTTCCTAAGGAACATGCATGTGTGTTCAGGTAGAAGGATTTCCCATTCTGAAGAATAAAACATCTTTTAATCTCTCCCTCTCTCCTTCCCTCTCTCCTTCCCTCTCTCCTTCCCTCTCTCCTTCCCTCTCTCCTTCCCTCTCTCCTTCCCTCTCTCCTTCCCTCTCTCCTTCCCTCTCTCCTTCCCTCTCTCCTTCCCTCTCTCCTTCCCTCTCTCCTTCCCTCTCTCCTTCCCTCTCTCCTTCCCTCTCTCCTTCCCTCTCTCCTTTCCTCCTTCCCAGGTGGCTTTAACAAGTTTCAGACCGAATATTCAGAGCACTGCGAGACGAACCTTGACAGCTCCTCACCCAGCAACTCTCCCCCGGCATCGGTCCTTGGCCTGGGAGGGCTGCGGATAAGCTCCGACTGCTCAGATGGCGAATCTGACCGGGAACCCAGCAGTGCCACGGAGTCGGACGGGAGCCCCATCCCTAACAATCAGCCTGCCTTTCCGGTCCAGATCCTACCTTACCTGTACCTGGGCTGTGCCAAAGATTCGACCAACTTGGACGTCCTGGGCAAATATGGCATTAAATACATCCTGAATGTGACTCCCAACCTGCCAAACATGTTTGAGCACGACGGAGAGTTCAAGTACAAGCAGATCCCCATCTCAGATCACTGGAGCCAGAACCTCTCGCAGTTCTTTCCCGAGGCCATTGCTTTCATTGGTAGGTAGTTGGCAGAACATCTCTTTTCATACTCACTGCTTGGGAATGTGGCAAGCCGCTTCCCAGGGCTGTTGCTCATCTCTGGCCTCACCTCTCCCAGGTACAGCATCGGCGCTAGCTTAGCAGCTGAGCGTCATGCTGCCGGGGTGACACTTCTGGTGCGTGTCACCCTGGCTGGGTTCAGGGAGGCCTCCCCTTCCAAAATTCAGCCCTCTTAACAGCACCTCATCTGGGTACCTGTAAGTGGTAGGACCAGCCCCATGGGCCCCGGCCCCGCTGTCTCTTGCCCTTGTATGGGGATTTGCACTTGTGTGAAATGGCTGAAGCGAGGCGGTGGGGAGCACCTTTGCCTGCTTTGCTCGGGGGAATGAGTGTTGGTGGGAGTTGCATTGATGTGACTGGTGTCAGCAATGCCTTAGCCCCAAGTGTGGTTAAAATCTGGGGGGGGAATATGTTTTCTTTTCCTGAGGAGATTTGCTAGTCTAGTTGCGATCCCGCTGTAAGTCGCCCTAGCATAACTAACTCCTTGTATGGATACTTCTCCGAAGGTAAGTGTCAACACAATGAGTTAGTGATTATAATTACACTGCCGAGCTCAGCTGTAAAAGCTGCTGTGCAGACAGCCCCTGAGACAGCTTTGGCTGGTTATGGGGAGGGGCGCAGGGGGGCTGATCTCTTCTCCCAGGCTAGTGTTGACTTTGAATATTGCTTCTTATTCTGTGAGAAGTGTCTGTTGGACTGAATAGGGATGCACGCTTCCAGCATGACCTGTGCTGTCTGCTGGTGATGGTCGTTAGCCTAATCCGTTCTGATTTGTGGGGGGTGAATGGCACAGGTAGTCATTACCACCATTGACTATTAAAAGCTCTATGGCTTCATATCCAGTTAAAAACATTCGTGTAGGTAAAGGTGAGGAAGACATTTACCTTCAGACTGAAATCCCTGCAGCCCATTTCGATGCTGCTTTGTTACCCCCTCTTTTTGAACCCCACTGCATGCGCTCCCTTGCTGTGCCGTAAGGCCTGAAGCAGGGCAGAGCCGTGGTAGGTCCTCGGCTGCTTTTCAGCCATCGGAAGCCCTGATTCCCACGTGCTCTCCTTTGCCCCCAGCTTCTCTAGTAACATGTTTGTGGTCAGATGCATCTGCTTCTGCAGCCACACTTCCTGCACAGAGTGTGGTATTAAACACCAGGGGTGAGGTATGGGGTCCCTGGTGCCATGTGATATTTGGGATCTGTCTGCTCCAGTCAGCCGATGTCTCTGTGAACACCGCGCTTGTGCTTTCCAGTTAATGGCAGGAAATGGAGGATTACCTCACTCTAAAACCAAACACCAAGAAATGCGGCACGGGTCAGGTGAAAGGCAAAAATGTCTCAAAAATGTTGAACGGGGAGAGACTGGGAGGAGGGCTGGGTGTGTTGGGGGGCGATTGCCCACTGTACTGGAAATTCTTGCCTGGTTTTGGAAGCTGGGGCAGAAAACCTTTTGTGGCTTGGTCTGGATTTTATTTTGCCTGCATCTTCTTTGCCCTTCTCGTGGTGCCAGAGTATTTCTTACCTCCAGCTTTGGCAGAGGATCCTCTTTCTCCTGCCACCTTCTCCCTCCCCGCCAAGCTCTCGGTCAAATGCCTGACTTCAAACAGGGCTGCCCAGAAGTAAGCAGCGCTGGGTACTTGCGTGCATTCAGCGCTCTCAGTGGCGTGTCCCTCTTTCAGCACTAAGATGTCAATTCATAAAGGGATCACGCTGTTCCGGCTGTGCGAGAGACAATGAGTGTGTGTGTGCTATTCAATCGGTGGCAAGGGAGGGGAAATTTCGTCGCTGTTCTCTCGCCATTTTTTTGGTCCAGCCTGCATTCCTGCTCCCTGCTACCATTCATCCTGAGAGTCTCCTCCAACACAAGCGTTTGTTTGTAGTGGAGTGCGTTTCTGTCGATCCTGAAGGACAATTTCACAATAAGGGAAGTTCCTGCACTTCAGACTTGGCTTAAATTGGCTTCGACTACGTTCAGATAACTTTCTAGTAGAAGAAGGACAAGCAGAGAGGAAGGGAATAGCTTGTATGGTGTTGGGCTGTAGCCTCGCATCCAGTGCACCGCCGTCCCCAGTTAGTTGGTGTTGAGGTGGGTGCGCTGTGCCTGACCACCAGCATCTCCCTGGAGCTGTTGTCTCCAGCTCCACCTGCCTTCCGTGGATAGCCCCATTTCTATGTTTGAATAGAGGGTACTGATGCTCCCTAGGCAAGGGATGTGTTGCCAGGCTTGATTAATACTTCTGAAGCATGTGAGATGCTTAGCCTTGCTGTGCGCAACAGGGATGTGCAGCTTCACCGTGCGGTGGGAATATCTCAGGAGCCCTTTGGGGAGAGATGTGGGCATCAAAGGGACACGAGGTGGTGTCACTAAGAGCAGGGGATCCAGTTCTGGCAGTCATCCTGGTCCTGGGAGCTTGCAGCTGCCACCTGGCCCTGCTCCAAAGCTGTTCGTTTTTGGTGCAGAATAATAGACTCCCCCTTCCCCTTGTCTTGTTTCAGATGAGGCCCGTTCCAAGAAGTGTGGGATCCTTGTTCACTGCCTCGCTGGCATCAGCCGGTCCGTAACAGTCACTGTCGCCTACTTGATGCAAAAACTCAACTTGTCCCTGAATGATGCCTATGACTTTGTGAAAAGGAAAAAATCCAACATTTCCCCAAACTTTAACTTCATGGGCCAACTCCTGGACTTTGAGAGGACTCTGGGACTCAACAGCCCTTGCGACAACCGCTCGCCCAGCGAACAGCTCTACTTCACCACCCCTACCAACCACAACCTGTTTCAGCTGAACACTCTGGAGTCCACATGAAGGGGATGCCACGGTTGGGAACTCGAGCATCGAATCGCTTCTCTTGAGCATTTCAACTCTTACAAAAGTATCTGTCTTGCCAGGCAGCTCTGAAACGACCAGCTTCTCTGGGCAGAGGTGCCTGATCGCTGCTTTAAGAAGGCTAATGCCGTTCATTAGTATCCTGATCAAAGTGGTCTGAAGAGGTAGTCTTTTTACAGGGGGTTATTTAATACAGGCGATGTTACAGCGTTTTGAATGCAGCTGTTACCGGCAATAACCGCTTTCCTTGGTGCATTGGGACTGTCAGAACACGCACACGTGTGAAGAGCTACCGGGCGTTAGCTTGCTGTGGAAAGTGAGGAGATTTATGCACTTGGAAACCTTGAACAAAAGGTGTTGGGCCAAGACTGTTTTAAAACCCAAGTTTACTTTTTTCTTTTGATTTTAAAAAAAGAAAAGGTAGATCTTACTCGAGCTTTGGGTTCAAACTCTTTTTAAATATGTAAGTTCCTGACTGTTTGTACAGACGAGGTTGCAAAACCAGTATTTTATTCTGTTTCTTGTTTGATCATTTATTATTTTTTTTAATCAAATGTTTATATTGACCAAATGCATTTTGCACACTTTGTGAAGCCTTGGTATGTCCTGGCATATTACTGGGTACTCCAGAGAGAGATACATGCTGCTGCTGTTGTTGTTAGCATCTGGTAGGAAGCTTTGTTATGTGTGAAGGCCAGTTGGGCTTTAACGCAACCCCTTCACCACTCCTGCACTCACAATCACAAACTCTGCACTGATTCAGCCAAGGTGACTAAGCCGCAAGCTTTTTTTTTTTTTAATGCCACCCCTGCCAAAAAACACTGTTTGCTATTGCCAGAGGTAAAACTCTTCTAGCCTCCAGAGTTGGTAGAAGCATGTCTGAGCCCAGCTTCATTCTCTGCTGCCTGTTGACTGACTTAACGTCATCCAGCTGGCCCGAAACCATTCCAGCCTCCCGAGTGCAGAAGGGAGGTGTGTTGTTGGCGTTTTCTCGTGCACACTTGATTCTTTCCCACGTGTGTGGGGTGAAGGGGGGAACACGGCGAACGCCTGGAGCAGAGCAAGGATTGCGTACCGGGACAGGACTGAATCGTCACGCGTGGAGCGTGTGAGGGGAGTGAAGAGATGTGGAAATGATAAGAGCCTTGTAACAGAGAATTTTTTTATATATATATGAGTATATATATTAACTGGCAAATTCTGAGATGATTGGAGCTTTCAACAGAGGTTCTGCTTTTTTTTTTTTTTTTTTTCCTCTTTCGAATAACTTTATGCCGTGCCTTCTATTCTGAGAAGACTTGTTTATATTTCTGGCTAGTGTTTGGCAAACACCTTATACCAAGCCGGGAGGGGAGGAAGTGGTAATAATTTCTGGGAGGAGGGCAGAACGGATTTGGAGTTTTCTTTATTGGCTGCAATGTAGTCCCTCCTTTCTCCCCCCTCCCTGTCCACTTTAACTCTCATGTAACTGAAAGAAAAAACAAAAAAAGCCACGGATTTTTTCTAAATATCCAGTTTTTTGTACTTTTTTCAAGAAAAAGAAAAAAATAATGAAAAAAAAATCTCCATCTGGAGGAATGTTTGATGCTGTCACATCCTGAAACTGTTCTTTTTGTTAAAGATGTTACCAGAATGTTGGAATGAGCTTCTGTTTCTTGTTTTCTGGTTGTTTTTTGTTTGTTCGTTCGTTGGGTTTTGTTTGCAACAATGTTGGGGTCGTGGGTCATTGGAAGGGAGAATGGGAGTAAGTACGGTTGCGAGTGAGAAAATTGAGAATATCCTAATTGCATCTTACCTCATGGAGGAATTTATTTTTTCAGGGATTTTTTGACAGTGCATCTGTATTGCATTACAGCTAAGCTGGTTTGTAAAGGCTTCCTGTGCTGTTAGTGGTCTTTCTTCTTTAAAGGAAAAAAAAAAAAAGATGCATCTTCTGATTAGTACAAATGAGAGCTTGTTAGTGAGGAATGGTTCTGCTTTCTGAGTTATGAAGGAAAATTAGTGACCCTATATATACTGATCCAATATTGGGACTTTGTTTATATTGCAAATAAATATTATTTTTTCTTTAAAAATGATGTTTGTGTCAGATGCTTGTCTAGCCTCTGCCCATATAAGGGCACACTGCTCTTATCTGTTTTTTTATGGTCAATTAGTATGCTTCTGTGACCATGAAGAGCATTTGCTGGGCAGTGTTCAAGTGTGGTGTTTGGTTTCATGCACAGCTTAATTTTTAAGACCTGTGGTAAAATGGAGAGGGGGAGGTGGGAGGGTGAGGAGAGGGATAGGAGGTATTGGATAAACTGGAGAACAAAGAACAGCTTGAGAATGGGACTGGCTTTGACCTCAGCCATTCCTCCGTGCCAAAAATAAGTAGATAAACTGAAGACACTTTTGTTTGCTGTTTAAGTGTGGCCTACAAAGGCAGGGCAAGGCCATGTTGTGATAGCAGACTTGATTTTGGTAGGAAAGCAAGAAGTTGTGGCCTTGTGGGCAGCCACCTGATGACTTCTTCTGGGTCTCACGGAGAGCGGGAGCCCCCTCCTGCGCCCTCAGGTTGGGTTCCAAGCCCCCAGACGCAGTGTCACACCTGGGCTGTGCTGTCCCCCTGTGCTCCCCAGCCATGGGTGCAAGCAGATTGTGGGAAACCTGGAGGGGCTCATGAGTATGCTTTAGGGTGAAATGTGGCTCCAAGCATCTGAGTGCAGCCCAGCTAAGGGAGCTGTGGCTCCCCACGCCTCTGCTCGTAGCTGGGCAGGACTGAGCAGGAGTCGGTTTTTCCCCCCCTCAGCCCCAGCATTACTTGTTTTAACCTAAATGGTAAGAAATTAAATGACTATCTATTCAATTGTTCAGTTACTCGAAGTGAGTGTGTGTGTTGTCTTGTTCTTCTAATCCTAGGGCTTGAGCACGAAAGATAAATAGTTTTATTCCAGAAGGAGCTCAGGCTGCGGGTGCAGAGTCCGTTGCAAAGCAGGGGAGGTAGTTGGAGGCTGAAGCAGGAGCCAAGGGAGCATGTGTGTGCATGAGAATTTGTTTGTTTACTCCTTGACTGCATGATGGGAGTCTATATATTGATTTAGAGGCCTGTTTGTGGCTCAACAAATGAAAATCTACCTGGTATGCAGGGAAAAGACGACTTTTAGGTTTTCCCCTGTAATTACATGGTAGAGTAGCTCTTGAGGAAGAAGATATGAAACCATGCTGGAGGCTGGCTCTGTGCTGAAGGAGGGCAGAACAGCTTGTCAGTTGTATGGCTATATTTGCTTCCATCTAATTTCCTCTTACGATTTTCTGCTAAGGTGTGGAATTAGTAGTCAGCATTAGCTCTGTAAGCATATTTGCACGGTAGCTGAGTTGTGGCTGGCTGGAAGAGCACAGCTGCTATTTGTGATGGCCTCAGTGGAAAAGCTGGTGTGCAGGCAGCTGCCAGGCTGCTCCTCGGCAGGCAGCTCCCTCGGAGTACCTGATCCTGGGAGATCCAAGTCTGTTGTGAGTGTCCTGCCACTGCTGCACTCAAAAGCCCTGTTTCCAAAGGAAGGAGATGGCTTGTCTGAAAACCGTCCTGCCACCTGCAAGTGCTCTTTTCTCCAGGATCTAAAGGAGCCTTTTCCAAGCTTCCTGGCCTCCACAGCAGGGAGCAGCCAGCCTGGCTGATCCTCAGCCATCAGTGTTTTACAAATGTCTTGCACTGTGCTTCTTGGCTCAGAGACGTTACCTTGGAGACCTGATGTCCTGTAATTTAGTGAGGAGACAAGAACTGACATCAGGAAAGGGACAATGCTGTAGAAATAGTTTCAGAGAGAAAAAGAGAGCGTGGGGTCTGTCAACACTCCCTTGCAGAGGCGGGCACGAGCACTAGCTGAGCGTAGGAGCATGGGCTGAGTGAGAAAGCTGGTTATGTTCAGATCGGTGGAATTTGGCAAGGAGATACGGCTTCCCACACGCAGCAGGGAGAAGCTCCTTGGTTAACCCATTGATTCCAGACAAACCGCTTGTAAGATGCTCTGTGGTGCTCTGCTCTACAAAACCAGGTTATCTCCCCCTTGGGCACAGAGGTCTGCTGTCCCTGGGTTTTGCTTGTGATCCCACAAGCCCTCAAGCAATACAAGTGGGAATTTATCTTTTTTTTTTTTCTTTCCCCCTGAATGACTTTGTCTTACCTCTCTTGATTAGAACAGTTAGAGGGACCACAGGTCCCAGATGCTTTCAAAAAGTTTCTCCCTCTGTTTCAAGTTGTGGCAAAAGCACAAAGCTGTCAACACAGGTACAGCTAAACTTCTGCATTTCCCCACCAGGAAGCCCAGGCAGCTGATTTTGAACACTTCCAGCAGCTCTCTGCACAGCACATCCCATCCTGCCTCCCTCTGTGCTGCCTGGCAGAGCATGGCTGCTCACCCCAGCTGAAGAGGGAAGGGCAAGGAGAGCAGGTATGATGTCCTGAGCACAAGGGTGACTCTTTGGCATCTTGTGAAACAGGAGAGCAAAGAGGAGGTTCCCAGGGCAGTGCACTGAGGATTACTTGTGGTCACAGACAACAAATGCAAAGGCAGGGGCGATGTGCCCCAAACAACTGCAGGAGAGAGGGGTGTGAAGGGTGCTGGAGGCAGCATCAGAAGCCCAAGCAGCAGGACATGAGCTAAGGGAAGGGGCTTTGGCTTACTTGTAACTTTCTTTCTGATGCTTGTGTCTACCCTTAGCCCTCTCCTAGGCCCTAACTTTTTGGTGTGGCATCACTCTCTGAGCATGATGCAAGTCAACCTCTGCAGCTCTGAACTTGTCTGCTGTTGCGTCACCCAGAGACGCATGTGGGAAAGCAGACTCTTCCTGCCACCATCTGAATTTGGGTGCTCACATCTCCAAGGTGACTAGCACAGGCTGTGCTAGTCATGCTCTTGGCTGCTCTGAAAGTGTGTGAAAGTGGGCTTGCTTCTGGATTTTGTGCCATTTGCTCCTGTGCTTCCTCAAATCTTTCTCTTAATCGTGCTTGAGGTCAGAGTGCTGGGCTGGCTAAATGTAATTTGGGATGAGAGGTGTCCTGGTTTTGCAGGGATAAAATTTATAGAATCACTTTTCTGTTACATTTTGTTTCAGTCTGTGGCCAGCTGTGGGATGGTGATCAAGGCCGTTAGCAGTGAAAGCCAGGGCAGCTGCCCCAGGCTGGCCCACAGGTGTGTTCTGTAACATTAACGTCAGGGTCACTATAAGTGGGAAAGCTGCTGGGGATGGGGGGAGCTTTTTGCTCTGTTCTCCTTCTCCTCAAGAGTTACTGTCCCTGGAGGAACTTGCCACCACTCTATGGGCTAAGTATAACTTTGTGTCTTTTGTATTGGTATCGGTACTGGTTTTCTTATTTTATTAAATGCATTTAAATTTCAACCCACGAGTCTCCCTCCTTTTCCCAATCCCCTTTCTCAGCTGGGGAGGGGAGATGGGTGATAGAACGACTGGTTATTGTTTAGCCCCGGGTGCGGGCTGAACGGAGACACCGCCTTAAATTGGCGGGAATCCGTGAGGCGGGGAGCGATACGGTGTGGGACCTGAGGGCGGCGCTCTCCCGCGGTGGGCAGTGGCAGCCATTTTGTGTCCCTCTCTCCACAGCGTGCCCCACCCTATCATGGTGGCTGCTGCCCTGAGTGGGGCATACACCAGCCCCCCTTCCTGGGCCAGCAGGGCTTGTAGTGAGGGGAAAAATTACCTCAGTGAGCACCATCTCCATTTCCTTGCCTGGCTTTGTCTCTGCTCTCAGATTTTTTTCCTCTCCAAATCACCTGAGGAGCTGCTGTAATACCTCGGGTGGCATCTGAGGGGACCCCGACTGGTGGCCTGGGAAGGCCTGAAAGACTCATGGCCATCACGGTGGTACAGAAACACAGTTGGGTTCTGTGAAGGAGTCGTGGGAGGATGAACAGCCCAGGGAAGAAGGCTCTGTGTGGCCGGCAGCAGCTGAACCCCTCAGCGGCAGTCCTTGGCAGCCATGACGGCGCTGCCACCAGCGGTCAGAGACGATGAGCTGCTTGCAATGGAATTGTAAGTTTGTGGTGCCTGTGGGCTCCTCCCTGACACCACCATGCTGCCCTGCTCAGCCATGTCACGATCGTGTTTTTATGTTGGGAGCTGGGTCAGGGCGGAAGCTGTGGTTCAGCTTTGATGGCTCAGTCAAGGGTTGGGGATTAATTATGGGTTGGGAATTAATCATGTGGCAGGCGCAGACACCCAGGCTGGCTGTGCAGCCCCACAATGCTGGTGCCCAGCCTCTGTGGGCCCCTCAGTACTGGGGCCATATGGACCCCCCTCCCCAGCCTGATGCAAGGCAAGACCACCAGTGCTCTCTGGCCTTTCTTTTTCCATTCTGGTTGGTTGTGCTCATAGCTGAACTTGTGCTTGTTCTACATTATCCTTATTTGCTTTCCCTGGTTTCTCTACTGCTTTCTGTTTCTTTGTATCATTGGGATTTGAGGTGCTTTCACCTGGTAGCTTCTCCTGTGAAGCTGTGGTCCTTCTGCAGGAGAATGGAGCCCTGGCTTTCTCTCAGAGACATTGGGGTGTGTTGGAAATAGATACTGGCTGTGTTATGGGGAGGTTTGGGGGGGATGTGTTACTTCTGTGCTGCTCAGTGGTGTATGTGATCCAAGAGCATGTAGGGCCTTAAGAAGTGACTGGTGAGGGAACCAAGTATAAATGGAGGAAGGGGAATCCAGACAGATTTATTTATTTTCCTACTTTCTTTCCCTGGAGAAACATCTGGCTTATGTAAAGCCATTTGCTGGGTTTCTCGCTGCTTTGTTTTGAAAGTCTTTGCATTCAGGCACTCTTCTCATCTCCCTGCTCTTCTCATCTCCCATCACTGCCTCAAGGGCAGATTCTTCATGATTTGGGGTTTTGCTTTTATGAAGTTTACTCTTCGTTTCTGGTCTGTGTTGGCTTGTTCTTTTCTTTTCTTCCCTTTCCTTTTCTTGTAAGGACTGCTCTAGTCTGGCTTGTGGTTTTGTCTTGTTTTCTTCTGAGAGGTGAATTGTTGTGATAAACCCTGCACAAAGTGGGAGGGAGCAGACTGATGCGTTGGTGAGGCCCTGGTCACTGATACGGCATTAGTGAAAGCCCTGTGCCAGTGAGAAGCTGAGGTCTGAGGTTTGATTGTGGATAGGACACCCTAGAAGCACAGCATTTTTCTGTACAGGAGATTTTGAATTGAAATGTGTATGAAGGGGTGCAGTTAGAGGGGTTGTGACTTTGGGTTTAGGGTAAGCACTCTCCTTCCTTTCCCCAATGTGGCTCTGAATGGGACCCGTCATTTTACCATGCAGTCCTGGCAGTGAAGTGCTCAGTACCTGGTGAAAGATTTACAGCTCTGCTCCAGTGGTGCAGTTTGTTTGGTTCTTACTCTAAATATGCCGCTTCCTCTCCCTGGATGGCTGATTCCCCGCTGCTTGGAGCAGGCAGCGGTCCAGGCATGGTCGCACCCCCAAGAGCCAAGCAGGATCCTCTTCAAGCTGTGCAAAGCGGGATGCTGGATGTGGGTTTGAGGGGATTCAGGGTGCTGAGCCTGCAGAACGCTGCCCTCTCCTCTGACAGAACAAGGATCAGCTCTGCCGTCAGCTCTGTCTCCATGTCCTTTCTGCCATTCATCACCTTCCCTCTGCTCCCATTCAGGCTGTTGCCTTCGAATGCTCCTGCACTAGAGGTTCAAGCAGGCTCCTGCATGTCTTGGCCTTGCATCCAGTTGTCAGAAAGCTGAGAGAGATATGTTTGGGAAAGTCTTGTTTGTTTTTTTAAATTATTTTTTTTTAAACAAGAAGCTTCACTATTCATTCATTCCCCAAATAGCTTTCCCTCTCATTGGACATCGTCTTCCTGCTAGGACAGTCCAAGCCTGTTCTGACAGGCGGCTTATCTGCCTCGCAGCTCTGACTGCTTCCTCTGTCTCTCCTTTGTGTGGGAGGTGTTTTGTCTTTCCAAACTTCTGCTGACTTCAGTGGGCCCTAGCTTGTGCCCAAACATGCACTGATAGTGCAGTTCAGTGCTGAAATTTGCCGCTGATTTTTATTTATGTCCCTGCAGCATGTTTTTCTTTGCAAAGGGAAGGACTTAAGTGGTTTGGGGAGGGGCAAGAGGGTTGTTACTGAAACTTAGTGAAGCAGAGGTTCTCTGCTGACCCTGTCTGCCTCTGTCCAGCAAGTCCTGCAGCAGAACATGGTGAAGGCACTAGTGTTGAGGGGTGCCACGCTGGTGGGGGTCCAGATAAGGGGCTGAACTGCACAAAAACTGTATCTGGAAAAGCCCAGAGCAGCCAGCTTGTTGCTTTCCTGTGTTGCCAGCTGCTCAGGCAGTTTTAGAGACATTCCCACTCTAGTTTTAAATCTGTTAAAAGTGGGGAGAAGTGCGTGTGAGTGCATGAAGCAAGATTTACAAATGTCAGTATTTTTAATAAAACAAATCCAGTCATGTTTGAAGCTGCTGTCTACCAGTGTGCATTCCTGATACAGAATCAGTGCTTCCACTGAGATACAGTTTCCAGTCAACATGATGGGACTGCTACTTCCTATCTGTGGCTCGAACCAGCAGTAGTCAGGAAAGGCCCATCTTGTTTCCTGTCCGTGCTCCTTTTAGAGTGTCTGTATCAGTCCGGTGCCTGCAGCCTCATCCCCCAGACTGGGCTAGCCAGGCCCCTCTCAGATGGGAAAAGAGAGGACAGATCCGCTTAGGAAAGGGACATTAGTCTTGTGAAGAGCACTTCTGGATCATACGTGCTGGCTCTGCTGGAAAATGGTGGGCCTTTGCAGCTTGTGTTTGTTGGCCACCAAGAGATGAAGCACTTGACCTTGGAGATGGGACTAGTGGTGGGTTGCACGCAAGAACACTTTCCTTGCCTCAGTGTTAAAATCAAGCTCTGATCTCTGGCAGTCCAGAATAACTCCCAGATGTCATCCTGAAATAACTATGAATGTAACTCTGGATGATGGTTAGTTTTCTTGAATCCAAAACCTCTGTGAGCCTGTTTCTTGTGGAGGTAATTTGGTTTTGGCTATGGAGTTCTTCACTTTTCTTTCTGAGCTGTGGGATACTTCCTACTGGCCCTGTGATGCCACCACATGTCCAGTGCTACTGCATGTGCAGCAGAGGCCCAGGGATGTTTGTAGGTCAGGGATGACAGATACTCGGCAGGACTCACAGGTGCTATTATTTAATTGCGTTCCAACAGCAGCGAAAGCAGTAGCAAAAGTAATAAACAAATTATAATCTACATTATGAAGCTGACAAATGCCACCCACTCATTACCTGTCTTTAACCACTCTCATTACTACCCAGTCTTTGTGGGAACTAATCTTGCTGCTCAGTGTCCGACTTGTTCACTTACTACCATTATCTGAAGCAATCAGCCGCTCCTTGTGAAAGAAGAGGAAGGTGCTTTTCCTGAGGCTTGTTCTCTGGGTGCTGAAATGCGGGTAGCTCTGGGGTGGAGGAGGTTGAAGGAGGCACTTTGCAAAAGTATGGTGTGGCAGGGAGGTGAGGACTGAAGTCCACAGGGACAGCTGGGAGGGGTGCGGGGGGCGGGGGTGGGTGGCAGGATGGAAGATTGCCACTAGGAGGAAAAGGCTGCGCTCTGTTTGTCTCCATAGGGTTGAGGAATAGTATCCAGCAAAGGGATGTTAGGAAGAGCCATGTTTTTCTCTCTTCAGATTTTTCCAGGGTTTGGGAGCAAGCTGGGTTGCTGAGTAATGACAGTTCTCTTTGTGGCTTCTCCAAGCCCAGGGCGTTGCAGGAGGAAGTCCTGGTAGTCCTTCTGTGGGGATCTGTTCAGGCTCCCCCCAGGAAAAAAAAATTGGCCTCCAGGAATTTCTTGCAGTGGTCTGGCATAGCTTGAGTTCAGCTGAGTCAAGGGTGCTCAGCCTCCTCGGTGCCTGGCTGCTGCCATTACATTGTGTCGTCTGTAGAAAATGTGAACGCCTGTGCTGTGCCTGGGGTGCAGCTGCTCTCCTTTGCTCGCTGGCACAACTGGGAGCCTTCCCGGGGAGGGTGGTTGAGGCCTGCAAGCTGAGGAGTTGGGCTGAGAGAGCAGATGGGAAAATAGGTCTTTTTCAAGATACGCCATGGGTGGCTGGACTCTGGCCAGCCAGAGGTCCTGTTGTACTCTCAGGGTTTTGGGATATCTCATGGGGGTCTCTAATGGGTAAATAATAAGCTGAAAGATGGGAAATGAAGACTGAGAGATGAAGGGCCAGCTTTCCCAATGGAGAACTGACATCAGTCAAATGCGACAAGGGCCTGTCAAAGGACAGAGCTTTTGAATGTGTCTGTTAATGATAAAGAGGAGTAAGTGGCAGATGATGAAGTTTGCTGCTGACTGTTCAGAGTAGCAAAACCAAAAGCTGCACTGAATAGCCATAGGAAGCCCTTGCAATGTAGAGTGGTGGGGTTGCAGCATATGATGCTGAGAAAAGCAAAGCAATCTGGGGGGAAGAGGGAGCCATCATAATCTAAAATGCATTGCAATGGGCTCAAAATGGGATAATGTCACTTGGGAGAGAGATCTCAGAAGTGCAATGAACTGGGCTGTAGGAGCAAGGCTGGATTCTGAGTATGGTCAAAAAACCCAAAAACAATCGACTTCTAGGAAAAGAGCTGACAACAAACTGTATAAATGCACTGTATTGAGTCTGTGGTGAACAAAAGCATTTATGTAGGTTTAGGGGAGACTGGAGTAACTAATGCAAGGAAAATCCATTGAGTGCTTTTAAATACCAATACATCGTCTCTTGTTGAGAAAGTCCTGCAGCTGCAAATAGCTGGAGCCTGGGAGAGCATTTGTAATGAAACATAGCCACATGCTTGGCCTGTTCTTAGACTCTTCCCTAGGTGCTGCTGTCAAGTATCATTGAAGACAGATCACAGGGCAGGATGAAGCTTGATCCAGCCACAGTTAGTGGCTCTGATTCCTCTGCTTTTCCAAGGAGATGCTGTCCTGGAGTAAACCATGTGTGGCACACTGCGATTGTGTGTGTGTGAGGAGCTTTTATGGAGGTTGCAGATATTGCACTCTCCTCCTGTTCAGTGAAGAGAGCTGCTGAAGTGCATGGCTGGAGGAGAAAACTGCTGAGGTTATTGTACATCTGTTATCAAAGGGACACTGCAATGTAGCATAGGACAGCCAAAGCAGGGAGAGGGGCTTTGTACCGGCAGAAACATCTTGTTCTTCACCAGCACCAGTCGCTCTGAAATTAACAGTTGCCTTAGGTGGCAGAAAGCCATTGCCTGGGTCAACAAACCCGCTTCTTGTCTCCTCTGAGGAACGTTTGGGCAAGAAACCAACTCTAAAAGGATTCTCTTTCTTCGACCTGTTCTCTCCCATCACTTCTTAAGTACTGTGTTTTTGGTTAGGAAGAACTGGATGACATGGAAGTAGCTGGATGGGCCAGGGCAACTCATCCTGCCCTCAAAGCCCTCGTGTGCTACTTTAACCCACACCACAGTGGGGCGAGACACTGTGGGAGCGTGAGACAAGTTCGTAATGTTCCTGTTGATCAAATGGCCCACTGATTCTCCTGATCTGCTGTGGTGATAAGTCATAACAAGGACTCTCTCTTAATCCTCATTATCCTCTGTTGGTGCTTCCTGCCCACATACACTAGATGTTTCCTATCAAGAGGGAGTAACCTCTGTGGAAGATAGGATCAGATTCCCAGGAACCAGGCTGTAGTAAGAGTGAAGGAAGAATGAGGAAACTGTCCTAATTTGAGGCTAATCTTATAAATACAGGGCTAGATACAGACAATAGGAAAAGAAATGCCAGGAAAGCTTTAGCATTTAGTTAGGGAAGGATCATCTTTTGCCAGGAGTAGCCTTAATTGTAACTTACCATGTGGTAAAGTTGCTGGTTTGAGCTCAGCTTCAGCAGAGGGGAAGAGACAGATTCTACTTTGTGTCACCAGAGGAGGAGTAGCCTGAGAAAAGAAAAGAGAAAAGTGTCTTTAAAAGCAATTTTTTGTCACTTGTGTTCTGATTCAAGCTGCAGTGCGTGGATGGAGTGCTTTTTTTTTTCTTAGTTTTGATTTGGATAAAACACTAAAGGAGGAGAAAAGAGCTGTGTGATTTTTCCTGAAGCAGACATGCTAATATACCCATCGCGTATTTAATGTTGCACGGCATTGCTGAAAATGCAGAAAACCACAAATCTTTTCTTCTAGCATAAGTAGGTTGATGGAGCAGGGTGTTTCTTTCCCCTACCTAGACCCATAGCTGGAGCCTGTACTAGTCAGAGACTTGGCCTGTCCCTCACAACCACCTTTCATGTGGGCTGGGTGGAGTGTGCTGAAGCTGTTTGTGGTTGGGAGTTCTCTACAGACACTTGCTTTTATGAACGTTTTTAGGCAACCTGTTGAAATGAAGAGTTGCCTCCTACCTGTCCCTGTTCTATCCACATCACAGCACCATGCACAGAGCCTGTGGTGCCTCTGTGCCTTTCATTTGCAAGCAAGGTGAGAGTATGTGCATGTTTGTGAGAAAAGAATTGCCTTTACAGGGGTGTGTGAGGGTCCTTAACCACATATTCATGTGCAGCTGGTATTCTAGCATGATCCCATAACCATACAAATGACTACAGTGCAACAAGGTGTGGACACCGGTTGCTCATCCCCACCCTGAAGGCGGTGTCGCAAGTTCCTGGAAAATGCTGTCATGTCCTTGCGGGTTTGGACTCGTCTGGCTTTTTACTATCCATCCTGCTCACAGGTGCTTGATGGTGTTGGTGTTTTGTTTATTGCCCAGCTCTGGGCTCATCACTGCTTCTTCCTTCAGAAGCTTTACAGGCCTTGTCTTGCACCAAGTTTGTGAAGCTACAGTGATGTACAAAACCCCTGCTGCTTCCTGGAAACTTTGTCCCTTTTAGATAGTCCAGCTTGGACAGGAGATCTCACCAGGCTTGGCCTAAGATGAGTGATACAGTAGTTCCCTGTCCCAGGCTTCCTGTGTGAGTTAGGACCAAGGCCTTTCAGCCATCCATAGGCCATCTGTATCTTAGTTTCCCACTTCCTACTGTTTCTGGCCCTCCCAGGGTAGTTGATTTTTGCCTTGAAGTCAGCAGAAGAGTCTTCCATTCCTTCCCCAGGTAGCTTGCTTTGTTGTTTTCTCTTCACCATAGCAGGTTATATGATCTAAGGGTTCTACTTTATTATAAACAGTGCACAGTTTGGCTCCAATGGCTGGTTTGTTTTTTTTTTCTTCTTTTTTTTTTTTGTGTTGTTTAGGTGGGGGTTTTTTTGTTTGGGTTTTTTTTCATTTTAAAATGGCTGATGCATTTGAGCTCTGTTGATGATGAACTGTCAGGGAGCAGGGCTGGCTCAGAGGACATACACAGTGGTGTGCGCACACCAGATCTTCCTTTGTGCTAAGTTTGCTTTGATAAAGGGTTGCTAAGTAGTGCCTACGGGTGATTGATGCAGCTGGATAGCGAACAGAGTGCTTGTAATTGCTTCTGCTATCTTCAGGGATGTGCTTCCAGCAAGTCACGACACCTGGTAATGTGCTTGTAACATCTATTAACCTTGTAATTTTATAAGTGGAGCTTTAATCCTGCCTGGTTGCCAGTTAGGTCTGGAAATATCGACTGTGGCGCTCCATGGTCTCTGCTAAAACACTGTGCCTGGTTGCTGAGCTCACTGGATTTTGCTGCATTTGCTGTCTTCTCCTTGCCAGAAGCTCCAATCCTTTGCACAGGTTGAAGCCCACGCTTGTCTCTTAGTTTTCTCCCCGAGTCCTTCTGTAGTGTGGATGTTTGAATGTAAACCCTTTGCTAGCCAGGTGCTGCTGTGTGATATTTCCCCCTTTACAGATGATGGATGCCCTGCAGCGAAGAGCTGTGAGGCTGAAGGGGTCAGCATTCCTGCAAAGCCCTGCGTGGCCTGGTGAGGCACTGGAGTTTGGGAAGGTGGAAAGACTGGAGCAAGAGTTTAGGCTTGCTGCAGAAAGAAGACAGATTCAAGAACTCTTGTTTTGTGTGTGCTGTTGGGATCTGGTCAGCTGCAGGAAGGGGAGTCCCTGCGCTGCTGTCTGTAGAAGGGACACACCAGCCACCATGTGCTCAGCCAGGCAGGAGACAGATGGAAAGGGATGTCCTGTGCAGGCTGTGAGCAGACCCTGGACTGATCCACTAACAGAAAGTTGGTGGCAGAGCAGGGATTGAGCCCTGAGCTTTTAACAAACCAGCTTTCACCAGAACCTCATGGCCCAGCCTTCTTCTCCAAGGCCTGCTCTAAGCATAGGCATAAGGTGTCATGCCTGAGTACCCAGTTGCTGGAGGCCTGACCTGTAGGCATCCCCATCTGGGAAGGTGTCCCCTGGAGAAATGCAGGCAGCAGCATCCTGCCATGTGGGAAGCCCTGAAGAAGAGAAGGCTCGGCCAGGAGGAGGTGCAGAGCACACAGGAGGATCTTGGGGTGGGGTTTCAGGACAGGCTGACTTCCAGGTCCAGCTCTGGGGCAGCCCTGGTAAATACTCTTCAGAGCCCTGGGAGGGACTGGTGTTCTGCGAGCAGGGCGGGGTGGATGCTCTGTGCCAAACTCTCGCTTCTCTCCTTTCTCCTTAGGGCATTCTTCATTCATTAAACTTGCTACCAGGGCAGCTTTGGTGGAAGTAACCGGTTTCCTGAAAGTGGAGGCCTTTCCTGAGTGAGCACAGTCTTGGGGCTTGGGTGAACTGCCATGTTTAGAAGAGCAGGGTGGGGAAAGCAGGGAGTTTTGTTGTGTGCTCCATTACCAGTGACTGTGGACAAGAATACAAAGCAACAAACACCACAAAGAGCAGAGAGCCAGTTTTAATTGCCTGCAGTCAGATACTCCTGGTAAGCAGAGCAAAGCTTTGAATGGAGAGCACAGCCTACCTCTAGTCTATATGTCTTCCTCCTTCCTGGCTCTAAACATGACTTCAGGTGTGTGGCTCCAAAATAAGCACTGAGAGCCAGTTTAGGGCAGGTGCAGTCCATTGCCTTCCACTTTCTTCAGTACCCCTGTCAGGAGGGATGTGATCCCAGGCAGCACCCCTGTGGCATGGCTGTAGTGCGAAATAACAAGCTGGCAAGTCCTGACTCCTTATTTATATTTTGGTGAAGGTTTTTATCATGTTTCCTGCAGACACGGACTGAGAGGAATGGGTGGTTCTGCTGTTGGCATGCATTTCTGATAAAGGCCAATGGCTTTTAGCAAGCCTCACAGCTCTTGAGTTGTTGTTGGGTCTCCGTATATCCCCTTTTGCTGCTTCACATAACCGCTTCTGCTGTGCCTGCTGGAAGACGGGTGTCTTCTGTGCAAGGGATTTTTAAGAAGTCACTTAGCCTGTTTACTTTTCAGTTTTATAACCCTTATTCTGATTTCTTTTTATTCTTTTTCTGACCCAGAAACCTCTCCTTTACCCTCCCCAAGTAGAGAATATTTACAGAAATCTGTAATTTGTTAATTGAAACTGCTTCTTGCTTTGTGTGGAAAAAAAAAGAAGTAAACTACAACTGCAACACAATGGCAGTGTAAACAGGAAAACATAAAAAAAAGGCTTCATTTTGGAGACATATTCCCTTAAGAACGCAAAACCTTCTAGGCCTGAAAGGTCTGTGAGTCAAGTATCAATTGGTGTGATGTACCAGAAAAGGAAATGTTTAACTTTTTTATTTGTGTCCAGTAGAGCTCAATGAAGCCTTGAGGGGAAAAAAACAACTGAGAAGGATTCAAAGGGAAACAGCACATAGGGCTTCCGGCTGTGTATGCAGCACTTTTTAAGAGTTTCATGGGAATGTTAATCATTTATTCTCAGCAGTGTCCATGGAATGTGAATTTGTAACTTGGAAACTTTTTGCATGACTTTTGAATTTAAAATAAAAGAGAAATCTGGCTTAGATTTTAAAAAGTGACTATGGAAGTTCCCCCCAAACCCCGTGGTGAGATAGCCTGTAAACAGTGTCTAGAAAACCAGGTCCCTTAAGGATGTCTCTGCTTGGAATCCAAATTTAATAGGCGATTTAGGTGATCTTATGTTTGAAACTCACCATGTGATTTGGGCAACCAAAGGAATAATTTGTGAATTATCTATTAGCTGAAATATATTCACATAAACCATACACTGAGTAATTGAACATAACGAGTAAAGTCATCAAAACTGAAGTCTGTTCATGGCTAATTTGTGAACTGACAAAGGAGCTAAATCATTTGATGAGCATTTGGTTCCAAGTTGTACACCTAGCTCTAGAGTCCAGCTGCAAAAGAGCAAAACATTTAGTTAAGCTCAGTATTGATGGTTTATGAAGATCAGATCTGTTTTTATTATTATTGCTTTATTTGGAAAAGACTTCAGAAGTCTTTGGAGTGTCTTTTTTTTTTTCTTTCCCCTGTCTCTTTTTAACCCCTTTTGACAGTATGCCAGCAGGTCAGAGGGTTGGTCAGACAGTTAACAAGCAGTTTGTTTGGTCTGGAAATTCGGAGGGGTCCTGGTCTCTGCTGCCCTGTGATCCAGCACTTTTCACCTCTGCAACTTGAATTAGGGCAAAGGAAGAACAAACTGTCACTATGAGCTGTTCCAACCAACTCCCTTCTTCTGTCAACTGCCAACCATGATTTTATGTTTAATTATTTGCATTACACCATTAGTCCTGTGCTAGGTGTTGTACGAGGTTAATGACGCAAAACCTACGCTAGGTTTAGACACTGTGCAGGCTTCCCTGTAGGGCGTATGTGCTGGAGTGTTTGAAGTGCTCAAGGAGGGGAAGCTGACAGAATCTCCTCTATCCCCTCCCCTTGGAATAGTAAGATATTTAACATGTTCATTTAGCTTGCTTATTAAAACAGAACAGTCTTCTTCAGAAGTACATCCCTGCACTGGTTAGAATCTCCTTTATGCTTTCTGTGCTGTGCATCCAAGCAGGACACTTCTGAGGGAGACCCTGTCAGAGGTCCACTGTGCTCTTCCCACTGGAGCAAGCCCAGGCTGAGCGCTGGGACAGGCGGTTCAGGGGCACATCAGATGAGTTATTTAGAAACCTTGGGCAAAGCAGAATGCATCAGTCTTGGGTCTCCAGAGCATGAAAGTCAAAAGTATCTCTTCTGAAGGTGCCTGGTGATTGCAATCAGATCTCCTCCCTTCCAGAGCCTGTGGTGAGGGTTCACTACTTTTGTTGCCCTAATGTTTCCGCATCCTCACAGCCTGTGTGTACATGCATATTTCCACTTGCTTTTTTTATAATGTTCTCCTTTCTGAGCTTCCCTTTAGGCTGTTGATTAAACTGTATTGCTTAATATGGGGGAGGGTATTGGGTTTTGGAGGGTCTGGCAGGGTTTCTTACAGAGTACTCGGGTGCACAGGGACTGTTGAAGTGTGGTCTCACAGACTAACAGTCGGGCAGTGTAGCCTGCCGGTGCCCTCCTGGCAGGAGCGTGCTCGCTGCAGATGCCAGCTGGTATGGTGGGGATGAAACTGGGAAAGGACGTTCTGTGTGCTGGTAGTAAACTTCTGAGCAAAGGGGGCTGGGAAGGGGAATGGGCAGTGCTGGTGGCAGAGGAGGGACAGCCTGACTCGCAGAGCCCCTGTCCTGCTCTCACCAAGTCTGGTTTGAGAGGGTGGAGAGGGAAATCATTTCTTCTCTCACCTCTGTTGGTGTGTCTGCCCTCCTGCTGTCATACAGAGCTGAGTGCATAGTGTCCGTGGAAGCAGAGCAGGGCAGGACAGCAGGTGCCCAGATGCCTCGCTCTTTTTCAATCCTGTGGACAGACTTGTTGAGCCCCCAGTTCTCTTGTCACCTGAATCAAGCCTGCCTTAACGTGGAAGTGAGGTCAGGGACTGGAGCTGGAGTGCATCCTCCTGTTCCCACGGCTAGTCATACTCTGAGAAACCCAGGAGCTGATTGCGCTCCACTGCTCTGGGAGGAGACACTTGCCCTTTACCCCTCTGGAGTGGTTGAGTCTGGCTGCACTGAAAAACGCTCTGCCTCTGGAAGAGGAAATATGGGCCCTGCTTCTGTGAGATGCTGCAGGGTGGCCAAACATCCTCAGCAGATAGAGATCATGTAATTCAGGTGGACCACTAAACTTTTAGGCAGCAATTAGGACTTATGCAGTAGCTGTGAGTCAACTAATACATCTGGGTGTTGCCTTGGCAGACTTCTGATGGCAAATCCTTCCTGTATAGGCTTGATGTTCTTACATTCTCCTCTGGCCTCCCAAGTGCTGCACTTGGAAACCTGATCAAAAGCCTGTGGTGATGCCAAAGGGAGATGTCCCATTGAATTCCCTGGCTTTCCTTTGGTCCTCTAAACCTGCAGATGATCCCAGGCAGTTTCTTTGATGCCTTCTTCCCCAGTGGATGAAGTAATTATGACTTCTGTGCAGCAGGCTAATAGCTCTGAAGACTTTAGTCAGGCTGATTAACAACAACTGTGTTTTAATAAAAAATGTTCTGGTAAATCCTTCTGAATTGCAGCCCTAATTAGTCTGCAGCTTGATGTGCAGCAATTGCAAAGCTAATAGGATCACCTGAATCCAGTTAATGAATCTTCTGTTAGGGCTTGCTGTGACTCACAAGATGTGTAGTGTTTCTTCTGGTCTCCCCTGCCTTGCTCCATTCCCTGGTGAATATTTATGTGCTGTATTGCTAAAGGTAAGGGGGCGTGTGCCTAAACTTTGAATGAATTAACTTAAATATATGTGCATCCTTCCTCTCATTATTTCAAGGAACTGTAAGAGTGAAGAGCCTGGGCTTTTTGTTTTGGTCTCAAGGTGAGTTCATTCAAGAAGACACTGGTAGCTGCTACTGCCTGATAGCTCTTTTCAGGCTGGCAAGAAACCTGTTCAGCCCTCTTCTCTGCTTCCCCGCTAGTAGTCTGCATCTATGTTAGAGAACAGACTTAGGAGAAACACACTTCCTCCTTGCTACCATTTTAAGGTCACTTGTCCTGCATCAGGGAAGAAAAAAAACATTAATCTGAAAGTAATTTGTTTTGTTGGAACAGTTTTTCTTTCCATGTCAACCCTTTGTATGTAAACATGCTTATGCCCTCTGGCTGCTCCCCTCCCCCCCTCCCCCCCCCTTCCCTTCCTTTCAAAGGGAAAAAGGTTTATTAACCCCAAATACAAGTTCTTCCGTTTTTGACAAGGTTGTAAGCTGGTGATCTGGGTTTGGAAGGCTCAGGACTGCTCAGGAGTGGGACTCTGGGCAAGCATCAGGGACCCAATGGTGCTTTTGGTTTTAGGGTGCCTTTTTCTTTTACAGGTGGAGGGTCTAGTTAGTTTGGGGCTTGCTGGCAGACTGTTGTGTTAAAGGTTCAGCCTCAGTCAGGGATAAGCAAAGGATTGTGGAAAAGTGACCTTTCAAAACTTCTCTCCTTCTTGATTTCTTGTTTTAAATATACTGTTTCTTACATAGATTTATAGGATTAACTCCTAGTTTAGACGCACTATAAAATGTGCCTCTAACCATGTACCTTATAACTACCATAATAGCAAGGAAGCCTGTCTGATGAATTTAGTGGCAGGAAGCAAACTAAACATCTAAAGGATGTAATAGTGATTCAGGTGGGTAGGACATAGCAACATACCAGGGGAAAGACTTGACACCAGCCACATTTCTGTCCCATAGCTCCAGTGCAGTTCTTTTACTGCACATAATGCAATGAAACATTTGTCTTAACTGCTCATGGAGTTGGGGCTTGTGTAAAAGTGCAGATGTGAGGCCTGGGACTGGCTCTTCCCTAGCTATGGGGTATTACTGTAGAGGGGGAGGATGCATGGAGCAAATCGTTCTCTTTTCCACTGCTCACACCACAGCTGATTTCATGTATGGGTCAAGTTGAAAAACTCCAGCTCACTGTGAGGATATTGGATTGGGGGTTTTCAGAGGTTTCATTAAATCGCTGTCTAGGAACTTGAAGACCTTGGGTAAGAGGGAAAAATGCTAAACGATTCAAGTGTTGCAGTAGAGTGAGATGAATGAAGTTACAAAGGAACTGTACAAATATTTGTTGCATGCTGGCAACAGATTTCAGGCCAGTCCGTTACAGCTGAGGGGAGGGAATAGCACCTTTTTTTTTTTTTAGCAGAGTTTAGAGTTAAAAAAATAAAAGTCTTGGGTGATGTTTGGAAAGAGGAACAAAACCAAGCCCAGCAAATCTGCTTGTAAATGATAAGACAAGGAGGGAGAGAGCAGCACAGGTGGTGCTGGAGGGTTTGTGTTGCTTTCCTGGGCATTAAAAGTGCAGTATCATCTCTGTGGCTGCTTCTGCCTAGCTGGGACATGCAAAAAACCTCTCATGAGTGATGGGGTGAACGTGGGAGGAAAGGAGTGCAGCTTGTCTTGGATTATTAATATTATAGTGTCAGACTTCTGTGTGTCTGGCTCTTCCCTGAAAGTTCAGGGCCTGCTCTTTGAAGGCTCCTCTCATTTCTGGTGTTTATAGGCATTTATCCTCTGCTGTCTGTGCTGGGCTTGGTTACTGGGAATGGATTAGGAATGTAGGAGCAGTAGCATGGGTAGATACTGGTTTTCATTGCCTATGGTGTTTTTTTTTTGTTGTTGTTGTTTTTGTTTGTTTTTCTTCTTTATGGAAGAAATGGGTAATGTGTTCTGGGGCTGGAGCTAGCTTGGCTCTGACCTCTGACTTTTTGATACCGGATGCCTTGGCAGTGACATTAGCTAGGTGGCTTGGGGAGAAGAGGAATGCTTGTGTTTCTTCAGTGCTTCCCATAGGGTCAGATGGGTTTTCTCGTGGTGGGTGGGAGGAAGTAACTTCTCACCTCCTCCTCAGACAGAGCAGAGGTCGACTGTATCACTTATATTTCCCTTAGTCTTGCTGATAAATATTTGTTTTTTTGATGTTTTGGAAGCTGAGTGCAGGAAGATCAAAACTCAGGCTTGTCAGCTTTTGGGGAGAGTGAGAACTGGCTGCTTCCCACGTGTTGTCTGTGGGACTGTTTCACATGGCTGCTCTGTGCTTGGGCAGTGCCTTGCCCTTCCCTGGAAGATGCTCCAGGCCCTTGTGAGCTCTCCATATAGGAGATGAATAGCATGAAGGAGCATGGCTGTCTGCTGGGCAGAAGCAGGACCTGAGGACCAGGAGGGATGGAGTTTGTTCCTGGCTCCATCTAATGTCAGCCACCTGGCTTCAGTGTCTCAGTGTGATGGCCAGGCATGATAGAGCATGGCAGAGCAGCACGTGCTTGATTCTGCCGGTCAGCAGCAGACTCTGCCCTCACGTTATGGTGGTGGACCAGATCCTGCCTAACGCCTGCTTTGCCAGTTGCTAGTGCTGAATCTGTCCCACTTTACTCCTGCTCGCAGCAAGGCTGGAGGGGGAGCTGTCACAGTGAAGGTCCAATCTCCCTCTCTCTGAACCTACTGTGGGAGGTTTTGGCATGCCCTTGAGTGGGACAAAGATTTAAAATCCTTAACCTAACCTATGGGGAAAGTATTCAGGAGACTTTCATCTTTGGAAAATATACTGGGTTCTCTGGATGAAAGAGCTATTATTTACCTATCAACAACATAATCCCCCTCCCTCCTACAGATTGCAGGCAAGCTCCCGGGGCAAACGGCACTGTAATTAAGAACAAATATTTACTATGAAGGACTAGCTGAGGCCTGGCTGGGCAAGCAGCCATGAGCCTTGTCTGAGCTTGCCTTCTGTTTGTTCCCCTTTGAAAGCAAGGAGTCAAGTTCTTTTGTCAGAGCAGTGTTTGTGAGGCACAAGATGGTGGGTTGGGCTTCCGAAGCAGCCAGGAGCCATCAGGCTGTTTGTTCCAAGCCTAGGAAATCGCCCCCAAGCAGAGTTACTTGCATCTAGAGGCACTTCACTTTTCTGTTATGGATTGCTCTTAGATCTGCAAGTGAGGGTGGGTGCAGAGATAGACCCACATGCAGGGACTGCAGCTGGTGCCATGCTACAAGCAAGTCTTTCCACAGACTTGTCTGCTCTAAAACCACGAATTAATTTAGGCTTCATTTGCATCTACTTTCCCTTTTGATTTCTGTTGCAATTGAGGAGTTTACTTCCCAGGACTCAAGGCCTGGTGTTTAGACGCAAAGGAGCTTGGCTGCTGGAGAAAGCACATCCTTACAGAATTGCTGGGACTTTTTCACAGCTCAAACTCGCAGCCTACTCACCTGCCCTCTGCCACTCTGATCAACAGCAAGGAGTGGTGACAGGGATCTTGCTCATCTTCTGGCAAGGCTTGGCAAGCTGAAATTTAATAAATAAGTCAATTGTGAGTAATAGAAACAATTGCAAGGATGTGGTGTGTGGTTGAACCAGCTATCACTGCTGTGGTAATGCAACAAGGCATGTGATTAGACTGGGAAATTGCTGTAGCAATACCAAGATTTACAGCATGAGTCCCGCAGAAAGAGTAGATGTGGGAGACGTACACAGACACGCAGAGCTTGCAAAAGGACTGAGGGAAGTGTCTGAACAAGGCCAGCACCAGCTTCCAGGGTGCTGAGGAAGCCATGGAAGTAACTGGAGAGGTGCCCTTCAGCATGCTGGTATGTGTGTGTGTGCTATAAAACTCACAGTTACAACCTGTCAGAGTGTTTGAGGAATATATCACCAGCTGGTCTGATTTAAGAGGTTTTTTTTGGTTTGTTCCTCCTTGTTGTAGGGATGGCATGTATTCTCAACAGTGTAACAGCTGAAAATGAGGCTGACGGATGCCTGTGCTCATGGGCTGAGCCTAACCTGCCTGGAGCTCTGATCTGCGAGAGCTGCTTTATATATTACATACCTGGTTTGGGTTTTTACGATAAACTTCTTTGTTCCCAGAAAGAAAAGTTTATTTGAGACTTTACTCTGAACGATGTGTCTCCCTTTGTTTGGGAGCTTAGATGCAATACCAGGGAGAAGACGGGTTATCTAGCACACAGGGTCTGGGAGGGCTGGGAAGAGGAAAGGCTCTCAGCCGTGAGCTAGGAAGTCACAGAAGAGCAAAGAAATGAGCTAGAGAGGCTCTGCAGACTTGATGTTAGTGCTCCTTAAGAAGGCAAGAGCAGCCTCAGTGGTGCCTCATGCTGTGGCTTTATCAGTGCCCACCTCCTGCTTCGGCCCATGAGATGTGTGTGGGGAGGAAGCGGCTGCACAGCCGCTCTAGCTCTTACACTGTGACCAGTATGTTAACGCTGGCGAACCCCAACTAAACCCATAGGTTGAGTGGAACAAAACTTACTGCTTTTTGTGTTAAACCTGCACCATCCTAGTTCATGAGTGTGTGTGTTTTTTGGCTTCCATGTCCAAAATAAATGCCAGAAAAGCTGTCAGGTCTCTGGTTTGGCTTCAACAAAGTTGTCCATTCTGATGTGTCTTGTGCATGTGGGCTGTAGGAGGGGAGCCCTGCTTTTGTCATCTTTGCCAGCGAGCCAGACATCTAGCCTCCCTCTGCCAAGCCTGCGAGAGTTTTGCTTGATTTTTAAAGGGAGGGTGTGAGTAAAGCTGCCTGGCCTGTGTGCCATGCTTTCTGTAAGAGAAGTAGGCATTGAAATTCTGGTCAGAGAACACGTAGGTTGGTTCTTTGAGGGAATGATTCCTGCCTTGTTTTGTTTATTCCTGCTACTGCTGCTCTTTCGTGGTCACATTTGCTCCTTGTCAGGTTGAGGGATACATGTATTTGGAGTACTGTGTCCTGAAAAGGTGAGTTTGGCTAAAGAGCGTGCCAGCAACATTTCATAGGATGAAGCCTTGCTTGCCTTGGCTAGTCTAAGATCCTGAAGCCAGATAGGCCACTAGAGAGAGGCTGTGCAGAGACCTCCAACATCCTAGTACAGCAAGCAGTAATCAAGACTGGGGACATCATCTTTTAAAATTGTGTTTAGAGTTTTTTATCAAGGACAAGTCTGTCCCTGGCACTACATGTAGTGGAGAATTCCATGTTTTCTTTAAACTTACTACGTTAAAGAGGTGGTTGCTGAAATGCCTCCTGCCTCTGCTCTTCTCTGTTAGTTTAGAGTCAAGTTTAATAATTATAATTTGAAAAGAACCTAAGGAAAGAACTCAAGATATTCTTTTCCATCTGATGTTACAGACTCTAACAGCTCATCTCGGGGGACTACTAGTTGTGTGGGTACCTGTCTTTTGGGACACTTATCAAACAAACAGACTAGATGCTTCCTAGCACTGCAGGTACACACACAACGTTCTGAGATGGAGCACATGAAAGGAACCTGGGGAGAGACTGAGGATCCCCAGAGAGGTGAGTGGGAGAAGCAGGTTGCTATGGCCCACACAGTCCTACACAGTGCTGGTGAGGAAGAGTTAACTGGCTTCTGTCTGAGCTGAGCCTGGAAGCAGAGGTTGGTTGGCTTAACATTGGAAATCCTCTCTTCATGCCAGGTGTAACAAGGATCATCTGGTAAAAACGTGTGTCTGCCTGAGACACAGATCTGCCTTAGACAGGCATTGAGCACGAATGGAGTTTGCTGTCTGCTGGAGGAGCCAGGCCCCCAGTTGAGCAAAGCCTAACGGAAATTGGATCCAGTCCAGAATGTCTGGATGGCATATGATATTTACTGAAATATGGCATTGCTTGTGTAAGCAACACACCCTTCTCCCTCACTCTGGAAACCATCTGGGCTTCGTGTGTGAGTGGTTAAAAACCGGAGCAGGAGAGCATCTGATGCTGTATGGCTCTTGCAATGTGTTTCCTACTCTGGCCCCCCCTCCATGGGTGTCCTGTGTTTGCAGGCATGGGAGTCTCAGCCATGCCCTGATGTCCTCTTATCAACCCGCTGAGGGTTTTCTTCCCTTTCTGCAGCGGTTGTAAACAGGGTAGGGTTGTATGAGGGGTTTGCTTAGGGCTTTACTGACAGGGTAAGAGGCAAACTTTGTTGCCTAAGCCAGGGTACAATCATTATGCTGTCCAAACCTTCCTCCATCTCTAGCTGGGTTACAGTCAGTGGCTTTATTGACTACTGATTTTTATACCAGCTGGAGACAATGCTCCTGGGATTGAGGAAGGGATATTTGGCATGTCTGTGCACTTGCATAGTGCTTTTTCCAATGGGAGCTGAGCACCCTTAAGAGAAGTTTGGGACTGGGCAGGGCTCCCTGTCCTTCACATAGCCAGGCCAAGAAAGGATTTGTCCAATTGCTATGTTGTATAGGCAGGAGGGGCCAGGGGAGTACAGAAAATTGTTCACTGCCTGCCTGAAATAACGCAAGTTCGGCTGTGCTTTTCATTAGCTCTTGGGATGGGGTTTAGTTAAAGGTAGCACTGCTGGGGTAGGGTTAGGGTTTCCTCTGCTGTTTTCAAGGCTTTCCTTGTAGCTTCCTCTCTGTCTGTGTGTGCACACTTTGTGGGTTTTGTTTCTTAAAGGGAGCGTCATATGATAGCCCCAGCATCTCTGATCTTTCTGGCAGACTGATCTCTCTTCCTTCCTGAGCTTGATAAACAGTCCAAGAAACTGCGCATGTGTGTGAGTGCATGTATGCCTTTCAGGGACCCGCAGCTTGCTTCTCCAGTTCTTGGTGTGGTTTTTCTATCCTTCCGTCTTAGTTTCTGGTGCTTCGCCTTCCCATCTCCCCTCCTGCTGCGGTTTACCTGCTGCTGCTTGACGTGAAGATGTAGGTGATACTGACAACCCATTTCTGAGAAACTGACCTGTGCTCTCTGGGACTTGTGCTCTCTGGCCTCGCACCCTGATGGCGTGGGATTTCTGAGGTGGTTAGGATTTCAGGCACCCCTGAAAAGGCATTGCAGTGATTTCTGAAGTCAGCCTGTTCTTTGAGCATTGGCAGTTTCTTTCTGCAGCATGGATGCTGTGGCTTGCAGGTTACCCAGATGCCCAGTGCAGGCAGATACTGGTAGGAGAGGAAAGCCTTCTCTGTGTGTCCGTGCAAAGCACTGTAGCACAGCAGAGCTCTGGTTCAGAGCAGCAGGACTCTGACATAGTAGCACAATGCGAATTGTTCCCAGGCTCCAGCCGCCTTTGGCCTGATGTGGCTAAAATACAGAGAGGCACTAAAACAGCCTCTCTTGCTTCTAACCCCAGCAGCTTGTGCTTTTGTCGCCAAAGGATCTGTCTCCAGCTATGTTACTGCTGTTGGAAAGTGGAAACGCCCTGTGTGGAGACACTCATCAAGGCCCAGGGGTGTCTGAAGGCTTGATCTTTGCACCTCTGCTCTGAGAAGGTCTTGTGGACTGTGACTTCCCAAAGCCCCTTGGAACTGTGTAATCTCTCAGTGCATTTCCTCAGTACCTGAAGTAGTGCACACGTTTGAGTCTCCTTCTCCTCTCTAGATCATTGCCAGATCTGAGTTCCCAGAACTGGGCTGGACTAGCCTTGTACTGTTTCTTCAGCTTTTCCAGCTGAGTCGGCCCCTTTCCTGGAGTGCAGCTGATGCTTGAGAAGTGATGTGTGTTTGTCCCGTCCTCCAGGCTACGAGGAAGCTTTCCACTTCTGTGTTCTCTTCCTCTGTCTCTCGGAGCCTTGGAGAGATCCAGCAGCTTGGCATTCAGCAGCAGCATTTAAAGAGGTCACTTCAGTACCAAGGTACCTTCTCTCTCCCACTCTCCCTTCCTTTTTGCTACTTTGGCAGATTGCCTTGACTGATTGACTGCATTTCGATTCATCTCTGATATTTAATCTCCTCCCTGGAGAAAGATGGGCTGGAGAGATGCTGTTGCTGCCCTGAGGTAGGAATCAAGAGCTGTAGAGTGTTATTTCATTCAGTACGAAAAAGCCCTCTAATAACACAGAGGACGTGTTGTGCTGTAGTGAAAGGCGGCTTTGAGAGATCATGTAATCTGCCCTTGCCTGGCCTTGTGCTGACTCTTGCTGTAGGACTGGAATCAAAATACCATCTGAGATACGGCAGCCCAACTGATTGGAACTGCTTCAACCAATTCCGTCTCTGTGTTCTGGAGGAGGACCTTTCTCTCCTCCTTCCCTGTCCTGGTCAGATGACATCCAGGAAACTCAAAGCCCAGATGAGAGGTTCTTTCTTTTGCAGAGAGGTGACCCTGTGAAGGAATCAGCCAGCTTTATAGCAAGCGGGGGTGGGTGAGCTAAGGATGTTGGAACAGGAGAGTGATGTGAGGGAGCAGATGAAATGATGGGCCCCATCTCTCTCAGCCAGCAGGGTTGTCAGGGTCAAAGGGTTGGAATACAGATGAGCAGCTGTGAGGCAGAGGCTGGAAAGAGCTTTTTTTGTTTGTGCTGAATAACGCTTAGTCCATTGGCTGCTTATGTCTAGCTGTATGCTGTCCTACAGGGATGAGAGCTGTGCCCTATTGTCCTTCCTCTTCCTTTTATCCCTGGGACCTTCCACTGGGTTGATGCCTTTTAAGGCTGAGCTGCCTCTGGGGCCCCTCTCTTCTTAAGGGACTGAGGACACTAACTGGTGATGTGCTCTGAGCTTTAAGGCAGTGGGTTTTGGCCTCTTCTCCCATCTCTAGAGAGATGTTTCTCTTTCTGGTTTGCCACCACAAGAGAGGGGTGGGTACCAAGACTTGCTTGGGCTGGCCTTGAGTGAAAGAGTAGGGATCAGCACCCTGATACAGGTTGAGTTCTGCCAAATGAGACTTTCTGTGCTCGTCCATGTTGCCTCTGTCCCTTAGCAGAAAGGGAATAGGATGAGAGCTCCCACTGGATGTGTTAATTTCTCCTGGGCCATATCTCTCCAAGGTCATTTGTTTGTGATTGCATCTGTATGGGTGGTGCCTCTGCCTAGCAGAGCTCTTGGAAGACCATCAGGAGACAGATCTCACATGACTATGAAATACAGAGATTTTATATGGCCGTCTAAAATGCTACTCTTTACCAGGACACAGCCTCCTGGGGCAGATCTGTGAATGGAGCCAAGTCCTATTTAATTTCTTCTGACCACTGCTGTCCTAGTCCAGCTGGCATATCAAAGGCTTTTTGAGAGCGGAGTCCTGTGATCATTTTTTGCTCTAAGCGCTTGTTCCCGTTTGTTGGGAGTGCCTGGTCTCTTTGGGGAATGGTGGAAGGTTGTAGTGCCTTTGCCTTGGCTGTGGCTGTGCTCCCTCCTGAAGCTCAGCAACATCTTCACTGCCCCAGTGCTTCGAAGGAAGCTAACTGCAGCTTTATTTACATGACATGAGTGGGGATATAATAAAAGGAAATGAAGAAGCCCACACTAACAGCAATGGCTTTTGTTTGTCACCAACAATACTGCAAGTCTGGCCTCACTAAAAAGCAAATGCTGAATGGCCAGCTGCCATCCCGTCTTGGGCTCTGGCTGTGTGCTCTTGTCTGGAGAGCGGCGAAGAATCAGGCCCATTTGCTCACTGCAGGTCCTGCTGCATAAGGTGATGGGAATGATGTGATGCTCTTCCCCAGGAATTAATATTGGACAAGGCACGTGTTTAACCGCGGTAGGTCGGGCTCTCCAAGCGTTCTCAGAGTAAGACCCCCTCCTCTTTCCAGATGGTGAAATGTCTCTGAAGAGTTCTCACTCTGGATAGACTTTTTTATTTAACTGCTTGGCCTCTGCCCAAGGGAGTCTGTGTGGCTTTATGGGAAAGGATTTTTAGTTGTACAGTAATGGTGCTGTGCATATTTGAACATGTGTACCCAGCGGATCATTCAGCTGGGGATGAAATTGCACTGTTGACTGCAAATGTTTGTGCATATGCATTGATTGCACTTATCTGTAAAGTTATAATCCTTGCTCAGTCAAAGCTTCTGGTATTACATGTCTGCTTGTTATTCTCTGTCTGTGCTCTGCAAGGCTCTGTTAAGCCTGTTTCCACCTCCTTCCCTGCTGCATAGTTGTCTTTATCATCTTGTGCCTTGCACCCAGTTGGAAAGTGGCTGTGTCACTGGGCCTTGCTGCCCAGCTGTTCTTGTGGGAAACAAGTGATTTCCTTGGGGTCTGGTGGCTGATGGTGGTGGAACAGCAGGGTTGGGGAGCCCAGACCCTCCCCTTGGGGTCCAGAAAGGATCACGATTTTTTTATGGCTCCCTAAAAGGATGTATATGCTCTGTATCTGCAGGGAGATAGACTAGATCTGAGTTCTAGCTTTCCTTTCTTTTGGTGAGGAGGTCAGAGGAAATCAGACCTTTTGGTACATGTACATGAGGTGATGAGGAGACCACTGGTGTATCTTTCTCTCTCTTCCTTGCTGGGATGGCTTCAGCTGCAACTGAACATAATATCTAGAGCCATGAAGCCTTCTGGAGGCTCCTGTCTGGAGACAGTTTGAGGAGAGTCATTGTGTCTGCCTTTTCCTTGTATAGCCTAGGCTTAGAAACGCTTCCCATAACACCCATAACACAGGCTTTTTCCTGAGTACCTGTGGGTATAGAGGTTGGCAAGTCAAAAGCAAGGTTTCTGAGGACCCCATGCATTCACTAGAGTTACCACAGTTGCCACTCCTGCTCTAGCTGTAACAAATCTGTGTGCTCACATGAGGACCAAGAGGGTGATTGTGAGATGCCTAAGGGCTGTTTGCCCCAGAGCTCTGTCATCATGAGATGGGAAGCAATTCCTCGGTGACACTGCATGGTGGCGGGCACCCATCACCTCATGGAAGGGGCCATGCACAAGAAGTCTTCAAAGCTCTGGTGTGCAAGTATCCTCATCCCCCAGGCATCTGTCATGAAAGCTTATCCTTTGGCACTCTGGTAGGGGTGTTCCAGTCACACATGGGAGAAGGCATGCAAGAATAGTCTAGGTCCAGTTGATGAGATGTGCATGGCCCCTGCTCTGAGAAAGGTGGTGTAGGTTGGATATTTGATATTCTGGAAAAGTATCCTTGTCATGTAAGATTTATCAGGGCTTCAGGTAATTTTCCAGTCCTACCCTAAAACCTGCTGCATGACCTTCAGGGAACTGACTGTTACCTGTGCGTGCCTCAGGTCTTCCCCCACCTCTCCTTGGCTGGATCAGTTCTCTCCATGGCAGCATCCTCTCTTGCTCGGTGCCAGTGCTGTGGCCCTCAGCCTAAGCACAGCCCTGTTTTTGAGGTGATAATAACTCAAAGCCTTTGTGGAAGCTAAAGCTTCCAAAGGGTCTGAGCTTCATCTCATCTGCTCCAGGGAGGCACATCTGGGAGGAAAGGGGAAGATGTAAGGGAAAGTTTTGGCTGCAAGATGGAGCAGCATGATTTTTTATTCAGTGCTTTGCTGGCCAAGCAAGGCTTCAAGTGCTGCTATTGCTTTTCTGTCAGCTTCTTCCACTGGAAACTCCAGCCCCCTTCTCTCCTCTACCCTGGATAAATACCTGCTGTCTCAAGACCTGCAGGAATGCCAGATGGAAAGCGTTCCCTTCCTTTCAGACTGGGCACACAGGACTCGTTCACAACTTGCTGGCATGTGCTAGTTGTTCAGAGAGCTGATCGGGCACTGCCTCCTCGGCACGAGCGGAGGAAAGCCAGGCTCCAGGACACAAAAGAAGTAAAGGAGAAGGGTTTTGCATGGCACTTGAATGCAGCCGACATGCCTGTGCTGGCAGTGCAAAGGTGTTCAGTGAGCACAACAGGAACAGGGCTGATCCCAAGCTGCAGGAAGACAATCTGCTCGGCCTCGTAGCTGTGCTGCTTTTGTCCAGGCCTCTCCAAACACTCATCGGACACCCCTGCCTCAGAGCAGCCCTCGGAAGCAAATACCTCAGGGAGGAAAATTTAACCTGCAGCAAATTTGAGGCCACAAAGCGAATTAGTGGCATGGTTTGTGATACCACCAGAAGGTGTAATTTCTCCATTCATGCTTGGGCACTGCTAGGTACCACTCGTGTTCCAGGGACAGACATACTTTAAAGGGGAAAAAAAAAATATTCTTACCTCCCATGCAGCATCAGCCTTCTCTCCTTGATCTAACCACTTCCAGTGGGAGGGCTTTCAGAAGGGATGGGGAGCTGGCAGTGGTGGGAATGCCTACAGGAGAAAAGGCAGGGTGTAGAAACATGTTGGTACACAGGGGGAGTAATATGGATGGCAGCAAGATGCCCAGGAGGGCATCTGTGTGCTCAAACCTGTCCCTGGGACTCCAGCAGCCTTTGATAGAACTTTGGTAGAACTGGAGAGATGAAGTGCAGAGTGATCCTAATCTACACCCCTCGTGGAAGTGGCAGAAAGAGGACTTGTCCATCATTGAACTATTTTCAAGTGACACAACTCTTAGGTAAGTGTTTCTGGAAACGTGACGGGTTTTCCTCTTGCTCTGCAGGATCCCCTCGCCTTGATGATGTAAAAGAGTTAAGTGCTAAATGGCACTGTGGTGGGTGCCAGAGTCAGCTTATCTTCCTGCAGGGCAAGAGCCCTCTCAGCCTTCAAAGTGGAAGAGAGGTGCCTTGGGACGTGGTGGAGAGGGCTTTGCAATAAGACCCGAGCTTTTGCTCAGCAGTCCCCTACCCACTGCATTTGAGAGGCGTATGCACATGCTACAGCGGTGATCAAGGCCAGATGGGCACTCAGACCTGGTTCTCCTTCACCTTGCCCTGCCCTCAGGTGTTGGGGTGTGGGCTTGGGGCAAGTCTCTGTGGGCTGGTGAGTTTAGCTCAGGTCCAAACATGGGGCAAAGCAGCACACCCGTTTCTGCCTCTTTGCAGGGCCCTGCTCCGACAGCGCCGCGCTGTCCAAGCTCCGGAGTCCTGGTGCTGCTCCAAGGCCGCCAGCCTTGCAGAGGAGAAGATGGTTTTGTTTAGCTTGCTTATATGAAGAAAAAAGTCTGTCAAAATAGGGATTTGGAAAGAGGAGGGGGAGCAGGAAGTCTTCCTGTTGGCATTTATTAGAAGGGAAATGAATGTTTTATGTTCAGGGGCCCTGCTGGGTGTGCAGCGCTCGGGGACAGTGGTGTGGTGAAAGCCTCCTGACTTCTTGAGTGCAGGGTGTGAATGTGATCTGGAATAAGCAAGAAAGGGCTAAATATAGAAGCCGCTGGCTCCTGTCCTGCAATGGCGGCTCTGCCCTCGCTGCAGTCCTGGAGGCAGCAAGTTCTGCCTATTGTTCCGGTCACATTCTTGTGTCCCATGATGGGGCCTCTGTGATGGAATAAAATGAAGAGAAACAGATGGGAAAACAATAACCCAAGGAACAGACCCTGAGCTTTGCTGGAAGCTTCCAAAAACACATAAATCCCCAAATGCATTTGTGCTGGATTAGGGAACTGAAGCAAAGCAAGGGCCAAGTACTTGCCTTCCTCTATCCCATGTGCTCTTGTTCCAGAGACGGCTTTCCCTGGGGGCTCTACCTTGCAGCAGATGATTGTAATGGCAACTCTGTTTCCTTAATGTTTTAATACTGGCAATTTCCCCAGCTGTCCTCTCTCGCACTCCCTGACCTTTTTGTCTTGCAGGCCCCTGGATAAGGTGACCACACAAGGAGCCAGCCCACCTTTCCATCCTTCTCATGTACAAGGGAGCTGGCTGCAAGCAAAACGTGGTGGAACCCTTGCAAGGCAGTGGTGCAGTCTCTCTGAGTTGCTGGTAAGTGCTCTATAGGAAGGAATAACTGTTAGTGACTGTGAGACGCTTGGAAGCAGAGAGGGACTGCCTTGAGCACTGAGCAGGGAATATGACCTGCCTGAAATATCATGTTTAGTGACCATGAAGGCATCAAAGTAATTGTAAGTCCTGACCCAGCTATACTTCGCTTTTTGTTCATGTTTGAAGTCAGGCATGATGTTTGTTATCTATAGTATCCCTTCCTTGAGTGTGTGTGTGCAAAACCCTTGGCGAGCAGCAGGGAGGATGGGTGACTGGAGATGAATGAATGAAGTTTGGTACTTTCTGCAGAACTCGCCTTACCTTGCAAAAAGCAAACAACTTGTTTACTCACCTACCTGTCTGTGAATGGGCTTTGCTCACACTCACCAAAAAACTACAACTGTTTCTTTCGCTACTGGCTTATTTGCTGCTGTCTTTTTGAGATGAAGCAGTTCCTCAGGGGATCAGACCAATGTTGCAGCTGGCCCGGGGGAAGAGTGAGTCAATCCTGTGGGGAGCAGGGACAGGATGGGGGGTGAAATGAAATGAGGTCTTAGTTTGAACCAACGATCTTGTGAAACCTCATCGTTAGGATCAGGGGCAGGAAGAAGTGCACACGCTGAAGGTGTGCTGCTGCAGCTGTGCTGTTACAGCATGGGAGCTCAGTCATTTAAAGCTAGATAAGGATCTATACACCAGCAATCTTCATTCTTGTTGAAATTCCCCTTTTCTCCCCCTGTTCCTTTCCCCAAGCATATATTCTTTCAGTCACCCTCCTCCCTGATATATTTGCTCTTTCTAGCCACTGCTCCATGTTAAACAGCTGTTGCTGCTCTGAAGGGACAGATATATCTCTATGCAAGCAAAGAAACGGTGAAACTATTGACGTGCTGAAGTGGCTTGGTCCAAAGCTACTGAAACCAACACCCAGGCTCACATTCTGTTTAAGGGCCTTTGAATTAAGCTTGGTGTTACTCAGCCATTTGTGGGATACAGGTTTTCTGTGTGCCTGCTCACAATAGTAGGGGGTATTTTCTACATACAGATGTGTGCTCTAGGATTGTAATTACATAGTTTATTAACTTTATTGTTCCTTGCATTTGAGTGGGAGATTTTTTTTTCATTTTTTTTCATTTCTTTGTGTATATGAAACCACATAGGAACCACCAAGTTGCGGGTACAAAACGAACTTGAAATCGACACAGAACACCGTGTTGTGCACAGGAAAGTGCATTGCTTCCTTTGACTGACTATTTTGCTGCCAAACTTGTTTCATATCCTGCATCTCCTGCTGTGCTGCGGCACTGTGATGCAGCTGATGTGCTCTTGTGTTACTGCTTCTACAGCTGGCTGTAAGGAGTACACCTAACAAAGTGTGTTTCAAAGGCAAGGCCAGTCAAGTGCAACTGGCCCCTGCTCCAGTTCATGTGTTTGCTTGTGTCATCTTGGAGGACTGTCCTCGGAAAGCACGCTGAGGACAGGGAACTGCGCCTGCCAGCCCCATGGTGCTACAGGAAACGAATCTTCCTGTTTTGTTACCCACCTCGTTTCTATTTAGGGTGAGCCCTGCTTCCTGCCGAGAGCTGAACTAGGGACCGATGGAGGTAGATTTCATGTGAGATGTGAAATTTGTCCTTCTTTGGGCTTCGAGCCACTGAGAGGCTTCTCATGCCATCTGAATGGGATGTGGGAGGAAGGAGGAAAAAGACTCCAGGCTGATTTTGTCTTTTAGGATCTGACTCCCATTCCTGTTGTCTTGGGGGAGAGTGGTTTACACCACCAGTCAATGACCTTTTCTCAAATGCAAAGTAACTATTTTCTCAGCAGACTAGTCATTGTGAAAGAAATGGTAGAAGGCAGGGAGATGGAAGCTATCTTTGGATATCTTAGGTCCAGTGCTACAGAGCTAGGGTGGGTAACACCAGTGAAGCCAGCAGGAAGAGACTTCTCTACCTTTTAGAGAGGCAATTGTGCAGTCTGGGCAGTGGTGGGGAGAGCAGAGTCTGGTTCACAAAGTGAGGAACAGGGAAAGAAAAGTCAGGGTCTTCGGTAGGTGTGATCTTGTCTAGCTCAGAGGTGAAGAAGGAGAGAATCCTCCTGTTTGCCTTGTCTCACTTCTAAGATACCAGCTAAAGCCTTTTTTGTGTGTGTAGGCAAGAGTCACTTTGGTCAAATGCAGTTACTGTTAAGAGGGGAAGAAAAACAACCCCAAACCAGCACATAGTAGGGCATAAATAGTTGAATCCTCAATCAGCTGAACACATGGAAGAAAAATGTTTGGGCTTGAATGAAGTATCGAATTCCATTTGGGTGGGATGGCATTCAGTAATGCCACGCTGCAGTGTTTTGTTTTGGAAACAAACCAGAGTCATTTAATCTTTTCTTAACATTGAAGCTATTCTGTAATTTGCAATATGAAAGTGCAGCTTGGGGGAGCTGATTGCATTTCTCAGTGTCTGTTCCTTGTGCTACACACAACCCTGTTTGGGTTTTTTTGTGTTCATGCTGTGAGAGCTGGTGGGAAGGTCTGCCTTTGGGAGGCAAGTGAACTGATGGATTTCACAAGCAAAACTGAATGTGAGCAGAACCATCTTCATGTTCAGAGCCCTACAGACCCCTTGGCCCTCGGGAATATAGTGGCTGGAGGGAGCTGTTAGGTCTCATCGCTGTTATGAACATGAGCTCTTGGCTAAGAGATGCTGGGAGCGATTGTGTGAAATCAGGAGCCCACCTAAACATGCTTGCGTTGTATTGCATGTATGGTCTGACTTGCAGGAAGAAAGAAAATTTCCTTCTTCTGTGATTTTTAGATAGCATTAAGACTTGCTCAGGCCCTGGATACCCACCCCATTTTTGAAATCGCAGTGGTATCAAGACCTCTTCCATGCAGTTTTGAAGTAGATTCTCTGAGTGCTATTGCCCTAGATATGGGTAGTTTGGTTTGCTTTAGAGCTCCACATCATGTTGGAACTAGTTTTATCTTGAAGCAGGAAGGATTCTTGCTGCAGTCCCTCAAGGCCTTATTGTGCTTGTCCCTGTACAATCACGGTGCTTAGCTGGAGGTGTTCACTTTTTGGAAAGAGTTGTCAAAGGAGTGACTTGCCTAAGGGCACAGACGTGCTTGGGGAGTCAGTGTGAGAGCAGGCCGTAGCTCTCCTGTTGCTGGAGCCAAAGGCTCTGCCATTGGCCAGCTTCCTCCCTGCTTCCTTGTGGAACCTAAGCCTGACCTAGCGCTTGTGCTGTTGATGCCACTGTGGTTTCTACTTACAGCCTGGGAATGACCAAGTTTGTTGTTCCTTTAGCAGTCAATTAGCTTCTGCAATGGAGAACAGACAGAAACAAGTTGAGGCTTGACTTATTCTATTTATAATTCTAAGCACCTAAAGTGCACGTGGCTGTAATGCTGTAGCAGGTATAGTGTCTTTTCAACTTCGGGAGATAGAGATTCCACCTTCCCGTTATTGAACTCACACTGTAAATCAGCAAGCAGATTCTTTACTGGAGAATCCTTTTTTGTTTTGTTTTCTTTGCAAGTGAGTGACTCAATGTTACCTTCAATATCATATTGATGCATGCATAGTTTTTAAAAAATAGTAGCTACTGTCTAGTTCATCCTGTCCTGTTCCAGGTAGCAAACTAATTTCTTGTATGTGTGGCCAGAAAAGCAGCTGTGAATGACTTCACCAGATACAGAGCAATGGCAAATCCAGCTCATGATGTATGTTAGCAATGTGAATAGCTTACCCCTTTCTCCTGCTCCTTGTCTCTCCTGACAAGAGTAATGGAATGTTAAAAGAATTATTTAACATATAATAGATATTTAAAGAAACACTTCTTCCTGTAAAGTGTGTGCATGGTTATCGACAACGTAAAGAAGAGCATTTTGTCTTTAGCTCCTGAATGATGGGAACTCGTAACGCAGTAAATTACACCAATATAAAAGTTAATGTACTCAGCTTTAACACAGATATTTTACTGTTATTATCACTATCGAAAGTGACATCCATCACCGTGACATGCACCCAAAAAGGAAAAAAAAAGCCTGATGTAGTTGTGTCTAATAACCCCAATTACAGAGCTCTTCTAATGCCTTTTTTATAACAGTTTTGCAGCTCTATATTATCTCCTATTAATGTGACTTCTCTCCTATCTATAAATTTCTCAGGATTGCCTCTTCCTCTCCACTTTCCATAATCGTCATTTATTATCCACACACTTCCCATAAAACAAGGCTATAGGTGACACAGAGAGATTGATGCTGACCTAGATACAGGCCCACCCCCAGCCTTTTTCTTTTTTCCCCTCCACAATAATGTGCTCTTTATAGTGTTGAGGAGGCTTTGTTAAAAGGTTCAGCTTCTCCTAGCAATTGGTCCTGAAAATAGTCTCATTAGCTGAAACTTTGCTTGATCAGCAAAGGAGCTCTTGGGGAAGAGGTACTGGGATGGGCTCAAGACGTAACCAAACCAGAGGAAACTCCATCCCCCTGCCCTGGCAGCTCCAGGACTAACTTGGACCTGCAAGGCAACACACCAGCAATGCTTTCTGTCTGCAGCTCTCTGCAAAAGAGCTGCCCAGGGAGGTTGTGGAGTCTTCTTCTCTGGAGATATTCAAAACCCGCCTGGACATGACCCTGTGCAATGTGCTCTGGGTGACCCTGCTTTGGCAGGGGGTTGGACTGGTGGATGGTCTCCAGAGGTCCCTTCCAACCCTAACCATTCTGTGAAAGGAGGCTTTTCCTTCCTTGCTGGCTAGAGTAACTGTGTACCTGATGGTGATTTTGCTCACGTAGTTTTGGGGGTTTATTTTAATGTTCCCACACTGAGCCTTTTCCATGGGCAGCTGAATACTCTGCAGGCCTTGCAAGGCTGCAGCACTTGTAAGTGCTCCTGGGGGCTTGCAGTACTGAAAAGCAGCCCGCTCTCTCGGAGGGGACAGGTATGGAGCAGTCCCTGGCTCACTGAAGCCAAGGAATTTAGGATAATCTGCGCTGGGCTGCAGGCCACTTTGCTGTGGCTCTTTCCAAACAGCTTTGTGCATTTCCCTGGAGTCTGCTGGGGCTTCCCAGCACAAGCAGCTCATTCCTGTTTGCCCAGGCTTCAAGAAGTGAAGCAGAGTGCACTTGTCCCCTCCGCATCACTCCCTGAGCCAAGGACACTGCCAAGCAGGGCACTTCTGTGACATCTGTGGAAACCCAGGGCAGCTGCACAGGCCGGGGATCCTGAGGAGTGGCCAGGTAGTGCTCAAGGAGAAGGGAAAAACACTTTCTTTCCCAAGAGTCAGTTAATTCTGTTTTCTGTCCCCCCATTGCTAAGAAAGCTTAGCCCTGTTGGCGAATGGTGGTAAGGGGTCTGTGGGTTTCTGCAGCTCCAACTTGCTTGCCCTTTGCCAGTCTTTGCTGGGAGACTCTTCTGCACGGCAAAGGATATCTCATTATCTCCTGTCCAAAAGGGAAATGCAGCTCATAGAGTAATTATCTCTGCCATCCTCACTGCCTCATTTCTTACCATGTTAGCATACTCATAATTAACCACAAAACCTTTTTTTTTTTCCCCTCCTTCCTCCCAGTTCTTGCGGTTGTACTGCACTGAGCAACTGAGGCACATTTGAAATAAAGCTCTGTCTGTTTCTACCTGCCTTGAGCTGAGTTTAATTCTGCCCTTTGGTGAAAATCAAAGGGAGAGGTCCAACTCCCCCAAACAGGAGGAGGCACGGGAGGCTCTTCTCTCTCTGCTTGTCCTCGCCTCTCCTTTCCCAGTCAGACTGTGATATGAGCCCTGTACAAAGACGTGTTTTTTGGGGGAGACCTTTGCGAGCCATACATGATGAGGTTGTCCAGGCAGCTGGCATAGACTGCCTGTGGGGTGCTGCTGGGGGAAGTGTGTGGCCCCTGAATTATAGCTCTATTTATCCTACCAGATTTTGGTAGAGTAGGATCTGTGGTTCCTTCAGGGAATTTTTGTAGTTTACATGTGTTTGTTTCTTAGTACCCTTGTTTTTGTCATCATTAGTAATGAAAAAAAAAAAAATCAATGAAGAATAACTCTGAGCCTGCTTTGGTAGATGGGCTGTGCTTTGGTTAGTGAGGGGAAAGCTTACACTGAATGCCGTTATTAATGAACCATTGGTTTGATTGTCTCATTACTGCCCTGAAATGATGTTTATATGACCAATAAATAAAGCTTTTATATGTGTGGATATATCCAACAACACAAGGGATGCAGAAGTATTTCTGAAGGCCCCTCAGTGGCCACCGGTCTGAACATCCTCCAAAACTTGTTGCTGATTCAATTTAGCTGGGGTATTCCCAGGAAAGGCTTGTTTCCTCCACTGTTTTTCCTGTCTCTGCCCATAGCAGTGGTGGGAGAGCAGGGAGCAGCTGCAGTGATTACTGGTAGTTATCCATCATTCTTGTGAGCCTGACTCTAGTACTGCACCTTGTCTTGGGGATTGTATGTGACTTTGGCCTTGCAGGGGCAGAGCCAAGGACTCATGACAGCCATCCCAGGGCTGTGAAGGCTGCAGATACTTCTGTCAAATTGTGGCTCTGCAGAGCAGGAAACTCCCTCTTCCTCTTCCCCAACAGGCCAGGAAACCAGCAGAGGAAGAGAAGTCAGCGTTCACAGACAAGGATCAGCATGAGTAGGTGGGCTGGGAGACAGCTGGGCTGCCCCTGTTCACCTCGGTGCTCTTTTTGACCAGAACTGCATAAGCTTGCTGGCCCTCAGGCTGCAGCCAGAGGAGTGTGCTGGAAAGGGCCTGCTCTGGCCCCCTGGCCAGGGAGCCCTCAGTTTGGCTCAGACCACCATGGCTGTGAGGCCCTTTGCTGCCAGCTGCATGTTTGAGTAAGGGAGGACCTCTCCATGCAGCAGGACACTGAGCAAAGGAAGGAAACATCTGCAGGCTGGGTGGCTGCCTGGACTTCCCAAGCAGTTACTTGGGTTTTATGACAGCAGCAAAGAGTATGTCCCTGCCTGTGGCAGGGGGGTTGGAACTGGATGATCTTTAAGGTCCCTTCCAACCCAGACCATTCTATGATTCTATGTCGTTACCATACTTGCTTGTTTGATACGGCCTCTCCACGATCTGCCATGTGGGCTTCTGAGCCGAAGCAGGAAGAGTAGTTACTGTGCAGCCAGATGGTTTTGTTTTTTTCAGGGAGATTGATTAGCTAGCATTGACTAGCCCAGCCCTGGCATCTGAGAAACAAGTACTTATGGCAACAAATGAGCTGTCATTTGTCCCCTCCTGAGCCTGCTGAAGGAGTTCAATGGACTTTTCCTCAGGCCCTTGGTACCTAGATGTTCTGTGCTGACATATGTTACCTGTCTCAGTTCTTGAGGTGTCTGTTGAAGCTTGTATGATGTGCATGTTAAGGGAGGACTGACTGGAGTTTGTGTGTATTTTCAGGATCCCCGGCATCTGTGAGGAACAGCTCTGCTGCCAACATCATGATACCCCCCGTGGAGGAAAGTTTTCTGAGCCTGCTGAGAGTAGCCCAGTTGCATGGGACGGTGTCAGGGATGTGACTACAGAGAAGTGCATATGCTTGCCTCCTAGGAGCCCCACAGCTCTGCAGAAGTGCTCTCAATACCTACGAGTAAGTAAGTCTTTAGAGTATGAATTTCTTGGATCAGACACTGTACAGCTCATGCCTTGTTGGTCCTTAATGAATGGGAAATGGCATCTGGAGAGGCTGTAAACTTGGCTATACTTATCAGATGGCAGAGAAGGTAAAAAATTGATTTAAAGACTATTCTTTGAAGCCACAGCTTGATTTGGAGATGTTGAAGTTGTGTGATGGGCATGTAGGTGTGTTAAGGGAGGACTGACAGGATTTGGGTACAATTTCAGGATCCCTTGCCTCCGTAAGGAACAGCTCTGCTGCCAACTTCATGATGCCCCCTCATCCTGCCATGCACGAAATACTTTTGTCAGGAGCACTAAATTAGGTGCTTCTGCCATGCTGGAGATTTTATGACAATTGCTGTAGTGGCAAGAAAGACTACATAATGCCCTTGAAGCTTCAGAGACAAAAGGTTCAGTGACACCACAGCTTCCCATGCGTTTGTTCTGAGATCTGTGCCCAGGGCTGGAGCACATGGACCTGTCAGTTGAGTTCCTCACTCATGGGCAGTGAGGTTAACTCCTTCCCTTTGTGCAAGTCTCCTCTTGTTTCCTGTACCCATTTATGACCTTCTTGGAAGGGCTGAAAGCCCCAGGATTTTCCCTTGAGAGATGATTGCTCATCCTTGAATAAGATGTTTACTCTTGCCTGTAATTGCATAGGGCTTGAGTGGCACCAAACCCTAACTGTGCTTCCTTCCCATCTCATTGCTTTCATGTAGAGACATGGGTGTGTGAACTGCTTGGGGAGGTTCAAGTTGTAGCACGATAAGCTCCATCTCCAGGCACTTTCCCAATCTAGTTTGTCAGGAGCGGGTTCTGCTTCTTGTTGTCCATTTATTGCAATCTCCAGTGTACATCAGTGTCTCCTGGCCTTTCTCCATGGCCCTACCCACCTCTGGCTCTCAGTAGACTGGGGAAACATTTACTGGTTTTAAAATCGGAGGACAGGCATCCTTTATTCCACTTTGAAAAATGGGGAGGTTTGGAGAAATGGAAGGGAAGGGACCACGGGTCTGTTCCAGTATTTATTTTGCTTATTGGAAAACAAAAACATTTACCAGGCTGCTTTCAGAAACGAGCAATCCATAAGCTTGGTTTTCATTAAAAAGGCACTCATTGTTTTTCCCCTGAGGATTTAGTGACATTTTTCAGAATTTTCTGTGCACAATAATTGTATTTTTTTTTTATCAAATTTTGTTCTGACTTTGTGACCACAATGAAGTTTAGGAAACTATTATTTATTGTGGGTTAAAAAACATTCTGTGAATCTGACTGCTTTCCTTGATTACTGGATCATACTGTGATTCTTCTCCCAGTTGCAAAACAGCATTGTAAATGCTTCTTTCAGACTCTGTGGGATGTTCCCAAACTGGCTTGGAGAGCTACTGTCTCTTATCATCCATTGCTCAGCTCTGTTGCTGGGACCCTGATGGGGAGAAACTTATGGATAGATGTCACAGGGAGAGAGAGAAGGTGGTATCTGAGCTCCCTCATCCTTCAAGGTCTGTCTCTTTCCTCTCTTCCCCAGACTCCAGAAATGGAAGTCTTTGTTTCTGCTGTTTTAGTTTTACCTTGGTTAGAAGTTAGAGAGTAAACTACTTCTCTCCATCCCTTCTATTGTGTTTTTTTTTTTGAGATGTCTCTTCTTGTAGCACTTCAGAACTGAAAAATAAGGTGTCCTGGTGATGGTGTTAAAAGTCCTCCTGCAAAGTGAGCTCTGATACATCCATATTAGCAGACGCCAGAGGCTGTTTAGCATTGCTTCAAGGATGGGGGTAGGGCGGATAGAAGAAGGTTTCCCCTTGAAAGAGGATTCTTGGAAAATCTGTGCTTGCTATGGAGGCACGGAGTTGACTTTTGGGGGCACCAAAGAAGATGTGGAAATGGGGAGGTGACCTACAGAGACACTAGACATCTGGTGTTTGCTGTAGCCTGGTCTCTAAGTCCCTAAAAGCATGTGAGCAGAAGGTCAGGGGAATAACTGGAGGTCAGGCATCCAAAGGGTCCTGTGTCCCCTGAGTACAGGCCTAGTGAAGATACCCACACATCACATCAATGTAGATCATGTATGTTCATATTGAGGAGAAGCACCTCTTAGATGGAGGGGGCTGCTTGGCTTCCAGGCTTGATTTGCTGCTGTGATGGGGAAGGTATGACTGTCTTCTAGGAGCTGAACCATGGCTGTCAGGTCACTTCAGGTAATGACAGCTGTAGGCCACTGTTTACCTTAGCTAAATCTGAGCTCTGGACTGTGAGTGCACAGTACTCATCTTGTTACCAGTCAGCTGAGCCCTACAGCATGACCCTGTCTTTTGCTAGAGAAGCCCTTGGGTATCCTCTAAGGCACCTGAGAGATGGTCAGGTTAGGTTAAGAAAATAACCTCTGCATGGATTTTTTCTTCACCCTTTCCCAGAGGGGCTGTTGCCTTTACATCCTCCTAGGACACATGGTGACATTTCATTCCTCTGAGGTCAACTGATTGTGGCCTTAACCAGAGAACATGGATCCATCACTGCTTTACAGTGAGACTGGAGGGTTTTTAAAGAACATGCCATAATTCATCCATGGTTATGGATTATAAGGCAGAAGTGATCAAGTAAAATCTATGATGCATCATACAGGAGGGAACGCTGAGCTGCTGTTAATCCTAGCAGAGCAGCAAATGACTGTGTGAGACGGAAGACCATAGAGAAAAGAGCCTAAATGTATTTATCTGCTTCCCATTTGTCCCTGCAACAAACATCTTAAGGCACAAAATTATTTTAAAAAAACCAGCTTCCTTTTCAGTTTATGGCTTGAACTTTCATAGCTAGATATGTAAATAATGCACAAAGTATCTTGGTTATTCTCCTGCGTGTTAACCTGCTGCAGCCAGTGTAATTGCTTGCAAATATTGCGTACAAGAGCAAGGGAAAAATCAGGTTTGCTCTGTATTTATTGCATTTCACTCAGCTTAGCCACTGGAAGCAGCTTGAGTCAGCTTTGCTTCATCTCTCTCACACCCTTAACCCAAAGCTGCATTGGTTAGGTTCCTAGTAGAACTGGTCGGGAATCTTTTGAGATGATTATTTGTTAGTAAATGCTGCGTTATGTAGATTATGACTTTTAATAGAGGAATGTAAATTTTGGTTAAAATTTTTGTGGCTACCTCTTGTATCCAGAGACACCTGCTCACTCTAGTACAGCCTGAGATCAGACACTCAAGCTAAGATGAGAAATCTCTTACCTCCAGATCCAGCCACACATATCTTCAGCATCTTTCTCTCTCAGCTTTGGACTGTTGGCTCTTCTTGGACAGACATGTGGGGTTGGGTATGCTCTAAACTGTGGGAGCCCCTTTCTTTTTCCTTTTTTTTTTTTTTTTTTTTTTTTTTAAGAGTTTGAATTTATGCCACATCAAATAGTTAAATAATCAGTCCCTGAAATATGTTGCAAAAAGGACAAATATGTTTCTTTAGATAACTTTTAATTCATGAATGAGAGAGATGGAATCTTTCCAAGAGATTAAGCAGGAAAAATGGTATCTGCCCTTGGACTGTGAAAGTTTCTGCCTCTGAGGGGGCTTTTTGAGATTCCTCTCAAGACCTGCCCACTGTTGCAACTTCCAGCGAGCCAAAATGCTTCTCACCATGGTTGTGTGGCTGTTCGAGGGAGCCAGGCCTGGACAACTGCATGACATTTTAGATCTGGTTTAGCAATTGGTAACCAGCGCCCAAAATCATGGCACAAATTGGAGCACCTAAGAAATCTGGGACTGGGACTGGTAGAGTGTGGTTCTTCCTGAAAGTTTGTTGACATATGGGCAAATGGAAGCAGCAGTTTGCCTCAATTCCTGTGTCAACACTTGGGCGCAAGGCTTCTGGTTGACAGGAGTGAGCCCAGCTGGTCTCAAGAGTGAAATCTTGCCTGTTTTATCTGTAGGAGGTAAGAGCTGTATTTACTATTTTTACTTTTTTTTGTTGAGAAATAAGTCTTTCACCTCCAAAACAGAAAAGCTCTCTTGTGTTTGTGTGTGAACACCCACAAACTGGAAAGGCCAAATCTCTTGCTTTTCCTGTCTTCAGTGCAATTTGTAGGGAGCTGCCTTTGCTTGCCCACGTCCCCAGCTTCTCTAAAGCGCTGTGTTTGCAAAGCTCTTCATGTCTGACCAGCCAAACTCTGATTTGGATTTATGCACAGATTGTTTGAAGTTCAGGGACAAAACCTAGGAGGGTTGATTTTATTTTGTTTTTCCTTCTTAAGGGGGGCCGGGAGTCTAGGCTGCCAGAATCGATTGGGCTGACTTGTATATCTTCTCTCCTGAAGCCAGCTGACAGTTTTAAACCATCTTTTAATCAAACCTTTGTGGTTAAGATTTACTGGGAGCTTTTTTACAAATGAAATGCAAAATCTGGTGCTCTTCATGTGGAAGACAAATTCTTGAATCTGGCTTCCTGTGTATTGACAGAAATGTGGGACTTTCAGGTATATATTGATGTGTACATGCTGCTGAGCCCTGCAGCGGTGGTAGATGCTTCCAAATGGCCCTGCTCAGGAAGGAGGGGTGTCTTGGTGTTCGAAGGCAGGTCCTGCGAGCCCCTTGGATTTATGGAAACGAGGGCCCTGAAGTGAGTGAATGGGACAGGTACCTATAAATACAATGAGCTAGTCTTGCACAGAAAAGCTACATCTAGCTTTATAAACAACAGCAGCCTTTTAGGTTTCCTAGGAGGTCTGGCAGTCTTACAAATGAATGTGCTGCTAGTTGTCTGAGACCAGACATCAGAAAGCTGTCCATGAGTGCTCTTGGCCCACTGTCTCTTTTTCCCTGCCCCCATTCCCTCTCTCTTGGTGGTTTGTTTTCTTTCTTGTTGTTTTTGCTTACTGAAACACAGACCCTGCCTGGCCTACAATCTCTGCTGTTGCTTGCTAAAGATGAATGATTCATCAGGCCCAACCTGATAAAATTGTGCAAGCCAGTCACCAAAGTTAATCAGACCAAAGGAAAGAGAGGAGGGAAGAGAAAAACAAAAACAAAAGGCCTCAGAGCTAGTTCTAATTTTCGAACCTCCCCTGGGAATTTAAAAATGCATATATGATGTTCTCAGCCGGGGTTCTCCATCCTCCTCCAGCCTTCATTGGGAAATCAGAGAGCAACCCAGGCGATCGGTTTTAAAGTGCAACTTCCGATGTTGCAACGCAGAAGAGCGTGATTCAACAGGCCTCCGACTGCCTTCCGATGGCTCATTCATGGCGCCTTATTTGTTAATAGCGCTGGGGAGCAGGCGGCTGCGGTTGCAACCTGCTAATCACTTCCACTCGGATTTGTTGTGTCACACCAGCAAGGATTGAGGTGAGGGGGCCGAGGAGCTGCTGACATGAATCATGCAGTGCTCTGCTGTGTAATTAGGAAGGAGCCCTGTGGTTCTCGGTGCACTGGTGAGATTTCTCAGGTCTGAAACATAACAAAGACTGCCACCCACTTTAGCAGGGAATTAGCATCATCCTTGCTGATCCTGAAAGAGGCTGAGCTTTTGCTGGAGACCTGGTTGCTTAGGATCAGGGGGAATTGGGGTTTGGCCAGACAGGGCAAGGCTGATAGCTAGGTCATAGCGGGGAGGACAGATCTAGGAGGGGGGAGAGTGGCAACCGAGAGGAGAGTGCCTGGGGGTGCTCTGTGTGAAGGCCATCACTCCCTACTTGGTGCGCGGCTGCAATAGTCCTGCTCACGTCCACTGTGTGACTAAACGAGACAGAGTTGCACAAGCGGTTGCAATGGGGTGTGCCTCTCCCCTGCCTGTTTGCTCTGATGCTCACGGGGTTCCCAGGGTGCTGCTTCCCCATCTGCAGCTGAAGAATATCCTTTAGTTTCTCTCAGCAGGTTGCAGCAGTGTAGTTGGCAGCGGTGTGCTGTGCAGGGCTTCAAGCCCAGTGTGGCTGCAGGTCCCTCTTAGCCACCTGTGTGCTGTTGGGGGCTAGCAAGAGAGGGTCACCATTACAGTCACCTTTCATGACAGTTTGTCTGGCTGTTCTTTGCATCCTTGGTGCTTTTGGCCTCAGGAATTACACTGAGCTCTTAGTGAGCATAAGGAAATGTGTTAAACCCTGAAACCTTCACACCACCAATGGCCTCGTTCCAGAACGAAGAGACTAATTAGTCAGTGAGAATGCTTCAAGGGATTCCATCAAATTGTCCTTGATTCTTTCTAGCCTCTGAGTCCACATTACAATAGAGAGGCATTCACTTTACTCTCTCTCATTTGAGGTTAATTTTAGTCTCATTCAGTTTTGGTATATTTGGTATTTAACAATATTGTATCAAGACAACATCTCCACATGATTTTAATTTAGAATGATATTACTGTGATGCTGTCAGGAGAAAACCACTTGCCAGACCCTCAGCTGCTGTGAATCAGCAACAATCCATTGATTTCAGCAGGGCAGTGCTGATTTATTCCAGCCAAGGATCTGTCCCACCCTTGCTTAAAAGGAAAACCCATTTCCTCACCCTGGTTACTGAAACATTGCATATCAAGATGGGATGTGTCTAAGCCACCTCCTTTTACTTTTCACCACTTGTGTCATTTTGTTTGTGTTTTCTGCTACTTCTCATTTTTTGCTGGGGCAGTGAAACTTTTCTGTTGGAGGTAACTTCACTCGAAGTTCACAAGCCTTGGCACAGCTGAGTTTTGGGAGGATGGGTTTAATGTTCCACTGAATATGAAAAATGAGATTATCTTCTGCAAAATAAGGCTTCTGGCTGTAATGTTTCAGTTCTTGTATGTAAGCTTCATGCTATACAAGGCGCAGTGAGAGGGATGTTTCCTACTGTTTTCTATTCTTTATGCGGTGTTTGAAGAAGCCAAGGGTTGGTGTGTGACTGCACTCTTCAAGTCAGAGAGGACCTGAAGAGCTGGGTACCTCTTGAGACAAATTAGACCATTTCAGACTGGCTCTTGTGCAACTTCTCTGCAAGAAATACCTTTCACGGGCTAAATGAGAATCACTTCATTTTTGTGAAAAAGCATCTGCTTTCCACAGCACAGTTGTATTTTTCTGTTGCTGCTGTCAAACTGCTTTGTTTGAGCACCACAGATGGCAGCTGCATTATCCACTGCATCCTTCTTTATGAGGGGAGACACAATGGCACGTGAGGGAAGGAGCCCAGCTCTGATTTCTCATCCAAAGGGTCCCAGGAGCTCTTATGCCTGGCTCGGAGCAGGGCGACCCTGTCTATGCATCAATATGATCCACATGTTTGACAGAAATCCTGTCCAAGTTAGTGGCTTCTGCCTAGGTGACGTTGCAACCTCAGCCACCTTCCCACGGCAAAAGGAAGAAATCTCCCTTTTGACAGGTAACAGGAAAAACAATGATGTATAATGTTATAGGTTGGGTGTAACTGCCACCCTTCATTTACTGCCTTGTAAGAAATTATTAACGCTCCTTTGTGGAATCAGGGAGCTGAAACAATGGTGGCCTCCACCCCAAGCACACGTCACTGCCCAAAACAAAGGCACAGCCCCAGCCTACATAGGTGTGGACAGGTTTCCTTGGCTATCAGCTTGGGAGAGCCTGGCAGGAAAGGCAGGGGAGACAGCCGGGCAGAGTAGCAGTCAGTGCTTTGTGGTCTGACTGATGGTGAAAAGGGAGCGGAAACGGGAGCAAATAAACTGAGTCCGGCATGGTGAGGAGAGATTTCGTACCTGCTTCCTACATGAGCAGGATTTCTGCAAAGAAATAACTGGCACTGCTGAGAGGCAGAATCCACATGGAGTCAACCCAAGGCTCTGGTTATCCACTTGTCTGAAGGAAAGTCACTAAAGAAAATGAAATGAGTTGGAAAACAGAAGGCATTGGCAGGAGAACAGCCTGTTACTGGAATATATTTGTTGTATGGCAGTAAATGGAGGAACCTGATTTGCCTGGCCCTGTGCAAATCCCACTAAGCACTTACAAACCAAGAAGTGATGACTGACGCAGAGCAGAGGGGCAGCAGGGGGAGAGTGAAGTGCTTTAAATCTCTCATTTTCATTTGACTCAGTTCCAGGATGACACAGTCCACCCTAGATTAAAAATAACTACAGAAGGGAGTAGAGCACTTTTTTTTTCTTTAATCAAGCTTCAGGGTGTCTTTTGGGAGCATCACAGGTTTGATTCAGCCTCCTTATTTAGCTTTTATGGCAGCCTGTCATCGGAATTGTACCATCGTGGCTGAAGTAATACTGTGGTGACTCGCAGCTGTGACAAGGACCTTGGGCTGCCTTCCTCATTGTAACATGACACTGTAAGGAAGGCTTAGCAGTATCCTTGTTTTTACCCAGAAATGCTTTTCATCCAGAGGTCAGGGGCAGTAGGGCCTAATGGATCAATACTGATTTGGGAGCTAAGAGGTGTGACTTCTGTCTCACAGTGTAAGTTTTTGGGAGGACTGTTGGGAGCAGGGACTGACACTTGCTATGGCTTTTCATCACTTCTTTCAGTTACCTTTCTAGGTGCGTCAGTAGAAACACAAACCCACTGTCCTTTTGAGTCTGGTCTGTGAAAAAATACATCCTGTGTCATTGCTGACCTCATGCAGATTTCAGCCAGATTTGAGAAAGTGGAAGAGAACTCAAAGATACTAACTTCCAGCTTTTTTTTTTTTTTTTTGTAGATTTGTGGAGATAAGCAGTAGCTAGGAAATGAGATCTAATTACTTCTTCACACCAAGTTGCAGCAAAAGTGCAGATCTTGTTAGAAAAGCGCCCCCCCTTGCATGCTCTTCCCAGAGGAGACAAAGTTCTAAGTGACTGGGGTGGGGTCATTACTGTTGGGGTGCAGAGCTGCTCGATCCTGGGGAGCCTTGGTACAGAAATCTCTGGGACACCCAGTTACTGCACAGGACATCTGGACAGGTTTTCCGATTCCCTTATCTCCTGTCTGCTTGGAATGGGACTGTAACAAACTGCCTTGCTCTGCACCAGTAAATGTGATCTCCTTCAGAGTCATCAGCTATGAGTGGTGTGAACTGGTGTAACCAGGGGATGAACAAACCTTTGCCTGTTACTGAAAGATCTGCCAGGTTCAGCACGGGAAAGTTGGCTTTGAGGCCTCCTTAGTAAGGTTAGAAGGCGGCTAATAACTCCTTTCCTCAGCGTAGAGCTGATAAAAACTAGAGCTGGCCCCAGCCCTGTGAAAGCCATGGCTTAGTCTTCCTGGGCTCCTCAGCCTCCTGGCTGAGACAGGGAAGACAGATTTGCAGTTTGGTGGACAAACTGAAAAATAAGGCAGAAAAGGCAGGAATCCCCTCTTTAGGGGATGGCAAATGAGGAAGAAGTGATTTAGCTCCATATTTTGCCTTTGTTCAGCTGGCAATATATTATCTCCAAGTAATCTCATCAACTAAAAACATCAAGTTAAGTTTAAAATGGCTGCTTCAAAAGAGTTGGGGGTTTGTAACCCTCAGACTTTTTATTGCCAGAATTGTTTGGGGATTTAAATAGCTTCATATGTTTTTCTGCAAATTTACTGTTTTCTGTAAAACCAAACTAATTACCCAGCTGTCTTAGGGTTGGATGGGGTGAGAGGTGCCTCGCAGAAGAGAGCGGCTGCAAGCAGACAGGACTCACTCTGCCAGTTCTCTCCAAGCGCTGTGAATGGTGCCGTAGGGCATTAGAAATGCTGCTGTCATCTGAAGGATGTTTCATGCTGCTGCAGACCAGAAAAAAACCCCTTTGCTAGGAGCTCAATCCCGAATAACGTAACGAATCCACGTATTTCTTGGTTTTCTCCGTTATCTCCTTATGCTGCCTCACAGTACTATCTCTCCCCCACCCTTCAGGGTGTTGTGAGCTCAGTGCGTGAGCAAGGGAGTGTTACGCTTCCTTGTAAGGAGCATACACTGAACTTACCTGCTGCTGCTTTGCCTTGCAGGAAGCGTGACTCGCACGGATCCTGCTGCTTATCTCATGTGGGAGGCAGAAAATGTCTTCATCCAGCAGTGAGGTAGGAGTGACCATATTTATATAGAGATGGGGCTTTTCAGTGGAGGGCTGGGCTTTTGCTGCTGCTGTTTGTTGTGATGTGCAAAGCCCTCCCATCAGAGATGGGATCCTCTTGTGCTAGGCACGCACAGATAGGAAGAGATTGTCCTAAATCACAAAAAAACTCAAAATAGATAAAGGGAAAGCTGGGAAAAGCTGCAGAGAGTCATTGACTGTCCCATGTCCTTTTGGTGGGCTAGTGGCACATGGGCCCAGCAAAGTCAGTTCAGTGAGCAAAAAATTAGCTTCTCCAGAGAACGTGTCCAGTGCTCCTTCAGCTCAAAATATCTGGTTTTGGCACGTCATTGCAATAGTCTCACACGCACTCAGTCAGAGAAGATGGCTGAGCTCGTCATTGCCACAGTGTTTTTTTTGTTCTGTTAGTTTTCTGCTAGTTCAGTGAACTGAATTGGCTCATGGAAGCATCTCTAGTACGTCAGTGTATGGAGTAACAGTGGAATCAAGACTGGCCCTTCTGACAGCTGTTAGATTAAACCAGCCACTCTGGTTTACTCATTCCTAGTGCCTCTTCTTCCCTTCACAGGCGGGTCCCTGGAATCCCTGAATTGCTGCAATTTGCAAGTCTTCTCTGGTGAATGAAGAAGTAGAGACCCTGCTTTCCAGTGTAGTCCAGGCAGCACCATTTGCCACTGCTGAAACTGTCTACATGAAAGCACATAGGCAGGTGGGTAGCTCACAGCTGGAGGGGGACTCCCAAAGTGAAAGAGGAAAACAAGGAGTATCTAGTGTGCGTTTGAGGGCTGCTCACTGAAGCTGGCCTTGCAGTGAGAATTGATGAAGACTTAACTTACAGTCCTTCATGGGTTTATTTTCTATAATGGACAACGAGTGGGCTTCAGCCTGGATTTTTTTAATCCATTTTTTTTAATCTCCATTCTGGGGTTGAGATTGCAGCACCTCCTCAGCACAGTACCTGAAGCAGCTCTTAAATAGGTTGCCAGACTCCTGCAGTTCTCACTAGAGCTACAGTTTCACCTCTGGTTCTTCAGGCTAGCTGCACGAGGTGGATTGAAATTTCAGGGTTTCCTTGCACACATGTTTTTTTCTTTCTGACATTTCATCTCACTTTCCTGCTTTCAGGCAGGCTGTTACGGCTGATACAGCATGAAACTTTGGAGGGGAAAGGCCTTGGAAAGTAGTTAACGATTAGGAAGTGATGGGTAGGTTGCCTGGGGAGCTTGTGGTGCCTGTCCCTGGAAGCTTTTAGGATGAGGCTGGCTATGTGCTTCAGCCATGCTACTCAGCAGTGGGGACTGTTTTAAGATGGAATGTGAACTGCTTGTCTTTGCACCATTCCTTCACCTCTGCTTTGCAAACAGTGCTTGCTAAGATAATTGGCAATGACGAACTCTCATGGAATACTGCAAGTGTGTGAATAACCACCTAAGAAGTATTTGGAAATAGCTGCTCTTGGTATTCAGGGTTCGAGCTTCCAAACAAGAGCTCCAAATAAGTGAGCAAGAAGACGACACATGTTCTCTTAGCTGTGGGTACCCTTTGCTGAATGGGTGTGGGCAGCAAACCCATGCAGAAGCTGTTAGTAATCCTCGCGGGCTCTGATGTGGTCACACTGAACCAGAGGCTTTGTGTTATATGTGAATGCAATGACTTTACTTTCTAATATTTGGCTGGCTTTAGAAACCATCTTCCTTTTTTTCCACCCTCTTGTTTTCTTTCATGAAGGTGACATTTCTTGTTGGTTTGGGGTGTTTTAGTGACTTGAGAGGAATGTAGGCTTCTCGGAAGCACATAAGCTATTTTGCTCTTCAGTAGCATCCCTCCTCTGCATATGGACAGAGGAGACCTGGGTGGAAAGAATCAGTGTCATGAAGATAAGGAGAGCCACAGACGTGAAAGAAAGCCTCTGAAGCAGGATGGAGTGTCAGAAAGGCTGTGTTTTCTCAAGGGATCTGTGCATTGCATGAAATGAAATGATCCTGCCACCTTTTCTGCAGCAGGTAATTGCATGTTTTGTGTGTGCTGTGCTTGTTCTTTGTGACCCAGAAAGCATTTCTCTTTCCAGCCCTTAGCTCCTTCTTTGCTCTGAGTCTTTTGATTTGTTCTTTCTTGTTCTCTTCTACTCTCTGTGCATGAAGCACAGGCCAGAGGTGCCTGCTACCCCTTTGACATCTTCTTAGCACAACTGATGCTAGCCAGGCTTTGAAACAGAAGCAGCTGCAACATGAGGCCTCCCCAGCAGGTCTCCCATCCTGCTTCCGTTCCATCTCCGTGCGCACATCCGGAGGAGCCCGTCTGCTCGCAATGCCATGGCTGCAGCTTCAGCCAGCCAGAAGTCATCTGCAGTTTGCCTCCTGTGACACTGAGTCACAGGAGAGAGGAAGGTCTTGATTCACTGTCTCATGGGAAGTGCTCTGGCTCCAGGCTTCCCTTAGCATTTCCTCGCTTAGACACCAGTTCAGCAGAGCATTTGAATAGAGTTCATTGAGCTGCTGTCTACAGCTCACTGCCCCGCCTCCAACATGACAGAAAATGTCCTTGTGGCACTGATGGTTCTTTCCTGAAGAACAGTCAACTGTATGAAGTGGAGTTGGTTGCTTTGATATTCCCTATTCATGGCGAATGCTAAAAATACTTGTTAAAAATCATGACTCTGGTGCCAGAATTTTTTTTTTCCTTTTCAGCTTCTGCAAACTCTGTCACTTCAGTAGTGGGGAAATATGCATGTATGATGGAGAGAGAGTTCTTTTTTCCCCACTGCCAAAAGAAATGCAACATTTTAGGGAGAGAAGAAAACTTCCCATTGCTTTCATTGGTAATTGAAACTTCAGAAAAAGTGTCTATCTTTTCTTTTTTTTTTCTATGATTTTGGAGCAGATTTTCCACTTAGCCACCTTCTTGGATGTATTGGCCAGCTCTGCTTTGGCTTTGGTCCAGAAGTGTCTCTGATCTGCAAAACTGTCCTGGAAACATCACTAGAATAGCCTTTCCTGTGAGATTTCTGCTTCCTGCTGGGCTGACAATGCAGCTGGATTCGGTGGGATTTCCCCTGTGATGAGGGGTACATGGTGTGGATGCACGGTAACTGAAGTCTCAGGCTGCTCCTGGGCAGAGGAGGAATTTGTGAAGACCACATTCTACTTAAATGCTTGAGGTTTTCACACTTGAGGGTTTTACTAGTAGGTATTATTTTAAATCCTTCACGGTTGGAAGCCAGCCTTTAGATTTGTCAATCATACGAAAGAAATTTAGTGTTTGGAGTGTTGTGCTGGGACCCCAGAGAACTATTTTGGCAAAACTAAGAGTATAACACCGTCCATCTGGCTATGGCTGGGCAATATTGCTTCACTCCTTTATTCCTTCTTTAATCTGCTGTTGGCTCACCTATGGCAGCTGGAGGTACACTGATAGTGTCACTCAGACATCAGGTACTCTGACAGTGTTAGGGGCCACTGGGTGCCTGTCCCAGACATACAAGGAGAGGTCAGTTCAGACAGGTTTTTTTATTTCTCCCTTTCCCAACCAAAAAACTGGAGCCCTGTAGCTCCAGTTGTGCAGAACTGGATTGGGAGGCAGAGAACCCATTCATTTTACATCAGTGCACCAACCACCATTTGAAGGTAGTGGTTCTGTGTCATTCAAGGTGATACTGAATCCCTAAAGCCTCTTTCTAAATCCCTGATGCCTCCTGTCTATCTTCCTGAGATCTGCTGTGTTGCAGACCTTGCTTTTACAGAATCTGCCAGTCTGGAAGGTGCAGCATGCTGTTCAGATCACATTTACAGAGGGCTCATGCTAGACTTAAGCCCATATTATGTTTGTTCCTCTGTGATGCTTATATTTGTCTTGTACTTTGTCTGGGAATTTGGATTGTGTGTCTTGGCTGGGCTCTATCGTATATGTTTAATCCCAGCTTCTTTGCTCTCCTGCAGGGACTTGCTAGGGAACAGGAAGTAAATGGAGTGTCTTGTAGAGAGGGCGTGTAGGGAGAGCTGACTTCCAGCCAAAAACCCCATCCAGCTACAAAAGCAGCTATTTCAGCCCAAAGAATTTGTAAGCAGAATTATTTTCTTAGCACCTCATCATGCTTCCTGCAGGAGCTGGGGCAGTCAGACAGGTTTTCCATCCTGGTAGGCTAGGAAACATGGGGTGCTTATTTAGATAAGTTGGTGAATACTGCTTAGTGATTGCATGGCTGAGAGAGCTGTGTGCGGGTGAGGGGGGAGAAAAAGTCTCGAGGTGTGAAAAGGGGAACACTTCGGCCAAATCAATACTGGAGGTTTGGAGCCAAGTTTCAGCCTTTTTCCTGTGCCTGCTAATTCCAAGCCCCAACTAGAGCAGGTTTTCTGACATCTGCAGCTGGATCTTGAAGGGGAGTGTGTGTGGGGGTGTGTGTGTGTGCATGCCTCAAGCACAGTAGAAAGCAGGAATTTTCCTAGGCTGTGACTCGAAGTCTACCTGGAGTTCTGGCTTTGTCCTGACTCCAGGGCCCGGGTGAGGCGAAGTCTCAGCTGTCCAAGCATTGGTCCTGTCTGGAACCTCTTCTACACTGAGAAGTATCTGGAGTTAAAAAGAGCGAGTGTCATTTGGGAGAGACTAACTGGCACACAAAAGTAGAGAGACCTGCTCCCTGTATCTGACATACAGGTCTCGCTGTCAGTTCTTTTACAGAAAAAAAATCCCCCAGGTCTTGACAACAGACATAAGGAAAGCAGATTTGTTTGCTCTAACAACACAGTTAACTGTAGTGGTCTGGTTCCGCTTTGCTCTTCGTTTCCCCACTGGCCCGGAGTGGGGAAATTCCTAATCTCAACGCTTAGACATGCCCTCTTTGCCAAGCCTCATCTTGCCAACGTGGCTTGTGTTGAGGCTGAGACTGGGAGAGTAAGGCCTGGTGGCTATTTTTCTAAGACTGTAGCAATCTTTTGCTGGTGCCCAAGGGTCTGCTGTGGAGCTGCTGCTTCAGGGGGCTGGTATGGAGCTGCAGGGGCCTTCTGGGCAGGTCCTGGCCAGGGCTGTCTGCTCTCCTCTGCCCCAGGCGCTCATGTCCTCATGTAAGGGATGACTGAACCATGCAGAAAGCAGCTCTGACACAGTTTACAGCCCTCTGTGTTAAGATAATGCCAACTGGTGCTGCTTGGCTGCACTGTCTGCTTCCTCCATCCTGTCGTTACTGGGTGGGGTGACAGCCTGTTCATGGTGCTGCTGTTACAAATATGGTTTCCCCCTGTGATTGTGAACAGCATTGCTGTCCCGGAGACAGGAGACAAACTGTGGTACCACAGTTCAGAGAGAGATCTGGGTTCTCCTTTTCTGCCTCTTTATGCCATTGCAAGGCCCATGGGACTCTAACTTACATTCTCAAAATTCTCAATTTACAGTTTGGTCCCAGCTGGCTCTGTTGTGCCCTGCATCAGCCTCCAGAAAGCCTGTATCATGGGACAAGAGACCTTTCAGCTGGAGAAGTCAGTGTTCAAGCTTGGCCCAGATCCTTAGGTAAGGGGTAAATCTGCCTTTGTTTCTCAAACACAGCAGTAAGCAGCAAGTTCAGGGTCAAGGACGGCAGCACAACCACTCAGTGCAGAGCTGTTTGGGGGATACGTGTCCTCACCCCTGCCCACATATGTCTGCCTTTGGGAATGGTTACAAAATTGTTTCTCTGCAACTTTGATGGCACTTCCTGTCCTTTATTGCACTCCCTTTTATATTCATAACTTTGGTTGATGATGGCAGTAATTCAAGAGTGATGTTACAAGCAGTCAACTGCTACCAGCCTTGCTGGCTGGCTGCTTCAGGCCACCATTTCAGAAAGCTCGAGAAACAGGGTGCTTGGGGAATGTTGCTTGTCCTGAGCTGAGGCTTTATTGCTATGAGCAAGCCTTAATTACAAAGCAAATGTTACTTCTAGACCAGATTATCTGAATTCTGTGGCTCCCTTACACATGCAGCAGGATGCAGTATACTTTTCTTCCTGGCCCAAATCACTGGGTATCACTTGCTGTGTCAGCCTACATGCAGGGGTGAATTTCATTGCATAAAGTGGTGCCTGTGTATGGATGAAAAACAGATGGAAGCATAATGTCAGCCAGCAGCTAGAAATTAAAGTTAGATAAATGTAAGCTAGAAATGAGGTACATGGTTTTAACAGTGACTATTTAACTGTTGGCACCAGTTACCAAGGGATACAGTGGTGGTTCTGCCACTTGAAGCCTCTGAAGAAACCATGTCTTGCTATCTCAACTAGAAGAAATTTGGGACATCAGATGAAATTCAAGAACATTTTTATGCAGGAGACCAATATGAACATTCCTGCTGCCCTCTTAAAATCTGGAAATGTAAAAACAGTCTCTTTAGAAGCCCTTGGCATTCTTTAGAATAAATATTGCTGTTCTGTGACAATTCCTCTTTCCCTCTCCTTAACGCTGTTTTCCTAACATGTTGCTCTGAGCTGGTGGATGGTAATCAAAACCGGTCATAAGCTGTGTTCATTAAATGCCGCGGTATGTCTGTGTGATGTGGAGTGGTAGTTTATACCCAGATGTGAAAGAGAGGCTGGTCTATGAAAAGGCTTCACGCTGAGGTCATGGCTTGCTGAGTGTTTCTTTTGGTGGCAGTATGGTCAGAAGCTTCTCCTTCAACTCCTGCTCCTTTTCTGCTTTTCTGTTTGCCTTTTTTTTTTTTTTTTAAATCTCCCAACACCATCATATGTCAGAATGTGATTTCCTTCCAGCTGCAAAGGCTTTCATCTTAAGAGCTTTCTCACTGACTTTCAGCCTTGGCTGTTGTCTTAGGGCTACCTGAATTCGTGTCTCCAGACCAGGCTGGGAATCTGGGGATAAGCTGGCTGTTGCTGAAAGAGGTACCCATTGGGAGCTGCTTGGGTGGGAGAGAATGGTTGTGGCTAGAGATTAACTAGGACCTCAGCCAAGAGCCCTGGGCAGTGGTAACCTCACTGGCTGGCTAGGCCAGGTATAACTGTGCGAGGGGTGCTGATGTTTCTGAAGGAAGTAGGATAGAGAGTGATCTAGTGACTGGAAGGTCCAAACTCTTTCTTGATTTGACCTGAGATTTGGGAAATTAGTGGTTTTGAATCCTGGTGGTCCTTGAATGGCTTTAGGCTATGAAAGGAAGTCTGTGCCACAAACACAGCCTTACTGTGAAGGACTGTATTAAAACTGGTTTCCTAATTGAGTTTTTGTTTGCCGGGTGTTTACTAAGTGTGAGAAACCTTCAAAGTTACTCTAAATGCTCATTTGAAGTTTTTAAAAGTTTTATTTTATGTGTCTCTAATCCTATTACCTATTTTGGGCTTAGTAAATTAAAAAACCTCCAGCTATTTCCTTTGACTTGCTGAACTTAAGGTTGATGTCACTGTTGTAATCTAGTATCAAAGCAACACAGCACTACGGACGTGTTGATCCCCTCAACAACCAGTGAACTGCTCCAGGCTAACCAGGGGGTGATAAAATGCATCTCCACTTAACTGCACGCATCTATGTAGGAGAAGTATCTTCCCTTACCTGACATTAGTCAGGAAACCTCTCCGGCCTGCCCTGAAGGGGTGGGGTCCCTGAAGTCTGTGGATTGGTGGGGAGGTTATGATGGATGTGTCTGTTAAGCTGTATTCTGTAAACACAACACCTTCTTCTCCACCCAGTCATTGGCCTGCCATCTCCTCCCCACTCTCCCAAATCTCTTCTGCATAAAAGAAAGTAACAATTGCAAGGTCAAACTTTCAAATTCCTGGGTGCTGCTTATGCATGCTGTTGAGTCGATCAAGTGGTATTTGAAAAGCACTAAGGATCTCTGAGATCAATGCAACAGATTGTGAGGTCAGCTAGACCTATGACACCCTCACAGAGAAATGGAGAAATGTTGGAGGTCAAAGGTTTGAGGAATAGGATGAGGAAGTTACAGCCCCATCTCTGAGTCATGATCTTTCATTTTGCCCTTCTGAGAAGGGGACCTTTGTGCTTTTAGAAGAGCTTTAGTTTTGCTTTCTAAGTGTTCCCTTTGATTTCAAAGGGAGGAAAAGTGATTGTAAAAGAGGAATGTTTGTGTTTTCTTTCTCTCCTTTCTGTAAAAGCCTTGCGAAAGCACGAGTCGAATTCACTTCTGGAAAAACAGGGCTAAGTCAGTGAGGGGAGCGGGGGAATATGGTGCTTTCCCACCCCAAGAGTGAATCTTGGCCTGATATTGGCAAGTGACCTCTAGCTCCCATCTTGCTGTGGGTGACCTTCTGAGTCCAGACTTGGAAGCTTCCATACAAGGAGCAATGGAGCAGTCTGGGATACTTCAGCCTGGAAAAGGGACGATTTTGGGGTTAATGTGACAGACCTACAAAATCTGGAGTCCCATGAAGAGAGTGGATAGGGACTGACTCTTCCTACCTTCTCCCATGCAAGAACTGGAGGCCAGCAAATGTGGGCAGTGGGGTCAGATTTCAAACAAATGAAGGGAGGTGGTTCTGGATGTACCAGGTGATAGATCTGGAGAACTTCTCGTCAAAGAGTGTGGTGGGTGCAAGGTGTACTCTTGTGTTCAAAGGAAGACAATAGTGTTGCAAAGTAAGATTTGTTAGGGATTACTAAATAGGTAAACAATCTAAGGCCAAAAAAAAGACTCTTCAGCAGAAAATAATTGAAGGCTAAGTAAATAATTTGGGTTTGGGGGAGGGAAGTACCATATATTTTTGGCCTGGTCTTACTCTTTCCTAGTTGTCAACTCATAGTTTTTGTTGGAGATAGTAGTGGGCTAGATAGACCCTTGGTGTGGACCCATATGGCTGATGTAGGAGTTCTGAGACAGTTAAGCCTGGAGACAATATTGTTAAGTTTTTTAGTCCTCCAAAAGAAGCATTGGCACAACTAAAGCTTTTTAGAACATCCCAAGGACAGCTGATCTCCTTAGAAATGGTTTCCGGGCCATTTCTAAATTGTCTGTAGTCTCAGTGATTATTTCCATAATGGCCTCCTTGCCCACTAAGCAGTAAATGAGAAGGACTCAGCTTGCACAGGGAAGTATCCTCTGAGGTATGAGGACTTCTGAGGGAGGAGTAAGGCTGCTATGCATAAGTGGGGACAGAAGAGAAAGGGGAGGTCTGGGTGAAGGTGCTGCAGTGGGACTTTGGAAACATAACGTTTGGCAAGCTGTATTTTCTTGGAAGGTTACACCTGGCTGCAAACTGATAGGTGGATGGGAGAGCTGGGCAAGAGTCCACACAAGCTGGACTGGGCTGGAGTAGGAACTGGTGGTGAAAAAGAAGCTCTGAGCTGGAAGGTGTGGGCATGTCTCATTGCTCTGTTCGCTCTTGAGCACAACCAGGCCAAAGGAGCGATGCTGGCTGTTGGTTTTCTCAGCATGGGAAGCCAGGCTCTTTCCTTTCCAGGTATTGGTACAGCAGGTCTGACAACTTCTCAGAGGGATTTTTGAGGGACTGCTTAATGTCATGTCTACATGGACCTTGTGTCAGGGAAATGCCTATTCGCAGAACTGTTTTTCTGAAAGCAAAACTGCAGGACTTTTTCCTTTATTTTTCACTTTAAAGGACTAACTTTATAAATTATGTACCTGGCAAAACCTGCCTCTCCCTTTGCGATGGCCAGAGTATGTTTTTGCAGCCAGTTCTGCGTACACAGGGAATCAGGGAGCAGGTGACTTCAACTTAACCTTCCCTCTGAGCTTGAAGAACAAGCCAAGGCAATACAAAAGGGACCTTCTAAGAGACTTGTGCAGCTGCACAGCCCTTATACTGGCCCCATGATCTGTTTATCTTTTGCCTTCAAGGAAGTGTCAGAGTTAGGGGAAGCTCCCCCAAGTGGGATGGCTTAAAAGACTGTATCCTCTGCTGGGAAGAGCACATGCTTCTTTCTTTATAAGCCATTTGATATATTTTTCCTCTCCTCCTCTCTCTTCCCCTCCTCCCCTGGCAGCAGGATCTCTGGCCATTGCATGCTTTTCATTAAATCTTTCTGAACGTAAGCTCGTATGTTCTGACACGGGGTCAAAGAGTACCATGGCAGGGGTAAAACTCAGCAACAGAATGGAAAGCTTTTTCTGGTTTTGATTACTGGACATCCCCAGTTATTGCGGAGTGTGTTCTTGGCTGGGGTGTGAAGACTGAGTTAAATATCACCCGGAAAGAAGCGTTCCATGATGCTCCTGAAACACTGAACTTCTCCTGAAATATGAGGGGGGGAGGGGGGACGGGGGAGTTGTGTCTTGGCCAATTTCCAGCCTCTCTAATGCTATTGTCACTCTTATCCCACATGTTCTGCTTTTGCACTAGCTATTGGAGGAGGGTATTTAACTTCCCTTGCTGATATGAACAACTGCCACTGTTGTGTGGTTGGGTTTAGGTTGTTTGTCTCTAATGAAAGCCCCACACTTAGCGATGAACTCAAATAACCAATTGCTTACTCAGCTTTGCAGCTCTGTTATCTGAAGATATAATCACTTCCTGCATCTTTGTTTGTCTTTGCCTCTGTGCTGCTGTACTGATGGATCTGGGAGGTACGGTGCTGCTCTTGCAGCTGCTTTTCTCTGCCCCAAGGCACATCAGTATGTGGGGAGGAAAAGCAGTTCGTGGTTATTGCTACGTCTTCTTTCAATGCTTTAGACACAGGCTGCTCTGTAACATGGAATATCGTCCCTCTTATTGCTGAGGGGGGAGCACAAGGAGCCTTTATGTCTATTGCAAAAACTGTGGAGTTTGCACCTAAGGAGGACACTGGCAAAATCCATCTGTAATCTCTGGGCAAGTGCAGAGAGGCAGAGGAGGTGTAAGTTAGAGGGGGCTGATCCCCAGTTACCCGATATGAGCATTTGTACTTAGATGGCATGGGATCTGTGGGCATTTCTCTTGGTGGCTGGCTATGTGGTACTGGCCAAGGCTGCAGAGATGAAGTGTCAGGGCCCTGAGTATACCTAATAGGACTTAATTGCTCTCATGAGCCTGCCCATGGGCTCAGGGTCTCCCTTTAAACTCAGTCCATGACTTTCAATTGCTCCCTCAGCTATGGTGTAGGTGTACCTGTCTCCCACTCCATACAGCCATGCCTGTGCCTGGCCATGAACCTCAGACTGGGACCTTGACCCATGGACTGACTTCTCAGTTAGACGTCGGACCTGCCTAGTGACCACTGGACTGTGTCTGACCTTGGTTACTGTCATTGGAGCTGACTCTGACCTGCAGTTTGACTTCCCGGCTTGACCTGCCTTATCATGACAAATGATCTGGACCCTTGGCTGACCCTGGCTGCCATCCCCAGGCTTGGCTGCTGGTCTTGATTATGTCCTGTGGGATGGGGCCCTGGCTGGCAAGCCCTGCCCTGTTGTCTGAGTTATCCTCCTCGACTCCTCATCCGGTAGGGAACTGCCGGCCCTTGCTGATCCCTCTCCCTTGAGAGGTCTCTATGGAAGGGGTGATTCTTTGGAAAGACTCATCTTGGTGTGAAACACTTCCTCAACTAGTAGCACAGCAAAACAAGAGCATGTGGCTTCAGGGATATCCTGTCTGCCCACTGGGGAAGGTGACACCATGCATCAAAGCTGTGCCTTCCTTCAAATCTCCAGTGTGGTAAATAGATTCTCACCAGCTCATTAGTTGCAAAATTAATTAGCATTCCAGCTGTGGGATGTGATGCAGTTCTTAACCCAGCAGGCTGGCCAGGCAAGAGCTTCTCTCCAGCCTCAGGAAAGGATGTTTGGGGATTTGGCGGTTTCTTTCTTATTTGCTTTTTAGGCTGCTAATACTTCTAGTGTTTTCTGCTGGGATCAGCAATCTGCCCTGTACTGTGGGGCTTGCAGCCTCCCAGGACAAGAAGAGAAACCACTCTTTTGCAGAATCCTTGCTAAACAGGTTCCCTGAAAAATATGAGGAACTCCTGATTGCTTGGTCCTTGGAAGCAAAGATCATGACATGCACTTACAGAGAAGAAACAATAACAATCAACAACAGACAGGAGGAAATGGCTCCTCCAAGAATAGGAGCCAGACTAAGGGAAGAAAAATGCTTGGGTTAGATAAGTTTTATGAGAAGTGGGGAGAAAATGCCGAGAAAGCAGGGGTGGTAAAGGAGGGACAAGGGGTGGGGAGCCACCCCTGAGGAGGGGATGCGCCATGTCAAGAGCCCACCTGTGAAGCGAAGCCTCCTCGCTGATAAGACTGCTGAGGTGTAAACTGAATTGCTGCAGCATTGTCCCATTGGAGACCAGGCCCGGCTAAGCCAAGCAGTGCGTTTTGCTCTAGGGCAGCTGTCTCAAGGGAGGGAGCAGAGGTTTCCTTGCAAGAGGCATTGCCAGGTCACCCCGCTTACTTGGTGTTCCTGATGGCAGCTGCACGTCTCCTCCTGAGGGGCAGGCAAATACACAGAGGCAAGTGTGTGGCAGCTTCTGCTGGTTGCTGCTGCCTCAGGAGGATGGAGACAGCTGTACAGAGAGGACTAGCCCTCCCAAAGAGGTCTGCATGGGGCTTGCAGTGCAAGAAACCTCTTCTCCCCCATGATGTGTACTCTTAATTCAGCACTATTTTGTACTAGGTCCCTCCTGCTCCCTTCTCTTTCCTTGCTGAGCTTGTCTCAAGCAGATGGCAAATAAAACCTATTTTTCCCCTTTTCTATGAGGCTTCTAGCTTCACCTATGATTGCAGATAGCGGAGGTTGCAAGCTCTTGCTAACCTTCAGAGATTTATAGCAAAATCCTTTGCGTGTGCTATGCACCTCAAGAGGGCAGAGTATAAAGGGTGTTTTGGAGATGGCTGGGAGATGTCTTTGACCTTTTGGAGATCCCCATTTGTCACTGAAGGGTAAGGTGGGCTAACTGTATTGTCACTGGGAGCCTCTGCTCTCTTGTTTCTTCCTAAATGAAGGGATTTGGGTGACCCAGCAGCCCCTGTTGTGTTTGCATGCAGTAGCCCCAGAGAAGCTTTATTGGATATACTACATGCAGCTCACAAGGCACAGGTCCTTGTCAAAGTAATAATTCACACCATGTTCCTCTGAAGCTTTTCTGACTATTGCGGAGACGAATCAAGGCTGAAGAATCTTGTTGCAGAAAATAAAGACAATTGTGTTTTCCCCACACAAAGTCACAGAAGAGTGCTGTTGTGTTGCTTGAGATTGGGACTGGATTAAACTGGAAGTCTGGAACTGGGGACATGTGAACAACTTGAATCAAAGCTGAAGAAAATTTTCCTGTGATCCCCTGTGAAACATAATTGACTTACCCAGATAATGGGTGTTGTGTGACTCTTAATGATTGTAAAACCAGAATGTGTTCCTGCTCCTAAATTTAGTTTGCTTTTTTCTTGCACTTTATTGAGCAATTTCTTCCTTTGGAACTCTTAAATATTGTCTGTATTATTGCTGTCACTATTCTGCCCCAGTAAAATGTAAAGTAACACAACCCTGCTCTGATTATACACAAGATGCTGAAATTATCCCTAGCTTACCTAAGTCTGAGCTTCTAATGGGACTGCATTGAGCTGACCTGGTTTGGGGAAAGTATTTCCAGCTGTTAAAGCACTGCAGAGATCCTCTGTCAAGGCTTGTTCCTACAGACTAGACTGTCCGTAGTGTTGTCACAGCGGGAAAAGATGGGTTCTTAATATTTAGTAACTTGCATGTGCACTACCAGGTCAAGGCAGATCCTCAGCTCCTTGTTACCTCTAAATTGATGTGCTAACATGTATATAGAGCTCTTGCATGTCCAAGATGTCATCTGTTACCTGCTATCTGAAATCAAGAATATGCAGTTCTTTTCAAATAGTCAAGAACCACTCAGATGTGATGCTCTCCTTTGCTAGGCTGTCCTGAGCCAGTATAGCAGTTGTTGGTCTTTCGAGGGAACTCTGCTCTGAAGTGGATGTTGCTCTAGGTGAACCCATTTCCCCTTGTTCCTCTTTACCATATGGGTGGGGATGTGGTTCCCTCTGAAAATCAGGAATCAGCTAAAGATACGCAACGCTTCTTCAGGGAGAGCTGACTGTAGTAATGATCTCTTGCTTCCACTCATGTTTTTTATTCTGTTTTGAGGCAAATCTAGATTACCACCCAGGAGTTGCATATATTATAATGACTCAAAAATGTCTTTAGGGTACATTTTCTTATGTAATGCTGATTTGCCAAACTTACCTGTACACCATTTTGCAGATGTTTTCATCCAAAACTGAGATGGTTTGCTTTCAGATTGACCGAAGAGAGTATCAGCACCTGAGTTCTTCTATGCTGGGATTTCACAATGAGACAGATACTGCTGCTGGTTCCAGAGAAGAGCTAGATTTTACATGTGTTGATGTAGAGTAATGGAAACCTCAATCTGCCCATTACCTGCAACAGCTAGGAGGGATTCCTGCATAATCCTACCTCCCATATCACTGGAAGATCTGTGGGATGAGAATGCTTTCCTGCAAACACAGATTCTGGCTTGTGCAAAAGGCAGGATTCGGATGTGAAAAGGTTTTATGGCAAATCTTATATTCCCAGTGGGTCTGGTGTTGAAAGACTGCTACTTATACGTTATATACTTATACGTTATATACTTATACGTTATATACTTATACGTTATATACTTATACGTTATATTAGACGTCTCTCAATCAGTGGTGTTTACCCTTCAATATATCCACCCATTTCATAAATTAAAAGTAGCTACATGTTCAACTAGTTTTTTTCTTCAATATACTTCCTATGGTGGATGCTTCCTTCCATGCATCATGGATGCATGATAATAACACATTCATTGGGAGGGGAGCTGTAAATTATCAGCTCTGCAGTGGCCATAAGCAGTTATTTTCTTCCTTATTTGATTCTTCATGATGCTGTTAACCTGATACCTGTTCACTTCCTGGGATAAACTATAATCAGAATATGGGGAGTAGGAATCCTCTCTCCTGCTGATTTTGTGTGAGCCTCAGTAAACTTTTCTGTCTCCTTTCTTGTAGATGTGACACAGGCAGTTAGTAGAAGTAACTTGTTTCTTGAGTCAGGGTGCATGGCTTGACCTGGAGACTTCTGCGTCCTGAACTTCAGACAGCAATCCTTAGCTACAAGCCTGGATCTGTTATGGAAAACATTAACAAGTAGCTATCCTCCAAAATGAGCTGCAGAAAGTTATGTGTAGCTATCCTTTGCAGCTCTTCCTTTTTGAAAAAAGTTGCCATCACTGATTAATGATTGCTCTGAATTGAGGGATTTGCTTTAAGATGGCAACCACATTTCCAAATACTGTGACATGTTGGAGGTTTAAGAGAAAGGTGAATAATGAAAAGCAATTTTACACCCCTAGGAAGCTTGACCACAAAAAATATAGCAGGTGTTGCACAATGCCATAGCTGAGAAGTGACAATCAGGCTTTTCCAAAGTGTGCTCCAGGTGAGTTTGCTCTGTATCTGGAAGGTGTAACTGGAGGAATGATTCCGATCTCTTAACTGAATGAATACAGTGTTCCAACATTGCTGACACTGGTGCTTTGCTGCTCCCCTTCCTCTGTTCAGTGCTAGAGGAAGAATGGGGCTCGTGGCTGGTTCTTTTTGCTGTCTGACAAGGTGAATTCTGCCAGTACTGCAGAGTGAAATTCAGAAGTTAGCTCAGCATGTGCTTGGTTGCTTTACAGGATCCTTGAGTTGCATAGGAGCAATCAGCATTCTCATGGGGTATCTGGCTCCAACCCAGAATATGTAAGGCTGGTGGCTCCCTCAGAACATTGGTAGGAATAGGCTGTGAGGAAAATACCTTGGAGTATGGAAAAAAATCATCAGGAATAATGCTAAGATTGATAATGGTAATGAAACTTTAGTCTTCATCATAATACACATGAACCCTGGGTTGAAAATCTGCTGCTCCACAGAAACAAAGTGGCTGGTTGATCTCTGTTCTTATCTGTGAGATATGTTGTCGGCTTTTCCACTGACCTTCTCATGGCTTCTTCAGACAGCTGGATCAGCTTGTCTTCTGCTGGAGTGACCTATTATTTATCAGCTCATTATCAAAGGATTTACTAAAAGCTTACGCCAGAGGCCAAAGGGTCAATATCCAGAAAGTTCTGCACTTCTTCCATTATCCCTAGGAGGTGAATCGTATGTGGCATTTGGCCTTTGAAGTAGCCTGAGCACGTGAGAGGCAAGCACGTCTCATCTGTGAACTTGAGACACAAGTAAAGTGTGTAAATGGCTCTCTGCCATCGTTTGGTTGATCCTGAGTAGGAAGTTAAGTGTTCGCTTGCTCACGGCTCCCATCTCTTCTGCTATCCAACCTCTCTAGTGAACATAAAACTTGTAGTGGTATTGAGGTGGGAGAAGCAGATAACTGAGAGTCAGCGAGAAGAACCCGCTTTCTGTGATCTGTGTACTCAACTTTCTTACCTCATCACCAATAAATACTTGAGAAAAAACTCAGTGGCTCAGCCTTTCAAGGTGATTTTTGAAGCTCTTGCTTAGTTATACATAAAGAACCCGTGGGGTTAATACATTCAGAAACAGTCCTGACAAAATGGAGGGCTGAGTCCTGTCAAATATACAGCAAATGCAACAACTGAACAGCCCAGGTGATTGCTGGAGAGAAGGAGATGTGATTAGTTATCTAAAAGAAAGCAAATATTGGTTAAGGGCTGTTACTTCGAGATGTTCATCTTCAACCAGAACCAGACATGTTATCAGAAAATCACGTTTGTTTCTCTCTTCCTCATCAGTCGTTTAATGGAAAATAATTACAATGGATTGATCCTCTTGAATGTTTTGAACTTATCATCCCAAAGCCAAAACCCATCAGGCATACTGCTACTTCTTTTCTCTTGTAAAAAGGTCACATCTGAGCAGATAGTCAGTCCTTCAGAGTTGAGCGTTGGCAGAAATAGTCACTCACATCCCAGCTGGAGTCTCCTCCTGTGTGGGACAGTCTCATTAATGTTAAGAAGCTTCTGTATTTTTGGACACCTGGAAGCTGAGCAAAATATTCAGTTGATACCTCAAGATGTTCTGATTGGTAAGAGATTGTGAAAAAAGGGATGACATTATGCATTTGACAATCCTGTTGGTGTAAAAAATTGCATTTTTAAAAATTTTGCAGAAAAGAACTTAAATCTGCAAAATTCATTTTTTTTTTTTTCCTGAGAAAGCTGATCTGTTATAAAATAGAAACTGTTTCATAGTAATCAATTTCTCTGGTTCCTCTGGGTGGGGAGGAACTACAGTATCCTGTGATGCTGAACAAGATGTGCTAATAGAGCTAATCCTTTATTTTCCTCTGTCCCACAAGAAATTTATACCTGTTGAAGGGCTGAGTAGACTATTGAAATGCTCCCTTTTGGCATTGTGTAAGTCCAGAGGAGCTACTGAAATGGAAATCAGGTTCCCAAACCATCACCCACAGGAGGAAGAGAGAGCTCTTCATTGATTGCTTTCCGTTAAACAAGGAGAGAGAAACGGGCTGAAGTTTTGGTGCAGGGGAAAATGGGCAAAATGTCTTGAGGTCTACACTTGGTGTCCGCTTTGGTTGTGGAGAGGCACCCTCTGTTCTTTAGCAGCCTGTAGAGTATTTTCCCAATGAAACACCATTGCGGGGACATGGAAAACAGGGTAAAAAAAATACAAATAGGGATGAGACATCATTGGCAAGAAACCATGTTTCTGAGGGTTTATGGGGAAAGCGTCATTTGGTTATTGTGAAAGAGCAAAGCAGTCTTATCTATGCCACCAGCCTTTGAAAATGATGATGCCATGTCAGAATGCCCCCTGCATTCTTTTTCAGTGCATTTGTTTCCTTTTCATCAAGAGGTTTGGGAAGTAAGATGTTGTGGTTTTTGTCTCTTAAAGCTGTACTGCCTGTCTGGATGTTTGCCTCACATGGATCAAAATTGTGAGCAGGGAGACTGATGTTGTCTGTCCGTCATCATGTAGTGATTTGTAGTGCAGGACTTGCCTCTGAAGACAACCAGAGAGGTCTTCGTCCCTTTCCAGACTCCTGGAGATCTCTGAGCTCTAAGCTTCCCCTCTAGAAAGGATGGTTTGGAATGCAAATTGTTCAGGTCAGGGTTTTTTTCCCCTGTAGCTTTTATCAGAATGGCATTACTTTTGTATATCTCATTTTATGTTTACCTTTCCCTCTGTTCTGATATGTTCTATTGCCATCGTGCCCTGAGAAGCACCTGAGGGCCCTGTTTCTCTACCCAGTCCCGATATAAACCAGCCTAGGACTACGTGTCCAGTGAAACTGTCAGTACTTGATCCTGGCTGCAGCATAATGTCTTTACCAGAGAGATACTTGCTCTGAGAACCAAATATATTTTCACCTTTGAAGCCCAAGCAGCTCTGTCAGACTTAATTAGAAACACACAAGTGCACATGTTCTGGAGTGGCTTTTTGCTGTTTCTTACTAATGAATGTGCTAGAAAGTAATTTTTATTGTAATGCTGACTGTTCAAATTGAAAATTACAATTGCATTTTTGCTGGAGCTGGGCTTCTAGATGATGGGAGGTGTTAAATACATAAGGTGTTGCTGCATGGCATGTCACCCTACCTCTAGCTCCAAAACCAGAGAAGCTACGTGCTAGATTTTTCTTTGTAATGAGAAGACTGCCTAGCCCTAAAAATGTACTGTTGAATTATGTTAACAGAGTTTCAGGGGAAACTTAGATTAAACTACAACTCCTGTGAGCTACGGACAGTGGGTCTGGAAAACATGCACCATCTGGAGCTCTTGTCTCCAGAGCTGCTTTTCTGTCCCTGGATCATCACTAGGTGAATGTTTCCTCCCACCCTCCTGAGATTCAAGTGGGGAAAACCATCAGAACTTGTTAATATTCGTTTCCAAAATGTGTTTTGCCAACTCTGCTGAGCAGGAGCTTGCAGCATGATGACACTTTGCTAGACTTGTGCTCTTAGTGAAACCAGCGGTTGTATTGTAAGGGAAAGGTGAGCATGGAAGGGAGGGAAAATACTTTATTTTGAGCTGCCCTTCCACAAGGCACTTCAGTTACATTAAAACCTTTAGATCAACAAGTCTGAAAGAGCAATGTGCAAGACAAAAGAGCGCAGGAGAAATGCAGAGCACCAACGGCTGGGAGTGCTGGAGGAAAAATCCTTCCCCCTGTCCTGGAAAGCCCAGCACTTGCACACGGCAGAGGAAGGATGAAGTGCAGCTGCCCTGGACAATGTCTTCTAGGGAAAATTCCTTTCTGGCCTGAAGTTTGGCACCAAGATACAGGTGAGACATTCCTCAATGAGCCCTTGAAGGAGGAAATTGAAAGCAGAGATAGGAACAAGCTGTGGGCAATTTGAGTTGCTTTAATTATTCAATTAACTTTGCACCAGTGTGGGTAATGAGAAGATGGAGAGTTCTGATAACACAGTGAACTATTACTAGGGAATGCTCAGGACTTTTTGATGACTTGCCTGGTAAAGGATCGTACTGAAATGAAGACCAGAATCACTGTAGGAGCCCTTCAAGTGCTGGGTTCAAGAAAGGTGGCAACTAATGCTTGGGAAAGAGAAGTTTCCCTAAGTTCCTAGGCTAACCTCAGCTGGGCTTTTCTGCTTGCCAGGTACTGTTACTCTTTTAAAGCATTTTACTCCCCAGTTGAGTGGGGTCAACCTGGGGTTCCTTACAGTCTGCACCTGCACTCCAGTTTTCAAAGCCATTGTACAGAATGCTGCCATCCTTTCAGAATGGTGACTGGGGAGAAGGAGTGACAGCAGATGGCTTAGGAGATGTGAGCCTGAGGAATGACCGTGCCTGTCTTTGCCAGCCCAGCAGCCAGGAAGAAGGGGACAAGATGAGCTTAGCCATGGGTGAGTGAGCTGAGCTGCTTTGCAAAAGCTTGGGCAGACACTTTCACCTCTTGCAGTGCCAGGGATTGCCTACCAGTGTCTAGCTTTTGGTCTTGGCTGTAGATGCCAGGAGAGGTCTGCATGCTTTCAGTATGATAGGGGAGGGTCAGGCTTCCCCTGGTCTCCTGTGTGGTGACCCTAGACCCAGGTACATCTAAGTAGGGTTATTGAAAATGCATATGAATAGGGTACTTGGAGCCCTTAGCTTTGTAAATAACTATTCATAAAGGCTTTTGAAATGCAGTGATTCTGTCAGCACTGCTGTATTCAGACTTTCCACCCTCCTCTCTGTTTCTGCTCTGTTGCAGAACAACATAGAAGTAGCCATAAAGCTGTACTTGAAATAAAGCCTGGCATACCAGATAGGCGATTTTGTGGCCTCAGCCACCTGGTGTAAGGCAAGGTTGCCAGGGTCACGGTGGGTTGACTTGTCTGTGCCAGCTGTGGGAGCCACTAATTGCAGTGGCAGGTGGTAACTGTTACACCTTTGATTTGGTGGCTTGGGGAGCAGGGGAAGAACTCTGATCCAGATCAGACTTGGATCTAGGGAAGAAGGGCTCTCTGAAATGAAGTTGGAGCTGCTCTGGTTGAACAGGTTTGGAGTTTTTTGCTTTGGGAAGCTCGGTCACTTTGCAAGTGTGAGAAGGGAGAACACGCCTGGCTCCTCATTTGTGTGGGAGATTTCTACTATTTTTATTTTCCTTCAGTCTCAGAGACTGACAGAGCCTAAACAGTGTGAATCTGTGGGTCTCTGTGTGGTTAAAGACTGGGGCCAAGCTGTGAAGGCATCTCTTAAGGAAGAGAATTTTTACTGAGAACTCAGTAACAATTTGAGATCTGCCCCAGGGCATGTGATGTTGTGCTGGGTGCTATTTGGAAGCGGCATCACCCTGAGAGCTCCTGAGTTAAAGGTGACTGTGAGTAAACAAGTGATCTGGGTTTTATTGACTGGTTATCTTATGTGTATCTGGGGAAAGACCTCTACATTCCCATGCAGTTTTCAGGCCTTCCCCACATGCAATTCCATCTCTGGTGCTTGCCTTGGGACTTCTTGCCCTGGCTGTTCAAGTAATAGGTCTGTTGTTCCTGGCTTTCTGTTCCTGAGTGCTTTCCCAGGTTAATGGAAGATTAGAGCTTCTCCGACTGTGCTTTTGTTTGAAGTGCTTCAGGAAGCTCTACAATTCCAGCTGGTGTGCATAGGCTTGAAGAGAGCAGTGTTGGATGTTGCTGGTGGAGAGGCAGGCCACATGGTAGCAGGGAGTATAGTGCAAGCCCCTACCCAAATACATCACTAGTGGCTGGATCCTAACCTGTGAGTTACTTGGGTAGCTGTTTGCTCACAGGCTGCACAGGCCTGTAGGATTGTAAAAAACCCTGGAGACATGGGGGTCAGCTGGATAAGCTGTAAGGGAGCTGGAGTTTTAAAAATGCAGGAATTGAGAGCTGAGAAAACTGTTGCCCTGTGGGGAAGTGTTGAGAAAAGGGAACAAGTTATTTCTGCAGGTGGTTTCTAGTCCTCTCCCTTTGTAAAGTGCTGGCTACAAAGAAACCAGGATGGCAGAGGATAAGAGGTGGCTGCCCAGGTCAGCAGGGGAATTGCAAACTCGGAAGTCCTGGTGTCACAGTGCTAAAATCCAGGAGAACTAGAACAGGGCCAAGCAGGAGAGAAGCGCAGGCTGTTTCTGCTATCTGCTTATAGCACTGAGATCTGTTAAACCTGTGTGAAAACCCTACAGCCAAAGAAAGTGTCAATCAGGAAGCTCAGCAGCACGAGGGGAGTTCATAGTCCCCTTATTTGCTTGTTCAGAAGCTACCTTCAACACAAGTTGATTCATCTGGCAGACGACTGGCTCTTTGTGCCCATGGGCAGGAGGGGGGATCAGACTGCTCTTAATTGAAGTTCCTGGGTCTGACTTGCCCATCTGGCTTGGTTCTGTGATAAATTACAGTGTGTTCTGAGAATATTGTATAGGCTTGAGTGTTGGTGGGTCAGTTGTGATAAAACATCCCCGAAGTACCAGTGAGATGATGATTAAGCTGTAGCTAGTAAGTAAGCTAAGATATGTGTGCTGTAAGTAATGATCAACAACAAAAAGAACCAGCAGGAGAAGGGCAGGACAGGAAGAGAAATGTTTCTGGTGAAGAATGTAAAATGGTATTTTGTTTTTTGCAGAGCCTGTGGAGAACGTGGGTGGTTTGACTGGAAGGTATTTAGAGTTCTGTCCCTATCATGGCTGAGGGAGTGAGCAATGGGTGTACCATACTGCTAGGCAGCTTGTTCCTCACAGGCATTGCTGTATAACAGATACATGTACAAGCCACCCTTAATGTGTCCATTGCTCTTAAAATGATAAATTTAACGTATTACCCAAGGCTCCAGTGCATTGCAGTTCATGCAACGAAAGCAGGAGAGAAAAAGATGTGGAGGAGGGCTACCATGTGCCCTAGGGAGTCACAAGGTGTCCCTCTTCTCAGCCACTTCTGCAAAGTGCAAAGACCACCCTACTATCCCACTCCACTCCTTGGGGGGGTTTGATGGTGTTTTACAAGTTCCTCAGGAGCAGCCTTCTAGTCTTGAGCAGCACAGCGTGAGCTATTTCCATCCTCCTCTGCGATGTAGCAGATATCTCTGGCATGACTCTGAGTCAAACTGTGTCAGTCAGCTGTCTCAGGAGCACATGCGAATCTCATTTAGGCCTTTACAGAAAAGAGGCACAACTCCCTTAGCGCTTGTATAGATTTTCCACCGTGTGGTATTTGGCTGCTTAGTCACAGAGTTATCTTTGTGTTTTAAGAATAGATTTGACTACGGTCTCCTTGGCTGTACTGCAAAAGAAAGACTTTATTTGTCTTACCACAAACACCTTGGTATAAGTGTCAGATGTGCCAATGAGTATGTGCTTAATTAAACAGGCTCCTTAATAGGTTTTGTTATCATTTTAGTGCTCTGCACTTGAGCCTTCTCTCTTAAAGGACTATTTAATGAATTTCTGAGGCTATCTGACAAGTAATGTTCTTTGCTTGTTATGTAAAATTCATTAATGTCTCCCTTTGCATACATTGTTGAATTACAAATATGACTTAATTAGCTTATTGCAATTTATGGGATGGTGGAGGTAGGTCTTTTTACTTACTGATCTTATGCAGAACTAACCTGTTTTAAAACAAGCAAACAAATAGGACTTCGAGTTGTTTTGGTGTCCCTGCTGAGAAATACCTCCCCTTGACCCTCACCACCTGGGGACTTTTCCATAGCTTGCTAACCTTTATTGTTCCCATAAAAAAAAGGGGAAATCTGCTAGCAGTAAACAAAGCTTTTGTTTTAGGGGACTGGAAGGACTCAGCCACCCTCATTGCTTTGAGCACAGAACTTTGAATGTGTATTTTCTTCTTAAAAGCATGTCTCTCTAGTTCTTCTTTCCTTTGCGTCTAACATAAATATTTGGGAGTAATTCCTTAGTTGGTATAAATTGAAATACTTCTGTCAGCAGCTCTGAGAAAGGGCCAGAAAAGCACCCCAGTTGTTTTTCCTATGTTTCCTTGGGAGTTCACATTTTCACACTAGTAGAAAGAATTGCCTTTTGTGGGCAGGTGCAAATCTGCAAGGCTGTGAGCATCTGAAATGCCCATGCTGACAGGGGTGAAGGAGGCTCAGTATGTGATAGCTGTGGGCCAGAAAGGGCGCAATGTCCCTTGAAGGTCCTACCTAGTGGAGGTAGCTCTAGATAACCATCAGACTGAAGTATCATGTTCCAGTTGTACCTTCTGTTGACATGCTTAATTTCCTGTATCTTTACAACAGCATGGTGTGAAGTTACCATCTATCCAGGCTATCCAGATTTACTTTCCTAATCAGAAGTTTTGTTGCATGGGAAAAATGTGCAGTGGGTCAGAAATCATGGTCAAATGGTTTCTGCAGGGTGACACTAACTACAGTGCATCCTGGATGTGTTGGGTGTCTTGGTACCCACTCCCTTGCAATGCCACAGCCTCTCTGGTTTGCACTGGGATGGAGATCGAGCAGTCTCAGCTCAGCAAGGCTGGGGCATAACTAGATTATCTATGGAGGAGGCAGATGCAAAAGTAATAATAATAGCTTGCCCAGAGCATACAGGGAATCTGTGGCAGAGAAACAGGGCTCTGCCCTAGATCGTAATGGCAGAAGCATCCTTTCTTCCATGTGTATTGATTTTCAGATTCCTTAATGCTCCATTTTTGAGTTTTACCCCCATTGTAACTTGAGAAAAGTTGAGCTGCTTCAGTGGTCTCTCTCTTTCCCTTCCGATCTCCTCTTCCTACAGCTACCTCTTTTGCTTCTTGTTCTTATTTCCTGCTATGCCGTGCCCTGAACTCCTTTGGAAATCAGTTGCTACTGGTGAAGGCTGGACCTGTTTGGAAATGGCAGCCACAAAAGCCAGACTCCCTAGTGTAACAAGGCCATTAAACCTCCTGTGGGAATTTTTAAAGCTGGCTTTATCTGCCTCGCAGAGAGAAGTGTGGGGAGAGGCTGTTGCACCATTGTTCCTCCTGCTGATGACGCAGACTGGAATTGCTTCTCCTTGAACGCTGCCTGCATTGGGTTGAAGCTCGGCTTTGTGTTGTCTTGACTGAGGGATTAAGACCACAGCAACCGCACTAAGTTAGAGCAGCCCTGAGGCTGTTCCCTTATTCTAACACGTGCTACCAGCAAATCGCTCAAAGAGATCAAATCTTTGACTAGACTCTGACCCAGCATCTCAGCTTCAACCTAAGATGTAACCACTTGGTCTGGGAGCAGCCAAGTTAGATTTGGACTTAAACAGTACAAGCAGCTGCTTAGAAAATTCACAGCCTTATTTCCTTACTTTGATACCCTTCCTCCTCCTCTCCTCTGTCATTTCATGTTTCAGCACATAACTGTAGGTACTTCTGAAACTTCTGGTTTTGCTGGAAAGAGTCAGTCTCTCTGGGAGTTATAAATGTTCCTGCAGTCTCATCTTTGTTTTTTGGATCAGAGGGATGGATTTGAAGGGAAGAGGAAGTTTTCTCACGCTGTAAGATTTTTTTCAAGATTTTGTTTTGGTATTTTCCTCCCACACTGGAATGGGTTTTACTGTAGTTTTGTGTTTCCTGGTAATTGACAACAAAGCCAAACGGGTTGGCACCAGCAGAAAAGGCACATAAGGTACCCAAACTTTCTGAAACAAGAACGTTTCTGGCTCATTCCAAAACGCCTTTCCCTAGCAAAATGTTAAACTGGGAGATTGCTGAAACTGGTCTATTCCCATAGCTGGATTAGTCCTCAGTGAATCAGCACTGTTAGAAACCTCCTCGGGAAGTTCCTGCGAGGCTCTACCCCAGCATCACTTGCTGACTAAGTCGGGAGCTTCCTCAAGTAGCGTGGCTGCATAGGACAATAGGTCAAAGCCTTGGTGCTGCAATCCTGGAGCCCAGCTGTGGCTCATGACTTTGAGGATGGGGAAAAGCCCTGTCCCATCCTAAATCCCTTTTATCCTCTAAATTCCCCAGAATGTGAGCGAGCTCACCCCTCTGATGCTTGAGGGGTGTTCCTGCTCGGGAGAGGTGACGTGAGCTCGGTGTGGGGAGAACTCAGGGCGGCAGCAGTAAAGCAGAAGGAAAGGTATGAGGCACGCTGGTGCACCCAGGTCTAGACCTGCCTGCTGCCCAGTCCTGCCTTGTGTTGTTGCTAGCTTGTAATAAAATGCTCCAGTACTGACGAAGACAGTGGGTCTGGGATGCGAGCATGCTTGTTTACATGCTCCTGACTGCACTGAGCCCTAGACTGCTTCTCTCCCCGGAACGTCGGTGGATGCTGGACTGCCTGCAAGTGTGGGGCACCATGCAGGAGTGTAGGACTCAAAATACGTACCTGCAGCCTTCTGAACGCTGAAGAGCCTCTTGGCTGTGGGGTATAGGCTGGCCATGAAGCTGCAGAGAGAACAGATGAAAAGCCTTTCCTAGAAAAGACTGTTGGGTTTGTGTAGCTCAGGAGCTCACTGAAAGTTGCTGGAATAAACTGGGGAGCAGCATTCATCCCAGGAGGGATTAGACAATGGGAGAGAGGTTTGCTTTTGATTTTGTCTCACATGGCATGCCTGCCTTTTTCTCTGTTTAGAATTATCTTGTCCCATTTGTACCTTTTTAGTGCTCTAATAAAACTCAGTCATGGCACCAGAAGCCTTTGACTTCTGACTTGGCTGCGTCCAAGACCAGATGTGGCAATTCCACCTCCCTAATCTGTCTGATTTGGCACGGTCCAGAACAGCTTTCAACTGATGAAGAAACTGAGACCAAAGACTTGTCAAAGGTGCTCTGCTTGCAAGGAGCAGAGCTGGACAAGCATTTTGGTCATCAGGGTTCCAGCTCCCTGCCTGGCAGGGGGTGTTTGCTGCCTGCAGTGCTCAATAATGAATGCTTGTGTGGAGGCTGTTCTGCACATACTGATTTTGAGCTGTAAGTTTTCTTCAAGGAAATCTGTATTTGGCTTTATAACTTCCTGGGAATAGTTTGTATATTGGAAAACCTCCTCCTACCATATGAGAAGGAGCATTTTCTCTTGTACCCTGTAAAATGGTTGTAAAGATTTTTTTTTTTTTAATGAACTTTTGTTCAGTACACAAGCTTGGAGTTTTCAGGGGCCTTGATGCAGTGGCCGCATCTCTGTGTGGGTGTGACATTTGTGACATGGGCTGTGAGATGAACCTAGCAAAGGAGCAGAGCTGCATGGGTCTGTCCCTTGTTTGGTCCGGGATCCAAGGCACAGGAACAACCAGTGTGGTTCGGTACCAGAGCAGCCGGTGCAACAAGAGTGGCACGAGGTCAATGTATTAGATGAGCCATAGATGCCTTGAACCAGTGGATGCTACTTTTGAGTAGATGGCTCAGGTCATCTTCCCATGTCTGAAGGCCGCAGCTGGCCCTGCGCAACTGCCTTCGTCCTTTCACTGCTTCCTGGCTTCCAAGGCCAGTTGTTGCTTGGTTGAGCAGTACATAACAAGACGTGCAAGATGATGAATCTGTTCTTAATGTTCACCTAATTCCACCCAAAGCTGACTTTGCCCTTCAGCCTGAGCACTCCTCACCCTGATCGCTTGGTGTCTTTTTAGTGCAGCAGAGCTAAATTCATCTGCCTGGAACAAGTATTGGAGGAGAAGCAAGACTTCAATGGATATCACTTTTTTTCAGCTTCCCAGCAGTAACACCTTCTTGAAAGGAGACTCTTACCTCCTCAGCAAACAGTTTACACTGGCATACCTTGATGTTTGCAAGGAATGAGACTTGATAGAGGTCCCAAGGGTAAAGCAGGCTTGAGAATATGCTGTCAGTGTCACAAAATCCCTGCCTATTCTGAGACTCTGTTGTTTTTATGAAACCGTTTGGATGTTGGTTGTGCAGTGTTCTGGTGTCCCTTGTGTGTATGAGGGTCAAAGAAAAGCGGTTAAATGGTATTTTGTGTTGCAGAGCTGGAAATCTCCCTTTTTTTGCAGGAGGCTTCAGGTGCGAATTTGCAAAAGGCAACCAACCCAATGACTTGCCCAAAATTCCTCCCAGGAAGGTGAGTTTGGCCAGGGAGAGAGGGGAAGACTGCATAATTCTTTTGATGAATTCATAAAAACGCATTTTGCCACAGACTTAAGTCTGTTCTTGCATTCAAACAGTTTCCTTTTGCCTTCCTTACCTGAGCAAGTGGGAAGAAAACATGGCACAGCAGTAGCAAAAGGGGATAAGTCTGAAGAGAAAGAAAACATCTCTATCTGCAGTCTCTATGTGCCAGGCAATTGCCCAGTACCACCTATACAAACACTGGTGTCCATCTGGCATAGGAGCAGCTGGGTGTCAGCCCAGCCTAGCAGGCCTCCAGGTGCCAGGTACTTTTGGGTGGCATCACATATTGAATGTTTCCCAGAAAGAGAGCGTCTTTGTGTAAACATGCTCAATAAACATAGTCATTCTCTGCATCCAGCCCCATCCTGTCAAGCATAAGGTGCAGATGCAGGATTCAGGAGCTCTTCCAAATTAATTCTTTCCCCTCTTCTCTTGCTGCCTCTACTTTCCACCTGTGGTTTGCAAGCAAACCAAGGCCAATAGCCTTGGCCAGAGCCAAGCAGTGTCAGACTGGCCCAGTTCTGCCCACTGTGCTGTCAGCATCCTCATGCTGTGGGCCTGCATTCAGCTTTGCCTCCTCATGGAGTTGCTGAAGTCAGGAAAAGGGTTGCTGTTACCTTTGCTGAGGCAGAAACATGATCCAAAACATCTAGTTTGATTATAGGGGAAGAGGAGTGTGAAGTAAGCAGCTCTTGCTCATAGCTGTGCTCTATAGATCTTGTAAAAATAAGTATGTAAGGAAGAATTGGGACTGACTAACTCTCGTGCCCCTCTTCAGGGTAGCTAGTAAAGGCTCATGAGTGGCAGAAGATGACCAGCATGTGTACGGGAGGGCCAGCCACTACTGGTTGTCACTGGTAGAAACACAGGTTTTGGAAATAGAGCTCTGGCCATCCTTCATATTGGAGAAAATTTTTTTCTCTAAATCCAACCTGCTGTTTCAATTTGGGGCATTGTTCTGTGCTGCTTAAAACCCTAGACTGTTAGAAGCATTCAAGAAGCTGAAACTAAGGCTATAGATAAATGTTTGCCACATGTCTTTTTAGTTGAAAAATGCTTAAACGGCTCTTGTTTCGGTGGAAAACCCACAAAGTTGTTTGATTGCTTCTGCTGTATATCTATTAAAATAAGGCCTTGACTCTTTCCCCCTTGACTGCTGGGGAGCTTCCTGAGGGCTCAGGTAGGAAGAAGGGAAATATTATTTCTGCAGGGAGTATGTGAGTAGAAAAAAACCAGTCTCTAAAGTGGGATTACGGATTGATGTCCCTTTTGGGCCCTTGCACAGTTTGGACCCAGATTTGAGAAATGGATCCCTCTTGAAGGAGGACTTGGAATCTTGAAAAAACCCTAAGATGGGTTTTTCAGGCATAGAAGAACTGTGATTTTCCTGCAGCAGCATAAAACACCCGTACCCTACTAGATGCAGCAGTTGTTTGTTCAGTAACATGAAGCATCCAGCTGAAGCACAGAGTGGTGATGATATAACCTGTACACTCAGTCCTGCACCTGGTTTTTGGGGGGCATGAGGGGCTTGTTTGGGTTTTTATTGGAGGAAACAGAGGTGACCTTAGTGTCGTCCAGACTCTCCAGCTCCCATCTGCGGCCCTGGCTCCCATCATGCTGGGCTCCCACAAAGCTGGCTTTTAGCATCTTTCCAGGTTGAAAGAAAAACATGTGTGCTTGACTGGCTCTCCCTCGGAGCTGAGGCCACCGTGGTGGTACTATAAGGGAGGGCACTGTGCCACAGCCCTTTTCAGCTTGCTGGCTGGAGAGCTGCGAGGAGTCCAGCAGCATTTTGTTTGTGAGAGAAATCCCTCTGGCATTCTGTGTTAGAGCTGGATTTACTGGAAACAGGTCCTTGATGAAAACCTTCCTTGCACAACACTTTTTCCACCTACAGGCAGTGGTGACTGGCACAGTCCAAAAGCCTTCAACAGCCAGCTCTTTTGTAGATGTCTGGCAAGAAGACTCCAGAGCTGGAGAGCAAGACTTAACTCAATGCTGCTTTAATGGGGGGCAGTGCTGTGGGTCTGTGTATCAATGAGTAGGTGATGACCCTGCAAGTTCCCAGTCCTGCTCCCTTGTAATACCTTCTTGGGGCTGTGTTTGTAAGAGTATTTTTGGAAGAAGTTTGTATTAGAGTGACAGGTGTAGAGAGCTGAGTTTGCAGACCCAGATCTTGATAGTTTCAGGGCGGGGAGGAGGTGTTTAGTTTCTATTGAAATATGGAGGTGCTTCTTCAATAATGCTCTGGTTTTCAAAATGGGTAGGGTTGGAGAGAGACAGTGTATATAGATAAGAGAATATGGGATTTTTGTGTTTTGTTTTTAATGATCCTGTATCATTTCGAGGAAGTCTGTGGCTGTCGTTTGGTGATATTGCTGCTTCCCATGCCAGCCAACACCAGCAGCGCAGGTGTACGTCTGCATTCCTGTTGACTCAGCCCCCTGTAAGTTCCCGGTGAAGGCTTCACTCTCTTCTCCTTTAATTAATGTGGTTTGCTCTGCTGGAGACTGTGTTTACGGACTGAATTGTGACTTTGGCCCCGGCATGTTACTCATGTCTACACAGATGAGCATAGGCAAACCTGAGCTTGTCTGCCTGTGCAAAGATGAAGTTGAATGTGAGCCAGACACCTCTTAGCATGGAGTCAGAGCAGAAGCAGCTGCATGCCAGGCTCTATACAGCTCCACTTACAACCCATGGAAGGACCTTCTGTAGCTGAGAAGGTGGTTGCATCCCTGTTGCACATCATGCCAATACTCTGGGAAGCCCTTGCTGTGCAGCTTCCCTGCGTACAGTCGTTTGTCATTGAACGCCATCCAAGAGTAAGCAGGTGTTTGGGATTTGTAGGTTTCTGGGCCCATGGCATGCTCACGGGCAGCAGAAACAGGTGCCACATGAACTCTGCTCCTCAGGATAGCTTTCAGGGCTCAGGTGCAAAATGAGCATGCTCTATTGGAGCATATCCTTACTCCACAGTAAGACATGGTATCTCAAGAGGGGTAACCCTTTGTAGGTGAGTAGAAGACAGCCTTTGGATTTAAGACCTTCCAAAGAAGGTGGAAAAGCCAGTTGTAGTTTTAGGTCAGAATGGTTGTTCCAGACAGGTAATTCTGCACAGGGGCTATTAGTGCATGCATCAGCTTCAGCCAGGTGGGTATAGGTTTGGGTCCTAGCTAAAGAAAAAAAAAGCTTTATACTGTATTAAGAGAGTATCTCAAAGCTAAGGAGACACCTCTCCTTACCACTCTGCCCAGTAACTGGGTTTTGGATGAGAAAACTGAGATACAAAATGCACAAATATAACACTGAGGTGGGAGGTATGTAATGAACCTTGTAGAAGTGTGTACCCTGGCCTGGTGTCTGACCTCGATTGACTTGATCTTCTGAACTGGGGCCTGTGTGACTTACCAAGGCCTGAAAGTATAGCGTGGGCTGCCTACCAAAGAGGCTAGCTGGTGACAAAAGAGAAGGACCAGCCCCTTGGCCTGGCAAGGAGATCCCCTGAGAAGCATCGTGCCTCAGAAAATGCCAGTTGTCTAAGACAGAACAATTTCGTGGGAAAGTGTTGGTTTTGATGAATTTCAGTTGCTGAAAAATATTGGACGAAAATGTTTTGAAAACCGTTTGACCTTTTCTAAATGGCAAAGTTTCAATGTTTTTAGGTCCAAATGCTGCTTCATTTTGATAGCTAGCATTAATTGAAGGTTAAAAAAAATGTTGGAACTGAACTGAAATTCCTGAAAATTAATAGAAACAAAATGTTCTCTTCCTCTTTTCCTCCCCCAGTGTTCTTATTTCTGGGGAAATTGTGAGATTTTTTGACTTTTTTGTTTCTCTGAACTGGGATATTTTAAACCTCACAAATTGTTGTGGGAGGGCATCCCATCCGGCTTGCTATCCACCTTCTCCAATGCAGTTGCTAGTATTAAAGTGTTTTTTAATTTTATTTTGTGTTGGAGCTACAAGCATTTTTCAGACACCTCAAAGAAAGAGTCTCTGGTTCTGCAGAGGGACTGGGGTGCAGCCTGTCCCTGCAGCTCTTGTCTGCCCAGCACCGACTGTTGGGTTTCTGGCAAGTCTTATATCTGCCCATCTGAAAGGAAAGAGTGTGAGCAGTGTGCTGTGATTTGTGCTGTGGCTAAGTGACAAACACACTGTGTTTGCTAAACTAACACCCTGGGAAAGCATGAAATGATCACTTTAAATGCACCATGGCTAAAAGGAGCCAGTTGTGTGTACAAGTCGGGAGCTGGGGCTCATGTCTAAACACACAGAATATAAGGTAAATAGGACTATGCAGCAGGGGATGTCTTAAAAAGCCTCACCAAGCAAATACCGCTTGCTGGTCCAGAACTACAGACAACAGGAATGTCATCTGGCTAAAGTGGCTGGAGCAAAAGCCTGTGCATGTGTGACATTTGCACTGACCCGACATCTTACAGCCAGGTGAAGGAGCTGGGCTGGAGAGAGCAGGAGGGCCTGAAGCTGCAAGCTGCTCTTTAACTGTGCGTTGGAGTGAAAATGCACTTTTCCATCTCCTTTCTTAAATGGAAAGGATTAACGTAAGATCTGTTGTGTGGGGTGGAATGGGAAATGGGCTGTACTGTCTCCCCCAGCATCTCAAGTCTGTTGCCATGTTTCTGGCTGATGCGAAGAGCATTCATTGCTCCTCTTTTAGCTTTGCTGTCTTTACCTTGTCCATCAGGTAATGAGTCACATCACCATAGGTGAGTGGTGATTTCTGACTTCCACGTGTTAGTGTACTGGCTCCTTGGTTGGGTTATATTGTTTCTCCTTTTGAGGTGATGTGGGACAGTTTTATTGCACCTCTTGGAGTCTCCTCAGTAGAAATAAGAGTTTGCATTTAAACCATCTTCATATTGTGTAGGTGCCAGTTTGGATTTCGGCCTTGCGCAAAGGTTGTAGAGTTCAGCTTTGCCTTCTGGGGGTGTTCATGAAGTGAAAAAAGTAAAAGTGCATCCCCTCTGAGTCCACGTAAGCTTGCAGAAAGACTCTAGTATCAGCAAGTGCAATGGGTTTACAAGTTTCAAAGTCATAAGCTTCAGGGAAATTGCTGCAAATTAATGTATAGTAATGGTAAAATGATCTTCTTGGTTCCCAGGGTGCTCCTAGACGTCCTTACAAGAAGGAAGTGTGGGTAAGATGCAGTCTGCAAGCAGAGTTTGGGGACTGATGTATGGTGGAGTGCAATGTTCCTATAAACAACAAATATTGATTTCATGTTGCTGGCAATATTAGTTTTATCTTGGTCATTGATCTATTTCTGAAACGTGGAGCATTTCGAAAATCCCTGTCAAGCTGATTTGCCCCAAAAAGGGCTCCTGTAGGATAGCCAGTAACTGGACCTGCATCCTTTCCCTGTTCTCTAATAGCAAAGCCCTTTCTTCTTCATTTCCCTGTTGGTGGCGGCAGAAATGCCAAATATGAAAAGGCTGCAATGTAAGCAAACAATTTTAAGCAGGATATTTAAAAACGAAACAATGGCAAACAACAACAAAAAAACCCACAGGCAAATCAGAGGGATTTTTAAGATGTTTTGCCTTACTGGAATGGGTGCAATTATGCTGGGAGAAGGAATGGATACAAATAAAGAGGACCTGAGATGGAAAAATTGGAATACATAATTTCTAGGAGAGACACAGAGCTAAATTCTCTGTGTTGTATATATTGGCTATATTAAATGTAGTAATTCTGGCGACTGATTGTGAATCCACTTTCTTCTAATTCGCCTAGTGCTTCTAACAGATCGCTCTGGTAAACGGCTGTTGTTGAAATACTTCTTGCATCTTAATGTGTCTCTCAGTACCAGATCTGCTTTCTAAAGTGCATCTTGCAGGTATTCTTATTTTGGGTACCCATGTAACTTGTGCCTTGTCAGCCATTCACTTCGTTTGAATGCTTCTCTTGCTGAACATTTGCTCCTTGAAGTAGAATATAGGCAATGCTGTGTTCCACTGGTGCATGTTTTTGTGCTTCAAAATCACCTTGAGCTGAGAGGGTGAAACTGTCTCTTACATGAGTAGCCTGTGTTCCTCTCAGCAGTTCCTTTGATGAACAGGATGTAAGGCTCACACCAAGAACTTATAACCCTTTCTCCTCTCTGCTGGTTTTCCCTAGTAGTTGACATTGCTTTCATTTCTGCTTTTTGTTCTAAGTATGTAAAATGGACTTTTAAAAATTATTGTTGTGGGCTCTTACCACAAGAACAGGGGATTGGGCTGTGTCTGAACAGAAAGATAGTTCCCTCTTTCTTCAGTGTGCCATTCTCCCTTTCAGCCTCACAAGCCCCATGTCCAGGCCCTACATATTTAAAAAAAGAAAAAAAAAAACACCACAGCAGCCTGATTTTGCCAGAAATTGGACATCTGGATTTCAGCCTGCACCTCTGGAGTCAGCAGGCTGCACAGCTCACGTGATGGGAGACTGCTCTCTGCTGCCGTTACACATGACCAGCTCATAGCGGTGCCACTAAGCACGTGGTGGCTGCAGTGGACAGCCTGTGGTGTGCCATGCCATGCTCCTGAAAGGTGAGCAGTCGTGGGGGATGCTTAGAAAACATCCTAAGCCAGGGTGGCAGGAGATGGTGGTGTGGCTCTGAATTGTTCTGCTGTTGGCTTCTCCAGCGCTTTAGTGCGTCAATCGATTTGTGATATGTTTTTTCTGCTCTGGGCATAGGCTTGGAGAACTGGAATCTACTTTTCCTCAATTATTGTGCCTAGGACCTGACTGTTACTGTCAGAAAGGGATAGAAGCTCAGATTCTGAGAAACTCAAAGGCTTTGGCTTATAAGGGGCCCTTCAAATCACTTCAAAACATCTTATGGGATTTTACAACCATAGCATTTTTGCTTGTATTTTGGATTCAAAGAAACCCTCAGACTTAAAGATTAAAAAAACACTTACCAAACTATTGTATCAACTCGTCAAGTTCCATCAAAACTACTCACTCAGACACATCCATGTTAGTTTTGAGCTGCTCTGCTAACTGGTCAGAAAATCTTGTTAAGGGTTTCAATTGGGTACAATGGTGAAAGCCGGGAGTTTTTCAGACTTGGAAGTTTCACAGGTTTTTTTGGGAGCACTGCAGAATTTGAGCTGTAACTTGAAAGGCTGGGGGGGATGGGGGGGGCTGTGCATGTGTAATATAAGCCAGACAATCACAGTTTTGTAATGTAACCTGATTCTTTGCATTTTCTTGTACCCTAAATATGTTTACACTCAAGAAAAATAGTAGTTCTTCCCTGAACACACAACTCTTAAAGCTATTGCTTGACTTTTATCATCAATGCTCTCTATTATTTTCTGCAGATGTAACTCTGCATATGAGATTTCCATGGACAAATAATATCCTCTCTTTTCTGGGACTTTGGAAAGCAACAAGGAAAGCCAAACCAATCCTGTCCCCCTGTCGAGGTTCGCTTTGAAGAATGATTGCTTTGTGGTTTCTTTAGGGCACAGCTTCAAGTTTGGAAGCAAATGCAAAGAGAGCAGAGTCTGGCCAGCAATTTCACCTGCCAGCAGGGTGCATTTCTTGGGTTTTACTGCTCCAGTGCCCAGAACTCTCCCTGCAAGGCACTAACAAAGCAATTAATCGAAAGGGTTTGTAGGTATCCCCATAGAGAACAGTTGGTCTCCTTTTCATGTAAAACTCAGCATCCAGAGTTACCTTAAGCATCTGGCCTTCTACGGGGGCTCCTTATAAGTCCCAAAGTACACGGGCTTTGGGCAGTTATCCTCTGCCTGTTGTTGTAAAATGCATCAAGTGTGACCTGTCTAATGATGTTACTAATTACCAATAGCTTAGTACTGGCAGTGCTGCAAACTGTGCTTGCCAGTAGTACGGCAGCAGTACCTAGTAGAGCAGCAGATCACTTTTAATCAGGGGAGCTTGCTAGTTTGGTTGCTTTAAGCAGCTTTCTTTGAAATACTGTCTCCAAAATTCAGGAAGAGGAGAAAGCTGCCTCCTGTAGCTGTGCTCAGAGATCCTCCTGGCTGCCTTGCATTGGGGCACAGGGACTTTCAGGAGCCCTTGAGAAAGATTCACTCTGGCAAGCAAAGAGAAGTAAGAACCATCCAGGACCATGGACTTTAAGTCCTCTCTGTGTTTGGCAGTTGATTTTGGGTACTCCCACATGTTTGTGTGAAACAGTGGTGTGGTGGCTTGTCTGTTTGAAGGCAGGGAGAGCTACAGCTTTGCTACCCGAGCAGTGAAGGTAGCTTATGAACAAATACCAGAGTCCAAAAGGCCTCTTGTTCTTCCCAAGTATCAAGGGAATATTGCGTTCTGGCTGCTTAAAGCTGTCTCTGGCAGGGCAAGCTTTGCTGGTTAAGGAGAGCTGATGTTTCAGTCTGACCAAAGTCCCAATGCTGCGTAGCAGGCGGATCTGCGGCAGGCACACTCCTTGTCATCCAAGCCTCTGCGTGTGGTGCTTCAGTTGAAACGTAGCACATAGGGTGAACCAGCACCACCAGTTCTGGACGACTGAGCCTGTTAGCCTTGACATTTACCTGCTGCTGTCTGCACCTCTGAATGGGGAACTGCCCCAAGTCTGTCGGCAGCTCTGGCTTGCGTAGGAAAGCAGCAGTCAGAAGCAACATCGTCCCATGAGGTGTCAGAACATCGGCAGTCCCTGTCATAGGGTTTATTTAAGTAACTCAAGTTTTTACAAAGTTCCTGCCTGTAAGGAAAGGAAGTCATCAGCCACAGTTGAGAACAGAGCCTGAGGTTGCTGAAGTGCAATGTCAGCTGGGTGTCAGAGTTGGGGACTGGGGTGGGAATGCTCTGTATCTGTATGTGGCTTTGCCATATCCCAAAAGTTGTGCCTGCATGTTGTCTGCCAGCGGTGCTGGAGTCTTCTGTGACACCTCTGTGTGCCTGAGAAAGAAGTGCACCCTGGTGAGAGGATGATTAGGAGGGGGTGACCTGGTGCAGACATCATAGCGTGCCTCCTCTGTAATCTGCCCTGTGCTGATGCAAGCTTAAGTTCAGAACTTGTCACCTAGGATTTGGTCATGTGTGTCTGTTCTAACCTGGGCTGCAAAGGGTCCAACAATAGGAAATGTTGGGCTTCCTAAGGAAAAACTATGCAAGATAAAGGTGTCATTTACTTTCTCAGTTCTTACTGTGCTGCCTCTTTGCTATCCTGTCCCCATTCCAGCCAAATCACACATTTAAGAACTCTTTGGTCAGGGTATTGATAAAGACAAATTGATAAATTATTTTAAAATCCTGGTGCTTTTAAAAGGGAAGGTTATCTGAGGCATGGGTTAAGGTGCTTGAAAACGTGGCAGTGATAATTGTGCAATGGGTAGCAAAGGAAGCTCTCTCCCAGATGAATTACAGTATGAGTAAGAGCAGCCTACCTGCTAAAGTCCTCCCCGGGGCGCTGGTGGTGTTTGCATCTTGTACATCTCCCACCTTCCTGTCTGAATTTGCAGCATGACTCTTGTGTATTATTTCACAGGCCTCTGCCTGAAGCTGGCTATCTGCCCTTGGGGCACCTGTGCCTTCCCTGCAAGCCGAGGTCATTGGGTTTGCATGTCCTGTGTGAAACCAAGGCTAAGACTGGCACAGTGATGCTTTCTGAAGGGTTTCCAAGGCCTGGAAGCTGCTGTGCTTTGGTGTAGCCTCCGTACCTGATGGTAGAAGACGTGCATGAGAAGAAAAAACAAAGGATGAGAAGTGAGAAAGGTTAATGTGCTGGTGCAGCAGGCAAGCATGGGGAGGAGGAGAGGGGGGAAAGGGTTTGCAGATGCAGCTGTCTCTTCTGTGCTCTTATCTACCACCCTGGCAGCAGCCTCAGTGCTGAGACACGGCTCTTTGGGAACTGGCCCAAAAGCTTTAATGAAGGCAGGCTGGGAGGCGCAGTGCATTCCTGGCTCTTGTGGGGGGCCTTTGTCTCTCAAGGCTATCGGCTTTCTCGGTCAAGACACATCATCACCCAGCCCTGCGTTGGATAAGAGCTTTTGAAGTCTTCCGTTTGATATGCGTCACTGCCTCCGTCACACAACACAAGACCTTCTCTGTTTTTTTTTTCTTTCCCTGCTGCAGTTTCACCCACCTGGTATCATAACCAGAGATGAAACAGAGCTGAACCATGTGTCTTGAAATAACTGGAGTTTGGGGAATGCGGTTTCCTCAAGAGAGCAATTAGCACCTTCAGAAGGTCTTAGCAGGAGTGAAGATGAGTCTCTCCCCGCCATGCACAAACTGAGGGAGCTTTATTTAATTTAACCAGCTTGCTGATGGTCACAGCTCTTCTGCTGTGACCTGGCTGCTGGGCTGTGCTTTCCATGGCTGCTATGGCCTCGGCTTCTTGCCTGCGGTGGGGGGCTCTCGCCTGGCAGGCACGAACAAATATGCAGGCTCTGCCCCCTGAGCTCAAGCACGCCTCCAAGGTCAGGGCACGCTGCCTGTGTGTATCTCTGAAGGCCACGCAGCCCCCACGATGACAATAGTGCTGACTGTAGTAAGGTACTTGTTTAAGTTCAGGCTTTTGTCACTAATGCCTAGTAAAGACATACAAACAGAAACCAATGTGGACTTTCAGGGGCATTGTTAAATGTTTGGGGAGGGGGATTCCTGGTTTCTCTACCAGCAGCAAGAGGCTGCTTAGAACTTGTGCATGGGAGAGATGAGCATTTAGCTAATAGTTTATCTGTTCTCCAAAAGGCACATGGCTCCTTCTAATGGAGTAGTAAGAGCAGTTAGCAGTGTAGTACATGAATGTGCTAGGTGGGATGACCCAGCTTGGCACTTGTGAGTCAGGATGTATGAGTAGCTGGTGTCCTGGTGAAACCAGGGTGCTTGCAGAGTTAATTGTTTGACAGTGCTGTGTGTCAGGTGACCTCTTGTAGTTTAGAAGTCAAGTCATGCATGGAGTTACCAAAGGAAGTCATATGAAGGGGTGGGGTGAGGTACCTAGCCAACAGGCAAAGCAAACAAATGATGAATGAGAGTTAAAACAACACTTCAGGTTATAACTAGAAGGGAAACTCTTCTGAGAAGCTCTCTCTGATCTCTGATTGTCTTGCTATTTCTAAGTGAGGGAACTGTGAGCTCAATGAACTGTGCAAGATCAATAATAAAACACATTCATCTTGCTTCTTGCTATTTCTGCTGTGCAAGCAAACAGGATTTCACATGACTGCTGAGAAGGAAAAGCTAATTAAATAACTGTTATTTAATTGGCCTAGGTTCATCTTTATCTAATTGTCAACAGCAGACAAGCGAGTCTGGAAAGAAAAGCTCTGGAGGGATGAAGTGACTTGACCAAGATTAAAATAAACCCAGGCTTGAAATCAACCCGTGTAGTTCCCAGCAGAAGGAGCCTGCCCAGCTGACCAAAAAGTCTTTTGCTTGTTTTGCTGGCAGAGATCCTCAGCTCAGAGCAGAATACAAATGCCTAGTTTTAAAGAAATTACTTCTGTAAAGCTTGTCCTGGTGCTTAAATACCTACGTGAGCAGTGGTGGCTTGGAGGGGAGTGAAGCAAACCAAACTGAGGGGAGCTGCAAGTGGTTCACAGGCAAAGAGTCTGGACAATGAAATTCCAGTGAGAGGATTGCAGTTGAGCTACTGGGATGTGCTCAGCAGCGTTTTCATTCATTGTGAGGGTGGGGGGTGAACCTGTCCTTGGAGAGACAGGCTGTATTTGTTGGTACCTCTGCTCAACACACCAGATTTCTGCAGGTTTCTCTCTTAGCTTTTTCCTTTTGGGAAGCTCAGCCTCTGTAAGATAGTCCCTGTATGCCATGGTTTTAGGATCAAGCCTTATAGATGCTTAAACTGCAACAGGGATGTCAGTCCTGAGCAGCATCTGAACTCTGTAGGGTAGAGGCAGGGTAAAAATGTATGGTTAGTGCTTTAATGGCAAGTGTGGATGTGTGTGAGTGAAGTGAGGGACCTAACTCATCCCTGTTACCCTTTTTAATGGACAGTACTGGCAAGATTGGTATCAGGAGTGCTGCTGGCAATTCCTCCTGCCCCTTGGAAGCTGCCTCCTACTCAAAACTAGGGAAGCTCAAGAGGCATAACTTGGGGAGAAACCAGACTTCAACTGCTGAAGAGGAACACAGTTCAGTGTTGTGTCCCAAGGTCTTCTGGTTTGGTTAGAAAGAAAAGTGATGTCTCCGGGGACACCAGCATGTTGAATTCTTGACTTTTGTTCTCTCTAGTGTCTTTGCAGTTGATATCCATGTCTCCTGGAGTCTGGCATGCTGTAAATCACACCAGCCAGACACTGATCTCTATTGTTTATAGCTTAGCTAAACGTGCCCGTGTAGCTGTCTAGGCAGCTAGAGCAGTGTGTGTTAGCAAAGGTGTTCTTTGGGCCAAGGTGAGATTGGCTCCTTGTCCTACAAGGACATCTGTGATTGACTGATACCTGATGTAGTCTCCTGGGATACCCACTTGTCACCTGAAACCCCCTTGTACATGGCTGTGGTACCTCCAGAGCAGACATTGCTTTGCTGTGGAGGAAGCTTCTGGGTCAGTAGATCTTGCCATGGCTGTTTCTGGGGGAGTGTTTACTGCACACTTTCTGGGCTGAGAGCTTAGCTCCTCTGACAAACTTCTGCCTGAGATTTAAGAGACAAAAATACAGTGTTTGTTACAAATGATTGCCCCTGTCCCTTCAGTCCATATCATTTCCCAGTCTGACATGGTCAAGTTATTGAATCAGTGCTTTTAGAAGCTGGAATCATTTTTATTTGTGACCAGGCAGTCCCGGAGATGCAAGCTGCCAAGTATCTGTCAATAATCAACCAGAGGATATCTTATCTTTTTTTTTTTTCCTTGGCTAAACACATTGTAAGGGCTAACACACCATGAATAATAGATAGTCATAAAAAAACACACATCCCCTGTAAATCTGTCCCAGCTGTTACTAGGCTGAATTTATGAGAGCAATATATAATCAACTGTTTTCAAGAAGAGGGTTACAAAAACACTGTGCTAAAAGTTGTGGGTCTAGCAAGAGATCTCTGTTTCCTGGCCTATAAGAGTCCATCTGGAAATGCAGAAATGTGGGAGGTGATGTGGACAAAGACTCAGGAGCTTTGTTTTCGTTTTACTCCCCAGCTGTGCAGTTGTGCTAGCTGTCTAACCCGAGACAACCAATGGGAAATGGATTTGCAATCTCCGTGTTTTGTGCAGTGTCTGTCTGGTAAAGGCAATGCTTGAGAAGTCTGGTTCTGCTCTTGCTAACCTCCATCTGTTGCTCTTCAGGTTTTTTTTTTTCCCTCTGTATTATGAGATGTAGATTACTCATTTGCTATGGCTGAGATGTTAACTGTTGTACCTCTTTCTGGGTATCTACCCCTGCATTAAGGGAACCTGAAGTCCCGTTAACTTCTACTTTAATTTGGACTTGAGTTCAGCTTTCTGGTCATCTTTGCAGTTTCAGGCCTCATTCTGTTGGCTGCTCGAGCTCTTGGTTTTTAGCTATTTTCCCTGTTCTTCAGACTTCTTGCCTGCTCCCTGTTTCAGGGATCTGGCAAATCATAGGTCAGCACTTTTCTACCCTCAGAATGTCTGTTCTAAAAATAATAGTTTGAATAAATGAATAGAAACTTTCATTTGCATTCTGGTGTTTGAGACTTTGGAATCCATTTTTAAGTGATCCTCTGTGTAGCAGTGATGGCTGCTGTTTTTATGTAACAACATGACTACATTGCTACAGCTCAGAGAAAAAGTTAATACTGTAAGGGTCCTGGTGAGTGACTGAGCATCAGAAATTGTCTCATTCAAAAAAGTTTGCATGGAAAAGTGATCATGTCACATCATAGTAGGACTATATGTTAGGATTTAGGCTGGCAAATATTTGTTCCTATCGCTAACAAACTTGGAGCAAGTGTCTGAAATGCCTCTTCAGAGTCTCAAGCTTAGTGGAATCCAGCATTACGGGAAGTCATTGAGGTGATTTGTGCATCCAAGCAACTCTATTGATACAAATAACATGCAAGTTCAGATAAGGGTAATCAAATCGTATGCCTCAGGTTGTAAGATGATATCTACAGGAAAGTGTGCTCGCCGCTTGGGGTTGGCGGGCAGCCAGCCTTCGCCATTGATCCGCCTGTCAAACTATTAGAGAAGAAAAGTTCCATTCAGCATTAATAACAGTAACGAAATCCATTGCTCAGCTGTTTTCTTTTGCTTTCTTAAAAGCATTGTGTCTTGGAGGTGGCTGAGAGCAGCAGGTTATAGAATGCAATCTGTCCTTCTGAGCTTTCTACTCTCAGTCCTTCAGTCTTTTTAAAGTCTCTTGAGGTGGGTTGGGCACCCCAAACGTGCAATGTCGATGGGCACACAAGCCTTTTTGATCTTTAACTCAGGCTCGTGGCTTTACGGGAGAGGATTTTTCCTACCAGAGTGCTCGGGCCGGTGTGGTATTTGACTAACAATGAAGATATATTAATACCATGCCCTGGAGAAAAGACTGCTGAAACAAACCGTCAGGACACTGCAAGTCTTCCGGTCGTCTGAGGGAATCTGGGCAAAACCTGCGGCCACCAAACAGCAGATTTATATGTGGTGCTGTTGCAGCTGCAGTAAATGTAATGTCAGCTGTAACATGCTAAAGGCAAAGCTTTTCAGGCATGTTGCACAAATGGCTTTCAATGTGGTAGGGCAGCCCCCTCTGATCCCAGGCAAAACAGTAGGAACTGTAGAAACACTCGGAAATTAAAAATAATTTGCTGGGGCCAAGTAGCACCAAAATATTTTCTTGGCTGGGATGCAGGAGAGAGATGGGTTTGTTACCAGATTTACTGCTGGTTTGCTTGGTGCTCTTGGTTTGTTCTTTGTTTGGTTTGGTTTGGTTTCCCCCCCTCCAAAGGTGTCGTTTAGTATCTATGCTTTCTGCATATCGTGCTAAGGTATTTGAACAGAGGTGAAGGATCAAATACTGCTTCAATTTCAGAAAGCAGATGAGAAACAGCCATTCCTCCCTTTTCTGTCTCTAACAGCTTGCTTACAACATATTTATCTGTAGTGTGTTGCAGTGCTGTAGGCCTCTGCACCTTGGCCTTCCAGGTGTATTTTACTTGTTAACTTGAATATGTGGATCCTGTTCCCCTCCAGCACAGGCTGTTGGAAGCAATTTCATTTCAAGGGGAGGGAGAGACCCACGTTTCCCCTCATGCAGGAAAGCTGTGAGATTTGAGCCTCTTGGCTTCGTGACTTTTTTTATTGCTGACTTCATGATTCACTGGTTCTGATCAAACCAATTTCCAGCAATAAACAGCAGGAAGAAAAAAAAAATGTGTGTCATGTTGATAATACGATAAGTGAAGGGAGCAATGACCCTCAGCTGAGAGGGAAGGGTGAGCCGATCATATTGCAAAAAAGATGGCTCATCCTGTTACGTAGCATCACACTGCCAGGAACTCGGGGCAGAGGAGAGTTAAGAGAAAGTGTAGAAGGAGGATAAAAGAATGGGTGATCATAGGCCCCATTTCAGGCAAGTGTGCGTACCACTTCCTGCCACTCCACCACAGGCCACCTGACACGGGCACATCTGAAAGCAGGAGGACGGACATGTCCCACACCCAGCCTAGTGCATGTGGGCAGTGGATCTGAGTGTGTGTGTCCATCACAGCGTAGCTCTAGCCTGGGCTCTTTGGTTTTCATCAGTGGCCTGGCCTACCAAACACACCCACAACCTGCTATCTGGCTCCCTGATAAGAAAGGGCAGTAGTTTAGCACTGAGGCTGGTGTGATGACAGGGCTATTTCTGTGCATCTTCAGCATATTTCTGTGAATCTTTAGCCCTCCCTTAGGAGAGGAGAAGACTTTGGTCTGTACTCAAGTACAAGATATTTTGGATTGTACCCTGTGAGGGTGCCCTCTGCTTTGCAATTTTGGGGTCAAGATAGCTGTGCAGCAGCAGTGCAGCTGTCATGTGCTCATTTTCCTAATGAGCCTGAGCCTTCAGAAAGCAGCCAGTGAAAGTAAATGTGAAAGTGAACTTTGACTTCATAGGTTCAGCAGAATAGAACTGAGATTTAGGTGTGAAAGAGCAGCAAAACAAGCCTGGTAAACAGTACAGCTGCTCGGTTTTGGGCTGTTGGGTGGATGTTCATGTTGTGGTCAGAGGCTCTATCTCCAATTGGGTTGTTCTTGCCCTGTGTTCTTCTTTATGGTGCCTGTTTCATCTCCCTGCTGGAAAGTGTCTTCAGCTGAAAAGAGGAAATGGCCAGCCCAGATGGTGCCTTCACCTCCGAGTGGCTCATGTGAGCTGGTTTCCCCAGGTGTGAAGCCTTTGCCAACAGTTCACAGGTCCAGGGCAGCTCTTGGAGCTGCGCCCTGCTCCCTTTTACACTGAGGGTTCCACGTAGTCACTTGCTTTTCTCGTCCCTTTGCATGACAAGCTATCACCAGACATCTTATCAACATTAGCACTGCCTTGAAGAGAGCTAATTTATGTGATAAGGCCTTATTGCTCATTTCTCAATCTGTACCAGCATTTCTTGCTCAAAAATAAGATTACGGTGATCAAAAACCTGCAGGACAGTCACCTTGGATAGTGTTGCACTCCTGTAAATGGTGTACGTGACATAAAATGAGGATGTCATTTAGCAGGGAAAGAAGCTATTGTACTTCTACCAGCATATACTGAGTATTTAACAGTTTTATTGTGTGGAGTTTATTATTTTAATGAATCACCATGATTATGCAGCTGCACTGTTCAGCAATAAAGAGTGGGACATTGCCTGGCTAAGTCCATTGGCCCTGGGTGAAGTCTCAGCGGTGGTTGAAACCAAGCTGCTAAAGCAGCCCTACTGTTGCTCTCTATAAGGGACTGAGCTCGATGGGAAAAGCTGGCAGGTTGTCCTGACAAGAGTGAGTTTCACAACTTTAAACATAGCTGGTTTATTTTTATGAACAAGCCAAATCTCTCTAGTTCCTCTTTAAAAAACAAGTGGTTTAATTAGGCAGTCTGTTTATGGTGAGATGTGTATCTAAACTGAAGGGCATTTCTTCATCATCTTCCACTTTGCTAATGCAAAGCACAGCTACAAAAAATTGCCTTCCTTGGGATAAGTGTTGTATCTCTGTAGATTTTTGGTTTGATATGGAGGATGCCCTTAAACCTGACTTAACTTGACCTTGTGGTGTTAATTTTTCCCACCTGCAAAATATCTTGGATAAAGCTGAGACAAAAAAAAAGGAGGGCAAAAAAGTATAAAGTTAATTTCTCAGTTGCTGTGAACTGGCATAAACCTTAAAAAGACAATACATTTAATGTCTGTTTGGTGCATAGTAGCAAGTAATTTATTTGAGGGTGTATTAACCTGGCACAGATAAGTTTGTCAGCTGCTGTCCTCTATGCTATGGATTTGAGGTTTTCAGCAGTGGAGCAGATGACCTGGCAAGGGGTAATGTTGGTATCACTGGAGGTTCTCAAGGAGCAGATTAGGTAGACATCTGTCTGGAAAGATGCAGCTGTAGTTCATCTAGCCTGGGGCAAGGAAGTGGGTGAGGCTGAGTCTGAGAGCCTTTCCTGTGCTCTTGTTCCAGGGATCTGGCTTGCCATGTGCTGTTGACCAGGGCAAGCAGTGACATGACTGTTTGGAAAGTACCATCAGCTGGTTTTATATGTGGGGATACTGAAAGAAGATGGGCACACTGACAGGCTGACTGCATCTGTGATGGCACATCATGGAGCTTGCTTCTCCTTACCCCTTCATCCCTGTGTGAGGCTTCTGAAGAAGCTTTCCACCCGCTCTTGGATGGTGTGGGCAATGCATTATACTCTTGCAGACTGTACTCTGGGTCTTGTTGCCTCTGGTTCCCTCTTATTCCATTCCTAAAAAGGGAAGCATGGCTATACCTTGCCAGGTGAGAGACCCATCTAGTCCTGTAATGGCTCTTGACAGTGCATAAACCAAGCGTGCTGTGATACTTCCTTCTGCGATGTGCTCTCCTGCTCTCCAGTGGAGATGTGTCCTGTGCTTAATAGCTTCCAATGAGCTTTTCTGTGAATTTGTCCAATTGTTTTCTGAACCTTTGGTAAGCTCTTGATATCCTTGGCATCTGCTGGCAATTAGAAGTTTTATGGGTTGTGGTTGAAGCCATCTGTGATATTTTCTTGTCCTGGTGCTGAGTCCTACTCTGGGAGCTTTAATCAGCCTGTTTTCTGGCAAAGCTCTTGAACCTCCTCATAGGCAGGTCTTTCTCCTTCTCCTTTTGTGTTAGAAAAAGGTGAAGTCCACAATGTCAGCTAAGAGTGTGTTGTGTTTGAAAGCAGGGGTATGAGTTAACAGCATGGGAACATTCAGATAAGGTTTTTCCATGTACAAGTATATTGCAGAGGTTTTTTTAAGTCACTGCTGTATTTGACCAGCTCTGTTAACTTAAATACACAATTTCTCATATGCACAATAAATTTCAAAGGCCTCCTTATCTCATCAGTGACTGAGAGGTCTCTATGGGAGGGCTTGTGCACTGAAACAGATGTGGGGTGTAAGTAATGGCATTCCCATGACCACATCGTGAAGGATGCAACAATGTGGCTGTCCCTGCTCTGCCTTGTCTTCCCAAAAAACCTGTTAAGATGCTATTTTGTGCTGGCTTTGGATTTTTCTTTTCTCTTCCCTGTTAAGGCATTACCCTGGGAACTTGCTCCTTCTCAGAAGCTCAGCACAGATTGTGACCAGAACTGAACCACCCTGGGCCATGCAGTCAGACAATAGGGCACCTTCAACCTGAAATGGCAAGAAAACGTGTTGATTTTTGGCTGCCTGGGAGCCTTTGCCCTTGACTCTATGGCTGAGGTTACAGAGTTCAGCTTGATGCCTGGGGTGGGGCTCTGCAAGCAGGTTGTTTCCCCTTTCAAGAAAAGGGGATACAATCATCTTTACCGGGCAAGATGCTGAGAGGTGACTGTCGTATCTGTATGCAGCTGGTCTAGAACATAACATGGTCTAATATTATTAGTAATAATTTCTAAATGAGAAAAATGGCAGATTGTTTTAAAGCCCTAATTCAAAAATATGCAAACTACTTAGGGCTTCTGGATGCCTGATTAGTTTGCCATTAGGGAACTAAATACCTTGGGGAAAAAAATAATTTTCTTGCTTCACTCTGCCACTTCTGAGAAATCTCGCCCCAAGTCTCCAGTTGGGGCAGATTGGAGTCTGTCCGAGAAAGGAACCAAAAGGAAACTGGGGTCCTTGAGCTTGGTCAGAGTCTGCCCAAGGTGTCTCTTGTTTCCCAAGCAATGAATAGGTACCTAAACAGTGGCCCTTTAAAGTAACCCAGAAAGTCATGACTCTTGCCTACGCAGTACTCACAGGGACAAAAGAACATTTCATAATTGTTTGTCCAGATAAACAAGTGTCAAGCTGGCACTATGAATTAGTCGTGGTGGCTTGAGTTAGCCTTAATTATCAGCAGAAGAATGCTCATTATTTGATCTCTCAGAAGAATGCCCGGACTGCTGCTTTGCTCACTCAATTAAGTAACACATGTGATAAAGTTTTTCTTGTGTCAGGTATTATTTTATACCACCTCGAGAAACAGATCTTTGGGTTAAAAAAAAAGGCAAAACAAAAAATCAAGATAGTTTCCTAAATTCCAGTGGAGGTCAGTGATTTTAAACCAGCTCTGGTCCTGAAGCTGGAAAATGACTGTAACTTCAGACAGGGTTACTTTTTCTGTAGCCAAAGGTGGTAAGTGATAAGATATGAAGTTGAAAGTTGAGTAAGGCAAGCTCATAGTTCAGAGAATTTCCAGGTATAAGAAAAAGGAAAGGTGGCAGATTAGCTATGCTTTAAGATGCTGATTAAGTATGGTAGAGTCACAGCTCTCAAAAAAAAAAAAAAAAAAAAAAAAAAAGTCGTCTGTCTTTAGTAATACCACTTCGGAGTGTATCAAGATACTGATGCTGAATGGGTGGCTGCAAAAAAACCCAACCCAAAACCCAAGGTGCTGGCAGCCTTCCTCTTTTCTTCAGGGAAGAAATAACTGCTTGTTCACCACCTGTGACATGTAGCTCTCTGAAGGTGGTTTGCAAAAGGGCGAATGAGAAAAACAAGGACATTTGAGTAGGTTTTGCACTGTGTGGATATCTGTGCTATCTACATCTGCTAGTAAATCCTTGCAGTATATAAATTGAAGCGACTGCCTTAGCCCGGTGTCCTGGCTCAAACATGAATAAAATTTCAGTTTTCCTATAGGCCCCAGCCCTTAAATGCAGACTGTCTCCTTTATTGTGCCAGTGGGGCTGCCTAGGTGAGTAAATTCTTGCTGAATAGTTTATTGGTGTTGATGCAAACAGTTATTTTAGCTTCAGAAGGCTTAAGATCAAGCTCCAGATTGAAAGGGCCATAATCTTTACAGATATGATTCATACTTCTGCAAAAGGTCAGTTTTAACTTGCCTATTGAAAAAAATCTCAAAGTCCAGGAGCATAGTCAGTCTACATGTATTCTGCCTGCCAGCTGGAGATAACTCTGTGTTGGCCAATATAACACTGCTGGCCTCTCTGACACAGCTGCTGAACGGCCAGTTATGTAGACCAGTTTGGGGTTATTACGCAGAGCAGGACCCACATTCTCATGTAGCATTTTCTATTCATAGATCTTCAAGCACTTTGCAGAAGTACATTTCATTGTGTTTTACCGAGGGCAGAAGAGGCACACAAAGTGCAGTTACTCATCTGAAGTTCGCCAGCGGCAAGCTGTGGACTAGAAAACAGTTCTCGCTAGTTCTAGTCTAATACTTCTCAATAGATCGCACCGTTAGTCCCAATATGATAATTTATCAACAATTATTTAGAGTGCGTAGGACAGGGAAAATTCCAAGGCCAATCTGATGAAGATCCCTGCTGAAAGCTAAATGAGTGCAGGCGAGGAGGAATTCTTAATGTATGGCATTGGAAATCAGCGTAATGGATATTTGAGTGAATGCCTAGACTCTGATTCAGTCCTGCAGCTGGTAAATGCGTACTGTTTGTTATGGGAACGAGGCCCCATTTGCCCCAATAAGAAAACTATGTCAAGAGGAGCAAGTGACTACTAGACCTATCTTGTAGTTAGTGACTTCTGGGCTGAAGTAAAATTTACTTTCTTCTTTTACCTTTCATGGAAAACGTAGGGACAGAGACTCTCCCAAGAGTTCCCCCTGCCTTGAGTATAGTAGTCCTGGGCCTGCTGGGAAACCAGAGCAACAGACTGAACCTGCTGAGGATCGCGTCCCGCTGTGCAGTGGCCAAGCTATCACCTTGATGGGAAGCCATGCAGTGGGAAAGTGTGAAATGCTGCTGATCTCTATGCTGAGAGACAAGGCAGATCTGTCACTTCTGTGTTCCTTGGGGGACATCCTAAATTTGATAGCAAAGGAAAAGACAAAACCAAACAGCACAAAACACAGGGTGCAAAAGGTTTCCTGTTCAGTCCTGTGGATTGTCCCCAGGTTTTGGTGTAGAGAGGTGAAAGAGGGCAGCATGCTGGTGCAGGAAACTCTGGTCTTGATTTGTTTTATTTTTCTTTCTTTGAGGCAAAAGGCAAATATGAGAAGGTCAGGAAAAATGAGAAATCACTTATTAGCAGGAATATTATTGCAAGTTGGAGTGACGGTAGCACTTTTGGCCAGAAGCACTTACCTATTTGTAAGAAACAGTCTTTATTGTAAGAGTTTACCTACAAAAGATGGGGCACAAAGGGATAATTGTCAATTACAACTGATAGATGCGGAATTGAGCACAGAGGGGATAACTGGCCTGCTCCAAACCACACAGGTGACATGTCAGAGGAGACCTGGCCCTGCTCCAGTGCCACTGCTTGCAGACTTGATCCACTTTCAGTCTCTTTTCCCCCTCCTGCCCCTCTTCCTCCCCCATTGCAGCACTGTAGTAACATGCTCTTGGAACCGGTCCATCAGCTAGGGAGAGGTTCACAGCTTGCTGTACCAGGGCCTCTGCCAAGTGGCTCCATTAAGAATTGCTTTCATGATTACAGCGCTTGTGCAAGCGGGGAGCAGGCTTTTGGGAGGATGTTTATATTGCACAGATCCTTTATCTGGCTTGGCTTTCTCCTCATTACCTGCATCGAAGAATTGCCTTCCTTAGTGGCCAATAAAACTAAATTGCTAAATCCAGCTTTGTGTAACCCTATTTACCTTTTGTACCAGATTAACCTTTATCATATTTGCAAGTGTGTTGGGAAAGTAACATAAACAGAGAGGTAGGTGGTGGAGGCAAAGGCTAGCCTGAGAGAGCCAGCAGTGCCCTGTTTGCCAAGAGCCTACAGATAAGAGGAGGCTTGTGCCAGGCAGGGAGTTGCAGAGAAGCTGTTGCTGAGCTTGTGCTGATCAACATGATAGTCGTAGGAGTCTTCCACACCCTCAGAGGATTAGCAGAAATGGCTGGGGTTTAAGGTAAACAGTGAGGAGCTCAAACATTGTAGAAATTATTGGTGGGGAAATGAGTCCTTACGGCTGGCTTCAGCAGGTAGCTCCCCTGGGTGACTTGGCAGCTGAGTCAGCACCAGCCTAACACTAGCATGCTCTTCCCAAAACATGTCCAAAGCACTGTCACCACGCTGCCATGCTCGGCCTATGTCTGGGACATATCCCAGGGTGTTTTGTGCTGAGGCGCTTGGAGGATCTGTTTTCTGTGAGCTAAGAAAGGACTTCAGGTTGGGAGGGATGTTGGCTATCTGCTGGGGAAGATGCAGCAGGGATGCAGGGGACTGGCACTGGTGGAATGACATTGTGACCTGTGTTTTTGCTGGTGTGTCCCTACTACTAGGGACAGGAAGGTTTCCAAAAGTTCAAATGAGGGGAGCTTCCCATTGTTCTGAGAACCTGTTCCATGGGGCTTGGTTGGAGCAGGTCTGATCTCTTGGACAACTCAGTCACACTGCCCAATGGGAGCTGGGCCAGTCCTTTTCATCTCTCTGGGAGAAAAAATGATTTTGCCTTGAGAATATTTATCAATGAACAAAACAAGTACTACCTGGACAAATGTTCCCCTTCATCCCCATTGCAGGGTGTGTTCCTATGGCTTTTGTCTGCTAGTGTATTTAAAACAAATGTGTCTACAAAACTCCACAACAATTATAGCCCTGGGAGAAATTTCTAGGATGGATTTGTCTTACAAATGGATCTCACATGCAGTTTGGATTGGATAATGTTGAGATCTTGCTGCTTAAAGTTCAGATGTGTTTCCTAGAACGTGTGGCTGAACAGTTTTTAGACTGAGCAGCTGAGAAATGCGTGGATTAATAGCTGTGTGGATACATGTGGAAATCTGTTCCCTAGTGTTTTGTCCTTTCTAAGATTCGGAAAAAGAATGGAAGGAAAATTTGCATGGATCTATTTACCAATACTTAATTTCATACCAGGATTTCTGGACTTGTGGAATATTCAGTGAATTTGAGAGCAATTTTTGTAGCATTTGGAGAAGGACTTGCCATTGAGAGCTGTATTGTACCGTAACTGAGTTCACAATGCTGAGCCTCATGAAAGGGAAACCGGAGGTTGTCACTCCTGTTTAACTGAACAGGAACACTTGTCCCTTTGAACTCCCGTCTCCTCAAGAGGCCACATTAAGCTGAATCCTTCAATTTCAATTGAGTGCCTTGCCTCATCCTTGAAAAAGAAGGTCCCAAACACTTGTTTCCAGTTAGATCCAAAATGGCAGGAGAGGCTTAGCTTGTTTCTGAAAGGATGAACAAGGATGTCACAAAGCACTGCTCACCCTTAGGGTGAGGTTTCACAGGGTCCTGCTGTCCTGAGGCAAGGAGCAAAGGGAGGAGATCCCAAGAGATGTGTGCTTGACTTGTTGTATTTATTGCTGATGGCTCTTTAGAGAGAAGCAATCACTTTGTTTCTGGGACACATGGAACAGAGACAGGGTGAAACTAGTGGGCATGGTGGCTGTGCAAAGGAAGAGTTGGGTCTAAAAGCTTTCCCAAGGAGCATTACTCCCTCCTCAGTGCTGAGGTTGAAACAGGCACGTGCTTAATCCATTTGCTGGACAAAAACCTCCAGCTCCTCAGCATGTTAGTGGACTCTAATAGACTAGTCACAAATGACATAGTTTACATGCGATTTTATCAGCAATAGGTTTGCATTTTTTATTTTTTTTTTTTTTTAAATCATTTAAGAGAGTTACATCACAGAAAATGCAAGGTCAGTGGAAATTCTACTGTCCTGGACTTTGCAACTTTTTCAGAGCAAGCAGCAGCCAAGCAGATAATCCCATCTTCTCATATCTGTGACTTTGTCCTTCCTGTCCTGGCAAAAATTTGATTGTGGGGTCTGTGTATGTACTGGCTGCTTTCAGATGCTGGTGGGGACAAAGACATTGGGAGGGTATTGAAGAGCAGAAGAATACTGATGTATTCTTGTTGTATACCTGCAGCTGTTGATTAACCAGTCTCACTTGCAAAGAAGGCCACAGCCGTAGGGAATGGTTAATAGCTCCAGAGACTGGATATTGGCAGGACTAGGCTTGGCTTTTGGTTTGTTCAAGTGGTGAAATGGTGAAATCATGTATAAGTGTCAAGGCTTGGTTCTGAACCTGGGGAGGCAGAGGTACAGTTAAGTACCAGCCTCAGCCTTCTTCCATGAAGTTATGAAAATCTTTGCTAGCAGAAATCAAACATGAAATAGAACACTTCCAATTACTGTGTGAGAGAAATATCCTTAAGTAAAACTGTTGCTTACTAAAGTGAAAAATTTACCTGTCCCCCCTACACCTACCATCTTGTTTCCAGGCCCATAAGGTGTATGTCCTAGGAATAGAATAAAATGCAAGCTGACCACAAATGTTTCCATGAAAGAGTTTTTGTTAGAAAATTTTGTTGAAATTGAGACCTTTGTGGGAAAGGCTCAGATTTAATGAATTTCCTGTTCCAAAAGTACTTATGAAAAGAAGTTTCAAGTTGTGGACATACGATTCCCTTTTTTATGAAGAGGGGCATTTTTTTCCCCTCTCCTCTCCTCCCTTTTTGGCACAAAAATCCATTTGAAACTTCATTTTATTTGCAGTTTTAGCAAGTTCCTGGAAAAAATGGCAATCAAATAAGAGTAAAAGGTTAGGCCTTTGTGGGTCTGTCTCTTTCCAGCTCCTTTCAGTGCTTCATTTCAGGGTGCTGAGCCGTTGCTGAGGTCTGTCCCCTGCAGCTGGTGGCACAGTGGCTGGGGAAATGAGGGGAATACAGGCAGGACCCTATGAACACATCGTCCCTTGTCACCTCCATCCTGCCCTTGGTAAAGAGGACACTGCTGCCTTAAGTAGGGGACAAACAGGAGCTGGAAGGACACTTGGTCCTTGGGATATGAGTATTGTCAACGGCTGTGTTGCGTGGGTGTGCATTTCCACTTGTCTCAGGTTCTGGAGACAGCTTCCAAGATGGCAGAGCACCAGCAAGCTACAGGAGGAGTCCATTTTGTTACGTGATTTAACCCTCTACCACGCTTCTACACTGGCCTTTTTAACACTCGGTAGTTGTCATTGTTTAAATTCTTCCTGTATTCCTAGGGATTACTACAGCTGCCCCAAAATGTAATAACCCACAGACTACAACAACTCCTTATCCTTTTTTTTTTCCTCTCTAAGGGCTGTGATGGAAGTGCACCTCTCTCCTCCACTGCCTTCTGCTTGCCTTACATTTACTTGGGATACTGTGCTTCTACCAGCCTATGTATTACATGTGTGCCAAGGAATCACTTGGTATGGCTGCTGACCAGCAGAATGATGTTGTCCCTAGATTTTGCTATGTCAGAGTTTTACACGTAATATTATTTTTGGTTCATTATATATATTTTGTATTTCTCAGCATGTGTGCACAGGGCAATCCAGCTTCGCAGCACCACCATCACAATGCTGTGTTGTGCTCTGTGGTACAGTGTAGACTTGCCCTGTGTTTCCTCCTCTCCTTATTCCCCTTATCCTCAGACATGCTCATGGTTTAATTTACTCCTTGGAATTTGCACTGGAATAGGAGCTAGGAGGTGTGTAGCTTCAGCTGAGAGACATATTTCTGCAACCATATTGCAAACCAGAATTGTGCTTTCTAGGCAAGGCTTAGTTTGCCCTTTGAGCCTTGATCTAACAAAGCCTGTGCTCAACTTCTCACCTGCTTTTAATGAGGTTGCTCGTGTGTGAGAATTTAGGCACACAGTTAAATGGTGTTTGGTATCCTGTGGAGAAGCTGTATTTCAAGGTGAATAGTTGTCATGGTTTTTTTACTCTATATCCAGTGTTCAGGACTGTAGTGTGAGTGACACAACAGACCCAACATGCTGGGGTGTACTGAAAACATGAGAATTTTATGGCTGTTGTCCTATCCTCTTCAGCATCAGGGAGCATGGCTAGATCAAAGCTGCTCTAAACTGTATTAATTGAAGAAGTTGGTGATCTTCTCTCCCTTTTCCTTAAATTTGGCCTGATGCTCAGCCTGCTGAAGCCAGAGAAAAGACTCCTGTTGAATGTAATGGATCAATTGTGTAGACTGGATTTGCACTAGCATGTTTCAACCTTGTTCTCTTTAATATTTGGAATAAGCTTTTTTGCCAGTTTCCCAGGATATGAGCACTTGAGAAAATTTGGAGCAGCACAGGCGGTGTGTGAGTCACTCAGCGTGTGAAGACTTTGCCCAGTCATCCCTGGATTTTCCACCCAATTTTGAGCAGACGGGTTGTGTTATGGAACAGGAGCTGATGAGTAAGTTGCTTACAGAGATTACTGTGCCTGTCTGTCGTAGACACGTGTCTCCCATTGCTCCATGATGACCCATTCACATGAGGTCTTCAAACCTGGCCAGACCTCTTCGGCCTGGCGCTCACTCTGAGTAGGTGTTGGGACGGATGAATTTAAATGGCAGCAAAAGGCTTTTCCTTGCCTCTTTCCTGACTGCAAATGTACTGACAGGCCATAAAATACAGACAGCTGGGGAGTTATGGCAAAATTCAAGTAGACTCTCGCCTTGTTCTTGCTTATGCCCCTCGTCTGCTTCCTTCACCCACTGGCTCAATGGTTTCAGGTGCATCCTGAGAGAGAGGGTGTTTCTGGTCTGAGACTGCCACGAGTCTAAAGATTCCCCATCTGTCCAGGCCTGACTTCCCACTGGTATTGCTGTCTCACTGCCGGCCTGCCAATAATGCATGGCTTAAATGGCATTGCCACTGCCAGAACTGCTGCTGCCACTGTGCAGGAACTCTCCTTGAGCTCATTGCAAAAGACAGATAGGAATGAATAACTGGGAATTTTATCCCTTCTTGTGCTTAGCTGGTATCTGTATTCAACCCACATGCTTATGAAGTCAATGAGCAAAACTCTTGCTGTTGCCTGGGGTACCAGGATTCACGAGGGAAAAGGTGGTGAATGTATCTTGTCCATTCTCTGCTGTTACTTCCCAGACGGCCCATTCTGAGTGCAGGCATTGATAGAGAGATTGGGAGGAATTGGTGATACCACGTATGCATGGCTTGTTGTTACAGGACCAACAGGCAAATAAGAGGGGCTCTGTCAACAGCGTAACACAGCAGGATGTGGAAAACAGTTTGTATTGTCTCTTTTTGAGTAGCTGAGAACAAGACAGGATGCTCTGAACTTCCTCTGTTATATTTATAATTTTTCTCCACTTTTCCTTGCATATTCTCTAAGCTGTTGGTATCTCGACTGTAATTGGTCTACAGCAGGGAACTGGAGTTTGTCCTGAACCTTCATTTCCCTTTTATTACAGTCTACCAATCTTTCCTATTCTGTCACACAGAGATAAATATTGGTTTCAGAATTAAAGACCATGTCAGGACTAGACTCCCTAGTTTGTCTTAATAATTTCATACAGTTTGTTTCATATGCTGAAACTAATAAACATCACTCATCTCAATGCATACTCCGTGGCATGTGTAGGAAACAAAGCCATTCTGACAGTCACAGCTGTGCTGTACTCCCCTCGGCTTGGGGAGCATGTTGCTGAGCCCCACAGTACTGACCAGAAATGCCCTGCCTTCTCCCAACAAAGTACCCTGCTGTAGACCAGACAGAGACCTGACTGGTTCAGGAAAGTCTGTTTAACTCCATCTGCTAAATCACTGTTCTGTGATTAAAAACTTTCACCATTTGTCCATTTAAAGTAGCAGACCAATGTAAGCTTTGGCAGATTGAGCTTGATTTAGTGAGAGAACGCACTACTTCTTGCTAGAGACACATTGGAGTCTTTAGTACTTCCCCAGGTTTCTTCTTCTCCCCTCTGTCTTGTTAGCATCTACATCTACCCAATATTTGTAAATATTTTTCTTTACAAATCTACCCAATTTGTAAAGAAAATACTTTATGGCAGCTTTAGAACATCTTTGTTAAGCAGGAGCTCCCTGCAGTCAAATCAGCCCATCACTGTCTGCCAAGTTTCACTGTCCCTCTCTGAGGGGGAAAGGAGTATAAGCTGCTTCTTGGCAGGTTCCCACCACCTGATCTTCAGCATTTAACTGTACTGGGGCATGTTCCCCCTTTGCTCACAATGCCTGCCTTCTGCAGTCAGCTTTGGCTTTTAGGGGGCTAAATCCATCTCTTGATGTTCTTCTGCCTTTCTGCTGACTAGAGAGAGCATAGGGAGTCAGAGGTCCTGCATGAGGAGAAAGATGGGACCATTGACTAGCTGACATGGACAGAATTTGTCCCCTTATTTGTGAGGGACAGCTGGAGACCCTGTTTGATCCTAGAAGAAGGCAGTTCCTTGCTCAGACCAAGCAATCTGGGAAGATGCTAGAATTGTTTCTCTTGCTTCTCCCTGGCAGTTCCTAGGCAGTGTGCTGCCCCTTGTGCTGTGGGCAGAGAGGGAGGGAGGAAGAGGAGCCTGAAACAAAGGATGAGGCTATGTTGTGCAAAGGACTGCACTGAACCTACACTCAGAAGCTGTGCAACAGGCTGTCCTGGGAACACCACCCTCACCCTGGTCATGGATGCTGCTTTTCCTGACCTCTAACTGATCTCCCTCCATAGTCCTGGTCTGCACGGAGTCCTGGTCTGCTTTCCCATTTCACAGCCAGGATGCGACCTTCTCTTCCAGTCTCACCTGGCCTGAGCTAGACCAGCTTTCCTTGTTGAGCATATGCCCTGCTTCCTCATGAAGAGAAGTCTGCCTTGCTTCCAGTGAATTATATTTGATTTCAGTGGTTTGGATCATGTGCTCTTCTTCCTGCTGCATTGCTGTAACAGCTTATTATGTCAATTTATTTTATCAAAAACAGGTACTGAGGGACAGAAAGTATTTCAAGTAGTTCGTGGCCAATGAGCCTTCTCCAAGAGACACCCCATGAGGCCTGTGACTCCTCTCTTCTCTTGGAAGAGTTCCTGTTCACCTATATTCTTTCACCTCCAAAAATCCTCTTCAGAGGGGGGGTTAGAGGCAGCCTGAAACAGAATTAGCATGACTGGAGAGGGACAGGGAAACTGTTTGACTGTTTTGTCCTGTTTGATATGTTGCCATAAAGTTATTTACACTTCCTGCTGTTTATCTTAGGACTAAATGAGATAATTAAGTGTATACAGAGATAGAACTCTATTCTTCTGAGGTCCTCACTATCTTGGAAGTGGTGTTGTGGGTGCTTTGCAGACAAGCCAGTCTCTCTCCCTTGCTTTCCTTTAAGTGTTTTGCTGCTTGCACGAGTCATATGGAGAGCTCTACCTGACCTTAGCTGGGGACGGGGGCAAAGTATGTTGCCCAAAGCCCCAGGGTGAATCTATGACACAAGCAAAGCACTCAGCTGTGAATCCCTGCTCCTCAGCCTTCCCACACTCATTCTTGACCCTATTTTTTTGTACACTTTCATACACAGTCCGTTATCTTCTGTTTCTTCTGCCTGTTTTTCAGAGTGACAGGAGATGTACTGCATAAAGTAGTTAACTCATCTGTGAGAAAAGCTCTGCAAATGGTCTATCTGCAACACTGTAGGAGAACTGAAAAAGTGTCATTATTTCTCTTCTACCTTATAAGTTCTCGGTTGCCCATAGCAGGGCCTGGGATGCACTGTGGAGAAATCCATGAGCAGGCTGTCACACACTGCAACGTATGATCTCAAGAGTGAGGAAATCACTGTGGGATAGTGCTGATATACTCTGGAAATACTAGACCTGACTGCATGAGGCACTGTGGTAACCCCCCCACAGCGGTATCCTGTCTTCCAAGCAGAGCAAACACTTTGTTTTTCCAGGCTCCATTTCTACCATTCCGTCCCTGTACCTCGAGCAATCAATTTCTCTGTTAACTTTTGTCCAGTTCAGGCTCTTCTGTGTCAGAAATGTTAACGTCAAGGAAATTAAACACGCCTGGTGGGTTCCCAGCTCTCACAGTAGTCAAACCTCGGTCCTTGAGCTCCCCATAGCCTTTAAGGTGTTCATCACAGCATGTTGCTATTTAATGGCAAAATTTTGGTGCAAGGTTTGTTCTGCGATGCCCTGCTGTGATTGCAAGCATCCAGCCTCGGACAGTCAGACCTGCCTGTTTGAAGCAAGGTCATCTGCTGAGTTGTGTACCTTGAGGAGGTCAGGGTAAAGGTACGTGATGCTCCTGGCCTAGCTGTTCCGGGGAGAGGAGAAAGCTAAGCTATGTGGGTATTTTTGGAGAAGAGTAGTGTCTGCCCCATGAGAGACAGTGTTATCCTTTGGAGGTTTGTGTCAAACTTCTGCATTTTTAGTATTTTTCTTTTAGTAGTATCCATTGAAGAATGGATTTTTCTTGCGGAACAACTGTTCTGGCAGAGTTGGGAGGATGTCTTTGGTAAGACAGCAACTCCTTTTCCAGTTGGAAGAAGCTGCAAAGCTGCACAATCTAGCTTTTTCTCTAGTGCAAAATAATTATTTCTGAGCCATAGCTGTAGAAACTTGCTGTGCTGACTGATGTGGATGCTTAAAAGCACGCACAGGCACCAGGAACCTGCAGCTGTGAGAAAATATATATGTAGTTTAAACACTAATTCAGTCTTTCTGGCAGTGCTAGGAAAGGGAGAAAATTTTAGAAAGTGTAAGAGACTGTCAAGGCAAGTATGTGTTCTTCTGGAGTCTCCCATCCTAGGCACAGCGCTCCCTCCTGCACAAAGCCCAGAGCTGATCAGGAGAGGAATGCAGTGACAGTGCTTCGTGTGCTCCCTGCTCTCTAGCTGTGGTGGTTATTATTTTGAAAACCTGCTTACTGGACTAAAGCAAAACCCCAAGTCCTTGACTCCTGAAATTCATAAAAAAGCTTCTGCCAAAAAAAAAGTTGTGTTTGATCTGCAGTCTGAACTACTTGACTAGAACATCAAAGTGAGTTTGGAGAGGAAGGGTTACTTGGTAGAACTGATGTTGCAATTTACCTGACTCTTTTCCAACTCCAGATATTTCTGACATGGATGTTGTAATCTCATTGCCAAATACCCGTATTTCCCAAATATTTGGCATTTGGCTTTGTTTTTCATTGGATCCTTCTGAAAAGTCAGTACTTACCTAGGCAGTTTGAGATAAACAGTCACTGAATCATGACAGTGCTCTTCTCTACACATTTATATATGCTTATAGGAAATAGGGCCGTGATCTAAAGGCTGTTCCGATTAGTATCAGTGTGCAGAAAATTTAGGTAAATGTCTTTTTGATGGTGATTACAGTATAACTAAGCTGTTAATAATAGTGCTCTTCCAAGTCATTAAAAATCTGCTTACAATTTCAACAACAATAACAATGTCTTAGTTTGTTCTGTTGGTGCCTGTTGCCTTGAACTGTTCCAGTTTAAGGGCCCAATCCAGCCACCACTGAAGTTGAAAGAGATCTTCTGGTTGGACTTGACTGGCTTTTATAGAAGCAAAGTTCTTAGGACACCGTGGCTGTAGTATTTCTCCCTTGAACAGAATTTTTTAAAGGCTGAAAATATGGGTGAAAGCTATCACTTACAGGAAGACTTCAAGGTCTACCACCTTCCCACCCACACCTCCCCATCCTGACTGTAAGAGAGAACAGCAACTTTTCTGTACAACATGCAGGTGGTTCTTTTAAAATCAGATACAGACTTATAGCTAAGCTACCCAGACTGAGATTTACCTGCCTGTTAGAATATTTCATGAAGAGAAGCTAGTCAGCATGACAGTGAGACTAACTTGGGTTTGGAGGCATCAGGGTACGTGGTCGGTGACAGCGGGGACTTACAGGTCAGGGACTAATGAGCTTGAGTGAGTCCATTTTCTAGTGTCTAGGAGGATACTGATCTTGAGGGAGCAGAACAGCCTAACATCAGAAAAAGAGGTCCCTTGTGATACCTGAGATCAAACACCCAGAGTAAATGCATTTTGGTTCCAAGGCTTATATTGTGCCCGTGCACAGGAGATGATCTTTTCTATTCCACAACGACTTTGTGGAGACTCAGTCCCATCTTAGGAGGAAAAAAAAAGAGGTGTGTTTTTTTTTTTTTGTAAGCTTGCCCTACATGCTGTTATCAGATATATGTGCATGCAAATGAAGCACTTATATATTTACATGGCTTATAGTTGGTAAGCAAAGTAATGTGAGTCTTCTGCTATGTCCCTTTGGAACAGGCTACAACAGAGAAAGCAGGACTGGGAGAGCTGGCATGATGTTGGGCAAAGCCTGCTCAGAAGCCAGTATGTCTGTGACCACGCACGGATAAGATCTTGCACTTAAATAGCAATTCATTTTCAAAGTGGTCGCTGAAGAAATGATATGCACACAAGCTTTATCTCTCTATTGAAATGGTGTTCTCTAAGGCACTCCTGATAAACCATTCAGAACAACATCACCTGGTTTATCAGGACGGGAAATGAAGAATGCTTACTTCTTGCTTGAACTTCCAAGGTGACTAAGCTCTGGAAGAATAAACAGTAGCTATTTGCCTATCATCAAATCACTGGGAATAGGCCTTTTCCCAAGAACAGCTACAGAGTATTTGGTGATGACTCTAGTTTGGGCTGTACGTGTTACATTACATCCAAGACCTAGTCCCTAAAATAGTGCAGTGCCCTAACGCTGTGCTTGCATGCTGCCTCACTGTTGAGTCAGACACCACTTCCTGAAGAGCTCACGTTCTCCTGCGGGATCTCTGCTCAGCACAGCACACACCCAGTCCTGTTGTGCTCTGAGAAGGGCAAGTCATAGCCTGGGATCAGATGGTTGCAAGCTGTGCATATGGTCTTTGTTCCTAAGACTACCAAGATGATGCTTTCCCATCCAAAAAGCAGCCAAATGACTCTCCCTTCGTCCCCTTTGCTTGCTTATACACAGCTATGCTGGTCAGGACTTGCCTCTGAGTAATCTCCTTGCCTTCTCTGAAGGGTGTCATCTTAAAAAGGGCAATGAGACGTGGCTTTGATACAAACTTATGAAAAAATGTCCTTAAATAACCAGGGCAATTGTTTAAATCTTATTCCTTAGGGCTATAGTCTTCAAAAATTTTTGATGGCATACCCCTTTTGCTCAAAAGTTGCCATTAGGAAGAACATCCTCAGTACATACACCATGTAAACATTATCCATCTTTTAGTCAGTAATGCTAAGAATCTAGAGCTTAACTGTTATGAAAAGCCATTAAATTGCTTGTGGACCACTTGCTTCTACTTTGGTGAAATCAAAACTCGATCTGGGCTTCCACTGTGCAAACAGGACAGGACAATGTTTATTTTTCAACAGTTAATTTCCAACTCTATTAGGCTCCATTTATTATTAACTCTATCAGGCTCTATTTATTATAAAAATCTATTAGACTATATTACTAACTCTGTTAAGACTCTGTTTCTTACTAACTCTATTAGACCCTATTTATTTCCACCTCTGTTAGGCTCTACTCCCTCACTAGCGACTATCCCTACCCTAACTAGTATGTGCTACTCTGTGTTGAGCCCTGTTGCCCACAGCCACAGCATTGGTGGTGCAGGTGTGACAACATGGGGCTGTTGGGCTTTGGCCATGGGGTGGTGTTGGCACAGCCATGGCAAGGGCTGGGGCCTGGCTGCTGGGTGGTGGTGCCAGGGATCGGGCAGCCCAGAAGGTCTCCCTGCCTGCGGCTCCAGCAGGGCCGGGAAGTGGGAGGGCAGCTGTGTCTGGAGGTGTACTGGGTCTGTGGGGACGTGCTTTAGCGATTAGTTGCTTTACCTTGGCAAGTATGGACTTTCTGTGAGCAGACACCTGCATGTCCTGCGGTGGAGCTGGTGTGAATACCTCCTTCTCCACTCCAGCAGTGGTTCCCTGTGCAGACCGAAGATCTCGGTGGCTTCTGGGGTGCTTTTCCTCCAGCTCCTCAGACACGATGCAGCTGCGGCTCTCCTTTTGCGTCCCATCCCACTCATGGCTTGCACCTTTCCAGCAGCTGGAGGTGATCCTTCTTAAAGCTGGGGCAGTAATGGAAGTGTAAAAGCTAAAAAATCTAAAAATCTAAGCTTGATTGTTAGGTGAAATGATTAAAGTGCTTGTGGACCCATTGCTTCTACTTTGATATAGGAAAGTCTGGTGAGTCTATAAACTCAGTCGGGGCTTCTGCTGTACAAACAGGACAGGACAACTGGAGAAGGTTTATTGTTCAAACAGTTTATTATCAACTCTTTTAAGCTCTGTTTCTTACCAAGTCTATTAAGCTCTATTTGTTAGCAACGCTATTAGGCACTATCGACTGGCTGCCAACTCTCTGTGCTCTCTCTAGGACGTGCAGTGCTGGGGTCCATCTGCAGGGTTGGGGCTGCAGGTGGGGCAACGGGGGACAGCTGGGCTTTGGCTGTGAGGTGGCCTTGGCCTCAGCAGAGGTACCTAAAATTAGGTACATGAAGAGCAGCTGCAAGTATGTAGAAAGAAGCTTCCACTAGGTATAGGAGAAGGTAGTCCAAAACACAGGGAAAGTGTTGGACAGAAGGAGGAGGGGCATTTATCTAATCCTCAACTTTTTCAAGTGGTATATTAAAATATTGAAGAAAAGAGCAGGAAGGAAACCTTTTCTTAAAAATCATAGAGTCATAGAATCATTTAGGTTGGAAAAGACCCTTAAGATCGAGTCCAACCGTTAACCTAACACTGCCAAGTCCACCACTAAATCGTGTCCCTTAGTGCCACATCTACAAGTCTTTTAAATACCTCCAGGGATGGTGACTCCACCATTTCCCTGGGCAGCCTGTTCCAATACTTGACAACCCTTTTGGTGAAGAAATTTTTCCTGATATCCAGTCTAAACCTCCCCTGGCACAACTTGAGGCTGTTTCCTCTGATCCTATCACTTGTTACTTGGGAAAAGAGATCAACACCCACCTCACTACAACCTCCTTTCAGGTAGCTGTAGACAGTGATAAGGTCTCCCCTGAGCCTTCTTTTCTCCAAACTAAACACCCCCAGTTCCCTCAGCTGCTCCTCACAGGACTTGTGCTCTAGACCCTTCACCAGCTTCATTGCTCTTCTTTCGATGCACTCCAGCACCTCCATGTCTTTCTTGTAGTGGGAGGCCCAAAGCTGAATGAGAATGAAAGGAGGAAAACTATTAGGCAAAGATGTGACATGATCAGCATCATCTTATACCTTGTCACTGTGGTAATGCAATGAAGAAGCATCGTCTTCAATACAAAGAACCCTTTTCCTGACATCTTTTGCTCTAAAGGTGCCACTTCCTAGCACAAGACAGGAGTCAGGGCCAGCCTGTTGCCTCTAACTCTTTTCTGCCACAGAGATGGACAAGGAGGCAGTGCTCACATTGAGCCAGCTCCATTTCCAACCATTATATGCTCCACATTAAAGAAATGACCATAGGCCACCTGCTTATCAAAGCAGTGCTGAAGGGAGCAGCTGCGTTCTTAGTAGTCTTAGTTGAGAGAAACAGCCTGTTCTTTGTTGCAATTAACAAACAGTCCAGTTGGACAGTCTAGGTTTCAAAGACCAATTTCTCCAAAGCATCTATGGTCCAACAAAATCTTTTAAATCTCTCTTCAAATGAGAAAATGCTGTACCAACACTGACCCATTTGTATTTTAAATAGTGCAATCATTGACGTTAAAGGTATATTGCAAAAATTTGGTAATTAAGACTGAGTGATGATATTTATACAAGCTAAGTAACAGCTCTAAAATCTAATGTTGCTGGCATAGATTACACACACAATACAAGTGGAAACGGTTTATTAAACAGCTGAACAAATGGGAGAGTGGTGGGGGGCGGGTGTTGCACGAGAGGAATTAGAACATTAGACTGGAAAAGCAACAAAAGCAACACTGAACTCCCAAGCCAGTGAAAAAGATAAAATATTGACATAATAATTGATATAGCTAACTTAAAAATACTGTCAGCTGTTAACCATTCTAGTGCAAAAACTAGAAGCGGAACACTCCAGTGATAATGATGATTGTGGCTGAATAGAAGCAGCAATGAGGTCCTGTACTAAGCAATAACCAAAATCAATATTTAGAGAAATCAAGTGCATATTGAGGATCTGAAAGACACAGGCATTTCATAGTGTTTTTACAAAAATATTTTTAGATAATGTTTATACTGTACAGGACTAGACTTCTAGACATTGCTAAAATGTTCATCTAAATACTGGAAAGGCAAGTGTGAAATCAACCCATTCACAAATTAAACAGATCTTATCTCTCTGGATGAGAAATGCCAGAATGGTTAGAGCATCGAGCCTGGAAAATGAGAAAAGAGCCAAGGTTTAGGGGGTTTGAGTCATCACAAGTCAAATATTCTCAAATGAAACTGTAACTTGGTCAAAAATGTGGTGTAGTAGGTCTGAGTTTTGTAGTTTTGTAACGGTGGTGAAAAGTACAGATTAAAGACCATGGTCATTGCCATGAAAAGGAATGTGGCCTTTTAGAAGGTACTTAGACGAAAGAGCAATTTTAATAGATCAATGCAAAGTTTTACGTCAGCAGAATTGAGAAAGCATTGATAAAAGTCTGTACTGCTAAAGTGCGTTTGCTGTTTACAAAACAGAGCTAATCTTAGTGAGTGGGAGCAGTCAATATTGTACATAACGATGAAGATGAAAAAGAGTAACTATTTGTATTTCACATCTCTCCTACCACTGTGTTAGAAGAAAATATGAACCTTACATATGGAAGTGAGCTAAACAAAGAATAGGAGTATATTCTTTTTTACTTGCTTCCAGGAGAGTATGGGTTTTAGTACACAATTATTTAAAATATTTTTATATAGTATTCATACTGGGTACCTGGTGTGTACAATTTATATCTGTAAAATATTATCCACTGTAACATTTTCAATACAATCCTGCATTTGACTGAAATCCCTGAAGGTTCATCAAAAACCTGTGGGGGATGGACCTGCCCAGCCCATACCCTTTCTTCCCCTTTCACTGAGCAACCTCCCCTTTCTTCTCCCACCTCTTGCTTTTGGTGCTGTAATTGTGTGCTTTGTCAAGTCCAGCAGAGTCCCAGGGAAAGTTTGTAATTCAGATCCATAAAAGCCTGACCTTTGTAGGAGGCTACGTAAGTCACTTACTGCTTGCAAGTTCAGTGAAGAGCGTGGTGATCATGGTAGTTATTTCTGTGGTGTTAGGAGTGCACTGGGATGCAAGAACTGGACAAACTCTCATGGTGAGTGGATGGGGCTGCTTATAAGGAACATCCCAAACTAAATACTGTGGGAAATGGCTAGGAAGGATGGATTACCTAGTGGAGGTGAAGGCAGGCATGCCTCTCCTGGAGGTCAGAATGGATCTCTGGAGATAGATATGACTGGGGTGAGTTTGTGAGCCATCCTGATGGAAGGCCAGGAGAAAAAGCCTGTCTGGTACAAGGCTCGGGCAGAAATTGCTTTAGCTCCATTTTCATTTGGCAAGTTCCTTGTTATTACAGGGGCCTAGGCTATGTGTGGTCAGCATCATTTGTCTCTTCTGCTCCATCCTTATGGCACGCTGTAGGTATTGTCTATTCTGTTATAGGCATTCAGCTCCCTGTGAGGCTGAGGAAGTGTCTGGGAGCAGAAGAGTCCTGGGACAGGTGCTCTCTGGGCACTGGTAGAGGAAAAGCTTTTCCATAAGGCTTCCTGCAGTTTTAGGGAGAGTGGTGTTGGTGGCTCCCATGTCATCTTCTCACCTTGTGTGTGCTAATATAGTTCTTTGGGAGGAAGGCAAAGTTGCATAGAAAAAGGGAATGGGCAACTGGCTCAGCTGTGTATGTGGCCTTCACTAGCCATCTGTAGATAGCTGGAATGGTGTGGGGCTTCTGCCCAACTCCTGTTGCTTGCCCATTTTGAAGGCGTATGGGCTTGGAACACTCAGGTGTACTGCTTAATGTCCATGCCATTCATGGCCTCTGTCCCATAGCAGGTTGGAAACAGTACCTGGTAATAGAGTTAATGAGCTTATTCATTAAAGCATGTTTTGGGGAAATTAGTACATGACTCCTTTTCCTGTCGGCCTCCTGGGCACAACTGTGGAGCCTGTCTCTGTGGCACAGAAAGGCAAGTTCTCCTTCACTGGGTGTTGCTGTAATTGTGTTGTATTTTTTGTGCAAACACCCATTACCACAGTATCTGAACACCTGTGAGGAGTTGCTGCATCAGGATGTGGTCAGGTTCAGAGGCACACAAACTGATGAATATCACATTCTACCTCTTTAATTGCCACCCCATGCAAATCTTTTTTTGGCAAATAAATCAACGAGGGAGGTAGGTGCATGATTCATTAAACATAATGTTCAGTACAAGGAAGGCAGGAGTGGACAGGTGGAGACAGGACTTCCAAATGCTGTGGGAGCAGCTCTCTTTGCAGAAGCCTGGAGATGACTGAAGCTTTGTTTGAGGTTGACAGTAGGTTTCCTGTTCCATGTTTTAATGAAGGATCTGAAGCAGCAAAGCTCAATGTTTTTGGAGTAGGTCTCACTGTCACCACCTTCATCCCTACCCCAAGCCTATCTGCCTCTGGCCTTCCTGTCCAGTCCCCTACAACTGCTCCTGCCTTATTCCCACCTCAGGCTTCTGCTTTCTTGCCCAGCTCTGCTGCTAGGCGCAGTCAAGCAAATGAGGACCCCAAGTTGGTAGGCCTGGGGAATGCAGCAGCCTGAGCCCTGCTCCACATCATGCCTCACTTGGGGTTTTGGCTTATGTGACCTTGGAGACCTGCCTATTGAAAAGAGAGAGGCTTTCTTGTAGCTCCCAGCAAATTTCAGAGCTACCTGGAAATCATAAGGAGAACTTGCAAGATGGTAGGAATGTGGGAGTGAGAAATAAATGGAAATGTTTAACTTTGTTACTTAAATAACTTTACAAACAGGTGAAACTTGTCTCTGCTGATAGTTAGATGACCATACACGAGCAATGAGAACCCCACCAGGCCAACCTTTTGGTTGAGTGTAGCTCAGCAGAGCAACAGCACTGCCTATGAGACACCCCTCCCTTCCCTTCCCTGTCCCCCTGTTCTCTTGACTACAAAATAGAGGTGGTGGTGTCTGGCCGCATTTGCATCAGCCACCAGAGACCCAGAAAAAATGTGTGAAGCCTAAACTCAACTTTGGCATTCATACTGCTTCAAGCTTGTGTTTTTCCCCAAAGTGCATTTTCAACCAGTCTTAAGCTGCTTGCAGCTTTTGTTTGTGTTTGGCAAATAACTACAGCTAAACTAATAAATCAGAAATTAAATATTTCATATGGAAATATTCAGAAAACCAATGTGTAGTGGTGCTTTTCCCTGTAGTGAGCTGGTGAGAGCACTGCTAGGTGAGGCACAAGACCCAGTTTCAAATCCCCTCTCTATATTTAGATGCAGAATCTGGGTTTAAAAGTCTCCTGTGCCACAGAATGGCCTTGCCAGTTGACTGGGGGCCATTTTGTGACGGGTTTTTCTGTATTTCTAACCAAGCTCCTTGTGGAGGTGTATACAGTCACCAGGGGCCAATCTGTCACCAGTCTGAAAAATGACTAGCCCATCTCTGGAGCACTGGAACAGCTGTCACTGGGCAGTCATGCCCTTGTAAAATACTCTGTTCAGCTGTGTGTACCTTACTCATAAATAGATGTTCCTTTTCCTCTAATTACCTCTGTGCTACTGTTACTCCCAAGCACCTTGGAGCACTATTAAGTAGTAATAACTACAGATACATGTGAGAGAAATCAAGGTTAATATGTAGCTCATTAAGAGAGCTCCAGGAGGAGCACAGAAAGGGGGTTTTGTCTTGTACGATGCACAAAGCTCCCATGGGTGCGTCTGCAGGCTTACTAGGTGAAGAGGTATTTAAAAGATGTGTAGATGTGGTGCTTAGGGGCATGGTTTAGTGGTGGACTTGGCAGTGCTGGGTTAATGGTTGGACTTGATGATCTTAAAGGTCTTTTCCACCCAAACTGATTCTATGATTCTGTGAGTCTACTCAGAAGACAAGCAGTTTGGTTCGTGGGTATTGAACTCGGTCAGGTCAGCGAGTGGGAGAGCAATACTTAAAAGTTGAGCCTCTCTAGTTTGTTTTATTTTTGTATTTATTTTGGTTTGCTTTTTATCCAGAGGTCTCTGAAACCAAATGGAAGCTCCAAACTGTTGTTGAGTCAAGCCCTTGGTATAGCTGTGGGCGTGTGGAAATGAGACAGAGTGGTCAAGATGGGCCATATCGCTCCAACCTGCTTTGAGTACCATATCACAGGCCCCTTTCCTGTACTGTAAGGAGTCTTGTGTCTCCTGGTTACGCTGAGGCAATGGAATGAAAAGCTGAGTGAGCTGCACCTCTGCACAACACAGTTGCAAGGGGAAGGATTTCTGGGTAAGAACACAGTGGGACACTTGGCTTGCCAGGTTGAGCTCTTGGTTTGCTGCAGTGCTTGCAGAGTGTCCCTGCAGTAACTCTTGTTTAGCTGGGACGGAGCCTGCAGGTGCCGTGCTCTGTGCCATGGGGCAAGAGGCTGCTTTGGGGAGAAGCAGAGGCCAGAAAAATAGCATTTTGGCACCTGGATTCCTGTTGTAGGCCGTGTCCTTGTCAGTGTTTTGTTGCCCTCTAGCTACTAGCATGGCAAATTTAACTGTACACAGGTCAAGAGCGGGGCAAAGAATGCAGAAGCTGTTTGGGTTGTGGTACTGAGTACTACGCCTCGAAAACCAGGCGTCCAAACCCATCTGTAACTGTGGTGTTCTGCAACTCTAGCTACTCTGTGCAACTGCTTGGAAAAGGACGGGTAGGAAAGGTTTGTTGCAAGGACCTCCTGGATTGCTTAGTGCATACTAGTTGTATTTGCCCCAGTGTTGTGGCTAACCATAACAAGCGAGCGAAACAACATCAGAAAGCTCTTGCAGTTCTGTTTTAGTCCTAGCAGTGCTGCTCGCCACAGTTACCATCCTGGTCTTCCCCTCTGCTTTCAGTGCCTCCTCTCCAAGGTGACCAGCATCCCAGCTGTCCTGCTCAGAATGATTGTCCTTAACTTGAACTAGCTGGTTTAGAGTGAAGTCCTCATATGAAGAGGGCCATCTGTAGCTGTCTCATGGATCAACAGCTCAGTCCAAGACCAGACTCCTCTAAAGGACACAGGCTTGAAAATGGGGACTTAAATGCAAGCACTTGGCTTTGCAGCTGCAGTAGATGTTGTGTCCCATATGAAGCCTAGCACCTAAGAGGTGAATTAATGAACGGTGATACTGCATTTGCTTTCAGTTGTGTTCTTGTAACTAAGTCAAAATTGAACTGCTCATGGTTTTTGCACCAGCTAGAGTGGTCACACTCTTCCTTAGCAGTTTTTACCTCTTTCTGCTTTTTTCCTTAATGATGATGACGACCCTAATCGTGTGATCTTCCACAGCTGTGAAAGTGGCCTTGAGTGCTGCTTGGAGCTTGAGTCTTCAACACCACTTCTCAAGGCTGCTGTGCGTGGCCTTCTGGTGCTCCCTGCTTCTGGAAGTGTGTGAGTGTGTTGACCTACGAGGGTAGCACAGGTGATGCTTCTTAAGTTGTAACTTCAGGACTTCCTGGCTGCATACCCGATCCCTCTCCTCCTTTTGCCCTACTCTAAGAGAAGAACAGGCTCTGGTACTGTTGTCCATCGATGTGGTGTTCTTGCTGGGGCTTGCTTTCGTCTGTGGCATTAAAAAATAGAAAGGACGTACCCTGTTACCACCGTGCTGAGGCGAGAACACAGTTGTATTCATGTAGAACTATTGCAGTCTGTTTGTAAGACATGATATAATTGAGAAGTCTGGCACATTGCCCACAGCAAACATTGTTAATCCCTACTAGCTAGGATTAGTCACCACTTCTTACAAGCCTTGACACAAAGCTAGCAAGTTATTCAGTTAATCTGCACTTACAGGATAAATATTGCATCCTATGGGAAATTAGGTAGTGTCTTCTTCCTCTCCTATTGTACAGTGATGCATTGTGTCTCTTACACCTGAAGGTGGAACGGAAAAATGCAATAACATGTGATTGATGTTAGCGGACGCCTGCTATCACAATGCAGCTGGATCAGCAGGGAAATTTAGTACAAAATAGCTTGCTGAAACCAGGCAGCGAATATAAACAGCATCTTTGTGCTCTTCGTGACACTGGAGAATTTTCCTGTTACACAACAATAAGTACTCCATGCCTCACAGCTGCAAGACTCTTCTAAGTGTCCTCTCTTCCTTTTTACTGTGGGTTTTTTCCTCGTGTGATCTCAAGCTGTATCTGCAAGTAGTGTCATTAGTGTTGGTTGGTATATTTCCTTTGAAACCGAGGTCACTGAGATGAAGGTGTTTCAGGCTCTGAACTTTTGTAGAGTCTAAATTGCAGTTCCAAGTTTCCTCATGGACAATATCCAAAACAGCAAGATCTTACTGAGTAGGTGACCTGAGATCCCAGATCCCATATTTCTGGGCAAAATAGCTGAGCAGATCTGGAAACACTAGGTTTCCAGCTGTTGGGCAATTTACCTGGGGAAGTTGGCTTGAAGCAGAGCACCAAGGAAGCTTGGAGACTTCAGTCTAACAGCCCTGCCAGGGAGTTTCCACCAAGCCTGCGCATTGCAAGTGTCCAGTGAAACCAAGACCACCAGTGGGCACAAGCAGGGAAAGAATGGGCCTTCTGGCTGGGGAGCTGTTGATTTGTGAGGGATTTTGAAAATTTTTGTTTTCAGTATGGTTTGATCCAAAACCTTCAAAAAATTATTACTTAAGTTATTCTCTTAGATGCTTAACTCTCCCTATGGCTTTGACCAACTTAAATTACATTTTATCTTAGGTCATGGGATAAATAATTACATAAATGAACGGATGTTTCTTCACCTCATTCATTTATCAACTTATTGGACTGAGTCATGTTTTTAGGGATTTTAAGCTTAAATTTCACTCCTAGTCAGCGGAGTTGAGTTTTAAGTCTTAAGCAAAGTGCTTTCCAAAAGACAGGACTCATGATAAGAGCTTTTTCTGTTTTGGTAACCCATCTAGTCACTTATTCACATTACTGTGTGACTAAGTTTCCTTAAATCTGGTAGTGAATTATGTTCCCCTCTTGCGCCATCCCAAAAATTTCTTCTGGTGACCATGTGTGTGACCAGCCTTGACTCCCAAGTGTCTTGTCTGAATGGACACCGGCTGCCAGGCAAAGTCTGGCGTGGGTATCATAGCAAGTTGAGGTTTTCACGTCTGGTGATGTTTGTGTCTTATCCTTGCCCTTTGCTTTGTGGTGTTGGTTGTCTGTCTAGGAAACATTAGGATTCATTTCCATCCTATCATTAGCAGGCTAAAATAATTCTGCACGTGATGTTGGAGTTACAGCAGGTTGAGCAGTAAAATTGCGTTAACACTGTGAGTCCAGCAGAAAAGCAGTGCTTGATCCTGGATGCAGTGAGGAAGGTTGTCACACTCAGTATGTTTAGAAACTCTCCCACCTATAGCTCGGATTTTTAAATACCTCTTTATTATGCTTCCATCTTATTTCTTCAAGACAGGTCAGTAACTGCAGGAAGAAGGCGCTCAGTTGTCCTGTCTTTGCCGACACTGGAACCAGCTTGTCCATGCAGTCCTTTCTTGGGCAGTATCCTGGCCCTGTGTTCAGAGTGGTCGAGCAGAACGTCACCCATCCCTGCTGGCACCTCATCGGTTGGTCCAAAAGCTGTAATGTTTCTGTGCTTTCCCCGGAGTGCGTCTTTTGTGTCTAAGAAACCACATTGGTAGGGCTCTTAGAGAAAATACTGTGTTCAGGCTGCCTTTGTAAACTGACACTACCCTACAGCTTCTGGAGGCAGGAGATGGTGTTTCTTTGGTGCCTGGGGATGATCGGGGCAAGGTTACAGGCTGGTTGAGATAAATTGCTGAGTCAGTTGAAAATTGCCAGCAATATTTTTCTCCCCTTCTGTCCCCATCTAGACTTTACACGAGAAGGTCATGTTACTGTTGTTTCCTCTTCTACATTCCCCATCAGACAAGGTCATTTTCGAAGCCAATGACCAGTTAAGCTTTAATTCTGCAACCATGGAAAATTATTATCAAAGGGGACAAGCTTCAAAGTAGATTATTAACTGGTACATCCGATGACTGGTTACATTTTAACAGACTCCTTTTGCATAACTCCCTTCAGCTGTAGCAAAGTTAACTCATGAAAATGAGTTTCCCATGAGATGTAATAGGGTACCTCTCCCTTACAGTGTGGTTAAAGCATCCAGTCCTGGCTGAATAAATAGAAGGTAAAAGAAAGGACACAATCCCCTCATAACAAATTCCAGGGAGCTTTCCCTGGAAGTCCAGATGTTGTCCCTGCTCCCTGTCCCTTGTTACTGCTGGTAGAATTTGCTTTATTTTCTGTCGCCAGGATTATGAGAAGCATAGTCTAAGTTGCCCTGATGTAGATACAGCCTCTCATAGTCCTTAACTAGTGAAAGCATCGAAGTGGATTAAAGCCAGCCCCACTCCTATATTGGCTCAGGTTTTGGAGTAGCTAAGAGCCAGGCCAGGTTTCTGTGAGATGTAATTCATCAAGGAGGGAAACACAGAGAAGTGTCATGGTGCCAGGACGAGCAGGATAAACGCTGGATTACAGCAGCATGGCCTAAACTGATCCTTCTACTACTGCGTTTTGGAAATGTTGTTTTCCTAAAAGAAAATGTTGTGAGGCTATATGGTGTTTTGGTGTGGAGCATGTCTGCAATATTTATAGTCTTCTCATCTGAGTTAGCTGCAGGGTTTGAATGTTTTATTTTTAATAAAGGAAAAAGAAGGCTGACAAACTAAAGGAGAGTACAGCTACGCAACGAAACCTCAAGGAGAGAAACACACAGTCACAAGGGGAGCTTCTTTAGTAAATTGGTTCATTTGTTCATGTATATACTGCATCAGTCTTCCATTATGGCTTCCCTTCAGTGTAGTTTGAAGGTGCATTGAGGAACCTCAAGTCATCTGGCTCCAAGGTGAAATGTAGCAGATGCTGATGTGGTTAAAGCCATTTGGAGTGAAACTGTGAGCTGCCAGCCACCGGCAGTGGTACTGATATCCGTGGAGCTCTGCTTACCTATGTCAGCAGAGCATCTGACACAGAGGTTTACCCACTTGTTGAAAAACTCACCTAAGAACTGTTTTCAGATGGCTTTTTCCACACTGATTCTGTGCCACTGCAGCTAGCTTGCTTATGGGTATCTAGTCTAGCTCCTGTACCACTGGCTTGATGTGTCTAGACTGGCTGCGGGTGTCCCAGTTTCACTGCAGTCTAGTCCAGAGTCCGTCTGGTTACACAAGAAATATGCAGGATTTTCCTTGCTGGTGGTGCTCGGGGAGCATGAGGTGCAGAGGCAGGTATGTAGCACCATCCTTGGCATCGTTCCCCAGACTCAATTATCTTGTCTTCCTCGAATGATCCCTTCCAGCTTGCGTATAGCTGAGGGCAGAAATTGGCCTTTACTTTGGTTTATTTGTGACAGCTTCATTTTTGTTCTGTTTCCCCTATTAGCAATAAGGAATGAATTCTGTTCTTGGCTTAATCAGGGTAACGGTGAGCAGGCTCATGCCTATGCACTTGGAGGCTGTTTGTAAAAGCTGGCTGGTATCAGTGTTATGGTATAAAGCTGATAAATCTTTGAAGAGAAGGACACGGGGCTGCCTGCAGAGGCCTGACGTTAGCTTCTACTGACAGTGATAGAAACTGGTCGTGTATGTCTCTGCAGTATCAAAGGAGGATATCTAAAATTTACCTCTGCTTAAAGGGCTGATCTTCTAAAGTCCTTCTGAATGGCTTCTGAGACAGGCTTGAGCAGGGCAGGAGCTCACGTTTGTCCCCCAGGCTGTGTCTGCCATCCCCTTCCCCACAAATAGCTTTGAGTCAAAGCTTTGCCAGTGTTGTATGCACAGCTCATTGAGAAAGCAGAGCAAACTGGTGTCTCTCTGCTGGACAGCTGCTAATTGAGACCTGCAGTGCCAAAAGCCTCTGGCAATCAAAGATCTGATTATAAGGGTTTTTCTTTTTTTTCAGTCAGAAACTGCATGGATGGAAAATGGGGTTCTTACTTAGTGACATGATCCCCATTCCCAGGCCTGATAATGAAATCTCGAACGTTCAGGTGCAGGACCAGAGGAGGAGCCAGCACTGACAAACACTTTGTTCCTGTTGGAGGTGATGTCCTTGTCCTGGTGGAGACAGGCTCAGGTGTGGGACCTGTGTGGTTACACTCCAGCTGGAAGTTGCCCTTGTTGGCTGCTGTTCCAGTTGTGTAACTGTTTGTGGGAAGTTGTCCAGGATGATGAACTGGGTTTTGTGCCTGGTAAAACCTGCCCATGAAATGGAAGATGTTGGATATAGTGAAACAGATGCCTGTTGCTAATAGCGCCAGCAAGACAAGGTTTCTGGGAAGAATATCTCAGAATAAACTAGCTGCTACAGCTGGCAATAAAGTTGACAAGAAGTGGCCCTGGAGATCTTTTTCAGGTCTGAAATAGAAGCTGCTAAAGTTTAGGGAGACATTAATTGGTTAACCATCCTTAGGCCACTGCGGCTACAGCAACACTGCTGTAACAGCAGCAGCACAGGCGTTTGCTAACCTCTTTCTCTGTAACTCCACTGGGATACATTAGTCCCTCGTTTCCATGCTCTCATCAGCCTTCTGCCTTTTAAAATGCAGAATGTTCATATAAAGACATTTAAAAAAAATCCAGAATTGATTTTACATGACAGACATTACTGTCAAATTTAGGAAGATGGCTAAAAGGCTCACAGAACTGAAGAACAACTGAATACCAGCATTTTTCAGTGCCAAGTGATCTGCTGTGACCTGGAGTGTTATTTTCACAGCAGCCTTTTCTACATCTGAACGAGAAAGAGGATCCATCAAGGTACACAGGGGGAATGCGAGTGGGAGCAGTGGTGGCCTCAAGCCCCGGCGGTCAGGCGCTTGGGCAGTTTTGAACTATGCTTTTCCACAATGATGATCTAGGTCCCTTCTTTTGTTGTTCCTGCTTGGATGAAGGACTGCATTATAACTGCTCCCTGCTGGGAGCAAGGACCTATTTGCATTATAGCAAATGATTCCTTAATATAGAGGACTAGATTTGGTGTATTCATGTGATATGCAATACCTTTGAGACCTCTCCATCCAGCTTAGTTAAGATATTAAACCAGCTGACAGTGCCCAAGACTCTGTAGAAAGCTGGCAGCCAGCGGTCCCAACCGGGAAGCTGTTTCCCACAGAGTTAGGCAGGGCCAAAATTTGCTGAGCCTCAGAGACTGGAGCTTTGCTCCCCTTTTCCACAAGGCTGAGGTAGATTTGATGCGCACTGAGGAGCTGGGTCAGAGCTGGACTTTGTAAACAGGTGTGAAGCTGCTGCCCGAATGGCTTTGCACCTGAGGACACCAGGAGGGGCTTGGCTCACTCTCCTCCTATTTCCTCCTAGTTTGACTGCAAAGTTAAAAGTAGTGTTTGCTTTTGTAGTACTAGCCTGATTTCACTGGTTTATACTGCAGGCTATTGGTGGTAAGTACCTAGGCAGTGAAATTTTAATGATAGACATTTCAATTAACGTGTTTACATGTTTTATTGTGTTGTTTTGTTATGCTTGTGCAGTTTGTAAAGGGCTAGGGGATCCCATAAAAAGAAATATAATGTAAATCTGTATTATTATATACTTTCTAGTGTCAGTCTCAAGGAAATCCCAATTGTACTTCTATTCTTTAAGGACAACAACAAAGAGTCAGCCCTCTAGGAAAACTCGGGGAAGCACTGAATAAGCTTTTTCCAATTTTGATCATGAAACTGCAGGGAGATAATTCATAAGCGTGATGGACATGCCCTATAGCCTGTGCCAGCAGTCCCCAGATACCAGCGATGCTGAGGGGGCCAGGCAGGTACCCACGGGGCTTGGGTGTTTGTGGTCTATGCCGAAGGTCTGTCCTTACCATGAGGAGGGCAGTGGGGATGGAGAGGGCTAAGGAGGCTGGGATGCTGGAGGCTGTGAGGGGGATGAGAGGGATACAAGCAAGTTGATAAGACTTGGAGGAGGAAAGCCACTCCCACGCAATAGGGAGTAGGACGTGAAGGCAAGAGCAGCGAGACCTACCTAAGAAGCCTCACGGAGGCGTTTTTGGCAGCATTTCTAGAAGGGCAATGATTCCAACTTTAACAAAGCTCTGATCACAACGTTTTTCTGAGGCTTTTACAGGACAATGCAGCTTAGTGTTGCAAGAAAAATGGGCTTTGAAATGCTCTATGTAGCCTCTCTGTTGGCAGCCACATCATCCCAATCAATAACACCAGTCCATCAGCCTTCTAGAAGCACTTAGTAGTTTGGGCACAATCAGCCCAGTTCAATCACAGACCCCAGAGCGTTGCAAGTTTAATAGCTATTGGCCCTGTCCCTGACTGGTATGAGCTGAACCTCTGCTGGCGTCAGTGGGCTGTGCTGATTTGAATGAATTCAGGACCTGATAGTAAAGTTTTTCTTGAAAACCCATTTTAGGTGATGCTGCTGCTGTTAACATGGGACTGTATCTCCATCTTGAATATAAATGCAGAGTTGACTGCTGTTAAGTAGACAAGTGACTAAATCCTATAGCAATAGCAGCATGCAATTATGAGCTCCTCTGTGGTCACTGTGCACTCCAGACTGATGGTTGTGGGGGCTCACAGCTTAGCAGGACTGTCCCTGGAGCAGGAAAAGCCCACTTTGCAAGATAGTGGGTTTGGGAAACAGCAGCCCTTTCCTCACAAGCAAAATAGACCACAGCCAGGTGTTTGGGATGTGAATTCATTTCATGTAGCATCTGCTGAAAATGTGCAGCAGGACTCTGTCTGTTCAGTTATTAATGATCCCGGATGTATTTTCTTTGTGGAGTGAGTGAGTCCTGGGTCTTGGGATCAAGCCCTAGGGTAATTACAGAATCTCTGTCCCCACCATCCTTGCAACCTGTGCTCACTATCTCAGGAGAAGAGGCACTGGAAGTCTCAGCTTTCCTTTAGGGAACCTAACCCAGCTTGGATCAGAGACCTCCACGGTGCCAGGGTGTTGCTCTTGCTCCATGAGCGGATATCTAATAGCACTGGGCTTTGTTACAATCCCAAGTTCAGTTCCTCGTCTTTGCTGCTTGAATCCTTTTTAGAAAACTCAAAGTGCCTCCCACCCCTTGAAGGTGTTTTGTATATGCGGGTTGACTCACCTGCACCTAAAGGCAGTGGACTGAAACCTGAGAATTTGTCTAGAAAAACAAAACAAAAACAATGAGGCAGTTGGTGATGGTTTGAAGAGGTAGCTTTGAAGATAGGATTTTATCTTTAAAAAAAGTGTGTGGGGAGGAGGAAGCAAATGGCTATGAAGGACAGATGTAAGGAGAAGGCTGAAGCATTTGTATTTGCAGTCCTTCCATTTTTTTGCTTCATTATCTGTCTGGAAGCTGATGGAGAAATACAGAAACCAAATAGCTGTTTGCTTTTAAAGTATTTTAATCTTTAGCTTGAAGGTTGGGAGAGACCTGTATTGGCCTTAAGCCACATGTTTTGGTTTGTTTTTTCTTGGGGGGTGGCAGGGAAGGATAATTGTATTTTTTTTTTTCTTCCTCACTGAGGTGAGACTTCTTGGAAAAATTCCTCCCATGATGAAACTCCCTTGGGCTTGTCATAGTTACACTGGGAATAAATGCTGTTCATGTTGTACAGGGCATCGGGCAAAATATACAGCAGGCCCTTTGCAGTGATCTCTCTGTTACGTCTAGCCTACCACGTAGGGATTTCACAATTATTGCAGAACATAACTCAATGTTGAAGTGATCCAACAAAATTTATTATATAAATCTTTACAAAGACAAGGGACAAAAAGAAGGGCAATGCACTTAGGAGTCTGAAGGCTGGGCATAGAGAGCACGTGGTTCATCTCCACCGAACGAAGTTCTGCAACAAAACTTGTGTGCATCAGCACAACCGACAGCAGAGGTACAAGAGCCCTCTATGTCTTGGCCTTGTCAAGCGTGAGTGTTAACTCTCCAGACCTGCTCTGTGAAAAGAACAAAACAAAAATGTTAGTTTGGAGTTGAACAAAATAGTTTTGCTCTTTTAAATGGCTGTCACTGGGACAGCAGCTCCTTGCCCTATTCTCTTATGGAAGCCAGGCTTGGTGTCAACATGGCCTCCAAGGCAGGACTTGGGTTGTTCTGCTGGAGGCCAGGCTTGGTGCATGGTGAAGAGAAGCCCCCTTTTCCATTTGGAAGAAGGGTGGTATATCAGTAATGGATTTGAGGCCATCTCTTCTCTATCTTCCCATTGCTTTGTTGGGCAAGTGAAAATACTGGCAAGGTCATGTACTTTGTCTTCTGAGAGGCCTGTGTTCTACCCTGGCTTCATTTCTGTTATGCTAGACAAATTCTTCTTATAGATCATGCCAAGCTGAAATTCACTGGGTATCAAAACTCCTGTTAATATACAGAGAGTACCCTTATACCTTTGAATATCAACTTATCACCTAGTTAGAGATAAGACACAAAAGAGCAACTCTGCCAAGGGAAATGAGATTGCCATGCCACTGAATGAGATATTATCTTGTGTAAACCAGACAAAATGTGAGTCCTGAGCCTCCACGTTCAACCAAACTACAGCTGTTTCAAAGCAGATCCAACAGCACTACAAAGTGCCTTTTCTTTTTTTCATTTCCCCTAGTCAAAGCACTTATCGTGGAAGTGAGGATGAGAACAAACAGGCCACCCCATCAGTCTGCTGCTAGATCAAACCTGGGAGGAAGCCTGACTTACAGCTGGCTTGTTACAGTGGCCAAAGGCCGTGAGACCAAAGCCCATCTCCCAAATTCCAGCTGTGCAACCAGATCCAGGAGGAGGCTGGTTCAGAGCAATTCCTTCCTGAACACACTTCTCTTTTCCATCAGTCATTTAATGGCTTCCAGAACCAGAGGCTATATGCAATGGACTTTTTCTCTGTGAATTTGTCTCAGTTTGTGTAAAACCCGGTTCTGGCCTCCACAACAGCTAGTGGCATGTGGTTGCACAATCCCACTGTATGTGAAAACATACCCTGTTGGTTAAGCTGCAGACATTGCTCCTTGTTGAGCAAACCACACCCCAAGACCTTGTTTATAACAAAATGAGAGGGACCACATTTGAAGTTTGTTTCATGGCAACTGAAATCGTAATTAGCACAGCTATCTTTGTATGTTGCAAGATAATTTCTCTTCTGGAGGGGGCGGATGTTAAAGTATATGTAAATAATCAATTAAAATGAAGGGCTCGTTACTGGCTTGCTCTCTAGCTGCGATTTGATAGGCAAACTTGGATAACGTATATTCTTGAGCTGTCGCTGCAAATTAAAATGTAAAAAGGCAAAGGGGTTTTGGAGAAGGACCATCTGCTGCTTTCGGGTTCACGCGTCATCCTTTTTGAAGGGAAAAGAGTCACAACTCTGTGACTTCTTGAGCTGGATGTGAACTAAGCAACTAGATCTGTACAGCGAAGGCAATTGTATGGTCCTTCAGTTCTCAAGCACGGCTGAGAGCAAACGTGAGTGACAGCACTGCAACCTTTACGGTATTAGCTATAATTGTAGGCTGCCGTTCGTTGTCAGAACTGGAGGAAAAATCCAATGTTTACTATTGGGGACAAATGGAGAAGCAAGAGCTTTTTTTGAATGTGTGTGTTCAGAGGGTGGGCCTGGTCCTGCACTCTAAACAGGCTGATCTGAAAGGTGTCAGCATCTGCTCCTGCTCTTTGTCAGTAGATGCAAGAGACACAGTGATCATGTAGAAAGGTCCAGAGCTGACAACATGCCCTGGCTGACTTTGAAGCTTTTTGTATTTTTAGCATTGCTGGTGGCAGAGATAGCGACAGCAGAATGATCCCGGCTCCCTTCGAGTGAGAAACGATTCACGTTCTGTAAAAATAAAGCTTGATGCAAGCAGCCCTGTATCCTCTGAAATGAGGGCTGCAGCTCTTCAACTTTTAAAAGAACGTTTTTTTTCCAGTTCTTTAGAGAAGACTTGCAGGGTTCATGGTTAGTTTGGATCACTGGTTTCCAGTCAGCTCTGCTGAACAGCATTTTCTGGGAGTACTCTCTTTTGCTCTGGCCTGGCACTGAAGCCGAGCATTAGATTTTAAACTCAGATCCACTTTGACATCCCCATCACCGATGTGAATTGTTCTCTTCTCCACTTCTGCTAGCCATTGGTCCCTTCTATAAAGAAGCCTCTAATAGTTAATGCTTCCCTCCAACCATTCCTCTGACGTGTAATCAGAGACAGTGTGAGCTTGTGATACCGGAGCATCTTGTCCCTGGCCATCTGCTCTGGGTGCTTTTTTGAGGCAGAGAGAAAAATCTATTTCCAGACAAGTGGCTGTTGGTTTCAGTGGGAGAATCTGAATCTTTAGCAAGAGGTTTTACATAGATTTGAAATAAAGAAGGCGGAGGGAGTGTGAGTGGGGAAAAAATATTTTAGTAATGCTTGTGGTTTACAAGGTCTTATAATATTTTAAGAAAGGGCATGCACATACCGTGCAAAAGCAGCTGTAGAAGCAACCTTCACAGAGTTGAAACGTCTTTTAATTAATTTATTACTTAGGCTGTATAAAAGGACATTCACAGACGTGCCAGGAGCACATCATTTTAGTACAAAATACTGGTACTGAGTTTCCACGCCATTGAAAGTTGTTAGTCCCATCTAAACCCTTTTCCTTGTACCAACCTATCTATGCAAGGTCACTCCTCTGAGGCTCTGTCTGCACAGCAGGACTGAGGTCAAGGCCTGGGTTTTGCCCTGGGATCTGCTGGGATGAGGTTTGATGAGGAATGCAGTTCTCTTGCCCAGACTTGTGCATCCTCATGTGGATACCTTGAAATGAGTTGAGCTTCTCATTGCATTTTCACATGCACGGAAATACCCACTCCTCTAAAATCAAGGCTGCTCGTTCCGTGCCTGCTCAGTAGTGCAGAGCTGCTCTGCGCATGTTCATGTGCAAGGCAGGTGAATTGTCTCAGCTCCAGGAACTGAAATAATGATTCAACTAAAAGTTTAAACAAAAGTTGCAGAATGGCAAAAAAAGTCTTGTGTGGACTTTCCACTGTTCCAACAATTACTTGTGACCTTTCATACAGTCAGATAAGTGGCTTTATCAGACAAAAACCTGAAGCAGGAACCCAGCTTGTTAACAGAATCACTTGGGTTGCAAGTGACATTTCTTTCCTTCCCTTTACAAGCTTGATTGCAGCATTTTAAATGGCAACATTTATTCTGAGAAGAGTTGACTGAGACTTTAGCCACATCGTTGATTTATGCACCAGATACCGTCAAATTGTATTTGCGTTAAGGAATGAGCTGTAAGCAGAGAACTGGAAACTGTGGCTTAAAAGGTTGAATATCCTCTGGATATCTGGGTTCAGATCTTAGGTTACAGCTTAAAATGAGTATTAGCAGCTCCTAGAAGTCTACAGGGGTGTGTGTTTCTTTTTTTTTATTTTATTTTTTTAAAAATTCAGTTGAGTAAACCAGTGCATAGTTGGCACTGTTGAGGACAGGACAGAGACTGGCTAATAGGTCAGACTTAGGGTGCATCTGCAGAGCAGCGTACAACCATATAGAAAAGGTTCAGTTTATCAATTGATTTATTAGATTTATTTGTTCATCTTGGACTTTGAGCAACCTGATCTAGAGAAAGATATCCCTGCCCATGGCAGGAAGGTTGGACTAGATGATCTTCAAAGGTCCCTTCCAACCCAAACCATTCTATGAGTCCTCTCCATCACAGGTACAGCTTTGTGAGGAGGAGGACGATACCAATGTATGGAGTATTTTTAAGTTCTTCAGAACTCATTTGGTCCATTCCAAAAATCCCAGACTTTGTCAGCTGATTGTTGGAATGGATTATATTTCCTCTCTTCTGCCTCATTTAGAGAAGGGAAAACTTAAAATATGCAACAAGAGGAATAAGGAAGGCAGGGAAAATGGCAACCCGTTACAGCTGTGTGGCCTAAGGCAAACGTCAGAATGCTGCCAAATCACAACTCTTGTTCCAAATCATACAGACGTGAGCATTTCTCAGTGAAATGGTTGTCTAGTTTGGGTGGCATGGGAGAGGGGGTCAGGCTGTTAAAAACATCCCTTTTCTTAGATATAATCTTAGAAATAGCTTTAAAATCCAGCTTGAGGTAGTTGCCTGTTTTGGAAAATTGCAACACAAGGAGCTAAAATTCATCCAAGTTGCGTGCAATAGAGAACAGAGCTGGATGCTGAAAGGTCCTGGGCAGGCTGTACCAGGTGTACAGTAATGTAATCTGTAACATAAAGTATATATTATGTAAACATAACATTTACTGTAATGTAAAGTATAGCTGAGAGTGTGTGATAGGTAGAGAGAGAACGTTTAGCAGCTTCTGGTGTGCTTACTCTGGAGAAGTTGTAAATGGATGTTAGAGAACCTGCTTCTTGACTGCCATTTAGATTAGGTAGCCAGGCAGATAAACATTGCTGTGGAAAATGCTGAAATGCCAAGACCCTCAGACATTTGGGCAATGTTCTTCTGGGAACCTGCAGGACAAAGAAAACCCAGCAGATACTCAGATGTCTTCTTTACCTGAGAATATAACTCATCAGGATCCTAGGAAAATCAAATCAAGCTGAGCATGTTATCTAGGCTGTTTCTACTCCACAAAGATTCCTTTAAAATGCAGTTACTTGGCTAAAATAACTTCTTTAGTATTTTCAGCATCTTCATGAACAGAAATCCATGACCTCTTCTGTTCCCCAAATCGCTTCTAACTTCCGAGCTACTTGTTTCTTCAGGAGCAGGTATTTTAGCACCATTTTGTTTTCTCCTCTGTCTCTTCTGCCTGTAGACTCAGCAATGCTTCTGAGCAATTTAATTGAGGGGTACGTCTGCAAGGAGTTTCAAGACTATGATCCTCTAGATAAGGCTTTCCTAGGGCATCTACATGGAGAGGAAAGCTGGGAGTGGGAGAGGAAAGCTGGGTGGGTAGTGGGGTAATTAAGTTTCTGCATGACTGCTTGGAGCCAGAGCCAGGCTGGTGAGGAAACAGCAATCATTGCCTGGCTCAAGTCAGTCCCATCAGCTCAAAGATGGTAGTCAGGACTGGCGTTACCACAGGGAAGATGAAATACATTGCCTTTTCTTTCACTGCACTGCCCAGTGAAAGGTACTGTGTGAAGCTTTGGGTAGAGCCCTGTAATCAGCTTGGAGGAAAGAATTAATAAAACATCTTATATATGTTCTAAGAATAATGTAGTCCTTAAACCTAAGGACTGCATTATAAATGTGAAACTGCTGAAGTGGGTCTCTTCTTAAAAAGCCCTATATTCAAATATTGCAATCGATAATTGTGTGAATTGCAGAGTAGTCAGCAAACAAAGCATTGACATATCTTAGCAGTGTCTTAGCTCCCAACCAGCCCTAGAAATGCCTGTCTTCCCCTTCTGTTGTCCTGAAGCAGTTTGCATGTTAGGGAAGACAATCCAGGCCCTGTGGCATCCTCCTGAGTGATCCGCTGATGCTCTTGGAGTCTAAATATCACAGGATTTGGAATAAAATCTGGGACATTAAGTTAGAGCTTATTGCACGTTTGGTACCAAACTCACTGCCCAGCTCAGGCAGCTTGCTGGGTGCATCCTCCCTGTCTCCAGCTGGGCAGAGCAGTGATTGCATCCAGCACTTTTTGCAGGATGCTGGTATGAGCCTGGCTCAGTGCTCATGGGTTGCATAGAGGGTAATCTAGATGCAGGAGGTTGAAATGGAAAAACCATCCAGGCTTGAACACTGCTTCTTCCTGACGCTGATTAGGTGGCTAGCATGAAAGGTAGTTATCTGAGATGATGGCAGTTGAAGTTGTATCTATGTGGTGCTCATGTAACCAGCCAAAATAATTAGCACCGTGACTTCACATCTTGGAGAGTAACTATATAAGCTGCTTTTGATAATGCGCTGATGTTGTGATGACACAAATCGGCAATGTGTTTTGTGGGAAGTCTTAGGCTGGCTGCTGCTCAGCTTGGGCTTCTCTTTGTGATTGCCCTCGTTGGGCTTGAGCTCTTGCTTTTCATTTTTTTGAGACTGTCTTAACTGGTATTGAGGATACACTGATATTTCAGATCATTTCTTCATTTGCGCTTCTTCATTTTGCTTTTCATTGTCTATGGAAACTGGTCTATTCTAACACTGTCCTGGCTAGATTTCATTTTGAGCTGGTGTTCAAACATACTTTACTGCCATATGAGGCCAGCTAGTGAGTATTTGCTAAACAGAAGCTGGGCAAGCCACAACGGACTGGATTTGAATGAGCAAAGTAAAAATGGAAATTACAGGAATGTAATTTTGAATGTCTTGGTGAGTCACAATCTGTTTGTTAGTAACAGAATGCCTTTTGGAGACTATCTGAAAGCTTGGGAAGAAGAGTACGGGACATATCACGTCACCTTTGCTCACACTGAATAGACAGTTGTCCTGCTGCAAGACTCCAAAAGGCGTGTTGCCCCGCAAGAGCTGTGCTGGCAGAGTTAGGTTCAGAAACAGGGAAGGAATTGAGTATGTAGCCTTGGACTTGGAACATGAAAATCAGAGTACAGTTATGCTTCATTCTCTTCTCTAGATAGGTCTGTGATATTTAAAGAGAAAGAAAGAAAGATACAGTGCTCTCTGATCTGGAAAAAGTTGTACTTCAGTATTAATCTGCAAATAGATGGGAAGAAGAGCCCTGTCCAAATGAAGGGAGCTTTGTGGTTTATCCTTTAATTATCATCTTGTCTTAACAGGGAGGCATTGCATCTCTGCATTGATCTCTGACTCTATTTGGTTCCTGAACGTTATTAATTAAAAAAATGGCTTAAAGTAAACATATTTTACTGCCTTGGACAGATTCTGTTTGGGAACTGTTTCATTTGAAGACCCCATTTCCCTGGCACTTTTCAGTGATGACTATATGGGAAATACCATTTTTAAAGTATGGGCTGGCAGATGTGATTTGTTATCTCTGCCTCCATATTGACCTTCTGTGCAGATGCTCTGAGAAAATGCAGCCAGGACACAGCCTGTCTCTGTGTCACTCGTTGCCATGTTTGCTCTGAGCATGGTCTTTAGAGGAGCTTCTCTATAGCCATGCTGGACCATGGTGGTTTAACATGTGCATGGTGCTCCCACCCATCCAAAACATTTGCTTGAAGCAATTTTGTAAATAGCGAGACTTCTGGGAACGCAAAGGGTTTTCAATGACCTAACAAGGAAGGAAGACACTAACGCCCTAGGTCTGATCCTGTCATTTTTGCTCATGCTCAAAGAGTTCTGTTGACTTGGAGAAACCAGGAGCACAGGCATGACCAGGCCCTGCTGCTAATGATACTCCTCTTGGATGTCACATTCCTTTTTGCAATGCAAGACCGAGACTTTTCGTGAATTCTTTACAAGCTGGTTCACAGTCTCAGTTAAGCAACACATCCATTGTTCATTGAGTTTAGCATGACAGTTCCTAGGGACCAAATAAGAAGAGGGTTGAATTATGGTGGGCATCAGAGCCTCTGCCCCCCGATCAAGTTGCATAGAAGAGGAGGGCAGGTGAGATGGGGAAAGGGCTGGCTGCAAGGCAGTTGGTTACAGACTTGGCCCTGTTCTTGTTCAGCAGTGCATGTGCTTGAGCACTATGTGAAACAGCAGCCTGATTTCTGTGCTGTGCCTACCTTGATGCGGGGGCTGTGGAGAGGAATGCCATGAAGTGTTCGAGAAATGGCATGGATGGAGAGCAGAAGATTGCTCTGTTCCATTTTTCCCTTTCTTCTCTCTTTCCCCCCCCGCCCTTTTTTCCCTCCTTTCATACCTGCCACCATTTTCTGATCTAGCTTCTCTTTGTGTTTTCTTTGGAAATCAGCTGGGCTACCTTGGTGAAAAGGTTACTTTCAAGGTCTGACAACTTAGAAGCCGAAGACAATCCTGGTGAGCAGAGAGGCCAGATGTGGATATGAGACAGGCTGGGCTCCTGGGCTCACAGCTTTCCTGAAGGTGGGGGAACTGGGAGGGCTGAGGCTGTCATGGGGCTTGTAGTACTGTTTGTTGCTGTGTTGATTTAATGTCTATAGAGTGAGCACTAAGGTATGCTGGCAGTGCGTGTTGGCTTTGTGTAGGGTAGGTGAGAGAGGGCCCCTGTTTTGGGAAAGCTGACCTGCTGGACCCACGTGCAAATATTTCACGCACATGCAGAAATCTCTAGCTCGTGTGAGTCTGGGTGAGCAGTAAGGAGGAAACGTCCACCAGCTTTACAGGATCTTTCTCACTCTGCTTAGCCCTGTTCGAATGGGGCTTGGTGGGGCACACCACGGTGTCGCGCTGGGACTCGCTCCTCAGAGAGCTGTACTTCTCGTCATCGCACGAGCACCTGCAGGGTTGTAACAGTCTCCAGGGGAGGTCATGTTCCCTTCATGGGACACAGTGACCGGCATGACTTGGGACATCATGCCTTGAGCATTTTGGAGATTCTTCTTTTGGTACCTCAGAGTGATCCTAACAGCAGGTGCAGGGTCACTGTAAAGGACGTGTTTTGTAGAGCACTGCTTGCTGCTGCTCTCGCTGTCCCCTGCCCAGGGCTTAGGTTGTCAGTGTGGTATCCTCCCAGCCAAGCCTTCTTTTGTCCTCTACTTTAGAGGCATCCGAGTACAGCTCCCTGGGGCAGAGCCCACAGCCTCAGAGGTGCAAAAGTTCAACTGCTGTGAACTCTGTCCTGATTTGGGCGCTCCTCCTGAAGTGTATAAGGGCTTTTGATGTATAACCTAGGTATGCACCAGCTAGTGTTACTTGTAGCCAGATCTGCACTTAACAGCTCTTCAGGGATGTGTCCTCCACCTTTGTGTTTTACAGAGCCCTCCCTCCGGCTTCACACCTTTCTCACCCTGCTATGATTTAGGATTTCTGCCTTAAAACAGCCTTCCAGACCACAGATGCACTGTGTGCTACAGCACGTGCCTCTGGAGGGTGCAGCTGGGGGATTTTATTCCCTGCTTCCCTGCTATGCCTGCCACAGAAACACAAAAAGGACCTCCCTGGGGTACTTTGACCACTGAGGAGGGCATACAGCTGCTGGGACATGGCTGTTGGGGTCTCTTAGGCAGTGCAGGTTGTGTCACAGTTGTGTAGAACACCCAGAGCTCTTGTGCAGATGTTGGAGTCAAGATTTGGGCGGGGGGCATCTTAACTACAGATTTGCCTTCCTATGAACTCTACTGGTGTGGAGGGATGAAGCTGAGACTACGGGAAGTTTGGCATTTCAGCATCCAGAAAGGGCTCAGCCCATTTTTTTAACAAAGTAATGGCCTTTTCTTTTTTCGGTCTACTGCTAATAAACTTGTAAACTAAAGAGAAAGGAATAAATTGGGAAGGGCTCCGGTCGAGCTGATGGAAATGGGCAGATGCAAAGCTGGAGTCAACAAAGTTGACTTTTGAGTCCAATATTGGACTTTGAGACTCATCTTCTTCTGGGAGGTTGGGGGGAGGTGGATTTACCTCCATTCCTGCTGAACTCCTACAGAAAAGATACCTATTTTCTTCCATTTCTATGGCATCATAATACTGATCTAAATTGGAGTAGCATGTGCCAAGAAGCTATCTTTCCATGGAGAACTTGTTAAAATGCTTTTTATGGAAGTTTTCCCTATGGTTAGAGATCTCTTCAGTATTTTTCATTCTAAGGAGCACAGTAAGTTACTCTGTGAGTCCCTCTGCAGGCTGTGCCCACTCCAGCCTGCCCGTCTGAAGGTGAAAACCAGAGGGGCCAGCCAGCAGGTCCCCTGAAACACAGTGCCACCATGTTGGCTGCTTGCAGCCAACCACTGTGGAAGGTGCCAGAGTGACACAACAGTGTGACTTGTTTTCCAAACTGCTCCCTTTACATTATGGAAACCCTTGGCAAAGACTGAAAATTAGGCCTGTAACAAAATAAATGGGTAGTTGTGGCTGGGCAGTGGGGGTGAGTGCATGTGTATCAGTTAGCATGTCTTTTTAGTTTGTTTTTTTTTTTCTTCAGTCTATGTTTTGGATCTCTCATCTTGTGAACCTTTGGAAGGAAACAAGTGATTTAGAATCTGAAGGACACCAAAGTTTGGATAGCATTGAATTAGGTGGCTGCCTGTTGGTGCAGATCTGGAGATGCGGCTTATGCGCTCAGAAAGATGGAACGTCATGCCATGTTACGTACTACAGCTGGTCCAAGTAAGCAACTCCCTCCAATCCACACCACAAGCTCTTACGCATCAGGGTAATAACACAAGATGTCTGCATAGGTGGTGGTGCTTTGTCAAGACAGTCTCATGAAGATCTACGTGCACAGAAAATATTTGAGTGATTTGCAATGAAAATTAAAGGAATACAGAACCTGATTGAGAAAGGCCAACATGAAGGAGGGGAGCAGAGGTCAGGCACACAGGAAGACTCGTACCGTCCTGCCTTGGAGAACAGCAAGTGTCACGTCAGACCAAGATCTTTTTCATGAAGTCAGCCAAACACTTGCATGAGATTTTTTTTTTTTCAGTTTCAGGGAAAGAAGCTATTTTGAAATGCTGTTTTGATTGGGTCTGTGCATTACAGCATCCTGCCTTAGCCAACATTTAGTATGCCTAAGAATTAGGGCCAGAAGGCCCTCTGTCCCACCATCCTCAGTGCCTCTGTAAGTGTGAGGAGTTGTACTATTACTATACGAAAAGAAAAGTCTGTAAATCTGTTTCATGTGATGTTATGACTGTCCCTTGCTGAATGTTTCTGCGTGGGTAATCCTGGTTACAAAGTATCTCCTTGCTTACAATTTCCTTATCAAAACTAGAGGGAATCGGAACTCTCTCGTGTGCTCTGTCTGGGACCAGCTCAGCCCTACTTTCTTGCCAAGAGTTTTTCCTGAGCGAATAAGAGATCTTGCTGGTATTCATGTAGATGTATTTTTTTTTTTTTGCAATGCATTTAGAAGATTTCATATGTGCATCCTGCTTAAGATTGTCAAAAGGGGTGTTTGGAAGTCTTAGCTATACATTGTCTCAGGTAGATGGCTCACAAGCCACATGTCCCCACAGTTGAACGTTTTTATTCCTGGTATGGCTGCTGAGTAGTTGAATACGGGTCATATATATATGTTTTTTTGTTTCTTCATTTATATGTCAGTGAATATGAGACCAGCATTAGTGTCTCCAATACAAAGTCTTGTAAGGGTCTTAGAGTTGAAAATGCTGGATATGACCTCCATGGTGATGCCACCAAGTTCTGGGCTGTTTTAGAGATGCCAGTGATACAGACTGGGATGGTACGGATGTGCACCATTCGTTCCTTTGCCAGCTGCTACACAACAGGAGCAGCAGGACTTTTCTACAAAAAGAAAGTTCCCCTTTCTGGTCTCTATGTTGCTGTAGAAAATACAGAGCATCCTCTTTCATTTTTAGAAGGAAATGAACTTAAACAGAACACCAGCCATGCCGTGGCCTCTAGGCTGATGGCCGGTGTCATTATCCTTTAAGGGCACATTAACGGCAACCTTCAGTTCAGGGGTGTTGATTTGTATCTCACCCTTGTGTTGCCAGAATGTGGACAAGGCATAGATCCTTGTTGCGTTGCTCAATACTGCTGGAGCAGTCAGTGTCACTGGGAAAAATGTTTGTTCTGGTGTTGGCCTGTCTTCTGCATAGGGATTTGAAGAGGACACAGTAAAGGTGATATTGCAGGTAAATGCAAGCTACCAGACAGAAACAGCTCTGAGACTGTAGGCTTTCCTGCAGCGAGATGATGTGAATAGGTCCCACCCTCCAGTTCATGCTTTAGAGGAAGGCACAGCCTTCATAATAGACCAAATTCATGGACTTCTATTTGCACCATAATAATCTCTGGGAAGAAATTTCTCACTAATTAACAGATGCCCAGAAGCGTTCACAATGAATAGGCCTTATAGTTTTGTCTTCAGTGTACCGCAGACATTTGGTTGTATCTTCAGCTGGTGAAAACTGGCATCGCTTTGTTGCCTCTCCAAGTCAATTTACAATGAGTGAAAACTGGTCCTTCTGTTCTCATTCACATGAAGGTCATGTAACTTTTGTGGCTTTGTGCAATGTGCTCTTTCTAAAGAGAAATGAATGTGCAGTTGTCTTTTATTTTGCAATGATCTTCTGAAGTACCCAGTTCAAAGATTGGGAGTGCTTGACACACTTTCCTCCCATTTCTTTCAAATTAATAATCCTCTGATGCCTCTCACATGATCTGTTGGTCCTGTGAGGGTTTGAGCTTTGATGGAGGAGGAGTCTTTGAACAACAAGGGAGAACTGGAAAATCTGGGGAACTTCTGTTTTAGAGGCTTTGATATTGTGCTGGTACTCTATCCTACTGTTAGGCTGTTTCAGTATTTCCAGTCTCAGAGGGTCATTTCATAATGGATACGGGAAGAATTCTCACTTGACTTGTCTGCAGTTTTCGTAATTGCTTGGGGAAGACCGTAATAACTTGCCCACCAAGACTACCAGTACCTTGTTTTCAACAGGATCTAAGAGCAGGATGCTTCAAAGGAACAATGTAGAAAGTTGGAGGAGAACCAGCCCCCACTGAGGAAAGATTGCATCCTAAAGCCTCAGTAAGAGAGCTGGGAGGCAGACATTTTTCCATCCCTCCCCTTTCTTCTCTGTGATGATTAAAAGCGTCAGCTGCTACTCACTGTGAGCAAAGGTTTAAGAATTTCTCTCACAGATAGTGGAGACATGAGTTGTTCTGCAGGCCTACCAAAATCAGGACTCAGCTTCCTGCATAGTCAGGCTTTGAATCAAATCCCCCAGCGTGGCAGGGAAGTGGGTTGTTAGGTGGGCATCCTCCAGATCTGCCTCCAAAGGGATCCCAAAGATGAGAGCTCAGAGCACTCTAAGAAGTTGGAGGATTCTCAAAGCATTTACAGGAACAAACTGACTTGAGAGGGTTTCAGGTGTTGCAGGCAATGAGGAGGAAAAGTCCCCTTTGAAAGCCAGTAGAGTTTGGGCTCCAAAAGCCAGCAGAGGTTTTCAGAAACCACTGCCTTTTCTGAGAAGAAAACCACAGAGTCTGAACTACGAATCTACAGCTGTCCCCAAGCTGTGGATAAAGGCAGAGTATATTTAAAGTCCAAGCCCAGCAAGCCTGGCGCAAGTGCTCGGAGCAGAAAGGGTCCTACAAGACAGGAGCCCAACTGCTTGAAGAATGTCAGGGTGCATCACAGAGTAACGAGGGAAGAAACCAGCAGTTTCACAAGCAGTGGTAGGAGTCAGATCTGCTTTCTAACATGTCCTTCTGGATGTTCTCCAGTGTCGAGGGAGAGCACAGTTTATCAGCCCTTCCCCTAGCAGTGGCACCAACAGAGACTTTCTGCTCTGTTTGACCCCCAGCTTTCTCAAAATTCATAGGAGCTCAGTATCAGTTGAAACTGGACGACAATTCCTAGAGGCAACGGGGCATGTGGTGTGACCACACATATGGGTTGCCTCCCTTATGTATTGGGAGGAAATGGCTGCAGATCACTTCTGTGGTGGAAGGTGCCACTTTCATAGGTCTAATCTCCAGGAAGCATCACCTCTAAAGGGAAAAAGATGACTGCCTTGTGACACAGAGTGCATCTGTCAGTGCTGTTTCACTTTGAGGCAGTCAGTAATTCATCTCAAAGGTCTTGTTTGCACTTGATGCTGCCTCAGAAATCCTGAGTCACTCTTTACCCGAATTCACCCTGGTACATCTGTTTACTCTATGGTTGTATGGTGGTTGGGAAAGTCATAAAGTACAAAGAAAGTCGAAACTGGCTCCTTCCTAAAAACATAGTCCTGCTGCTTTTCTAGTGAGAAAGCAGGTTAGATGTCACATTCCTTGATAAAAGACAACTGCATGTTGGTCCTAACATCTCTCAGGTGTTGAGACACAGCTTAGTTTTGCTGTCTGCTTGTGCTTGGGATCTCCTGGCTGTTGAACACGAAGAGGGCCAACACAGATTTATGCCTCCAAGATGTTAAGTACAAATTATATTTATATCAAACAGAAACATCTCGGACTACCCTCTCAGTCCCTGCCCTGGAAATAGTTATAGATCTGTATCAGTGTTGAAGAACCAAATGAACAATTTTCTTTCCTATTTTTGACTTTGAAGGGTATTTGGGGCTGTGTTCAGCTCAGCTCTGGCCTACGTTTACTGCTGTCTATGTACATGCATGTCTAGGTCGCTTGGATCACTCTGCTTGCTGTGGGTTAAGCGCATGTACACAGCTAGTTGCTGGGGTGAGCTGAAGTGCATTTACTGCATTATTCTGTGGTAACTTGGTCATGAATTTAAGCTCTGAAGGGCACCAAGCAATTGCGCTTATCAGTAGGAGCCTTGGTGCTCACCTCTTGCTATTGGGCCCTTTTCTAAATTATCTTCAACCTCAGTCATTGCTGGTAGTCCTGAGAGCTTAAAATCAGACAATTGTTTGAGTATTCATTAAGCTCTAAGTACTTAAACAGTGAAACCTCTACAAAAACACCTCTGAAAGCTGAAGAAGAAAAATATAACTGCCTGTAACGAAGCTTTCTGCTGGTAGCCATAAATCAATAGGTTTTTAGTAGCTTTTGATGAGCATCTTAATGGGGCCTATCAATCTGACTGCATTTAAAGTTTCAGCCATTGTTATATTACCTGAGTGATCACAGATCCTCTGATGATGGAGGTAACTTGGGAAAGATTTAACAGAATATTAGTTTAGCTGAAATCGTGACCTGACAACTGTGGTGTCTCTAGCAACTGCCTGAAGTCAGTAGCTCACATCTTTCCAGGATGCACAGAGACTACACTGATGCTATTTTGTCTTTTTTGGCAGCTCCAGCTATTGATCTTCTCATGTCTCCTACCTTCATTTTCTACCTGTAGGCAACAGCATTCACTCCTGTCATACCTGACCCAGGAGACATGGAATAAAAATTCAGATAAAGGAGAGAAACTAGAAAACCAGTGTATGAGCCGATGTCATTGGGAATTTGGGATGGTAGAAAATTTGGGCAGCCATGGCCACTTCCCAGTCATATAATTCTCTTTCCTCTAGCGATGGATGCAACACAGCTACTTGAGAGTTTCACCTTCTTTTTTTTTGCTTGTGTTTCAAAGCTAACAGTAAAGGAAAACTGTATCCATGAACATCCTGTGGCTTAGGAACTTGAGAAATCATAAACTGAGAGTTTTAGGCACTTATCTTCAACCAGGTCTCCCAAAGGCTGTTTGAGCTGTAAAGCTCATCCATCACTTTGGCTACTGATGCCAGTGCCACTGCCGGAGAAAGATCAGTCAAGCTGGATTATCAAATCAAAGCCAGAGACAGCTCTTGTGGGAAGTGGTTGAGAAAGGCTCATGTCTTAATTCCTCATTGCATAGGAAATAAAAAGGGGATTGTCCATGAGGGGGGTGGGAATGCAGTGTTTTCATTATTTGAATTCATGGTCTTGAAAGAGAGGGTGGAGCCCCAGTGCAAAAGAGAAATCACGTTAATGCAGTTTATTTCCCTGGTTTTGCCTTCCAGTGTTGTCTTCTGGGAGCTGGAGACCAGGAGCTTTGCACGTGAACAATTATACATGGCTAATAGTAAGGGTGGGTTGTTTTTTTTGTGATGAGAAAGAGCCAAGCATGGAGAAATGGAAAAAACAGACCCAAAAAGTGAAGTGAAAGCTATTTACTCATAAGAGAGCGACTGCCATGACTTTAGAGGTGCAAAGGCAGGCCCAGACCTCCGTCTGCATTCAGCAGTGTTGGCTCTGCTCCAGGTGCTGGGGGAGCTGCTGGCTTCGAGAGCCATCACGATGCAAAACTGTCACTGGGGCTGACAGATTGACTGTGCCGTGGGGAATGGATGTGACTGATGGCATCTGTCTGTGCTGGTGGTGGGGATCCCCTCCTGGGAGTGAGCAGCCCTGGCAGTTAGCACAGGGCACAGCGGGCTTGGGAGCTGCAGCTTCGGTAGAGCAAGAGGAGTGCCTGGAAGTGTCTTTGGGGCATGCGTGTGAACAGAAGGCAGTGATTTGCACTGGTCCATGAGATGCACTGTGGTGTGATTCAGTCACCAGCCTTGTCTCTTGACTCAGTTCAAAACACAAAGCAACTCAGAAGCCTTTTTTTAATTTTTTTTTTGTTTTGGAAGCTGGTTTTTTTGATAGGTGTATGTGTTCCAAAAGCAGCTATTTCTATCAGGACATTTCAGGGCTTTCGGGGCGGGGGGAGGTGTGTGTGAGAGGGGGAACCTAAGCAAAATGCACAGGTTTTGCTGACCAAAATCCAATTTTTTGCACACCTCTACCTCCCTAGGTGGGATTTCTTGGTGGGGTTGTATATGTGATTCACTTGGATTTTAGGAAAGATAACTTACCCGGGAACCAAAACCTCCTTCAGAAAAATACTGATAAACCTTTTCCAGTTCCATGAAACATTTCTCGGAAGGCAGGAAACAATTCCCTGCCTCCCTCCCTGTGGTTAAACAAGGCTGAGCAGTGGGTGGGCAAGATGAAGCTTGATGGTGGTGAAGGGCCCAGCACGCCCTGGGGCTTGTGGGCACAGGCTCTAAGCTGGCAAAAGCCAGCAAGCTCCCACCTACGCCTGCAGTGAACCAGGAACTGCAGCACTGGGAACATGTCCCAGTGACAGCTCATAAGATCTGAACAAGAAGATACAGGTATTTGCTAAAGGCCAGGGTCCTAAATCTGTCTTCAAGGGGAACTTTGCACAGAAATCCACTGAAAACCTAGGAAGTAGCATCCTTTTTGGACCCGTGGGAGACGGTTCAACACCATCTATGTCAATTAAGCAGGTAGGTGAATTTGAATAAAAGAATGGCACAGTTCAAAATACACAGCTGTAGCTTGCCCTTTGTGGTCTGGTAGTGCCTAGATACCCTCTAACAAGGTGTTCAAGCTCCTCTGGTAGCAGACTTTTAGGAACATTGACACAAGGCACAACTGCAGTACAGGTAACACACTCCCTCCATCACTGGCTACTTTGCCCCTCATCAGATTTTATTAAAGTCTCTCAAACTGCATTAAAAATGGAAAGAATGTTGCTATTAATTTCCATGGCTGCTGATTACAGTAGGCATGTTGCATTAGATAGTTCAATGGTTAGGTCAAGCTGCAGTGTTGTTATAATGAAAGAGTAAGACATGCTGTGTAGAGAAAAGCGAGTTGGGTTCTGCTCCATGATGACTCCCCCACTCCGATGGGCCTTGCAGGAGTAGTTTGACTTGCATGCCCCATGGACGAGACATCACGTCACAGTGAGTGACTTCCATAATTGCTACTGGTGTTGGCTGTCTTGGCAGAAAGGCTGAAGACTGAATGTGCTGTGGGGCATGAGCCCTGGGCTCACTCTAGAAGAGACCTCTTTAGTTAAGGGTCAGGGCGCATGGACAGGCAGCAGTAAAGGGGGAGCTATTATTTGTGGACAGACAGCTGGCACCAAGCTGCAAGGCTGCTTATTGCAGGGTATTTCACTGTAATTTAAAATCCAGGTGTATTTTTAATGCTAAAAAAAAAAAAGCTGAAAGAAAGCAACATTAAATAAATAAAATCTGTTATTTCAGAACAGGGTCTGAAATAAAAGATTGCAAGAAATCAAATGAGCAGCTTCTGAGAGCTACATGTCTGGGTATTGCTCTGGGTGGAAGCTGGCTTGTTTTCCAATATTAGCTCTCAGCTTATGCCCCAGTAGTGAGACCATGAACATTGGCGCATCTGCACTGGCTCTGGCCAAAGGCTCACCTTAACCCGGTACCCTGTCTCTGACTGACCAGTAACACATGCTTGGGGGAAGTGTGAGAAACTGTTCGTAGCGTGATCCTTCGTCTGGTGTAACCTCTGGCCCGTCATCCCATCTTCTGGCATGAGCACCCTGCTGATTTTTGGTGGACCTGGTAATTGCACTGGTTCTAGGTTTGGTTTTGGTGTTTTTTTGTCGTCGTTGTTGTTTGTTTGTTTGTTTTTGTGAGAAGTACTGAGCACTTGTATTTTAATCACCCTTCTGCCCTTTGTGTCTCTACAGACCTCGGTCACCTCCCCCTGCTACCTCTTTTCTGAGCTGAAGCATCCTCCTACATGGAGACAGGAGCTATGCAGTATGCAAAATCACTGGTCAATCTGTTCTTCTTCTCCATGTGTGATTTATGTGCACTATCTACAGCAGCCCCAAGCAAAATGATAGATGACTATGAGAGCAGAAGAAAGCACAGTATGCTCATGAAGTGGCGAACTGCACGTGCAGGTAGACACTTCTTATTTTATACTTTGCCAGTGTGTTATTTGTGTTCTTGGAGCACGGCCAGTGTCCCTTTGGTGCACATCTGCTTGGTCTGCCTTGGAAGTCACCCGACTGCAGTGAGCAAGACAGGCAGAGCAGAGCATTTCCAAATTCTTGGTCGTATTTGAGAACTCTCTGAATTACTGGCTGGTTTACGTGGATGCTATGCTAGAAAGAAAGAGGAAACGTTGGTTTGAGTTGTAGATTGTAAGTGTTTCAGAATGACCTTGCAGTCTCCTGCATGCGGAGTCAGCCATGTATGAGACACTGGTGCTGTTAAGCAACAGCAATGTAATCTGGCCCTGGGGTTATTCCGTGTACATCCCCTGCTCCTTTTGTGGGTTTGAATTTCCCTAAAACAGTTTTTTCCTAAACTTAAGCAGTGAAGATGAAATCCCCCTTCGATGCATTTTTATTCCTTTTTGTAGATGTTATTGTCTCAGTGAGAATATGTTCTCATTTCTCAACTCTTCCCCTCCGTGTCTGGCGACCTCCATCCCCTTTTGTATATGTTTTGGTATAGAGCTCTTGTTGGTAGCTGGGGTAGGTGTAGTACAGCGTGTGTATCCATAGGTGTGTGCTACGTATAGCCTGAACAGCTGCTTCTAGTTCACTGAGAGCAGGTGAATTTCTACCTGTTAATCAGAGCTGCAATAGACTGCTTTTTCTGGTTCTTGCTTTATTTATCTAAGTTGCTTTTATTTACCTAAGTACAAGCCATCTTCCCACTCTTAGAAATTTCCACTGGCTCCACTCATATAGGGCTTCAGGATTTGACTTCATCTGTTCAGGCCAACCTTGCTGGTCAGGGTTATTCTATCCATTTTTATTCAATCACAGAGTTAAGTTGGTAACTCTGAACTCTTCTCTCCAGGAAGCAGGCTCTGACATGGCAAATACACACCGGGTGGGTGACACATTTAGGTCTATCGCTTGGATTTACATCTGCCTCCTCTAGGGAGGGGAGCTAGTCTTTGTCTGAAAACAAAAAAGGGCAGAAGTGTAAAGAGAAATGCATTGATTTAGATACCTGGGCAATATCTCTAGAATTAAAATGATTTAAAACTTAAAGTGGAATTAGGGAGATGGCAGCAGTACCCCCCTGGGCTTTACACAAGAGGAGCTGTTGCATTTGGGGGAGAAGAGGAGAAAGAAGTGCTGAGGTATTTCGGTGACTGCTCTGTTTTGCTTCGTCACGGAGAGAGGGATGGTATAAAGGGGAAGGCAGAGGGCAGAAGAGCTTTTATGGTTGGGCATGGGCTGGGAGAAATAACACACTGTAAATATTGCAGCTGACACAGCAGAGGCCCATTTGGCCGGGAATATAGGGCAATAAATGCAGTCAGGTGATTCAAGGGTGCTGAGCATAAGTCTGCCAGGTAGTTAGGTGAGAGCCGACCAGGAAATAATTATGGCTGATAAGGGGAGCTTGTAAGGAGGGCAGCACCTTCTGCGACCATGAAAAGTTTTAATGATTAACTATTATGGAAAAGCTAGAAGCACATTCTCCCCTTTCTTCGGAGTCACACCCGACTGCTCTCCTGCATCATTAACTTCAGCGCTGCCCTGCTGAACAGCAGACCGCTGTGCTGGGGCTTCGCTGCTGGGCATGACCCAGCCTTAATTCAGGCAGCCTCTGGGATGTGAATGGGGAAGCTGGTTGCTTCTGAGAAAGGGCGCAGGTGGCAAAGTGCCGTGTCTGCCCAGGCACCTGGGTCTCCTGGAGTTAACTCCTGGGGGAATCCACACCGATCCTGGGGAAACTGCGGGAGATTGCTGTCCCCTATATATTGCAAATAAAACCTTGCCCTGGCAAAAGGCTCGTGTGTGGGTGAGTGACAGAAAGCAATGTGACTTGAAAATGGATTTGGGGAAAAGAAGCAAGAGAGAGGAGAGGGTAAATCTCCCGTACTTTGAGTAGGTGCAGCAGCATATGGCTCAGGTGCTTCAGGACACGTACACTGACACACACAGAGTGCAGCTTCCCAGGACCTGGCCTGGGTACTGGTTTTGAACATCTCCTTCTTTCTGTTTCCTTATACGATGATGAAAACAGCAGCTGTCAATAAAGACAGCTCTTGCCAATGCGTTGTTGAATTGACAGTCTGCGGGTATTCCCCTCCTGCAGTGTCTACAGCAAAACATGGCCCTAATATTTTGCCTTGTTTGCACTGTGTGCACTAGCTTCCTGGGCTCACACAAGAGAAGTGATCTACCACCATCAAAACTGCTCTTTCCCAGAACTGGGAGTAGTGGTCCAGACTGGTGACATTCCATCTTCTAAACCACTTTGGCTCCATTTACAAGGTGCTGTAAGCACAGGCTTGCACCTTGTGGCAACACTGCGGGAAGATGAAGAGGCCACAGACCCTGTTTAGGAGTATATGATAGTGCTCAAGATAAATGAGATGAGATTTGTAGATTCTGGCTTTGTGTATTCCTAGGGCTGGCCAAGGGGATGCAAGGGTGTGGACCACGCAGCAAGCTGGCCTTGCCCTCTAATTGGGTCAGCCCTTTCCAATGCACCGCAGAGAAAAGCGCTGTCTTTTGCATGATAGCTGTTTCTTCTGTTCGCAGCTTCACCAGTAACAGCAGAGCCGTGCCCAGTGCTTGGCAGGCACTGAAATAGCAGTGTCCAGATCCACTCCATGTAGGGAACTGGCCCTGAATATTAAGACAGTGGTGCTATGAAATATAGACAGCGGGAATGGTGCCGGAGCAGTAGTCTGGATCTTGCGTAGCCTTTTCTTTGCATCCTTACTATACAGCTGCTATTATAGTGTTTGCTAATTGATTTTACTTGATTAATGCTAGCTAATTAATTTTTATTAAGTCTCATTTAGTGACTTGTATGGTTAGGCACAGCTATAAACCTTTGCACAGTCCATCTGCAATTAGCACAAACTTTCCCTACTCAGATTTGCCCCCAGCAGGACAAGGTGCTGCCAACCCCATGGACCTGCCGTGCTGGACCCCCAGGGCAGGTGAAGGTGTGCCGTCAGGGCAGGGGGAGTGGGGGCAAATCCACGGGCTGTGGCTGGGACTGTCCACAGACTGTGGGGAACTCCTGTGTCGGTCTGTGTTGCTGTACATGTTGGATAACCTTGGCCACGATACAGACTCCATCATCATTTCTGAGAAAATTACGTCATTAATATATCGTCTGTAATCGATAGGCCATGGCCCTGATTCAGCAAGACACTTAAGTACGTGGCTAATATCCATCACACAGTCTGGTACCTTGATGGGTTGCTTTTCTTTTTTAAGAGCCTGCTTTTGCATTTAAAATCAGATTCGTGCTAAACTGAAACTTTTGTGCCTACAAAGAGCATCAACTGTAGCCTGACCATGAGGTGCCATGTGCTCACAGCATCAGTAGGATCTCAAAGCTGGGAAATGACATTGTGTGGAGAACAAAAAGCCAAGAAAAGAGAGAGACCATTACCAAGCGGTGCATTTGGCTTCTTATGGCCCTCCTTAGCCACACAGAAGGGTGATGCAGAGATCACAGGTTATGGAGGGCAAGGTGTGAATTTGGTTAAATCACATTTTGTTGTCCTTAATGCTGGATGAGCACACAGTGTCCAGGAGCTGAGGGGAGAGAGAGGACTTGCTTATGAATGGGCAGAAAAGTGGTTGGTGATTTTTTACGGTACATACTGGGAGGGAGGAGGAGCTCTGACTTGTTTTTTATGTGCAACTTAGATGAATTCCTACAAGGCCCTGTTTGAATTTTTTTTCTGAACAAACATTTTTATTTTTAAAGATCTGTGATTTTATTTAAAAGTGTTTCTTTTTTTTTTTTTATTTGAAGGATGAGTTAGGAACAGTTGTGAAGCAATTGTTCATTAGGCTTGTAGCTGGGTTTCATTTCTTTTTAATTCTGTTCAGTTTGGGTAGCTTTTAATCAGTTTAATACTTTTCCTCTCGTTTCACTAGTTGTTATTTATTCCATTCAATTATGTATTTTACAAACATTCATTTCCCGTCGAAGATCTCCTGTAATGACCCCTAGAAAGCTGAGGAAATGGAGGCAGAGAGTTTCAAACCACCTTGAGAACATATTCTAGTGACCGCCTTGCGTGTTAGGAGCCTGAGTCGTAGCCAGCGGCAGGAGGACTGGGATCCTCCAACCACTGAGATGCTTTTGAGAAATTACCTCTAAACTGTATTTAAGCACTGCAGTAAAGTCCCAATTAAGTAAGCACTTAAGCAGAAGCTTACTTTAAAGCACACCGCCAGTCTTGTCCCTACTTGACAAACTGTGTGCTGGGAGTTCAGTTACTACCCTCAGGCTTAGGGAATGGCTGGAGCCGTTCGCCTGCCGGGAAGCTTTGCCGTAGGCGTGTAGCAAGGAGGGAGAGTCTGAGCTTCAAGTGTTGAGCTGGTATCACCTGGAATTATGGAATTATTCCGTTGACTTGGAGGGAAGTGATGTGATTTATGCATCCATCAGAGGTACTCAGCAGTTGTTTGGGTTTTGTTTATTATTGCAGCACCAAGTGAAGAGTCGCAGGGACTCAAGGTCACCCCACAATGTGCAGGCAGCTGCGTCTGGCCATGGGTTGCGTCTCTGTGTTATGTTGCAGGGAGACGGAAACTTCCCCAAGTTAGTGAGATTTTGGCAGAGCAGCACCAGGGCTCGGTGACTGAAGAGTGATGAACTCCACACTGAGCCGTGTGGAGAGCAGGGGGTCAGCCCTGGCACGGTGAGCCCTGGCATGGGGCTGGGTGCAGTCCTGCGAGCACAACCATACGGTTTTTGAGTCCTAGCCATAAAGGCAGAGCTTGGTCGCACATCATGGACCACCTCTGTCCTCCTTTCAAATGACTTCCTTGCTGTGACCTGCTTTGGTCAGGGCCTGATCCTGACCTGAGAGGAGTCAATGGAGAGGTCAGCACTGACTCTGACACAACCCTTCAAGCCTTGGCCTCTCTGCTGAGCCTCTCCAAGGAGCTGCAGTGCTGAAAGCATTGCTGATGGCTGCCAAATACACTGTTTTGCATCCCAAACTCACACTGTCATCCTCCCTGCTCCGCAGTTGAGTCTCCCTGGTTACATGACAGCAGAGCTAGTACAGGCACTGCACAATTTTGCCTTAAGGTTCATTGATCCTGGCTTAGTGCTCAGTATTTAACATGACAAAAGGCTGTTTGCAAAGTCACAGCAATTAAATTCCCTAATTGTCCTATTTTTTAGAGGAGCTGAGTCTCTGGCATTTAAATGGGTCACAAAAGTAGTCTGTTTAGCACTGTCCCTTTTTTAAAGGCAAAGCGGCCTTGTTGCAGCTCTACAGGTGAGATCCACGAGATCCTTGGTGGAAGTGGCCTAGGCAAACCCTCAGTAAACAGCGTCAGCCTGATCTTCATGTCAAGTTGGTGACCATGTTGCATTCCTCTAGCTGAGCCCTGCGAGTGAAAATCTCTGAAATGGCAGAGGTAACAACTGATATTTAGGAACAGTTTATAGGGCACTAGCTGGAAGTCAGTCAGGAAGCTGTAAGATGCTCCTGTACTCCTACAACACGACAGCAACAGGCAGACCACTGCCTGCATGTGCTGCTAAAAAGACATCTGTGGGTTTGACAGATCATTCCACGCAGGTGTGGCTTGTTTTCAGTGCCCTTTGAAGCTGGTACTTGGAGACTTTAGGCAGCTTCCCTTCTGCTCCCAGCCATGACCATCCAACTGCTATGCTTGTGAGGACTAGAGAAAATGTGAGACAGTGGGAGCTGGAGGTAGAGCAGTTGTGGGAACAGCTTTGCCAGAGCTTGTATTGAACTGAACCACTTTATGGTACCAATCTGATCCTGGATTGTGCTTATATGGGAACTACCCCCTGCCCAGCTTTCCAATGCAATGGCACAAGGAAGAGAGATCTACTTAGCACCAAACCCCTCCTCCTTTCCCAATACATCATTTTGCCTGGTGGTACCAACTGCTGTAAGGGTTAGTGTGCCTAAGAGGCCTAAAGCAGAGCTCACAGCCTCTTGAGTTTTGTGGAGTTTGAGGGTCTCTCTTCAGCATCCATAAAATCAAAAACCCTCCTACCCCAGGGCCAGCTGTTCTTGCAGCACCCTGTCACCCCGCTGCTTCCCACCACACCACCCGGCAGAGCTGGCGCAACTGGGGTACTCTCGGTTCCTCTCTTGTGGGAAGGCTCTAAGGTGGTTTTGCAGCTGACAAGCACTTCCCAGGGGAACTACGTGTAGGGCGCTACGATCGTTTTGCTCTTAGCTGGAGATGATGGCTGAGCTGAAACCAAGTGAGTCAGAGTTTGGAGAGTGATTCAGAGTCAGCTCTGGGAGAATCTCCCCTAACTCTGTGTTCAGCTAAATCCAAGGGCATTGAGAGTCAAGTTAGCAGTTTTATCTCCATTGGTTCATCTCCTGAAGCGGTTGGACGTGGTGTAATGTATCCTGGGATAGGTGGTTTAGTTTAAATGTAGACGAATTTGCTAGTGTCCCACTACCTTGGCTTCTGTACGCAATCTTCCCGTGATTTCAGTGCCCTTGGGGTCAAGCACCTAATGATGATGGGTGAGGGGCCCTTCCACTGCTTAACACAAGTCTAGAAATACACCTTAGTTGACAGTTGAATTTAGAAGCTGAAATCAATCCCTTTTTATTTATCAGTCATCCCTGCTGAAGCACCAAAGTGTTACAGGAAAGAGACCCACCGTGGGCTGTGGGAGTTTAGGCCACCAGGGTGAAGTCTGGACAATACTGGAAGGAATGAATGTGAAGGGCTCAGAGCCTTGTGTCACAGCTGGAGATGGCTCGCGTTGACCTTGCTGAGAGCTGTTTGGTGCTGTGTGCTGGGGCACAGTGTCTGTGTCATAGCTGGCACCAGCTGTTGGGCAGTTGTAAACTCAAAACTAGAAAAGCACCACAGAGCCAAGAGGGCTTTTTCAGCCCTCTAAGCATCCCCTCCTTCACCGTGTGGAGGCACAAGCCAAGACCAGCTAGGGGGGGCTAATTCTGTAGTAAAGACGAAACGCTTTGTCTTTGAGCCTGACAGCCTTCAAAGCTTTCACTGTGCTGGAATTTTCCCTAAAAATGGGGAAAAAGAGGATTTCCCTGGACAAATATTTCCCCAAACTTGGTTCAGCATGCCTACAGTTTAGAATAGATCTGGTTGGTTTTATTTGGTCGAGAAGTTAGGAGAGCCTGGCATGGCTGGACATGAAGTCATGCATTTGTGGTGTTTATGAATTCTCTTGTGAATGTATGGAAAACATGTATCATTATTTCAACTCCAAGTGCTGGAAATAGTGCATATAAATGACTGTGAGTCAGAAAAAGGTGAATCAGTGTAAGTTAGCTCTAATGCCAGTCACTTAAGAGCACAGACATGACACGGGCAATTATTTGACTAATTAGTGCAGACCTTTGAGCATTGAAATCCAGAGTTTTCAGAGGAGCCTAGCAGAATTAGGTGCCTAAGTCCTTCTGCTATCAGTGGGAGGTGGGTACCTGCTTCCTTTAAATGCTCAGCTTAGCAGAATACCCAAGGCATTTTATTCAGATGTTAAAGGAGCCATGTTTCCCCTGTGTGTGTGGGCAGTGTGTTCCTAGCAAGAGGGACAGAACATCTCTAGACAGAGGCCTACAGCCTGAACCAGCCCCTGCTAATGCCCACTTCAGTCTTCCACTCATGCTGGAGCCTAGAAGAAGGACTTAAGGTGCTCACTGGACGGTGTGAGTAGGAAGAGCCGTCTGGCCCCAAGAGCACGATGCCTTCAGTGTGGTCTAAGGGTGGCGGCTATGTCCTATAGTCCTTGCCAATGCTGCTTGGAGAGGACATCTAAATGTACGAGCAATGACACTGCCCAGCATAAGATGCGAGAGGGCAGGCAATTAGTCCCGTGTGAGAGGTCAGACAGAATTAGGATGGTTTCTCTTTGCTCCACTGATGTGCAAAGTGGCTCTTGTTTATCTGCAGTAAAGTTGCACATTTCTCAAAGGCGAGCTGTGTGTCGGAAGCGTTCACCCAGGCACTGATGCTTCCAGCAGAACGTGCTGCTGTGTACCCGACTGCAGCAGGCACTGTAAATCTTTGCAGCCTATTGATTTCTGCCCCCTCTTCCCCTTTCTTTCCTCCCCCAGGGAGGGTGCATGAACTGGTGCTGTGGATGTCAATCGGGCAAGAGTTAAATGCATTTGTGGAGCTGTTGGCTTACCTTTGAAAGTGTAGTGGGAGACATGTGCATACCTCTGATGTTGTAAAGGATCCTGTTTTCTTGCTGGCAGCACAGTCTGCTCCAATTAGAATATGAAGGCTGAAACAAGGCCTGGAGTCAGTCTGTCCCCTGCTGCGGTGGTGGCACTGTCACTGCTTTTGTGGTAAGTAGGGCAATTTCAGTGCCAGTCACCTCTCTGAATACAGCCTGTGAAGACATGTGCAAAGTCATTGATTTTTCTTTAGCCCCAGTGTGTTTTCCCTCTGTGAGATTGTGGAGCTGGCAGGACAGCCCTGCCTGCAGAGGATTTGCTTCCACTTGGGCTCCAGCCAGGCAAGACAGGAATCCTAAGTGTTCGCTGCTTTATGGCTCATCTACAGCTACAAAACTTGGTGCTTTCTCCTCCAGTTCATCCTCTCAGCACAGAGATAGCACAAGGGAATTGTTTGCTTTTTTTTTTCTATTAAGTGTGTTTATCCAGGGCAGGCAAAGGAGCAATGGAAGCATTTGCATCAAATAGGTGTGATGGTCACGTCTTGAAGGCCTGGCAAAGGCTGTTTCACGAGGCAGTGTGGACACACAAGCACCAGAGGCGGGAGTGTTACCTGCAATGCTACGCTCTCTGCCACTCAAGTGCCTTCGTGTGGTGGGCCAGGAATCGGGGCAAGGGGCTGATGTGATGTAAGGCCACAGTGGAAGTGCGCAGCAGGCTTGTGAACTTGGTCGCGTTCCCAAATGGCAAGGCTCTCCAGTGTTGCAGGGTCTTCCCATGCTGCTTCTGTTCTTGGGAGCTTTTCAGGCTAGTAATAATGCATGTGTATGTTACCGCCCTTGATGAGATCCTCTTTGACAGACTTGTTACGGCTGTGCCTTGAAGCCATGTACAAATCTAGCATCCTTTGGCAATAAATAATGTATCAGGGAATTGTACTGTAGGAGAACTAACTCCAAAGGCTGCCGGACGTTGCCAGGAGCTTGTTGTTGAGAGAGAAATCTCAGCCTGACCTGAAACCTGCTCAGGAGTCACTTGCTGCCCTACTGAGTAGGCAGGACCCTACTGAGGTCCTGTGCTGCATTACACAGAAGGTCATCCAATGCATCTTCCAAAACCAAGACTTCCAGTTGCTATCAGGGAATGAAGCCCAGGCCGCCCCAGTCTCCCTGGCTCTGCTTGCTTCCCAGTGAGGGACCTGTGCTCAGTTATGCCATCAAATTCCTGCATGGCTAATGGGTCCCAGCTTGGGAATTCAGTGGCTAGAATGGACCGAGCAGCTTATTTGAAATCCCTATGCACCACTCCGTAATTAAGAACAAGAGAGAGGCTTGCTATTAATTAGCTTTCATTGACCCACTTTTGACCCTCCAAATGCTGTTGCGGTACACTAGGTCTCTGAGAAGGCATGTCATCCTCTCTGGGGAGAGGTTAATCTTCATTACTGCTTCTGCATTAGCCTGGCGCTCTTCGTTAGTTTCTCATTAGTGCCCTGGCAGATCAGAGCTGCCAACTGAGGAAGTAACATTCACACAGAACGTTGTTAGGAAAATACAGTGCTTTCTTGTGGTACCGTAATGGCCCAGGACACTGCTGCCCAGGCATCGTGGCAAGGCTAGTAGTGGCAAACAATGGTCCCATGACCATAACACGGCATGTGCAGCAGGTCATGTTAAACCATGTTGGTTTTGTTCCTCTCTTCACCTAGACTGACATGTCCTTTGATTATCTCATCATGTGTTGTTTCAAGCCACTGGAGTTTCTGGACCCTGCTTTGCTTGAGTTCCCACTGCCTCCTGTCACAGAACAGCCCCTGCTTAGCTCCATGGAAGGATGCAGCTGTAGCACTGGGGACTAATTAAGGTCCAAGCCCAGGTTTCCTAAGTACTATCAATTGGGATACAACCCTGTGGTTTTTCACCCGGGATGAGAGGGGAGGAATCCAACGGGGGCTGCCTCACAGATATTTTACCAAAAGTAAGGAGCAAGTGGAGACTCTCTAGCAGGTAGCCTTAAAAATAAATTCCAACTGATATTTATCAAAAGAAAGATCAGCAGCAAGAAATCCCATTAGTTTGTGGCTCTGTGACCTCCCTGTGGCATTTAAATTAGGAGAGAGGCTTCAGTTAGTTTCCCCCTACTACACTCGTATGGTGTTGCAAAAGTTTGCTTGGCTGTTGTCTGTGCCGTGGTCCTGCTATGAGAACAACACTGCTAACAAGGAAGAACGGTATGGTGTTTTTTGCGAGTCCTAGCCACAGGTCACAGAGAGCTTCTGCTCTGCCAAAGGGGTGACCCTCACAGTCCGTTCTGCAGGGGGCTAAAATGAATCATTTCTGGTGACTTGCTGGGATTCGGTGAATGAGTCAGCGGACAACTCAAGAGGCCAGGTCTCCTGGCTCCCAGGGCTGTTGGTGTACTCAGCTCTGGACTTTGGAGAGCAGAGCACGTTGCTGGAGTCACCTGGAAGTGGTGTGACAGATATAGGGGTGCAGCCTGCTGTTCTCTCACAGCTACTTCAGGATCCCACCAATCATTATCTAGAAGCGATTCATCTCTTTACAAGTGCTGCAAATGAGATATGTATCAGGGTTACAGCAGTCTGTTGCAATGTTATGTTGAGTCTCATTCAAAGCCTAAGGTCCTGGATCAAGGGACTGTCTCTTTTCAAAAGCCCATTGTAATTGCTGAAAGAACCTGCTAAATGCACTTGTTGCAGGCTCCAAAATTCAAAAGGAAATAAAGAGAAACAAAAACATATATTAAAAAAAAATAAACTAACCATTGCTTTTAGATTTCTTGTATATGCATTTGGAATGTTTGGGACTGTCAGTAATATTGCTGGTAGAGGCTGCTCTGTGAATTTGTGAATGGGTTGTGTCAGTGGCTGGCTAGATTAGGAAACACATGGTAGATCTGACTCACCTGGTAGTTTTGGGATATGGTGGCCCCATCCCTTAGACTGGACCAGAAAATAGCAGCCCCCTGCTTTCCATGGGGTCATGCAGAGCTGTGAGACAGAGCCAAGGACCTGTGTGAGTGGGCCCACCTGTGTTACCCAGGGCTGTGGCTCTGGGCATGGGCAAGTGCTTGGGATTGGGACCTTTTATTCTGGGCAGCAAAGGTAGTGGTCAACACCCCAGGCTAAGTACTCGAAAACGAGGCCATTTTCACTCAGGGACCAGAATGAAGTTAAGCTGTAAGATGCCCATGGATCTTATGTGCCTGAGAAGATGAAAGTCATCAAAATACACGCAATCCCTTCCCAAAGGGCTTGTAGCTTGAAGGGTGTAACATCCAACACCAGTTAGACTGGGACAATGCAGGAAAGATGGGAAGGAATCAGATGTGGTGCTTTAAACATGTCTCAGTGTCACTGGCAATAACTTGCCTCTGGTGGAAAAAGAAGCTGAAAAGCTGAGAAGAAGCAAGTTGCAAGAGAAATGTAGCAACTGTTTGGTCAGTTGGCCTGAGGAAGCTCAAAAATATGAGAAGTACCTGTGATAAACGTGGGACGTGTTGCCTGCGAGGGGACTTGGATGGAACTGAGTCCAGTTTCAAGCTATTTCCTCCTTCCTTCACCTACTTGGAGTGCCTCGGGGCTTTGCAGTTGCTTTGTAAGGTTGTCATTGGTGCAGGTACTTGGGACTTTTCAGGATGTGCAAACACAATCTTCAAATCTGTTGCTTGGATTCAAAGTTTCGGTGTTTGGACACATCAGCTGTGTGGTATGTTCCTAATCTCCAAGTGCATGAGGGTAGTTCTGATGATCAGGTTGGAGAGGTAAATACTCACCACTACATATTTCAATGTTACTGTGAACAAAGGGCTAAAAAATGTGATTTATTGTCTCAGCAAACATTCCTGCCAGGGAACATATTTGCTAGATTGTTGGCAAAAAGCTAGGTCTGAAGGGATGTGAACTCACTCCAAGGTAATTGTGTTTACACATTTCAAATACATGATTGCAAATAATTTCGCTTTCTGCTCTCTGTTCCCCAGTGGAAGCTGTGCACTAACTGGGGAAAGGAGATTCCTGCCAGACTCAAACAAAATGTAACCTCTGTCTTAGCATGAGCTGAGGGACTGGACTCATTCAAGTTGGGGTTGGGAAGACAGGGCCTTTTGCCTATGGAAAATGGAGCTTTTCCAGTGGTAACATGCTGTCCAGGACTCAAACAGTAGTTTGAAATACTGCTGCAGTGCTCAGGGGGAATTTTGGGGGAACCTTTGGTCAGCTGCAGTTCCTGTGGTGCTGTGCTGGTTCAGCCCTTCCCCAGGGATGGAGGCGATGTTTGACAGATCACTAGCTGTGCTGTGTCATGGGGGATGTTGCCTGGTGAGAGAGAGACAATGGAAGGCAAGGCAGGCAAGCCACAATTTCCAAGAAATATCCTGGCCATCTTTCCATATATAAATAGTTTTTGGAGGACAAAACTGACATTTTTTCATAAAACAACATGGTAAAAAAAGGTCCCATCCATACTTTTCCTGTTCAAGCCTACTGCAATGGAAAACTTCTGATCACACCTACCTGTTAGTGGCGTTGTATTAATTACTGTAGCTTTCTAAGCCGTTAATCATCAAATGCAGCCAATTTTGGTCATTGCAGGTATTTTCCCATTAAAAGAGAGCCTTCACCCTAATAGGGTAACAGTCACAACATTGAGGGATTTTTAAAAAATTTTTTTTAATGAGATGAAGTACACATCTAGAAGGGGTAGAAATAGCACTGGCAGAGAAGATGCTGGAATAAGGACTTGTCAGGTGGGCGTTTTGAGATCCTGGATGTAGGTTTGGAAAGAGGAGAGCTGCTACATCTCCCGGCTGAAGATTAGGTAGAGGCAGTGTATGTCAGAGACGTCTAGACAAGATGAAAAACTTATTACAAGTATTGGGGAGAAAAAAAAAAAAGGGAGAAAAAAGAAGAGAAACAAAAAGCCAGCAGATTGCATGACTATACGCAGCTTAAGGAAAACAGGTTGAGATTATATAATTCTCTGGGGAAACTCTATATGAAACAATTATATGTTCAATTAGGTGCACTATGTTAGGATTTTTTAATTAAAAAGAAGGGTTGAATGCTCAAAAAAAGTGTGGAGGAGGGTAGTGAAGTGCTGAGCTGAAAACCTTTTTTTAAATCTTTATGTGTACTGCATAGTGGGGGAGAGACAGCAGAGAAAAGGATGCGTTTGACACGTGTCAGAGATATCAACAGCTCCAGTGACAATTTTAAGGAAATTAAATGGAAATTAAAGGGAAGCATTTTAGAGCAGAAGTCCCAAAAGCACTTAAAATATAGAACATCAGAAAAGCTCAGTGTCTGTCAGCAGTGGGGGATCAGCTCCTTTCATGACCGGCTCAGAGGGCCAAGCCTGCATCAGCTCTGAGACACCAGGGCTCAATCTGATGCACATCAAAAGCTGTGCCAGAGCGCAGGAGAACCTCCAGGGCAAACCAGCTCCTTCCAGCAGGCAAAAGCTCTTAAAGCCCAGCATCGTCTAGGGATGAAGGAAAGGATTGGGTGATTTATCAGCTTTGTGGCTTCTCTAATTCTTCAGTTTAGCTGGTCAGAGGAGTTCATAAGATCATACTGATTTGATGGGGTTTGCCTCCTCGTTGCCCCATCCCTTTTTCTGTCCTGCTCCAAGGGGGTGAGCAGTGGCCAAAGTCCCTGGCTGTGCTCTTCACCCTCACCTCAAGGTGACATTCAGGGGGTTGGGCTTTTTGCTGCTTTTCTCAACCGCTTGCTCTTGGTGCGCACCGTGCCATCTGGAAGGCAGGGCACCACAAGGAAGTGTGTTATGAAGCAACTGGAACCGAGACTTTGCAAGCACAGCTTGACTTCCTTATTATTTCAGTTTCTCATGGTCTTGCAAAGCCAAGTAATACGCAGGGTTGGGTGTGCCCAGTGGTCTTCCACTAAAATCAACCGGCACTTGGCTGTCATCACTTAGCTGTAACACCATGTGGCATCTCTTTCTTCAGGGCCGTGCTTTCTTTCATTTCTGTGCCTCACTGTCTTTTCAGTCTCTGCCCATCTCATGGGTATTTTCATCCTTCTCAGTTCTACCACGCCAGCAACAGAAGCAGGCACGATATGACACCACTGTTACTTCTTTTGGACTCCTGCTGCCTATGTGATCCGGAAGCACATGTAGCCTGACACGGAGAGGACACACAGAGACACACACCGGCGTCTGAGCAGGAGAACAGTGAATGTGTTGTGTAAGGAAATGAGAGAAAAAAAGACAGTAGCATGTTTTCATTTCCTCAAGAACACATCCCCCAAAAAACCCACAAGAGGATGAGTCAGCCACAGAGGATATTGGCCTCTCTGAGTTGCAGCTGCTAGTTTATAATTCTTTAATTTTAATTTACCAGACAAATAAAATAAAAGTAGGAAGGAATAACGAGATAGGATGCATATCATTGTCTCTCTGTAGGATTCTCCCTTTTGCAGCATGAATGCGTGAGATTGGCTGTTGGATCTCAAGTCTTTGAGCTATGCGCAGGTCATGTACAGGTGAAGTTTGTGCAAACACATCTGCAGGCTTCAGGTGCAGCTTTGTGAGATCATATAAGATCATATAATTGGTGAAAACAGTGAAAAAAATAATATTCTCTCTTTTTGCATAAGTACTTTAACATTAATCAGTATCCTTTGGATGAAGCCCTATATACAAAGCCCAAGCAATACAAAACTGGGAGGAGTGGGTGATACACCAGGGGGTCGTGATGCCTTCCAGAGGGTCCCGGACAGGCTGGAGAAATGGGCCAATAAGAACCTCATGCAGTTCAACACGGGGAAGTGCGAAGTCCTGTCCTTGGCGAGGAACAACCCCAGGCACCAGGCTGGGGGCTGCCCAGCAGGAAAGCAGCACCTAGAAATATTTAGCATCTTCAGATTAAATATTTCTAGGGGCTGCAGCTCTAGGAAATGCTGGTACACTCACAGCCATGGCAATCAGGGTGTAAAAAGATGCCAGTGTGACATTGCTGCCTAACCTACTGCTGTTATTTCTGATAGCACTAACAGTGCTGTCAGAGAAAACCAGAGCAAGTGGAAAACACATTATTCAGTCTAGAAAGAAAATTGTAATGGTCAGGGATGATGGGAAAGGAGTGATTGAAGTTCCACCTGCAAAACATCTCCTAGCCTACTCTGCTGTCTCATTTGCAGCCTCAGTGGGGTGTCAGGCAGGACCTGGACGTTAATGAACGCAAGGAGGCTTGAATGTGGCAACTGTTAATTGCAGACAACTGTGGGAGTGACGATGCCAAGATTTGTCACTGTAATGCCAAAAGGAGCCAACTGGAGTGCTTAAAATTCAGTCATGTAGGATTGTATTTAGAGCCTGTTCTCACCTCTCATGGTGGCTCTACACAAATCCTGCTGGATTATCATCACTCTTCAAAACTAGGCACACTTTTCAAGTTCCTAAATTCAGGTAGAATTTTAGAATTTTTTCCTGTCTAAATGCTGGGTGTCTCTGGCTGGTCCTTTTGTGTGCTGGTGTCCTATCTTACACATGAGGGTGTTGAAGATCCTCTGCAGCGTGCGCAGACGCTGCTGCCCAGTGCCGAACGGCCGTGCAGATCACATCATCCCTGCCTGGCTGGGGAGGTGCAGGGAGCTGGTGGCAAAGTGAGCCGGCCTCTTCTGCCAGCAGGCGTGGCTGGGGAAGCTCTACCTTGTCTGCCTTGGCTTTGAAATATCTGTTCAGGGCACCACTGATTCCAGAAAATGCTGTTCCCTTGGATGGGAGTAAATCAGTACACAAAAATCCCTCCCTACCAGCTGATATCAAATGTACCGTGTTTTTATGTTTCTCTTGGCCTCAATGTTTTATGTATAGTTCCTGCATAATATTTGCATAACGTAGAATTGCACCAATCGTCTCTTCCCTCAGAATGTTAGCTTGCTTCTGCAGGAGCTGGCACCAGGCAGTGGAAGATAGTAGATAGACCATGGGGAAACCTGGCATGGTGATTTCATCGGTCTTGCATTGAGTTAATCCTCGGGGGACTTGAAGGAAAACATGAAGTGGTGCCAAGACTTAAAGTCAGTGTGAAGCTTGAGGGACGAGTCCCTGACTGAATCAAGTCATGGCTCCCTTAGTCTGCCCTCTGGTAAACCTGTGCATGAGTCCAAATACTTTAAACATTGTTCAAGAACAGGCAATATCCCCGGAGGCATGTGTCTGGTACACACAGCGTATCCGGTGGGGGTGGATGGAAGGGTGCGCAGAGCACGCCAGACTCCTCCCAGAGTAACCACAGGCCATTACAAGTGTCCTTGTCCTCGCTCAAGAAGTGAGTTGTCACTGGAGGAGGAGGAGATTGCTAAGTGTTTGTGAGGGTTAAAAGTGGAATGGAAGTCAGGGCTGGACCCAGCCTCCCCTTCTCTGAAGTGTTGGGTTTGAGATAAGTGGATGTCAAACCTCCCTCTCAACTGTTGCATCAGGAAAAAAATGTTGGGGTTTTTTTTCTGCATTAATTTAGCCAGACTGACCCTTGCCTTTCCACCAGGGTCATGCGAGTATCTGGAGCCGCAACCTGCAAACCTCCCCCTGCAAACATGCCTTTGTTCTGCTCTGAGGCAGTGAGGACCTCCCCAAAATAAACAGCCTTGTGATGGCTGCTCATGGACAGGAAGGACCACACAAGGGCCCAGGCCTGGCATAGCTTTCAGCCCTTTGGGTGCAAAAGGTATCGCTTAAAAGGGGGTTAAGAGCCACGTTTTCTCTTTCATGGGGAATTCAGAGAATTCTGATTTTTTTTTTTTCTTTTTTCTCTTTTTAAAGCAAAACAAAACCCCAAACTTGGGTTTCTGGTGAAGAGCATGGCAAAAATAATAGAGGCCATCAAAACGCAGTCCTTCTCATTTCAATTGTGTTTTTTCCTAGAAAACTGTCAAAAGTAAACAATTCAAATGTACCTTTAAAATACGAAGCTGTAGGCTTTGTACAAGGGTGCCCAACAGGTGGTTTCCGTTTCAATCTTTCAACTGAAAATGTAAAAATCACCTTTATGCAAAATGTGAGCTTTTGGTGAATTAACCTTGTCTTGCCCAGACAGTTGAGTTAGGTCAGGCTTTGAGGAAATTGGCCTTGCTGTGGGCAGCCACTGCTTCAGCACTGCTTGGGCCTTCATCTTGCAAACCCTTGCTTTAGCTTCAGCTTCCTGGACTTATTCTGCACCCTTCTGCTGGGCTGGTGGGGGTGAGCTGATGGCAGGGTGCTGTAAGAGTGGGGCTTGCTTCTGTGTGTTGCTTGTTAAGGCAAAGGGGTCTTGGGACATGTAGTTTGAGTTAACTCTGAGAGACACAGAAGGCTGCGTAACCAGCAGGGTAGTGGGAAATTTGGCAAGGGGTGCCTGGGAAGGTTTGGGAAGATTGGGAACAGCTGGGACACCCTGGCAGAGTGAAATACCTCCTAGAGGGGGATTGTGGGTTACTCTCAGCACCTGACCTGAGTTGAGCTTTGATTTAGGACAAGATTTGGAAGCAAGTTGAAGGGTGAAGCATAAAGCAGTGGCTGGAAGAGAAGGAGGTGGTTTGTGTTTGGCTGGGGGCTGGTGCTGCTTTCCCCAGCTCCTGGGGAGCCTGGGGCCAGGAGAGTCACGGTAAGTGTGGTGTTGCTGTGCTAGCCTGCTGTCTGAAAGGTACGCTCCAGTTTATCCGAAATGCAGCAGATACCCTGGAAGAAGGGAGGCAGTTGAGGCTGCTCAGCAGGGATGGGGCAAGGAGGGGCTGGAGCTGGGCAGCAGCTCTGCTCTGCTGTCAGGAAAGTGTGAATCTGTTTGTCTGCGTTAAGCATCTTTGTATGTAATTAGCTGCACAATGCAGATGTGAACTCAGTTGTAACTCGGCCACTTTGCTTTGGGACAGCCACCTGTAAGGCAGTAACGCTTTGCTGTTCTAGCAGGCTCTCAAATTGGTGGGCAGCAATGCCTGTGTTTTGGGAATGGAAGGAGCTGAACTTGCACAAAGGCCTGGAGATGAGATGGTATCCCAAACCCCAGAGCACATGTACCAGTACTAGCACTGGTGGAGCAGCGGTGGTCTGCAAAGATGTTCTCTCCCCCACTGCTGCCAGGTCTGTTCCCAAGTGGAAATGGGCTACGCATGGACCCCTTGGTGTGTGGCCTGGGGACAGGAGGAAGAAATGATGTTTGTGACTAGCTGATGTCATGGGTGTTCTGGAAGGGGATGAAGGAGAATGTGGAAGTTGATGGAGTTGCTCTGTGCTCATCACTGCAAGTTTGTGGGCTCATAAGGAAACATGCGTGCTGCAAGGGGCCAGCTTGTCCATCAGTCTGGGGATTGCTGCCTTTGCTGTAACTTTGGTCTTTGGTACAGAGTTATGGTGGGGGGAGACCTGCTTCCTCAATCGTGCTCAGCTCCTGAAAGTGGTGTGCAAGTGACTTTGGTCTGGCAAAAATCCCTGAGCTTCCCTGATTCCTCTACCTTGTGCTCTGAGCGAGAGCACAGTCACTGGGAAGTAGAAGATCTGGCACTGAGTGGGTTCTTGCATCTGTGTGTGCTTCGAGTGCCCGGTCTTCAGTGTTTGCGCTGAAGGTGTGGGGACGTCTCCAACATCCTGTACAAAGGGGAGGAGAACTAATGTTAACTAGGGCTCTTGAATGCAGGTGCTCTGAATTGCAGATGAGTTTCCTCTTAGGAGAGCTCAAGAGCTGTAGGGGATGATGCTGAGTGTGAGGAACAAGCCTTTCGCTCACTGACATGCATTTCTGCTCTAACAGCATCTCAGTGTGACGTGTTTTATTCCTTTAGTGGCCTGCAGCTGCCTGGTAGAGCTGAGGGCTGCTGGGGTGCTTTGTTCTGGTGCGTTACCCTGAGTCCCAGGAGGAACTTACCCAGGCTGGACATCCCCCAGCAGCGGAGCTTGCCTTGGGCTGAGAGCTGCTGGAGGGCAGGGCAGAGAGGTGTGTGCTGGCAGGAGTAGGCATCAGTCACCAGCTTCCTACTGCCACCTCCTGAAGGTGCAGATGGGGTGGGGGGGATGGACTAGCACGTGGTTTGAGCAAACACATGACGGTTTCCAGCAATTGTTTCTGGGCTTTCATGCCCATGCTTGTTTTCCAGGCTGCTGTGTGTTGTAGGGTCAGAGGGATGTTGAAACTTTAAAGTGCTTGTGGGCTGAGTTAGAGGAGCGTGTGTACACATGTGCAAAGTCTACCCCCATGTATGTGGCTAGAGGACCTGAATCAGAGAATTCATCGTGTAATTTGTATTTCTGCACAGAAGTAGGTGTTTCTGTATTTGCTGTGAACACAAGAGAATCTGAAATGGCTGATCTGAAAAGAAAATGTGGAATATAAAGTTATCTTAAGTTTTTCTGGTGCTGTATTTGTACTCGCTGTCTTTTGAAGTAAAAAAGAGACAATGTGGTATCCCTGATGTAAAAAAAAAAAAAAAAAAAAAAAAAAAAGACACTTAAAGAATGGAACTTCTAAGTGTATGGGCCAACCTGGAAGTACTGAGACAGTGGCAAAGTACTGAGATGCCAGCTGAAGAGGCAGATGACTTTGACCCACCTCTCTTCTCCTAAGTGAATCTTTCTGAAACACTGGAGACTCTTATATCTGTGAATACTCAGCCCTCACAGTTGCCCTTGCATGTCAGTAGAAGGAAAACACTACAGCCTTTTAGTGGGTTAATCCGCTTCATGCTGGTTTCTCATGGAGAATGATGGAATTCTTTCTAAACCTCAAAGTGTCAGTCTTCGCTGCTGGCCAAGAAGCTGAGGCTAAGTGATAAATGGGGCAGATTTCTGTCTTGTAGGGTTTTTTCCAATGCTGTAAATAGTTTTGTGGGGTTTGTTTTGTTTTTTTAAGGACCAAACTGCTCAAATCTGAATTTGGGAACAGGTTCAGTCAAAAAGTAGTATTGGTTCTGCTGGAAATATCTGCCAGAAAAACTGGTTTCCTGGTTCTTGTTTTCAAAGCAGCTGTTTTGCTTCTAGATGATCCTTTCAGTTTTCTTAAATTTGTGGCTTAATCGAAGCCACTTTGCCTGTTTCTACTTTGGACTGTGGAAGGCATCCTTGTTAGCTGAGCTGCCGAAGCAGCAAATGCCACTGGGATGTACAAGGGGCTGGAAAAGAGAAAATGCAGCCTCCTGCATTCGTGGGTTTGGTTGCGTTGACTTTTTCTGCACCCCCAAATATACTCCCTATTCCTACAGCAAGTCAGCGTGAGCCAGGAGGGGACTGGTGTTCTCTGTAGCTGGATTTCACAGCACTTGTTCATCTGTAGCTCTGCTGAAATGTTTGAGGTTTGTGGATGAAACCTCTTAGAAGTGAAGGGCAGTAGGAAGTGGCTTGTGTGCATGGATGCTGTTGCCGTCTGCTGCAAGGGGTTGGGTTGCTCAGCAACATCATGAGCGCTGTGCTAATAATGCAAGGTGAGGGGCCTTGGGCTGGCAGGAGGTCGTTGCAGTGGTGAGGCTGGATATTGGTATCCTGACTGCAGAGGAATACTGCTCCTCTGCTGACTGTTCATGGCATGGAAAGGACCAGTTCCTAAGACCCTTCTTAGAGAGGGGGGAAGTCAGAGCTGGAGTGTGTTAAGCTGCCTTTTTTTTCCTTTAAGCCTGTTGAGTGTCAAACTATCAAGCAAAAGACATACCGAGGGGGAGAGGTTATTAAAACACATTTCAAAAAGACCTGAAAGTCGAGCATATTTGGATTTTAATGCCCAGATTTGTAGGACTTGATGCCTCTTCGGGCTGTGGTGGAGGATCACAGCCATCCTGTTCACCCATCAGTGTGGCAGGTCCAGCTGCTCTGTGGTACCACCAGGCTCTTGCCATAGAGATGTCCTGTTCTGGGTCCCACAGAGCTGCACCAAGGCTCAGCCATGGTTGCAGTGGGGGTGCTGCTGCTTTACAGAGACGATGCTGCAAGCCGAAGTGCTTTATGGTGAAAATATCAGACTAGATTTCTCCACAATAGCAACCTGCCCTACATAATCCTGGCTGCCTTGTTTTGAGGAGGGGACAGCATGGTGCCAGGGCTGCATGGACTAGGGCGTGGGGACAGTGCAGCTGCAGGGCTGAAGCTCAGCCTTGCTGTCCTTGCCTGTCTGGAGTTCACCCCTCTTTTCTCCTGAAATGCACTGAGAAGAGCCCTTGTTCTCTGTGGTCCTCACATCTTCCAGTCAGGAGTTCGAATAGCACTCCTCTGCCTCTCCAGCAGGATGGGTACCACTAGACTGACCTCACTTGATGCCACTTCATCCCTCACCAAAGCTGCTGCTGCCTGTGCAGTCACCTCAGCACATTGACATTTTCTTGATCTTCTGTGCCTCTGGTTGGCTTTTCTTGGAAGGGTTTGAGCCTGTTGCCTGAGACAAGTGCATGAATAAGTCAAACAGGCTGTTCTAACTTGCATCAGATATGTCCTTCTGCCTCATCTGCAAAGGATGCTGAGGACTGGCTCAGCAGCCCCCAGATCTAGCCTCTCTACTTCCTCTGTGCAAGGGAAGAAAATCCATGTGAAGGGGAACGTGCCACCGTTTTCTTCTCGCAAGAGACATTCAGATCTAGTCTAGCACAGCAAACTGCAATTATTGTGTGGGTCCGGAGCCCACAGCCCTGTTACGGGCCACACAACAATCCTTTGAGGTCAGCATAACTGAGGGTGGAGGCGGGTAAATTGGAGGAGTCAAACTGGAGCTCAGCACAGAGCAGCATGGACAATACCAAGGTGTTTCTACGCACTCACGTTTCTCCTGAAGCTCTCGAAAGCAGATGCCAAGATGTGGTGCATACTTGGCTAATGGTGCAGGTAGCAGCAGGGAAGGTTTTCTCTTTAAAAAGATGGTCAGGCTGAGGATCCTTTTGAGTGTTTTCTTCTTCAGACAGAGATACTGAGACTGGAGACCCAGAGTTATGTGAAGCAAATCTTGAAGAGCTTTCTCAGACTCAGTAAACCAAGCAGGGACAAATAAGTACTCACTGATTCCGATTAGACAGAGCTTTGAGCTCAACTGAAATATGAATAACAAGTCTAATTTTTTATCTTGTGGCAAGTTTATCCCCGAGACTCCTGGAAGTAGGACTAGGCATAGGAGAACACTAACTAAAGTTATCTGCTTCAGCACGTAAATTACTTTATTCTGCTTATAGAAAAGCTGGTTCTCTCCAGCAAATTGCTCATCTTGTTTTTAAGTTGTGGGGGTGGCTTGAACTGTGCGCTGCTCTGACTCAGGCATCAGATGTCCCCAACGAGCAGATAAGCTGACTTCTGCATGGTGAGCTGGTGTGACCACAGTGCCTCGTGCCACATGGTGCTGGGGAGGTACTGGTCATGGTATCTGTCAGGGAGCACGTATGTGGGGACAAAAGCAGTCTGCTACATAGGTTAGAACAAGTGTATGTTTAGCCTGGATAAACCATTTGCCTTTAACCTCAGAGATCTGATCCAAACCCCTCAGAAAATGATAAAGGTTTCCCCAGGTGTGGGTGGTAGAGCTGACTCGCTTTAACCGCAGGCCGGGACAAATGTTGTCTCAGGCAACCCTGATGGTGAAAGCTGGACAGCCCTGTGTCTCTGGGCTTTGTTACAGGTCTTTTCATTGTGCAGAGTGATCTACTCTGTAGCTGGAGAGTTCTTGCAGGCTATTTTGGATGATGAGTTCAGTCCATCTGAGCAACTTTGTCACCCTGTGTCAGCAGTTTTTGAAATGGGCCTACTGGCTTCTGTGCTTTGTGACTCTGTCACAGAGAATTTGATGCAAATTGAACAAAAAGGATGAAAGTCCTGCTTCAAAGAGCTGTAAAGTGTGCAGTCCTGTCTCCACCTCCAAGTGCTGGTGAGCTCCATCCACTGCCTTCATCTTCCCAGGCTCCTGGCAGGTCCTGGAGCCATAAACCATTCCTGGTTGAGTGTATGGGGTAAACATTTGCTGGGTGTGACTGATGGGGGTGTGGGGAAGGGATTTCTCCACCCATATCCCTTTCTTCCCTTGGGTTGCTGCAGTCTTGGTCTCCCATGGCCACTTAGGTTTGAACACCTGGTGCTGAAAGTTATGGGGAAATCTGTCTCTCATCCAGACAGTCAGCTTTATGGTGTTTGCCTTAAATGTCCTTATAATGTCTTCTGTTAAGAGTTCAAGCCTGAGGTAATATCTGTAACTCAAATTTCTTCCCAAAGAATTACTTGGTGCTATTTTGGTCATCCATAGCCTTTAGTAGAAAGCCTTAGCAGTGTTGTAGCTTAGTTCCCTGGTATCTCAATGACCATGCTCTGTCCTCACGAGCTCCCCGACAGAGCTGCTCTCGCAGCAGGGCTCGGCTCAGTGTGCTTCTGGCTCTCCAAGAACTGGAGCTGAGCGCTCAGCCACCACGCTGATCCAAGCACTCGCGTTTGGCAGAGGCACAGCCTGTTTCTAAAATTGTCTCCGAGATAGTTTTGCATGGGTTTACGTCTCCCAGACAGACGAGCCGGGTGGTATTTTATATGGTGTCATTGTTTGTTTAGCTAATGAAGTAGGAAAAAACAAAGAGCTTGGATCCTTGGCTCTATGAAACAGCTGTCAACAAGCAGCCTGGAGAGAGCAGAGGAGCAGGGACCTAGCAGCTAGGGCACTGATCCGGGGCTATGAGGGATGGTTTTGATTCCTGACTCAGTGCAGTCATGGATGAAATTCAGAAAAGGATGCCTTAGCCCAAAACCAGGGTGGAGATGCTGGGAGCTGCGTGCTTTTGTTGGTTCTTTCCCAGGGAACAACTGCTGCAGTGGCACGCAGTGGAGGCCAGCTTTTGTCTGCCACTACTCACCTGGAGTGAACGTGACCCACTTCTGCAAATGTTTCCAGGGTCTTCCTTCTGGAAGAACTTGCCCACAGAAGTGTGTTTTCTCTGCCTCATGGCTTGTGCCCTACTGTGTAATGTGGGGCAGTTCCTTTAGCTGTTTTTATCTGGTGCTGAGCACGCTAGTGAGAAGCTCCTGCCTGGAGGAGCTCTGCTGGAGAGCAGAAAGCACAAGGAAAACAATAAAATGTCTTCCTGCATCCCCCCTTTAGTTTTCCATTTTGGCTTCAGATGCAAGCTGCCATCATTTCCACATGGAGCAGCCACATGAAAAGCACCACTAAACAGTTCTCTGAGTTTCTCAACAAGAAACACAGCAGCTAAATATATTTAATCTGTGGGTATTGTTCATCTTGGCTTTAATTTCCTGTTCTCAAAAGGTTTAGGAATTTAAATCCATGAATCATTACTGAAGCTGTTAATGCTTGGAGCCTTTTTCAGAAATGGAGATAAAGGAACTGATATTAATACCAGCTTAGCATGAATTCAGCCAGAACAACTCTGTGAGAAGTTCACTGCCATCGCAGCAATGTCACTTGGTTTCTAACCATGCAAAAAGCTACTAAGAAGCAGGTAGGTGGATGAGATCATTCTCCCCAGGTAAATAGGATGCTTCCATTAAAAAAAAAAAAACCTCTAGGAAGTTACGGGTTGCATCATCCCCATCTGGAGATCTCTAGAGCGCTGTACTGTTCCTCTGTTTCTAAAATTGCAGCATCTATTCCAGCAGTGACTTTTTCAGAGTGTAGTCATGAGATTTCTCTGGGGCTGGAGATCATGCACTTGCTCATGTTGAATAAAAGATTGGAAGAAAACTTTGCTCAGTTCCGTCTAGCTGGGCTTTTGAGTTCCTGCTTTTATACTGGCAGGATGTAAGCATCCTCCCAAAGTCCTGACCTTAACAGGCTCCTAGATACCTCAGAAGCAAGGTCTGGCCATGAGGTGCTTCAGTGGAGGATGTGGCTTCCATTTCGTGAAGACTGAACAGGATTTAGGGCAAATCAAGTCATTCATCTTCTTTCAAGAGCCTGGTTTGGCTGCATGACCATGCCAGGCTTCCTTTGACTCCTCTGGGATTGAACCCTGAAGGTCAAAACAAAGACCAGGAGTACTTATAGAAAGGTCCTAACTAATGATTGTAGTCAGAAGTTAAATGAAAACTATGCGAGGACTGGTTTTTATTTTCACATTGGCTGGATTTTAGTTCTGGAATGCCATTGAAGGAGAGAATTATTCAGGTGGGAAGTGTCTTCTGGAGGTCTTCTAGTCCAATCCCCTACTTTCAACCAGGCAGTTGGCCCAGCTGCTAGTGTTGATAGATGTGACTCCACAGAAGAAGCTGCCTCCTCCTTTTTTGTTTGGTTTGTATCTTTGGGTAGCACGGAAGCAGAGAAGACTACAAGGCAGCTGCAGGAACGCATTTGGAAGGAACAAGCTTGGTCCTCCTTCGTGGGTTTGCTCTAATGATTGCTCTTTCCAGGAGGGAAGAGAAATGGCCTGGTTCTTAGCAACTTCCTTCCTCCCCTTCCCTCAGTAAAGGGAAGGCCCTGGTGTAGAGGAGGTGGTCCTGCTTCATCTTGCTCCCTGCACTGGTGGTGTGCTGGAGAGCTGCTGCTAATTGAGATGGGGGATTGGTTTCTGTGTGCATTCAAGCTATGACTGAGAGTTCTTGCTGTCGAACAAACATATGGTGGAAGGAAGGGTGGGGAGGGGGGGCACAAAGCACAGCAGTGTGTTGTGGCAGTTCAGGAATGTGCTGGCTTGCAAAGGTACTGGATGTCCGACGATGCTGCACCAAGTCACGCTGATAGAGCTGCAGCAGTTTTGTGCCAAGTGAAAGTGGAGCCCTATTTGGGAAGAAATGCACTATTTGCTTACATACATGAAAATGCAGCTGAACTCTAATGAGAAATGGAGACATTCCTATAAATGCAGCTGTAATTTACATTTCTCTGCTCTAAAACTCTGTCTTTAAAATGTGTTAGAGTCCTACAAAGCAAAATGCTAAGAAATGCACACTCTGAGAGCCTGCAGTTTCTAGTACCAAAAATGGTGGCTGAGTCTGGATACCTGATGGTATTCAGTACGATCACTGCTGCTCTCCTTTCACTTAAGCACCTGTGAGCCCATTCTGGGCAGTTTGGATTCACTCTGAACTTGTGCAGCAGAGCCCCATGGCATGCTTGCTCCCGATGAGCTGCCTATAAGGGAATGGCCTCTGTCCCCTTCTCGCCTCTGTTCTCTATCATCAATTAGCTCGAGTCTCTGAGGCTGCAGCCCATGACTGCATCTTTTCCTTTCACAGAGCACCCTGGAGCCACTCCTGCTCCTGGAACAAGCACTCTCGGAGCCAGAAAGCATCAGGCTCCATCTGAGCCTCTGGGGCTGTCTCTCCATCTGTTTGTTTAATGACACGCAGCAGCCTCATCTCTGACTTCTCACCCTCAGGACAATAACCCACTCTGATGTTCAGGCCAGCCAGCTATTCTTCTGAGATGAGACTGCGGCTGGTGCACTGTAGGTCGGAGACGGTTTAAAATTCTTCTTCTGAATTGCTTTATGGCTCAAAATGTTGCTCTGGGATCTGCAGGATACACAGAAAGCTTGCACAAGTTTGCTTACTTGTTTTCCGCTGAAGGAATGGGCAGGCCTCAAAATCCGGGTACCCTTGCTTGATCTGGTGGGGTGGACACTGGCTTGAAGTTTGGGAGCGGAGGATCTGCTCTGATGTGCAGCCTTGGCCAAGCACCTTTGTTCTCCTTTTCTCTCCTCGCTGTTGGCATAGTGTGAACTGCTTAGATACTTTGCGGTAGGACAGAGGCATGAATGTTTGCAGGGTTGATACTGTTCTGTAAAGCTGAAGTAGATTCACAATGATGGTGGTGGCAGTAACACTGATTTTTAGAAGCTTTTTACACGGTTTCCTGAAGCAGCAAGGGGTAAATGACTTGCTGTGTCTGCCAAACAATCCAGAACCACCAGGATCAGAAAATACCTATGGCAAAATGGACCTTCTGAGGTGGCGTTGGAGCTGCCCTGTATCCTGTGAATACTGTGTGGTTAATAGAGAAAGGTGAAGAAGAAAAGCCAACTGAAGGGGAAGATTAGCTTGAGATACACCACTTTGTAGTAGGTGCTTAGAAGCACCCATACCTGGGATAGAGGGGGAAGCAGGTGAGCACAAGCAGGGCAGTGGTGCCAAATGATGTCTGGAGGAAGCTGGCCACTGAAATCACTGAGTGAGAGTGGCAAAGCTTTAGGGAAGAGAGATCGCAGTAAAGTGCTGGTTTCAAAACCCCCCTTTGCTCTAACTGCTTGGTTCCTATGGCCTTTTGCACGAGAAAGTGGTGTGGTTCCTCTGTGTACAGAAGCTCAGGCTGCCGAAGGGAAGAGGACAGGGACTGTATCCTCTCGGGGATGCCCAGGTGGTACTAGTCTGAGTGAAATACCCACCAAGAAAGGAAGGCTCCCTGGGGGGTGTGCTTTGGGTTTAGTGCCCCATTAAATAAAGAGAAACATACTACTCCTCCTGGGATGGAATGAGGAAAATGCTTGGTTTTCCCATACTAGCTCTTTCCTTTTGTTTTGGAGGTGAAGGTCATGTGTGGTATTTCCAGCTTGTTGCACCTCATGTTGCATTTCATAGGTAGACCGAAAAGATTGCCCAAATAATCTGATTCTGTGCGTGAGTCCTTGTACAAAATGGGGTCCTGCTTTGCCATGTGCAGCCCAGGCCCAGGGCACTGTGAGCAAGACTTTCTAAAGCAGGTGATATCACCTCAAGGTTTTCTGCAAGCTCCAGGTGGCTCTAGAGAATGTGTGCGGGGTTGGGAATGGGGGGGGGGAGGTACTGTACCTGCCATGCCACTGAGAAACTCAGGCCAGCCAGATATCCACATCTGAACATCTGCAGCTGCTGGCAAAGGCAGTGCCAGGGTGGATGAAATGCAAGCCCCGAATTAGAGACAGATGGAGTGGGGTAAGAGGGAGGCATGGGTCAGAGGAAAGCAGCAGCTGATACATGCAGGAATCCTTCTCTGGGGTGAAGGAGTAGGAGCAATTTCCTTTTCAGAGCCAGCCATTACCCAGCGTGGTGCTGAGCACAGTGGGTACCGTTCATGCAAAGTCACCAGCAGTGCCTTAACAAAAGCCCTAACGAGGAATAGAGCAGGCTTATCTTCACTGAGGAGCCGCAGCCACGCCAAAAGAGCCGTGTATGAAAAACACAGATGGGAGCACGTGTCTGCATGCACCCACCCGTGTAACTGAGGGCTGTGTGCCCAGGGCAGGCTGGCCTGCTTGGGTCTGGTGTCTTGAGAGGCTTTGGTACAAAGGGTTCTCTTGATTTGCTTGAGCCTGTGTTCAGGCAAGGAGCTTGATTTCAGTGAAACAAGGTCAAGCCCTCCTAAAACCAGGAGTTATTTCGAGAGTGATTTTTGAATGCTTGATTTCTTTCCATTGAGTGGGATTTGTTGATTTTCTTTATTTTTTTTTTAAATGAAAGTGGATAGTCAACATAAACTTGAACACTTTAAGATACTTCCAGTAGGGCATCCCTAACTGATAATGAAAGCCAGGGCTATTGAAGTCTTTCCCTGCTGTATCTTTGTGAAGGGACCTCGGAGCTCTGGGGAAAGCAGGACGGTGCTTGCTTGCAATGCCTTTGGAATGGGAAGGGCCATGGATGTGTGGGGGCCCTTCCACTTCCATAGCACAGTATCTTACAGAGTTTATCCATCAGCAGACTGTGCAATCAGCCTTTCAAATTCCTCAATTTGCATCCCGGTAATAGTGGAACAAGGCAGTTTTCTCCATTATAAAAATCTCCCCCTGTTCTGCCTTATTCAGAGGTGTTCAGGAAATCTGGCTCTTTTCCCTCCTCTCCCCTGCTCCCCCAAAGCGCTTTTCTTTCTCCAAAGGCAGCATGTTGTGTCTTTCTCTCGCCCCAGCAGATGGATTTAGACGATTGTATGCGCTCAGGGTTGTTGCTGCTACCTGCTATTTTAGCAGGAAAAGCCCCCGCGTGCAGAAGAGAACAAAGCCTGAGGATTCCCGAGGTCTCCATTGATGCAGAAGGCACCGAGCAGAGCGTGAAAGAGATGACAGAAGCACAGCAAGATCCTCCTCCATCCCTCCCCCTTCCTCGCCCTCCGATTCAAGGAGCAGGGGCTGGTTTGTGAATGAGGAGCCGAAACTCGTTCAGATGGAACAAATAACCGATAAAGGCGCACAATAGCGGCTGCTCGCAAGCCGATGTCGGCAACGAAAAGGTAGCGGTTCTCAAGAGGGGGCTTATTTCCCCATGAGTCATTGGTGCGTGACAGATGGAAGGAACTAATAAAATATTACAGACTTGCAGAGCTTTGATCTTCCTGCCTCTTTCTTTTTTTCCCCGTTTTCCCAAGGGTGCAGGCTGTGTTGTCGAAATGAATAGGGTGGAAATCTCATTTGGAAAAGGCTACCCTGGCAGCCATGGCTTGTGGAGAGAAGGTCAGGAGCCCTGATCCAGCACCATGCCTTTGTGCGTGCTGAATTTTAACCCTAGTGTGTTTTTGTAGCCTTTGAAGCACCTGTACCCCTTCCTGTTCTGTTGATACCAGTGTGGTTTTTGACCTGCTTGCAGGTCTGCTGGAGCAGGGTGGGACAAGAATAGCCATTTTGCAGCTTTGCACTTATTTTGCAGGTTCTGGACTCTGCGCAAGAAAGAGTAAAATGCATTTCTGGGTCAAATGCTTTCGTCTTCTCATTTCTGTGCCAACTGCTGCAGCTCCCAAGGACGCAGCAGTCCTGAGCTGGGGCCCTCGGCAGCCACGGGCTTTGAATTTATTTTTGTCTTACTGTGACTAATCTTTAGGGTGAATAGGTTTAAGTTTTGTCTCTGGGGCTGTGATGCAGAGAAATTTGTTCTCGTTATTAAGTCACTATGGTAAAAGCCCCAGCCCTGGGGCTTGAATGCAAAGAGCACAAGCACTGGCTGCCTCCAGAGTTGCCTCCCTGGACAGAGAGACCTCTCCTTGAGTTCAGGTTGTCTTTCTGCTGTTGTCTGTCCGTCTGGCTGTCACCTCACAAGCAGAGGAGGGTTAGCAATTCACATAGGGCTTTATTGCTGCATAGGATTGAACTGTGATGATTTTTTTTTTTCTTCCCCTTAACACGTGGTGTCTGTGAGTGCCTCTCTTGAAAATGCATTTCTTTGTTAAATCATCCGATCTGGCTCTGTTCAGAATTGCTTCTTTCCTGAGCTCCTGCCTTGGTCCTGCCATCCCCACATGCCTCTTCTAAGCAGCTGTACCCTGCTCCACCTCACCATGACAGTTCTGTCATTGCCACCACTCGATGCTGCACAGGTGGCTGGTCCACATCTCAGCCATTGATGGATCTTCCAAGCTTTGCAGCACCAGCTTCTGCCATGACCCCTCCTGCAAGCCAAGGTAGAAACCTGCCTCCACGGTGCATCCATGGCTCCCTGTTGTTCACTCCTTGTTTTGCTAGGTGCAACCTGCAGAAATGGGGGTTCTGTCCCTGAAATGATGGAGTTGGGATGCCTTGTGTGAACGTGGGGTGTGTGGGGTTTGGCTATGCAGGTCTCTGCCCTCGTCATACTGCTGGTCATCTTCCTCGTGCTGCCTTTGCTACGTTTACTGAGGCAATACCCCTGCTCTTATTCCCTGGCCAGCTTCTTATTCTACCTCATTTGCTTGTGTTATTGTGATAACATGGTGAGAATCTTGCACCCTAGCCCCTGGAGTTTCTTCTCTGAGAAAAGTTGGAACTGATGATTGAGGGCATCATCGCCCCTTGTGCCAGGAGGTGTTGGCGTAGCTCCGTGTTTTAATTCCTGGAGTGGAGATGGGGAGGCTAGGGGTCTGCTATCCAGGGGAAAAAAACCCACACCTTTGTGTTCAGCTTTTATATTTTCTTCAGTGCAGTGTGGAAGGGTTACCTCTGTTTGCTAAAGAAACACATAATGCTTCCAGTTTGTAGTTTTGGTTTTTGTTTTTTTTTTTTCTAAATGGAAATATATGTGGCTTCTCACTGAGAAGTATTGATCCAGAGCTACATACAGAATTAACCTGAGTCTGATAGTAGAGACAGGAAATGTAGGGAACTCATACGAGTGTCCTGGCTTTTGTTTGAAGATTGTCACAAAACCTTGTGGAAATGTGGGGCTAGAAACAGGTGAGGGTGAAGGATTTGTTTAATGTCAAGGTATAACATTGCAACTCAGGACCTCCATGGGGCCTTTCTGTTCCAGGTACTGTATTTCACTTTTTTGTCCATGAATTCATCACATTCCTTGGCTGGTCCCATGGGCACCTAATCACAATAGCTGGGGGGCCCTGGATTAGGGTGCAGCAGCAAAGCTGCAGATGTGCAGCTATGGAGTAGTTTTCAGCTGTGTTACAGATCTTGCTTGCCTGGCTTCATTGTAGCAGAAAGCCCATGGTTCCTGCTTGTTTTTCATGTAAGCGGTTTTCTAACCAGTTATCCCCTTTGCTGAGCAGGGGGGGAGGGAAGGATGGACTCTGCCCCTGGGTGGGTGCAGAAGTAATGTCCCTGGTCAGGAAGAGCAGACCCCAATGGATGCAGGCGATACCCTGGGCACAGAGATGCCTGTGGGAGTCAGGACTGGTTTGTCTTTTTGGTTTGTATTGTTTAACACTGAGAAAACTGAAAAAATATGACTTAAAATGGCTCTTCTGTCCTTTACATTTAAGAGCAACTAGTGAGGAAGCCTGTACAGATTGAACGCTTAAAATAATATCTGGGTTTTGTTGGTGTGTTTTTTTTTTTAACTTGGTTTGCCAAAAAACTCTTACTAAGACTTTTTGCATTGATCTTGGACAGGAAAAACATTGCAAAATACCACATTCTCCTCAGATGATAACATTGTTTCCTGCCCCTGCTTTAATACCAGCCGTGCCGTCCTTTCGCCTCAATTCCTGGGATTGCTTTACTCAAATGTTTGATTTCTCCACTGGGCTGGACTCTGACACTTCCTACTGGTTTTGGGGGATTGGCTGAAACTGCTCCAAGCCTAGAGGCAGCACAACCCAAACACATGCTTGCTTGCTCCTCTGGAGCTAAATCTGTGTTCTCAGCTGATATTCCTGACAAGATCCCACCCCTTCACCTCCAGAGAGCCAGCTGGCATATATAAATCCAACCAACTGGATTTATAATCACCACATGGAAGTGACAAGATAAGTGCCAAAGCCATGTCCTTCGGTTATCCCCTGAGCGCATCACTGAGATCTGGAGTTCAACTCATCACAGATATGTGTTTCCTTCTGCAGACAGATTGGCTTTGATTTTCATAAATTGGCTTTGATTTTCATATACTGTTCAGAAAGCCCTGGTCTGAGAGGGGTAGCTCTGGAGCTGGTTGTGTTTGGAGCAGATGTACCTGCCTGGAGACCTGTGTTAGCTGTTCACCCTGTCCCTCAAACAGATATCTGATTTATTGCCTTTATTTCTACCACAATGTTTCTTTTAGACCTACAAGATCCAAAATCCACCAAGCAAGTTGCAGTATGCTCTATGGGGAGGTTTTTTTGCATGGAAAACAAAGCCCGTGGCAGACAGAAAGGGTGGCGAGCCTCCCTGGCATGCCGTGGTGAACCTGCTGTCCCTGGCCATCTTCACCAGGTGGTGATGTGGAGCCTGAGCCCAGCTTTCCTAGTCCTGTTCACTCTGACAACGTCTTGTCAGTGGCTTCAGGCTGACGTATTGGACCACAAAGGGAAGAAGCTGAAGGACAAGTGTAGCTGTGGGCTCTGCTGCATCTTAATAAGCTGCTGCTGTCCTCACAGCAGGGAGAGGGTGGCTTGTCCCTCTCCTCTCCCAGGCCTGTGGGCAATAACCCAGCATCTCCTCTCAGCAGGAGCAGGCAATGGCAGGACAAAAATCAGGTCCAACTAAAACAATTGGCAGGACCAAAAACTGAGTGCCCATCTTCCACACTCTTGTGTCCCTGGCAGTGTCCCTGCAGGCAAGGACTGGGAGAGTTTTCTCCTTGCAGGTTTCTGTCATATGGTGCACATCAGCTTGGTATGCTGTTTACTGGCTCGTCTGCTCCAGAAACGTACACGAGGGGAAAGTTTTGGCCAGCGTGAGGTTGAATTTTCCAGACTCTGTTTCCCATTGGGGTTTCATCTGCTTGCAACCTTTAGCGTGTTTGGGTTTTTTCCCCCCTTAAATCCAGGCCTCTGCAGCCTTAATTAGCTGACTGTGGACATGAGCTTGCTTGATACATGACAGTTTTGATGGGGAAATATAAGCAATGGAGGTGGTGAGTAAAGGTGCTCAGGGATAGTGTTTTCGATCTGTGGACGATATCAAGAGTTGGTGTCTCTCTCTCTCTCTCTTTTTCCTGAACCTGGATACAAACTCAAAATTGCCCCCAAAAGCCCCACCCAACAACAACCAAACAAGAACTTGCAGATCCCACCCCCCATCTTCACTTAAATAAAAACCTTAACTCTACTTATACCCTTTATTTAAACCAAAGATTTTTATAAATACCCGAAAGTATTCCCTGGTGACTCATTACTTCACAAAATGTCAAAATAGGCATTTCAAAACCTTTTTATTCCATTCAATATTAACAAAAAATATTTCAGTACATTTGTCGAGTTATGGTTTTGTTTAAAATAGGAGATTTCTTGCTTATCTGTCTTTGATGGCACATCCACAGCATATTCTGGGGACAGTTCAGTGTGGGGCTTCCAGCAGCCTGCGTGACCCAGCTGGTTGGCAGCCCTGACCTGGACAAAGGTAGACCAGGTTCCTGTGTCCACTCAGAGATGGTCTCTCTGCTGCTTCATAACTCAATGGACACAGCTGAGTGCAAAGCTAAGCAGGTAGAAGAGCAGCCAATATAACTGTACAGGGTTACGTGTGCAGCTGTGGTACTTGTGTTACCCTGCAAGGCCACCCAAGGAGAGATGGAGAAGGGGACTGAAAGCTTTGCCCATGGCCTAGACCTTGGTCTGAGCTCAGAGGAATAACTGAGTGAACTGAGAAAAGGTCCAGAGCTGCACTGGCCTCCTCCTGTCTCTGGCCAGCACAGCTGAGCCTGTGCAGGGGATGTCACTCGCTCCTCCTGGAGTGTGGCAGACAGCTCTCTCCAGGGTCTTTGCTGCTGCTCTGCTGCTCCTTGGTTGGGCTTATTGCCAAAATCCTGTCTTGGAGCAAAAAAGACAAACGAGTAAGTAGATTTTTAGCAGTGTCCTGCGAGCTGGACTAGCAAGGTGCTTCCCACCCTGCCTTGCTCTCTGCATAACCCCTGCCTTTACCTCGGTCTGAAGTGACCAGTGCAGGAAGGATTAGAGACATGTCTGTAGCTACTCAAAAATAACAGCAGATGTTCCCAGCAGCAGGAATCTCATCTACCGTGTGTGGGAGCAATGTTTGGTACAACCTCAGTCCTGTGTTGGTTCTATGTCCTGCCTGTAATTTACACAAGGAAATGGAGATAATGGCAGGCTTGTGAGAAATGCAAGTAGATTTGGGCCTAAAATGGGAAATACTAGAGGTGACTTAGTGGGGCAGACATTCATCCTGGGTTGTGCAGCATAGCCACGTTTGCCACCTTTAATTTTGAGATGCCCAACCCAAGCTTAGTGTGGCTATCCGAATTCCTGCTGGGGAGAGAAGCTGGGTCCCTTGCTGCGTTATAAGTTAAGAACCAAACTGAAATGGCTCGGTGCTGTGGTCCTGTTGCCAGGACCTGGTTGGCTACGGCCTAGCAGGAACGTGGGGAGCAGGCCCAGGAGGGACGTGGTGCCCCAGAAGTGTTCACCTCTCCCATTATGATGGAAAATGAAACTTATTCAGTCATGCAAGGGTAACTCAGCAGGTGACTGTCCCCAGGGTTGCTTTTACTTCTCATGCGGTCTTTCCTGGTGTGTTTTTTCTTGTGCTTCAGCCCATGTGCTTCTTCCTCAAGGCTGGGAGAAGTAGACACTCCCTGAGGGCCAGGCATCTCCGAGAGCCACAGGCACGTGTCAGCCTCAAGCCTCTTCCAGCCTGGTTTCGTTTGTTGAGTTCTTGCTCAGCCTGCAGTCTGTCAGCATGAGGGGTTTGCAGACCTCCATTAGTCCCAACCATGGTGAAAGCCAGCTTCTTGTGGTTTGCAGGTAGACCCCTCACCATACCTGCTGAGATTCATTTGCAGAGTATGCAGTGAGTCACTGTGGCATATGAGATGGTCTGGAGATAGTTTTCCAAAAGATGAAGTGGGACCTTTATTATAAGGGAACCCAGGCCTGTGGGTTCCCATTCTTGAGGTCAAACAGAAGGTGCAAAGTAAGCAGTCCTTCGCCTGCCTACAGCCATGGGGTGGGGTGGTATTGCCTAACAGCCAGCCTCCTTCACTGCTTCCTCATCCCTTTTCTGTCACTCTTTCCTTTCTTGCCTTGAACAAGCCCTCCACAGTAGAGGCTTTGGGGGTGGCCCCACAAGAAGTGGGGAGAACAGTTTGCTGATGTGTGGATGGCTGGTCTTGCTTCAGAGCAAAGAGGGCAGCTGCCCTTGGACACCAGGATGCCCTGGCAGATGTGTGATAGCCAGCTGAAAAGGGAGAAATTGATCCCAATTGCTTTACAGCATGTAGGATGCTTTGCCCTTTGAGCTTTATGTGTTGTCTATGTATATTTTTTCAGATATATACAGTATTCGTTTGGGTGGAACAGTTATATCACTTTTTTCTATCATTCTGCATAAAGAATAGGCTGTTTCTATAGGTAGTCGTTTCCTAAATCTAAGAATACATGAACGAAGATGCAGCGTACTGACATTATACCTACCTCTTCCAAAGCAGATTGCCGGAGTAGTTTCAGGGTGGTTGAACCATCAAGGACCAAAATAATTTTGAGAGCCAGTGTGAGGTATCTGTAGAAAGCAATTTTTCCACAATCAGCTACTGTGTCCTATATTTTTGGCTGAGTTCAGGAGCCTGTTATGTGGTGTTGGTCCCTCTCATCTTTTAATCGCTGCCGTTGCAATGAAAAAGAGCAAGATGGTGCTTGTTTCAGAATAATTGACCTGTGATTAAATAGCTGCTTGCTCTCGGTGGAAGGTAACTGTCTGGATCTGTGTGAGAAGTGCCAGGTCTCCATCCCTTCCTTAAAGAGTATCCAGTTGAGGTGTTTACTTATGCCCAGCCCTCGTAATAGAATCTGGTCCATCCCCAAGGATGGACACTAATAGCACTGATAGTTTTCAGAGCCACTATCAGGAGATGCTGCTGCACATATAAAAAAGTCTCTGCTCTAAACCCTGCTCCCAACAAAGAAGGGATGAGCTGTATTTGCCACAAGGAGCTGCTGTGAGAGTTGATTAGTTAATGTTTCAACAGTATTTGGAAATATTTATAGCATTAAACTAATCCTTATACCACTCAGTAAATAGCTGTTATTTCTTTATGGCAGGCTGCATATGTGGGCTGTTATGGTGATGGGGCTTTTGATACTTTATTCCCATTAGAAAGTGGACATACACATTTCCTGTGTGCTTTTGAAAATTTCTGCAGTTAAATCATTAGCAGCAGGAGGGGAGATAGGACTGATAATATGAAATGCAGTTTCTCCCCCTATTTCTCAGAGAATCTTGGTAAGAGGGAGCAAAGTGAGGTTTCAAGGGGAGTGGAAGTGCTGTACCATCTAGCCCGGAGGTGCGTAGGTTCCAGCTCTGTCCACTGTCTCCTGCTTTATTTCAGTCACACCGTGGTAGCCAGAGTTGTGAGGGTGAGTTTTATCGTTACTCCCCACAATGGACACCTCTATGAATCCAATTTTGCTTTAGCTACTGAGATAAAAGGTAGTGGGTTAAATGGAAGGAAGTGCAGAGATCTATGGTTTTCCCTGATGGCTGCACAGGCTGGAGATGAGCAGGCTGTGATTTGGTTTGGGGCCATTTCGCTTGAGTGACTCTACATCAGAGGAAACCATTGTTGTGTCCAAGCTTAAATAGCTCTTCATTAGTTTTGATGGAAAGAAGGTGGGCAAGCTACCCTTTTCAGCCCCTCTTCTAAACTGAGCCAAGACAGTGTCTTGGGAACTGTGACCCTGAGACTGCTATTCTCTTCTGCCCCAGAGAAAGAGGCTTTCTGTTTCAGTAGTAAGATGCTTGTTTCCTACACAGGATCAAATAAGGCAAAACCCCACAGCATCGGAACACAGGAGCTGTCCTGCTTTTTTTCTCAGGTATAAGCTTTTTTTTTTTTTAGGATTTAATTTTTTTTCTTTCCCTACTTTCTTTCCTCTAACTATAAATCCTTCTGAAATATATCCAATACCACCCTGAATGGCACACTTCTGAGCACAATTCTTGCATTTCTTGTGTACAGGATTTTCTTCCAGGCTTTGTGAAGTCCTCTTTGTTAGAATGAAATGCAGAAGAGCCAGATGGTTTGGCCAGAGTCCAGTTACCTAAGAAATGTAGCACCAGGACCGTATCACAAGCTATTTCCTCTAAAGATCACGCTCAGCTTGCTTTGTTCTAATAACCGGCTTAGAGTCAACATTGAGTTGTCAATACCTATTTTTTCCCCCATAATTAATCTACAAGGTTCAGCCTGGAATCAATATAAATGACCTCATGACACTTTTTTTTTTTTTTTCATTCCTCAAATAGTGTTTCTCCACATGACTTCACCTTCAGAGGTGTGTTGAATCACGCATGCTTTTTTCCCCAGTAATGCTGTAGTGGAAATTTTTATGGTCTCTTGCTCTCTCTGGCCCAAAGTGTCTGGGTTGTCTGTACACATGGGGAAGCTGGAGGAGCTCTGGGACATCCCTGGTCTCTAGTGGCTTTAGAGCTCCTGTAGCTTCTACAATTGTTCTGCACTTTGGGCATGGATGGATGGATGGGGGATGATATGTGTGCTGCTTAGATGTTGGTCTGTATATCTGCTGTGTGCTGATGTGCAAAAGTTTCTGTATATATGTTGTTTGTGACATGAAGCTGGGGAGCATGCTGTAGGTCTATTTCCCAGAAAGGACTAAAACTCACAGAGTCGCTGGGTCCCTGCTGTGAAGGGATGTGGGTGTATTCAATCATTCAGTGCATGTGAAGTGGGTTAGGTGTATCTGTCCGAGGCCATCCTACTCTGAAAGATGGCACCAGCCACTTTACTGCAAGAAGCAGGTTCTTCTGCTGGGAAAACCTTCCCTTTGTTTCTTTTTTTCCCTAGCAGGTTTGAGATAATGTTAAATTTTTTATCTCGATTCAGACTTGAATCAAAATCTGAGGTTTTCTTCAGCAGAAAATCTCAGGGAACACTTGGGTTGATTCAGTGGAGACATTCTTGCTTCGGTTCAAATACTTTTCATGTTCCTTGTCTTTGAGATTGAAATATTCTATGTTTTGAACCAGATTTTTTTTTTTTATTTAGAAAATGTTCGCTTAAAATCAAATATAAATTGTGGAAAAAATAAAGCAATTTTGGGGCATCCATCCATATCTTCGAGGGGAATGGTAGAGGGACAAAGAAACACGCGTGATCATGATCCCACGTGACAGGCAAAAATTTATCCCAGAGGCAGTACTTGTCGGGATCCTTCTGACATGGAGGATATGATTTAGCAACTGCTTAGTATCATGCTCCAAGCTGAGTGCTCTGGTATATCCATTGATTTATTTGGTAGTGAGATAAGAGCTGATTTTTCTTTCTGAACAAGGCTGTGATTGTGAGCTGTAAAAGGGTAGAAATCTGGTCCTGTTGACTTCTGCAGTGTGACCTGGTCATTGGCAGAGCCTTAACTCTAAGGCGTCTTTCTCTCTTCAGAGTTTGTATGTCACCAAGCCTTTTTTTTTGTCCGCCTGTGATTGCTCTTGCACAATCGCTTCACTGAAGTAGCGTATCAAAATAATCAAGTGAAATTGGATGCTCCCTCTGCAGATGTAAAATTTATTGTCCACTTGTGCCTTTGCGCTGAAGTTAGGATCTTGGGTTTTAAAAATCCTCCTTCTCCTGGCTACGTGGGAGTTTCCCCTAAAGATGTGGAATGTTTACTGCATACCAACGGCAAGACATTATGCAGACACGAGGCTCACAACACCTACAATTTCTAAACCGCATGTGGCCTGTGTGGATTTCCTTGTGCTGAATTCACATGGAAACAGAAACACACGTGGCATTTTTTGTTGCTTTTCTAGGAAATCACTGAGCACAGCCCTGCAAAATAATACTTCCTACTGTTCGATCCACTGCATGTGGGGGAAGGTACTGCCTTTGTGTCCTGGGCTGTTGGAGCCGCATGCCAAGGCTCATGAGTCATTCACCCCGAGTGTCTGGCTTTCCAGGAAGGCAAATCCCAATTTTAGAACCTATCAGGGACTGAAGAGTGCCATGGGGAAATAATAAAAGAAAGGTCATCGAATGTTATCAGAACTGGAGGTTTCCAATGGGAGTCATGCCAGGAAATGCATGATTAGAAATAAGAGAAACTGTGTTGTGTCAAGACAGCTGGAATAAAGCCAGCAGGATATGAAGTGGCTTCAGCCTGCTCTAAGGAAGGGTGAAGTGAGCTGGCAAGGCGTGAGAAGAGGGGATGTTGGGGAAAAAAATGTGAGAAATTAATAGCTGACGTCTTGCTATGTGTGTTCAATAGCACTGTACAGCTATCAGCTGTTCAGTCATCACTTGGGTGGTGTGAAGGGAAGGGGCATCTCTCTTGACTCGGTTGCTGCCAGGTGAATATCAGCACGTGTTGATGTTCCTCAGAGCTTCCTGATCCGCAGTCAGGATCTTTCAGGTTGGCACCCTGCGAGGTGGTGCTACATGGTCCTTGAGGGAGAGGGAGAAGGACAGGAGTGGCAGGACAGATTGTTGATGCAGGGAGATTTTCCCTGTGTGACGGTACCATCAGCGTTCTGCCTTTCTGATGAGGGAGATGTCTTCTCCTTCCCACTTATAATCAATATGGCTGAAAAAATATCAGCTCTCAGCGAAAGCAAGAGTCCTTTGATTTCCTTGATGCATATAGGAAGAACAAGAACGCTTCACCTCAGCGTCCTACCCAAATTGTGATGTATCCTCTGTTGTTTTGTTTGATTACTTGCATAATTCTTTCTTTGGATATATTGAGCAAAATACATGTGTGCTACCAGCAGCTGCAGGACTCCACCCCAGGGATGGCTCTGTTTCAGTGGTGAAATCACACTGGAATGTGCTTCTCCTCCAAATGTTAACACCACTTAACCTGAAGAAAAAAACAAAAAAAAACAAAAAAAAAAAACAACCCCAACCAAAACCACTCCAAGTTTGTCCTGTTTGAGAACAATTTACTAGCCTGCTTTTCTGTAACAGAGGGGCTTAAGTGTCTGTTTATGTCCCTTCTGACCCACCTCAGCAGAGCTAGAGAGCTAGAAGGCTTAGCCGTATTATGTTCATATTGTTTTGGAGGAAAAGCCATCTAAGTGGAAGAGAGAGAGAGGCAATTTACTTCCCTTCTCAAAAAGTCCACTTCTAAAAAGCTTATGGCAGACATACACTTCATATGATTGACCTCTTGGTCATGCAAGCAGTCTAGTGTCTTTCATGGCCTTTGTGACTTCAGCTGAGTTCTTCTAGTTGTGTCTCCTTTTCCCTGGGTGTGCCCTTCACCTCCTTTGCTTGATGTTCACTTTTAGCACTAGTATCATGCGTCGTATAACTGGCCTCTGTTGCTGTGTGCACGGAGATGTTTCCTCACAAGAAACCTAAAAAGCCTGACTCCTACTCAAATTACTTCCTACTCAAACCAGAAGTAATGCTCTGCAGAGTTGGTACCTGCAGCAGAATTGCAAGTGTCACCCTTAGTGACTTCAATGTGTTAATGACTTGTACCACAGGACTTTGGTAATATTGTCTTATTGTGACACTGGCTATGAGTAAGCAGTTGGCATGTGGTTTGTGATACCCCTAAAAAACTCCTGGCAAGGAACTGCATCCCTCTGAGTTCCTCTGGGGAATGAATGCAATGTGACCAGATGCATCTCAGGGCTTGATCACTCCTGTCTGTAGTAACGCAGGCTATTTGGGCATAAGTATTTCACTGGTAGAAGTTATATGAATTACCAGGTGGGGTTGCTTCATAATTATATCACCAGGGAAGAATATGAGGGATTGTTCCCAAGAGGCTCACCAGCCCAGGAGGCCCACTGATTGTTTCAGTCCAGATTGTCACCTCTTCTGTAGTTACCTTCTACACTTTGCTCCCATTGCTACTAAAAGCACTGAAAACTGAATTGCTGGATCAGTATATTACTGGTTTTAAAAAGTAAATGAAGAGTCTTTCAGTAAGTGGATCAGTTTCTACACCTGCTTTGACTTGAGCTGCGTTTTCTGTCACCTGCAGTAGTGACAAAGTACTGACACTGCTTGATGGCTCTGGGACATCTCAGGACAGCTTAACTCCTTTCCAGTGACTTTAGAAATCATTATTGCTTCTTTTGGTCATTGTATTTGGATTTTTTTTTTCTGGCACCGTTATTCTGGAAACACTAGCTGTCAGGCATGTTGATGAAGCTTTCATTCAGCATTTACATCTGATTTGAGAAAGGGCTTGAGACAAAGTTGAGGGACACCAAGCTTCTTGGTGTGGCCACAAACAGTTGTTAGTATTCAAAAAGACACAAGGAATGTTGGTGGTGTGCTTAGTTTTCCCTGTTCTCAGAAGAAAGAAAAACAGGAAGACTGTGATAAGGATACAAAGGGAGAAGCAAAAAAAAAACTGAAATGGGGGCTTGAATTGGTGGCATAAATTTTTCCAGTGAGCTGCTAACTTCTTTGTTAACAAACTAGCTTTGAGTCCTAAACAGGGTACGTAGTCCAACCCAAAACACTGTGGAAATCAGATACTTCGACACTGGAAAGCCAACATCTTATTAAAATGCACCATCCGATTAGGTGACAGCTACAATTTATTCCCAGGGAAATCTGTTTAATTAGTTAGAAGGAGTCAGGATGTTTGATCTTCCAAGAAAGAGACACTTCCAAGGGCTGGTAAATATGAATTCAGGAAAGGGATTTTGTGAGGTGTTCACGATGCATCTGTTCCCTCAAACTTGTAAAAAATCATTACAACGTTCAATTGTCTTGCGAGTCTTTGAATGTAATGAGTGCTTGTTCCAGCAAGTGCTTCAGGTTCACATTTTGTCTGCAGTCAACCTATTTTTCCTATCTAGCTCCTTCAGTTGCCAGCAAATTCAGAAAGATGACCCAAAATCAGTTCAGAACTACCACAGCTCAGTGGGGAACCTGCGCATCAGCTGTTGTCCACAGTAAGCTGGTAACACCATGGTCACAGACTCTTTGCGGTGTGATTTCAGGGAAGAAGGGTTCCCTCTTGCTCTAATGATGCTGGGGGTTTTGGAGATCCATTTTCACAGCTGCAGCTGGTGTTTGGTTCCTGTGGAGATGGACAATTTGGCACTTCTTCCAAATTCCTCTCCTTTCTGTGCCCAGCGCTCCTCTCTGCTTATTGCCGGAGCAGGCAGCATTAGTTTTGCATTGCCAGCTGTGTTCTGCATTGTGTGAAAGCAGGGGTTTGATCCACAGGAGGAGACTTCCATCCCAAAGGTGTGTGTGTATTTCCACATACGCATCAATGTACAGATGTGTCAAAAAACCTGATTTTGAGAAGCCTGGGGTGGGGGTCATACTTAGAAATTTTTTTTAATTTGTAAGGTACTGTCTTTAAGCCACCTCTTCTGCCCTACCTTGCAGTGCTTTAATGAGCACAATGTAGAAATATCTACTCTTTTTCTTTGCGTTATTAGAACTTTGATTCAAATTCAGTGTTTTATTTGTTAATTCAACCTTTGATATCTGAAGAGGGTAAACTCTCCCACTACCTCTTTCATGGGCATAGGATAATAGATTTTAGTGTCACTGCATCATAACAACAAAAAAATAAACCCACCAGTATAGCATATCTACAACGCTGTTATGTGCAGAAGCCGTTGCGCGAATGGGCAGAGGTTGAGACAATTTTGGGGTGTATAGTGCCCTCCTAGTTTGTCTGTCACCAAGTGATTTGAAATGTCCCTGCTTTCCTCCTCCATATAAAGCTCCAGCCCTTCATCCACCTCTTCCCCATGTTAAATATCCTCACTTTGATTGGGAAGTATCTCCATGAGGATTTTTAGGAGGAAGGAGGCGACAGCTGATACCAGCATTAAACCTGACCTTCTGTGTGTCTGTGCGAGTCTGCTTTCCCCAAAGCGGTGCATAAATTAACATTCTGGCAATAATACTGAGCCTGTTTAATTTTCTGTTTGACTAGAAACACTGAGAAAATGTCATGATATTTGATTCATCTTTGTCTATTTTTTGCTCCTGCTGAATGAAGCTTATTGGACTCTTGAGACCCAAGTGCACACAGCGCGTCTGGGAGCACATAAAGGGGCACTGTCCCTCAGGCATGTGCTCCTCAGCCATGCAGGAAGTATTGGGTTTTATATTTGAAGCCTGGCTGAGGTTCCCTAGTGGCTGTTAATCCACTGGTTTCTTTGACGACATCCTGTGCCAGACCCAGTCCTACCTCAGAAGTCTTGGGGTTTCTGCTTGCTTCGCATAAGGTTCAAAAATGTGTAGGAGCAGGAGGCTCTGTACCTGACCGAGTGTGCAGGAGTGTGATGGATTGAAGGAGTGGCTACAACAGCTAAATTTTCCTTGCTGAAATAGCGAAAAGTGGAATGTACTTTCAAGCATTTGAAGAGGTGAGCCACTTTGAAGGAAGAGGAGCTCTAGCCCGAAGGGGCTTTAGCGTAAGAGGCAGCAGAGGAAGTTAAGAAAAGTTTAAGGGTGGGCTGAGCGGATCTGCTGCTGGCGGTTGTTGTAGCTTTGCTGAAAGCTGTGGGAATTCATGCCAGATGGAGACATGGCCTTGGGCATTGTTGATACAAGGAATGGTTTCCCAGGAGAAACGATGAAAAACCATAACCTGGAGAGTGGTCTGACACATTGCTATGGTAATGAATCCTAAAATAAAAAGTTTGGGAAGGAAATGAACCCTTTGTTCACAATCATCCTTCCCTTTCCTCAAGGTTGTTGAAGAGTGCTCTTCCCCCAAGCCCACTGCTGCTCTGATGGTTGCAATCCCATGGAAAACCTGTCCCAGTGAGGCACTTTTCCTTACAGTTTTGCAACTGTTCTCTCTGCACTCAGCTCATCTATTCCCTTTCCCCATGGCTTCAGCTTGTCTCGTTTGCTCTGTATTTATTTTTTTCCGAAGGTGCTCCAATAAGAAAAGGAACAGGTTTTGGCAGTATTTTTTTCCTGAAGACCTTGGGGCTGCCTGTGTGTGCTGCAGGGCTGACAAGCACCCTTGCCCCCTCATGTGGGGGCTGGCGTGCAGAAGGACACGCAGACCACGTGGCTGCAGCCCCACGTTTAATGAAGGATGTGATACTCTAGAGATAGAGCAGCGGCACTGGAGGCAGCATGATTAACCACCGCCCATGTGAGGAGCACATGCACAGAGGGGCCACTGAGCACAAGAAGTTATATATTATTTATTTTCTCCACCTACTGCTCGTTGCTGAGGGATCCCAGGCACAATGTCCAAACCCCACTTGCTAATCTCCTCCAAAAGGAAATCGTGTCATTCCAAAGAAAAGGGTCTTGCAAAGAGAATCAAGATTGGGGTGGGGAGAGGGAGAAGAGTATGGGGCAGTGGAGAAAGGCAATCTGGGAAATGAATAAGGAAGCTGGCAGAGCAAGGGGAAGTTTCCTACAAAAACCCTCCAGTTTGGGCACTTCTGGAGGAATGCATTGGTGTTGTCTGTGATACCAGATGAGAGCAGCAGCTGTGTAGACAAGATATAGGCATAAATGTAGGTGGCTGTTATTTTAAGCACATCTTCAGAGCAGACAGCCAAGCAGGGCAGCGAAGCACCTTACCTGAAAGCATTTCAGGAAGGCATTCGCAGCCTGTCTAGTCTTGCTTCAGGAGGAGCCCCATGTTCTGTGCTGGTGCTTCAGTGCAGCCTGGGCTGGAGAGTCTGCAGACAGGTGCTGTGGGGACAATCAACTGCTGGAAAACACCATCGTGCATTGCGTTACTGCTGGCTGGGAGAGGGCTTGAAAAGCTCAAAAGGTTCAGCTTGTTAGAGACCAAATGTAGAGCTGATCGTGCCAGCACAGACTTCACTCATGTAAATTTTAAGTAATTGGATTTTTGCTGAACATTTACTCCTATTAGCTGCAGTTGTTGGACCTGAAGTTGAAATATGTGAGTTGAAAGGTATGCAGGGAAGACTTTGCCCCGTGTTAAATGTGATAAACACAAGAACCTTTGTTATGGTAAATCAGTTAATCAAGACTGCTGTGGTAGAAACCCCAGTGAGTCACTGGTAGCTCATGGCCCTGGAGCAAGAGTTCTCAGTGATCCTGGGCCTTTCAGCCAGTGGATGTGATGTGACCGCCTCAGTTTCTCAGTGTGATTTTCATGGATTCTGCTTATCTTGGGGGCTTAATCCCCAACGCGGAAGCAGAATGGGACTGATCAGAGATCATTAATGTTTTAGTAAGAGCTGCCAAAGAGAAGAAACAGTTGTGAGCTTGCTGGGTAAATGGCAGAAGCTGTTCCCAGCTCCTGTACCTCAATGCTGTGCTGCTGTGTCTGCTGGCAAACAAGTGCCCATAAGCCCTTCTGCCCTTGCTGGGGAAAGCCTTGTTAGCAGAGTCTTCCTCAGTCAGTTTGCAGCCACCATGAAACTGTAGTAGCCAAGACCTCCGAGTCTCTGAAGAGATGCTGGCTGAAAGGCACGTGTGTTAGAGGCACACTCACCAAACGCAGTCCCTAGAACCTGTCCCTAAAGATTCACTCCTCATACCCCTGAGAGATACTGCAAGGTGATACGATCCCACACAAAATTTCTATTCAAGCTGCTCTAACAAAGCAATGGTTTCCTTGAAGCCAGAGGCCTACTGTGTCGTGTGGCAGCCACCAGCTCGTTGCGTGGTAGTTGGGATTTGTGGTGCCTTGGAAATGCCTGGGAAATGAGGTATGGCCCTCTGGGCCATGCCAAGGCAGCACCTTACTGCGTATCAAAAACAATAACTTGCCTGGCCTTTGTTTGGAGGTTTATTAAAACTGTAGGACATGTTAGATGCAATTTTTTTGACCAGGGTTTTGAAGTTCGATACCTGTAATAATGTGTACAACATACATTGTTCTGGTGCAACATGAAATTTGTTGAGGGCTTAAAAGCAAAGTTTGTGACCACTGTCTCAGGGAGCAGGAACTTGTGTGTGTGTAGATCAGGAGACTTGAGATTAGTGAGGTTGCCAGAAAGGTGTTTTAGTAGCTGAGCTTCCTTTTGGTGTTTTATTAATGCATCTGAGTGTGAACTCTTCATCATACTACATTGTTTCATTCCTGCCAAGGAAACACAGACTAGAGTTTGTGGAGGGGTCCCTTTCTGTGTCTCTCTCTGCAATGTGTATGCTACGTAGCAGCCACTGCTCACCAGCATTTGTGTTTTGAGACTCTGGCTGACAGTGACCATCCAGGCTGGGCAGAGCCCATGGGGCTGCTCCAAGGGTCTTGCACTCTTACCAGGCAAGATGACCATTGAGACATGACTTTTTATCTTTTCTCTTCAACAGAAGCGCTAATCGTGTGGCTGGCTGAGAGCACATGGGAACGGCAGCGCTAGCGGTGGAAGGGAAACCCACATCTCCCAAGTACTAGACGAGCAGCTCCTTCAAGGATCGCTGGTTTTGCTCTGATTGCTGCGTGATGCTCAACTCTTCTGTTCCTGAAGTGGAGCCTGTGCTGGGGCCAGTGCTTGCTACAGATGATGGAGAAAATCCAGCGGTTTGGAGGTGAGTTGCTCAAGGAGGCTTTTCTTCTCAATGTTTCCTTCTAGGTAACTCTGGATCTTTGTGACTTTTGATGTGTGAGATTGAATTTCAGCTTTAAAAGATTATTTGAAATCACCTGTTTTTTTCCCCAAAATTAACTGTGAAACTATTTTTACAATTACACACTGGATGGTTCTGAGGGCTTATTAAGAATTATCTGCTACCACAAATAACATCCAGAAAATGAGTGAAATTCTGGCATTTTTTATAGTTTTGTATGCAAAGCCAGTGGCAGAATCAAGCTGTTAGTTAACCATTGTCGATGTCAGGAAAAAAATGTGAATTCAACTTGATAATTTTATGTTTTGATGGGTTTCTATTTTGTCTGAATCGAACCTTGCTGGAATTTGCACTGTTGCTGGTGCAGCGGAATTGGTAGCCAGTGGCCTCTGCGTGCAAACAGGTCTCCTTGTTGGGTGTAACTGCAGGGAAGATTTCAACTCACTTGTGCATCCAAGGGTACCATTTTCACAGGGATGCTGCCAGCCACCCTGGCACTGCTGCTCTCCTGCATTCTCTGTTCTGGGTGGGTTTGGTAAAAGTTTTTTTCCAACCACTGTCTCAGAGTACTTTCGCTCATGGTGATTTTCATATTGTTTGAGTGGTTATTCACCCACCATGGAAATATCTGTATGTTTGAGTCAGAATTGAGGCCTCTGGGAAGAGGGGAAAAAGAGGCACGCACCAGACCACAATCAACCCTGATCTATATGCGCTATTGGTGGTAACAGTCTATATATGACACAGTATTGGGTAATTGTAAACAGCTTTTCTCTCATAAGGGTGTCTCTGTCCCGTACTAACACCCTCTATTGCCACAGAAAATTAATGTTTTATACTGAAAAACAGATGGGGACTCAGAAGTTTTTTTTGACCATGATGTAAAAACCCACAAGCAGGAAGTAAAGTTTTCCCATCCACCATACACTATCAGCAGCTCCTAGGGTGGAGAGTTTCTGAAGGGTCAGCTCTGCTCACAGTGTTGAGAAGCAGATGGCTCAGCTTTACGGGCTGCACACATTGCGAGTGATGTGGCTCGGTCCGTTTGTGACATTCTATCCCTTGAGGTAATTTTGCAACAGTGTCATTAAGAATATATTTCTGGAAGTTGTGTGTGAAACTGCTAAAAGATTGTAGGTGTTGGGCAAACTGAGGAATCTGAAGCAGCAAAACCCCGGGGCTCTGGTTTAACATCAAGCCTGTGCTGCTACTAGCCCTTGCTGCAAGGTGTATTTGGGACATGCGCTGTAGACAACAGTTGTGCACGGTGAATCATGAGGGTCTGGCAAGATATCTAGGGGTGAGAAATCCACCCCATGTTTGGCAATGCAATATTACAGGCTTTGAGTGGTTGGAGGGAATTCAGTAATAGTGGACACACAGAAAACGATGGTAGGAAGGAGCCTCTGCAGATCCATGTTAGTGCTGATGGTAGGGACCTCTTGCTGCTCAGGACTGATGCTGCTGAGAAGACTGTGGAGTCTGGGAGCAAGGCCAGAAGGTCTGTGCTGAGGGGGAAGAGCAGGTCTCTCAGTTCAGGTGGTATGTCTTCTGCTGGATAGCAGCAAGCCTGGCCTTGAAGAGCCCGCAGCAGCCAGTGGGAAGGAGCAGCAGGGGGGAAGGTCTTGCATGGCAGTACATCTCTGGGCATCCGTTATGACCTCAGTGTGCTGCAGTGATCACCGTGCCAAGGAGTCAACCTTGTGACTAGGAACTGAAGGTCTCTCACCAGACCCTTCCCCAGAACAAGCTACCTATCTGGTTCATGAATGCTCTAGATCACCTGTTAATGAAGCAGATGGCAGGGGAGGTGTAGGAGGAGATGCTGGCAGGAGTTCCTACTCAGGGCCGTATCAACCAGCACTATCAGGATAACGTGACTGTGCTGACCTGACAGTGTTTGGGTGGCGCCTAGCATGGTGGAGATGTGATCCACATCCAGGCCTCCTATAGTGATGCACATAAATAACAGTGATTTAATGGAGAGTTACTGCGCTGAGTGGTCCAAGAGCCCCTTAACGCTGCAGATTAATGGAGTCTTATGGATGACAATTCATAAATTCTGAGTTATTTACTGCATGCAACCTGTCCCAAGCAGTAAATCTTATTTTCATTTACCTGAAGTTAACTTCTTTTTAGAAACAATAGCATTGCCCATGAGCCTTTTGGAAGATGTATCAGTTTGTGAACTCGTGGCTAATGGATGGTTTGGATGGGTTCCAAGCCATCAGGAAATCAGTTATGCCCATTCTGCCTAAGGTTGAAAAAACATCAGTGTTTAGTAACACTATCCAGAGGCAAGTAGAAAGAAGAAGCTACAGATGAGCAGGAAGAAAATACCCTCTCCCACTGTGCATTACGTACCTCTGGTCTGGGCGACATGATCAATCCAGAGAGGTGCTGTGCTGGAGGCTGGAGGGGTTATTGCATAGAGCAGGGTGTAGTGAATTGGAAAAACAAATTGGGCATATCAGTGTAATACTTTGATGCCACAAGTCAGGAAGGGGTTAGAGACTTCAGGCTCAAGGACACAAGCATATTTTGCATGTGTAAGTTGTGTCTGTAGCATAGCATCTTCTTTGACTACCAGCTTGCTTTGCTCCTGTTAAAGTCAAGGGCAGTATTCCTATGGACTGCAGTAGGAAAGGACAATAACTTCTATATGCAAATAATTTTATCTGCAAACCAGATATATCAGGAGATTTAAAAGTTCAAAGACCCAGTTCTTAGACTTCTTGTGCCAATAATTTGCTGTGAAACAAAAACAAGGCTGCTCCCTGTACCTGTGGTGCGTGCCTACAGACTGCAGGCAAGTACTGTCTTTAAACTCTATTCTCTGAAATAATGCATTTTGCAAGATCCATTTCATTCTGTATGGGAAATGAAATTTGTTGCGAACATGGTTGCTTTGCTTTTTGGAGCTAAATGGATTGAGCATAACTGTCTGCCTGATGTGCTCCTTGGGCATAACAGAGTCTTCTGACAATGTCAAAAACAGGTAAGAGAAGAAAGGCAAACCACTGGCATTCTGCACCCCTGTGGATAAAGCAGGACATGATGAACCCATTTCATTCTCAACATGAATGCAGATTTAAAGCATATTGCTTGGTGGGTGTTTTTTTTCTAAAAGCCAGTTGTGTGGGTTTTCTTTCTGCACTTGGGAAATTCATGTCACAGATGAGTGATCCCACCAGATAACGTTGTCACTAGCACTTATGTCAAACTGGACTCTTGCAGATCGTCCTTGCAGCAGTCCTTGAGGCTTTGCTTGGCGGCTAATGAAGTGCTGAGTGAATTAGCAAGTGCTACTCTCACAGCCAGGCTGACAAAATGTGGCAAAAGGTACATTTGTGCAAAAGCACGTCTTCTGCGCCCTACAGTCTCTCCAAGAGTTTGGGTAGGATTTGCTCAGTAGTTCTAACTGGGAAAAAAAGGGTGCGTGGTGGCTTGAAGGTGGACATACTTGCCTCTTATTTGGTATTTCAGTGGCCTCATTCAGAATATGAAGGTCATAGGTCTTATTCCTTTTATTGTTGGAAGGGATTTAAGTTTTAACCTGTTTTTGCTTTGTATTTGTGGGTTGCAGATCCCATGAGAGTGCTTCCTTCCTTCCAGAGGTCTAGTGATCTCATCTTTCTGAATCTCTCTTTTCTTTCCCATTCTTTGTGTACCGTGTCTATACAGACTTAAAACGCTTCAAACTCTGTGGTTTGCTGATCAGGTTTATATAGTCTTATATACCATAATCTTTTCAGTAGTTATATTGAAACCTCTCTGCTTCAAGTGTAACCAAGTGTGAATTACAACCCAGAGGCACATTAACAGACCCCGTGTCTAGAAAGAGGTGACTTTTGATACACCACAAGCAGCAAAGTAGACTTGCACCAGTGGAGTTCCTTGTAATACAACTACTAACGGTCCCACTACAGATCTAAGTGGATCAGAGACCAAATTATGTAGATGTTAAGGATGTTAGCAGAGACAGCGAGAGTATGGTGAGCATGAAGTATGAATGATCTTCTCCAACCCTACCTAGAAACCCTGATGGTTTGGGCTTTTGTGCAGTGTGTCATGTCCCATGTAGTGGAATTTCTTGTCTAGCTTGGAGATGTAGCTGAAAGAAAAAAAACTGACCAAGTGTCATTGTTCAAACTTATACAGCCTTTCCTCTGTCCTGGGAAAAATAAATCAACTCCTAAGGAAGGTGTGAATGGCTGAACCTGAGCTTGTGCACCCTGCTGGGTTCTACCACCTCGTAGGCACATCCTGGAGGTCTGCTCTGCCTCCCTGCTCTGCCAGAGGAGAAAATTGCCACAGGGCAGCCTTGCCCAAGTGATTTCTGTCTGTCAAACAGTAGAAATGCATCTCCCCTTGGCCGACAATTTTTGAGAATTCATCAGCGCGGTCATTAGAGGGGGTTTCACCCTTTTGCGTGTGGTTTTGCAGTCATTGTTTCAAATTAGCTCAGCTCCGAGTCATTTAGGATTTCTTCAGAGCATTTGTGTCCCAATGGCCTGGCAGGCATGCGGGCGTTGTTCCTGGGGATGGTGCAATGAAGCTCTCTTTCCATGCTTCTGCTGTTGCGTGTGCTAAAGTTGCGACCTGATCTCATGAACTCACTCAAGACCCAGCTCAAAATTAGCGTTTTTTTCCCAGAAGTGATTATAATAAGGAAGGATAAGACAAAGAGCAATGTGTCATTCCCACATTATAGATGGCAAAAGGAGGAAAATACCTCTCTTGTTAGAGCCTTGCTTTGCTGTTTTAGTGGAAATAATTCATATACTGATGGCATGGGTTACACCAATAGACAGTGTTTTACTGCTTCAGCCTGGTCTCCTTCCAGTGCGAGAAAAGGCGCAGAAGCAGAGAGGAGGAGGTTGTGCTGAATGAGATGAACCTCTGCTGGAGGAGTACACTTTTTCATCTGAAGAGAAGACCCAAAATGCCTTTCCCAACCACGCAGCAAGGTGAGGGCAGCACTGTCGTCCTAACGCCCTTCTTCCCTTCCCTGCCAGCTGATGAGTTTCTTTGGGCTCAGCTTTCACACCAAAGTAAATTAAAGCAAAAGAAAACACAACAGCAGGGAAAAGTCCTGTCATCTCACAGCACGGCTCTCCTGCAGAGAGTTATTTTCGACAATTCTGTTTCGTTATTTTCTAATTAGAAATAATGATGTGTTTTTCGGGTCAAGAAGACCTCCTTTGCTGTGAAATATTAGACAGATTTTGACAGTGTAACTAAAAATAGGCATGTGCACACATGTGTGTATGCGTGCACATGCACTAGCAGGAATAAACATGCAATGCTCTTCACTTAATTATGAACATACTTTCCTCTGGGGGGTGGGGGGAAAGCGCCTTTGCCTCCAGTTAGTTGTTTTCCAAGTAAATAGACGGAGTTTTCTGAAGAACAGATGGGCTGGAATGAGGAATAGAAATATTTTCAGTCAAAGAGGGGCCGGATGATGTAATGAGCCACAGGAACAAAGTTCAGTTATTTTATGTTCTTATCCAGACCTCAGAGCGAAAATGCCTCTGTTGTTAATTTCAGATTGATCTGCTCTTGAAGGCTGGCTCTGTCTTTAAATGCTGTTACAATACACGCGGAGCTAAACTGAGCAAATACTGATTGTGCAATGATGGAAGAATACATTTGTCAGCACTGGAAGCGTTTGGGTAGTGTTTGCACTGCAGCTGATAGGCTGGATATGCATTTGATTATTCTGGAGGGAAAAGGATGTACCTTGAATAACCTTAATGGAGGTCCTCAAAACTTGCATCTGCCTGACTGAAGTGAAGTTGGCATTTGAGGGCTCCATAGCTGCTCACAAATACTTCTAGACGTATGGCTAGATCTTATGCCGGTGGCTAAACTCTCTCCTGCTCCACTCACATGCATAGTTCCTAATGGTGAGGGCTCGTAGATGTGCATGTCTCCACCTTGAGCTGTTAGGGACCTCTCCATGCTTCCACAGGGAGAAGCAGGCACGATGCCCGCTCTGCAAGGGCAGCTACTTTGGTCATGTTGGTTAATATCATTGTACCTTTTGAGAGAACTGCTAAAGAAATGCTGTTGTCATCCAGAGTCATAGACTCTTCAGGCAAGATTGTCAACAGGCTTGGGTTGCATCCCACCAGGCATGATGGTCTTGTGCAAGGCCAAGACAGAAGGAAGAGGAGGAGGGAGTGATGGGGACCCTGCTCAGGAATTTGGTGCAATTTGATACCTCCAGTGATGAAGACTGACTGTGAGAGTTAAAATGACAGTAATTGGAGCTGCTAGTAACGATCACTTTGCACTCAAGCTGGTCAGGCAGCAGCTCCTGAGGGAACTGAGCAGGCTTCACTTCTTTTAGCTCAGAGCACAGAGCTGGGATGTAGCTCTGTGAAGTGCTGGTGTCCCAGGGCTGGCTCAGAGGAGCATGGTAGCAGTATTGTAATGGAAAGGTGCTGTGGGAAATGCAGAAACTCTTGCAGGGGGTCTAAGCATTGAGATTTCGCCAGTCACTGATGTGTGCGGGGAAAGGTGGGAAAAGTGTGCGCGACAATCCCCTGGTTGGTCTGACGAGCTGGTGGAGAAAATGAGGATAAGAAATGCTTCAAAGGATGACAGAGAAGACTGTGTTTGAATTGTGGGATTCAGGGGTGGTTACCTACCTGCAGAAGCATTCTCTCTGCCTCTACAAAGCTACTTTTCAGGACTCCATTAACTTACATTTAAATTGGAATAAAATTCATGCTGTTTATTTCAGTATTGATCAAATTGGTACCAGTCACTTGCGCAGTGCTATGCACTAGTCCTGGTTACATTCTGGTTAACTCCCTTCAGAGAAAGAGTGTTGCCCATGAATCAAGAAGAACAATTTATTCGCTAAGAGAAGCCTAATGGATGGTTTGGACAGCCTCCAAAAGCACAGCTCGCCCTATCTGAACAGCCTGAAACATTTCAGCACTTGAGAACAAAATCCAGGGCTGGGCATGGCTGAGAGCTGCACAGAAAGCTGATGGACTGAGATTGCTTTTTCCTTTCTCTGCTTCCTCAGTGTCTCAGGAAGACTTGACTCCCAGGAGGAAAGGAGTTGGGAATCCAAATTGAGCCCAAATGCCATTGCCCCAAATCCCCAGCTTTACCCTCTGAACTTCAAAGGTTGAGGTCTAGAAAGCTTCTGAAAAGTATTGTGGTGCCTTACAGGCACAATGTATCCTGAGCCCCTACATGGCTTTACTTATGTTTAGTTGAATTAGCACGGCTTAAAGTGTGAAGTGACTATGAGATCTGAAATGCAGGGCAATTTGAGACACAGCTAAAGCGAGTTTTTGATTGGTACAAGGTGATTTTAACTGTGATTACAAAAAAAAAAGTTAAGTCCAGTAAAATTAGCCTGAAAATGTACTTTTGGGGGCCACTTGCCACTTGTACACCTGCCCACCTGCTCACTCCCTCACTCAGTGAAATGCAGGAGAGGACTGGAAGAGCAAAAGTGAGAAAAACTCCTGGGTCAAGATAAAGACAGATTAATAAGTGAAGGGAAAAAAAGAGGAAGGGGGTGGGGGGGGGGGGGGAGAAGTGCTGCAAAGGCAGTCATTCAGTGCCTTCCATCAGCAGATTGATGTCCAGCCAGTGTCTAAACAATGGCTACCTTGAAAAGACTAACCCTCCCATTGGTCCCACCTGTGTCCCCTCCCAGCCTACTTGCTGGGGGGTAGAGTGAGAAACAAGGAAGGTCTTAATGCTCTGCAAGCCCTGTTCAGCAGGAGCTAGAACATTGGTGTGTTATCAACACTGATGAAGTCACAAATCTAAAACACAGCACCATGTGGGCTGCTAGGAAGAAAAGGAACTCCATCCCAGCCATATGCTGTGCGTAGGGTTTTAGAAGGGAGGGGGCTTTATCAGGTTCATGTCTCTTGAAGTCAACAGGAGCTGGGGAGCAGAATCAAGAGGCTACATAACGCTTCCCAAAAAGGCGGTAGGAAGACACTATTAGCTGCAGGCCTGGACACAAAGACACTTTCAGCAATTCCAGCGGTGATTTTTGTTTGGTGGTAGTCACCCATGATACATGGCACAAAACGGGATAGAAAACCAATACTTTAGTTCGTGAGTTAAGAGGATGGATATGTTTGGGCGATGGCAGTAGCCTTCATTTTTGAAGGCTACAGTGGGTGCTGGCTTCCAGGATCAGTGTTTGCACTGCTCTTCCATCCAGACCAAGAGGTGCCATCAGCCAACAAGAGAATAATGCTTTGTAAGGGAAGGAAGCCTGGTGTTTCCTAAGGTCCTGAAAGGGGCTTATTTCCTATGGAGCCCAGGTTTTTATCTGGGAGGCTTGACTTAGGGAATGTCAATTCAAGAGGCTGTTTGTGGAGCGTGCTCTGTCCCTTTCTGGCAACGTAGCTTGAGTTTGTCCAGATGATACGTGCATTCTCAGTGGCACAGTATGTGGGCACATTGGACAGCAAGGCAACAGGGGGCTGTGGTTCCTTCACGTGCTGTTGTTAGGAGAGGTCGTGCTGTGAGTGATGAGCTTGAAAATTCACTTGGCTGAAGGGCAGAGAATTCCTCCTGTGCCCACTCTGTGTCATAACCGTCAATCCATGAGTTAGTGCTGGCTGGTGGGGGTGTCTCTCATCTTAGAGATTGTCATAATTGGGCACTAATGGTCACTTATCCTGGCGTAGCTTTGTTAGAAAAATGCCAAATGAGTACAAAGTGCTTCCAAAACAGAATATAGCAGCGATGGCTGCATGATGTGGCAGTAAGACAATGTACTCAAGTGGAGAAATCTTTACCCAGACATTGTAAGGGCTCCTTAGAAGCCAAGATGTGTTGCTGCTCCATCCTTTGGCTGCAGACAGAAAAGACCCTAATGTGCTAAGTGCAAATTCCATGGAAGGAGACAGATAGCATCGGCAGAAGCACACATAAACAGAAAATGCATACAGGAGAAAGGGCAGGTATGGTGGTATGAAATCTTGAATAGCTGCCAAAAAGCTGATCTATATATTTAATCACCCAGAGGAATCCCAGAGCCTGTGTGGTACAGTGAGGGTCCCTTGAGATGGAAGCATTACTGCCTATAAGTAATATTCCTGTTTACTCCCACTGATGCTTTATGTAACAATCCTGCTCTGCCCATGACTGCCTGTCAGATCTAAAATAACTTTCCTTCTGATGGATGTCTCCATGCCGGAGGGGAATTGTGGGGGTTTTCAGCATGAAATGGCCAGCAGCAAGAACAGGTATTCTCTCTGTGCTGTCTTCTAGAGGAGCACGGAGGCTTGAAGGTGGATGATGAAGATCCAGGTACTGAGCACTGCACTTATTTTTCCTGGATGTTTCTTTACCTGAAGTAAGGATTATGAGAATGAGAGTCTTTCGCTTTGGGAGAGAGTCTCTGTGATCAGTTAGATGCTTCCAGGAGTTTTCGTATTAAAATACAAAGTAGAAATCCTAACATAATAGGATCTCTACTGACTTCCTTGCCGTGTTGTATTTCCATTAAGTTGTGGAAGGCAAGGCTGTTTGTGCTAGGAAGATGATGTAAAGGCAAATGTCCAAGTGTGTCCATAGTATTGAAGAACTGATGATTATATTCCAGCCATCCTGGAGCTAAACCCCAAATCAACCACTTATGTAGCAGCAGCAAATGAAGGCATGTTTAGATTGCCTTGAATCATTAAAAAACAAAACAAAACCCTGATAGTCCGTATCTGCAGATAATGCTATCTATTTTTCCCCTTTTGTGAGAAGTGGAAGGGGGAGCACTGTTGGAGAAATGCCGTGATTCAGTACTCCAGGGGACCTATTGTGTTGTGGGGCAGGATGTGAAAATTGCAGCAGCATCTTAAAACAGTTCAAGGTATCAGCAACCAAGTTTCCGTCAGGAAAGCTGCTTTGAGGATGCAGCAAGATAACCTTCCAGGACTTGCTGAGGCCATGGCTCAGCTCGTATTTAATGAACAGCAAATCTGTGGTAAAGAGGGTGAGCTCTGATTCTTTTCAAATCTTCTACCTTACTCTCAGATTTACCAGGACAAAACTCCCTCTAAATCATTTTGAGCCATCTCCCTTGACTGTTAAATAGAGGAAGAGAAGCAGCAGCTAAAACTTGACCTTGTTTAGAAGAACTCTAATTATTTATGTCCTTTTTATGGACTGCTGCTGCCAACAGCTTTCTCTCACTTTGCGGTTGTGGGTCACGCTGCCTGCTGCTGATGTGTGTTCAGCTGGGCAAATATCGCATGCCATATTCCATGAATATATTCCCTTGATCAGAAATCAGAATTTCTTTCAGCTGTGTTTATTTCTCTCTTCATCTGCTCTGTCTCCATCCATCCATCCACTGTACCCCCACAAGTAACACCTACTGCTTACTTTTTCTTGAGACTAACATGGTCTGAAAATGCAATTGCTTTTCATTTTATGCACGTGACTAGACCTCTGAAAGTCATGTTTTCACCCCCCTTCCTCATGTCTTCCCAGTAAGCTGTTTTGAGATGTGTCGAGGGATAAACCTAAGTTGTGTTCATTTATTCCAAAAAATCTGAGGTCTTGGCTGCACTGTGAACACCTGCCAAAAATAGGACACCAAAGGCTGTTACACCCACCGAATGCTTCCTCATCTGGACATAGCTGTGCTTTGTACTGTCAGAATGTAAAGGAAAAAACACACCTTTGTGTGGACACAGACATACAGTACAACACAAGTTATCTTTGTTTAAAAAAAAAAAGGGGAGGGGAGTGCTGGTATAACCATATCTACACATGGGATCGTTGCCAGCACAGCTCCATCAGTGAAGGATCACACCTCTTCATGTTCCTGCCTCACAGAGCTATGTTGGCAGAAATGCTTGTGCGTACGTCACCAGTTGTTGCCTGATTTTTCTCTTTAAAAGGACTCTGCTGATGGGAAGCAGGGAGAGTGAGAGACCTGGCGTGAATTCCTCTGCTTCACCCACAGAACAGCTCCCGTGGGAGAGGAGAGACTAATAAATGGGGTGTGAGTTTGAGATACTGGTCCCCTGACAAAAACACACATGGGCTGAAATGGTGTGAATCCAGGCTGCTCTTGTCTCTCTGGTATTATCTCAGTAACGTGATTCTCATTATGGCTGGAGTAGAGCCATGCAAGTTTGGTCCTCAGTGGGAGAAGAGAGACATTGTGTGGTCCCAGCTCTCTAGGGCAATCCTGAAATTCATCCTTGCTTCAAGGCTGCATTGGCTGTTTCAAGCTTGCCGGTGGCCACCTGACCTTATTGAATTTAGCAGAATCAAAGTCACCCACAAAATCACCCAGTGACACAGTTTCCCATTGAAAACGCATCTGGGCCTAAGCTTGCTTTGGATACACGTTAATTTTGCAAACTTTCTTTTAATGTATTTATGGTCATGCTGAGGTAGCCCTACACCAAGTGTAGGATAAGGCCTGCTCCTGCCCCAGGCAGCTCAGAGTCAAGAACCACTCTCAGTGGACCATCGATGTAGGATTGAAAGTATCAGCAAAGTAGTCTTGTTTTCCAACTCCCTTCACCACACACAGGCAAATCCATAATGTCCCCAAAGTCCCTCTTATCCTCTTTGACATCCTACCTCTGACGTGGCCTGTTTGCTCTAGAGTGCATGAACTGGGAGGTGGTTGTCCATGCTGTCTTCAAATGAGATTTTTTTCCTGCTGGCGTCTCCCAGGTTCAGCCCTGGAGCACCAGGATGCTGAAGCCATTTGTTCCTAAGTGTGTCTTCTCGTTATCCACACCAATATCTAACCCTTTTCTTTAATTCTGCCAAGATCTGGATGTCAGAGAATCTTTGCTACAGTTGTTTCCGTAGTTAGACAGTGCAACCCATGAAAAGTCATTTTATCTGGTTTCTTTTATATACCAAAGTGTTCCCCAAATCCTCTTATTCTTGCACTTAAGGTCTGGTTGGATGCTGTGTAAGGTCAGTGTGTTCAACTTGTATCTCAGGTTTCATTGTGCAAGTTTCGTAGTCAGTTAACTCCAGTTTGGATACCTGTAAAATTACCAATATGCAAATGTCCTAAATTTGGCAAAATTGGACTGAAAATCTCATTAGAGCAGGCTTTTGTGTGCTGTGTCCCTGACTTCCCTTCCAAATAAGCTGTCTTCAAAATACTTTATGGCACTTCTTCTGAGGTTTTAGCTTTTCTATTCTTGCCTTTCCCCAGAACAGGGGGAAAAAAAAAAAAAAAAAAAAAGATGCTGGAAAATGACAAATGCAAAAATAATTTGCATATGTGAATTTTTTTCCAACCTTCTACACAGGTTTGCTTCAGATCAAAGTTCAGGTCATTCCCCAGTGCCTGAGGTTTTTTATTTTCCATGCTTTTGCAGCACAGAGGATGATGGAACTAATATGAAGTGATGCCAGTGCCTGTTTGGACACTACTTGGATCTGTAAAAATGCGCTCAGTGTTTTCCAAGTATAAAAAGCCAAAAGAAACCACCTTGAGGTACCATGTGATGTTATTTGCTTCGACCCAGGATAACTAAAACGAAAAGTCTCTCTGAACACAGGGTGTTCAAACCATCCCAGTTTTTTACATGTGTGTGTGAGGAAGGAAATGTGGTGTTTACAGGGGCACGCTGAGCTTTGGCTTGTGTGTTCACTGCTGTGTGTCTGTGTCCAGACATAACTTTGTGAGTGAAATGGATTTGGCTGCTCTAGTCCAGCTATTAAAGATGGGCAAACAGAGAGCTCGTCTCCCGAATGACACGGATTGAACCTTTTGTTGGAAATGTCAGTAAGCAGGGCAAGGGCTGGGAGGCTCCTTCCAGACAGGCTCCCTGGTCAAGTGAAGTCCCCTAGGTTAAATTTGAGGGGGGCTGTCAGAGCCCTGTGAGGTGCTGCTACAGCTGGTTGTTCAACTGCAATGTACCATGTACTTTTGACTATAAAATTGAAAAGGAGCTGTTGTTATTTCTAGCTCTTCATGGGTCTATTCTTGTCCACAAGGCTTTTGAGTGCCTGTGCAGTGTGGGACTGAGGAAGCCAGGATAGTTTGAAGCTGGACCACAGGTACCAGTACCAATGAGCAGTGCTCAGATGGATTGAAACCTCAGAGATGCTCTCTGCTTCATCTTGCCTAAAATAGGAATAACTCTTCTTCTTTATCTACCTGCTTTCCTTGAGATGGTGCTGTGAGATCTGTGGATGAACAGCACTGCTCGGAATCAGCACTTTGTGCAAATACTGGGCTGATACGCTGGTGAGCTGTTAGCTGGTGGCCAAACATCTCAGAAGGCATCTGCACAGTTCTCAGTCTTGCGCTGGGGTTGACAGTGTTTGTCTATCCTGCAAACAGGGGGGCTGGGGACAAATACTTAAACTCTTTGAGCGTTTCTGAGTGTGCACATGAAATTTATTCTGTGTTCAGGGGTGATCACTGTACCTGTTACTGAAGCTTGAAACATTCCCAGCTCTGGCCTGACCCAAATCAAGGTGTCTAAGCTAATGGCTGCTCCCTGCTGCAAGGATTACTTGTCCTTGGTGTGCTGGGACTCGCATCTGGTGACACTTGCCCTGTTTAATCCCGGGGATGTTATTCCTGCCATGGGAGGGGCTCCCCAGGCAGCCATCTGTGCTCTGCCCACCTTGACATTGCCTCTCCCTTTGCGTCCCCTCATGATTGAATGATGATTAAAAGCAGAAGGAATAAGGCTGTGGAACGGCAGGTCACTCTTACAGTGTCAGGGAGGCCTACTTGAATTTATTTTTTGGCTTTTAAATGAAAGCGGCACTGAGGCTGCTGTTTGGTGCAGGACCATTAATTAGCGATTAGTGTCTCACTGGCCTGAACTCAAGGCTTTGCCTCTCTGGTTTACTAAACCCCAGATTGCTTATATATCTTGGTACACAGTAGAAGGACAGGCCCTTGGCTTTTTAAAAATTTTTACTTTTTATCCCAAGCTATGGGAGCTTTTGATTTTAGCCCTGGAGGGTCCTTATTTGCGATTGCTACTTGTGATGCAAACAGCAATTCTCGGGCACGTGCGTGCAGCCCGTGTGGATTAAATAGCTAAATCCAAACAGTGTCCTCTGCTGTCTGTGCACTAGGGTGTACTCTCAAGTGTTCGTAGCTTTATTTTACAACCACAATTTCTTCTAAACTTAGCAGAGCATACACTTTGTCAGGAACTGTTCCCATGCCAAGTTTCATGTTTCAAAGTATTGCCATTTTTGAGCTATTCCCTGCTTCTTTCCTTCTGTGTGTCTCCCTCACACTTGCACACAAAACTTTCTTTTTAATGTAGAAAATTACACATTCATAACTTAAAACATCTGAAGAGATTTTGCTCCAAGTTTATATTTAAAAGAAATGATGAAAGCCAACACTGGCAGAGAAAGCAGTGTGAAAAGTTGCAGCTCAGAAAATTCAGGAACATTACGGGCATTTGCAGAAGAGGACTAAAATGGAAGTCCTTGCAGCCTTCCTTAGCAGGAATCCATGCATGATATTCAACAAAATTATAGCTGCTGTAGCACAGAGTAATACTCCTGTTTGGGCAACTTAATGTGCTTTATAAAGCAACGAGAATTACTTGCTGGCAGTCCAGTTGGTTGTTGTGATCCAGCATCTTCAAAAGCAGTGCGAAGGCTGAGCAATTATATATTGGAGATCTAATTGGGAGAGCTGTGCTGTGAGTTTCTGGCCCATGAACAGTTACAAACATCTAGGCTTTCATTGTACTAGCATCGTCGAGTCGGAAGCCTTTTGGACAACTCCATCTGGCCTGGCAGAATCTTCCACCATTGCCTGATGTTGTAGGGTTTATTTACTGGCTGTCCTTCTGAAGAAAACTGGTGTAATATAGGCTGGGTCTAGGTTGTCTAGAGGCTGGTAGGCTCGATTTAAATCTGTGTTTCAGAGGAGTGCTCTTAATCTATATCTAGACGTAGTGTAGATGTTCCTACGTCTTTGCTCTAGTTGTGGACATGGCATTAGGTTTTGGTGACCGTGTGGCTGCTGGTCGAGGCAACAAGCTAGACTTTGATTTTCAGCAGAAAGTGAAGTTTCTCCATTTCAGTATCCCATGAGCCAGACGCTGCCATCTCCTGCAGATTCCACTCCCACCCTGTCCTCTGAAGCCCCCAGCAATTGTTTCATGAGTAATGACACACCCCTGGGCTTCAAAATGTGCACATCTTTTGTGGATTTTGCTGGGCTCCAGCACAAAGTTGCTCTTTCATCCACTGCAAAGTTGGCTACATGGCAGAATGTATGAGATCTCTAAGATAGGACTAGGAATGAGGTCTTCAACTAGGAAATACATCTTCTGCTTGCTTTTTATGTAACAGAAGGGGGGTTTGGATGTAATCTATAATGCTGGGACCAGGGTGACAACTTGGCTCCTCAGCAGAACCCAGCATCTCACAGATATAATGCTCCTACGTGTCCCTAGTTTGTTTGGCTCTGGAGATCTCAAAATTCACAAATTATTTTCTATGGTGCTGTTAAGGCTTGTGAATCTGGAGTTACAGATTCATTGGCGTGTACAAGGACTTGAGGTGCTACTCAGTTAATCCTGGCTGTAATGCCAACTATAATGAGATGTGGCTCTGAGTCAAAGCCACAAGTTGGCCAACCTCCTCTTTGAGGACATTCTTGCCTGTTTCCAGATCCAAATGTTATGTCTGGCTTGAGTCGTTGTGATCAGGTAAATTAAGTTCTTAGGTCTGAACAGTGCAGGATTTTGTAAAAATGTAGAACTAGAGTAAGATCTAAACTGGCCTAGTTTAATCTTATCTTTTTGTTTAAACAAGCTTCAGCTGGGAAAGAGGTAGACCTGCTGGGACCAAATTATAGGTTCACTGCCCTGAAAGGGATGATTTGATGTTTCATCTTTAGGCCTGGCAGGATTTGTTTGAGTGCAACCCGTCTATTATGCAAGAGCATGAAAGATCCCATGTACTTTCCATAAAAATCTTCTTCAACTTGGGGCTGTTTCAGACTTTTGGCCATTGAAGTGTTTGTAAATGTAAAAACAATCTGCTGATTTTATTTAAACCAGTCTGTTTGGTGTGTTTCTCAGTTTCATACTGTTTTGAGTTTTGTGTGGGTGCTGTATTTAAAAAAAAAAAAAAAAAAAAAAGGAAAATCCAAGGATATTATTGTTATCACTGGAGACAAACTACTAGAAGCGGTGCCATGGTATAGTAAATGCCGTGTAAACCCAGAGTAACAAAATGTTCATTCATTTACCACCTACCACAACACAAAGCTGCATTTTCGAGTGTGAATACTGTCGTGCAGCTTCTGCAGCAACCTGATGAAATGCTGCACATTGTTATTTCTAAGCTTGCGTCTTTGGGACATGCCAGGTTAGATACAGGAGGTTTCTTTGTGGCTTAGTGTCCGTAAACGGCCTCATTTGCTTTGGCCTCTCTGCCAGTTGACATCTGCCTCTTGCTAATTATGCGCAGATTAAAAGGTGATCACCCAGCTACTTATCTTTGCAGTCCAGGTGGTGGTGCCAGACCGTGTGTGTTTAACATGCCAGGAGCTTCTCGTCCCACACCAGTCACCCTCGGTCACCGTGCCCACCACACAGCTCTATTTCTACTCTTTAAATATACTTAATAAATAAATAGCACCCTCTAAACACGTAGGCGGGTTGTCTAGCACTGCGCTGGCCCTTCCAGAGAGACTCTGAAGTTGAAACTGTCTGTTCAGCTTGGCCAGGATTTATCATTAGAGCCGTATGGGCTAGAAAGTGTGTTTGTGGCCGGCGTGCCAGCTTGCCTGAATAGCCCGCAGTGTAATCTCCCTCTTTCCTCGGGGGGAGGAGCTGCCAAAAATAGCAAGCCAAGAATTTGTCCATGTTATTTCTGGGATTGCACCAGGAACTGACATCAGGAGGAGAGAAGAAGCAAGCAGTGTGAGCAGTTTAGGGTCCATGGTTGGTTGGGTTTGCAGGCTGCCGTGGGGCTGTGTGGAAGGGTCTGGTAGCCACCTCCTGCGTGTGCACGTTCCCACGTGCGAGACTCTCCCCAGGTCCTGGGTGGCTTGAGCGAGGTGACTTTAAGCCTCTGCTCTCTGTTAGGGCAAACCTGCTTGGTCCAGTGCATTGGGCTGAGGCAGGGAGTCCATTTTGTGGTCCTATAGAGCACTAAAGTCCCCCACAACAGCCATGGGTCTGTATGAGGAGTGAAGTGTTAGTTCCTGCGGCCGAGAGAAGGCATGAATGAGCCCCAGCTGAATCAGCCTTCACAAAAGCCTATGAATTGAGCTGTGACTTCTCTGTGGAAAGGGCTGTTTGTGCTGGAGGAGACATCACTGCCCTGGACAGCTGGGTGGGATCCCAGGGACAGGGATGGAGACGCTGTGCATGCCCCTGCCACTGCTGCCGCATCCAGACCCGACTGGCCCTTATGCTGTGGGGTTATTTCTGAGATCAGCTTGAATGATCCTCCCAGTAGAAAATTTTTGCTTATTGCTAGTCAGCCAAAGGGAGATTGAGGGTAATACTATGTTGGTCCTACCTGATGTTTTTTTCTGTGCTACTGCCCTTCCTGTCTCCCCTCCTCATTTCAGCACATACCTATTGGGAGAGGCAGCAATTAGCATCCTAGTCTGCGCCCACAGCAGCTCCCCTATCAGCAGGGAAGTGGCTCCGCACCAGCCCTGGCAAGCACCGCCGCTTCTTGAGAAAAGGGTAGGGGATGTATAGAAAGCTGAGATTACTCTGGGCTATGGCAAGATGTGGGGGAAAAGCAGAGTGTTCTTATTGGAGAGACAAGTGAAAGATGGTCATGGTGAGGAGGGAGGAACTTGGGCAGTTGTGTTGACAGTGTAGGAGCATGGGCTGCAAATCAGTGGTAAATCAGGCTTCATTAGTGTTTCTGCTGAAATAACCACTTTGTCAGCCCAAATGGATTCATATGAGTATGTCATATGCATCGCAGAGATCAGAGCCGCCTCTGTGTGCTAAGGAAAGATCTGTCTCCCTCCAACACAGGCTGTGGGCCAACTCTCTGGCCCATAATGGAGCTAATGGGGCATCCAAGTCCTGGGTTCAGTGGCACTGGCCTCATAAGAGCCTATTTAGCTGCCTGACTTATCTCCAAATAGCTGTTTGTTCCCTGCCTGCAGTTGCATTCACCATTATCTTTACTTAATAGCGCATCGTACTACAATGAAGAGGCTACTGAAGTGTGAGTCCTAGGGAATGAATAAATTTCTGTGTTGTCTGTTATGGGGCAGGAGGAGAAAGAGTTCAGTCGCAGCTCTGGTCTACCCTTGCTTCTCCAAAATTTGTCATGCTCTCAGAGTTGGTCCATGTGCTGTATCAGTGGCAGTTTGAACATCCTGGGGAGGGGGCACCAAGATTTACCAGTGCAGACAAAATAAGAAATGCATGTTCACGTTTGGCTAGGGTGATTAATGACGTTATACTGACATCCATTTTAGAAAAGGCTGCGTTTGGAGCTCGACACTGCTGCTGCAATGGTGGGAGATCCACCCTGCTTTGCAGAGTCTCACCAGAGAAGCCAGGCAAAGAACAGTGGTGATGGAGAAAGGGGGAAAGGTGGATGTAAAGGCTCCAAAGAGATAAAACCACCTTCTCCAAGTCCTGCCTAAGCCAGCAAGCAGGGCTAGGAGCATAAATCAGGTGTCCTTGTTCAGGCTCCTAGGTGAAAATATTCTAGGCAAAAGCTATCCTGTAGGTTGAGGTTCTAGGTAATGCCATCTCCTCCTGAATCCCGTCTTTCACCGTAGTTAGTCCTGCTAGAATCGGACAAAGCAGCTACAGAGGGGAGCAGCCCTCACTGTAATTAAGGAGATTAGCATCTCACACTAATCCAGCAAAAATCAGTCCTGGCTGCAGCAGGTGCCAGGAGCTGGGCACAATAGTTTTGCCTGCACCTTCTTCCTGAAAAAGTCACTTTCGCCCATCATCATACTTTTCTTTCCTCAATGAATCGGAAATCAGCAAAGCATCTTGGTTTAGCACTTGCAAAACAAAACATTGTTTGCAACATTGTTATTTGAAAGTAACATTACAGTTCAAAATGTACTTGACCTTTATTTCTAACTGTTTAGAATGGCTTGAGCAAAGTATTTCATCCAAAAGGGTTTGGGTTTTTTTAAGAGAACAGTCCTGGGTACCACTCTACTGATTATTTGATCATTTTTAAGATCTCCTAGAAATGGCAGCCTGCCTTTTCCAGTTAAAAAAGAGATGCCCTAAAGGCACCAACCAACACATTCAAGGGGAATACTGTTGTTTGGTTTTAACTCCTCCTCTGGTCTAGTATTTAAAGGATTGTGTAGAGACGTATGGATCATTTCAACAACTTGAAAACAATGCAGTAGGCTTTAAAATTTCACAGAATGAATTATTGCAGTGAAAAATCATAATCAGAAACCTATAACTGGGTCATCCGCCAATTATAGGAATAAAAGAGTTGCAAGGCAGAACAGGCTGCATGTATTAAACTCAGCAGGATTATTTAATTAACATATTGCTGTCATTCCCATTAATGGCACACAACTGAAGCTACTGTAGGTGACCTGGCAAAATGTTTTTGTAGTTTTTAGATTCATGGGAACTTTTTTCCTAAACTACACAATGGAAGAGCTGCACTGTACAAAACACGGTGTCTCATCTAGGCACAGCCTTGAAAAGCCACACTGCTTTCTTTGGTGCAGTAAATGCTAGCCAGTCATTCCATAATTTGAGAGCTGTGGATGACCCATCAGTATGCAGGATCCCAAACTGTAAAGCCAGGTGGAGAGGAGAGAATGAGGGAAACTGAGGGCAAGGAGGGAATTTGGCTGCACAGCTTTCTGGGATGCTTAAACTGATGTGCGTGAACAGGACCCATCAGCAGGGCTGTGCTTCCAAACCACTTTTATCAACAAAGGCATTTAAAGCCTGGATTCATTGGGACAGCAAAGTGATGAAAATGCTGATCAGGAAGGTTTAGTCCAATGCAAAAAGTGACTGGCAAGTAGTTAAAGCAAGGGAATACCTTATGGAGCAAGCTATGAGATGACTGGGTTGAACTGCTGTGTTCATTGTGATGTCTCTCTTTATCCCTTTGGTTTGGTTTCATTATTATGTAAAATCCCCTGTAAATAAAATATATAACAACAGGTCATGAAACTGCCAGTCTGCCTGCCATAAAGGATTTTAGCCATGGCCTGGAAAGATAAATATTATTGCAGTTCATTTTTTTTTCAGCAGTTTCGGATCCTTTTCCTAAAGGATGTCAGAGTGGTGGCCAGCTGTAGCGCTTTTAACGTAGCAGATGTAGGGAGATCTCTATACAGAGCATCATCAGAGCTGGAATTGAGACCTCCTTTTCCACTTGGTGCAGTTGAGATGTGAGCTTGTAACATCCTTCAGTTAAAATCACATTGAACCCCCTCGAGATTCACAAGTGCAAGTTGCTGTATGCTGTTAGCCACCTGCAGCGCAAGCACTGCAGTTTTGATTAAAGGCAGCTCAGCAATCTTTTGGGCCTTCAGGAAAGCATATTGCAATGGAAATTTAGTACAAAGTGAACAAGAGCAGTTGGTAACAATCAAACAAATACCCTCAGTACCTGCATTTGTGCTTGGAAGTGCTGCTTGGTATGGTTATCCCCATCATAGCTCTGTTTTTCCAGCACAAGCCAGAATCTGCTTCTCTGTCCAAGCAGCTTGGCTAGTAGGGAGATTGGAGCATCCTTATTTTCCCATACTTCAAGTCTAGATTCTGTACAGGTAACTCTTGTGTTGGAAACCCAAGGTGGGTGGTTCAATCCATAAGGACAGAAGGGAAAACCCAGTGTGTATTCTGTTCCTCCAGGGCTACTGATGGCCCTTGTTTCAGGAGATGGCATGGTTAGCTGGTCAGGAGAGCTTTTATCCAATCAGGCCAGAACTGATTTTGTTCTGCAAAGCTGAAACAGGGCCTCTGGAGAGGAAGATCAAGCTCTGTATGTTTAGACAGGGAGCTGCCAGAGGATTTTCTGGCTAGGGGCTCTCATCTTTCAACACATCCTCACCCAGGCGAGGTAACTGGGAGATCAAGGACCACACAAGCTGACATTATCTCTGCGACTGATCCGTTTCAATTCTGGATAAGGGTGGCCAGTTTGCTCCATTGTGACTGCTTTAATAGGTTCACTGTATGGTCCCTAGATTTTGTCCCTTCCCTGTGGGGCCAAGCCTATTCAGCTAAAAAACCCACACAAACCACAACAAACTGAACCTTTTCACCACTTCCCTGAACTTCCCCCCTTTGTATGCCCCCAAGTAATGTTGGTGGTTGAAACCTTTCCCCCTAGCCCAAAGCCCTTGCTCAAGACAAACTCTCTCTGACTCACTGGGAGTTTCCCAGGGTAAGAACTGATTCAGGACAGGACGATGCAGTGATGATATAAGCCATAACCTGTTTATTTTAGCCAGTATTTAGATTAGGACTGAAGTGGGAAGCAGTGTGAGTTGCTGCAAGCCAACGCTCACGTTTCTCACAGAGCTTTGGAGATGGCATCGGTTCAAGGTGGGGCTGGTGCTGGTGGAAGCCTTCAGAGTTGATGTTAGAGGAGAATGGACACGTAGAGCATCACGTCAACTCCTTGTTATATGTGGAGGCATAATGAGGGATGTTATAGATTAACCACAATGACGTGTGCTCATAGGAAGCAATGGGCCTGGCACTCTTTCCTCTGTACAGATAAAGGATCCGATAAAGACATTGTGCCAGACACGGCCTCTGTTAGAGGAAAAGCTTTTAAGCTGGTAAAGTCATTGAAATATATCAGATTGAAACACTTGTCCTCTTTCCTATCCCGTAGTCATTCAGAACAACCTGACTTTGTTTGAGTCCCATTACTGGAGTTACTGGGGAGAGTTCATGCGTGCGGTGCTCACATTGTTTTCCTGTTTGCTTCTAGAGAAAGAGGATTGAAAGTCAAGAACTTTCTGCGCTCCCATTTCTGCGGATGAGAGTTTCTTAGTGTAAGGCAACATTTGTTTCAATGAGGAGATAAGTAATGAAAAAACTAAGTTTTTCCAAATTCCCTTTTTTTGTCTAAGTTTAGCCTAACTTTTTAAGTTCTGTTTTGTTAGTTTTACTTAAAAAAAAATGCAACAAATTGGAATCCAGAAGGGAAACATAAATACTTTTTTTTTCCACCACTATTTTTTTCATTCTATTTTTTGACATTGCGACTCTTCACCAGCAACTCTAAACATGGCCCAGCTCTCAGGTGTGGGTGTTGCCCTGCCTACGGAGGCTGAGGGCTGCTGCTCTTGTTCATCATTAACAGCCCAGCTGTGACATTGCATACCACTCGGCTCTCATTAATTTGAGACCAAACTCACTGCGTCTCCCAGCAGAAGCAACAAATTGCTGGAGAAGAGAGAGAAAAAGGGGACAAAAAATGTATTTGGTAGCAGTAAAGAGCATGCAGGAAGATGCCAGTCATGCAAATTGCTGGCAGAGTAAACATTGCCTGCTCTTGGGTTAGCTTTGGTGCGAAAAGCAGCTCTGGAAGCAGAGTGCGTCGCTTCAGATGTAAAGCAAGCACACAGCAGCAATGAAGCCCCCGTGTCGTGGCCCTTTTGGGCAGTGTTCCTTCAGGTGGGGGGCTCTGTGGGAGCAGTCATTTTAGGACCCCTCTCTCTGGCCTTCCTCACAGTTATGTTTATCTCCTTTCTAAACATTCCCCCTGTTACCAAGTGTATCTTTGATGAGTGTCCAAAGTTCATATCCGCTCTTGTGTTTAACCTTCATGTTCAGCGGCTGAGGTCGGTGAGCTAATTACACGCGCACCAGCCTCCAAGCACGTAGACCAGCTCCTTTTCTTTTTACTGGGTGACTGATTAGCAGCAGTGGGCCAGCCCATAAAGGAAGGGGCAGCCATTAACGCCAAGGAGTCAACAGGGTTTGTGCTTGCACCTTGCTAAACACACTGCTGTGATTTCCATAGGTTGGTGTATGGAAAACATACTCTGTAGCCAACGGAAAACATTTTCAAGGTGTTGTTAAGAGGCATGATCCTATATTTTATCTTGTCATCTCACCCAGCTTTGCTATTCTCATGGAAGTGAAAGGCTGGGAAGCTGCTGCCGAAGTTTCTCCCAGCCTTAAGGAATAAGGCTTTGAGGAAATAGTACAGCAGTCAATGGGGCAGAACCCTCGGTGGTGCAATGTCTGTGTGTGTGAAGGAGCTTTTCTTCCTCTTGAGGTGTTTCAATGGAAAGACAAAGCAAGCTGTCATGTTGTGCAGGGTGGTTGTGATGTTTGTGGTGCATTTGATCTGCATCTGCAAACAGTTTTCTTTTAAGGTACAAGAGACCTCAGCTTTGCAGCACTTAATTGAAAGGATCTGGAGTCTCAGGTGGAAGCTGTCACCCTAAAACTGTCTTTGCCCTCCAATACATGTAGCACATAATAGCATACACAGTCGTCAACACATGGGAACATCTAAGCAGGCCAGTGATGAAGGCTTTGGAAAAGGGTATGTCCTAAGTTCTCCACTTCATCAGGGCTAAAGCATCTTACGTTCATAGCAGAGGTCAATTCATAGGTGTCTAACACAAAATATGGAGAGGGTATGGCCTTCTTTTAAAACTGCCTGTGGTGGGAGCGGCCTGTCTGTGGCTACAGCATATGCCCAAGAGGTGCACAGTGCCAGGCAGCGGGACCCTCCTTGGGCAGAGGGGCTTGAGAGCCTCATTTCCCTCTCCACAGTGACTGCCCCAGCCCCATGGCAGGGTGCTCTTCCCTCCACATTCATGCAGCCTCATGAAGCTTTTGTTTTGTCTGAGTTTGGGGATTTTTCTTCTTAAATACCTAAATAAAAGCATCTGTTTGGATTGCTTGGGTGGGCTGTTAAGGACACCAAAACCAGAAGGGTTTTTCCCAGAGTTTCCAGACCTAAGTGGTTTCAGTGCTCATTGAAACTTTGGGAAATGGAGCTTTACACATAGATTTCAAACTCTTTATGTCCACATTTTATGTGGATATTTTGCTTTGCATTAATACTTCTCAGACACTATATTTTATGCTAATGACCTCCAATACTTATTATAAGGAGCAGAACGGAACTGAATAAAGTGCCAAAGAAATAATTTTCACACTTGAACAGCAGACTGACGAGGACAAGTCCTGCTCAACCTAATAAGCTCCTGGAGCAGGAGGTGTTTTAGTGTGTTACCATGAGAAGTTGAGCTCCAAGAGCTTAAGAGTGTATTTCTGAGCTTCCTAGAGACTGATGCTTATTTGAAATGCAAACCAGAGGGAAGCAGGAAAGCATTAGCAAATCAAAGTGTTCTTCACTTGGGGTAGCTTCTGTCTTCACGGACAGATAGATTATGGGCACCACTTTGGTGCAATATCATTTTTTTTTTCCTCCACAATTGGGAAAGAAAATAAAGTTAGTGCTGCAGTTGAGTAGAGAACTCTTGCTTGGTCCAAACAGAAAAATACACCTTTTGCTATTGGCACATCACAGTGGAGAAGTTGTTAAATGATTTACCTGCTCTGTCTACTCAGCATTTGTTGCTAAGCTCTTCAATATTTAAACACCCGCCTCTCCAGCGCACAGCTCTCTGCTGAGCTGGGGTGTGGAGGCTCTGTACAGTGTCTCCCACCGACCTTTTTGGTTGAAGGTGGAACGGGGTGTGTAAAACATCCCAGCAGCAAGGATGGGCCCATGGACCATCAGCTCTATTCTGTAGATGGCCATTTTGTGCCCTTGGTGGGAACTGCACGTGGGCCATTGCTGGGTTTGGCTGAACAGCCTTGCTGAAGAGGTAGCTGCTGGTGGCACTGGGATTGTACTGGCTGCAGGACACACAGAGTCCTTTGGGAAGGCAGTTTATTATGTTTGTAATCTAATTTGGGGTGGGGTTTTTTTGCAAATAGTGTTAGACTACCAATAAATTGCAGGGTTTTGCCCATGGATCTTAGTAGCAACTTGTTGGCAAGAGAAAACTGTTTTTAAATGTATTTGTCCTAAGGAAAAACAAGCAAGTGAACTAAAATTCAGCTGGTCATCATCTGTGGTTTTAAAGAGGACTCAAGGTGTGAATCCTGTCCTAGGATTTTGGTGGTTTCTTAAGCAAAGCTCATGGGTTTTGATGAACTTGGGGTTTTTACATTGATTTGACTTCAGTTTCTGCAGCCATAACCCAACATGGTGCAAGGCAAGCTGCTCTGAATTGCTCTCTGGTGCAGGGTATCATATTAGTATGACACGGATTGTTGTTGGGTTTTGACCCTCCTAGGATTCATACATAACTAGAGGTACCTCTTGATGCTCTGTAGAGATGGGATTTTCCAAAATTATCACTTAATGGAACCATATATAGCCAAGAACAAATTGCTCCCTACCCCAGGTGATGCTCGTGCATGACTTTGCTGTAATGCTGTACAGCTTCTGGGGCACACTGGAAGGTACTTTGTGACTTTGCAATCTCTTCTGCTTTAAGAGCTGAAATAAAGAGCAGCACACAGTTGGCAGTTTGCAGCACAGTCTTCCTGGTCCTAAAACCCCAGGGCTTACATTGCATATGCTCCAGTGCTATTTACTGACACTGTCTATTAGCTGTTGGTCGGTGTGGTTGCAGCCCCAGAGCACTCTCATAGCACTGCTGGAAAACTGACAGCTGGACAGAGGTGGTATCTTCACCACCGATTGAACTCATCCCTGCGGTGCAAAGGGCCACGTGGTGTCTGGCGTGTCTGCACAGATGGATGCATGCTCAGTCTGAGCTCCTGCCGACACCACAGTGCCAACCTGGGAGCCGGGTCAGCCCCGTTGGCTAGCATGGAGTCCTCTACTAGGGCAAAATTGTCACTGTTGATGTGGATATCTCTGTTAGCAGCAGCAGTCCGTCCATGAAAGTCTGTAATCTGCAATTCCTTGCTTATCATGGAAGGAAAAGTGGGCTCCCTAGGTAGCTGAGTTGCTGGCTGGAGCTTACAGTGTTATTTTGTATTCCTCCACTGTTTTTAGCTGTTCAGCGGCCCAGTAACAGCTATTCCCACCAAATACCTGACGTTTGCGTGACACATGGGCATGTGCAATGACAGACTGTTCTTATAGGAGTCTGCTGCATGGTGTGCTGCAAGGGATGGATTTAAGGAATAAAAGGGAGAAGGATTTAAATAACCTTTACTCTTCATATTCAAGAGAGAGAACGGTTCGATTTGTTTTTTAAGTTCTGAGCACCTGCAGGATGATCTTTTTTACCCCGGTAAGGACTTGCTAGTGAGTTGAATTTTGTCCTCAGATTCCAAATCAAACTATTTGTTTATGTCATGAAAATTATTCTTCAAGCTGTGTCAAACCCTCAAAAATGTAACTAATTTCCTCTGCTCACTCAACACCCCTCACTCAGTAAACTGGGGCCAGAAAGCAAATGGCAAACCAGCTTCTTAGACTGTTTTTGCTTTTTGTATGAATGTTCTGTTTGAATGTTTTTTTGGTGGAGTTTTGTTTGGGTTTTTTTTTACCTTTTCTGTAGCCTTTTTTATCTTTCTGTGATCATTCCAACAGCAGTGTTTCTGCTATGTGATTTTCTCTGAGGAAATGAAATGTGTTCGCTCAAATGATCTCTGAACATGACCTCTGCATCGCATGTTTCCTGTGAGGCATTGCAAGATGTTAGTACATAGCCACCAAAATGGGGAACACATGCAGAACTGGGACTTCTATAATTATTCAATATGGAACGAATTTCTAAATTTGACCGCGAGCTATCTGAAATTCACTGTTTGCAAGGCATTCTTTGGAACAGGCTTGTACAATGCAGCAAAATTCAAGCAACAAATTCATTCAAAGATTTGATGAGATACATTTGAGTGTTCAGCAGGAGAAATACAACTCATCTGTCTGTTTCCAGGTAGAAAGTAATTCATGTTTTAGTTATTGTGGTGGCTGACTCCTTTGTACGGGAACACTTCATACCAATTTTAGTCCTCCACTAGCATATACATAGTATAATTTTAGAACGCTTTGAGATAAATAGGTCTGCCTGCCTTTTTTACAAGGATCTCTAGGAGCTTTACAAATATTGATTATGGCTCACGTTTTCCTTTCCACCTGGGAGGTGCGTGTAAGCAGTTGTGTTCACTTTTACAACAAAAGGTTCGTGATCACAGAGGGCATCTAATCTGCCTGACATCATGTGCAGTATCTCAAGGTCAAGCCAGACCTCAGGTATCCTCACCTAGTGCTCTCTCCTAACTTTATCCATGACCTCAAACTTTCTTCACGTGCGCCATCACTAGAAAAGCGTTTGTGTATCCCATGTTTGCCAGTAACAAGGGTTTCTAACATCTGTGGAAATGATGGGTAGGAATTGGTTTGAGACAGGTTTCAATGTGAGCTGAGACTCTGATCTTACCAATGTGTCAACGCTTGTAAAAGTTGAAAGCTTGGAATGGCTGAGCCCCCCGTTATGGGCTGCCTTCAGCCTCAGCCGTGTTGGCCAGGCACTTGGAGTGGACTAGCCACCCCTTGTTAATTACAGAGGTCTTTGGTCTCCAGTGCTGTCAAAGCCAGCAACTGTCACCAGTACCACATCAATATTTCATAAATAAACAGAATTGGCAGAGATGGCTCTGCAAGCTATGTCGGCTCCTTGGAGGACATTTTTTCAGGTTCTCTGCTTACCATAAGCTTTGCCTAATGTAGTAAGTCTCAGAAGAGCTCGAGAGGAATTTTAATGTGCAAAAGCTGGAAAAGAAGTGACCATCTCATGGCAGGATTTGCCTTTCCCCTTTGGCCTCTGGATCACTCTCCACTTCCCTTTGGGTTTTGAATGTGTTCCCAGAGCAACACACTTTGCCCCCCATGGGAGCATCACACTTCAGTGTTTCCTTCTGTGCATTATTAAGCTGCAAAAAGATCTTTGCAGCTTTGAAATATGTTCTCATTAGCTGTAATTAAATCTTTAAATTCTCCTTCAGGCTTGGATAAGGCACAAGCTCCACTCATACCCAAAGTTTTTATTCTCTTTCTTTTTTTTTTTAATAAATTTTATTAGTCTCACGCTTCACTAATTACTGAACGCAATGTTGTTTCCAAAGCAGCCACAAATAAAAGTATTTACTATTCAGCGAGGCATGTGTTAATCTGGCAAACTATTATATTGGCTACACGGTCTCTTATTTAATATGAATCACTCTGTAAGTGCCTCAACAGCACAGCTTCTTATTCATTATTGCTTAATTTCATGATATCTGAGATGTGGGATTTCAGTTAACGGATAATTGATATCATAAATCAAAATATTTTCAATAAGATTACATGAAACACAAGATGTTCAGGTTCAGAGCCTGAAATACTGTTGTCCTTCTCAGCAGCTCTTGGCAAGGATGGGTGAGGTCTGCAGGCATGTCCCTCTTTCCGTCTTGCCTCCAACATTGGGTCAGCTGGGAGGGGGCAGGTTTTTGGTGTGCTGTCCACTTTCTCTCTGTCTAATGTACTTGCATCACCTCTATCAGTGTAGGATTCACAAGTGATGTCTCTCTGCTACTGACATATCTGTTGGATGGGAATCTTTCCTCTCCCCAGTTTACCGGTAGGAAGATGAGGCCAGTCACAGCACATGCACCCAATTTCTGGCAGCATCCCGGCATCCAGTGGCATACGTGGGACTTGGCTGGATATTCAGGATCTGTACTAACTTGCCGAAAACATCCTCCAAGTGTCCTCAGGGTTGCACAGGAACTCTGGGAAGGAGCAGAGATGTTGTAGACAGGTGCTCTCAACCACTGACCCATCTTTCTAACTCTTTTTCCCTGGCAGCCACTGAAAATCAACTTACTTGGAATGACTAATTCCTTCTAAAAATCCTAATTATTGCTTTTGTTACTGAAAAGGCCTCTAGATATCATAGCAGCCACTGACTGAGCAAGCATTTTAGAAGAGACGAGTTACTAGATGCGCTGACAAGCACCTTCATCCTCTCTTCCCTGTTTATCCCTACTGACCTCCATGAGCCTTGGGTTGATCATGTTACCAATTTTCGAACAACAAATTAGCTGTTTGATTCCTTTTCCGAGAAAGCAGGTGAGCGAGCTTACCTTAAAGATCACAAAGAGGACAGGAGTCCTCTTCCCATGAAACAAAGATGTTGTAAAACAAGAATGTCCAGTTCTGAATTTTTCTATTGGAGGCCAAAACCGGCAGCATAGTTTATGTATTTTTAAAAGGAAAAGTATTTCTGGGGCCAGATCCCTTTTGTTTCTTTTCTTCCTTGGCTCATTTGTAGCAGCCTTGAAAATAGTAGTTTCGTATGGAAACGCTGATGCAGCAGTCAGCGGCACAGCAGCAACCCATGTCTTCTCCGGTGTATTTTAGGCTGCCAGCAAGGCCTGGGTTACAGCTGGCCACATCTTACCAGGCAAAATTATTGCTTTTTATAAGGTCAAATGTGTAGCTTCTTCCTACTGGAAAGCCTGAGGAAGGACAATGAATGATTCATTGTAGGCACTCCAGAGGCACACAGACCCCTCGTGTGTGCGGCTGTGGGAATACATTAGTACACAGATTTCCTGTTCATACAGTCCAAGTTATGTAGAAAATGCCTTGGCTCCATCGTTGGAGGAGAGAATGGACTGTTTGTGACCAGCTTTCTCTTGTTTCCTATTCCTTTTTGCTCTGCCCCTTCCAGGGTGTTGTTTGGCTTTGCTCCTTACCCAAGGGGTTGAGCTGGGATGTTCACCCAAATCATGGACCATGTGGATTTAGAGCAGCTGCACCATTTAACCCAGGGGTACAACTCACTGTGGCTGTTACAGGATCTCCTGCACCTTTGTCCAAGGTCTCCAAGTGGCTCCATCTATCCGGATACTCAAACTAGGCAAATATATTCTCGTTGCTAATCCCATATACTGACCCCATACCCTGTGCTCCCAGGTATCTGCACGAAAAGCAGGAGAAGGATGGAAGGGCCATGGGATGGGAGAAGAGAAGCCCTGGAGGATCAGGGGTGGAGGGTGTTCAGAGAGAAGAGCATCTTGGGCAAATGTTTCCTTGTGCTGTTAGACCCTTTGGATCCACAGGTGGTCACACCTGTCTGATGGGATGGAGACACCATTTTATTTTAGGGAACACAATCATTTTTCTGAGAGCTGAAAAAGTTGCTTCAAGCCTTCAAAGCGGTAGTGGTCTGGTGCCGAAGTCATTTTGTGGATCCGGATGTGAGTGGTTTCCCCCAGGCTGTGGCCAACTGGAGGCATAACTTGCAATTTGATGCAGGGCTCATCAGTCCTTTGGTGCCTGTGGTTCTTGCCCCATCATCCAAACCATCTTCATCTTCTGCCTGTATTAAAAAATTAGAAAGTGCCATTTTTCATTCCTGAAGGCTTCCAGGCTGCCTCATAGCTGCTTTACTTTTGGTCAGTGTAAGCTAAAGGCATTGCTAAGAAGTTTACTCATAGGTAAGGGTGGGTAAAGATTTAGGCAACGTAGCGTAAGCCACCTCTCATCGCCTGGCCAGGATCATGAGACTCAGGGAGCTTAACTCACTTCTTGAACTCTCGCTACATCTCTGCTTTGCCCTTTTAGCAGGGTTTTTCTTTTTTTCTTTTAATGATTAGATTAGCCCTTAATATCATCATTTGCTTAAAGTGTAGAAATAGACTGAAAATGCATTCCCCAACTGAATCAAAAAACGTTCAGGTCTCATGTCGTTATTTTTTAACCAGGTCTGCATTAAAAGTTTTATGAGCTGCTCCAGTTTCGGAAGGTTTCCCGTAAATGAACTTTACACCACTCTGCGACAGCAATGTGTTGCCAACACATGGATAATATGGAAAAATGAAAGAGGGAAAAAAAAAAGCCCTTCCCTCCTCCCTTTCCTCCATCTGTTACAATACGGGACTGTGGCAGGAAACGAGGTTTTGCAGTTTTATACGAGCAGAAGTGTGTTGTGTTTTTTTGTTTTTTTTTTTCTTTAAAGCCGTGGAGTATGTCATTTCAGAGCTCTCTCCAGCAGTCTGGAAGCAACCAACTTAAGGCATGGAAAAGACATTATGTAATTGCAAAGACAAAAAAAAAAAAACCCTCCCAGTGCTGAGGCCTTGTGGCAGAAGCCAGTCTCTGACCTCACCCTTCTCAGGATCTCTGGAGAACACTGTGTTCCTCTGGCCCCTCGCAAAAAATAGCCTCTGCCAGATTTCAGCAAACAATTCCGGCATTTCCTTCCCCTGCCTCTGGTCTGTGGGTGTTTTGGAGTCTCTCTCGTGTGGGCAGGGATTCATTAGCTAAAATAAAAGCTGTGCTACAGAGCTGCATTAGAGAAAAGGAAAAAAAAAGAGGAAAATAAAAAATGCAGGCAAGTGTAATAAGCTTGCGGCATCGGCTAGTTTGGACTTGATTCCAGTTTTGTAATTAATAAAGAGAAAGCCAGAAATAAAGGGGATCTCGTGGGTCCTCTTGTCTCCCTTCCCGTCGTCGGTCGCAGTCCCTGGTGCCCTGTCTTGCCCAGCAGCAGCTGAACTGCTGGGGTCTGAAGTGCTGCCTTCGCAACTCCCGCCGGCAAAGCTGAGCACGGGCCGAGTATTTGAAAGATCAAGGTCTTTGTTCTTTCTTAGCTTTTCCCAGTATAATCCCTACAGAGATGTAATCGTTTGGTGTTGTTTTTCCTCTGAATTCTCTTTAATTTCCTGCGTGTGTTTTTCGGGGTTTTGTGAGGTTTTATGGTTGTGGAGAAATTTTGCTGTTTACAGTGGCTGTCCTACATGCTCTAAAAACAGCATCCCATTTTTTTTAAGAAAAGTCCTTGTATGTTCTAATTTAAATTGCCAGGTCATCATTATTGCCACTGTGATACTCCTGAGGGAACCCAATAAATATCCCTCCCCGTGAGCATCCTGCCATCTCTTTGGTCCTGGGTCTCTGGGGGGCAGGAGGACCCCATTCATCTTCAGGCTGCAGGTTGAAGACCCCAAATTTCACTGCTGGTGTATCCAAAAGCAAGGGAAAGCTGCTCTGTTTCCCAACCGCAGAAGCCAGCTGTGTTGCCCTCAACTTTCCCTGCAAACGTGCTTGAGTTTGGCTCGTGTCTGCCAGCTGGAGCTCAATACGTTTTTTACAAGCTTCTGCTTTCTGCAGGCAGGCTGCCGGGGAGCCAGCGATAGGTTTTCAATGGCTGCACTGTTTATTTAAGATCTTTGAACCTCAGAAGGCTCCCAGAAGCAAACAGAAGTTTTGGTTGGCCTTGTAGGGAACCCTACATCTGCCTGCTTGGGCTCTGCAACCATTGTTTTAGTATTAAGAAACATTTGCATTGCATTTTCTTCAGCTTAATGATTTATCATAGAATCATAGAACGGTTTGGGCTGGAAGGGACGTTAAAGATCATCTAGTTCCAACCCCCCTGCCACAGACAGGGACACCTTTCCTCTAGACCAGGTTGCTCAAAGCCTCATCCAACCTGGCCTTGAGCACTGCCAGGGAGGGGGCAGCCACAACTTCTCTGGGCAACCTGTTCCAGTGTCTCACCACCCTCACAGTAAAGAATTTCTTCCTAATATCTAATCTAAATCTCCCCTCTTTCAGTTTAAAATGCTTCCCCCTCGTCCTGTCACTACTTGTCCTTGTAAAAATCCCCTCTCTGACTTTCCTGTAGGCCCTTCAGGTACTGGAAGGCTGCTATGAGGTCTTCCCGGAGCCTTCTTTTCTCCAGGCTGAAGAATCCCAACTCTCTCGGCCTGTCTTCACAGGAGAGGTGCTCCAGCCCTCTGATCATCTTCATGGCCCTCCTCTGGACTCGCTTCAACAGCTCCATGTCCTTCTTATGTTGGGGGCCCCAGAGCTGAATGCAGTACTCCAGGTGGGGTTTTTGGCTGTCATGGTGCAGGAAAGAGTTTTGTCCTGTTCCTCTCAACAGTGATGCTTTCCTTGCTTGTAAATCTTTGCATTAAGGAACAGGTTGGGGCTGGGAACTCAAAGGAGTCTGAAAGTTGGCTGTGGTCAGGATGGCACATGATGTGTTTTAAGGTTCCTCTGCTAGGTTTGAGGGTGTGAAAGTTGCCTCTATTATATAAGAATGTGCAAATTTGGTGATGTGAAGAGTGGGGAGACTGGACAATAAGCAGCAGGGCCATGTTCAGTACAGGTGGAGCAGGGCACCCACATACATGTCTTTCTGATATGTCAGCTCATGGTCTCCTTCCTGCAATCACTTCCATGCTCCTTGGGAGGGCTGAAAGACAATGAAGGGTGAGGAGAGGTCTTTTTGCCTTCAAAAGGGGTTTTTGGCCATGCCTCTCAGTGCCTCTGCATTGATCAGCACTCCCCAGCACCAGCTTGCTGGCTGCAAAGTGGTCAGAGTGCTGGCTCTGCCACTTGCCTTGCTACAGGGAGAAGCTGCTGTTTGTCGGCAGCTTTTTCTTTTTCCCCTGTGGAAGAAACCATAAATCATTGATGAGTCCTTTACCTAAATGACTCTGCAGCTCCTCCACCAAGGGAGCCAGGCTGCAACAGCCCAGAGTCTTTGGGGGAAGTAATTCCCATTCGTTCCCTTGTCCCTTGCTGGTGGCAGTAGAGCGTGCAGAAGACTCGTGGGCTGGTGGATTGAACACTGAAAGCCTGGGAGTCAGTTTTCTAAGCCCCATCGTGCTGCTGCCTCATCGCCTTGCTTCTGGAGAAACATCTGACATCTTGGTGCTGTGGGTTTGTCCCCCCGTTGAGCCAGAATAAAGACAGATAAATATGTATTTAGTATATGAATATATTTAGTATAACAATATATTATTTATTATATAAATTTCTAATTAATAATGTAATATATTAAATAAATATAAATAACTGAAGATAAATAACAAATTAAGCTGTTTGCCTCCCTTGAAAACAGCTCCAAAATGTGGTGGGTCTATGTAGCGCTGTGGAAAATGCAGCAGGAAAGGACAGCAAACTAACAGTGGCGAAAGTGTTGATGGTCACCAGGATCCTTCAGACCACTTTGAAAAGCCTCTGATGAAATTTGGTAGAAACTGAGTGATGAATGGATAGAGACAGGATGAACCAGCTCAGAGGGGAAGCTCTGGCTGCCCAGTCCCAACTGGCTCCTTGCAGTATTTTGTCTTAGTTAGAGGGATCAAGCTCGCTTTGTGGGGTGATTGATAAGAGGTTTTGAGTTTGTTGGAAAATTTCAGTCACGTTTGCTGGGGCGAGGAGCTCAGGAAGGTGTCAAGCATCTCCAAAGCTCACAGAAAGTGGTGGCTGAGGAAGCAGTAGAGATGTAGCTGGGAGAGTGGGCAGCAAGAGCTGGATGTGGTCATTAGGCACTAGGGGGGAAGGATGTGAGATAATTCCTGCTGGCAGCAAAGCTGCTGGTGTCCTGGGAGCCTGCCTGTTGATTGCTGAGGTTGGCAAGTCTAGAAGGGTCACACAGACATCAGAGAGTGTTTTATGAACCTGATCTCAACCTGGCTGTGCCTTGCCGGGGAAGACATTGGCTCCATGCACCTAACTCCTCCTCTGAGGATCCCGATCCCTTGTTAAACGCCTGCCTGATTTCTCAGGTAGTTTTCCATTTGCACAAAGTAATTTGATTTTGGAGAGAGGGCACAGAAAGCGCTGCCAGCAAGCTGTTACACCCTGACAAATAACACTCTGTGAAGAGAGCCTTGAAATCCCAGCCCTGAGTCCTTGCTCCAAATGCAGCCAGCGGTGGGGCTTAAGCCATATCCCTGAGGAGACACCAGCACAACCATCACATCTTCCTCTCCGGAAGGGGTTTTGTTTTGGTGCTTGAGAATGTTCCTCCTGATAATTTGCCAGCAGTTACTTCAGAGCTTGGTTCCTGTTGTAAACAGCCTATCAACTTCAGATCTGTCATTCGGTTTCTGGGCTGAAATAGCGTGTGTGTATGTCTGTGTAATCCTGAAGGCACCTGGTATAGGTAGAATAAAGCCTGTGTCTGGGGTGCGTTTTCTGCTAGATTGATTTTCCTGTTCAGCTCAAACCTGTGATCATCCCTAAATGCTGCAGATTAGTGCTAATTGCTGCAGGGGTTGCATCAGTGTCTGGTGATTAATAAGGGCTTTGCTCCATCCCTGGACTGGGATGGCTTTGGATGGCAGCTGGTACCGTTCCTTCCCAATGCAGCTGATTCTGTAGCTCTTCTGCTTGTTCTGTCTCCATTTCCCATGTCATGCATGTCATCAGTAATTTAGCTTTTACCCCAGAAAGTGAGATTTAAAGTAGCTGGCAGATACCTTGGCACTACTGGGGAAAGAGGGGTAAAGAGGCTGTAAAATAGAATTTTTCCTACCGTGCAACACTTTTCTTCCCAGTGCTTTTCTTCTCTCGCTCTCCCTGTAGTAAACTAGCTGTAGCTCTGTCCATGCTCTCCATCGTTCTCGATATACATCCAGTTATTGCACAAAGTCCTTTTGCTTTGGTGTTATTGAGCACTTTTCTCATTTGTGCATTTTTGAAATTTGGGAGTGCAGCTACACCACCATCAAAGGTCTTACATCTCCTAGGGTGGCTTTGGACTATGGGCCAGCCTGTAGCTGGCTCCTGGACCACCAAATAGGCTTGGAGTGGCAGAGTTGCAACTCTCTGGGATTATTTGTTTTACTGTGTTTTACCAGCTTTGAAATCTGGTTCGCATGTCTGAACCCTCTTCCCCTGAATCGGGACATAAGCTTTTTACAAAGGAAAGTAAGAGTTGTCCTGGGTCTTCTTGTACGTCTGCATCAACTCAAAACAGGCATGTGATGCTTGGAGAAAACAGAAAGGGATGTCCAGCTGGAACTGGGTTGAATGCCATTGATTTTTAGAGGAAGCCATTAAAGAAATAATTTCCATGTTTCATTTATTGTTCTACTGAGAGTGAAACACAATGGAAGATGTCCCCTCAGTGCTGGATAACCTCTCACCAAGAAGGAATAGATGGTGTTTACTGCTCAGGTCTCTGAATATTGCTGTGTAGGTACAGCACATCAAAATGTCCTCTCTAAACATTTTTGGAGCAAAAAATAGCTTTTGCCAAAAATAAAAATTATTTGCCGAAAGCTGATTTTTGATTTGAAAGAAAAAGGCAAAAAGCCTCTCAGACAGGTTTGAGGAATATAAAATACTCAGTGGAAAGTAAAATCCTTTTGATTTTTCTCACCTGCATCCAACCCAGCCCCTCAATATCTCCCATGCATAGCCATGGCATGGCCAGACTGGAGTTGTTCAAGGAAATTTCTTGCTTCTGGATTGCCGGTAACACTGAACTGAGGAGGGTCTGGCTCAGAAGGAACAAGCCTAACGCATTTTAGCTCAGCTTAAAAAATGGACTATTGTTTTAAGTTGGATTATTTAAAAAGGGTTGAAGCCACTCAAAATAATTTGCTTCTTTCAGTAAGCAGTACTTTATGGTGGAAAGATCATAACTTAAGTGTCTTATCTTTTTATCACCAGTAAGTTTTTAATATATTACCATTTATCTCTGGATTAGTTGAAAAGTTCATCGCTATGCCTTTTGTCTCCAAATTAACCTAAATTAATTACTCTTCCCGGAAATAACCGTGCATAGAATAAAAATGCCTTTTGGTAACTGATCAGACTTGAACAAAAACCCAAAAGTGAGTGTAGCTTTAAACGCAGAGAGAAGAGACAAAGCAGCCCCCAGTATTAGATGCCAAACAATAAAGCCTTTAACATGTCTTTGGGATTTCGAGGGGACTGTACTGCTGACCTCTCATTCCTGCATATTTTCCACTGGCAGCGTGGCAGCCTTTTCCCTCTATCTACTCTTAGAAATCCATCCCGTGGCAACACAAGGACCAAAGTAAAAGCTGGCACTGAACTGATGGCTCTGTTTGGAAGGGTGGAAGAAGCTCTGAGCTGGTGGCCCCTGCAGGTAAAAATGGTCCAAGGCACTTAAGGACAGATGTCCTGCTCCTGATCTGGCTGGGACAGCTAGAAACATCACTGCTGCTCACCAGGAGTGGTTTCTACAGCTCTCTTGGCAGAGAGGTTGTCAAGCCCCCAAGTGTGGCTGTTTCCTTCCCTGTAGGCTGGTTTGGCTGGTAGCTGATTGGGCAGCTCCGGCACAGCCATGGTAGTAAACACATAGGAGGTGGAAATGGCTTCATCTGGCCAGTTTGTGAAAGAAACACTTATTCACACCTAAATCCAACCGCAAGTCACCAGCTTGCTGCTGCAAGCAGCTCCTGAAGGTGTTTAGGCTTGTGGGGAAGTTTTGGTGACGTGCTTCCTGAGTCTTGGTCCTGATGGGAACCTCATGATGAAGATGGGTGCACGGTGGCTCCTTTTCACTCCAGTGTCGACAGTGGTTGTCACACACACACAGAGCTGCCACTGTGCTGTATCTGTGTCGTGTTGAAGGCATCACCCGTGGTATGAAATGCTCACTGCAGGCAGCATGTGTCTCTGGTGAATGTCCTGGCTTTGGAGACAGACTTGGGCAGAGGAGGGGAGCCTCCATCTCCTGACAGTCACGTTGGTTTCATACAAGCCTGACCATGGCTTGGATACACAAGCCTTACCCCTGCAGCAGGAGGGGAGGAGCCATTTAGAAGTGACTACTGGGGGGACAAGCATCCTCCTTGCTTGGTGGCATGAGTGCAGAGGACCTGCTGGCATGGGTGGCATTACTGATAGGTAATGGTGGGGTGGCTGACTTCGTGTATTAACAAAAGGGACACCTGACTAGTAAAACGGTAATTACCTTCGGATCTAATTAGTGTAATTATTGAGTAATCCACCAGAGTATATAATGAGGTGGGAGTATTTTTAGCCTTCAAGTGAGTTCTTCGCAGTCCCCTGGTGCTGTACTCCGAGTAAAGAGCACTCAGGCAGCACTGATGGCCTGTAGCTTTTAAGAAATTACCGTGATGCATCTTTAAAACTGGCAGCTTTATTAAAAAGGGAGGTGGGGGGATGCTATTATCTTAACATAGCTGGGTTAAGAGAGAATACGCATTTCAGAAGGGCCCCGTTGCGCTGCGAGGCTTGCAGGCTTGATAGCTTGAGGTGCAGCTAATAGCCAGAGATGCTGAGAAATTTGTCTGGGCCATTTTGAGCTGAATGCGCTGCTGATGTGGTGGTGGGGCTGGGCTGGGCTCGTCCAATGCTGACGTGGGCACTGCCCGGCTATCCCATGTGTAGTAAGAGCAAGACAAGGAGCCTTTGTCAAACATCTGGAGGATGCTACAGCACAGAAACCAGTTGAGCAGGAACAGTGCTTTAGCCCCGCGTTTTCTGCTCAGCTGATGGATGAGAAAAGGAAGAGGAAATTGTAATTTTCTGGAGGAATAGATTTATTATTTTTTTAAAAAAAAAACAAGGTCCAGGAAATCCCACTCACATTTTCCATGTGGCCAGGGCACGTTTTCAAAGAGCCATTGTGGAGTAAGCAGCGCAGCATCATTTTCAAGTGCTATTTCAGAGCACCTGCCCCAGCTACTCCCATTGCCAAGCACTCAGTGCAGCGCCTGAGAGCAGACTGAGCCCTGGGAGAGCAGAGCCTTTGGGCCTGCGTCAGCGCCTGCACCCCCGCATCAGCCTTTCTTTGAATACCTCTGCATAAAAAATACCAATTAATATAATTATGAGGGCAAAACGGAGGTCACACTGGTACCTTGACCTGTGCTTGGATCTTTTCAAGATGCAGTTTGTTACTTATGTGACAAACATTGTCTTTTGCTCCTACTGAAAACTTTCCTTTGCAAGGTTGTGGGGTTTTTTTGAAGAACATTTTTTTAAATGTACGTGAGGATTTTCGGAGCCGAGTGGCTGTAGTTCACCTGAGCTGGCCAAACACTCCCAGTCTTACCAGTGCCTTTAGCGACAGAGTGGGATGCTGATGAGACGGGTGCTTGGGCACTTCCCGTTGTCATTGCAGGGCGATGGAGCCGGCAGTTTCCGTTGCAAATGCCTGTTTACCGACAAATCAAGTACTGGATGTTCACAGTGAAAGGTGAGCACTCCCCAAGAGCTTGCAGAAAGCCCATTAAAAAAAAAAAGGGGTGTGAAAACCACACAGCTAGATTTGTTTCCGATTTCCGTGGGAATGCCTTTCGCAGCACTCAACCGGCTCATGCTATGAATTAGCTGAGCCCTTCGCCTGCCCCCAGCCTGCAAAGCAATGGTGTGCTGCCTCTTTCTTTCTTTTTAGGAGATGTTTCAAAAGGCAGTATCTTATTCCAGCCTCTTCAGACTGGAGTGGGAACGCAGACCTCGAAACACCTGCTTCCCGCACCGGCAGCACTGAATGGCCGAGGAGCATGCGGCCGCTGAGCCTTTGTTTCAGGGCTTTCTTTTAACTACAAGGAGTAATCAGAGTTGGCTGTTAAATGAATGAGTTTGGTTGGAAGATAAGCCCTGACACCTGAGGTCTTGCATTCCCGGCAGGGCTGGCGAGCACCAAAGGGCTTTTTCAACAGGCATTGCTGGAAAGTCGCTATTATGTGTGAGCTTTACACTCAAACACCTTTGGACAATGAAGGCACCAGAGGACACTGCTGCTCCCGATTGTCAGCAGCAGAATAAATCCGTGCTTCCTGCAGCGTTTCCCTCCACCGACCGCGAGGCCGGTGCAGAGCAGAGGGCTTTGCAGAGGCACAAAAGGTCTCTCAATAGAGCAGGGGTCAAACTGCGGGTTCCTCCTTTCAAAACAGCTCCTGATCTCTGATGCAGAGAGCCCTGCAAGCCCTTTCGGAAAGAGAGAAAGAGCGTCATTGTGTTGCTGAAGCAAAGGAGAGAGGTAGGAGGAGGGAATCCCAGGCCCCACTCCTGAAATGAACCTGAGCTGATGTTTTCAAAGCTCCTTGTGGCAGAGGTTTAGATGCCCAGCTCCCAGCAGGACTGGTGGGAGCTCTTGCCTTAAATCTCTGCTCATCCTGTCTATGCGGCATTTCCCAGCAAGGGGTCCAAATATCTGCAGCCAGCGGTGGGTCCTGCTAGCCATGCAGCTCATCCAGTGCCCTGCATGTGTCAAGGGGTTTTGCTGGCCCTGGAGCTGTAGGGAGGTGTTGAGATGGGCTCTGGTACTGCAGGACACTTGCGATTACAGTAATTCAGGTGGACCGGTGATGTGCGTGTCAGCGTAAAGTGGCTAGCTGCAGGGCATGCGTGTGCTCATTGAGGAGCTGTGGCTCTGGTGTCCAAAGCCTTTCCTGGGAGGCTGGTGAGGACCAGTAGAGATCTTTGGGATGGGCTGTTACACCATGGTGCCAGGAGCCTGCTCACTCTTTCCTCCCGTGGTGATGGGCTGCGCATGGATCTGCTTCTGCAAAGCAGATGGAGGTTGTGCTGTCTAACCTCAAATTTGTTGGTCTTCCTGCAGAACCAATGTCTGGCCTTGAAGCGTGAAATAAAATGCCCTTTAAAATAAGTCTATCATCTCTTGGTTGTCCTTACTCGCAATCCTGTCCTATGACAGTCATTCATGGCAGGGATGTTTTGTACACTGGGCTCAGCTGGACGTGGTACCCCAGGATGGCTCATGGAGGGTGCACGGAGCAAACTCGTTGCAGTTTAGGTGGTATCTGCATGAGCAGATACAATGGTGCCATAGAAATGGATGTGGAGAGTGAAGTATTAGTGCTGAGGACTTGATGTCCACGACGTACATGTTTAGGGGTTTGCTTTGATTAGTTCTGGTCAGATCTTGGACCTGTTAGCTGATGGGACATACTTTTTATTTGTACCTGTAAGGAATCCCATTCTCACAGCCTGAGCCCTCTGTGTGCTGCGAGCCAAAGTGCAAAAAGTGGAGACGATCAGGACTTCTCCTTCAAAACCACACGTCAGATCCAAAACAAATCCTCCTGAGGATGCTTCCTTGGACTGTCCGCCAGCAGCATCGCTGAGGGCGGAGTGATGCTCTGGCACCTTGTTCCTGCCAGTGTGCACTGGGTGGCAAGTCTGGAAGGACTAATGGGATGTGCAATCCTCCTTCCCTCCTGTATGAAAGGACAGGCTGGGTCTGCCCGCAGCAGCTCGCGGGGCCCAGGCATCAAACCCCCACTGCACTTGAGTGTCCAGCGGGCACTTTGATCGCCTGCACGCTGTGAGCATCCCACCCCTGGGTATTCAAGGCCTGGTAAGCCAAGAGCCACTGTTGATCAATGTATAAATGGATACAGCATCTGTATTTTGAGTCTCTTACTACCTTTTTTAGGGCGAACATATTCCCCAGAGGTTTCTGAATTCTTTGAATAGTGTAGAAATATGGCCATGCACATGGTGCCCTTCCTCTCCAAGCCCTGCAAAATCCCTGCCACAGCTAGGGTCTTCAATGGCCCTAGACCCCAGCTGCCATCACTTCTCCATGTGGGTGAGGAGGCTTTTGCAGATCATCCCCCTCCTACTTTTCTACTCGCAGAAAGGACGGGGCAGCCCGGTTCTGAGAAACTAACCAGGGGGAGCCTGAATTGGGCCATCGCATTCCCCATCTGTTAAGTACATTCACACAATGACATTTCAGTACGTGTCTTAAAACAATGATTTCCTTTTCTCTTATTGTTTCAAGTCCTTTGGATTCCTCGTGCAGATTACAGAGTGTCCCTGTAGAGCTGAAACACAGCGGCAGAGTTTCTGGGTTAAATTGGATCCCGTCTCCCTGCGGAGCATCGGCAGCCGAAGAATAGTGCTGGGCTGGCATTGTGTGTTTGCTTTGCAGCCGGGAGCCTGGGGAAAGAAAAGATCTGGCTTTTCCATATTGCATGGGTGCAGCCACCACATTTTAAGGGGTGGAAGAAGGGAAGGGAAGACCCACCAGAAACTCATTGAAAACTGCCATCCATCTATGGCTTTTCTTTCTGAGTGATAAAGTCCTCTTCTCTCCGCTGTGCAGAAAACAGCATGTGGGGAATTCTGGTGCCAGCAACACTTTTTACTGGAAACCAGGATGTTTCTGTAATGAGGAAAGAAACGTTCTTGAGTATGAAGTTATCAAACAACTTGACAAATTCAGATGCGCTAAATAACCTGACGTAAACATCTGTCTGGCCTGTTTTTATGTGCCTACAGCGAGAGCAGCTTATCTGCTTCTTGTCAAGATGCGATCTCTGTCCTCTGGTATTATTTTTAGCTTGTATTTATTTGGAGGAGGCTGTCACAATAATCTAATCAAGCCTCACTTGCCTTTAAATCCTCTTAAGGCTGTTTTGGGGAGAGGGGCTGTTAAAACACTGCTGTGGGTAAAGCTTTTGCAGCATGCTATGGTGTGAAAGCCCCACGTATGGTTCCCTTTGAACATTGGAGCCATTGGACCTTGGGTCATTGGTACTCGTCTTAGCTGCATTAGTGACTTGTTTTCTGATGTTGGGGCAAATCGCTTTGCTGCTCTGTTTCCCGTTTACCTTTTGTCCTCATGGACAAAGTTCTTCTGGGGCAAAATTGGCTGTTACTGGTGTAGGGGAGGAGATGCATGGCTGGGAGCTGTTAGAAAGCAGCTATATTCAAGCGTAATCCCATTGACCTCACTGAGACTGCTCAAATGTTTTAAATTAAGTGCATCCTTAAATATTTTCAGGAATCGGAGCTGGTTAGTTTAGGCCGAATACATTAAGAAATGCATATGTATTTGGGACCAGAAGGGAACCTGACTGTTTAAAATCCATTAAATGTAAAAGAACAAGATTGTGTGTTGGCTTGAGAGCTGGGAAACCAATTTTGAAGTCAGCATTCCCCATTGCCAAAAGGAGCCCAGCACAGCGGCTGCATGGTAGCATGGGAGGGGAGCAGAGCTCCTAGGGGAAAGGCAACCACCTCCCTTCATCCAGGCAAACCTGGGCACAAATAAATGCTCAGTGCAAGCATCTGCTTACTTTGTGTTTCAGCTCTCTGTGCAATGATGCCCTGCTTAGGAAGGTAGTCCCACCTGTGGGAACTGCACCTTCATGGCTTCTGTGCTCCCCTCCATGGACAGGATCGTGGAAATAGACTTGTAGTTTACACTAAAGGAAAACCTAAAGACAGCCTTTCGGGAAGTTGCCCACGCCAGGTTTTTTACCTACAGCTTTTCCCATTGAGGAATTTCTGTTTCATGAAAGGATACTTTATTTGGGGAAGAACCTTTAGCTGTTTCTTTTGTTTGGCATCAAAGCCAGCTTAGAGGAGACTTTTTTGGTTTTGTTTTTGGTTTTGTTTTTTTTTTTTTATTATAACAGCCAGCTGCATTAGCAATCTTGAACCGTGTTCTTTCTGCTTTGAATATAAAGCCTATAGCAAGGGAACATTAGTTTTTTTGTCTTGGCAATAAATAGTGTCTTAAGCTGCCAGTAGTGGAACTTGCCTATTTACTTGGGAGAGAAAGTCAAAATAAGCACTAGTGAAGAAAAGAAGCAAATCCAGCATTTCAGGTCCATGTTCCCTATGAATAGCGTATACTCCTTGGAGCAGTTTTGGTGATGGACTGGAAATCCACTGGGTGTTGCTTGTGCAGGTATAAATCCTGCTGGCTGTGAGCCACTTCTCTCTTATCAGTTTCTCTGCTGCAGTGAAACGGCTCGAAATTCACCTCTGGGTCCTGAGGCAATGCTCATGTCCTTGCTTTGGCTTTTGCGTGTAACAGCAGAGCATGCATTGGCTTTTTTTTTTTTTAAAAAAAAAAAAAAAGGATGGGAGGGGAGAAGAAGAAGAAAAATAATAAGAAAAGATGTTTTATTTGCTCCAGGAAAGATCTCCTACAAACCTGCATGGAGTACAGTAAATGCTGTTTGGCTCTCCAGCCACAAGAACAAGCTTGTCCAGTTGACGGAGCTAATGCCCAACTCACGGGCTAATTCTGCACAAGGTCTTTGGTGCCCATAGCCAACATCCCAGAGGCCAGGGAGCCTTTTTCTGAGCCAGCCAGCACTGGGAAATGGGTGGCTCCCCTGGGATTTGCTCTCTTGCATGAGCTCTTCGTGGCCCTTGGCCACACATCGAAGTGCTTTTGGGTTTTGGCTGGTTCTTAAAGGATGTCCCGGTCAGGCTGAGCAGACACAGAGTCTGTGGTTTTCTCTTTTCCTGAGTTCAAGTCCTGTAAAGTGGGAGTGCGGGAAAGAAATGAGCCTTTGTAAACTTTTAGTTCACAACTGTTGCTGGGTCTTGTATCTGTCTGCTCATCCCAGTGCCTGTCATCACGCAGCTGCCACAACCCACTGTATATCTTGTTCCTCTTCTTTCTTCCTCAATTTTTTTTCCCCCATAGTCTGCCTTGCTGCTGGTTTTTGCTCCTTTTTTCTCTCCCCCTTGCTCTCTCCTTGTCTCTGTACTTCTTTTTTCACGCTTGTACATTTGTTCACCACCTGCGTTCAACCAGGCTTGTGGCAAGAGCAGCTCACTCCCTTTGAACCTCCCAGGGGTGTTCTTGTCTGCAGGAGGGAAACGAGCCACAGCCATGGGACAAAAATGAACTTCACTCCTGTGCTTAGAGCACAGCGAAATTACTCAAAGGTCTGTTTAGAAAACAAAAGCCAGGCTCATCTTTCATTTGAGCTTTCATTCACTGAGGTGGAGATCCAGCAGAGCTGGACACCCTGGGAGTCCCCACAAAGCTGGTCTTGGTGCATTGCAGCCCAGCCAGGGAGTGTGGATGGATGCTGGGCACAGTGACACTGGTTCAGCAAAGCTACTGAGCCTGGTGGCTGTTGTGGCTTCAGGGGGAATTTTGGCACCCAGTCCTGCCTTCTCAGTGTGTAAAGTTGGAGTAGATGATCTCCTGAGCTGCCTCCCTGCCCTTCATTTCAGATAAGCTACTCTGCCAGACTATGATACACCTGCAAAGTGCCCTGCCTGGCAGACAGCCTGGCAAATCCAAAAGGGGTTGGGAGCATCCATTTCTGCCTGAGGTCTGTATTTGCCTGGTTAGGACTTGCACAAGAGGAATCCCATGTGTGTACATGAAGGAATGAACATAAAACCACCTTCTCACCCACTTTCCTGCATCCTCACCTCCCTACTTAGTGTTTCCAAAGATATCTTTGCATCTGCTCTCAGACTATCCCAGGAGTGATTTTTGGAGATGAACAGGCTTTGCTGCTTCTACATCAGCTTTAGTTTTCCCTGTGGCACCCTGAATTTGTTTAAACCTGAAGTTCCGGAAGCATAAAGCCATGGCAGAAGGCTGTTGAAACATGTACAAACTGGCAAGCAAAATATGCTCTATCTTACCAAGAGGGCCAAAAGTTTCCTGCATTTTAGAATTATCCTTCACTTATTTAAGGGCTTGAGTGCAAACTTGGAAACCTAACTTTAGTAACACGTCTCAGCTATTTTCTTTATAAAGAGCAAAAGGTTTTCTGTGTCCTGCTAAATAACTTTTTAGCTGGAAAGATATGAGGCAAGGTGTGTAACTGCTTCATTGTTACAGCGGCGCACTCGGGATTAAGCTTTGTATTTTCCTAGATATTCAGATATCAAAGCTTTTGCCTTGAACATGCTCTGTTTGTAGGAAGGTTTGCAAACAAGGCAATATACAATTCTAATAGGGTATTTGGTCAGAAAACAACCCTATGATTCTCCTCTGAGTGTGGATAAGTCATAGCTTATGTAGAGTTATGCGAAATTAGTTCTGACTGTAAACTGAAATTTTTATCTAAGAAATGGGATTTTTTTAGAAGATGCACCCTGGAATTTCAGGTTGTGATTTGCTGTTTTGTCAAAAGCCAAATACTGTACATAGCATACCATTCCTCTCTGTGTCTCACATCGATTTTGGCCAACAGCTAGTCAAGGATAAGAAAACACAGAGAAGAACAACTGCTGAAGGCAAGGTCGTTGTCTTCCTCATTCTGCTGTCTTCCATCTTTGCAGAATAGTGTGTGAGCCTGCAGAGCTGCTACTCTCTCTGACAGGCAACAAAGATTTCTCTTTCAGGAAAAAAGTCTTGATAGCCAATAACTTCTAAGCTTTTCACAGTGCTCATGCCAAGCCATAGCTGGTTGTCTTAATCAAATGCCTGTTCTTCTCTGGGTTCATGCAGTGCTTTTTAAATACAAGAACCCACTGGTGATCTGACTTAGTCTTTGGAGATGAGAATATATATTTTTATACATATACACACACACACTTAGTGTTGTGTCTTTTTCTCTGTCTCAAAAGTCTTGCATTGAGATGCATAGTGTAAAGAGGCATTAAAAACACCCATGGACATCTCTGTTTATTTTTTTAGCAACACATCTAATTCCCATTACATTGAGCTTCCTCCAAAAGGACTAATGCAAAATGTCAATAATAGAAACCACTAATGATCCTCAACTCTTGCAAGGACTTGATGAGCAGTGAGAAAAGGACCTTTTTTCCACATATCACTTTGATTTTAGCTGTATGTTTCCTGTTAAACATATGTGGTGTATTCCCAACATGTGGGTGTTAAAAAAGAAGAAATTACCCCTAATGCCACCTTATGAACATCATTTTGATTCTTGTGACTTTTTGATGGTTGGTGTCTAGGGAGGAGAAGGTTGGGGACTGGGCAGTGAAAACCTTTCTAGCCCTCTTCTTCTGTCCAAACTCCTCTCTCTGGAAGCCAGTCTGTTCCTAACTGGTGAAATGAGGGAGGCCAAAATTGGGATAGGACTGCATGGTGGTAACAAGGCAAATCCAAAAATTGTGTTTGCATATTAGAAACCATGGCCAAATATCTTGAAATATTGTCTGAGGCAATACCCTGGCTGCTCCCCTGCACTTTGCTGGGCATATGGCTTGTCAGCTGGATGCAAGAGTAGGCAAAGAAGTGTTGTGACGTAGTGTGACAGCCGTAATTGTTGTGGGGTAGGGGGAATCTTTGAGAAAGCTGATACAGTGTGTGTGTGGTCTCCTCAATGTGCCTTTCTCCATGCGTATGAGTGTACAAAGCTCTATATACAAATCAGTTTGAACTCCAGGGGTCAGCTTAAAGATCTTGTGATGAACCAGGTTGTGTTAAGAAGCAGGAAGAGTTGATTCAGAAGATGTCATTGCAGGAAAAATCCCAAAGCATTTTTAATGATGGTGGCTTGGAGTCTTATACCTAGTTTGCCTTCTGAAGGAAAAATCTCGTTTCCACAAAAGAATATTTTCACTGCAAATATTTAGTTTTTACTGAAAATTGGAGAGGGGACTTTTGAGGCTGGGGCAAATGCTAATCTCTGCATCTTCCTGAGTCCTCATGAGTTGTCCTGAGTCCTCTCTGGAGTTGTATCACAAGTTGTACATTTTTGTCCATGATCTGGACACTCTCCTTCCTCCTCCCTGGAAGTCGCCTTCCTGCAATGCACTGCACTTTCTGCCGCAGGGCTTAAGTCCATACAACCCTCCACTTCATTGATAATTGCCATAATTTTCAAGCTAGATGAGTTCTTGATTACATTAAAAGGGATGCCTGTGCTCAACTGGATGTTAGCTATTTTGCTTCCAAGGGTAATTAGTCATGGATTTAAATAGAAGGAAATAATTGATGTACACATAGAGCAGAAGCACTCCTCTGCCATTATGGTCTGAAAACTCATATTTATTTGTTCATTCTGTCTGAACTTGAAGTAGCTCTTCTGTTAGCACAGTAAATGGAGTAGGCTTTTTGACATAAGATTGTTCTGTGTCTTTTTAGAAGCTATTTTCTCATTTCTGGAAGAGTGGGTAAGAGCGAATTACTTGAATTTATTGTACTTGGAAAAGCAAACAAAAGGTAGTTTTCTGAAGACTTAAAATGTATTGCTGATATGGTGGTTTTCACATTGGTATAACGTGGTAAATGTATACTGAGATACACCTGCACATATATGCTTTAACAGAAACCTGTAGTTTGGAAGGGTTCCGATTCAGGACTGGAAGTAGTTTGTAAGGGTTCTGATTCAGGATTTCCGTCTGGGAGGTGCGAGACACACTGGTATCATCAGCCAGAGCCTCTTTGCTTTGTCTTCATAAGTCCTTTTCCTCCACTGACCTTGCAGTTCAGGTTTCCTGCCTTCCCTTCTCTTCTTCGAAGTGACCTGGTGCAGTTAGTTGTGTGATGACATCGTCACGAGGAGGAGCATCACCTGGCTGTCACAGCTCAGTCACCTTTTGGTCTCATTTCTATTTTATGCTTCCTTTGGGTCACTCCTCAAGTTATTCTGTTCCCTTGCAGCGCTTGCTAGGTGCAGCCTCTCATGACTCATGTTATTGCCATCTGTCCTTCAGGGAAGTCTTCTTGATTATCTTTCCAGTTCTGTGTCCACCTTTTCACCTAGCTTTCCGTGGTGAGTTCTTACAGGAAAGAAACATCCCACAGGATACAGACCAGTGTCATGTTGGTTGTTGGAGGATGCGGCGTCTTAGCTAGAGCAAAAAGTATCTGAAAAACTGGGCTAGGATACAGGAGCCAGGAGAGCTGAGCTAAAGGTCCCTCAAGGAAAGACAGGACCCAATCCAGGGCTCCCACATTCTGTGCAAGAGCCTGAGCCACCAGCCATGAAAGAATGGAAAACCCTTTTGTTTTCTGCTTCAGCTTATCAGATTTTGACTCAAATCCACAGATTTCTGGCTGACCTACACTGTATTTCTGCATAAGTTTTATGAGTAAGCTGTTGGGTGAAAAATGTTATCTGTGTGTAGATAGAAGTCATAGCATCAATTCCTACCATGCTCTCAATCTGACAAGAGTTACGTCTTGCTACTGTACGTAGGAATTCCCATTGCTGCATGTACAAATGCTAGTGAGCTACTTAAAAGCTCTCTTACAGGACTAGAGAAACGCCTTCTTGGAAACCTGTGCTGTCAGCTAAGCTGACAAAAGTTTTATTTAACGTGAGGCAGAACTAATATCCTTTAAAGAAAGCTGCCATGCCGTTAATTGTCACTCTGCTTTGTGTCAGATGCCTGCAAGAAGTGTGCTTGGTTCCTCCACAAACACAACGGCATCTTTCACTCTTAATGCATAATGCACTCCAGATGTTCCACCCTGTGAGAATTTCTTGCACACACTGCAATGCCAAGAGAAAAATAAAACTGTTCAACTTATTTAACCCAGATCTCAGACTGTCTGTCTGCATCATCTAACTCCATCAAGCTGATGGAGCACATGGAATGGATGGAAAACATGTGGTTCCTATAGACTCCTGCATTTCGTGTTGGTTAACAAATGTAGCGTTAGTTTACTCAAGGCCATAACAAGCATGAGCTTAAACCCAGTGTATTCATGGCAGGTTCTCTCTGTCTTTCCCATACCATACTATCAATATTCATGCTTTGCTACGCAGGCCCAGAGCCCTTGGAAAACTTTGCCAGTCTTCCTGTTTCTGCTCATACTATTAGCCTGAGGACTCTTTTACTTACCTTCTTTATAGGCCAGACAGAAATAATGCCTGCTGTGTTCCCTTGCTAACCTCGCAAAGGCTTCCTTAAACAGAGCGACATCAGAGCAGAACAGGTGCTCCGTTCTGTCCTCTTATAGGTCAGAGAAGAGGCCATCAAAGAAATTTCATGCTCCAGCTTAAGAAAGAAACTTTGCGGAAGATGCTACCTGGTTACCCATGCCCCATGTGTGCCTGTCGGTGCCATATGCATATGGGATTACATGTGGGTCTTTTGGCATATCCACCTCTGCACTGTGGCTTTCTGAGGTTCGTTAAGGCTGGAGGACACTGACATTCTCTAAGCCCTTTTCTGAAAGGTCTTACTTCCTTTGAGCTGTGCAAAAGATGCAGAACCAAAGCAGCAAGCAAGAACAATTATTAAACGTTGTTAATTAGGATGTGTGAAGATGGTCCCTCTCCCCTTTTCCTTTGAAGCATGAAAGCCCAGAGGGAGCCTTTATTAAAGTCAACAAAGAAGTCTCAAAGGAAAAAATTCCCTTCTTTAATGTGGTCACACACATCATCTCCCGCCTGGTGTGACCTGACATGTGAATGTGATTACAGGCTGTGTCGCATCGGGGCACAGGCACAGTGAGCCTCGAGCCACGGTGAGGAGAGGAGGGGGCAGAGTCCACATGGCTGGTCTCATACCAAGCCACTTGGATCCTCTTGCTGGTGATGCCAAAAATGGTGCATCTGGAGATTGCTTTTGATGGATCACGTATTTTTTGTTAACTACCTTTGGTTTAACACATTCTCTCTCCAAAGTGACCTTTGACAAAAGAAAGCTTCAGCTCCCAGGGGAGCAGCTGGATATCCATCCTGGATTTTCCTGCTGGAGGGGTGGACATTGCAACTTCTTTATTCACCAGATAACTTGTTTGTGTGATTGAAAACAATCCAGAGTCTCACAGCAACCTGATTATGGTGTGCTGATGTGCTTAGGAAAGTCCATCAGAAATACTGAAGATCCCACTGTACTTTTATTGGGAGTTGGGGTGGCAAACCTTGAGATTCAGGTCGGTTACGTGACAAGCAGTCACAGTACTACTTCCCACTCAAATTCTCAAACAGTGTCCATTTTATAGCCTTATATACTTTGCCGTCTTTAATCCCAAATGACAAAGACAGGATTTGAGAGGTGCTGCTTAAGGATTTTTTTTGCTTTCTTTCTAATCCTTCCCTTATAGGGAAAGGTGGGGTGTGGAGAGCTCTGATCCATGGGGTCAAAGATATCGGGGCCTTACACTGAAGCTGTATTTTCTGTTGGATGCAGGTGGTGAGGACAGGGCACAATATGTTGCGCTATACTTTTATTGCATGAAAATATGAGAAGGTGATGCCCTTTCCCCTTCTCTGAGCTGATTTGTGGGCTGGTGAGAGCAAATGCTTGATATGCTGTAGCTTCTCAGGGATATTTTTGGTAATCATGGAGATAAAACAGGGCGGGTCCGTTATAAAGTTCATGGAGTGGAGACCCTGTACCTGCATAAACTGTCCAGGAACATCACTGGTTGTTGCGATAAGATACGTTTTGTCCAAACAGAAACAGTGCAAAATATGCTATTCTTGTCCTGCTCGGTGCCATTCCTTTGGTTTGGTTTGACCATGTTTTTTCTAGAGAATTTCAAAAATACCAGGATTCCCCTCACTCCCTCTTGTTGTTAATTTAGAAATGGGGTAGCATCCTTACTGGGTTCTTCTATAGGTGACACGACCAACCACATTCCTCTCCATGTCCCAGAGCTAGGCTGTGAGCTTGGATTTTTCCAGCCAAAATTTTCCCTCTCTTTCTTTCTTCAAAAAAAAAAAAAAGCCATATGAAAACAAAACAATTTCCAAAGAGAAGCATCCTGCCGCTTTCTTCTGACATCCAGATAGCTTGGCGCGTTCATCGGATCTTCTGCCTTGACTGCCGGGCTGGTTGGCCACAACTGAAAGGAGGGGGATAAGCCAGCAGTCAGAGCCTGTATCTGTGAGCGATGTTGGTGGCAAGGAGAATTTGGCAGTGGGTTCCTCTCTTGCAGCCACTTTTTTCCCCAGCTGGAGGCTCCAATTGTTGGGCAATGGCACATGAGCCTCCCCCAGAGCCCGGCAGAGCCCCGCAGGAGCCAGCTCCGCGCTGTGAGCAGACAATGCAATTAGCTGGGTTTCACAATGTGCCGCTTTGGGTGACCTTTCCAGGGAAAATAATTAGAGGGAGACCATGTCTGCCATTGATAATTGGCTTCATTAGCTCTGAGGTTAATTTCAGGGATGTGCCCAGGAAGCAACAGAAGAGGCTCAGGGGAGGCTGTCCAGTTAATTGAGAAATAAAGAAGTGTGTCGGCTTTGTCCTTGTGCATGTGTTGCGGGGGATTTCATGGGGCAGCCTGGACTGATGGGCAGGTTGGACTCTTCTCCTGCCATCACAGCGATGGTGGGGTCAAACAGCCTCTCAGAGCAGGAAGTTTCCAACCCCCTGGTACAGACTTCCCTGACTAGTAGAGGATTTGCAACCCAGGGTCTGGTTCTGCAAAGACTCACTTGGTCGCCCAGGCTGTAAGCCAGAGGATAGTGCTGGCCTCGGCGTAGGCTTCTGTATCTCAGAGCTTGGGTGTTGCAAAAGGAACAGCCCTTTTGGGGACCTGTTCTTTCTGGTGGCACTGAGGATCCGGAGGACAGGAGCAGGACAAGCAGGAGGGGAAGCACCCTGGGCAGCAGAGCCACAAGCTCTCTCCATACTACATCTGGTCTGGCACCACAGACACAAGTGCTGCTTTCTGTCTGTCACCAGGGCTGTCCCCACATTGCCCTGAGGCTTCTCCATGGCACTATGTGCCTCTCTACAGGGGCAACTGGAGACTGAACCTTGCATTTCCCGCTGGGAAGGCAATGTTTCCTCATTGCATGTGCAACATCTCTGCCTTTGTGGAGTCTCTTTTCCTTTGTCCATCTGCTTTCGTCTCACCAAGGTAATTAGGTGCTTGGCCAACCAACAGCCCTGTTGTTTGCAGCCATGCCTTCTCCAGGCTGGAAGTGGTGGGAGCGTGAGGAATTAAGACAGAAGGGTGCTTTGCAAAATGGATTGGGATGAAACTGCCCTCCTAACCTGGCTGATCTCGGCATGCACCCACCACGCTCAGAGGGGCTGGTCAGTGCAGACCTACTTCAGACCCATGCCAGGAACAGACAGCTAAATAAAACCCCTCCTTCCCCCGCTCTCACCTGTTATTGCAATAAGCAAACTGTGGGCTGTTTTTTAGCTTTTTGGGAACTTTCAAAGCTTTTGCTTCCATTTGTAACTGAAACTGCACAGGCTTTGGCTTCTGCTTACTGGTGCTAAGCGGAAGCCAAACACCCACCACTTGATTGCACCTTGGCACCTAATGTTTCAGCCAGCACTTGTGTGTGCGATTTGGTGTGGGGTATGCTGAAACCAGGACTGGGGAGAGGCACAGCCTTGATCTGTTCCCTCACTGTTGCCTGCGGTTCTCATGTTAAAAACTTGTTATTGTCTTGTGGGACACGAAGGGGAGAGGGGAGCAGGGAGAGCAGAAACACCAACCCATGCACAGCTCTCAGTCCTAACACCTATGAGGAGGCCATAGCCAAAAAAATGGCAGCTCAAAGGGCAGCCCGGAGGTACATGCAGCATCTGAAGGGCACTTGAGGTACATTACATGTGTGGCACGTCTTTGTGCTATGAACTAAATGGATGAGAGTGTCAGATGTGGGTTTTCTCTCAATTTTTTGTTGAGAGCAACATCAGAGGGGAGCAAGAGGCCTTGGGTTTTTCAAGCAGGAGAGTTAAGCATAAAGAAAGCGGGAGAGGAGCACTTGGGAATACATTCCCACAGGGAGCAGTTGTTCAGGAAAGAGGTGACCAGGTCAAAGGAAAAGCACATAAACAACCCAGAGAGAGAATCTTCTTGGCTGCTGGTTTGTTTATATCTTGCAGGAAAGAGCTTAGCAAGCCGCGTGCATCTCTAGCTAGCTACAACACAAAGTTCCCATCCTTTCAAATGATAACGGAGGGAGAGGACTCACAGAAGTCACGTCTGTATTTCCTGTCCTGATTTTGGCATAAGGAAATACTGTAGGTTGTACCCTAATAAAATGATCAAAGATTTTTTTGTTTGCTTGGTTTCCCTTTCCTTGAGTGCACAATTCCCTGGGAAAGCTCTCTGCAATGTGGTGTGGATGGCAGAAAGGTGAGAAGTGTCTGAGACGTGTATGAAAGAAAGACCCTTCCTCTTGGCCTGAGTGAACCAGTGCTCAAGCATGGCCGAACTCGGAGAGGCTTTGTGTGGTAGGATTTAAAAATCCATCATCCCATAAAGACTAGGGCTTTTAGGGGAGCCAACAGGACCTGGACATAGATGTACCAGACCATCACAGTGGGTACTGGGCGTTTTTATGCTCTTGAGGTTTCAGGAAAATCCAACTCTGAATTTCCTGGTTTAGGAGCTGCTGTTTTGTGCCTAATCCTGAGTGTTAAAATCAGCTCTCAGCACTCTGCTTCTCCCTAGCCTGTCCTCTTCCAGCAGAAAATGCATCCACTGAGTGAAGGAGAATAAATTATACCTTGATGGTAGAAACATACTTTAAGAGTTATGTTGGATCATCTCCAGTCTCCAAATTTCTCATTTGTGTTTGGAGTCCAATTCTGCAACCTTCATTAGTGATTGCAACTAAGCTAGTCTATGTGATGTACTTCTCTGGACCCTTTGATGTGCACATTTTATGTGAGAATGTTAGTTCAGTTTAATACTCACTAGGATGTTCTTCCTGTTGTGAAAAGCATCACTGAAATTCAGCATGCTTCAGAGCAGCAAAGTCCTGCAAGGTTTATTTGAAAAGCCTGTGCTCAGTACCCAATGGGTGTAAATCCATCTAGCTCCGTGGAAGTTGAAGCAGCTGCACTGATTTCTGTGTGCTGGGTGTCCCACAATAATCTGGTTGCAGCTCATACCTCCATGATAAATATTCATAAAAGGTCTCAAAGCCATAAAAAAGTTGTTGCTTTCTATTCCGTGCTATAAGATCTTTTTTTTTCCCCCAAAGGTCTTAGTGAGGCACGCTCATTTGTTCATAAACTGGTCCCAGTTTTTGCAGCTGTGTTCCTGGTAAAGATTTTGCCTGGAGTTGAGACGATTTGCACCCAAAGGATTGGTTAATTATGGTTAATTTCTGCAGTTTGGAGGGTGGGTGGCTGGTGAGATCACATGGACTTGTTTCTGCTCCATGAATCAAAGCCTTAAAGCTAGAGTTGAAGGACCAAGGAAAAAAGTTAATAAGTAACAGGCTTCTAGGAAAGATCTTTAGAGAAATAAGTGTTTGGTCAAAGTTAAGGAGGTCTTGTGCTACTTCTGGACATTTTCACAACTACCTGAATGCTTTTTAATTATCATCTTGGATTGTGAAGAGGCAGAAAGCTACGCCAGCACTTTTATCTGTGATACTCTGTGAATCTGTTAAGTTTTTCTGCTAGCATTAGTGCAAGTATTAGTTTGTTTGCAATGAGTACTTTCAAACACTGTTTGAAAGTACTTCAAACAGTACACATAGTACAAAATTCTAAATAAATTAGAATTTATTTGTTCTAAATAACCCATTCATTTGCTTCCCCAGAATCACATCTTTAGCTTTATAACCTCTCCACACAGATACAGCCTTAAATCAACACTTGCCTTCTGGCTAGTGATATTTCTTTACCAGGAAAATATCTGGCAGCTCCTCCCCAGTGGATTTGAGAACTAGGCTGTACTGAAAACAAGATTGTACTTGGTCATTTCTTCCTATGCTGTCTTTAGAGCAAGCATAAAGCTCACTGCTCCTTTATCCATGTCATTTATGGATTTCCATAGTGCCAAAGGAGGCATGTAGCGTATTGCAAAGGCAGATTATCCAGAATAAATCATGTGGTGAGCGTTGCAGGTTTTCAGGCAACTTCAAATCTTGGGGAAGGTTTGAACCTGAAATGAGGTTTGATGGTGAAGGTGAAATGATCACTTGTAAATGGATTGAAATGCCTTCCATTTATTTGGAGAACTGTGAGGCTCGCTTAGCATACAGGAGCTCTTTGTTTGTCCTTCCCTGATCATGCCCAACACTTCCTTCACTTTCTCACTTCCCTCCCTTTTCTCCTTCCCTTCTGCCCCTTCCCTGGTAGTGAAATCTGTGAAATCAGTGACATTGTCCAAGGACGTGTTTTGAGGCAGAGTTGCTTGTTTCTCAGATCATGGGACACCCTTGGGTGCAGGGAGTTTGGAGTGGGCAGACACGGCCCTCGCCAGCCCACTGGTGTATTTTCACCAGCTATGTTCAGAGCCATCCGTTTAATCCACAAATCCCATCCCACTCAACTAGCCTTGCTTTGTGTCGATTTTCATTTCTGAGCAGAAGCAGGAAACCAGCCAGTGTGTGAAAACAAGAAATAATGAGAAGACCTGTCTGAGTCTTGAACTGAGGTTTGATTTGCACTGCAGTTTTGGGTCAGCTCTCTGGGATTTTGTTTCTAATTAACTTAGCAACAGGTGTTGGGTAAAGCACAACCTGTGTTTGCTGGGCAAGACCAGCTCAAGAGCTCTTGAGCAGAGTGGAGCTGGCATTTGTTGAGGGTGAGCTCACCTTCGCAACAGGATTTTACTGTGCTTGGCTGCAGCCTCAGAGAACCACCACAGTGCAAACACTCGCTAGGAGAAAACATCTGGAGACCAGAGCTATTGCTTGGTCCGTCTGCGGAGCATCTTGCGCAGAGAGGCCCCAATCCAGGCAAGAAGTGTGTAGCAATAATAACAAAAAGAAGCAAAGCAATTTTTGGCAAACACAGCTAATTGGCCCATCATTCTTCTGTTCCCTGATGATCTAACAGAGTTGTCTTCAAAATCCAGTGATTAAACCCCTTATGTAAATATTATTTTAGTTGTCTTTAAAATTACTTGCTCAAATGTCAAGAATGACATTAGTGTGAGAAAGGCTCTTCTTTCAATTACATTTCCTCTCTTCTTTTTCTGTCTCATAATTTTTTAGAGGCACCTGCGTGATTATTTTTTAGCACCTTTCTGCTTTGTCATCAGGTAATCTTGTTGCTAGTGCTGGGAGGGGTTCTCTTCTCTTCTTTAATCATCTTTAATGCCACTTTCTTTTTCCAAGCTCTGAGCTGGAAGGTTGTGAAACCTTGTCATAACTCCAGAGCTTTGCACTTTCCTTGCCCAATCTGACAGGCATGGTTGAGTAGTTAGCACCTGGCCCTGAGGGTCAGGGCACCTCGACCTATTTCTGGGTCTTTCCTGTATTTACTGTGTGACCCTGCATGAGTCACACTCTGAAAAATGTGACTGCAAATAGCAGTAATGAGAATTTCTTAATCCTCGACTTGGCTTTGTGTAGAAAGCTGGGTTACCTGCACTGTTGCTCTCAGTGAGACCTCCTGAATGTTGTACCTTGGACCCACACTGATGTCTGCTGTCCTGGGGTTAGCACAGGGGATGAATGCTGGCATGCAAAGCACAGCTGCTTGCTGGGGAGCATGTGGCACCTCCACTACCTGCTGGTGAGTATCTTACCAGCATGTGTTTAGCGGACGCTTTTGAAGGACTCACTGCTGGCTTTCATCCATTCCTGTTGAAGACAGTGGGAAATATGTAGGGGTTGACCTCAGATTCCCCAAGCCATCCCTTGCCATTGACCCAAACCCATCCCTTTTTTTGTGGAGAAGTGGAAAGTTTCCAGCATTCAGTAGGGTTGAAGTTCTCCATCATGTCATTGCGGGGGCTGTCAGGTTTGTCTGACTGGTGTCTAAGCCCTTTCCCCCAGATCAGCACTTACTGCCAAGGATCCCGCACCAGCAACACATCATTTCTGCCTAGCCTGCATACAAGCTAAATATGAGCCTCACAAATACCAATAGAACTGGAGATACCTTTAATTTCTCCTGATTGTGTCCCCCACCCTCCTCGTCCCACAGAAACATTGCTATTCCTTGTAATGATGTTACTTTCCACAGGAAAATAAGCAATTCACAGTCACACAAAGACAGTCTTGGCTCCTCGGAGCTCCCTATGCAAGAATAATTTCTGCCCCAGAAGGTCTTTTCAGAAAGTAGTAGATGGGTCCTTGCATCTGGTGGGGTTTCTTTGAGGAAGGCTATGATAACCTCCTTCAGCTTTCCAGTGCTCAAGGAACCTGCTAAATGTGCCCACATGTTGAGCGGGTAATGTTGAAGGTGACCTGGTTTGACAGCACCCACCATGAACCAAAGCCTGTGGCTGCCCACCAGTCGTATTTGGTCGGTGCTGCTGGTGAGGGAGGGATTGCAAGAAAGGAACATTAATCTTCTGCCTGCAGCTTTGGGTGGCATTAAGAAAGCCTAAACCTAAAAAAAAAAACTTAGCGAAACTTGCACAGTGTTTTATGCAAGCCTCAGCTGCTCCACCACGGTTGTGAGAGAGCCTCTGATGGTGGCATGGGCTTTCCCCAACGGCTCTTCTCATCAGCCACTGAATGTTGTGAGAAAATGGATGTCAAGGGCCTTCCCCATAGACAATTTCGTTTTCCACCATAGTCACACGATAAAATGCTTGTCAGGCCAGGTTGCATGCAGTGACCGTAACAGTAAAAGGCTGTCATTTGAAGAAGTACCTGAAACTCTTAAGTATATTACAGGAGGAGCAAATGAAACAGAGGATGTGGAGGATGTAGAAGGCCCACAGGGTCAGTCATCTTGTAAAACACCTGGAAAAGTTGTCTTCATTTTATGAAACGTCTGCTTTTGCAATATGACCCATGGTTATTTAGCAAGTCAGCAGATGCAGAATTTCATGCTCTCGTCTCCTTTGTACACAATATATGAACAGTCTATACAAGTGGTTTGTTTCCATCCTCCCATCGTTGTTCATTGCCATATACTGGTGCACAGGGGCATTCAGACAAAGCAATTGAAGTTTATCTAATTTCTAGTAAAGGCTCTCAGGTAAAAGGCTCTCAGCCCTTTGGAGGTGTTGAAGGCCGTGTTGTTTTCCCACTCCCTGCAAAGCAGCAGTGCTTCCTGCAGCCCCACTTCATCTCAGGGGTCTCCTCCAGCTCAGGCTGGGATTAAGGCTGTGACGAGGGGAGGGAGAGCAATTTAATGTAAGGATGGAGGAAACTGCTGCGTTTTAGCTGTGAGCTTATGGATGCATTGGGTTTCCTAGGTGCTAACCAGGCAGCCTTCCTCACCTCTGTGATGTGCCTGGCCAAAATGGGGACACACTAGTGTGGGGAGGAGATGAGAGGAGGTGAAGCTGGAGGAGTGCTGCCTGCTCCTGCTCATTGCATTTCTCATTAGCAGGAACAAGGGGGTCTAGGAGCCCCATTCCTGGCTCAGTTCCCAAAAAACACCTGGGGAGGGCTTGTTTGTACTTAATAAAATCCAGGAACAAAAAAAATCAGAACCAGTCCCCAGTCAGCCCGAAAGGCAGGCAGATGAATATAAACCAGTAAAGCATGGGCTGGACACCAGCAGCGTGGTGGGTCTTGCATGACAGCATGGAGATTGTGTCATGGAGCCGAAGAAAGGGGCACATTGCAGGTAGTTGTGGGGACCCAGGATGGTGGCAGAGCTCCACTGAGGGCCAGAGAAGGTTGTACGAGGCTTCTTGGGAGAAATGACGACACTGGGGAGATTCAACAATGCTGGTGAATTTTCCCCCATATCGCAAGAACAAGAGGCAGAGCAGAAGATGGGGAGGAGATAACTGTGTTTCTTCTGGCAGGACAGTCTGAAGCTGTGAGATAAAGTGCAAGGACTGTTTTGTCTGTGCCTGCATGCTTTTTGCTTCTTGTGTCTCCCAGTGCCTCTTGCCTTGGGTCCTTCCTCTTCATCGCCCCCGCGTTGCTGCGTTTTGGAGGAGGAGGAGCGGGGGACTGCTCTCTGGTTCTGGTGCATGTAGGGCAAGGCGCTGCCAGGCTTAGAAGTGCCTCTTCTGAAGAGCTTTTTCCTTTGGGGAGATAGTTCCAACACTAGGAATTTCAAGTATTTCCCCATCTCCCTGCTGCTTTGCTGCATGATGCTTGTTGCTAGATGGCATTTTGGAGATGTGTTGCATCTCTGAAAACAACGTGACCTTGTACAATCTCGAGCGTCCAAATGGGATGTTTGCTGCTGGATTTTCTGCTTAAACATTGTGTTTTCTGGGTGAAAGAGCCATGAGATCAGGCTGTGAGGCAGCTATGGTTAACTATAGCTACTCCAAAGGTTTCTGCTTTCCTTGGGAAATGAGATGGGACCTCTCCCTACATACAAGCCAACTTTTAGGACACATTAGGAGTAAATGGCTGTTAGATGGATGGAGTGAGCTGGGGAAACAAAGCCAGTGCAATTAGTTCGTGTATAGCTGGAGGGAATTAGTTAATTCAAGCTTTGATTCTGTCCTTTGAGAAGAAAACAAATGAGAAGACGTGTCCCTAGAGATGAGTTGTCTTAATCATTGGCTTGACGTTCCTGTTCTTTTGTTAGACAACTTTTATCAGCAGAGATTTGGGTACGTCTGAGGGTACCAGACAGGCACGGTGTTAGTCCTGCAGAAAAAGTCATGGCATCTTAGGTCATGTCTCAGAAATTTTCCAGCAAAACTACACTAGTGTAATGAAACCTCCGTATTTGGGGCAGCCCCAGCGTGTGGATGCATTGCTTACTCTGGGGTAGGAGTGATGCTACATGATTATACTGCTCTAACCCAGTGGTATCATTATATTGGGACACTTGTGACAGTAAATTTATGGAGGTGGATGTGCCAGTAGGCATATTGTGACTTCAATCACAGTATTTGCTGAAGACAGCGTACATTTTTCCCCCCTATGTATATATATATTTAAGTAGGCAGTAATTTTGCAGTGTTGCTCACATCAGCCCACCAGTCCTACCTACCTCATCAGTAAATGAGCATGACAGGTTCAGCTTGGGGAGAACTAGTCGGTGCCTCTGCCCATTGTTCACCCACAGTGTTGGAGATGGTCATGGGGAGCCTGTCTCCGAGGTGGGTGTCAGACATGGGACGTTTCAGCCATTCCTTTGGATCTGTGGTCAGCAGCAGTGGCTCAGCCGCGAAGGGCTGCTCTTCTCTGAATTAGAAAGCAAGTCCTTGCTCTGGCTAATCCTACAGATCTCAATGTGCGTTTTAGCTAAGCTCATGGTGGCACGGATTTTTACCTGAGGAGGAACGTCGCACGTAAAAGTAATAAATACAGAAGCCACATCCAGCTGGACGGGCGCCAACTGTAGAGCGGTTTTAATCTGCTCGTACCGGGGACAATCCCAGCGTAGGGATTTTCTTAGTCCTTTCCCACAGTCCGCCAGCTCAAAATAGAGGTGAGGAGCCCTGCTTGCACTTTTATTAGGAAAAGGTGGTATTTGGAGGGGCTGGGAAGCAAGGTGTGAGAGGCAATTACACACCCCGAGTTTGGAGGCCGGTCGTGACTTTTATGATCTCATTTCCTCATCCACACACAAACGCTTGGCCAAAGCCCAATCTCTGCAAATGAGCTTTGGTCACTGCTGGTTTTAATTAGCAGGAACAGTCCTGTGCAGTGTTCCCAATAAGCCAATGACAAAGTATCAGTCTCGGTCTCTGGCAGTTTTCTCTTCTTCATCCTGCCAGAGGGCTTTTTCTGAGCCCCAAATCAGCCCCTTGATCTCTGCTTCCAGGAAACCTTTATAAAATTCAGACCAGATTCTTGAGTAAGAACCAAATGTTTCAGACAGGAATATTTCTTTTTTTCCTTTTTTTTCCATTTTATTTTTGGAAGGGGTGAATGGAGGATGATTAATGCTGAACAGAATCTGAACAGATGATATTTTTGGTGGCATATTTAGCATTTATCTGAGAAGGCTCCAATGGGCACTGCGTTGCTGTTGTTTTCTTGAAACATCAGTCAGGCCAATGTGTTTAAACAGGTTCAACTGTTACCTTCTTTCCTCATGTTTCACAAGTACAACCAGTGAGTCATGTGCGATAATATTTATTTGTATTACAGCACAGCAGTGACGACCCGTTGTAGGAGGCACTGCAGAAAGCCCAGCAAGCAAAAGGCTTTGCTTTTAAAGAGCATCTTCAGCGAAATGCCCAAAGAGCTGGCTAAAATTGCCAAGCCCCTTTTCAGGCAGCAGGGATGGAGGTGGCCGCCCTCCTATGGCAAGCGCCATTGCACCATGCTGACATGACTCCTCATGGGGCACGGTGGCCTTGTTGGTCATGCCAAAGAGTGAGCTGAGCTCCTCTGAGGCAAAGGACAGCAAAGGACAACCTGCTGCCGCTCAGTGAGACCTCCCGCAGTGGAGCCGCAGCAGACTCACTGGTTGGAGCTCTGCCGGGGTGCCCCAGGGGGGTCACGCACATGGGGGCTCCCATCCCGTGCCATACAGCTGGGTGAGTGAAGGAAGCCTGACGTACCCGCCGGTCTCTACCCTCATTAAAGAAAGTCCCCCAGTGCATGGCACTGAGGGAGGGGAATGTTCTAGCGTCTGTTCATCTGTGCTCTCTGACTGATGCAGCGTGTAGATCATCGTGCGTCTCCCTGACCCAGCGCCTGGTGTGACTGCCGAAAGATGCTCTTTTGCCTTAAAGACGGTCTCTCTCTAGGCCTTAGTTAACTTCCTGATTAATGCAGCAGCATTAATTATTCATCAAACCACCAATGAGGCCATTAAGTTTTTCTTCCTTTGAAGATACTGGTACCTAGGCTGCAGATCGAATTGCAGGCATGCAAAGTGAGGAAGACTCTTCACCCACTGCTTTCGTACTATGCCTGAAAAGCCTCTCTTTTATGGAGGTGTCAATAGCAATTTCATTCTCTTTTCAAAGGAACAAGTGCCTTTAACCATTTAAACCCACTTAAATGAACGGCTTTTGTGCTTCGATTAAGGACACAATGCAGAGAAAAACGGGCCTGGCTGGCTGCAGAGTCTCCCATTGGGGAAGGTCCAGCCTGCAGCCAGAGGGGTCATGGGTGCTGCTCTGCCCTCCTGACCCGCCGACCTCTCCCAGCTGGGACAAACCCATCCCTACTGGGCCGAGGGTGGAAGCAGAGCTGCATGGGCAAGATTTGCCATCTTAAGGCTGCACTTTGGGACACAGCTATGGAGCAATGCCTCCCACCTACAGATGACACCCTGCCCTGTCCCACCAGCCACGTCCATAAGCCCCCACATTGCTCCGGGAGGGCTGAGCAGCCAGTGTCTGACTTGGTATCTCAGGAGGCATTTGCCCTCTGCCTTGCTTTGCTCCACTGGTTTTGTCCTGTGCAAAACTGATCGTGACAATGGCCTTCTGCAGCCCACAGGGGTCACCTTGCTGCAGAGCTTGAGCCCCTGCCCAGGCGTGGTGGTTTTCTTTGTTGTTCAAAATGCTCCAAGAGCTCCAGGCTAAGTGCATGACAGCAGCATTAATAAATAACAAAAGACATCAATAGTTCTGGGGGATTTTATAGCCACTCCTATCTCAAGATCTCAAAACATTTCACAAATGTTAATTTATGGAGCCTCACAGATGCTCTTGCCAGACTCTTTGAGAGTGGAAAACAGAGTCAGGACATGCAGGAGAGCAGGAACCAGATTGCGACCCCTCTGCCCCCCTGGCCTCCCAGGTAATGAACCCTTTGAGCTGCAGCTCTGAGCAGTCTGCATTTGTACAAGCATCCAGGGATGCTGTTTTTGCTCCCTGATTTTGAGCACCATTTTGGTTGGATAGAAAAGAAAATGAGGAGTCTAATTGCACAAGTTGAAAGTGTTTCCAGTGACCCTTGCTATAAATAGCCCAGAAGAGTGGTGGTGATACCCACCTAGTAAGCACTGGCCTGCTTATGTGCTGTGAACCATGTCTTTGAGGGAACAAGATATTGTTGTCATAGAAGAGTATTATTTTGACACTAAAATGCAATAGGATTGAGTGATAAGGGAAGGAGATTGTCTGGACCAGACAATCTTGCTCTCCAGGTAGAGTTAAGCAAGCTTAATGATTAAAGGAGGACTTTTAATGAGGGCTGAGGCTGGTTTGCTTTCACAGTTCTTTGTTAGGGTCTGTATTAAACCTGGTCTCAATTAGCTCATGGCCACAGTGAACTCAATGAGGCTTTGCTGGGCAGGCTGAAGCACCACAACAGAGCTGTAAGAAAGCCTGGAGGAAGACACACCGTCTTCCTTTCTACATGCTTGCAAAGTGTTTACTTGCTCACCAGATCGAAATGTGTTTCTTGTGCCATTGCAGTGGCCTCAGCTGGCTTGGTGCTCAGCTTGGTCTGAACAGCGAAGAAAATGGCAGCAACAAAATAGAGTAAGAAGAAGAAAGTCGCCTTGCCTCTTTCTTTCAAGGCAGGGAATAAAGTCCTGCAGAACAGCAGTATTAGCAGAAAAGGGCTGAGATCTGAGCGGAGAAACCTTAGAGGGTCTGGTACAGGAGCAGCTTTGGGGGTGTGTGTGTTGCTGTATGGTCAGCGCTTATGGAGAGTGAAGCAAATTCTTTGCATTTCCTAAATATACTCAGTTCAAGCATACCTGATCTCCAGGGAATCACACTGTGCCGTGACTGGTGTGGCTGCTCAGTGCCGGGGCTGAGCTGAGCGAAAAGGAAGGATTGTGGCAGAAAAAAGGGATCAGTGACGTTTATTTCTGTTTGCCCCATCTAAAGTGACTCCTCTAGTCTTGGCACAAGGTGGCAGAGAAGAGAAGGGATAAAGCAAGGCTCAAAAGGTATCTTTCTCGCTGAGCTGTGCTCGGTTAGCCCCGCTCTGATTGCTCTCCAGGACAGATTGTCTGTGTTGGCAGTCTCTAGTGAGGAAGATCACATCACCTAGGTGAAGCCTTTCTCACTCACAGAAGATTTAGTTGTTCTTGGACCAAAGGCCAAAAAAACCCCATGGAAACCTAGATCCTCTTTCTGTTTCCAGCAGCGAGGAGGGGAGAGAGAGGTTTCCACTGCAGCAGCCGAGTACGTGACAACATGACAGTCTGTGGTGCTTCCCAGGGCTGCCTGACTGCCACACTAGGAGATCATCTAGCACTAAATTGCACCCATTAAAGATCACAAAAAAAAGTAAGGGGATTAAAAGTTGTGTAAAACAGGCAATGTGATGGTTAGTACTGTATCAGAAGATGAAAAAATTTCCTTAAGAAACACAGGAATGCAGTATCTGCATTTGTCTACCAGGCTGCATAGTAGCGAATCTGGTTCAGGAGTGATGTTGGAGGCAGTTTCTGAACCATGTCAAGATGTTCCCTATCTAATACCAGCCCAAAGTGGCTACAGCTAGTGCTGAAGGATTATGTTCCTCTACAAAAAGGCTTCCCAAGTCCCTGTGTACTAGGAGCAAAGGAGAATCTAGCTGGCTTGGTTTTTTTTCATTAGCCTCAATTTTATTTTGACCCCCTATGGTTAAAGTGTGTAGAGCAGCAAGTTCCCTCTGGTGATGCTGAAGGCTGCAAATCCCAAGATCTCGTGCTGCTGTGAGCCACAGATGCGCTGCTGCTTCTGGGTTTCTAACAGGTTGTTTGAAAATCTGGAGAAGGTACAGCACAGAGCTGCAGAAAGAGAGGTGACAGCTGGAGAAAACAGGCATCGAGGGTGAGAGACCTGTTTAGTGAGGCAAAGAGAAGTGAGAAGCTATTTCAGTTCTGTGCCCACGTACTTTCACAGAGAGAAAATGCCAGATACAAAAGAGTTCCTTAATCTCAGGAGGTAATTCAGTGTGAGCATCACTGGCTGGTAAAACAAAGCAAAGAAAGTTCAACAGGGCTTGTGTTTTTGGCAGCAGGGACAGCGAGCCTTGGGGACAAATCACCCCCAGCAGAGGCTGCTTTGTCTCAAACACTGTAATAGTCTCTCTTTTGAGATAGGCCATAATCAACACAAGCCATTAATCTTAATACTGGGGTAATTAAGCTTAATACAGGGTAACTAGTGAAAATGAATAGTCTGGGATGTATGGGAAGTCAGATGGGATAATTCTTCCTGGCCTTCCAGTATATAAACAAGCTTTGTAGTCCTAACACAAGCCCCAGAGGCTCACTGTGTTTTACTGTGAAAAGACGCAGTTTCCATTAACAACCAGATACCTTTCCAGGCTGTTTTCACAGAAGCTGGAGGATGTGCTGGGGTAGAAATGGCACTGGGGCTTTTTAAAGTGTTGGCTCTTTAAAAAATCTGCTCCTGCTTTCCTTTCTGCACCCAGAAGTCTGCAGGGCGCAAAGAGGTCGGGTCCAAAGGTGTAGAAAGGGGCTGCCCAAAAGTATCCGTTTGATGCACATCTCGGTGAATATTTACAGAGGTGCCTGTGTGGGGAGCGGTGGGCACGGGCAGTGCTGTACGCGTGCTCAGCGATTGCCACCAGATGAAAGGTCAGCCAGGCTGCTGCCGTTACAGCATGCGGAAAGATGCCTTTAGCGGAGGTGTCCCATGAGCAGGGATGGAGGCAGCGCTGGGGGCAGAGGATGGGAGCAGTCAGTCTCCACAGTGTAAATGTCACTGCCCATCGCCTCTCTCCTGTGCCCCTGCACACCTAGCCCTCCGCAGCACCGTGGTGAAAACTGCTTGGCATTATCAAGAGAAATACATTTCTTTCTCTCTACTTTCTGTTTTGTGACTGTGGTGTTTCTGGTTTTATAACCACATATATACTTTATTAAATTTTTTTGCATCACCATTAGTTTCAGCCACATTAAGTCCTATTGGGCAACAGAAGGGACAAAATGTGACTCCACTGTTCTCCCCAGATCTGGAGCAAATACAGCGGGGTGGTAGTTCAGACTTGGCTTCTCATCTGAAAGCCAGAGCTGCGTTTCTAACAATACAGCACCCACCCAGCATGAAATTGTAATGGATCATGCTTTGCCCTAGGTCCTTGGCTTATCCTTGGTTGACACTGAATTAAAGGACATGATGTGTGGGACTCAGTAAATCCCTAACCTGCTGTCCCAGAGACAAGTATTACCAGCTGTACCACGCTGACACACGAGATTAGTGGAAGAGGTGCCCTCAATGCCACAGGCAGAAATGGGTCAGCTTGGATTTGGAAAGCTCTCTACTTGAAGTGAGTAGCAACACAGCCTGTAGAAATAAAAGGCCAAAAATGCTGTATTTTCTGCCTTGGAGCCCCGCTGAGATCCACAGGCAGCGAGTCCTAAGCGGCTGAACACGACCATTCGTGTGGCAGGTATTAGCTTTGTGAATGGCATTTTACTAGAAATTAGGTAAAGAAATTAGGAAACAGTCCAGCTTAGGAGCTGCACCCTTAGCAAGTATTAATCTCCTTGCTACCACCGAAGTCCCTAAATTTATATTAACGTACATCAGCCAAGAATTTGATAACTAAGGGCCTTATTGTGAACTTTTCAAATACAATCCAGGTGTCCCCACTGCTTCTAATAACTGTGTGCAGCAGCAATGCAAATCTCATATCTGTTCCTGTTTCCCTCTTCCCCTTGCCCTAATCAAATCCTTTATTCATGCTTTTTCTGACATACTAGGTTTTCTGGCTTGGTTCAGCAATGACTAAGTAGCTGTACAGTAACAAAACAATGCTGTCTTTGTTCTGGAAAAGTGGAGAAATGAAGATGTATAATCTTGAAATAAGGAAGCTCACAAGTGAGAAGGAAGCCAGGCACACGCACTGTTGTACTCTGGCATGAGCTGGGTTGAATTTACCAATGCTGCTTAGAAAGAGAGCAAAGAAAGAAAACAAACTCACAAACTCATTCGTTGTTTTGTTTTACTGCCTCTCAAATGACCTAATGCCCATCAGAGCTGAGGTGTTTCTGTGGTTAAACTGATGATACTCATCTGCCTTATTTTCTCCATTTCACTCTCCCACTGTCTGTTCACTCTCCCATGCTGCACATGCTTATCCTGCTAGTCAGGGTCACAAGGAGCCCTGATCAATTTCTTCCTCCTACGTAGCATCACGACCTCAATTGGTATTTTGGACAGCAAATCATCCCCAAAGCTGTGCTTCGCTTAGGACAACCTACTATGCTGCTTCTGTCGTGTGGGCCTCTCCAAAACCAGCCCAGTTGAGCAGTATGTGCATGCTGTAAGGATGTATCTCTTAACTGTATCTCTTCCTGAGTGTTTTTCAGTAAAGCCTATTAATTTACCATGCTTGTAGAAAGCAAAATTGAAATATAAAGTGTTATCCCTCCTGCATGAATCCTCGGGGCAGGATGGTGTAGCCTATGCACTTTCCATGGGGCTTTGGATGCCCCCAATCTGCCTGTATGTCTGGGCTGGCCACTGTATCTCTGGGAGCATTCGAGGAGGGAGAGATAGTCTGCCACAAAAGCATCATCGCTGCAAGGTGCAGATGGGCTGGAGTAGGCATGTACATACGAGTTGGGGACAAACCTCAGCTCCTTCTTTGAGCTGGTGGAGCCAAGTGTCAAGCTGGGGAGTTGGGGGAGCAAAGCTCTGTTTTACTTGCCGGTAACCTTGCAAAGTCTGCACAGACATTCAAGGCATGCAGCGGGCAGGAAAGGGGAATGCAGAACAGGTGGAAACCAGATGTGAGCATGCTTCATTTGAAAGTTTGTGCACAGACCTGTGGAGTATTGCTTTCTCTGTTCTTTTGAGTCCACCTCATGAACTATTCCACAGCATGTGTGCTAGGCGTATGATTAATTCCCTTGGGAAATTTGGCTTCCCTGACCATCTGACAGTATGCGTAGTCTGCTCCGTGTCCAGTTGTGATTCTGTCCTGGCAGGGTTTGCTCTACCACAGCTGTGTGCTCTAGGTCTGGCTCTGAAAGGGGGAAAGGTCTGCCTTCACAGAGAGCCCTGGAGCCCCCTCTCCTAGGGAGAAACACCTGAGTTGGCTATAGGGCAGTGAACCTTGTGGGCAAGGGAGGCAGGGCCAGCCTGAAGGGGAACCTGACTGCCCAAGAAACCAGCTGGAGGCTCCTCAGAGGAGCTGAAAGTGGGTGCAGAGCCAGGTCACAGAGCTAGTGGGAAGAAAGAGGCACCTGGAGCAGAGTATATTGAGTTCACAGCAGTCTGGAAGGCTCAGTCAAACCAAGCCTAAAAGAAAGGACTTGTCTTTCAAGGCAAGAGTGGGAGCAGAGTTTGTTTTAATCCTTTTTTGAGTAGTTTTAACCTTTTTACTGTAGTTCTTTATTCCACGAGTTCATTGCTCAGGTAGGTGCTGGAGTAGGAGGTAGTCATGGCAGCTGCTGGTGGCACGCTTACACTGAGGGAGGCCATGGGTAGATTCACCTCAAAGCTCTTGAGCCTTTGAAAACCCATTGCCAGATTTATCCCTTCAGCCAGTTCCTACGGCCTTCTCTGGCCAGCCAGGACTGGTTGCATCAGTACCAAGCCAGTACAACTTCTTGGCCCAACAAGTGACCCCAGTGGGAAGCCGGCTCTGTTGGACTGGAAGTGTGCAGTGTCCCAGCAGTGCTTTCCAGACTGAGTCCCCAGGTTCTCAGCCTGGAGGGATGTGTTGCTGTAGTGAATCCTGTTTCCCAGATTTTCCTTCCTTGGTGGGAGCCTCATGAAACATGGGGCCACCTTCTGCTCTTTCCCATGTCTTCAGGGTCCTTTGGGTACTGTGGGCCTGCTTTCTCGACCAGGGTGGTTTCCCTGTGTGTTCCCCATGGGAAGAGCCATCAGTGCGGTCGTGACGCTGGAATTCATTATGAGACAACTGTGACGACTGCAGGAAATAAACAGTGGGAGCAGATGGGCTTCCAGAGACCAGAAATCCCGTTTCTCTATGAACATCCTCAATAATTAGACACACGCAAAAACAAAGGAAGGAAGAAAAAAATGCCAAAGGCTTGGGCAGTCTGTAGGCAGAATTGCCTTAACACATGAGTGAGCCTTTTCCGGTGGCTGCAGCGTGGTGTGGACCTGCAGAAGCTGTACATGAATCACCTGATAAGCTCTTTGCTTCATTTTGCTGTTACTCATTGAGCTGTTGCATGAAGATTTCCACACCGCCACCCCAAAGCATGGATGTCTTTCAGGGCTTAGCGTTTCATCGGCTCAGTACTGTGACCCAGTTACCTGATTTAACAGGGACGTTTTGTTCTCTTTTAAGGGCACTGTTGTGAAAATATTCTCTTTGCTTCTTTGATATTGAGGCAGTGACTAAGCCCCATTCTCATTCCCCCATCCCACCTTGCCCAATCTGTAAATCCTGTTGTTCTGCACTGAAATGCCTTGGCTGCAGCAAAAATGATGTCCTTAAATATATGGTACTTAGCAATACGCAGATGGGAGAACTTGAGAGGGCTGTGTAGAAGCAATGGTCATCTGAGGCATTAGGTATTGCTTGCAGCAACCCCTCTTGGTTTCTAATCCTTGGACAATCTGGCCATCTTGTGCCAAAGGGGCTGCGGATTTGTTGACTGTCCTCCAGCTAAGGTCCTTACTCAGTCCAGAATAGCTGCTGCTCTTCCCTGGGGTTAATGCATGGCGGTTATGCTGGCCCGAGGGAGAAGCCCAGCATGGGCTGCTCTTGAAGATCAGAAGCTTTGGATCAGCACCAGCACAATTAGGGCTACAGTCAGGAGGAGAGCAGCAAAAGCTGGTGTGGTTTGTGCTCCACTAGACCGAGCTGGTGTCTTAGGAGAAGAGAGATCTCAGATGGTCCTGAGAGATCTCAAATGGGATGTAGGGGCTCACAGTGGTAGAGGAGGAAGATGCTAGATCAAGGTGCGGGATACAGATTGGACAAGTGCCTGTAAATAATGAGATCCAACTGCTCAGAGTAAACTATTTAGGAGGCAGGTGGTTATGGCTGGTCAGGAAGTTTTTCCAGCCAGTTTTGATTTTTTTTTTTTTAGAAGCAATATTAGAATTTGATACATAAATAATTTCCACAGTAAGTTTTGTATTTTCCACAGCAATTTTGAGTTGTGCTGGAAAATTAGAAACTAAAAACCTAAAACCTATTTTATTTTTTTTTATTTTGTATCAAAGGCCTGAACATTCCTGGGATGGGGAGTCAATTTTCCAACCACTTCTACTGAAACTGGTGGTAATTTGCTGATTTCCTGGAGGTGGCATTTGATGTTTCCCATGAGGGCTGAGACATACAGTGACACCCTGCCTTGATTTGAGAGTGTCCTGCCCCAGGTTTGCTCCCTGAGCAGTGGCAGATTGCCCTAAAACCCCTTGAAATGTGCTCTAGCCACCACTCAGCCACAAACTCACATACGGTCCTTTAAATTGCCAGCGCAAATGAGAGTTGGTTTAGACGATTCCTTGTCTGTAGCGATAAATGGAAATGTAGAGCTCCAAAATATGCAAAGATGCAAAATAATCCTGGCAGGGGGTAGTTAATCAGGCATTAAAACCCAGGACTGAGTCCAAGCAGAGATTAGACAGTTGCTCTTTAATCAAAGCAATTGAGCTCATGTGTGACTGCTAATAACACTGCTTTTCAACCTGGAATTGGAGTTAGAAAAGCAACATTTTCCTGTAATTCTATGAATATTACTAGTATTTGTGCAATGATCTGGAAGCGTTCTCTTTAACTGTGGTCAGCGATCAGGTGCCGTCAACCGCCCGTTCCTGCTAGAGCAGAAGCAGAATAGAAAGAGGTCCTGTCTGGCGTGGTCCATTGCATTGCAGAAATCATGGTGAACCATTGCTTCTGAAAGTTAACAGCTTGCCAGGGCTTGCTACCGAAATCCCGCTGTGCTGGTCAGTGTGAGGACAATGCTCTCGCTGCCTTGGCCTTGGCTGACAAGCTCTGGCAGCAGCCAGGTGCATGAGCCTGGAAGCTGCAATGTCCAAGTGATTTGGTTGTGCATGATGCCCAGGCTTCGCTGTGCTCACGCCTGGTCAATGATTTGGTGCTTTGGTGTGTAGGCTGGGGTTCAGTCCCAGAAAGCCTGTCCCTCACCCTCCAGGCTGTGGATCATGCTTGATGTACACTCTGAGGCTTCATCACAAAATATGGGTGTTGCTATTGTGTGGCTTTAGCCTTCAGGCACAGCAAAGGGCTTGGCAGACCAAAAGGACCAAAACCACCTTGGAAGTGTTGGTACTAAATACACATCAGTCCCAGCAGCTGCCCCCTGCTGCATAATGGAGCTGTGCAGATGTGAGAACGTGGGATTAGCAGGGCCCTGAGCTCCTCGCTGTCAGGGTTTAAAGATGGATTTGAGCTGCACATCAGCCAGGAGCGGCTCAAGCATAGGGCAGCTGCCTTTGCGGCTGGTGTTGGAGCGAGTCCAGAGGAGGGTGTCCAAACTGGTGAAGGGTCTGGAGGGTATGACCTACGAGGAATGGCTGAGGGAGCTGGGGTTGTTTAGCCTGGAGAAGAGGAGGCTCAGAGGTGACCTTATTGCAGTCTACAACTACCTGAAGGGAGGTTGTAGTGGAGTGGGAGCTGGCCTCTTCTCCCAGGCAACTAGCAATAGGACAAGAGGACACAGCTTCAAGCTTCACCAGGGGAGGTTCAGGTTGGACATTAGGAAGAATTTCTTCTCAGAAAGGGTCATTGGACATTGGAAGGGGCTGCCCAGGGAGGTGGTGGAGTCACCATCTCTGGATGTGTTTAAGAAAAGATTGGACATGGCACTTAGTGCCATGGTCTAGTTGACCGGGTGGTGTCAGGGCAATGGTTGGACTCGATGATCCCAGAGGTCTCTTCCAACCTGATTGATTCTGTGATTCTGTGGTACTTGGCTTCTCCTTGCTCTCCTGTGCTGAATGCCAACTAGTTTCACTCCTCACCGGGCAGCCTCTCTGCACGAGTACCTCTTTTTTCAGTTCTGGCAAGGTCTCAGCTCGCCAAGCAGAGCTGGTGATTACTGGATCTTGCTGGACCTTCATGAACACTTACTCAAGCAAAACTGTTAATGGCACTGGAAAGGTTGCCAGATCTGCAAGAAGTGTCACTAGGTTTGCACCTTCAATTCCACGTGGTCACTGAGACAATTACAGCCTGGACTATTTGGTCCTTCCTAGCACATGGACAGGGTGGGTTGTTACCAGCCAAGCAGAGGTGGCAGTAGTTGTTGATTTTATTTTGCGTCAGTTTTCAAAGGTTTTGTAGCTTTTTTTTGTTCTGGGTGTAATAGCAGGTCAGTCAGTCACAGATTGGCTTTGTTTCTCTGTGGTCTTGAAAACCTTCCTGTCAAAGCCTGGTTGCAATCTATGCTTTTTGACTTCAAACCATTATATTTCCATGACAATCCATTTGAGCAATGGTGTTTGACTGAGCTTTGCCCATCGGTTGCTCCACGATGCTTCAAGGAATGCAGATATAGAGCAACTCCATTCGTTTCTTCGAGGGCTTTTGGCTGGCAGTGACGGCTGGCTGAGAGAGCAGATAGGAGTCCACCTGCTTCCCAATTTTGTAACTGAACTCCAAATATTTCACTGCTTATGGAGCATGAACTGTCTTCTCCCTAGTGGAAGGAGGTGTATTGGGAACGTTTCTCATTTTTCAGGGTGAGAGAGAATTTTCTCTGTCCTGGCATTATGCAGCAGTAAGAAGCACTTGTTGGAGGCACTGTCTGCACATGGGCAGTGAGTAGCTCGCCAGCTGTTCTGGCACTCTGCTCTTAAGTTTATCTTTCCTTGATGTTAATAATCCTCACCACTTTCCAGCTAGAACATTGCTGTACAGTGTGGGCTATACGGAGTGCTAAAAAGAAATAAAGCACTCGGGAAGTGGCCCAGGCACATGACGCTCAATTGATCTTCATCTTAAAATTCACCAATAAATAAAAGGACACAAAGATATTTGCAAGGAAGCCACTTCACTGCTTCTCCATGCTAAAAAGCTGTGAAATTAAGGAATGGAGACGTGCTTGCAGATAGATGAAGGAGAAGCTTCTGGAAAAAAACAGGGGGATAGAGAGATCTTCAGGTCATGCTCTGACAGCCTGCCCTTCTCTGTGGTGATGGGCTACAGTATGCACTCCTTGTTAATTGATGCTGCTTATTGCCATCAGGACTGCTGGCCAGCCAGAAAGCGTGATGGAAACAGGCCAGCCATGAAAATGGCCGTTCTGTGTTGATTTCTGTGGTGTTAGGAGGAAAATAAACAGGCTATAAAGGAAAACATGAGGGAGAGCTGGGGTAATTGAAGGCAGCCCCGGGATGACACTGCTAAATAAAAGCAGGCTGGTGGTGATGTCTGCACCCAGCAATCCCTTCCAGAGTGCCTCCCTGCACCCAGCGAGAAATCACTGCCTTCTCTGTTAGGGGTTAACACCGGACCAACACAATGCTTATTTTTAACCGTCTCAGACGTTTCCTAGCAGCCTGCTTTGACTGGGTTGTGCTGAAGGCCTGCTGTCATGTTTCTGCCATTGGGGAAAAGAGGAATTCCTGTGCTGGCCCGGGAGCTGCAGGACATTCCCATCGTGTCCTGCTTCACTCGCTGCCTTTTCCAGTGCTTCTGTCTCGTTGAAATAAGAGCCCTTCCAAAATTTCTGAACAATTAAAACTCCTTGGAAGGCAGGCCTGGATTATCTTTCAAGAAAGGAGGCTGACTGCAAGCAAAGTTAGCAATGCTGATGTTGAACCGTGCAGCAATGCTTGGAGCAGTTTGCCCTCCAATGGCCAGTTGGAGCTTGCAGCTCCTGCTTTCCATTGCTGCCACAGAGGCTTTCCTTCAGCTCAGACAGCTCTAGACTCAGGATTAGTGCGTTGTGCTCCTTGCCTGCATCTTTACTCTGTCCCGAGGATAATCTGTTGGGAAGGGAGAGCAGGGGGTTTGCTAGAGCTAGGCGCTCTCATGGAGAGTGCCCAGCATCTTCTCCTTCTCCAGCAGCACGCTTCCTTGAAGGCAGTTTTGGCTTCTTGGGAATACCGTGGGCCTGCTCTGCATTTCACAGTTTGGTCACTTGTTTGTGGTTTGTTAAGACTCTTGTATAAGCTGCTACGCTTCAGTGAGAGCATCTGACAAGTGTTTGCAGGCTGAAGCACTGTTAGATACAAGCTCGCTGGACATGTCTTCTGCATGGCTCCATTGTGAGATCACTTCTCTGCTCAGGGGCCAAATCCTTTGCAGATCCCATATGTTTGGGCAACCCCATGTCGGGGTGTGCCCATAACTGGAGTGAAGAGAGAGGACTGGCCTGGCGTGGACTGGGGACATATCAGCCGTCCCTGGGCCTCTCCGGACTGCTGGTGTGGGAGCTCCCCCTGCCCTGGAATAGCCCGGAGGCCACTCATGTTGTCTTTTGTAAACCACTCCACATCCCAGAGTAAAGCAGAGAGCTGGGGCCAAGGGACCAGCCATGGAGCAGGCGCTCCCCAATACTCAGCTTTTGTCATGGATGAGGAGGAACTGGTTTGGAGGGGGCATGTTTTTATCCTCCTCTCCAGAAGAGGAAACGGGATCAACACAACCACAAAGAAAACCACAATGAAAATAGAGAATTATTTTGCTTTTTGTCAATGTTTTGCATGGTAAAACAAGCGAGTAAATACAAACTCCTGATTTTCTGTATTTACTTCCTGCGGCTTAGCATTTCAGGCATTTAGGTAGAAGACAGAAAGAGGTAGGCTGATTTTCCCCCCGCCCTCATCTTCGGTGACGTCCCAGTAACAACCAGGTATGAAGCTCTGACTGCTCCTCTCCTTTATCCTCCTGCCAGAAAACTGTTCTTCTACTTTGCCCTTTGAACTTGGGTTTGTTGTTTGTTTTTTTTTTCGCAGCAACTTCAGTAGGTTTCTAACCCCCAGCTATCCCTACAGCCCCTGGCTGTCTGCAGTGGACTTCTAGGCAGTATGTACATGACAGGGTGAGCCCTGGTGATGTATGATGTCCCCAGACCCATTCTCCAGAAGAAAAACCTTGAAAATCTGATCCCTGTTAACTGGCCATTAGCACCAGCAATATCCACAGTTGAATTTCTCGGTCTTTGAACAGCCAGTAGTTACTGTGCCATGTCCATTGCAGCAAGTATGGAAAGCCAGATGATTTCAATGACAGTGTGTCCATTGAAGTCTCTGGTTTGTGGGAGGTTGTGATCATTTCCTCTTTCTCCTAGATAAAAGAAATGCAGAGTAAGAGAAGTTTCTTGGCCATTGCTGGGTGGACACTTTGAATATCTCATTTAATTTACTAGATAATGATCACATTTATGGAACAGCTTGTTTCAATTTTCTCATTATCACTAACTGAGATGATAGCTTGTTTAATCCACTTCTGCACCACTTCACAGACAATGAGAAATGTGGGAAGGAAAGTCATTCATGGGAGCATGTGGAGCCCTCGTGCAAGCAGGCTGATACAGATGAACCTGCAGCAAGGAATCCTCAGGTTTCTGATGAAGGTTACTAATAGGAAACCATGTGAAAATGAGTAATTTTGCAAGGCCTGTGCTGTTGTCCGTTCAGGGAGAGCCATCGCAGGTCATTACAACTGGATTGCTGGCATCCAAGGACAGCGTCAGGATTGTCCTCGACACCCCGTGGTCCCATGCTGCTGGAGCTGCAGTGGCTAAACCAGATGCCAAAGCTTTTTCCTCTGAGATGATAAGAAGTCTGTGCTGACTGTCAAAAGATTGATATATTGTCTACCACGAGGACTGAAGCAAATGATGAATGAGATCAGAGATGAATTTGCCCTAATACTAATACGTTATTTGTAAGAGCACAGAGTGTTTCCGCTGATTCTGAAAGCAATTTAATCCTCTGCCACTGAGAAGGAAATGGGTTTGTAAATCTGAGGAAGGAATGCATCATAATCCCAGAAGTACGCAGTGATTTCTGGCACTGGAGATTTGGCAGAATTTGGGGGTTGAAGTGGAACAGGGGGAGCTTTAGCTAGTAGATTTCAGCAATGGCAAATGGGGTGAAGGACACCTGGGGTCTCCTGGCTGTCTCTGGGCTGTTGTGTCTGTTTTCATATCCTTACCCATGTAATGGTAGCACGATTAATGATCTAGTGTTTTTACAGGGAAGGAGAGCAAGCTCTCGTGCTGCCAAGCCTCCTCCTTCCCTGCATCAAAGTGCATGTAAAGCCCTACCGTGGGAGGGGATGGGGCCCCAATGTCAGGATCAGCCATGGAGGAGACTACCTGATGGCCCAAAGGGGACTCCCAGGCAGCTCTGACATCTTCTCCCTATTTGTCCAATGTGATCAATGATGAACAAACCCACCAACTGTCCAAATCAGAACAGAAACAATGTGACTGAAGGATTATATCCACACGCACGCCTTCAGGAAATACCACCTTTTCTGAAGTCTTATGCAGACCCCCTAGAGTAAAGTAAAATTACTCCTTTTATTTCTGTTGGCTTCTAAAGAAGGAGGTGCACAGAACGGGCCTGGAGTATTTAGGCACCCAGCTGTCTTTGATAGTCTCTCCCTAGGACCTTCTGGAGAGCTCAAATGAAAAGCCAGGTGTGCATTGCAGGGGATTTGTTTTTCCAAATGGAAATTATAAGACAAGGAGAAAGACTGTCTTTTCAAAAGCAAGAAACTCTTTGGATTTCAGTTCTAAATCAAATTGTCGGTCCTTCTTGCATCCATTGTATAAAATACTTCTTGACCTGTAGCTGTTTAGGAATCATTCTTAAAAATACTTTATTAAGTACCAGCATCAGAGCTGTGTCTAAAAAGCCCTTTATGATGGGCTGTCCTGACTTCAGATCCTACTCATTTTATGCTAATTGCTGACAAGTTATAATTTTCCAGTAAACCATCAGAATAAGCTTCATGCAGATATTAACGATATAATAACTCTTTGAGAAGTCACCGAGAGTGAAATATGAAAAGCAAATGTATTTGCCTTTGGGATTTGACCACTTCATGTACTGCTTGGCTTCTAGAAAATGGGTACCAATTCTACGTGTAGATGGTTGATTTTTAATCCCCAAATCACAGTGATGAGTTGAGCAGTTACCTACAGGATTGGGTTGGTTAGGATGAAAGTGCCTGGATTGTAATTTCTCCCTGGACTTAAGGCAATGAGGTGCCCAATTCCTACCAACTTTGGTAGCAGCCAGGTGTCACATTCACTTAGGTTCCTTAGATGAATCCAAGCTGTTACCACTCATACTGCTCATTGCATTTCTACTCTCAGCCTTATGGGAGGGTTGACTGCAAGTTGTGTGACATGGAGGGTGGCCAAGGTGCACTGATAGTAAATGATATGGTCAGACATGCTTGGGGGTACCGCTGCTGCCTTTGGAAATTGCCCAACCGCGCACAGGTCCAGGAAGGGAGGAGCCAGGAGGAATTGCTGGCCAGACCACCTAGCTAACGAATAAATCCTCAAATGCATTAGCCGTACAGTCACACATCTGCTATCCAGTGGTGAGTGGGGGAAATTCTACAGAGCGAGCTTGTTCCAGGCAGCTTTAGTCTTATTTGTTTTTGGAGGAAGCCCAGGAAAAGTTATAGTGGAAAGCTGAAAGCTATTATGACAGGATAGCTGCTAAGTGACTTGGTATGTGCCCTTGGGGACCAGCTCTCCCAACTTTATGAAAAATGGTATAATCTGATTCTCTGGCTTTGTGTCACTGCGGGCCCACTGTGGTGTTTTCTACAAAAGGATCATGATGGTCAGCAGTTGCTGTAGGATTTCCATTCTTTTTTGTGGGTAGGACAAAAAGGGAAATGAGCAAGAAAATGGTGAAAATGTGAAGTACATTATTGACTTGCTTCTTCTTGGAGTCCAGTAAGTTACTGGACACTTTAGATTTTTCAGTCCTTTCAGTTACTCATACTGGGTAACTTCTAGTATTACTTGTGGATTTTTCCTGTCTGCCAATTAATTGATCATGATCAGCACAGTCTTTGGGGCAGCTACTGGGCATTACCAGCACCCATGGGCCTCTCCTCCTTCCACTGCTTACCACCACGGCTGCCTGGTGTATCTGTTGACTCGAGAAAAGTGCTCTCATTGGAGAGGACTTTTGCTGACATCTTGTCTCAAGTCTGGAGTAAGCTGAGGGTATATCTGGGATGAGACGTTGAAGCATGAGGGAGCAGCCAGGCTGGGACTTGAGCTGTGCTTCAAGGAAAAGAGGCAGGTAATCCATTCTTACAAATAGCTCAGCCCATAGGAGAATGGAACTGTTTAGGAGCTGATGAATATTTTCCTTGTCCTTCCTCTTGTTTTGAAGGAGCAGGCCATGCTGCTTTTGACAAGCTATGAGCACCTCTAACCTTCATGGAAGGCTTAGTTGTCTCTGGCAGCTGGGCTTGCTGGCTGGGGAGAACTGCCAGACAAGGGAGGCTTTCTTCTTGCCACCACGCTGCTGATCCTGGTCTGCTCACAAGCAAGTATGGCCTAGAGCAAACAGGACATCTCAGACATGCTCTTAGGCTTAGGAAGGGGAAAGGAATGAATAGAAACAGGGAGAAAAGGATGAGAACAGGGAGGGAGGAAAGCCAATTTGGCCAGACAGACTATACAGCTGCCTATGCAAAAGCCTCCCCCCATAATCTCTGTCACACAAAAGACTCCAGCGCTCACTAGAAAACCAGTGAAAGGTGCACAGAGCAGCAAGCAGGGGTTGGAAAGCTTTGTTAGATGCACTGATGGGCAGTGCTCAACACAAATGTTGTCTTTTCTGCTTCAGAAGATAATGCGTGGTATTGGGAGAGCAGTGCTACACCTCAGCCTGTGTTGTGGTGGAGCATCCTGGGGAGGAGAGTGGTTGGGTTTGTCGGAGTAAGGAAGTATCTGAGCATGGTGGACACTGTGGGTATTTTAGAGGGCCATGGTCATCACCAGGAGACATCTACTGTTGCATCTGGTCAAAGGATGAGCCAAGATGAAACTGTGGTGGCCTGAAGTGGGTGGCAGTTGCTTCGTCTCCCTTGTGACGTGAGTGCGTAAAAAGGGGAAGAGGAGGCTGTTAGCCAGCCTGCACGTCCTAAGCATGGTTATTTTGTTGTGTCTTTAGCAGGCTAGGCAGCAAGACTAATGATTAGTCCTTTGAAGTTCCTAGCCCTCTCCCCACACTGGTGCCTTATGCTTGTGGCTGTTTGAGGCTGAACGCAGTCTCTGCGTGTGCAAGGAGCTGTCATGCTGTCATGAGCTAGTTAGAACTGGCAGCTAATGCTTGATTTTACATTACAACCCATTTTTTCCCCCATGCTGACTGTACATGTCTCTTCATGCCCAGGCTGTGTCATTTCCGTTTGTTTCCACTTATTACATCTCTCTGGCTGGCCTCGCTTCCTCACCGCCTGCTGAGCACACGTGAAATTTCGGTTGTGCCCAGAGCTGTGCAGACTTGTAGCGCTGTGTTTCTGAGCGCTCGCTCCTCTCTGTGCCAGCCGGGCTGGTCCCAGATGAAGAGAGCAAGCATTGAGAGGCATCAAGCCAACCAGGCCGTGAAGCCGACAGCTTGCCGCTGCTCTCGTAGTAGGTGTGGTGTGATTAACAACAAAGGTCTAAGAAAAAATGAGTAATCTCCCTTTCAGTCCCAGCTCTTTCACCTTTTGTTATTAAAAAAAAAATAATTCCTTTGCGCTCCATCACTGAGCTCCTTAAGGCCACTAAATGGCCCTTTGCACTTGATTGCCATCAAATATTGCTATCACCAGTGTGGCTCCAACTGAACCTAGAGCCTCCCCGTGCTCACAAGCATTGTGCCTAAGACAGCGGGAATGTCCTGCGCTGTCACTCATCACAGCAAATGGGGGACCTTTCCCCATCTTTCTGAGGGTGGATGTAGCTTGTCCAGAGATGGACGGGAAGCCCAAGGTAGAGACTGGTGCTTAATTTGAATCCCTTGAGCCCTAGTAGAGCGCTTTTAAACTTCTGACCACCCTTTCTCACCCGATATGGAAAAGCGGCGAAGCATGTGTCCGATGTTAAGCATGTGAGTAGTTTTGTTGTTGATTTGCAAAGCCTGCTGACCACCGGGTGCCTGAAAATCACTCCTCGTAAGGTGTCCCAATTTAAGAATACAAAAATAAAATAACTTAATCCATTTAAATTGTTTGGCAAGCTATTTAAATCTTCCAGGAGCAAAGGCCAAGCTGTACAGCTCTTGTTAAAAGAAAGTGCTGTAGAAGTGCAAGGATATACATCCTTCACAAAAAATCCACCATTTTCAGATTGCCATGTTTGACAAGTTTTTATATATTTATCTCTTCCTTCCCCACTGGTGTGTTGGAGATAACTAATAAGCTGGTAAGGCTGATTATAATAGATCCAAAAATAAGACTCAGAGTGATTCCCTGCAGCCCATATCCGACAGGTCTTGTCACTTGGATGCATTTGTAAAAAGCTGGTTTGTCTCTCCCCTTGACAGATGCTTTGATGAGCTAATCATCTCATTTCCATGAACTGTACATCTGTAAAAACAAAAGAAAATGAGACTCGAACAAGTGACTAAGCCCTGTTCTTGTTTGCGTTGTTTCATTACTCTTACTCAAGTGGAGCTGGTAATCCTCCCATGGAGCCTGCCGTGCCCCACGCTGGCTGACAGGTGACATGCGCACGTGCTATTTTGAGCAGATGACTTCTCTCTGAAGTTCTGCTCACCAAGAAGGCCACGAGAGGCTTTTTCCCTGTGCCACAGATGGTCTCTGATACTCCAGGAGCAACCAGCTCAGCTGGCCGCTCATCTCATGAACGTGTTGCTCTGGCTTAGGAGGCAGATAGGAAGGTCAAAGCTGGGGAGGTGATGGTGATGCAGAGGTGCCTGGGAGCGACAGATGGTCTTCTCCATTTTCTTCACCAGTGGTCATCCCCACTGTTGGATCTCCACACAGGCCACAAGCAGCAGGAGATCCTCATTGTGTTCGCCACGTGTGGAGCAAGTGTTAGCCAGGGGACAGGGATCAAAAGCCTGCCAAAACCTTTCTGCCAGAGCCATGAATTTTGTGGGGTCACTTGCTCCAGGAGGTGGTAGCTCTCTTATGCATGTGAGGCTGGGCAGTAGCTGGATGCTAAATAGGTGGTCTCCTGCCTTTGTTATTGCCAAGCTATAGTTTCCCATTCTGTTTTCAGTGTTGTGCTCAGTGGCCAGTGAGGTACAAAGATGAACAATCTCTTTGGGCTTTTCTATACATTTTCTATACTTTTTATTTATGTTGTGGAAGCCGAAGTGCCTGGGATTCCCATGGACTGCAAAGGAACTAAGGGCAGTTCAGTGGCTCGATCCCGATGGTGAAAGTCCCAACAATCCATCCTCTGCATCAAGCCCTCCAGCCCACGTGTTCATTCTGGAGAAGGGTCCCAACAAAGAAATTTAGTGTGATTTAGCTAATCTGCCTTTGCTTTCCACCACTAGTTAATTTAGATGGAATTTGCTGCCTGTCCCTTACTAGGCAGTTACCTTTCAGTGTATTTTTCCCTTGCTTTCTGCGTTTTCCCCTTTAACTTTGTGATACTGGGTTTCATTCCCTTGTTTCAGTGTTATCTGGATTAACTTTGTAGCAAACTAAATTGCAACTATATCAACTACGGGAAAAAAAACCCACCCATATGATTATTTGCATAGGAAGTTTGTGTATTTTTTCTTTAGGTTTTGTGGAGTAGAGCTGTGATGTAGGAGGAGCAGATAAAGTGATCCTTGAGTGCGGGGAGGAATATGCCCAGCTACTGAGATGGGCAGGAGAGTTAAATACTGGTTGGGTTGTAAATCCTCAGAAGTTTGTTTCCTTTTTTTCAGTTCAAACTTGAATTTAAGAGAATGACACACTGTGTGTCCCCCGCCTCCGCCTGTCCAGAGCTATTTATTTCAAAGCAAGAAGGTTTTTGCTCTGAAGTGGAAGTTTAAAGGGAAATTATCAGGTACTTTCTAAACCAGTTTTGCATCTTTGTTACTGCTTTATCTGTAGCAATTTGAAACGCTGGGGGTGGAATGTTTTTTGGTGCAATGCCAACTTAAAAGTAAAGCCCAGCTTTAACCCTTGGGCTCCTCTTGTCATGGCTTTGTACCTTAGGATCATGTCCTGTGGACAGTAAAACCTCTTTACGCTTCACTGGCAAATGTGAAGGGAACCCAGAAGTGTATGTGTGTTTGCCTGAAGGTGGACACAGAGCTCTGTGCGTTTTGTTTTGGCAGGGCCGGGGTCAATGTGAAGGGCGAGTGTGCTGGCAGGAGTCGATGTGGTGCAGCGTGCTGGGGTTGTGGCTGTTCTCTCGCTGCTCTGTCTTTATAGAGAGCTCCAGCACTGACGCTTTGGGCCACGTTTTCCTTTGGTGAGAGTTCTCGCAAGCAGAGGAGCTCGCTCTGCCCTTACCGAGGTGTTTCCCGAGTCAGAGGTGCAGGCTGGAAATTCGGCGTTTGTGCACTAGCCGAAGTTCTCTGGAAGGGGGGTGCTGGCATGGGGGCGTCTCAGTCCAGAAATGTGGGCGCACAAAAATGAGTCGCACTGTGAGCAACCAACCTCGGTGAGGCTTCTGCCGCTGTGTTCACAGAGCAGCACTGGAACGTGGCTCAGTGATTGCTTTTTCTATGCAGGTAGTTCCTGTTTTGTTTTGGTTTGTTTTTTTTCCTTTTTTTCCTTCTTTTTTCTTTGTTAAATGTATCAACACAAGTGCTTGGAAACTGTGCTGTGGGATGACGTTGCCGCCAAACAAGGGTTAAAGCGTGGCCATTCCTCTCTTCCATTTCCTTACTAACAGCTTTCAGATCTTGGCATCTATCAAAATAGATGCTGGAGCCAAAAACTAACAAAGGTGGAAATGATCGCTGCAGGGCAAGCCTCTGTTTCCTGTAATCTGATCTCAGGCCAAGCAGATATAGTTCCAGCTGCAGCCCCTGTTTGGCCAGAGATGTTTACGAGGAGCTGCCATGGTACCCAAGGCTGGAGCAGCCCAGGGAAGTGTCTGTGCAACCTGAAAACAAAACCAAAACAGGCAAGGACAGATGTCGTATGTAAAAGTGTGGGTTGGGACAGAATATGCATTAAAAGACACTATGGGTAGGGGTTATAAGGGTGACCTGGCCCTTGGGAGCCAGCTTTAGCTTACAGAGGAGTACGGTGAGGAAAGACAACTGGTTTAAGTAAAACATCTTGGCCATCCCATGTGGTGGATGATGAAGGAAACGGCCACTTTGTGTTCCAGGGCTCCAGTCAAATGCAGGTGCCTCCTTCCTTTTACCTGACTCAAAACCCACCATGGCAAATGGTTCAGTAGGGGCTGAACAGGGACCTTGGTTGGGCTGTAGTTCTTCTGTTGGTTTTATGGTCATGTGGAAACACGGTGGCTTTAAATGCCAGTCTGGTGGTGTCCCTTGGTAGAGGTGTGACGCGGCGGTGGGAGGAGAAGGCAGCAGTAGCGGGACTTTGCTGCTCACCAGCAGCTCCAGCATGGCAGAGCACCAGCATAGATTGATGGCAGCTTCTTCTGGACATGGTTGGGTGTTGGGGTGGCATCATGGGTGCCTCCTGGCTGCTCGTTCTCTGCCCTGTGCCCCTTTTCTGCTGAGAGACAAAACTGTGGAGGAACAGGAGTTTGGTGGAGCTACATCTGAGTTGTGAAAGTGCAGGGAAAGGCAGTTACTTGATTCTTTAGGCATGTGATGGGATAATGCTGGATGCTGGAATCCCATTTGAGGACAGTAGAAGCTACACTGGAAGCCCGTAACAGGCTGTAAATGAAAAGGGTGTGCAATTTCGTAAGGCACATTGAGGCTTGTGGAGGAAGCTTACCTAAGTCAATTAGCAATATACATGTGCCTTGCTATGCATGAATCCTACCAGCAGTGTTGAGGCTTTTAAAGCCAAATCTGATAGTTTTGAGAACTCCTGGAAATAGAAAGGTACACAAGTCGTCTTTGAATGTGCTTCTTGCTGGAATATTGACTCAATTTTAAAAGGGTTGCCAACACATGTAGCTCTACCAGTAGAAGTGGAGGTGAGGTTACACCAGTTCTATTGGTGAAGAATGGTGTATAGACATCCATTAAATTTTAAAACAGGCTCATTTTGACTTAAAGTTGATTAAGAAAAGGTTGGTGTTGAACCGCAATAAACCGCTCTCAAATAAAGGAAGCAATACAAATTAATCAAGTTGGTAATAAGCTGGATCTAGGACACCCAGGCTGCATCTCTGCCTGTCCAGTTTTCTATAAAGTTTCCTTTTGCATTTCAGACTTTCTATTATTTTCTCTGTGCCTGCGAAGACATTTCAGATACCTGTTCTCTAGTGGGTTTTTTCTTTTTTGTGGAAATAACATTTAACCTCTTACCCCCTAAAGCTTGTATTCAAATCCTTCTCCATGCAGAGGGGGAAACAAATGTGTTGTTTCTTCACTCTCATCACAGATCTGTACCACGATGTTGCTCTGCTTGAGACTGCTTGGGACGTACCAGAGGTTAGAAATTCAAGCTCTGTACATACAGGTTATTGCGTTATGAGAAGAAAAGCAGAGTGCTCCAATGTTCAGAGCACCTGAAGGCAGGTATAAAATGCTGGCGTCCTCGCATCTGCGATGGGTTTGGTATGTGACCTAAGTTTACTTACTGCACTTGACCTAATGCAGTTAAGACCTCCCTGAGTTTGAAAAGTGCTTTGAGATCTTGAGATGGGCAGGTCTTTCTAGAAAAACAAAGCATTGCTATGCTCCCCTTCTCTTTCAAACCTTTTATTATAACTGTCTTCTGTGAGCACCAAATTCACACAAAAAAATGTATAAAGCATTAAAAAGTCATTGCGGTCTGTCTCCTTTCCCCCACTGATTGCTGAAGTTTCTCAATTTTGTACTCCGTTTCCATCTCTTGGGAGACACGTATATCATGCCAATAGGATCCATAAATATTCTTAATCCCACTTTGCTGACAATTTTCTCTTACTTTAATCTGAATGCAAATGGGATCCTAATTCAGATGAGAAGCCACTGTTCTGCCTGGCTGCATTGGTAGTAATGCTCCCCCTCAAAATGAAGCACCCTATGGTTGTATTTTGAACATAAAACCACATTTATTTCATGTTTATGTGATCTCTAGACTTTGAAATCCTTTAAGGGCACCCTAAAATGCACCCTCAATTTCTACCAGTTACCAGGCACTGGAGGAAGTACCGGAGGCTGTTCAGAACAACAGCCTCAAGGCAGAGATCAGGATGTACTGGAGACTCATCTGGCAATGCCAGAAAAAGAAAGCACAGAGTTTTAAGAGGATTTCTCAAGCGCTCACCAGCACAGTAGGCGTGGGGTGGTGGGCTGTCATCGTTGTGACGGTTGAAGTGAGTGGGATCAGCCAGAATTAAGCTGCAGCTCACAGTTTTGAGAAGGGCTGTTGCCTCACCGCGTTATCCGAAGGTGTGTTCGGTGCATGGTGGTACATGTCACCCTCATTAAGCTTTGTACCGTCATGCAGATCTGAAGTTGGTGATTTGCTTCTGGGACCACTGCCATGCCTCGGGGTGCCTGAAGGGAGGATTATTTTTGTTCTTTGCAGAAGACACTGTTTTCCAAATGGATCATAAAAAGAAAAATGTGCTCGTAGATGTTGAAAGAGCAAATGATTTTGCATTTGACTGTGCTGTGCCTTTTCTAGTTTCTCTGCTCTTTGGAAGCAAACGGGGGTTTTCATCCCGATTTTGAATTCTGGGTCCTTGCTGACTGTCTTAGTCCAAATAACTACGTGAGGACTGTGATTTGCGGGGGGAATGCAATTGAAGCAGCGTACAGTGATTCACAAAACAGACCTTCTGAGATATTGTCTGCTCCCTTAGCCAAGTTTTGCCTTTTACGTTTTCCTGGGTCTTTTCATTTTTGGTTCATAAGCATTCGCGCTCTCATACACCCCCAGAGTGTTTCTGGAGCGCCGTTAGAGCAGCATCTGTGCCTGGTTTGAAGTCCATTTCATCCTTTCTCATGGAGATCACGGTAACCTACAGTGCAGTTTTCCACAAGGCAATCTGCCATACCGTGTCCTGCCCATGGTGCTCTTATTAAGTGCTCTCTCTTTGCTCTGTGTTAGCAGGGACCCCAGCTGGACCTGTCCATTCTTGTCCTGGAGATTGCTTCTGGGCAGCTTCTGGTGTATTTTTTTCCCATGTCTCTAGCTTTTATCATGGGTTTCTCCAAGTCCTTCATGAGAAGTACCTAGTTGTCTCCTTATGTACTGATTTTGGAGGATCGCCCTTGCTTTCTGCGCTAAATGTTTGGATCCATTTGGACACTTCTTACTTGTTAGCAGCTCCCCAGGCCTACAGCTGGCCTCATCTACAGCAGCATGCTTCACTTTAGCCATGATTTGACTGTGCAGATCTATTGTGAAATCCGTCTGTGACTCATCCTTTTGATCCTTTTAAACTGCCCACTCAAAAAGCACGTTGTAGGCTGGGATGAGGAACTCACCCAGGCTCGAGCTGTGCTGGTGCCCTTCATCCAAGCATCTCTGAAGCTTCTGAAGAGAGCAGACAGTTCCCACTACAGTCCTACGTGGAGTGGGCCATGAGTTTGTGTCTTTTCTAGCTGCTGGGGGAAAGTCCTGAATTTGCTGAACCAGAGGCCACTGCCTTCACGTGCTGCAAGGCAGGTTCAGCTGGGAGAGTGTCTGGGGAAAGGCTGAATTTGCTGGTCTTATCAGATACTATTCTCTGCTGCTGGTGCTTTGGATATGGTGATATCTTCTCTTTTCTTTCAAAAAGCTCCTTTTTGTGAGGTCAACAAAAAACAATTTTTCATGGGTATTTTTCACGGATTGGGGAGAAGGAGCCAGGGGGGCTGCAAGCAAGGATGTCCCCATCACAAGATGGGTCCTCGCTGGGTACCATGGAGGGGAGAGCTAGTGCTCTGTGAACAGCCAGAAGGAAATCAATCAGTAACCACAGCCAATTCCTCTGGTGGCACAACCTCTGTCCTTGGATGCGCAGAGTTATCAAATCTTATCTGCTGTTAAAACCATATTAAAATGGAAACGGCAGCTTCAGAGAATTTTGTGTCTCTGTAATTTCATTTACCAACCACCTGAGCTCTGGTTGCATGATCTGTCTCTTTGGAGCAGCCTTCCTAGGTGGATGGATATTGTCTCTTTTCCCCATGAATTCTTCATGGCACTGTTGATCTCCTGACTTAAATTTTTTATGCAATTAAGGAAAGCAGTATCATCGAACTGTCTGCGCAGGAAAGTGATGATCAGTGACAGCCTGAAAGGATCACGTCAGCAACCTCCCATGAGGAACTTGCTACCTTCACAGAAGTTATTTGCAGATAGTTTTAGTTACTCTTTGTCTTGCCCAAAGGGGAAAGAGATGCTCAAAAAATTGAGTCAGTGAGGCCTCCAGAGATTGCCTCTTGTTTCCATGTGGTCTTGGGAGGTCCTGTTTTCCCACCTGGCAAAAGCAGGATGTTCTTACTGGATGGAGGTGCAAAGCGCCTTGGGATGTGCAGCATGGGTTTGGCAGGTACCGAACTGCAGAGAGAAGGGGAAATGGGTGCAGTGCTCTGCAGTGAACCCAAACCACATGCAGTAGCAATTGAGCAGAGCTGCTCCTCCTGGGGCTCCTGGATGGAGCAGGACACAATTGTGGTCATCCCTTCTCCAAAACAAAGTCAAAGGGGAATGTGCCAAGCAGGCAGCCATTGCTAGGGGACAACAGGCTGCCTGCACAGAGGTCTGAGTGCTGCCGCTGCGTACAGAGCATCACTGATGCTCAGCAAGTTGCAGTTTCTAAAGTGGGCATTGGTACTTGTCTCTTCCTCTTGAGGCTGGTCTGGGAGCAGGAGGAGGATGACAGTGGCTGCATGTGGGCATGTGTCAGGTGGAAGAAATAAGTGACAAGGCAGCCTTGCAGAGAAATGTTATCACTGGTGGTTGTGTTTGTGTGCAGGTGTTTATTTTAATTAACCTCCAAACAATGTATTTGATTTTTTTTTTCATTTTAAATATTATTTGAGCCCAGCTTCAAAGTGACCTCCCAGGGTAGTGGTTCAGATAATTCTTAGCAGAGAACAACTTTTGAGTAAGAGCTAGAGCCTCATAATGAGGCCTTGAAACATTAAAGCTATCACTTCATTTCCCCAGGTACCTGCGTGCCTGGAATACATTCTCCTTATACTCCTTTGTTTGAACTCTAGGAGGGGTGACAGAGTTATTAATTAAAACACTGGCATGCACAAGGTTTGGAAAGGGAACAAGAACGCAGAAGACCCGTGAGCAATTTCTTCCTCCCGTTCTTCCCCTGCAATTTATTCTATTTCTGGTTTTCAACCCACCTCCCCCATCCAGGCTTATTTTGGGGAGATGCTTGGGAACACCTTTTGCTTTGAACTGAATCATTGCTTTATTTCATAGGTACAGAGGCAGCAGCAGGGACCCCCACACATGCTCCCTGGATCAGGTGTTGGTGCTGTGCAAATATACCACAAAAAGACATGTAGGCAGTAAATCCCTGCCCTGGTGTGAGGATATGAGAGAGGTTCCCAGGAACACCTTTTTCTTCAGGTTCACAGCCCTGTTTGAGTCAATGATGGCCACTGATGTTCCCTCCATCTAGGTCAGGCTCTTGATGTGAAAAGACGTAGAGCTAGTTACAGGTGAATACTAAAGGTCAAATCCAGGAATCTGGTGCTGTTACAGACAACAGTTCAGGGCCCATTATCCAGGCTGGTGTCCTCCAGAGCTCTGCGTCCCATGGAAAACCTCCTTTGTATTACCTGCTTCTCTGTAACCTTCTTGCCAACTCTCCCCATCACTGAGGAAAACTGGTGTCCTTACTGGTCTGGGTGCTGCAAGAATAAGTGCATTGTCTGTAGTGATGTCATTATAAAAAATTAATACATTAAAAATGTTTCCTTCCTCTACAATAATGATAATCTTAATTTTTGAGCTTCCTGCAGTGGAACATTTTCTTAATTGAATTCCTAATTCATTGAACATCTCTAATAAGCATGAATGGCAATTTCATCTTGCTGGCTACATCTTTCTAAGGGACGCTCTTTGGAGACTGGTTCATGAAACAAAGACTTTTTTCCCCTCTCAGGCCAAGGTTTTAACTCCAGCCTTTGCTCACCAGTCAGCATCAACCCAGGGCACTCTGCTCCTCCAGACCAGGGAGTAAAACAGGAGTAAGTGCTGGACTCCTCTCATTGCTGTCTCCCGCTTGAAGGCACCAACTGCTGGGTACGATGAAACTGGACCATGCTGTCACATTCTGGTGCATCTTCCTTATCCTTCCATTTCCAGCATATGGTTTTTTTCTTGTTCTCAATATGATAGGTCCTTTGTTGGAGATGAGCTCCTGTGTCTGTCGCAGGATACAGGTACATCTCTGCAAGAGCTAAGCTGCCATTGGGCTGCCTATCCAGCTAGTTCAGCAAACCTCCTGCCTGTACAAGCACAAACCTTGCAAAGGACTTGCTTGAACCAGGCGATTTTTGCACCATTCCCTTGCCACATGTCTCCTGATGCTGGCATGCTCCACCATGTCCTCCATCCCAAAGTGCATCTGAAGACATCCCTAACTCCACATAGGTGTTTAGGTTGCACAGAGCTTTGCAAGGCTGGTAAAAATGTTTTTGGTGATGTTACAGTTGCCTTGTCTTCTTGGAAAACAAGGGGAATGGAAAGAGAAAGAGGGGAAAGCAAAGGGAGGAAGATGGGAATCCTGCTGTAACAGTTATCTAGCTTCAGTGTAACTGGTGGGACACAGACATAACTCCTTCTCCTCAGGTTTTTTTGAGCAAAGAGCCTCTCCCAGCAGCCAGTCTGTCTCTGCTGCACCCCAGTACATGTCATTGGTTAGCTCTAGCCATGAAGCAGTGGCATTATTGGTCCTTTGAGGACCAACTGAAATCCAGCAGTGCTCCTGAAATGAGCACGTCCCAGCTGCTGCCTAAAGCGTGGCACCAAGCTGAGCACATAAACCAGTGCCCTCGGATAGCTCATCTGTTAGTGCAGTGCTGTGTTCTCAAAGTTAAATGAGTTTCCCCAGCCAGAAGCTGGCATCAGTAAAGTAAGGAGATGGGCACCATGTTCGCTACATGGAAAAAGGCCCATCAGTTATGGGGAAGAGTCTTTCACACCTCATTTAGATGTGACATGCACAATTCTCATGTCTAGGACCATCTTCAGTATTTCTAGAGCTCTTCCCCATAGTTTATTTATTCAAGACCAACACAGGGTGAATGAGCTATAAAAGGATTTGGGTTCATTTGGGAGGAAAACCCCAGTCCAGCATGCTCTGAGAAGCCAGCACCATCCCTTCCCTTTGCAGCCAGGGCCAACTGTTCACAGTTTGCAATTCAAAGTGAAGAGATGGTCCAGAGGCTACAGGACATCCAGGGAGTGATTTCCAGAGCAACCCCACATATTGCTGCTGATTGTGCAGGAGCTAAATTGAGCATGCATATATCAAATGGCTGCAGCTTTGCCAGCTTATTGCATGCAGAAAAGCCACGCTTACGACATGCAGAACTCCCCAAGTGATCTTGTGCCGTGCTGGGTCATTTCCTGTGGCAGAGGCTTTTTGCACGATTACTTTGTAATTGTACTTTGTGCCCATCATTTTGTGACTTGCCAGGCAAGACTACAGATGAAGCATGTTCGTTTGAGGCGTTATTCTTTAGATCTGGCAGAGAGATGACAAGTTTGGGAAAAAAAAAAAGAGCAATGGGAAATAATCCCCTCTTCACAGGAGGTCTGAATTCTTCCCTCTTCTTCTCTGAAGGTCACAGGCTCGTGTTGATCACGAGCCCAGTTACAGCGCAGCTCCTGCAGAACATCTCTCCCTTGCTATCCAGCTTCATTATGGTTCGTATTTTCTCTTGCTTCCCAGGGCAACATTATACTGCAGTTTCATTGCCGCTCACGAGGGAAGAGAGCCCTCATAAGCAAATCTTTTGTGCAGGGAATAGTCCTGATAAAAAGCTGTTTATGTGCAGTGAGAAGATGCCTACCTCGAAATCACTCCGCAGTCCTCCTTTGTGGTCCCTTATAAATGTGACAGTGAGCAGGCGAAGGCTGCTGGCTAGCAGAGAATGTTTTTTCCCCCCTAATAAATTATCTAGTCCAGCTGTTTTGAAGGAAAACACCAATTATCTGCTGTTTTCTGAAGAAAACTGAGAACAAGAAAAAGTGCAAGGCTGTTCACACTAACTCTACGGGGCCAAAGTGTGTACAATAACACCTTAAACTCCCAGGGCTCAACACATCTGCTAATAGAAGTCATCAATCAGCGGCTGGCTGGACCTTTTCACTGTTTAATGGTAATTTTGCAGAAAATGCACTGTGCCGAAGATGCTCTTCAATTTGGGTTAACATAGGAACGTTCTCCAAAAACACTGAACATGTGTAGTATTTTTAACTTAAAATGGCTGCTTAGCATGCAAGGAAGAGTGTGGCTAATTAAGCCTCTGATCATTTAAAATTAGCGCATATGGCTCAGAGAATACAGCCCAATCCAGTCAGAGCAGAGCGCTTTGCTAAAGGCATGTATATAAACAGGTGTTCTGGTGGGGAAAAAAGATCATAGAGACTTTTCAGCTCCTGTCTACAGAACAAGACTGTGCCCTTTTGTGGTAATTTAAAAATTCTTCCTGTGACTTTGATTTGCAGTGGAAAAGAAACAGAGAGAACAAACAGCCATGGATCTTCTGCAGCTTCAGTGTCATGTTTTCCCCTTTTCACTGGTCTCTTGTATGGACTGCAAGACACATACTCAAGGCCAGAGCAGATCAGAAGCACTCAGTATGTTATGTATATGTTCAGTTAGGAATTTAAATTAGGTTGCAGTTCAGTATGGTGGAGGGTGGCAGAGCAAGATCAGTTCCCAGCACAGTCCAAGTGATAAAGCAATTGTTAAGGGCTTTGTATGTCACCTCTTATTGTCGTATATACTGGATCAATGGCTTGGTGACACTCAGCAGTGACATCCCACAGTCTAGGGGACTCATTTAACTTCATCCCCTGTCAATTTGATGTCTTACCTTCATTTTTATTAGTAACACTGATTTTTATTAGGGACAGAAGCTTGTACTGAGCATGCATTGCTTAGTTAAAGGGATGATGCAAACGTGTCTGAAATTTCTGTGGACATTGTCTTCTGGGAGGTTGTCCTATTTTGTTTGGACTCTGGCAAATTGATATCTGTGTAGCACGTCCTTGGAGGAAGTTGGGTTGCTTTGAAAGCAATAGCTCATTTAAGGCCACTTAGTACATGCTCTAAAGCCGAGCTGCATCAGGGCTTGAGCTAATTTCAGCTGTCATCAAGCAAATGGACACATCCCTGTCCCTTTACGTCATGAGTCTCTCAATATGCTGATGTTCTTCATGGCTGTGGGCAGGAGAGTCTGTCCACTGAAGACCTGCCCAGAGAGGTGACTGCTGCCCAATTCTGTGTTTGTTCATATGGCTCTAGCTGTATTCTCAGACATGGTATGAGTCTCATTGTTCTCAGCAGATGAGCCTGCTATTAAAAAACCCAAAACTGTAGGGTTTGTTTGTTTTTGTTTTTTTTTTTATTTAGAGAAGCTGAACAGGTTCAGTTGTTTCAAACCTGTCATTGTCCTCAGCAAAGATCCTCCACCGTGTAAGTTGTGGCACTGCTAGAGGATGTGGCTTGAAAAAAAACCAGACATGTAAAGAGAATATATTGTCCTTTGCAAGAGGAATGAGTCAACTGGTTTTCTGGAGGCAAATTTATAGGGTTCACTTAGAGGCAAGCCCACATCATCAGTCTGTACAGCAGCCTTGGAACCTTCAGAGCGCTTGAAAATAAATTGTTGCAGGATTTGCATCTCATGTGGAACCAGAGATTCAGATGTTAACCCAGAGCCCAAAAGTCTGTGCTGTGCATGTCGGGGGCAGAGAAAATATCAGCAGTCAGACAGCACAGGCACACACAATTACCTCCATCAGTTAGTTATGATTCCACTTGTAATTAAATCTTTCTTTGGTGTTTCAGTGCATTCCTTGCTGCGCCAAAGTCGGTACTTTTCTGTGACGTCTTCTCCTCTCTGTGTTGTTCAGGTAGTTATGCTGCTTTGATCATAGCAATACTGGAGCTCTTCAACAAGTGCATCATCGCAGGATTTGTCTTTACCTTCTGTGGCCCTCCCTTTTCCTTGTCCCTGAGATGATAACAGACGTGGGTGTTTTATCTGGTGGGAACTCATTTTAGGGTCATTGCTTGGGAAAGGTCAGACTTCTTCAAAAGTGAGGTTTATTTCCATGTTTCCCAACCAGCTGGCCTAATGGTGGCTGGGAAATAGGCTGTGTCGAGCTTCTCCGTGGGCTTGGTGGACTTGACCATATTTTTAAAAAGCCCAAGACCTGACAACTGACTTTGAGTAGAGGAGAATGATGGGCAGGCTGGCTGTCCATCAAATGATGGTGTGACTTGGCTGCTGGCCAGGTAGTAAGTGGCCCTGCAAAACACCCTGTAAGACTTAGATTTTCTGAAGAACATGAGAAACAATCTTCCCCAGCTTATATCACCTAGAAATTAGAGGGGTGGGCTTCCTGGGCACTCATCTTGAGAGAGGAGTGTCAGAGAGTGATTCCACTGCACTGTGTTAGCACGGGGAGCTGGGGGAGAGCACTCTCTGAGCCCAAGGTATTACCCCGGTAATGCAAGTTGTATTACTCACTAAAAGAGATTTAAGCTTGAAAATGTTGCAAAGGGCTAAAAATGTGCAGAGAGATGGTTACTGCAGCTCAGCCACGTGCCTCTGACGATGGTCTGTAGGAGAAGCTAAGCCAGCCGTTGCGGCTGTCAGAGGAAAGTCTCTTATCTCAAAGGGTTGATCCATAAAGGACTGATGGTCCAAGCCCTGTTCTCAGACGAGTCTCTCAGCTCAGGCCATTTTTGCTACAAAATGTAAATGTACGATCAACATCAGGACATCCCGTAGGCTTACTGAGTGTGTAACAAGCCCTAGGCTATCAGCCCAAGCCTCTTGCATTAAAAAAAAAAGCCCCAAAAGAGACATCTTAGGGTCACAGGCTGGGCTCCTGCGTTTAAAAAAAAAAAAAGGAAAATGTGCATTAAAATAATACGTGTACAACTGAGAGATTTAGGAGGGTGATTGAACCCCCTGCAGTCAGAGAAAGAGACTGTCATGACTCTTAACTCTGGTACTCTGGTTCAAACCCTAAATAGCTGAGGCCAAATTATTAATAGAGAAGGTGAGTGGCAGATTCCAGATCCTCAAGTCAGGCTTCCTTCTGACATTTTCTGTCGGTAAAAATAAGTAGCCTTTCTTTACGTCTAACAAAATCATTTCACTGGCTCTCCTTGATGGCTCCCCCTCCTGTCTCCACCTCCAGAGATGTCTGAACAGTATAATTTCCTTTTATTTTTAGCCATCTTTCATAACTGAAAGTATCTCTGTGTCAAAGAGAAAACGTTCCCATGAATTCCTCAACAGGCACTTACGGAAAGCGATTGATGAAAACGAAATATTTAATGTGATTTTATATCTGTGGACTTAGCGACAGTGGTGCATCTCAGAAGCAAAATTTTAATGACATCAGGATGGATGGGCATGGGGCCACCACCTCCCTTGCTTCGCTGGTACTTCTCTTTTGGGGTCAGTATTGGATCTGACCTGAGGGGTGCGCGGGTTGCTGGCAGGTGAGCTTTGGGAAGGGGTAGCTGCTCCTGACCCCAGAGTTTCCTGCTCTTCCCATGGAAGACCTGGTACTGCTGCTTGGGGCAAAGCCAATATTTCTCACTTGTCACTTGTACTTGGGGTGGCTGCAGCACTCCCCAGAGATCCAGCCACATCCACAGGCAGCTATTCATCTCATCTAAGGTGAGGTGGGATCAGATCCAGGGTTCCGCTAGCCCCCTTCCTTCTGTTGCAAAGTAGCCTCTAGAAGATGACACAGGAACTCCTTCAGGTGAGCTCCTTCTGCGTATATGCTACCCACCCGCATGAGTTTGCACTCAGGATCTTCCTAAGGCATCGTTTTTGTCTTTGCATTTAATAGTCTTTGAAGGATTTTTCTTCCCTGGATTAGCCCACCTCTTCTTTTCCCAGGCCAGTTCTGTGCTCCCATTTGGATGCTCAGGGAGACAGATACTGCTCGTCCTCAGCAGCTCAGCTGGATTTTGCCTTGGCCTGAAGAGCTGCAGCAAGAGCATTTCAAAGAAAGCAGAGGAGCAGAAACAGCCCCTCAGCAGCACACAGTGAGGTGGGAGTTGATTCAGTTTAACGCAGCCACTAAAACTGGCCCTGAGGATCCAAGGTTTTAATTGCATCCACTTTGCAAACCATGCTGTCTCTAATCAAGCTCTCTTGTTGTGACTCGCCCTTAGCCCAGAGCTGGCTGCCATGGAGGTAGAGAGGATGGACATCAGTTCTCCTTTGCCATTTCTCCCTCCTTCACCAGCTAATAACATCTTCTTCCGGTGTGCCTCACTCTAGGCTGCCTCCTCTCACCCCCTCTAAGCATCACTGCTGTGTCCCCAGCCAAGCAGTTCCCAGCACAAGCAGTGGCTCATGCATCTCACAGCGTCTCAGTGGAGAAGGGTGCGGGGAACCCTGTTGTGTTGTCAAAATTAAGGAGGCAGAACCCCACCTTCTCGCTGCTGCCCCCAGACAGGGGGTCTCACTTGGTGCCTGTGTCAGTCCCTTATGGTTTTCTCTCGTGAAAGCCCCAGAAAAGTTTTTGGCATACTACGTCCATTTGGGAATCATAACATGGCTGGAATTTATGAATCATAGCTGATTGTGTTGCCAGGTACAGGGAGAATTATATGATGTGTGATCTAATAACTCCCGACCGTTTAATCACCTCTGGTAGGTTCTGAGCATGTTGCACAACAGGTAACATAACTGACCTTTTAAGGTGAAACCACAAAAGGTGTTTCTTTTGTAGGTGTTTCCTTGCTCTGCTTGGCTAGAGCATCCTTGCAAGTAGCAGGACCTCCTGGCCTGGTGCAAGTAGGCAGGAGTGTTGTCACATCTCAGAGGAGCTTCCCACTGGGATTTCTGCAGTGAGTTCAACAGCAAGGGAAGGAACTGAGTCTGAATTTTGCACGAGGCTGTTGTTGTGCAGGTGTCCGTAGATGCCCAGAAGCCCACATGGTCTCCAAAGGAGGCTGGAAAGGTTCTGCCATTCCAGAGAAGACATCACCTGGGCGGACCCGTGACTGTAATCTAGCCTTACAGTGTACCCACGTGTGAGTTGCATAGGGTCAGAGCTAGCAAACTCATGCCATTTGTGCATTGTTCATTCACTCCTGTCCACCAACCCCAAAGAAACGCTTTTCCCCTATGAAGAGCTTCCTCCATAATGAAGATATGAATAATGAAGATAATGAAGACGTCCCTTGCCTGGCAGTGACAGTCCCTTCCTGCTGCTGCCCCGGCACTGTGAGCAGCTGAAGTGTGTGCCACCAGCACAACGTCCTCGACAACCTCTTGGGCTAAGCTTAGTTTAACCAATACAAATATATCTGCTGTGTGAACATAATTGAATTTAATTGCTGAGATAAAATAATTGCCCAGGGTGATGTTTACCCTTCCAGGGGCATTTGTGAACGAGCAGGGGTTTTCTGGGTAACCCCATGCTCTGCCCAGGCACTGACAGTGACTTTCCCAGACAGCCAAAGCACAGTTCTTGCTCTTGAATGTCTTCCCTGCGGCCCTTGGAGTGGTTTCAAGTGAAAAACAAAACGGCAACATTTTAAATGTTGCCTCCCACGCAGTGTCTCTCCTCAGCCTCCATTGCCGCTTGCTGTGGGTTCAGAAGTCTCTGGTGGATCAGTCTGCCCCCGAAAAAATGTGGGTTTGCCAAAATAGAAGCATTTTTGCAGACAGCAATGGTTTGGCTGAATGTTTTGCCAGCATGCGTGTCTAGGTTTTGGAATTTGCTTCAGCATTTTGTGTTTTTGTTTAATTTTGGATTTTGCTTTCTTGTACAAGATACTACCAAAACAAAATATTTTAATGTTTGCAAATAATTTTGGGGGGAGAGGTGGAGGAAAAACATTGATTTTCATATACATTTTGAAATGCCAGGACTCCCTGCTGAGCAGTAGTCCCATTTTGCTGTCAGCAAACAGCATCAGCTCTGGTTACATAGAAGTTAATGTCACTGTGAAAGGACCTGAATATCCTTCCCACTAATATGCTTTACTTTCAGGATGGTGAATTATTTAAAATTATTTCTATGGCTTTAGTCTGTCTCAAGTCACAGTCTCATATTTCATTAATGTCAGTCTCATAATCGATTATTTCTTTTCTGGTAGCAGCTGGGATCCCCTGTTAAGGACCAAGGTGCAGTTGGTACCTTCCTGGGTGGTGACGGAGAGCAGGGCAGATGGGGTCTGGCGTGATGCACTAATGCAGCCAAAGCTAGGAATGGCTGTGACCTGCACAACTCAGGGCGAGTTGGAGGAGAGCAAAGCCAACAGCTGAGCAGAGAAATTACACAAGCAAGGTGAAGTAGACACTAGGGTTGGTGGACCTTAGGGAGCATGGGGCAAAACAAGAAAAGGTCTTTCAAGGCAATGAGAAGCACTTGTATTTGATATGCCTTTGTAAATGCTGTTTTCTGGCACCTGGGAAAACTGCTCAGTAGTCATAGCAGGAAAAGAGAGTGACGAATAATGTGTCCAGCGGAAATTCATGCAGCTCTTGGCTCAGCAGAGCATAATTGCTAAAGACTGAAGATAACACCTCCGCGCTTGCAAGAAGCAGGATCATGGGTGACCGCAAGCAGTAAGCTTGGGATGTCATTAAAATAGCAACACCTGCAGCGGCGCAGAGCCCTGAACTCCTGGCCAAGGAGTTTCAGTGTGCTGCTAACTCGGACGGAAGATGCCACCTACTAAATCACCCAAACCACTTCCTGCAGCACCCGGCTTTTGGCTTTTCCTCACATCTCCTATCCAAATAGTGACTAGACCCATGTGAAAAATGCTGTCTCTACTGAAATAGCTGGGCTGGACATTGCTGGATCCGCACAACACATCGCCAGCAGGACAGCTGCAAGACGAGTAATGTGCAGAAGGAGTAACGCCTGTGCCCGCGCCATGGCCAGAGCTGAAGCATGGCCCTGTTCCATACTGGAGCCTGTCAGAGCACAGTTCTTCATCACAGCCCTCAATGGACATAGGCAACATGCTGGCACTTGTGGCTGCTCACAGGCTCTTGGAGATGTGAGGGTATTGCCAGATATGAAATGCATCAGGAGTGGTCATTTAGGAGAGCTGCCCAAGTGCCTTTGGGGCCAAAGTGGTACCAGCTTTCAGATCTTGGATGCATCAATCCAGATGGGGATGGACAGCCAACATGAAGCCTTGTCCTGCATCAGAGGTCCCCTCTCCAAAGCAGCTCCTCCAGGAAGGGCATGGGTTTGGTCAGAACCTCTCCTGAGCTGGGACCCAGCCCAGTACGTTGGTGGTCCCTTGATCGCCATGGAGTTGCATCCTTGCAAGTCATGTGCCAAAGACAAAAACCCCACAGTGATTCTGTCTGGTCATTATTTTCTCAATATATTGACTCCACCAGGCGGTTAGTCAGCAACAGTGGGCACTGTTGGCAGAGCCAGATCCCTCTGCAATGGAGGTCCTCCCTTCTTTCCTTCCTGGAGAAGGAACCTGAGTGTCCCACTTGCTCCCTGACCTGGAGAAGACCTGGCAGAGCAGATCTGCAAGCCATGGGCATTTGCACTCCCACGCACTTCCCCAGCACCTGGTCAAGCTGATTTGATGACCGTTGTTCCTGGAAGTGGTCTGTAAGACAGGCAGAGACATTTCTCAGGCTGGCTGGAGCCTTCAGCAGGGAGAAGGGCTGTGACCCTCCCAACTGCCTGCTTTCTCCTCAGCTTTCTCAAGGGCTTCAGGAAGCTGCAGAGATTCAGAGATATTTTTTTTCCCCCTTTCTTGGAAGCGTGGCTGAAAATAAAGTTAAGTGTTGAAACTAAGCCCAGCCCACGAAGCAGTGTGTGTAGGTGTGATGCTAACCTACACCTGGGGCTGTGAAGTGTCCTGGGGGAGCTGGCAGACGTATTCTCTCTTTCTCCTCGTTCTTTCTTTGGCACCTTGTCAAAGTGCACATGAGATGATGAATCTAAAGTAGTTTTGTTTGAAAATGACCTATGCATGTTGTTCCAGTTATAATGAGAAAAGAACAAGGAGAGGACAATGGTTCTCCTTTGCAAAACCAGCTGGGACCCCCGAGCTGCTACTGTGCTCTCTGCTTTTATTTCCTGGCTAAAGGTTTCTAGAGGTGGCTGGTAGGAAACAGTGATGGCAGATACTGCTTCATGTTGTCAGACCAGGATGTCTCGGAGGTTTTTCCCTTGGCAGATGTAAATAGATCAGCAGACAACATGCGGTGCACAGAGGTGAGTTCTTGGATGGCCCTGGGTGGCAAAGGGGGAAAGTTTAAAGGAAAGGAGCTCCTCCAAGTGTCATGAAACCATGGAACCTCAGCTCAAGACCTGAAAGGAAAGCTGCCATGGCAATTGACTCATTAATTACAGGTTCTCTGTGGCTGCACAATGTCGACATGCCAGCCCTCCAGTGCACCCCTCACTCACACCCTCCCAGCATGTGTGGGTAAGTATTGTGGGTGTGATGTGGAGATGCAGGTCTCCCCTGAAGATGGGGAATTTGTAGGGCCTTTGCATAGTGAGAAAAGTCATAACACATGTGCGTGATGCTATTGTAGTCCCCTCAGAAGACCTGTGCTTCCACCCTGCCATAGCAAAGGGGATTGGGGCAGGGTGGGCATTAATGTGTTAATCCTTACACAGCTTGAGGGCTGCAGCTACCATGGATGAAGGGCTATGGTGGACAAACATGGTCTTGGTGTCATCTGTAATGCAGTGGAGATTGGCATTTGGTACAAAGGGAATTTGCCACTGTTGGGTTCGGTAAATTGCTTGGTGATACCATGACCTTGGAGCAGCTCATATCCTCCCTTTGCATGGCCAGGAGGGGCTGTATGCAGCCTTAGGGATGGGAGAGTTACCCTGCGATGTGAAAAAGCCATGGGTTTGATGGATAAAGGTAGCACAGGTGGCAGAGTGCATGTACAAGGTGAGTTTTATGAGCTGCATTGGTCTGCAATAGCCTACCCAGGGGCACCTCTCGGGCACAGCTACTGCAGCAACCTGAGGGGCAGGAAGGAGGGCTGCAGAAATCCAAGGGGGGACCAAATGGGCTGTACTTCCAGTGGCACCTTCTCTGAGATGGGCTTCCAGGGACAGTCTGGCCAGTGCTGCCTGTAGATACCAGCAAAAGAAAAAGCCATGAACGTTGCCTAGACCCTGCATTAACCTCCCCTCCCACCATCCACCACCCCTGCTGACACAGACATGCAGCTGGAAGCAGTTTATTCCCCATCAGCCCTTTCCTGCTTATCTGGAGCCAGCGGTGGGAGCAGGAGCCGCTCTCGCAGAGGGACCCTGCAAATCCTCAGATGAACGCCCGGACCAAGTGCCATTTCCCAGGGGGATCGGGGTGGATTGGATAATTAATCACAGCTTGTCTGAGGGAGGATGAGGAAGTCTGAATAAAGGTGTTAACGGCTCTTAAGTCTTTCCCGGTTCACAGAGGGTGCTGCCTCAAACAGATTATCTGGAAATATTATTAGCTGGAGTGGGAAAGGGTTTTTTTCCTCCTCTAGGCTCTTTGTAGCCACCCTAAATCTGCTTGAGCCGTGGAGACAGGTTTTATTGTGTTGGGGGAGGTGGGGGAGCGGTGTTGGCTGTCAGTGGGTCAGCAATTAATTGGTTTATTCCTTTCTCACGGTTATTTTCTAACCAACGTCTGCTAAAACCCTGGTGCCCACTTTGCCCCAGCTCAGCAAACAAGAACCACAGGGATTTGCACTGGGGGGACCCCGGGCCACGAGGTTGGCTTTGCAGGGGCTGCCAGGAGGTCCCTTGTCCCCTGCCAAGCCTCTTTCCCTGTTGTCTCGTCTTAGGAGGAGGATGTGATTAGTGTTTTCTGCCATGAGATGTCAGCTGAGGGTAAGAACTGTGTGCCAAGAGGAGGAAAGAGCTGCCACGGATGGATGGTAAGTGAAAGCAGAGACGTGCCCCCTTTGCTCCAAAGGAAACTTTCCTTCCAATGTCTCTGTGACCCATTAGTTCAGAGAAATGCTCTTGTTCAGCCCTGTGCTACCTTCTCTCCTGGCAGAAGTGGCCCTCAGCCACGTGTTTCTGGGTGAGGGCGGGCTCTCATCCATCTTCTGCTGCCATCTGGGAAACCATTTCTCATGAAACCAGCTTTACTGGAGTGATGTTCCTGTTTCCCCATGGCGTTGTCACAATCCTAGTGCCTTTGCAAGTCAGGAACAGGGGGTGCCATCAAAGGAGAAACCTTGTGCTCTGCCAGCTTCAGCTCGGCCCAATTTCTGTCCACCAGCTCCACTACTATAAATGAGCTGAAGTCGGTGGCAGGGCTGTGCTGGCACAGCTGTGCCAGACAGCAGGGTCTTGCTGGGAGCATCACAGATAGCTCGCTTACGGTAATTGCTCTGATAGTGCATCTCGAGCTAGGAAATCACTTTTCCAACCAGAGCAGGAATAGAGAGAGAACATGGCTTTGGCCTGAAGGATTTTGATATTTGTAGCTTGGCATCATTTTGGCTTGGAGTGAAAAGCAAACATTTTGAGTCCTAGAAAGGTGATGGAGCGGGGACTGTGAAACTGCTGGGGCAAGGTAGTCTCCCCTCTGGTACACCTGCCTGGCCTCCCCAAAGCCTGCTGGGCAAGTGGGAGACCTCCTCCATGGAGAAATTAATTTGAAATCACATTGGCCACAGGGAACACTCCCTGTTGCCATGCTGCTGCTTCTCTCCCAGCCCTTCCTAGATCTTTAATAGGAATTAGGTGCTGCCTTCTTCATGGTTGCGTTGATTTCCAACAACTAAGTTAGCCCCAGAGAAAGCATAATGAAAGCAGCATATTTCCAGGTCTCTCTTTTCCTTTACAGACTGTCCCTTTCAAACATGAAGCACAGCAAGCGCAAACAGGATCCCCATTCTCCTGGGGATTGACCTGCAGGGATGGCAAGAGAAACAGAGGAAGTCCCCAACCCTCTCCAGAACTAAACTGCAAAACCACAGGCTTCACCAAAGCCCTTCGAGCCAGCCCATCTCCCAGCAGAGTCTCTGTCCCTTTCTCTCAACTCAGGGCTGGAAATAATGACAGGTATGGAAAATCCATTACAAATAACTAAATAACGCTCTGAGCAGTGCTGCTGGCTCTGTAAGCGCTTCCCCAGCTGCTGGGAGGCCACAGGAGCACTCCCTGGAGAGAGCAGATGCAGGTGGTGCTGGCATGTATCTGGAAATAGCCTGATGATGGAGAGGAGGCTGGACTTTCTGGTTGTCTAGACCCTTCCCCTCTGCAGCAGGACCTCTCACCAAGGCCTGCAGCCTCTCTGGGGTTTCCAGACAGCCTGATGTCCGCCCTGGGGGAGCTCCACTGGGAGTCCGGGCTCAGCAGTGGCAGCAGAGCGGGGAGATACCTAGTTTCCTTGAGGCAGAGATGTAATTTTGTGTCTAAATTGCTTTTTTCCTCCCGAAAGTTCCTTAAGCATTCACCAAGCTGTTAAGAGGTAGAGCGGTCTGGCTCGCCAACCTGCAAGACAGTGGTGGGATAGAGGCGAAGGGACCAGGTACTGCCCAGGTCAGCACTGCTGACCAGCATGTTAACCATGGGAAGGGAGGGATGTTGGCCAACGGCTCTAGTGAAACCCTGTTATCAGGTGCAACCCGCCATAGGCTCTTTACTGTCTGCTTGCTGGCACTTGAAGCAGAACATGTTGCTGAGTAGCTCCTACGAGCTCATACTGAACCCCAAGGGCTGTGTCCACATCCAACACTGCACAATTTTTCTCCAAGGGCTCCTGGAGAGCATGGAGCAGGCAGGAACCAGGACAGGGACAGGCCATTTTGATGCTGGACTCTCGTTAACTGTGTTAAGTAAACCAGAAAGCAAAGGGTCAGTGTTTCTGGTGTGCAGACAAGCTTTGAGTTAGGCCGAGCTCTAGCATGTTCCAGTGTCCCTTTCCTTCTTGAAAGATGTTTCTGGTAACACGTTTCTGGGGAAGGAAATCAGCCGTGTGATCAGCAGGGTGGCACAAGCAGCTCTGAACTTGATAGGCTGGATAAAGGCAGAGAAATACTCCAGGAGGAGTAACTGGACAAGGGCTCCTGCTTTATTCTTCCAGCGCTCCCCTCTTCTCTGCAGACTTTAATTCTGAAAAGCAAGTTGGATTGTAGCCACTGTGACCAAACAGATGTTACCTGGTTAGTCTTGTGTTGCCCATTACAGGGTTAGATAGGCATAGTGTACCTGATGGAGAGGAGACCAACCGCTTGTTCTTGTCTTGAAGAGCCTCCTGTTAGAAGTGAAGGACCAGGGTTCACACCACAGCTTGTTTCATCAGTAACTTCTCCTGCTGTTGAGGTTGCGTTGTCTCTCTTAATCATGTAAGGCTTGTTTTCCCACACTGGTAAATGAATTCAGCACTGCTGGCAAAGCTGGGGGCTGGGAAGTTTTAATTACTGTTTGTGCAGTGCTTTGGGGCTCTGGAGTGAATGGTGCTGGGAAGGGTTCTATCATATATTGTCAGATACTTATATTTTATTATATATGTGAGCTCTGTGGTCCTGTCAGCAGCCCTCTCCTGATGCTTGGATGCAGTGGGGCTTCCTAGTGCAAGCGATGCAAATACCCTATTCCTATAGCCGCTCACCACTGCTGAGCATCACTGCACAGTAAGAGGGGGACCTCCAGCCAAAATAAACTCAGCCAGCGCGTGCCTGTAAATACCCACTTACTATGCAGGAGAGAAGAGCCATAAAACTCTCGTCTCACAAGGCTTTCCCATTAGAGCATCTCTTCCTTAGGCAATGTGGCCACATCCTACATTAACCTTCCTGTACCCCTGCCCCCCTGCTCAGAACATCACCCTCCTTAATTATAATCCCTCTAATTCCTCTCTCCTCTACCTGGAAAGAATGGGATTTGGGACAAGGAACAAATGTGAAGGCATAAGTCTCTTTTCATGGGAAAGGATATCTATCCAGCGCCCTGCTGGGAACCCTGCTTTGCCTAAACCCTGGCATAATGCAGTAAGAAGTTAAGACTCTTAGTGGGCGAACAGCGCAAGAGTCCTATTAAGCACGTCTCAGGTCTTTGCGGTCAAGTGCTCTGCGTTGTACCCAGCGCACCGCGTTCTGCACAACGGGGTGATTGTGGCCCCACTGCTCTGGCATCAGCATCCACGCTTGCCCAGTGCAGGCTGCAGAGAGGATGGGCTGTTCAACAGCCTCTCACAGGTCAAAGCCAGTGCTTCAGAAAATGATTTTGTAGAGGATAGGAGTGTTTCGATATCGGCAAAGGTCCTGGAAGAAAGGACACGTTAGCTATCGATTAGCACGTGTGCCCACGTGTGTACAGCTGTGGGTGTGTGAAGTAATATGGTATCTAGGCTTATGGTACCATCCACATGAAAATCAGTGAGGGAATATGATGACTTAGACTTAAAATATGATTTTTTTTTTTTCCATCACATTTGTGTTCTGGTGGCACGCTTGGTTTTCTGACAGATACTGCAGAAATACTCAGCTGATTACTGCAAGGGGCAAAACTGGAGTTACTTAAAAATTGCCAAAGCTTTTAAAATGCAAAAGCGTCCCCAAAAGATGTGCTTTCCCTCTTTAGCGAGCTCTCACACCAGTGGTTACTCCTGAACGGTGGCTTCCTGGGGTGGTGGGCAGCCCCTCGCTGGGCATAGCAGGCAGGGGAGGAGAGCCCAGGTGGGAGCCCTGCTCACGGGGTGAGGACAGAGCCCATATGACAGCACTGCAGTCACCACTCAATGGGTGACATTGCCAGCGCTGCTTCAGATGTGTCCCTTTCAGTCTGAGGTGACAGAAAGTAGGAAGAAGTTAGCTGAGCCTCTGTGACCTTGATGCTGCTGCTCAAGAGGGTTTCATTTACTGCCAGGTACGTTAGTGGCTTCTGCCATGTGGCTGCTGGGTCAAGATCTGTGGCTTTCCTGGTGCGATTGGCTCCAGGTCCCATGGGTTAGCACAGCTGCCTTGCTGAAATCAGGTGAGGAATGTCTCCACCGGCCCTTTCAGCAGCACCCAAGTGTGTTGGGGAGTGATGGAACCAGCCCAGCCCCACACCAGGGAAGTGGGGAAAGGCACAGGGCTCCTAACGGCCCCACACACATTCTTCCAGCGCTTCCCCACTGGCGAGCAGATGTCAGAGGAACATACTGTGCAATGGGTACAGACTGGGGTAACTCCTCTTCTCTCTCTTTCAGGATTGCCTGCTGCTGAGCTTATACCACAAGTGCTCAGGAGCAGTAAAAAGAGTGCTGAGACCACAGATTTCACCTTTAATTTAAACCCCCCTTTCAGGGATGGGAACAGAGCTGGGCCCCGCAAGGGAGAATCCAGCTCCAGGCACTCTGAGGAAGCAAACAGACCCTTTAAAGACATTTAATGCTGAAGAAAGTGGAGAGGGATTCAGCGTGAAGCCACAAAAACAATTTTGAGGAAGAAATGCAGCTTGCCTCCTGTCCCTGTGAACCGAAGGGGAGAAGCTGTCCATCACTGCCCGTTGCTTCAGGTTGGCTCATTTGCTGAAGCACCAGCATGGCACAAGGGGATCTACCCTGGGCAAGGGTAAGAAACCAGCCACCTTTCAGGGGTTTTGGCGGGTCCCTGCATGCTGGCAGCCTCCAAAGGTCCCTTCCCGAGCACTCAGGAACCCCCACCTGCCCCTGTTCCCCTGGGACAGCCCGCACAGGGCGGAGGTGACCTTGGCAGCTGGGCTGATGCTGCCACCACTATATTTCGCATGGATTTGGTGGCACCAGTCCACAGCCAGCATTAAAGCCAGCCAGCCACCATCTTCAGAGCAGAGAGGCTCCCAGAGGACAGGCTGAAACTGTTCATCTGGAGACAGAGATTGTTTTTTTAGAGGGAAATCCTGTTGGCTTTTCAAAAAGAGGTAAGTTTGTACCAACACGCTCCCCCAGCCAAACGCACTTGCGGTACCAAATGCATCACTAAAAGAAAAGGACTTGCTCTGTCAAAACGGAGCTGTGGTTTGTGGCACCCAGGCAAGGGCAGCATCCCTGGGTGCTCAACAGTCTCTTTGAGCGTGGTTCTGTTTAGGTTGGCTGCAGCTGATCCCAGCCCGTCTTCAGCACACCGATGCTTTTAACCCCTCGGGGAGGGGTCAGCGTGGCCAGCTGGAGGGGGAGAGAGCCAGCCCTCTGCATGCTTCACGGCTGACCAGGACACTGCCATGATTCATTCATGTCCCTGCTCAGGGCACAGACTGTAAACACGGTAGGGAAGCCGGGCCACATCCCAGCCCAGCTCGGCTGCCTGCCTCGAGGTCCCCATCGCCCCGAATTTGGAGCTCGCCTCTTTTTCCATTACTTCCAAGCAGTAATGGTGAATGTTTCCATAACATTTCCTAAAAATAAAAACGTCAACAGAAATAGCTGGTGAATAACACAAGTCTGTGCATCTCTTGGCCCTGAGCAATCTACAGGCTGAGAGGAGAAACCCTGAAATAGCTTATGAGTTTGAAGATACTCTGAGAAGCTGCCTTACCGCATGTGAGCCAGCTCTCACCAGCATCACTTGGGGCAGGAGGGCTGTTTGAGGGCCGTTTTCCCTCCCTCCCTAGGCAAATAGCCAACCCCTCTCCAAAAACAGCCCATCTGTCTGATACTCTGATAGAAAAGTCTGTATCTGAAAAAAAGAAATACAACCTTGTGTGACTGTGCTGAGATGCCTGTAGTGTGGCAGCGTATGGACTGGTTACTGTTCCTTCGCTGAAGTAGGATGTTCGTTTTCTGTTACAGCTTTCATGGGGGAAGAAATCGAAGGATGTAGACACCCTATACTGGGAAAGGCTTTGCTATGCAGGAATGCATCAGTCTGATCCAGTTCATAATAGCCTTAAATATCAGGGAGCTGCTTTTGATGGAAAACTCAGGAGCTGTCTTGACAGCAGCGCTATGCATCAGCACAGGAGAGAAATTAGAGAGCAAGTACTTTGTGCAGCCTTTTGGGGAAAGAGTGGTTGAGTTGGGGTGTAAAGATAACAAAAATAACTCCTACTTGCAGTTCAGGCGATGTTAAACACCTGCAATTCAGGTTTTTGGGGAATGACCCTACTTGGCATCCTTGCTTGCCTTTCTTGGATCCTAATCTGTCCCCATCAAAGTCCCTGGCTGGATCCTTTATAGGATAGTGACAGGGACAGGAGCTCCTCCCCACCAGCTGAGGGTGGATGGTGGATGCTCTGGTGGTTAAAGCACTAGTATAGGCTGCATTAACCCATCTTCTGTGCCATATCTGTAAGTTGGCAGGTCTGATGGGTGTGCTGCATGGTTAAAGAGACCAGTGCTCAGTACGGGAACAGGGCATCCGAGGACATCAGGAGGACAGTGAAAGCCTTGTCATGCAGCCTAATGTCTCCCAGCAAGTGTCTATTAATAAGCCATGCCTACGCTTCCTCCAGGTATTTACAGTGCGCTTTCTCCCTGTTAGCTTTGAAAACCACAGCTCTGTTTTGACACAGCAAGTCCTTTTCTTTTAGTGATGCATTTGGTACCACAAGTGCGTTTGGCTGGGGAAGCGTGTTGGTACAAACTTACCTCTTTTTGAAAAGCCAACAGGATTTCCCTCTAAAAAAACAATCTCTGTCTCCAGATGAACAGTTTCAGCCTGTCCTCTGGGAGCCTCTCTGCTCTGAAGATGGTGGCTGGCTGGCTTTAATGCTGGCTGTGGACTGGTGCCACCAAATCCATGCAAAATATAATGGTGACAGCATCAGCCCAGCTGCCAAGGTCACCTCCGCCCTGTGCGGGCTGTCCCAGGGGAACAGGGGCAGGTAGGGGTTCCTGAGTGCTCGGGAAGGGACCTTTGGAGGCTGCCAGCATGCAGCGACCTGCCAAAACCCCTGAAAGGTGGCTGGTTTCTTACCCTTGCCCAGGGCAGATCCCCTTGTGCCATGCTGGTGCTTCGGCAAATGAGCCGCAACTGTCATAGCTGCAAAACGGAGCCAGCCGACAACCGGGATGAGCCTGGCTCGTGAGTCAGGTCGGGTGGAAAAGTAGGGAAAAAAGCATTTTCAGCTGAGGGAAACAATGGGGAAATGAAATGGAAAGTGGGACCTCCGAGTTCCTCCACCCTTCCCCAAGGAGTGCGGTGAGGTGCAGAGGGCAGTTCCCAAAATCCAAGACCTGTTGTAACTCAGTTGTAACCTCTGAGAAATGTCTTTTTGCCATTAGATGTGCAGCTCCTGCTGGAGTGACTTCCTTCAGCTGGAGCCGGAGACAAAGGAAAGAATCGTTGGTAATGAGCTATTTGTGGAGAAATTCGTCTTGATATTTGCATCACTAGTACAAGACAAGGCAGTGCCGCAGCTTTCCTGCAGTGGTTAAGGACGACACTTGGAGGAGGTTGGGAGCCTTGAGGTCCTGCAAGTGGTAAGAGCATGTTTCAGCATTGCTCGTTTGCAATTTGCATCGCTGGAAAAACAGCCATGCAGAAAACCACAAGAACCCGTTGTTCTGGTCAGGCCCTTGCATTTTGTCAGGATTTTTTGAATACTCCTTTGCAATTAAAATTCCCACTGGCTTGTCTTGCTGTTTGCAAGGCTGACTGAGATTGGGAAGGTGCAGGTAAGCTGGCAAGTGGGATTGCCCCGAAGCACTGAGCTATATTCAATTAGCCCACCTCGACTGCGGGAATGTGGTTAGCTGGCAGCACATCACCCCTCCTGGTAAATTAGATACCGCACGGTGGCTTAGTCACACCAGAGAAGTAAACGGCTCACAACTTGCTGAGACAAATTCCTCCCAGTTTTAATTAGCCATGTGATGCTGGAGTGCCTAAAGCTCTCTTCCTGCCTATGTTTACACTCGGTGCATCAATCCTGTTTGGATTCAGGTCTCCAAATATTTGCAATTAGCAAATATTGCTCGGTTTTGCCATTCCAGCTCTCTGCACTTAGCTGGAAAACAGAGATTTGTATGCCCAGTCTTTTCAAAAACAAAGGGACAGATGCTTGGGTCCCAGGACATTAGCAGGAGAGCCAGAGCTGCTCATCTGGCTTCTCCTCTGCTGTGCGCTGGCTCAGTGTCACCCCCAAAGAGAAATGACAGGGGAAGAGGCTTCTGGCACCCTGAGGATGGAAAGGGGACAACGTAGCGTGAGCTGCTAATATAAATGAAGGAGCCCTTAACACTTAAGGCTTGATCGTGCCTCTGCTGTGTGTTTTTTATACCACGTCTTGTAAAATCGGTTGCAGCTCACGTGTGCCCGTGTATGGTACTTGTTTACAGTGGTGTGTCTGTGACAGGTAGAGCTGGCTCGATGGGAGGCTGGTGTGATTTTGATTTCCTGAATTGTCACCCCTGGGTGTCCCTGCGCAAGTTGGGGTGCACAAGTCAATCAGTTCTTGGAGGGGGCCCAAAGCCAGGCTGGAGGGTGCCGGGCAGTGCTGGGACTGATTGGGTTTTGCTGTGACTTTCAGACCAGATGTTCTCGTCCTGGATGGCTTGGGCAGATCTGTGTGGAAATGGAGCATCTCTACTCAGCTTGTGATGTTTGAGGAAACTCTCCCCTTTCCACGTCTCCTTCCCTCCCATCGTATTTCTCTTACTGACGTGATGACAGACAGGTAACTGAGGTGTTCTCAAATGAGCCTCCATAATTCTGATGGTGGCACGAAGGTTCCCAGTCCAGCCAGCTCACACTTGCCAGTGCTAGACTTAGCACTTCTTATCTGACAGCAAATGCACTGAAAATCTTAAAAACAATCTGCATTTTAACCTTGGTTGTGCTAAACAGCTCTCAGGATGCAGTGATGCATTTTGCTGGTTGCAAAGAGTACAGTTGTTAAATAACTATGTTTAATTTGCACTAACAAAGCTCGCAAAACCCACGTCCCTTGAATTGTGCTAAAGAGAAGTGTTGCTTTTCTACAAAGACGTACAAGGTTAGTTTAAAGGCCTGAGGTCTGCTGACCCTCCAGTTTGTCGCACAACCTTTCATCTGTGTACAAATGGATGCGAGAGGCAGTCCGGTTGGGTTTACCTGTTCGTACTGGCAGCAGAGAGCTGCAGTTGCTCTGGGGGGAGAGATGGGTTTGAACATGCATGGCACTAAGGCACGTGCTTAAAAACTTCCAGCTCATAAATACCCATTCTCTGTTCCAGAGGCACCCGTCTGAACCTGACTGCAGTGAGCCAGATGCCAGATAAGGGCTACAAGCTCGCCTTGGTGTCAGCCAGTAGCGACTGTGGCGTTGATGGCCAGAAGCACTGGACGGCACGCAGCAGCCGTGGCAGCGGCCATGAAGCCCTCGCCCATGGCAGCACTGCCTTGGCACTGGCAAAGCGGCTCCGGGATGGTGAGGGGACAGCTTGGCTCTGTAGAAGGCAAGGGGAAGAACCTGTTTGGCTCCAATAAATGATGCTGTTCTCCTCAAGCTAAAATGGAGCTTAAACTAATACTTTATTCCTCCCACCCAGACTCAGAAAAAGGCAGCCTCGGTCGCTGGGATGTTTTCCTTTGCCAAGCCTCTGCACGGCTCGGTTTTAGCAAAAAGTAAGCCCAGCCCCTGAGGCATCTGTGTCAAGGACCTGATGCTTGGTAATGGTTGAGCATGTATGTTTAAGCCAATGCAAGCCAGTGACGGGGGGAGCAATCCCATGACACAGCCTTGTGCATTTCTGACTGCGTTATAGCAGTGTGAAGGAAAAGAGGGGCAGGAACAAGAGGAGGGGGTGAGGAGGTGACGCTGCTGGCAGGAAAGCAAAGGCCTGACCCTGCTAATGTGGTTTGTCGTGATCTGCTCTTTCAGACCCTCCATCCAGCATTAGGTCCAGCACCTCTGCAGGGGGTGCTGCCCAGCTCCTCTTGCTCAGCTGGCTGCTGCTGGGACAGTCGGGCTTTGCTGCTCATGTTGTGTTGCACCTTGGAAAGGCGTTTGCTCTGTTTGGTGTTGGTTGGGATACTCGGGAACTGAGAGGGTTTTCTCTTTGCAATTACCAGAGTGGCTGAAGGGCACAAGTGCTGTATTATCTGGCATTTTGTCTCCCATCTACTCTGGGCTTTAAGACTGATAAGCCTAAAGGGGAGGAGAGGATTTCATTTACCCTTTCTCCCAGCATGGGTTAGGAGCAGCAGAAGGATAAATCAGAAGACATTTCAGCACTTACTTCTGTTTTTACAGAAATCACTATACATTACAAGTGCCTTTTCATATTTTATAGCGCTTTAAAAAGCCGATGTAGCTAATCTGGAAGTTGGCTTGTTCAGAGAAGCAGCCATAAAAATCCCTCATTGATGCCAAGCTATTGCATTTTCTAGTGTCTGAAAGGCAATCACTATTGTACATCCAAAGAGTTTGGTTTGACTCCCCCCAGCTCCTTGTGGCTGGTGAGAACAAAAACACCGGCACGGCATCTTGAAAAGTTGCGTTGTCGATGCAGATGTTTCGGTAGCAAAGGCAGCCTCCATCCAAGGGCTCGCCCTTAGAAGAGGAGCAGTGTGCTTTTGTGCAGTTGGGAAAAAAAAAGTAGTCCAATTGAAAAGGACAGAGATAAGCAAGGCAATGCCAAAAGGTTGGAGGAGTAATGGTCCTGGAGCAATTAGTATCCCTCTAACAAGGAAATGTGGTTCATGGGGGGTTTTGGGTTTCAAAAATGCTGTCCCAAGTCCCTGAGAGCTAGTAAGTGGTTGGGTATTCATAGGGTTTCTCTCTGTCTGGCTCTTATTAGTATAAAATGTGTGTGAATTTGTTATCTTTGGAAAAGCTACTTCTCTGCCTGGTTTGACTGAAGGTGCTCAGGAGGTTCAGCAGTTATCGGCGGTATCTATAAGACATGCATATGTGCATACACAAATGCTCAGTGCGGTCACATAAACCATCTTCCCATAGGAAACCAGGCTAAAAATGTGGCCTCTCCAAGTGCTTGACTCAACGTTCAGTCTTTAAGGGCTGTTCCCATGTCCCCTTGCTCTCTTCACTTGGACATTTGATGTGCTTGATTGGTGGAGGGAAGAGGGAGGAATACAAGCGTTGGGGCTAATGGTAAAGAATGCTGGTTGTCTCCAAAATGCTTGCTCTGTCCTGATTCAGGTGATGGCTGGGTCACCTTGGCCCCTCTTCTGCTGCAAAGAACAGCTTGAGCAAGCCTAAGCATGTTGTCCTCTTCAAAAAAGGTGCCGGCTGTGGGAGGAAAGCCATCCTCGAACAGGGAAGGGGGTCAGACATGCTGGGTGTGTGGGTCCAGCCAAGGGGGCAGCTGTGAGCTGGCCCTCGTGGCAGTGGCAGCCTGTTCAGCTGGTGCAGAGGACAGACGGGATCTGGCAGTAGCAGTTGGTGCGTTTCCTGACCGTAACCTACTTAAGGGGAAGGCTGAAGTCTGTTGCAGGAGCAAGCAGCCAGGAGCATTGGGTGCTGGTGGGTGAAGGAGCATGATTCAGCCACCTGAAGGCATCTCCCTGTAGGAGAATTACCTTCCCTATAAAGCGACAAGCATTGCTCTTAAGTGTTATCAAGCTTAAATCAGTTCCCTAGGTGACATCCTGGTAAGTGGATTTCCCAGTTAAGCACATCCCAATTAAGTGGGATGTACTGTAATTACAGAGTGCTCAGCACTAGGAGCAAATCAGAGCCATTTGCAGCAGAAGGGCTGGTCGAAGCTCTTCCCCCGACTGGAGTGCGTTGTACCAAGGCACTTCTGTAAGCGCGAAGGTGGGCAAGCAGGAGATGGGATTTTGCAGCCATCCCCGGCGTGCTGGTGAGCATGTTCCCTGCAGAAGGAACATGCTGGAGGATGCCACAACATGCTGATGCCACAATTTTAAACCTTCTGATATGGGAGCAAATTACTTTTGAGGTTGCACTCCCATGTCTCCTGCTAGTCCACGGTCCTCTGGGTGAAGCCCTTGCTCCTACCAGAGAAAATACCTGTTAGCAGAGATGGCTATGTGGATGCTGTAGGGAAATGGTGGCTCTTCCCAAGGAGGCAGAGGCTGGCAGATGGTGCTGCCGTTCTCCAGGCAGATGTCACAGCCCTTCACAGCCAAATTCCCTTTGCATAGCCCGAGGGAGGTGGTTCTTGCTTCATGGCTTCCTCTCCCCATCCCTCTGGCTTTCTTTTTGAAGGCGTCCCAGTCCCAGCACAAAGCCTTATGGTTCTAGAGTCAGACCAGGGCTACATAAGCCCATTCCTCTACTGCTTTGTGGTTCCAAGCTGCTGTTGGGCCATCATGGGGAGAGAGGAAGAAGATGCTCCTTTGTTTGTTGACTGTTAGTGAAAAGAAGAAGTGAGCGTTTGCTGCCTTGGATGGCTCAGAGCATTTTTAGCTGGATGGGGATACAAAAGCTGATTGGAGACCTTCTGGGAATTGACTGGTCAAGGCAACACCGAAATGCTGGAGATGGGACATCAAGTGTAGATGCGATGCAAAGTGAGGTGAAATCTGTGCCAGGAGGGGTGTGTGGCACAGGAGCATGGCCACTTTGGAACTGGAACAGGACTCTAGACCTGAACATGGACCCTCAGACCAGGCCAGCCTCCAGATTAGGGCCCGCTTTACCACTCACTGGGTTTACCCATCTGTCCCAGGTAGTTAATTCCCACTTGGCTGGGAGGTGACATAAGTGCAGCACAGCACGCTTTCCCTCCAGGCTCCCAGTCCCCTGGGTCATGCTGGCTGGTGCATGTCTTTGGTGGCTGTGGTGCTTCCAGGGGTCTTGTTCTTGTGCCTACAGGCAAGATGGCTAAAAAGCTCTCACACCCACCACACCCATGTTCTTCCTTGCTGGGGTTACAGGATGGGAGGTAGGAGCCCATCTAGTTCCCAGAGGTGAGACCTTATATTTTGGGGTGACGTATTACATCACTTTTAGCTGTGGAGAGGATGTTACTGTAGGATAGCAGGGGAAGCCAGTGAGGTGCTCCTACCTTTGAGAAGGTTAACCATGTGTATATGAATTGGCTCTGTCCTGTGTGGATATGGATTGATCCTGACCTCAGCAGCCAGTCGGAACTCCTGCTCGCGGGGCTGACCCCCCAGCACCCATGGAGGGCATGCAGCTGCTGGCCTGCAGCACCTCAAACCCCTTGCTGATGCCTCCTCACCTCCCACTGTGCCTGTCCCTCTACCACCCCAGCAGCTCTTCTCCTCCCACCAGCCGGGCTGCAGCATCCCCACGATGCTCCTAGCTGCGCAGCACGTTTGGTGTGTGCAGTGCTTGTGCTGCTGTTCTACTCCGAAGTCCTTGCTCGGCTGCTTCTTCCACACTGCTGGTTTTGCAGTGCCACCCACTGGCAGAGGCTCCCCAGAAACCCTCCTCTGTGGCTCTTCTCTGCCCCAGGTGATGCTCCGAAGATGAAATATTAGAAGGATGGCTCTGGTAGGTGTAATTCGTAGAGCACATTGCGTGGGTGCTGGCCCGGGACATCTGGAAACCTTCTGGCATCCTTTCCGGTGTATCTCAGTGTATGCTGAGCCCAAGCTGTGAGCTCGCTGGGTTGGCAAAGTCCCAGGTGTCAGCTCAGGCTATGTTTAAGGCAGCTCAGGCTGTGTTTAAGGCTGGCTCGCTCCAACGGGCCGTCCAGCCCCGTGTCCTGCCTGCAGCGTGGCAGTGCAGGCAGGCAGCAGCAAGGTGGTTTCCCATCCCTGCTTGCTGGATGTGCCAAACTGGTTTATGTAGGTTCTGCGCTCATGTTTTCCCATGCAGGATAAAATACAAACCCCTGGCTGGCTCCAGAACCCAGCTGTACGTAAGGAGTGCGCATTCCAATTGGGAGCGTGCTCCTGGGATGCAGGCTTGGGGACTTGTCGGGAGAGGATGCTTTGGGGGCACTTCATTTAACAGTCATCCTGGTCTCCCCGAATTTGCCTTGTTCCTTTCTGACCCCGTTTATACTCTCGCCTCTATCCCCAGTTTAATGCCTGATGTGAGCCCAGTCGAGAAACAGGAGGAGACACAGCGAAGAGACAGAGCAATGCGGTTCTTGGGGTTTGTGCGTAGCGAGCCGCCGTGTGCAGGAGCCTGCTGCCGGGCTGGTACCCAGGTGAGGCAGCCGAAATCAGCTCGCTGCCCCGATGCAATCACTGTGTTGATGCAGTGGCAGCACAGATAAACTGCCAGGAACTTTCTCCTCAGCCTCCTAATAGGCAGTGAGTGCTTGTTTAAAATAAAGCCTGACATATGGCATATTGGGGTCATCAAGTCCTGGAGCACTGTCTTCCAAAAAGTATGAAAAGGCTCCGGAGGGGAGCCTGGCACAGCCTCCCAGATGACAGTTATTAAAGGCTTTTGCACTCAAAGCTGGGAGCTGCTCCTCTGGCAAATTGGCCTTGATTGAAGAGGAAGAGAATGATTAGGCTGAAGGGGAGCGATGGGAGTGGCAGGCGAAAACACAGAGGTAAGTGTCAATTTGTCTTCTGATTTTTTTTTTCCCCCTCTTACTCTCTCCCAAATGGTGTCCGTGTGGGTGGAGGGAGCAGCACCCCAGCTCTGTGCAGCCTGGGCTGGCTCTGCCTGAGCTGCTTGGGGGGTGTTGAGCTGAAAAGGAGCAGCTCTGCCCCACTCCTGCCCGTGCAGCCCCAGAGCATTGCCCAGCGCTTCGTGCAGCGTGGCACCAGGGTCACCCATCCCTTTGCAGAGCTGGCAAAAGGGTTAACCCCTGACCTGGACTATACCCCTAGCTCCCTATAGGGGCTATAAACCCCAAGGATTACAGTTCTTTCCCCTATTTTGGTTATAAAGGGGACATTGATAGCTTGTTCAGTCCAGGTTTTACCACATTATTTATTTTAAACCCCTGTTTTTGATGAAGTTGTCTGAATATATTTGAGTTCAGTGCTAAGCCCTGCATCAATGTGAGCGGTTCCTGCAGGGTAGCTGACAGCGTTGCAGAAATACGCTCCCTTCCCTTCCTAATGCTTTGTCCCTTCTCAGGCCTGCGAGCACCAAAGATGTCCCGGCTCTGGCTGCCTTGGCTGGGGTCCTCCACGGAGCAGTTTGTCTTGAAGTACTCGGGGAAGTCACTGTGGCGTGAGCACGGATGCTACCTCCAAACCCAGCCGGCTGCTTCACAGGGCCAAGGAACTGGTCCAAAATTCAACTGAGAGCCTCTGGCCCCCAAGTCCAGAGCATTAACATTCAGGTAAAGCACTTTAGCTCGAGTTAGGGCAGGACAGAGCATCTCTTTTGTGCTGGTGTGAAGGGCAGCCAAGTAAATGGTCTTTATTCAAGCAACTGTAAAATCTCCAGCACGGAGTCTTTGCGCAGCCAGCCTCGCTCAGGGAAGCTGCTGGCCCTGTCTGCAAATGGATCCCCTTGTCTGGGTCCAGTCCTGCAACCACCGAACCCAGTGGCCAGACTCCCTGCGGGGAGACGGGGAAGCAGGCCCAGTGCCCTACATTTGGTGCTCGTTAATATTTCGATGAGATAAGTGGTGTGCTTAATCTAGTGCAGAGATTGTGTTTGTTATAGGGCAATAACTCCACAGGGTTACCATGAAATTCAACGTGGCTTATGAAAAATGTGGGCTGTTGCAGAGGCAGGGCTGCAACCTCTGGCAGGAAAAAACCCTGTTGCATTGGGGTGAAACCTGTGTTTGTATCAAAAGGGTGGTATGATTGCAGAAGGGACAGACAAAGATGCTGTACCTGCCAGCTCAGGCAAGGTGTGATGTCTGTCTGTCCCCGCGCGCCATGCCACAGCCCCTTCCCGGTGGCAGGGTGGGAGATGCTCTGCCTGGCCGTGCTCCGGCTCCTGCAGTGGCACTCAGCTGCCCTAAATCCTCCCTGGCCTTTTGGAGGGGAAGCTGCTTGCTGAAGGGAGTGAGGTAAGCAGAAGAGGCAAAACCAAACAATTTACTTCCAGCTCCTGCCGGCAGCGGAGGCGGTTACTATGTAAGCAAGGCTTGCAGCACCGCTTCATTCAGCACGGCAGTGTCTGTGTACCCGGACCCCTGTGCGCAGCAGGCTTTGTGCTCCTGAGGTCAGCTCAAAAACCTACTCGAAGCCCATGGATGGTCCCTGAGCTTTGCATCCAGCCTTAAATAACCTACTAAACTCTTACAAAATGGCTCGTACGGCCACACTCGGCAGCATTGCAGCCGTGAGCAGCCAGCTGCTAGAGGAGCAGCTAGATGATGTTGCAGGGATGACGACACCCCGAGTCCATACAGCCAAGCAGGATCAAACTGGCATTGAGGGGTGATCGGTGGCATCATCTTCGAGCAGGGCTGGATGTTCCTCTGAGTCTGTGTGTGCTGCTCATGGTCGCACCAGGTTGTCTGCAGACCTGCAGCGCTTGAGGACAGGATCCCATCCCACCTAGTTTTTCCTTCAGAAAGTGGAAGAGAAGAAGAGAGCGCATTTTATCCTCCAAACCAGAAGTGAAGCTGGATTCCCTTTCCTCCCAAATGCATCCTGGTTCAGTCCCGACCCTGCTCTGCGTTACCAAGGGAGCAGCAGCATCTCGCTGCTCCCTTCCGTCGTCCCCATTTAAACCACCCTGCATCCAGTCACAGTCAGGCTGGCTCATGGGTTCAACTGATTGCGTGCTGAAACAGCACAATGAAACCTCCAGAACATTATTTTTTATTTCTATGTGCTCCTTAAAAATTCCCACAGCTGCCTGCAAGCCCTGTGCTGTGCTTGGCTGCAAGAGATTCCCCGGGGGCTCGTAGAATTGGGCCATGTAGGAGGGGTAAGGGGGTCTTTAACCCCCCCGGTGCCAAAAGGCACCTTCGTGGCCCTGCTGCTCATCTCTCCCAGTTATGCACCGGTGTGACTCGACAGCAGACGACAGAGGTTAGGAAAGGGCCTGGGAAGGCTGGGATGTTGTTGCCATGGAAATCACGCAGTGTCTGGAATAGCAAGAACAAGAGCAACTCAAAAAGTAATGATCTGTCACATTGATTAAGGGGGAGTCGGAGGGATTTTGTTTGGGGGAAGCCTCATGCTTCAAGTAATAGGAATCCATATGGCACTTCTCCCTGTTCGCCTCCCCCCAAAGCGCACTGTCAACAGGAAATAATCTGATTTGTTTTGACCGGGGGTTTCTCCGGGGAGTACCGACACGGTTCCTGCCCATCAGCTGCGCCGCACAGCTCCACCACCCCAGCATGAAAGGCAGCAAGTCAATGCAATATTCATTCACTTCCTCTTCCCTCCTTCATTCATTTCTTCATCCATTCATCTGCTTCATTCACATTTCCCTGGCACTTTAATGAGCAGTGCTTAGCCTCTACAGTCTTGCAGAGCCTTCCCCTCGCACGCCCTTCACTGCAGATGGCTATCTTCAGGCTTATTTATGTCGCAGGGCAAAGCTCGGTGTGGCTGGATCGGGGTCGTGTTGTGCCCAGCTGGGCACTTGGGTCTTTAAACCCCACGCAAATCCCCCCGGGTTTTGCTGTTCTGTCTTTCATAGCTTGATGATTTCTCCCTGCTGTGATTTCCATCTCATCCAGTTCCCATCCTCTTCACAGGAGCCCGTCACAGCGTCGATGCCCATGCCCAGAGCAGCCCTCCCGGGGGCACCGGGGGTGGCATCGCTGGGGAAGGAGGAGGGAGCTGAGTGTGAAATGGGCATCGCTGGAGTGACGGTGCCAGGCGCTTGCTGCTGAGCCAGAGCCACGAGAATAAACGTCCTCGGGGCTGCGTCGCCGTCCGCCTGCCCCCGCCATGCCAGTGCCCTTTGTGGTGCCTGAGGAGTGTGGGGTGATTTCTTTTCCTCTCTGCCTTGTGTCCTGCTCTCAGAGACCAATGCAGCAGGGGCAGGCGGGTGATAGCCCCCGTGTGAGCTCCAGGCTTGGGCCAGGGAAGCAGAGCTACGGGCCAGCTGTTACAGGGCGAGGGGCCAGGCCCCCAGCATGAGGAGCCTGGGCAGCGAGGGGTCACAAGACACATGCAGGAGCAGAAGCAGGAGGCACGTGCACCAGGCACACGCAGGGCCCTGGTTTTAGGGATTCTCTTGGGATAAGCATGTCTCATCCCTCCCATCGCCTGGTTTTGGGCACTCATAGGGTATGGATGGGGGGAACAAGCATGTCTCTATTTCAATGCCCTTTTTTTAACCACCCCAGAGCACATTTGGGTTTTTTTCCCCACCAATATGCAGACGTTTCTCTTGAAGAAAATAAAATTTCCAGATAGCGGCTGGGTAGAAATCCAAGAAAGATTAAAAGGAGAAAACTAATTTTCCTGCCTATGATCTCATTAGTGGAAAACAATCTTTTCCTCCCCCCAGCCCAAAGCCCGCTTTTGCAGTGCGAGGGGGTGAGCTGTACTCCACTGCTCTCCAAATAGCTAAATGCATTTCTGAACCGAAGGAAGCAAACAGAAAACATCCGTTCTTTGTATAATGGAGAAAGCTTTCTCTTTTGTTCCCTGCTTTTTATCAAGTATCTGCTGCCATTATTGTTACTCTCTGGGTTATTACCTCCGAGTGGCTACTTCCACCAGCATGAGCTGGTTTATTGTCTGCTCAGAGCAATTATGGATTGGGATAATTCCTGCCGTGCTGTTTCATTGTGGAAGGATCCGCTGTGCTCCGTGGCCAAGGTAACTTGAGGTGATTTGTGCTGCTGAGTTACCCATCAAGTTAATTAGGAGTGGGTGGCTGGTGCCCCGCCGTATGCTGGGACAGAAGGATCAGCAGAGGCGGAACCCAGGCGTCTTCTCAGTGCGAGAGGTATTCAAAGGACAGCACAAATTCAGTGGAGCAGGGAGTGTGGTTAGGTTTATTTCTAGGACTAGGTCACCTTTATTCACTGGTTGACAAAATGTTGGCCAATGCGTCCTCCCTCCAAGGGTGCAGGACCCCATTGGTGTGTGTGTGTAGAGGACAGGACTATCCCTACAGGAGGACTTGCAGTCCTGGTGGAAGACACTCGCTGTCTCATTCATTGCTCACGTTTAGGAGGTCATTTGGTTCCTAGTCCTGTGCTGCAAAGACAAGAGGGGGAAAGCATTCCTCGGACCGCGTGGGATTTCCCCTTAGGAACTGCCTCGCCTTGCTGGTTGGAGAGGGGAAATAAGAAGAAAATGCTTCTCTGAAGTTTGAAATCGCGACTTTCTCCTGGGCCTCGCGCATCTGCAGAGATCAGAGCCCCAGTGCTGTCGTGCTGCCTCTTTGAACCGGGGGGACCTTCACCCCAGGCAGGGATATACACCTGGCCTCACGGTAGAGGGGCTCAGCCTGCAGGTTGCAAAAGTACCTGGTTATTTTTATTCCTTTGATACTTGATCTACTATCAAAATGACTTCTTTCTTTCTCTTTTACTTCCTAGGAATCCCAAACAAACCTGCCACAGGCAATAACATTTATTGATGAGGCACTGCCAAACCCCCGCAGCTGTCCCTGCACAAAAGAGGCCGGGTCATCCCTTGCACAGCCCTGCAGCTGCAGCACTGCTTGGTGCAGGGTTTCTTCTGAAGACATGAGGGTTTTGCAATCCAGATACTCAGGTTAGTAACAATGTGTTTATACATTCACTTCCTAATAAATAAATACAAAAGTGTGACACTGTTAAGCGCTTGCTAAGGCCGTGACAAACACGTTTTTCCCATAATTAGTAACCTGTGGATTAGGAAGCCAAGTTTTTTATTTATTTTTAATAGCACACAATGAGGACAGATTAGCATGAAACTATAATGCCATCACATGCTTTCAAAATCCTCCATGCCAAGACCCCGTCCACGTTCAGCACAAGTAGCAATGAGCTTTTCTATGGAGGCCTGATGATAAGAAGTCTTTTTTCTTGCTGGCTTAGAAACTGTAACTAGCAGGGTTGAATTTCTGGGGTTGTATGTATACATAAAACATCTGAAAATGGCATTGCTCAGTTATCTACCCCATTATTAAACTTGGCCCTCCATACCCACAAAAATCTCTATGTCTCTGGACTGCACCCGACACAGAGAAGTCCTGCTGGACCCACTTACTGGAGTTCCTCTTGGGTTTGACACTAAGCCCACACCCTGGGCTAGGTCAACATTTGCCCGTTTCCCAATATTTTCTTGTGCAGAGCACACCTTCGTGCGTGCTTTGCTATTCCAGCCTGGCCCGTTTGAACTTTCAGATATTCCTTCTGCAAGAAACTGATTGTTTAAACTGATCTGAATGGACACAAAGACTTCACCCCTTTCCTACCGCAGGTTGGACCCTGGGAAATGTCATTTCGGGGGTACAGGGACCAGGAGGCGGTAGGAAGCCACCTCTCCTGCTCCTCTCTGCTCTGCCTCTGGTTCAGCCAAAGCTCTAAGGGTCTGGAAATCCATCCTAAAGTTTCAAAGCAATCTTCCTTGTGTCCTCCCTTGTCAGGCTGAGTTCCCAGAGCAAAGGGAAACGGTGGTCATTCACAGAGTGCATTGCCGTCAGCATCACAGTGATGGCATCCGGGGACCTGGAGGACAACCCTGCCTTGCCTCGTGGGGAGGCAGAAAGCAGGCAGGACCAGGCAACAACTCTTGAGTCATGGTGCTGTCCCTGCTTCCTCCTTTCCCCATCAAATGCGTGAGACAAGCTCTCCTTTTCTGCTCAAAAAATTGCCTGGATCAAAGTTTCACAGCTACTCTTGCCATCCCAGAGTGCACTAAGGTGTGCGTTGTCCATGCTAATTTTCTCCGTAGGTAACTCAGTGCCTGAGTGGATCATTGAGTCCAGGATGACTTGGGAGACACATGGAAGCCAACGTCCACCTGCCAGCTGTAGATGGGGTCCATGCGCTTCGAGGCAGTAGTGTCTCAGGTCCAGACAGTGGCATCCTGGCAGGTGACTTGAGATCTCCATCAGATGGTAAGATAGTGGAGGACTCCAGAGACTTTTCCTACACAAGGTTGGTGTCTTACATCCCTTTTCCCTCATAATTTTGTCCCTTGGCCTGCCCGCTCAGTTCTTTTCCCTTGCCCTCAGCTCCTGAAGCAGCCCTGGGGTTCAGAATGCTGCGTGCAGGTACCTCCTGAGTGCCCATCTGCATTCATGGAAATAGTCCTGCCAGGACCTGATGGTGTTTGTAAATATTTGCATTTTGTGAGGAAATACCCAGTTTAAACGTAGGGTGATAGTAACTCTGTCTTCTTTGTGTTCCCCTATGTTCCTGAGCTCCGTCACCAGCCCTGGCCCCTGAAACAGCTCTGCTAAAAGCAAATATGTCAGTCTTCACTGCACAGGGAATATTTTAAGGCTCTGAAAACAAAGTTTATTATAGCAAAGCTGCCAAAAGTGTAACCACTGCCATGCTAAAATATCCTCTGCCTCCTACATTTGTAACGTGGGAGTCTTTTATATCCTCTTTACTTCTGCTGAACCATACATTTGTCTTGGCAGCTGATGTATATAGAATGGGACCTATTTCAGTGTCATGCAAAAGAGCTCTTAGGTTAAAAGATATATTACAGCTTACTGGAAAGCTTGAAATAAACTGCATGATGATGCCACATGAAGATAAAGGACCAGCAATTTTATTGAATTGCAATTTTATCCATATGGGCTGAAGGTTTGAACTGTGTTAACATCTCCAAAGGTCTCCATTTGCCAAATTAACTATTGAGTTTTGGGCAACTAGTTGGAGACGGGAAAAAGAGACCTGGTTTAACTGTTTCCAGAAAAGCACTGCCTCCTTCTCTACTGTATAGGGGTAACCCAAAAAGAAGGCAGCCAAAACCCAGCCCCTGCTCCAGCCGCCGCTGGCCAGTGCGGGGACTTCAGGGAGGGCATCTTCTTCCTTCGCTCTCAGGCGAGGTGGCAGGAAAGACTCAGTCGGTCCCTACGAAGCTCTGCTGTGGTTATTGTTAATGCCAAGCCCATAAATGTTAGTACTTCAGTGGCCAAATTCCTCTGTGGTGCTGACAGACCTCTTACAGCCCCCGGATTTAAGCAGCGGCACCGGAGGCGTCCTCAAATGGCCCAGGATTTCCTCGGGTGTCTGGCAGTGGCATGCAAATGGAAAAATAGGTATAGGTTTAAGGGAAGGATTTTTTTTTAATATATGTTTTTTTGCTTCACATCTAAGCTCTTGGCACAGCCTCCCCCGCCTCTAATCACACCTTATAACTGCAGTTTAAATCCAAACCCGCAAGGCTGGACCAGTTGGATCCAGTTTCTATTAAGCCATTTGATCTGCGACTGAGCAGACTTGCTGTCACCAAGCCAGTCCCCTGCCTGTGCCTCTACACAATGAGGCTCCCGCGGCAGCCGCCGCTCCCTGCTCAGTGCAGGGGAATCCACGAAATACCGGGTCAGGATACGACCCCCTGCACCAGCCCTCTCCTCTCGCCCCCTCCCCAAGCAGCCGGATGGTGAAGCACGGCTGGCGGCTGCACCAGCGCGGGGTGGACGCTCTTGCCAGACTGTAGAGCACAGCTTAAAAGCTTTGGTCATTTAATAGGTCCAAAAAAACCCAAAATTAAAAAAAAAAAAATATTTCCAAGTTAAAGCAAAATCCCCTTTTTGTTCCTCACTGTAATTTGTTCAAACATTAACCCCTTGAAGACGTTGGTCAGTGGTTTTGCTATGAAGGGCACTACGCCGTGAACAGGTATGCGGCTGCCTTTAATAACAGATGAGATCTCATCCTCTCCGTGGTGCATCGCTTCTCCAACACACCACGGGTTGGGACAACGGCTGATAAAATTGCGTGGGCTGCGTTTTGCTCTCTGCTGATATTAGTAAGGGATCTGCTCTCCTGATATTATAGACTTTAAAAAAAAAAGCCACTGTTTATTCCTTAAATTAACGCACCCACTGATGCACACGTTAGCAATAGGAAGGAAACGGTTTCAGACACGATCTCAGCCGCCTCCATCATGTCCATCGCTGCTCCCGGGACCCCCATGTACGCAGGGCAGGAGGATGGAGGGCTGTGATGGCTCAGTGCCCAGGTCTGCATCACCAGGCTTCTGGTTTAGCTCCTTTTTGCAGCCATTTTGAACACTGAATAAAGCAGGAAAAGCAGCATGTAGCCATATAAATCCCAGCCAGTCTCCTAAGTCAGATGTGTTTGAAAGTGAAATTGCAGCTGTGACAAGGAAGCAGTGTATTCACTTGCATTTCCTGCTTTTTTAAATTAGTCTTTTAAAAAGCACTGGTTTGAGTGGGAAGCTTTTTTTGGGTGAAATTATTGAGGACTTATTCTATTAATGGGATTTTTTTTTCTTTCCCTTCACATGTCACTGAACTGCACAAGACAGACGCAGACTCTGAACTCTGAATCCCCATTCGCGGACTCTGAGCTCGTGAGGTTGGTTTTACCACTTCAATAATAGCAAAAATCATGTGAATTGGTGGCAGAAGCAAGTTATATGATGAGTGGAGAGAAATATGGCTCTGGAGCCAGGTTACTGCTTCAGACAAGACTGCAGCAGGCAATGGCGCCCGGCTCTCCCAGCAGCGCCAGCTGCAGTGAAATAACCCAAGAGGTCCTGGTTAAAATTAATTGAGTTAATTAATTGAGCAGCTGTGGCATGGCTATTTTCTCTGTGTGCCCTGGTTCTTAGTCCTCCTCTCCAAGGGGAGAAAGCATCGTTGAACCTGTTTATGGGCAGTGCTGGTTCTCCAAAGCAGAGGTTGTCGCCCTCGGTGTCCCATCAGCTCTGAGATACTCATTGCAGGTGCCTGAGCCTCAGCTGGGACTGAGGACTTTTAGACCTTGTGACAGCATTTTCTAGATGCAGAGAGCTGAGAGAAGGAAATATTCTGGAGAGTTTCTATGTTAGTGTCCACAGAGGGATGGCATTGCCTCCCTTCCACCTGCTGAGAGCCGGGGATGGGGACATGGTGGCACCTGTGAGGGGAGGGTGGGCTGGGTGCACGGTGTGCGTCAGACTCCTCAAAAATGGTGTAAACCTGGATCTTCACTTTCCATTTGTTACTTGCAGCAGGTCAGGTCCTGCTCTGGAAGTCACTGGGTTGCAGAGCAGACACGTAGCTGATGGAAATGCTGCTGCTGGCCCATGGAAGGGGTTTTGGGGTGGGGTGGTTGGGGTTTTTTTGCAGCCAACCCATTCAGGAAAGAATAAGCTTTTCTTTTCTTAGCCATCACTTTTTGCAGCATGTGTCAAGCTAACAATGACTGGGTATTCCACCGAGGCTGTAAAATAAGCTCATTCATCCTTTCTCTCTATTTGTTGTAGGGAGAACAAAACAAAACAAAAAAAAAAAAGAAAAAAAAAAAAGAAAAAACCCTACTGAGCTACTGTTTGCTTTCCAGACGGAGCCTGTGGTATGGCACCAGCAGCCAAGCACTGCTCTGGGTCAAACATGAAGGCGACGTGCCGTTTGTGTTCGCTCAGCTGCATGGATGCAGGGTGAGGGAGAAGGCAGGAATGTCAGTGGGAGCCTCTTGTGGGCTCCTCCTCGCCAAGAGGAGCAGCCCTCCCGCCGGCTTTGCCGGAGCTCTGTAATTTCCAGCAGGATCATGTTAACCGCGGACCATGCAGGGAGCAGGGCTGGGGTTTCAGTCCATGGCCACCTTCCCGTTGAGTCAGGGCTGAATCACCAACCCACGCCAAGCACAAAGGGCCACGGTGCTGCTGGAGATGCTGTTGTGGGTGGTGGTGGTGGGAGCTCAACACGCATCAACAGTGGGGATGGATGGGGGATGCTGTCACCTGGCATGTGGCGGTGGCCTGATGTTGTGTGGCATTGAGATGCAGCGGAGGCCGGGGGGAAGATAACAAAGTGACATCTATGTCTTTGGAAAGAGAGACAGCAAATGGTTCTCCTGATTCCCTGGGAAAGGGCTTGGTGGAGGAGTTTGGGTGCTGTCCCAAAACTCCCTGCCGGTGACAGGAGACTGATGAGGGCAAAATCTCCAGCGTGTCTGTGGGACAAGGACAACAGCACTGCAAACAGCTTTACCTGCTAGGAGCAAAATGCTAGAGAAACTATGTGCAAGCATTTGGAAAATCTTCCGTGATTTTCTGGGAAAAGTGTGGTTGAGCACATGGCCATCCTGGAGAGCTGCAGGAGCAGCAGTTGTGTATCTGCAGCTGCGGGTGGAGGTGAGGATGCACTGACACAAGACCTGACCCAGTTAGAGCCCAAACTGCAGAGCTTGTGAGCAGCCACCGAAATCCTGGTGTCCAGTCTTAGCTGAAACGCAGACCTCACATAAAATTAGGTGAACTCGTGGGCACTTCGACTGAGGCACTTAAAACAAGGGTGTCTTGTCACTTGTAAGGTGTCACAGCTTGGCCATGAGCTCTGCCTGCATCATTTCCCACCAGAGACAGTGCTGATGGGTTTGAACTTTCTAGGTTGTGGGTGCTTAAAATAAAGGCAAGAGCCTGGAGAAGAAATGGTCTTGACAGGGATTGGGCTAGACTGGACTGGATCAGAGGATCAGCATTAACCTTGACCCAGTAGTTTCCCCCATTTTGATGGATATTCCAAGAAACACTGGCTCCCAATGGCACTGTAGCTGTCTTGAAGGTCTTGAGATGTCAGACCTCAACCCCTACCCCTCTTCTTTCCAGGTTTGAGGAGATGCTTTATCTTGATTAATCTGGGCTAACCCATGGGCACATCTCTGTGGCTTTGCCAGCAGGCAGGACTTGGAGATGCAGTCCAAACGCAAGAATCACATGAGAGGAGAGGGAAGACTCACGGGAATATTTGAGGAAGGGAAGGAGTGGAGCAGACGTCACTCCCATCCTTCCAGCAAGTTTAGGGCCTATTCTTCGGTGTGTTTTACTGGTCCAAAAGCAGAGCAACCATCCGTCCTGCTGAATTCCTCCCAGATTGTCCTGTCTCTGCATAACTGGTACAAATGCCAGCAGCTGGAAGACTGAAATAGCAGCTACCATTGCTTAGGCCCCACTGATTTGTCCTGTGGTTTTTCCATGTCCTTTAATCTCCAGTAGATAATCCCTCACTTCCTTGTGGTCTTTCTAATTCCATGCTCTGCGCCGGCACTTCCTGTAAACAGCAGGGCTGGTGGCCCATGCATGGCCACCGCCGTGTAATTGAGGCTCTCCCCAGCTGCGCAACGGGCATGTGACCAGGGCTGTTTTTCAGGTTGGATGTGGCCGTGTCCAAGGGCTAAATAATGGAAACGCCTGATTCTCCTCTCCATCTAGCCAGGAGAAGTCAGGGCTGGCTCTGATGAGGCTGATGAATAATACAGGTGTAGAACCAGCACGTGTGAGAGTATCAGGTCCTGGCACCCAACGAATTGTGCCATCTGGCCTCCAGCAATCATGATTAGGCCAGCACTTGAAAGCAAAATTGGACTAAATTATGGGCAATGAGGTCCCTCCAGCACACATTTGCACTGGTGCTCACTCTTCCATGTAGGAGCCATGTCCCGTGCAGAAGCCGTGACTGGACCTTGCTCAGCCCTTAATTGCACGTCTCTGGTCTAAAATTTTGAGTGGAGTCCTAAAATTAAAGAAAGAGATGAAGGGCCTGTGCTGAATGAAGGCCTTTCCTGATATTTGTCACCCCATGGGCTTGATCCTTTGCACTCTTGTAGGTAAGAGGCCTCCAGATCCTCTGGGGCACTCTGCCAGCAAGGGAGGTTGAGAAGGCATTTTTCTGATCAAAATATCTTCAGCTGCTTTATGACTCCAGTAGCTGTAAGATTTGGGTATCAGATACCCATCCTCAAGCCTAAGAGAATTTATTTTCCCCAGGTGAATTTGTGTTAAACTGATGGTGGATCAAAGAGGGTTGTGACAAGAGCTGGGCTGTGCTTTTTTGGGTGACATAGCTTTTCCTCCTGTCTGAACGCTCATCTCTCCAGGTTTCTGTTGACCAGTGGATCCCTCCACAGATACCCAAGCATCCAACAAACCATTTCTGCAGGATCTTCTTTGCTCCCTGACTGGAAGATGATAGTGTGAGTGTGCTTATGGAGGTGGTTCTGGACACGGATGGGTGCAATCCTGCCAGCCCCGCCAATATTTGCAGCTTGCAACGTTAACACTTATGTGTTTACACAACCATAGGAGGGGTCCTACAACCAGACCCTTCACAAGTGCTCCTTCCCAGCATAGCTGTTTCTAGAAATCTCCAGGCTTCGATCCGTTGGCTATTTCAAGTAAGTCCCAATTTATTTATATGAGCTCTTTTCATAAGCTCCCACAGCCAAGCTGTGACAGCTAAGGGAAACCTGCTCAGTCTGTCAGCATTAACGTCTCAATTACCAGACCGCTGGCCTGTTCCATATGACGATTGTGCCTGTGTCCGTTGGCACTCCTTAAAGTAATTTCGGGGCTGAAGCGTAAGCAGGGGCTCAGTTTGGCGTGGCATTGGGGGCGCTGAAAAAAATGCCAGGAGGGAAAGGCCAACCTCAATTTGTGTCATTTAATGCCACTTAATGTCTGTCACCTTGTTTAGAGTGGGACAGACAATAGCAAATATGTAGTAGAGCTGAGTTTCTCCATTAAATGCTAAAGACGAGGTTGTATCTTGCCATGGTGCTTGTATCATAGGGAACTGTGTGCATCCTGCAGCTGGCTGATGCACTGAGATGTGCGCAGTGGGCGTCCTGCTCTGCGTGCTCTGGTGTTGACTAAAGGAAGCCAGGAGAGCTGACACGAGGAAGCAAGTGGGAAGTTTGGGTTCCTGGCTGCCCACGCAGCTCCTGCATGGCCGAATGTCGGCAGAGGCGATCCCAGAGCATCCCGTGAGATCATATAGGGGGAGATAATTTCCTCGTCCCTCGGAGGACTGGAATTGCTGGCTTTTTTCATGACCACCTTTCCCTTGTGAAGTAGATGTTACATTATCACTAGGTTGAGATGTTGGCTGAAACATAGCCGTATGCAAAATCAGACAAAACCAAAAGTCCTACAAGCCCCAAGATGGTTTCCTGAATCCTCTTGAAAGCATCACAGGAGTGGATGAAATTACCCCGTTCTGTATATATTTATGCCTGCTCTCATGGATCTCCCCGGCCTCAGGCTGACCATGTGCCTTCACTGCTCTGTTTTTTCCGACGGTGGGGATGTGAGAAGCCTCGAGAGGGACAGAAAGGTTTGTCCGAGCAGCAGTAGGAGCCCTTGAGACCTGAAGCCAATAATCCTTGCCTGGAGCTGGTCCCTTTGGCTCCAGGCACTGCTGAGTTTGCTGGTAGAGAAAACCACTGCGTTGGATCAAACCACTGTTAAAGGAGACTTCACAAAAATGAATAGCTAGTGGTCAAGAAGAGCTGCCAGACTCCTGCTCTCTCAGTAACTAATAAAAGTGCTTTTTAACACAATTAATGTGATGTCTTGCTAAAGACTGAAGGAAATTGGAATTGAGACATTTGTATTTTGACAGACACTGTGGAAAATTTCTGTTCAGACTGCTAGGAATGAAACCAATAAATTTCTGAAGAAACTTTCTGAATTCAGCCTTCAAGATAATAGATAGGCTGTTCTGACTGCGGATAAATAAACTCTGTTTTTATAAGTGTTTAAAGACCTTCGGGATGACGAAGTGGAACATACTTCAAGTCTCCAAAGATGGGAAGTGGCTTCTGAGTCAAATGCCCTCCCGTGCCAGGCCTCGTATTTTAGACTGAGATCACTCTTTTGTGACTTGTTGACAGGTTTTTTGTTGTACTTTGAAGAGAAAAAAAAGGGAAAACGTCCCAGGCTGAAAATAGCAGTGAAATGTTCCCAACTGGCCAACCTGTTCTTCAAGAAAACTTCCCAGGGAACATAAAGCTCCAGCTGCAGCCCCGAAAATGCCAGCTAAGAAACAGCACGTCGAGTGATGATTGTGGGGGAAAAAAAACTATTTTGGGTGACGACAGCCCCGGCCTGAGCATTGCTCATTTCTTCTCTCATGGTGAAGGTGACCACCTGAGGAAGGCAAAAAGGAAGGAAGGAAAGAAGGAAGGAAGGAAGGTAGGTTGGTTCCCACCAGGAAACACTTAGAGGATGGACTCTCGAGGTGGGAGCAACTCACTCCCTTTTTGCTCCCCCCCGCCACCCCCCATGAAGAACAACCCTACTTGCAATTCTTGCCCTCTCTGGCCGCAGCCGCAGTCACCCCAAAGGCAGGTGGTGAAAAGGCTGGATCAGAGCTCGTGACCTTCTGGAAAAGCAGGGCAGGTCTCTGCATTTGTGCAAGGCTGGGGCTTAGTTCTACAAACGAAACAAAACCAGAAGCAACCCAGAGCCATGGGTGGTGAGCCAACACTGAAGCATTAGCACTAAGCTTTGCTTGCTTTGCTCTCCTGCGTATCTACCGGCTGATGTGAACTGTTGGGTGTGTTGGGCAGAGGCCAGCAGGATATGCTTTATTTGAACTGAATGCAAAGTCACGTTTCTGGAGGAAAGGAGAGATGAGTCACATGTACAGGGTGGAGCCCAAACCAGGCTGATGAGGTCCAAATGGATGTGGGTGCCTGCAGTGGCATGTGGCCAAAGGACAGTCCTGGCACAAGGGTGGCACACTGGAGCAACGTGGCTTGAGGTCAAACACCAGTGTGATGGCCAGGTCGCTGAGGCTCAGAGAAGAGGCACCACAGCATTTCAAGGGCTGGCTCAAGGAGGTTCCCAAAGAGAAAAGGAAGGGAGAGCGGGTCAGAACTTGTGATGTAGAAAGGTGATAGAAATGGGGGAGTAACAGGATTTAGGAGGCAAAGCATTACAAGATGGCTGGAAATGGGCACCCAATGAATTCAGCCTGCGAAAAAGGCTCTATTACTTAAAAGTCATTAATCAGGGAAGTAACTTAGCAAAGCTTGTGCTGATCCTCTGCTGCTGAGAATGTTTTGATCAAGACTGATCCCTCCCTGCAAAGCAGATGCTCTAATTCGTGTGGAAATGAATTCAGGTCTGAGCTGCCCCTGGGAGGAGCCTGGATGGCTTGCAGCAACCCACCCTGCCTTGAGATTGGATGAGGGAAAGGCAGGTTGTCCTCGCCAAGGAGCCGAGGGGGGAGCAGCTGAGGGTCTGGAGGAGGTGCTGAGGCTTTGACTCACATGCAGAAGATTGCCCAGGAGCAGGAAGGCACAGCAGTATCCCTCCAGCTCCGCACGTGGGCCGCCCTGCGCCTCTGCTGCTGCCTCAGCAGCACCTCCTGGGCCCTGCTGCTGGTGGTGGGGGCAGAGGGGGGCTTTCTTCTAGCAGGGGAAAAAAATAATCTGCTTGCAAGTAACCAGCTCACACTCCGGCTGGCTGCAGGAAACGTGTGCTCCTGCCACCAGAGACACCACAGTTGCTACAGCAACTGCAAAGCACAGAGACTCACCAGCACCCTCCCTCTGCCACCCTCCACCCCCCCCCAAAATAAGGCAGAGCAGGGAAGGTGATGGTGGGGAGACAAAGCAGCTGGTAGGGATGACACTCGGCAGTCAGGGCCAGGGCTGCTACATGCTCTGCTCCTGTCCCGCTGTGGCTGGTGCCCGGGCACCACTCTGTTCCCATCAGTCCTGATGAGCATTTGGTTTCCAGGTCAGTACGATTTTCTTCACCAGATCTGCAGCGAAGGGCTGGCCTCGCAGAGCATGCATGCACCCAGCCCGCCTTCCCACCCCGGGCACCTCCCCTGCAGGGGTCAGAGCCTCAGCTCGTGTTCAGTGCAGGAGCTGTGGTGATGGGATGCGATGCTGGGGGTGCTGCGGGGAGCACCGCAGCGAGGGGGGCAATGGGAGGCCAAAACTGAGCTGTACTTTGTGAGCACCTGCCATCTCATTGCTATTTAACTGGGGCTCTCCGTGGTGCCCAGCCTGTGCCATCCTGCCTCCATAAAAGCATGCGGCTCCCCCCGGTGCTCCTCTCTTAAATATTTAATGGCAGGGGGAAGAGCTGTTTTAAGAAACTCTTCAGTGCTTCCACCTGAACAGAAGGTTGCTTCAGGTGGCCGAAGCAGACAAAAAAAAAAGCTTTAGCTGTAATTTTCAGGATTCTTCAGCTATTGAAGGGGTGGCAGCATGATGACACAGGGTAGCAGGGAAAGGAGAGGTGTTTTGGGTGGCTTGAGAGGGTAAGGATTCCTGCGGTCTGTCCTGCATCTTCTTCCCAACTCCGTGCCACTGTGGCCTGATTTCTTTCACTAAAACACTTGAAAGAGGCTTCAGGTTTGGAGCTTTAGTGGAAAATGCTTGATGATCACCTGCCCCCAGATCTCAGCCAGGCACTCTGTCCTCCCCACTTCCTCTGGATGTGTCAGGTCTGCCAAGTACTGAGGGTATGATGGAGATTTAAAGGTATCCACCTGCCAGAGCCCTCCCAAGGATTTACTGGAGTTCATGAGGTGGTTTGAAAAGCCTGGATAAAATCACTGTGGAAGGAAATGTGTTTTAATCCCAGCCAAGTCACAAATCAGGCCATCCTTAATACAAATGACTGCTTGAGATGAGGCTGATACAAGAGGGGAGGGCTGTGCTTCTGCTTTTGGGCAGTCCTGTGTCCCAGCACATCCACTCCTATGGGGACCAGCTCAGTTATTGCTGATACTTGGAGCCAACCTGTGTCTACGCAGACACCCCACACCTGCCCATCAGGGGCTGGGATGCTGGCAGGGCTAATCGAAGTGTTCCACAGCCCATATTATCTTATCTCCCTAATAAAGCCCATTTCCCCATAGGGCAGCTGGTGTCATGCTGAAATCAGTGCCCTTAAGGACTGTTTCCAGAACAGGTTGGGCACAAGCGCTGTTTAAACCAGTAAAATGTCCCAGGCACAGCATGTGCGGTGGTCTGCACTGGGCTGGGGCTCAGGGAAACACAGCCAAAAACCATATACAAAGCGTATATCAACGCATACAACGCAGCGGCACGTAGCCCAGCTTTAATGGGGGATCCCTCCTGCCCTGTGCTGCAGCCGGGCATTAAAACATTTCTCAGCTGCAAGGGGTGGGACATGGCTGGGGCTGGGCCGCAGCACAACACAGTGCTGGGAGGGCTGCGGAACTTAATGAACCCGCTCAGCATTTTTCTTGCCCCGATCCACACACCGTACAGGCCTACAATGCTTTTATTGTACAGGAAACAAAGCTCTTGCGCTTGAATGTAGCAGCTACAGTATCGTGCTCTTGCTTAAGTAACTAGGAGGTTTCTTAAGTGACTGAAGTCTTCCCTGTCTCTGGTAATAAATAGTTCTTAGGGTGAAGAGAAATCTTCCTTTTTTTTTTTTTCTCTTAATTTTCTCTTCTGCTTAATTTGCAGCCAGAAAAGAAAGAGGTGTTTGCATGCAGGGCCAAGTTATCAACATCTTTTTGGGGTAGCAGCCCCAGTGGTATTTCCAGCATTAAAGCAATTGCAATTTTTCCAGGTTTTCGGAAGGGTGCTTCGCTGTTGGTCCTGTCCTCGTCCCCAGCTGTGGCAGGGACCGTCCCTCCCTGCCTGCCCAGCTTCTCCAGGGAGCTGGGGCTGCCTTGGATGGCAGATTTGAGAGCACCCAATCAACATGGACCCACACAACTCAGCCCCATGGGTTTCCAGCCTCCAGGAGGAGCTTTGCTGGCTCATATTGTTGCTTAAAAATACCTTGGTCACCGCTGCGTCTCATCTGTGCAGGGCTTGGGATGTGCAGCCCTCTCTTACGTGGGGTCATTAATTCACTCCCATCAGCGAAGCACTTTGATGGTGAGATGTGCTACACGAGTGCTAAGGATTGCTGGGTTCACGTCTCCTGCCTGCAGGTTCCTGGGTCAGAGGTGCAGGAGCTGAAGACAGGGCTGGGGGACCCTGCGCTCTGCTGCCCAGCCTCCGCCAGCGCAGGCAGCCCTTTCCAAAGGTGTGGAAAGGGTTTCCATGCAGGCTCTTCCCAAACCCCCCAGATCAGGCTGCCAGCCAGGGTGTCAGCCCTGCTCGGAGGGACTGCAGGGCGCACAGCACCTGGCACGATCAGGCCCGGCTTATCTCCTTCCCCCTCCCCAGCTCTGCTTGAGCAATAACCTACTTTCTTGCTTTGCAGAAAGAACATCTTGGATTACGTTGCTGCAAATGAAAGGTTTCAGTCACGGTATCAGATGAGCTGCAGGTAAGCAGCGGGTTTAATGTCAGCTTTTTGGCAGCTTCTTTATTCCCTCTCTGCTTTGCACAAACAAGCCATCTTTGTGTGGAAGTTCATTTTCCTATTTAGCCGCAGCACTTGTCAACACGGCTTCCCAATAATCCTCTCCGTGCAGATAAAGGCGAGCAACCAGATCCCTCGCCTCGAGGCTGAAAACCAGCCTGCTGCCCACTCCAAAACCAGCAGCCGGTTCATTAAAGGACTCTGCCCTCTTTTGCAGCCCCCTGACACTGAGGAGAAGGGCAGAAGTTGTGCCCGCAGAACAGATCCTAAATCCCAGGGTGACGCTCAATTGGCCTTAACTCTGTCCTAATCAGCCCCGTGCAATTAAGGCACAGGCATCAAAACCCCAGGACCCGGAGGGTCTGGGATGGTGTAGTGCCTTTCTGTCCTCATTAGGAAAATCGGGGCATCATCCACCAAACTCCGGTCCAGGATATAGGGAGGGAAAGAGAAACTTCAAATCACTTTGGCTGCCTCCGTCCTTTATGCGTTCATTCTTTTTGGCCTCGCAAGGCTCTCAGACCAACATATCTAAACACTATATCACTTTATATCAAAAAAAAAAAAACACAAAACCCTTCAGACTGAAGCCTGTGCCCTGTGGGTTGGCAGGATAGGACCCTGCCAAGGGGCTGCGCTGCCCCCAGTTTAACCAGCAAAGGCAGCAGAGGGGGCTGGCTGTGCCAGGCGGAGCAGCACCCACCTTCGCAGCCCCACGCCCGGCTGCTTCCCTTCAGTGCCTCAAGGCTCCTGGTTTAGAAGACTTTAACATGCAGCCTCGTTAACTGCTTCATTTCTGCTAATTTGCACTGTCCCACCCCCAGCAACATCATGAAACTCTGCAGCAATGCGAAGGCAGCGTGAGCTGAAATGCCTTTGCTGACAAAACAGCTTCAGGGCTCACTTTACTGCTTAGAAATCTTGAAGGAATCAAGCAGGTCAATGAATAATCTATTTAAAAAATTCATAACAGAGATGCTGGGTAACTGGATACAACACTGGCCTAAATTTATACATCAAGTGATGAACCCTAATGAAAAACAAAATCAAAGGGCCCCGCGCAGTGCAAGTTGGGTGCTGTGCGGTTTGGACCCTGGTAAGCAGCCACTTCATGCAGGAGCAGCTCTGTCCATACCCCTTTGTGCCTGCACGGAAACGGTGTATGGGTTTAGACAACCTGCACTGGCATCAATTTTTTTTCCCCAGCTTGTGGCTTTTAAACCTCAGCAGTACTAAAACGTGCCGTGGGCTCGCAGAGGACACGTGCAGCCCGTGAGGTGAACCGCAGCCTGAACAGCTCTCGGAACAGCTGGGGCTCTGTGTCCTTCTCATAATAAATTCCTCCCGGACGGTGTTTCAGGGGATTGGTAGGATTTGAGGAGAGAGGAGGCTGGCTGGAAGCGAGACAGGCTCCAGGTTTATCCTTGAAAGCTCCCGTGCTGCAGAGCCTGGGGCTGCGTTTGGCAGCCTGCCCAGGGGGAGACGTCGGCGGGTGCTGAAGGCTGCCTCGTGCTGTACCAACCTCTCGCCAGCCACGTAAATTGGAGCTAAATCTCCCCATTAACAATGCATAAAGCAGGCCAAAATCTGAACACCTTCCTGGGTGGGAGGTGAAGCAAAAGCTCAAAATAACTTAAAATAAGTCCTTCCTGTGCTCCTGGCTGGAAAGTGGCTGTGTCCGAGCTGTGCCTGGCCCGCCTGATGGGAGAGCGGGTTGCTGAGCAAGGCTGTGCTGCACTTTTCAGCACAACAGAGGCAAAAATCAGGTCAAAAATAACCCCATCGCAACATCAGTGGCTGAGCTGAGAGGAACCAGAAGTCCTGAGCTGTTTCGAAGTTGCGTTAAATAATAAAGCAGAGAAATGAATAAATTAGCTCAGCATCTATTTAGGTCAGCCCTCTCCGTTTCTCCCAGGCACCTCAGTGTGCCTCCTCCCCGCAGCGATCAGCTGCTCCCCGCACGCTGTGCCCACCGATCTGCCCGCTCCTGCCCGACAGCCGGCTCTCAGGACGCGCAGGTTGAGCAGGTGTCGCGTCGGCTGTGCACGTTCACCCCGGCCCCGGGAAGCGGCAGGCGAGCTTCCTTTTCCCTTACCGGGGCAACAAGTATTCTGGAAAATCCCATTAAAGCAATAAGTGTGGGTGAGCACACATGGCTGCTCCCTTCCTGCCGTTATCCCCTACACGCGGCCCTGCACGGAGCCACGGGGTCCTGCTCAAGGGGCTTGCAGCTGCCCAGGAGCCGTGTCCCCGTGCTCTGCCTGCTCAGCTGCTGCCAGCCCAGCGCAGCCTCTGGGTAGCCCTGGTCATCATCCAGCTATTTTCCATTCCATTTCCAGCCATGGCAGCACCTCCACCTTTGCAGACTGTCCTTCTCCACCTTGCAGGTGTCCCCAGCTTGGTTTTGTGATTGCAGTGGTCATTTGTTGCTTTGGGGACATCCAGCCAGATGGACCAGGCTGATCGACACAGAGCGGAATCGGATTTTAAACCCCTAAGCTCCCCTCAAATCATTCAAATGCCTCCAGAAAAATGCAACTACCATGCAGTCCTGTATATGTATCTTTCTTTACACATTTCCCAAGCCTGAAAAGCCCTCTTAGATGTCCAGAACATGTCGTGATTTCCAGATAGCAGCAAGCTGGATAAACGCTCACTGAGAAGGAATTTATCTGCATCAAGGGCTGCTCCATCTCAGCTCAGCTCCTGCATTGCCAAAACTTAAATGGAGCTGGTCCTCCCCGACTCTGCAGGTAGCTGGAGAAGGTCTCCAGTGATGAATGCAGCCAGAAGAAATGTCCAGGGTGTAGGCAATGGAAAATGAGATGTTACTAAGTTTGGCCAGGCTTAGCTGGCTCCTCGTGGGTCCCAGCCTGTGAGTCACCGGTACGTGGGCCACCAGTACGGCCTCCCCTCTGGAGGAAGGAGCGGAGGTGGAAAAATAACAAGAGGAAACCAGTTGTTAGTAGTGCCAGCTCTGGGAAGAGTAGGAGGAGGTGGCAGGCCTGGAGGGAAAGGTCAGGGCTGCATCGCAGGCTGCTGCCTGACTTTTCCTCCTGCCTTCATGGCGGGAAGCTGCTTATGGGAACACGCTCGCGGAGAATGTGCAGAGGGTTTGGGCTGATCTGAGGGATGGTCTCTAGCGGGGAACAAAAGCCTCCAAGGGCAGCCAGGAGTGACCCTTCCTTTGGGAGGGGTGGTGGTTCCTGCTCACCCCCTTCTCCGGTTGCTCCTCCAATTTCTGCTGGGCTAAGCTTGATTACTCCTGTTGAAAGCATCTTTTGGCCCAGTGCAAACACTGTAAAAGAAGATACGCTGTGCAGATCTACTTGGTACAAACACTTCCATCTCCCCACCATGGCTAAACACCAGTGCAAAGCGTTTGCTCCCCAGCCCCTGCCCCATCATAGCGCTGATGCCCATCTGCAGCTAACCCAGAGACTCCACTCTTGCTCGTTTCACTGATCCTTGGTGAGAGTGGTGGCGGGTGGGTTCAGACACACTAGATGGTGAGCCAGTGACCCTATTCCTTGTCCAAAGCCAATGCAATGAAAATATTCCTGAGCTGAAAAGATTGCAGCTCACCATCCTCTTCCGGTGCCCCAGCTCTTCTAACTGGTGATAACTGGAGTGCATCCAGTGGCCTGCACATGCCTCAGCTGCTGTTCCCACATGGCTGCCGTCAGCCCAGGAGTGCTTGGAGGACTGCACCATGCCAACTCCCCATCCCATAGGAATACCTGTGGCTGCGGACCAGAACTTCTGCTCCCCTTTGCCTTGCAGGAACCCCTGCTCTCTTGGACCTTCAAGTCTGACGATTGCCACTGGTTGCCATGGGTTTTTCTTACCTCTTGTGGTAAACGCACAGAGCCAGCTGTGTCCTCACTAGCAGATCAGTATTTTCTATAAGCGACACAGTGTTTCTTCATGTATTTAAGAAAATTATAACAGATGTCAGGGCAAAAAAGCCACAGACAGGTAGGATGCCAGGTCAAGGGGGAAACTGCTGCTTGTCTTGCTGTTATTCCCTGGAGATGTCCCTTCTCCCTGACTGGGACCAGTGCTCCCACTTTGAGCCCAGAGCAGGATCTGTTATGCTGAGGCTCCCTCTAGTGCCTCCATGTCCTGGTGTCCCTGCTTCTCCAAGTGGCTTCTCTGGAGGCATATTGGCCATTTGTCCCTAGGCACTGTCCATCATCCCCAATCTCCTCCAGCATCGCTAGCTCCGGCTTACAGCGCAGCCAAGCCCTGTTTGCCTACAAGCCGGGAACAGCCCTAAAACTGCCCAAAAGCCACCACATCCCACCAATGCGGGGACCTCTCAGGGACCTGCCAGGTGGTTCAGCCCTGTCTCCATTCGCCTGGGCAAAGAAAGGTGACGAATGTGCCCATACCCCGCAAGATGCTCTCCCTGATGCAGGTGCCACCTGCACACTGCAGCTCCACTTCAACGGTGCCTGTGGAGAGCGAGACGGGAAGGGTGATGGGTGGCAAGTGAGCCAGCCGGGATAGCCAAAAGCATTGCTGTCCTCTCCTTGCTGCCCCATACCTCTCCTAGGGGTGGCAGCTTTTAGGGGCGCCCCATAGTCCATGTCAAGCAATGTCAGCTGGGCCCCTTCTAATCAACACCTGAAACTGTTATCACTGATATTGTCCAGCGTGGAGGACACCGCATAGCAGAGGCTGTCTGCGTACTGGGGCACTGGTGAGCTATGCTGTCGTGCTGTGTCCAGCACCCTACATGAACATGGCCCTGCCTCTTTTTTCCTCCTGCAAAAATGGGAAGGAAATTTCCCAATGTCTTGGGAAATGACCAGCCTCAACCGCAGTTTGAGCCCTTCATGTAAAACTCAGCCTGGCTCAGCTCTGGCATCGGCATCATGCTGGATAACCGACAGCCCTGCAAATGCTCCTGTTTCAGAAAGCACTGTGCAGAGGTGAAGGCAGCCTTATTTTCTCACGTAACAAGGAGGTGTTCTTTGGTATAACCATGAGTCGAGGCAGTTACGGTAACTGTGGGTACCACAGCACACTCAGCGGGGCACCTTGGCAGGGCTGGTGCTGCGCTGGGTGAGCAGAGATCCAGAGCAAGGCAGAATGAGGGTCCCACAGCTGTTTCCTGGTCCCAGGGGTATGGCAGCAGGCCACTCGTGTTCTCAGCTGCTGAGAAAGACCTGCCAAGTGGCTTCCCTGAGCTGTCCGACGAAGAAATGCATTGGAGCAACAGTTCCCAGTCATTGCTGGCTCGTGAGCAAGCAGTGCCCAAGGGAGGTGCCCTGGGCACCCTGTGCTTTGTTCACCTTTCAGCGTGGGCTGTGGCAGCTGCCTGAGCCCTGGGACACACTGGGAGGAGTTTCTCACACATAACATCTTCCTTAAATGTATGTATCAGAATATATAATATCAGAACCTCTCCAAAAATACGGCATTGGATGTCAACAAAACCCTGCCCATATCCCTTTTGGGGTGGATCACAGTCGTTCCCCGGAAATTAGTGATGTTTTTTCTGAGTTGTACCCCTGGAGCGCTTGGCCCAGACACTGAGCTTCTCCAAGTCACTGACATTACTAAAAGGGGGAGTTACAGTAATTCATTACCCCAAGTCCAAATGTCAGCGTACAGGGAGGGAGGAGGCAAGGTCATAGGAGTCTGCTGAAATGTGGCATCAGCATGAAAGCCGTGACAATCCTGACAGAGATCAATCGGCATAAATGTGTGTGATGCAAGGACATGGACTGAGATAACGTGGTTGTCAAAGGCACTGTGAGATTTTTATTTTAACCTATGATTTTTTCCTAATTGTTTTGCAGCTGGAGTAATTACCATCCTATTTAATGAGCACATCTCCTATAATAGATGACACTTGGGCTAACATGCACTAATTAAGTCTGTAATCACTAAAAGTATGATTGAAGGTTTTGAACTGGCCAATTGTTCTCAATTACAACATAATTAGAGACATCACAGCTCACCAGAGCACAGGAGAAATTCAAGGGGTCTTGACCCTGCCTTGAATCATCCTTTTGACCTGATATTCTGCATTGGTTTTCAGTGGTTTATAAACTACCCTGAATATATTACACTCAGCCCTGTAAACTGAATGCACTTCCACAGTTTTATTGTAAGAATTTGGCTTATGGGTCTTGTATATCACCTGGGCATTAAGCACAGCTTTTCTAATCCCCACCTCTCTGACTGCTTGTCTCATGTGGCCCAGCACCAGCTGTGAAAGACTCCAGGGGAGCTCTGACAGCAATAATTACAGCGAGATACTGAAAAAAACTTAAGAAAGATAGCTGAAACCATGAAATAAACCCTTCTGTTTCTTCCTATGAAGGGAGGCTAAGAAATGAGTGAAAAAGAGCAAAAGTTTTCATAATCTAATGGCCAAGATAAGGGGACCTGGCAGCATATTTCTTTCTGCCTTCTGCTGTTGGCTGTGATTAGCTGCCCACAGTGATATCCAGATATTTTAAGACCCCAGATCACTACAGTGGAAAGAATTTTAAAAAAACAGAGCTTAAAAAGTCAGAAGTTTGCATGTTGATTAGGATTTTGTGGAGAACCTCATATTCCAGCTGCAAAATGCTCATAAAAGAACATTGCTCTTTCAATCTATTTTTACACTATTTGCTAATAACAGCTGCCCAGAATGAAAAAAAAAATTAATCCAAATACATTTTGCAACTTAGGTCTTGCTGTAAATAAGAGAAATACTGAAATTAAATTGCATTAACTTTCTTCTTCCTGCCTATTTTCATTTCAGTTTCATCAGCATTACTCATCTGTCAAGGGTAATCTATTTTTCTGCATTTTTTGGTAATAGGATGAGCTTGTTTGCAGGTATGTGAACTTGAGGCAGAGTAGCTAATTGCTCTGCAAGCAAACAGCCACTGAAAAAAAAAAAAAAAGCCTGGTTCTCTCTCCTATGTACTGGTCCAGAGGCTTTGGTCTCTGGGCTGTTTTTTCCAATCCAGGTTATTTTAGGTAATTAACTCATGCTTTTTCTTCTTAAAATCAAAGCAATGCCATAAAAAGATGGCAGTATTTTTCCATTCTACCATCACACAGAAAAGCCTGGGCCTTTTTTGCTCATTTTTCAAATGTTTGCGTTTGAAAGCACAGCAATTCTGGGGCCCAATGCTGCAGTTCATGCACAGATACAACCCAACAGGCTTGGGCGAGCTCGGCCTTTGGTTCCCCTTTTTCCTTTTGCACTTCCCTATGGGAGACACCTCAATCCATAACCACAAATGCCTCCCCACGGTGTCACCACTGGCAGCCCCGCAGCCAGCCGTCCGCAGTGGCGCAGCCAGCACTGGGGCTCCCTGACAGCCATACCACAAATCTTCCTGCGTTTGGAGTAGCAGGAGCTATCGTGAGATTTAATTCCAAGCCTTGGCCATTGGCAGCTGGATCCACTCCCTCCAGCTGGGCTGCCTGTGCCAGGAACGCCTGGTCTTGCTGCCATCGAAAGGAAATGGCCTTAGTGCTCTGGTTTGGTTGGCACATCTGCAAAGCAGCCACACTGTGGATAGACACAGCTCCACTTGCCCATCTTAGTCATCATTTCAGTGTCTTTCAGATACCAGAGTATCTAAGTCTCTGGTTGTGTATTCTGCAGGAGTGAGACTTTAAATGCCCAGGCCAGCGTGGCACAAAACCCCCCTGTGCTGTGCTGTGCCTTTACCACAGCCACAGCCGTGCCAGGCCTGGGGGACAGCGGGTTGTCGGGGGTCACCGAGGTGGCAGAGCCAAAGCTGCTACTTGTCGGGGTTTGAAAACGACCAGAGCCGCCTGCGGCCTTTCTGCACGGGCCTGACTTCCACACACATAGAAACGAGCAGCGTTTAACGCATCTGCTGCCAAGAAAATGCCCTCCGCGTGATTTATTGCCCGAGTGTTGCACGCACAGCTGAAGGTGACAACCGTGCCCGCATTCACCGGCCACCAGGCAGGCAGTGCCACTGAGCGCCATGGTGGCCTCGGACGCCTGGGACCGTGTCGGGGGGGAACCGTGTCGCTAAGGGACCAGGCTCCGCCACGTCGCTGGGCCCGGGTGCTGCGGGGCCCTGTGGCTGCTGGCCCCTCTCCGCGGGCGCGAAGGACCCGCCGGGGCCGGTGCAGGGGCCGGTGCAGACCTGCGGTGCGGGAAGGTGAGTGGGGAGCGCGGCGGCTGCCGGGCGGAACCCGCTGGCGGCGCCTGTTGCGCACCGGAGCGGCGCGGGGTTCCGGTCCGCTGGCCCCATTTCCCAGCAGCCCCTGCGGCGCGCACTTCTCTTCCGGCGCGGCGGCAACGGCGGTAAGTGTCACTCCGCGCGATCTGGTGCCATCCGCGCTCCGGGGGGCGGCGGGCGGCTCCCCGGGTCGGGCCCGAGCCGGCCCCACCGGGCTGGGAGGGGGCGAGGCCGAGCCTGGCGCTGTCGTGGGGCCGGGTGACGGGAGAGGGGCGGGAGGCCGGGAGCTGCGGGCGCTCGGGGCCGGTCCCGCGGCCGGTCGCGGTGGCAGAGCCCCGGGAAGGCCTTGGGTGGGGGGCCGGGGCGCGCCTCGCCGGCCCTCCCGACTGAGGGTTGTGTCCTTCTGCCGCAGGTGCAGCCATGGCCAAGTCCAAGAACCACACCACGCACAACCAGTGTAAGGCGGCCTCGGCGTCCGGCGCCGCGGGGCTGGGGCGGCTGCGGGAGGAGGCGGGGACGGGCGTGATGGTGTCGCTTGGGGTGTCCCAGGGCTGCGCCCCGCAGAGGTTTTAACCAGCTGCTTTGGCCTGCTCAGTTATGGCAGCCCCGTCTTCCCGGTTTTTTGGCAGTGAGATGCACTCAGGAGGGAAGGAGGTGGTGGTACGCCGCGACCGAGTGGTGCGTTTGATGAAAAGAGCTCTGCAGGAGTCGGGGCTTGTTTGGGCTCGATATAAAAATAATATGTAACCAGGAAAAAAAAACAAGTTTCATGTGCTTGAACTAAGCACGTTGCTGAATGGTATTCAGCCTGTGATACTTTGCTATCCAAAGATAACTAGAGTGATAACGTAGTTCTTGTCTGGGGTTTTTCCATCAGTGCTGTAAGTTAGCAGAGTTCATGAGTAGGTTCTGCTTGGTCTTGCTCAGGGAACGATGGTGCCCTTTAACGCTACGCACACGTGCTTGAACTTGTTAATGACTGAGACCTTTCATTCTGCGAGTGGTGTTGCCATTGGTATGTTATTAGTTAATGAGGAGCCTGAAATCCTTGGATTAGAAGCTCGTACAGTGCCAAGAGCAGTGTGCAGAGCGATGAGAATAGAGGTGTGTTCTTAATTTGCATTTAGTTTGGGTACAAAGGGTTAAAAAATTTTGTATTTCACATTATTTTGATAGGGTCAGCTGGACTTAAAGGAAGTTAATGCAGCTATTTAATAGTAGTGGAAATGGTAATTGAAATTGTTTTCTTGTCTTCCCCATAGCCCGTAAGTGGCACAGAAATGGCATCAAGAAACCCAGATCCCATAGATATGAATCTCTCAAAGGAGTGAGTATTTCTATTGCTATTCCCAGGCTGTTAAGCTATTCAGGCTTAACCATGAAAAAATCCAGTATTTGTATTATTTTGACTGACATACTTTCTGCAGACAGGGCTTGTGTTTCAGATGGTCAGAACCACTGTGGGTTTCTGTTTTACCTTTTGCTTACCTTCCATGCAGCTGTGATATTTTTAACCCATGTGAAATCTGCCTATGTTTGTCTTTTTAGTTATTGGCCAATTTTGCCTCTGTCCCACTCAGGTGGGTGTCACTAACTGCTGCTTCCAGTGAGACAAACACGTGTCAGTTGGATAGCTCTTCTCACTTTTCAGTCTGGCTGTGTCTCCTGCTTCTCTGTACCCTTCAGTATTATGTTGCTATTTGTACTAATCCAGAAGTTTCACTCAGAAGATGAGAGGAATTGGCATTTCTGGGCAATACATATGAAAATGACTGCATTTTGCTTTTTCTGAGATTAGAAAAGTGATGTAACAGGATCTTTTTCCACACTTGAAAGTGAAAACAGGACATTTTGGCTTTGAGGAGAGTTGTGATTCTGTTTGCTCGGCTTTTTGGATGTAACATAAAAGCTTGTCTTCTGCATAGCTCAGTGAGGGTTCAGTCCTGCCCTCTCCTGCAGACAGTCTGGCAGTCTCTGGGCCTGTCTCCTTGCACCGAGTGCACATGGGTTAAGATGACAAAATCCCAATACTCATGTGTTCCGCAATGCTGTTCACAGTAAAATAGCAAATGTTTCTCAGTGGGACAGTAGCTGATAGTTCTGAGAATTGGTCCTAGCTGTGACAGGGTGCATTAGCCAGCCATTAGCTGACAGAAACTGGGAAGCTGCTCTACTCTGTGCTCTATTTTTTTCCTTTAATGTAAAAAGGAAAGGCCTGAGGAAATGTCATTGGTCTTTGCCCAAGGATTACATGTGTATGTGCTCACCTGCCAAGGTTGATTTGTGGTACTTCAGATCCAGAATGTATTGTGACATGGAAATGAAATTTGTCTAATTTACAGCTTTACTTAACTTGTCCTGTTCTTTCTGTATGTTTATTGCTGGGGTTTTGGGTTTGTGTGTTCATTTATGGAAATGAAGGAAAACAGCTAGTTAAAGGACGGTTACAGGTGGCTAAAATAATTTAATTGATGTAATAAATCAGAAAAAAATTCTGAATTAATCACAGCCAGCATTTGGGAATAATTGAAGCAATCTGGAGATATATATGCTTTTACATATGTCCCTTCTACAACATGGCTTATTTTTTCCTCATTTTTATAGGTTGATCCCAAGTTTCTGAGGAACATGAGATTTGCAAAGAAACACAACAAAAAGGGGCTGAAGAAGATGCAAGCCAACAATGCCAAGCAGGCTGCTCAACAGAAAAAGGACTGACACGGCTTAAGACAAAGAACCAGTTTTCCTGTTGGCATGTGTGTTACAGCATTTTTATAAAAATAAAATTGGATGTAACAAAGTCTTTGCCTCCCGAATTTGAGGAGAACCCTCCAAAAGTCTTGTTTGAGTTGTATTTTAGATACCAGCTGGAGCTGTGGAGAGGTTTTGTGTTAAGACTGTCAGCCTCCACATGCACAGAGTAAAACAGGTGCTCCCTCCTCAGTGCTGTTCTGCTGTAATCGTTGGTGCAGGTCGATGGTGCATTACCATGGGAATGTGTAAGGTTTTAGGACTGTATAAAATATCTGTATTTTTCATAGTTACTGTATTTTAGTGGAGGTCTTTCATTCCAGTAACAAAAGTACCTACGATGAAATGTGCAGACTGGTGAGATCAGGGGAGTAACATTCAAAAGCCTGAGAGGTGCTGTGGCAGGGTTTTGTGACTGCTGTCTTCCTGTAGGTCAGGATAGGGCTTTGCTCTCCGGGTCCCACCAGCAAGCAAAGCTGGTTCGAGAGGTGCTTTTTTATTACTGAGATGAGCCACCTGTTAAAATGCAACAAAATGTTCCTGAAATTGCAGTTCCAACGCTTGTCCACCCGGTGGTGTAAATCCACGAATGGACACAAGGGCTGGAAGTTCGTGAGTATCTTCTGACTTTGCAGTAGAGCAGCAAAACACCTGCTAGGTTAAAAAAAATACTTCAACTGAAACATCCAATTAATGTAATTGATTTTTTTAAATAGTTTAACCAATTACCAAAATGCAGTGTTATTTTGAAATGAGGTAAATATTTTGGATTCTTTATGGCTTGAATTCACAAGTCTTTTCCCAGTTCCCACTTTTTAATTGTTTTTGACTGATTAAAAATACCACCCAGCCCTAAACCAAGCAATATAAAGAGATTTACTAACTTAAAACTCAGGAGGTGAGGGCCTTTAAAGTCTGAGGGAAGTGTGTGACCCTCAGCTGTCTGATTCCTGCTGTGTACATCTCTAGGACTGTTGTGGAGGTTGAAATTTGTCAGCTGAAAGAATTTAATTGCTGTGCGAGATCAGCATGCTCGTTGGGAGGGGTGCTGTGCTGGAGAGAGTGTAGTCACAGGCTTTGTACCATCAGGTAGAGTCTGCTCAATAGTCAAGAAGGTTGTCTGGTCCGTGCTGCCCTCAGGTACCCCAGAAGGTCAACTGGTGAGAGGTTCCTCATGGTGTTAATCCGCCTTGGAGAGTGTTTTTGGCAAGCAGTGTGTCACCCAGAGACAGATGCACAGTGCTTAAATCACACTGGCCTCAGTGGTACCTGAGTGCCTGTGGCTATCGGAGGTCTCGAGCTGTGTGGCTGGTGCCTGCCCTGCTTGGGTGGGTTTGTGTACAGAGGCCAGATTGCATAGCTGTGGTTCAGGTTAGCATGGACATCTGGCCCAGAGCTGCCTGGCAGCCCCCTGCAGCCCTTGTCAGGGGTGGCAGGGAGACCTAGCATGGGGAGATGTTCCCTTGGGTTGCTGCTGGTGTTAGAGGAGGCAGAGTGGCTGGTCCAGCTGTGTAGGTGAGGGTCAGTCTGCTGCAGATACGTGTTGTGACAAGAAGAGTGGAAAAAAAAAAAAAGCCTCTGAACAGAGGACTGGTGTTAGGCTACACCTTCACCCGTGTGTCTGCAGCGCTCCAACCTGTTTAAGTTCTGCATTTTACATCTCTGGCACTAAGACTTTTCTATCTAAGAAGGGAGATTTCATCTCTAAACTCCCTTGGTGTCTTCCCTAGAGTGCCTGTGTTGTGAGAGTAGCTCACCCGCAGGATGCGGTTTGAGGCAAGGGTCAGGCTGAGAAAAGGATGGTGGCATGTTAACGAGAAGCAGAGAGGAAGGTTTGGGCTTCCTGTGGCTCCAGGCAGCTCCCCCAGGCCTGCCTTCAGAAGCAGCCTTTTCATCTCGCTGCCCTTCATGCTGCCCTTCAGTGGGACAGCTTCCCAAATAAGGGCTTGCTGACTTTCTGACCAAAATAGCGGCTGCGTGACAAAATGCAGCGCAGAGGAACGTAACCTTAATCCAGGCATCATTGTGTAGCAAGAGACAGGAATTTTGTGAGCTTCCACAGCAGCTCGGTGTCAGGTTTGTTGTTGTCTGCTTCCTGCACACACGGCAGTCCCGCAGGACACTGCCCAGACATCAGTTGATCACCTAGTGCATTTTCTAACCCCATGACAGCTCAGTCCGTGACTTCCCTCCTTGTTGTAGAGGTTGCCCCAGCTCAGAAGGGAAAGCTGCAAAGGGGAGTCTGTGCTGACATGGCCTCGTGGCGGGTCTTCATCCTCTTTCACTTGCCTTGTGAAATCATTTAAGTTCTGTTGGTCAAGTAAGGCTGAAGATCTTTTTTGGGGGGATTACGTATACAGAGCCCAGGAGACAGCACCAGCAGCTGTGGCCCACTTGAAACTATTCCCACTATGCAGAGCTCTGTCATCTTTGACTTTTAAAAACTTCAGAACTCTTATGGTTAAGTCCTCGGTATCCTGCAGGAAGCCAGTGAGCTTGAGAGTGTCTCTCTGCTCAGCTACTGCTGTACATCAGGTTATACATTTTGTGCTTGCTGCTGCTGTACGTCATACTTGCTGCAGATGACTTCTCCCCTTTGCAATTAAGAGGACTCGGTATCAAGTTCCAGTTTGGCTCCTTTTTTCTCTTTGATTAAGGGCGTGTAACCAAATACTGAATCAGCTCATTTGGAAAGGTGAGCCGTCGTGCTGAAAGCCAAGAGCGCAGAACTGGGGAGGAGAAATCAACACGCTGTGAAATGCTCTCATGGGGACATTGGTGCTCACAGTGAAAATGAAAAGAAGGGCTGGATGCGTGTTGCTCTGTCCCCCTTTACCACCTTTCAGTAGTGTGTTCAAGCAAAAAGCAGCGAACACAACGTGAGTTCTGCTTTGCCCAAGTTTCAAGGCTGTTGCAGGTGTTTCTACACAACAGGGGCTTTGGCGTGGTGAAATGTTTATCTGATGTACCTTAGCTCGCGTTATATTGCCACTGCTCTGGTGGCAGATGTATGACTGTAGGCGAGATGCAGAGGTTTTATTAGGGGGTTGTGCACAAAATGTCCTCAGATCTTCCTGCAGTCACTTAGTTCGCACAGTGAAGTTTTACTGAGGGCTGAAGAGAGGCCTCAAATATGCTGGAAAAGCTGCAAACTGGGGTGGGAGTTAAATCTACTGCCAGTGAAAGCAAGCAGAGGCAATGGCCTGAGAACTGCGGCTCCGTGCGATGGCATAGGGTGCTGTCACCTGCCAGCACAGCTCCTGTCTCAGTGGGGGGTTAAGAGCACACAGGTCTGGGGACTGTTTTAGAGAGTGGTAAATGACTTTTTGCCTGATTAGAAAAATGGATGGATGTTTCAATGACTTTTTTTATTATTTCTATTTTTTTCACGCAGTGCTTGTGGATGTGTCACGTTCCTTAAAGGCTTCTGGCACCAAAACTTCACTACACTTGCAGGGAAAACTGCAAATTTGCCTGGAGTTGCACAGATAGATGGATTCCTCTGGGTGGTTTTCATTCGTCATTAGCACGTCTCCAGGCCCATCCTCTCTGTGGAGGCTTCAACCAGACTGACCCTGTTGTGGTTACTGGTCTAACCCACTCGCTAGCCTGTCATGTCATGTTGCATTCCTAATGCAGTTGTTCCTGTGTTTTAGCCAACGGTGAAATCCACCCGCAGCGCCCCACCCCGCGGCATTTGCTGCCTTACTCTTAGAGGACAGTCAGTGTGTTGAGACAAATTGGTCTTGCAGCAATTTTTCTGACTTCATGCAGAGCGTGCTGACCTGCTGCCACCTCTGGTCTAAGGACTAAAAAAGCCCAAATGGTCCTCAGTGTGTCTGCTCTTCTAGGGACAATTTTCAGCTGCTACAAGAGCTTGGTCCTCTCTCCAGCCACCACCTTCCCTGTTTTACTCTCAGAAAAAGTGAGCAGCCAGCAAGGTTGTGGCTCGCTGCTGCCTGTGCCATTGAACTAAGCGGGGAGAGCTGGGACGCATGGTTGGGTGGCTCTTCCCAACCACCCTTTTCCCTGGGGAAAGCAAATGTCCAAGCCTCCCCAAAGCCACCAAGTTGGCTGAAGGGAGGGAGTTAAGCTGGAGAAGTTCCTTATTTCTTCTCTTCTTTAGTGAGCCAAAGCCTATCAGTAAGCAGGGGTGAATATCTTGGAGATGTTCATGTTGGCATCTGGAAAAGGAAGATAACGGGGCTGTCGGTGATGCCTGCTGAGATATGATGTGAGCGTGTGGGTTGCCTGTGGCCTGGATGGCTGTGGTTGTGGGAAGAGCTGGCATCACCTTGGCTTGTGGCCGAAGCCTAGGTATTTGTACCTCTGTGGAGGTTTCCAGGCCTGGGGTAAAACATTTCAGCTGTGTTCTCTGAAGCAGGTCTTAGTGGGACTCGTGAAACAACTTCTGTTTCTATGCTAGGGAGGTGGGAAATGATGGTTTTCAATCTCTAGTCTATGAATTCATGGGAGACAGAAGATGGTAACACTCAGCAGCATTTCCTACCATGGTGTTCAACCAAACACCAGTGCACCTGCAGTTCTGAATCAACAGGAGCCATGGCATTGAGGGCTTGGGACTGTAGGGGACACCCCTCTGAGCTGATCTTTCAGATGTTTGCATTAGGGGTGTTCCTAAAATATCGTGGGTTTTTAAGGAAAATCAACTGCTCTAGCTGACAAGGGTTCATTTCCTTGGTTTCTCTGACGTTACAAGCCCAAGATGGTTGGGCAAAACATTTGGTGCTCATGATCCAGAGGAAAGACACAGCCATGTCCTTCCAAACAACCGACAACCCCTGCCATGCCTGCTTTCATCTCAAGCTTGTTCTGTGTGAATTGCAGTATTTCAGTACTGCTACAAACAAGAGCATGTGTCACATCAAATGCAGCTGCTCAGGCTGTTATTTCCACAGAGGACAAAAAAAAAAAAAAAGCCCACCTGGCTTTGGGAGGAAAGGCAGGAGGATGGTGCAACGGGCACAGGGGCACTGGCACGGCGACACGCTCGCCCGGGGTTGAGGGCAGCGTCGCCGGGGCTTGCACCGGTGCGGTTTCACGCCTTGCCCTGCCAATGTTTATTTTGCTTGGGTAAACGTTTGATTTTAGCAACATGACCGCAATGCGTGAGCTGTGCTGGGACTGTAATTTGAAGGGAGGAGGCAGCTATGTGCAGGGAGAGCTGCTAATGCCGCAGGAATGCCGCGCTTCCTTGGGACGAGAGAAGATGGTGCCCGGGGCCCTTGGGGACAGCACGGCTCGTCCTTCCTGGCCCTGCTGCAACCCTGTGCCTGGGGGCCAAGACCCAAAGCGGGGTCATGCCTTGCTAAGGGTCCCTGCAGCCCAAATGGATGTGATTTCTGAGGGAAAATCGTGTGTTTCGGTTGTTGCAGTGAGGCTCCCACCCAGGGCTGCTGGAGGTGCTGTGGGGCTGCTGCCGCCTGGCTGGGCGAGATGGGAAGGAGGTACCCAGTCCGGCTTAGGAATGGCTTTTATTCACGTTTCCAAAGAAAACAGAAGTCTTTCTGCATGCGTCACAGGGTGGCCGTCAGGATGGCAGGGAGGAGGGAGGGGTGTCCCTTCAGGACAACTGGGACAGGAGCGGGGAGGAGAGGGGGTGTCCCTCGCCCAGGGATTTCAGTGGGTGATAGCATAAGTGATTGCTAATTCTCATTCTGTTGCTGAAACGCTGCCGATGCTCCAGTTAAACCAGCAGGCACCAGTGCCAGCTCCTGAGCCCAGCCCCAGGTCCCGCTGCCCTCACCATGGCGAGGACGAAAAGATGCAACATGGCAGCTCCCCATAAAGCACCCGTGGCCCCATTGGCTAGGGGTTGCCCCCAGGCTGGTGGAAAAGTACCTCCTTGGAGGCCTTAAGCTCCAGCTGTGGTGTCACCTTCTGAGATGTGCTCACGGGTGCTTGACGTGGCCCTGAGGAGCAGCCCCCATTAGTTACGAGTACATGACCAGGGTGAAGCTCTTGGTAAACCTCCAAGGAATGACCATGTGAGGTGCTCAGTATTAACGCATTTTATTTTCCTGATGGCCACCCTTCTCAGTGCTCAGTCTTCATGCTGGTAGCCAGGGAATGTAGCCAAGGAGATGAGAAGCAGAGCTGGAGGGGTTTAGGAGATTTGGGCTGTCGATCAGGCCTCAGATTTATTCAACTCCCTTCATAAACTCCAGGAACTCTGCCAAGGGGAAGACATCGGAGACAAGGGGTGTGAGGTGGGACCAAAGTGCCCTCACAGCTGCCAAGTGTGCTCTTGGCAGCTTTTCCCAGCCCTGTCTCCTTTTCCATCCCCCCAATGTGCAAGAGGCTGAGGGGTAATGGCTACCACTCCTCTGGCCGTGGCAAGGGCTCCTCGTGACTCCCGCTTGAAATGTCACTGGAGCCCAGCGTCACCCTCGGCTGCCACCAAAATGTCGGAGGTGAGAGCCTGAGGAGGAACACGGCCACCAGCTCAGCTCGGAAATGGCTGGGGGTCATTTCAGCAGCATCGTGTTCAAAGAAACACCCCTTCGGAGCTGGTGCTTGTGCTTAGGGGCCAGGAGGGGACGGGCAGGTCTCTAGTGAAAAGCAGGTTGATTTGCTTCAGTGCAGGCTGGCTTTTGCAGCATGGGGAGAGTTAAGGGAGCCCCAGGCTCTTGCTACCATTTCACAAGCGTGAGAAACCCCCCCATCCCTGTGCAAACGCTGCGGTCAGGCGTATTGCGTGGCACTGCCTACACGAGGTCATGCCCGTCCCTGAAGGCAACTGAGACCATGGGAGCTGCCCGGGGGATGCTCAACCGTGCAAGAAAGACCCCTACCGTCATAGTCAATCCTGCCATCGTTGTTTTTATCCCCATCTCTCATCAGTTCTTCTATGTCATCCTCAGTGATGGTCTCTCCCGTCGCCTGCAGCATGATCTTCAGCTCCTCGAGGTCGATGTAGCCATCAGCGTTTCTGTGAGAGGACAGAAGAGCTCAGGAGTGGACCGACACGCTGGGGAGGGGGAGCCAGGGCGGCTGCACCGCTCCCACCACCCTGCCGTGCTGCAGTCGCGGCTCTTACTTATCAAACATCCTGAAGAGATCTGAGAGTTCCTCTTCGGTTTTCCCTTTGCTGTCGTCTTTCATACACCGGACCATCATAACGAGGAACTCATCAAAGTCTACGGTGCCACTGCCTGCAGGAGGAATAAACACCATCAGTCAGTGCTATGGTGGGTGAACGGGCCAACACGAAGCGAGAGATCACGCCTCCCTTTAGTAACCAAGGAGCAGAACTCGGGAGAGCAGCCCTGCAGCAAGAGGCAGTTTTCAGGATGCTGGTGTGACTGAGGCCATGGACTGATTAATCACTGGATTTTTACCTTTTACAATCATGTTGCCTAGGCAAAAGGAACTGAAAGTCCTCCTGGAAGCATGGATGAATGGAAATTCCTGCTGTGGAGATACCTGTCCATCTCATCTAGGTAATAATGAAAGCTCCAGAAGGCAGGCATTCATGCACTCTATGTTTGCACCAGCAATACAGCTATTTCCCTTTTTGCCTAATTTTTAACTGTTTTTTTATTTTATGATTACTTGGTATGGTATTCTGCCCAACCTGCACAGTGGATTTTGTTGTGTGTGATCACTGGTACACTGATTTAATCGAGGTTGACTTATTAATATATGTGTGTGTGTGTGTGTATATGCTTGAGCAGTGAAAGACTTTCCTGCTGATAGAAACCTGTAATTGTGGCATTTCTGACATGGCAGTTGCTACATTCAGCCCATATTTTCTTTTTTTTAAATGGATCTGTGCAATCTCAGAGTACCCATAATCTCCCCAAATCAGCTCAAGCAGCCTGGTCATTATAGGAATAATAATTTTTATAGTTTCTCTTCGCCTGGAAGTGTCCTAAAGGAACCACGCTGAAGTTTGGTGTGTGTTTAGTGTCCTTCAAAATCACAGCACTGCAGGTTGCTCCTCACAGGCTGTGGCTGTCCCCAGCACGGATCCTACCCATGCTGTGCAGATGCTGAGCGCTCCCAACCCGCACCTCCCACACCTGCAGACATGGGAATAGTTCTTGGGAGAGTGGAAGAAAACCAAACCTCTCACCATCCTCATCCACCTCATCGATCATCTCCTGCAGCTCCTCAGGGGTTGGGTTCTGCCCCAGCATCCGCATCACCTTCCCCAGCTCCTTGGTGCTGATGCAGCCGTCCTCTGCCCCCAGCACGAAGATGTCAAAGGCAGCCTTGAACTCTGGAGAGAGAGGGGAGAGGAGATGTGGGGGTCTTGCCCCGCACCTCGACCCTGCAGGTGGTCAGCCCCGGGGCAGGGGGCTCGTCCCAGGCACAGCCTCCCCTGCCCATGGACCCCTCACGGCCTGGGCACAGCATGGTGGGGGACACCTGGGCACACGCACAGAAACTGCCCTTCTTGAAATGCTGGTGGATCAAACTCCCTGGGTTATGCCCTGCTTTGGCATAACCCTGTGGCCAAAGCATTTTCTGGGGTGAAATTGCTAAGGCAGGCTGGGCTGCTGGCTGGGGAGCTCAGCTTTAGGCTGCAGCATCAGGTTAAAGATGCACTTACCATTTTTTTGCTCTTCTGTCAGCTGCTCAACCTGTAAGGAAAACACAGAGACCAAGTCACTTCTCCTCCTCAGCATCACTCCTGGTTAAAAGGTAATGTTATTTGGTCAACAGCCTTTGCAAAGGTCAACAAGCCTCCAAGAGTCACTCTCAGGGACTATGGGATGTACGACCTGTGGGGTTTGGACATCACAACTTATTGTAGTCTAAGAGATTCTTCCCCTTAAAAAACAAATTCCTCCCAACTCCTTTGAAGCGAGCACCATTTCTCTAGTGCAGCAGCGTCTGATGCTCGGCAGAAGTAGCCTTTGCACGAGCAAGGGAGACCCACTGGGAAAAGCATTTGTCTCTGTCAACCATTTGGGGGTAATTTCTTGTTGCTGGCAGGCTTCACAGCGGGACGGCTGCGCTGCTGAGGGCTGCTCACGTGTGGGCTGAGGCCAGGTCAGGGGTGGGACATGCTGGAGAGGTCCCTGGGGAGGGAGAGGCAGCCAAGACCATCCTCAGTAGTTGTTTTTCAGCCCTAGATTTAGGAAACTCCCTGCACTATCCAGAACATTAAGAGCTGGTCTACTTCTATCCGAGTCAGTGTTTATTACAAAGGTTTCTGCCTCTGAAGGGAGCTGCTATTCCCTTTAGCCTGTTTTGGGTATCTCCCCAAAGAAATGGCCTGTGCAGCCATTAGGCGTTAGCCGAACTGGACTGGCAGATTGTTCCCGAACCCTACCCTAATTCATTCCCTGCAGGCTATAAGCTGGAGCTTATTAGTTAGCATGAATTAATGAAAATAATCAATGAGGAGAACAAAGAGGAGTCCATCAGCTCTGTGTCATGCCTTTTTAAGTGCATTTCTCTCCCTGGCTTCATTCCTGCCTGCAGGTACTGCTTATCTAAAATTGCTGACCCCACTATCGTGTCCGACTGCCCCTTCGGTAGCATCCGTGAGAACACTGACTTTGCCTTCCCATGCTGGTCAGCAGCCTCTCTGGAGTCACCAGACATGACCCCCTGCCAGGACTACCTCTGGCCCCTGCAGAGGGTGCCTGACCCCACTAATATCTCCTTACTACCACCCCCGTACGAGCAGTCCACAGCCCCCATCCCTGCCACATTTCGGTCGGGGCAGAACCCCGCAATCCAGGGCTGTGTCATCCTGCCTTTGAGGGAAGGCTGGTGCTTTTACCCCAAAGAGCAGTGGTTTTGCAAAAGCCTGCTGGAAATCCTTCCCGCTTGCAGCGAGAGGCAGGGAAAGCGCTTTTTCTTAGCAGGGGAAGTGGGGAGACCCTTAGCCCACTCCCCACATGCCAGGAGGTGAAGACTGTCAAGTCAGAAAGCGCCAAGGACGGCAGCAGGATTGCTGTCGCGGGAGGAAACCCAAGCCTGCTGTAGCCCCGGCGCCGCTGAAGGCAGGCAGCTGCCGGCCCTTCGTGGCTGTTGTTTGGGCAGAGCGAGGGCAGCCCCAGCGCTCCCTCGGCCGACATCCACGGCCAACATCCTCCTGCTCCGGTAACCTGAGCCTCTTGGTGCATTCGCTATTTATAAGCCCTGGTGAGAGAGGTGCTGGAGATAAAGATGAGCTCCCCGATTGTTCCCAGGCTTTGGTATTTATCCTTGCAGCCCTTTATCTGGACACTTGTCCCTGGCACTGTTCTTAGCCTAAAAATGTTCCCAAAATAGCTTTGTGTTTGCACACCCTTATGTAGGCATGAGTGGGCAAGATGAAAATCCGTTGGGTTCTCTGGCTGCACGTAGGGAATTTGGCATAAATATAATACTAATATATGCCATCAGCATGCAGCAACTAAAAAAATACTCACTTTTGAAGCTTCCTTGACTACTGAAATAATAGATGTGGAGCTATGCTGTATGTAAATTAAATGCATTGTAATTATAGATAGAGTGACACTTTTATTACAGAGGTACCCCTTGAGCTGTTTATAGTGCCCTCTGGACACAGGTGCTGTTCACAACTTTATTCCTTTTTTCCCCTCCACATCATTTCAGGGACAGGTTTCTCTGGCTGCGGTGTGGGAAGGCAAGCGCTGAGCTCACAGCACTGCAGCGGCCGTGGTAACGCCAAATCTGCTGTATTTTGCTTTTCTCAGCTCTCTTCTTCATCCCATGTTTCCATTTGAAGTCAGAGAGGGCAAGTTGAAGTTCTTGAATTTTTTTTCCAGGTAAATGTTTTCTTACAGTTAAGATCTTGGGGAACAGATCCATGAAAAAGCTGTTTGTCTCAGCTGTGCCTGGCTTGGACTTGTTTTGCTTTGTAAAGGTGCTGGCGGTTAACGCCCAGGACTCGAGCCCCACATTTACCAGCGTGCCTCTACCTTCAAACCAGCAGCAAAATCCTTATGGGAGCCCATCAGGTCTTTTGCGTGGCCCGTTTCCCTGGTCAAGGGCTCTGCATTTGGGGTAAGTTTTTGGTATCTGAGGTAGGAATTTTGGGGTCATTCTCTATTGCCGCAGTTCCTTTTTCTCAGCTAAATTCCTCCATGGTCCAACTCCTCTGCTTTAGATCCACAGGCTTTGGATAGGGATGACCTTCACCTGTGGATTTTTGCCCATTTCTGGGGCAGAGATTTGGAGAGAGGCTGGAGCTGGTGAGTGGGGAACCCTTTCTTTTTGGGGCTCTTTGCCCGTGCTGCGAGCGCGCTGCCCCAGCTGAGGAACCCTTTGGGCTGTGGGCATCACCGGATTGCAAAGCGCGTCAGCCTTTCTCCCTAATTATGGGCATGAGGTCCCTAAACAATCAGAGAACATATTTAATTAAAAAGCTTAATAAGAGAGGCCTGGACTTTCTTTGATTTTACAGGTCACATTCTTCTCCCTTTCTGAGGTGTGGGCTGGGGGACTCGGTGCGATATTGTACAGCCTTTCCTGAGCCTTTTCACACTATTAGGATCACTAGAGGTTTCCATTTCACGAGGTTCAAGGCTGACCAAAGGACAGGAGAGGTGTGAGCATTTTGTTATTTTTTTCCATTATATGTCAAGCAATATATTTCTTCCCTTTAAAAAACTTGGAATTGAAATAGGACTTGTATGATCTATTTTTTGTGCCCTTGGTTAAAATCAAACCTGATCAACTATATTTTATTTTATTTTAACTCCAGTTATGGAAGGGACACAGTAGCAATCTACACAATCCAGTATCTATTTTCATCCTTATTCCACCTGCATTTCACTGTCTGTCTAGGTTATAAAATAATGCAGTGTCCTTATTACAGACCAAATAGTTTGGGTTTACACAGTGAGCGCAGCGTGCAGCTGTGTAAGTTAAAATAGCCGTTAGGATGCTCCGCGTTCCCTGAGAGCATAGCTGACATTCTGCATCTCTACAGAGCAGCTCTCAGGAGCAGTAAAGCAGAGCAGGATGTTTAGAAATAGCTTACAAAAGCCCAGGGTTTTTTAAATCTCCCAGAAAAATATTCAGCTAAGGAAGGGGGAAACATAGCAATGGCAGACATATAAAGCACCAGAAAGAAGAGGGTGAGGCTTAACCCGCACAAATAATGTTCACTTTACGGGCAATGCTGGTCTGCTTTGTCTTGGCTAAAACCAGCAGCCACCTCTTATACTTTCAAGATTTTTGTTGAGATTTATACCTTCACCTACGGGCCACCTCCCTGCCTTACAGCGGGGAACCAGGGGAGTAATTGTAAATAATTTAGCAGCACAGTTGAGAGTTTCACGCTTACAAGAGGAATGTAAAACCTTCAGAGCCATCAGTGGGAAGGGTCTGTGTCCTGAATGGTGATGTTGACTAAAAGATGCCACCCTATAATTATTTATTATTTGCATTTGTCCATTGAATTAAGTCCTTCACAGCTATGGGAAATCTACTATAAAATCCCTGAAAACCCTTTAATCCTCCTCCCCACCGAAAACCACAGCCCCGAAGGGAGGCACTTACCGCTGCCTTATAAATGTCATCCATGGCTGGAGCGAGTGGGCGAGGGGCCGGGGGACGTCAGGGTCACGCTCTGCCGGCGCTGCCCCCGCCAGCCCCGCTGATATAGGGGCTGCCCGCCCCGGGGGATGGGACCAGCCCACCGGCAGCCCCGCACGACCCATCCCCGTCCCTGTCCCATCCCCGTCCCCACAGGAATGCCTCGCCTGCGTGCCTTGGGACCGGGACGCTGCCGAGCCCAAGGCTGGCACGTCCAGCCCCAGCCCCTCTTTGGGGCAGCTGGAGGTTTCCTCGTGACTTTGATGTGGGAACGAGCGAGCTCTTTCATCCAGATTTCAGCAGGACCCTTGCTGATATACTGTGGTATCTGGCTGTCCTGACTGGACACATGCCACCATGTCACCTCCACCTCCCGTGTGTTTCCCCCTGGAAGCTGCATTAGAAAGATTATACTGCGCCTATTAAACTGGGCGGTACGGGAAAGGCATGCCTCCCAAAATATCCCTGTCCAGCAGCAAACGGCCCCGGGGGCAGTGGGAACAGGAGGTGTCGGGGGCTCCCTGTCCCCTCTGCCAGCTGTCCCCAAGCCCATGGCGGGACGTGCTGCTGGGTGACATGTGGCCAGAGCCGATGCCCTCGGAGGCGCCGAGGCCAGTGGGAATGTGCGGTCCTGATGCCGCAGCGAGGACAAGCATGGAGCAGATGGAGCTTTGCCTCCATTTTCTGCATTTAGCTGGGGCTGCAAAATTGGGGGGGGCTGTCAGCTGTGTGTGATTTCAGGGATAATTCCTGGTCCTTTGGGAAACTGGGACTCACTTCACCCAGCCAGCAAGCTGACCAGTGCCCACTGCAAATGGGGAAAATCCACTCTCCTGCATTTACCGTTGATTTACCCCACCATGGTGGAGAGAAAAACACACCAAAGGCCTCCAAGTGATGAGCAGCGTTTTCTCAGTGCAGGGAAAAGCAGTTTAATCCACAGCAACCCAAGAAAAACCTCCCTTTTTGGTGATTCAGGACTCCCTCTTGTGTCCAAAGGATGGCTCCGGCATCTCAGGGTGATGAAGTCTCACCTCCAGCTACCTCGTATGGGCATTAATTAGTTAGCAAAACTGAAAATATTATGAATGCAGCTGTTAGGTCTCATCTCTCCTAAAAATCCCTTCTCCCTTTAACAGAAATCATGTTGCATGCAAAAAACCCTGCTGTCCCCATGTAACCCCCAGCCAAAGTGGCGTTAACCCATGACCTGGGGTGGTGTGAGCACACAGCCGTGAGCCCACACCACATCCTCCCAGGTTTTGCAGTCCCCAAATATTAACTTGCTGCAGAGCCTGCTATGACCTGCGGTCCTGCAGGTACCCGCTGGCCTTGATTTACCCAGGCTTCAGCTGAGCTCTGCCTCTTCTCAGCATGGGGATGGCAGATGTATTAAAAAGGAAGATAGTTGCATCTAAGGAATTAATTTTTGAAGTATGTTAGTCTTCAGAATTGGAACATACTAATATTTTGGTTGCCTTGAACATAGAAAAGGGAGAAAAAGCTGCAAAGGTAGTAGTTGTTTTGTTAAAGGGCATTGGAGTGTGTCCTTAGATGAGGGCACCTGCTGTCCTCACCACTGAACCATCACCTAAACCCTCCCGGGCACCACCATGGAGACCCCCTAATGAAGTGCTGCCCTGAGGGGAACCCCAGCCCAGGGCTGCTTGTCCCTGCAGGACTCCCTGTGGAGGTGGCGGGGCAGCGGGCACTGGCCCTGGGCACTGCCAGGCACTGCCAAGCACTGCGGCAGCTGTGGCAGAGGGTGAGAAATTGTGCCTGGCCCCGTCTCTCCGTCTCATGAGCCGATGGCTCTGAGTCACCCCCCTGAAAACAGCCCCTGGGATGCGTCAGAATATATCTAGGGCTGATGCACGGCAGGAGCAGGAGCTCTAACATTGCCTTCAAAGGGTCGTGGCCACGCTGCCGGAGGAGCTGGGATGAAATCCAGGCTGGGATGTGGAAGAAGGGTCTCTGCTTAGAGAGGGGAAATCTGGGCTGCTGCCACTGCGCACGCCAACAAGGGAAAGCCACACTTCTGCAAACGCCTGACGCGAACAGAGACTTGCAAAATGCAGCCATGCCTACAGGGGAAGGATGAAATCCATCTGGCAGCGAGAGGTGATGTTCCTCCCGGGGAGGGAGGTGCAGGCGAGGGGCATCACGCCAACCTCTTCCTCCCTGCTCGCTGCTCAGAGCCAAAGCCTCCAGCATCTCCTGGTTCTTCGGAGTGGTTTGCTTATAAAAGAGTTGGGAACTGGGGTTTTGTAGAGAAACCCAGAGCCTCTACTGTGCAAAGCGCAGGAGGAGGCTGCTGTGACAGGTATGGGGGTGTCCTGGGGAAAAACCATCTGCTCCTGCTGCCTCTCTTGCCTGCCTGTGCGAGACCCACAGCAGAGCTGGAGCACAGGTATCTATAGCGTGGGGAGGGCTGCCAGCACAAGTGCCCTTAATCTAGGCATGCAGCCAGCTCGGCGGCACACCGGCTGTCGCTGCGGTTAGGTACCGCGTGTTAGCTCGGGCTTCAGTTGCATCCCGACATGCCGTTGCACTTGTCAGTCAGTCCAAGGGACCAAGACAAGCAGAAGGGTTTACTGCACTTTTTTCTCCAAAATGTCGGTTCAGGTTTTCCTTTCTAGGCAGCTGGAACCCACTGCAGAACAAGCAGAGGCATCCTTCAGGTCAAATACAAGGAGATAAAAAGCAGAAGTCCAACTGATTTGCAATGTTATTTGAGGTCAGGGGTGTTTGCAGGGCTCCTTGGGCAGTCTGCTGTGGCTCCAAACTGCAGCAAAATGCTCCAGCGTCCCCTTTCCCCGTGCCAGGCACCCCTCAAAGCCTTTTAAGCACTGCGGCTTCTTCCCCAAGGAACAGATGTCACAGGCTAAATGGTCCCCTGGAGCCCAATTTCCCCAGCTAAAACAAGTTTCCTTCAAGAGAAGCATGTTGGCATCCCATGGGGGGGGGGGCGGAAAAAAAAATCTGGGATTTTACTGCTATCTAAATCTTCCTCAGAGGGTTTTAGCTAAACGAGCCCCTGTTTGCCCCCTTCCCCAGCTGCATTGCTCCTGTTGATGCATCTTCTCCGGGAGCCAGGACAGGGCTGTCACACCACGAGCCACCTCAGTGCCTGCAGGCAGAAACTGCTTTAGGAAGAGGAGAAGGGTACCTATCAAAACTGACAGACGTGTGTGTGTTGCAAATTGTTATTTAATTAAGGAGCTGGGATATTCAGAGGAAGCTTAATTAAAGTTGCTCTCCAAAACCACTTATTATCTCATGAAGACGCTGATCTCAGCAGCAGCTCCTGCTGACACTGGGACAGCACTAGAAAATCCCTCTTGGGATGCCTTTACTGTACGTGTTTTCTCCTTACACGCATCATCCTTCAGCTAAGTCCTAACCAAGGGAACACGTTTGGCTGTGAAAATAAAATCAAAGCGGGTTAACACAGCTTTATTTGCAGAGGTGTTTTTGCTTATCTGCTGCCCCGATCCTGGTTGCATCTGCCAGCCGCCAGCGTTGCCCCTTGTAGCATTACTCCCTCTGCACCGCAGCTCCCTTCTGCCAACAAAATACTTTCTGTCCAGACAACTTTGAAAGCCCCACATGCACCCAGGGCATTTCTGTTATTATTAATGACACTACACTGGAGCTAATTGCATCCTCCCTTAAGTAGCATAGGAAGGACAAAGAGAGGTCACCTTCGTTTTGCTGGAAGGTGCTTTTTTTTACACAAACCTCCTGTGACTCCCCCTTGGGGCAACTCGGGTTCATGGGGAAAAAGCTGAGGAGGAGTTGCTTGCCAGCCGTTAAGATTCTCCATTTCTGTTACAAATTCCTGACAAGAGCCCTTTAGTGCACAGATTTGCAACACTTCCCTGTGCTCAGTGGGACAGTGCATTGAGGTAAGCCAAGTTCCTAATATCAGTGAAGTCACCCCAAAAAACACCCTGAGCTCACTCTGGGCTCATGCCTGAGGCCCTGGGCCGAGGTCCGTGCAGGTCTGGCCCATCAGCCCAGCTCTCAGTTCTGTTTTTGAGACACCAGCCACGTTGGCCACAGAACCACTGCAGCAGTGCCTTGCCCAATGTGACAGTGTCCAAGCCTTCAGCAGCACACAGTGGCCACAGATCCCCACCAAGTGCTCTTGGCAGCTGGGGGATGTGCTGCTCCGGACCGCTGCCAGCACCGCTTCCAGATGCAGATGCTCATGAGCGCAGCAGCTCAGACGCATCGCTGTTAGGAAGGTCAGCGCTGTGCAGGCAGGGACTGGCTTTGCCCTCTGCAGTTCAACCTCAAACACCCCTGTGCTTACCATCCACCTGCGTTGCACCTTCCTGCATTGCCGGATCTGCCCCATGCACGTTGCGCACACCGGTCTGTAGCTGCCTTCAGTCAGCTCGGACAGGCCTGAACCTCCTGGAGCTGCCTGCATTGCTGCGCGCTGCACAGCCCAGGCCTGTACAGCGGGGTATCGGCCACGCGTTGTACAGCGGAGCATTGCGCGTGCACTGCGCAGCATCGCGCAGTACTGCAGGGCACTGCACTGTGCGGCATTGCACAGCCCTGCGGAGCATAGAGACATAGAATGGTTTGGGTTGGAAGGGACCTTAAAGATCATCTAGTTCCAACCCCCCTACCGTGGGCAGGGACACCTTCCACTAGACCAGGTTGCTCCAAGCCCCATCCAGCCTGGCCTTGAACACTGCCAGGGAGGGGGCAGCCACAACTTCTCTGGGCAATCTGGGCCAGTGTCTCACTACCCTCACAGCAAAGAATTGCTTCCTAATATCTAACCTAAATCTACCCTCTTTCTGTTTAAAACCACTCCCCCTTGTCCTGTCACTCCATGCCCTTGTAAAAAGCCCCTCTCCCGCTTTCCTGTAGCTATTGCACAGCCCCGCGTTCCGCGGCCCCTCGCTGCACTGCGCTGCGCGCCGCTGCGCACCAGTCCACCTTCCCCCGGGAGAGCCAGCACGCATGCGCGCCCCGACGCCCTGCACCCCGCCCCGATGGGCCCTAGACCCGCCTCTCCCCGCGGCAAGCCCCGCCCCGCCGCAAGCCCCGCCTGCGCCACTGCCGGCGGCTGCCGATAAAGAGGCGGCGGGCGGGGCGAGCCGCACCCTGAGGGGGGGGTTGAGCCAAGATGCGGCGGCGGTGGGAGTGCGGGGCGGGCTGGGGACCGGTGCGGGCGGCGGTGGCGGCAGCCGGAGGGGAGCGATGACGGCGTGAGCGCGGCGGCGGCCGGTCCCCTGCGCTTCTCGCGGCGTCATGGAAGCGGCGGCGGCGGGCGAGGACGGCGAGGAGCCCCCGCGGGAGGCCCGAGTCCTGGGTTCCGAGCTGGTGGAGACTTACACGGTGCGGGGCCGGGGGGGGGGCTGCGGGCCGGGGCGGGGGGAGCGGCGGAGCCGGGAGGCGAGTAGGGAGGCCGTGAGGGAAGTGCCGGGCAGCGGGTGATGGTGGCAGCGAGGGGGGGAGGTGTGGGAGAGCGGGCCCACCTCGCCGCCGCCTCAGGCAGCCTGCGGGGTACCGGGGGAGCGGGCTGAGGCCGGGCTCGGTGCCGCGCTGCCTTCTGCCCAATCCTGCTCTCTCCCTTCTGGCCCTGAGGAAGCGAGAGCCTTCTCGGCCCGGTTTCGTACCCACGCTAAAGCCAGAGCGAGAATCATCTGGCAGAAGCTTCCGAGGGGTTTCTGCCTCCGTGGAGGGAGGCGTGTGCTGGGAAATCGGCCCCGAAGGCGCGTAGGGTCTGCGGGTCTCCAGCCGGTGGAGGTCGGCCCCCCGAGCCCCTCGTAGCTCTGGCCCTTTGGGAGAGCTGGTGTTTTCGTGGAGGCTGAGTTCGCAAATGTCATGTTCTTGCCCAATATATCTGTACATATATATGCATGTATGTGTGTGCGTGTGTGTACATATGATTATGAAAAATTGTTGCCGAGTAAGTGTAGCTTTTAAAGCTGGACTAAATGTAGTAGGAAATCTTTCCTTCAGGTGAAAATGCTGTAAAAATCCCTCTTGAAAAGCTAATCTTGTTTTCAGAGGAAATCAGATTATTTGGAATAGACAGTTTTTCTCTTACTCTGCAAAAAAGAGGAAAGATTATCAGCAGCGTTTTAGTTTGGGGAAGGAATTAAATTATTGATGTGTAACTTTTTTTGACTGGTTGCATTGCACCAAGAGTTAATTGGTTTGTTTTTCAGGAAGAAGCTCATCATAAAACAAACCTCAGCATAATTGCAGACAGCAAACATCTTGAGCACACCACCCTGTAGTTATATAACTAAAAATGTTTTCTGCTCCTACCTTATTTTAGTGTGATTTGAACGATTTTTTTTTTGTAGAATGCACATAATGACGCAAGGTTTCTTCCTACTGTGGGAACCTAAAGCAGAAAAGGGAAAGGGGAGCAATGGTTTAGAAAGGCAGTATTTGTAAAGTTGCATAATAGTTATAAGTTCAGGTTACTCTCTCTGAAAAGGTACCCAGAGAAAATGGAGCAACAGGAGAGCAATTCTGAGTTTTTTAGTAGGACAGAGCATTTACACAGCTGTAGTACATGAAGGGCTTAACTCCTTTCCAGGTGACAACCCTTGAAACATCATTGTGTGGGAATGGACTGTCAGGTGGTGAGTAGCCATATTTACAGACAAAAGTGTCATGAGCATTCAGTGAAGGACTTGGTTAGAAGCTTAAAATACATTCTTCAAAATTGCTTCAGCTTGTTCTGTCATGTTAGTTACATAATGTGTATTCACAGAAATGATACTGCTGCTGTTGAGATGTTACCACTGTGTGTGTTAGGATGTGGTTCATCCCCCAAGCAAGTTTGTTTTCACAGTCCCTGATCAGCCCAGAGGCATGGTGAGGTTTGTGGCATGGTGACTGGAAACTTCCATTTCAGGTGTGAACCAAGATCCAGCAGTGTTAATGTTGGTGTTGAGAGTTTTTGTTAGTATTTTGCAATACCAGTGAATGAGAAATTCAAGTGAATTTAGTTGAGAAAATGTCAAAATGTTATCTATTCCCTTATTCCACTGGAGGTTATGGACACAGGAGGTAAAACATTAGCTACTTTGCTGTGTCAGCCTGCAAACTAGTCTTGTGGTACAGCCAACCTTTGGTAATACCGTTAATGTGCTAGATTGAGCTGTAGTTCACACATATAACTTTGCTGCAGGTAGTGTTCAGCAGATCAACTGATAGTTGGGGATAACATTTTAAGCTGCTGCAGCTAAGCCCAAGGAAGCTTATTTTTTCAAGGTCAGATTTCTATTTAAATTATTATGGTTCTGGAAATACCATGCTATTTTAATGCCATTTTTCTTGGGAGCTTTGAAAGTAGGGTGTTTGAAAGGCAAGATTTGGTCCTACTTTGATTCTCTTGCTGCATTTTTGTAGGAGTTGTGGCATTAAGCTTACCTGTGTGTAAACCTCCTTAAAACTGTTAGGATAACTCCAAGCCTGCAGCCAATTTGTATGAGGTAGACCCAAGCCATCAGAAGTGTAGGAATAGATCTTTAAATGAAAACAGAAAATTTAAATTATTCACAAGGTGAAATGTTTTACAAAGATTAGCATTTGTGTTTAGTGTTCAAAATTAGATTAGTGGCACTTAAGGATGTGATAAAGACTTGTACCAGAGCAGAAGTGAAGAAATTAGATGGTGTAAAAGTCAGTCAAATCTGGTAAAGGTGAGAAAGGAAATATAGCAGTAGCAAGCTGCATCTTTCTCCATTAACATGTAATAGTCAAGGTGGCAGTGGTCCTATTTACACCCTTGTTTTTGAAAGAGTCATTTTTCTTTTGGCATTTGTGCTTCCCATTGTATTTCAGAGCTCATAATCTCAATAGAAGGAGACTTATTTTACTGACATCCATTTGACAGTTGTGAGATGAAATCCTGTAAAATGTATCAGGGAGGCCCACAATTCTGGGAAATGTTGAAGGTACTTTAAAAAATGTGATTCTTGTTGGAGTAGTTAGGGTGGAAGGCAAGGTATGGATAAATCCAGCAGGAAAAATACTGCACTTGTTGATGTTTTTTCTGCTGGGTTAGAAAAGTATGAGCACTTTTAGTGAGTATTTCTCCTGCATGAGCTGGTCCAGCTAGATGCTGACTGAAGACTGGCTGATTGCTAGAAGGCCTCAAGGCTGCTGGTGCTTCATTTGTTTCCTGCTATGCATTTGTTTGGCCTGAAGTTGCCTTCCTGCTTTTCCTGTCTTTTACATCTGTTTTTAGTAAGTATTTCACCTTTAAATATTTAGGGAGATGAAGGCATGCTGTTTGGCAGTGTGAGTACTTAACTGCATAGACTTTGAAGTGACTGGTTCGAAAATATACAGCACTGCAGATATGCTAAACACTTTAAAAAGTAGAAGTTAGCCAAAACAAATGATTTCTAGAAAGATGTACAAAATATCTTACACAGAAGAGTTTGATAGAGACATGGGGAGGAGGAAAATCTGTGAATGTAAACCCTTTTGCATTTAAGATCAATAGAAATGCAGTTTATGGCATAAATATGGGTGGCAATTTCACATGGTATATTTATGCCTGGGAGACAGTGCAGTGTGAGAGAATTTCATCATCCATGTATGCCTTCTAGCAGTTGGCTTGACAGGTAGGCAGTCCTTGAAGAATCTGAACTTAAACTGTCAGCCTTGTCATATTAGTGCACTCAAAATTAATTGAAGATGAACTTAGATATCTGACTTTTTTTAGAACTTTAGGGTTGTTTTTTTTTGCTTCAAAATGATTGATTTCTGAGTTGAAACAAGTCTTTGGAGCATATAAGTGTATTGCATTTGTATTTAATCTTCAAGATAATGGCAGCTTGTGGATTGATGTGAAATTAGTTGCTGTCATTCTGCATACTGGTGCTGTTTGAGGGGTGAATGTACTGCCAGCTCTGGCTGCGTTCTAACATGGGGAATGCTACAGCTTTTTAAAGACTTAATTTGAGGAATTGTATCAGTGTGCCTAAACACTCACTTTAGCAGGTAGTTTCCTGATGAGACCATCCAATTGGCTCAGTGCTATTTTTCTAGAAGTGGTCAGTGCTTGCTGTTTCAGCAAAAGGTTATGAAACTTTTATTATGTATTTACTGACTGTCTTGTAGACAGAGAGGAGGGGCATTCCTTCCTCATCTCATGAGCTGTCAGTTGGAAGCTGTGAAGTTTACTGTTTTCAATGTCTAATCTGAGATTTTATGCATTGTGTACTCAGCCTGCATTGCATTTTAGCTGTACTGCTTGATCTGCCATAATTTGGTAGTCAGCTTTTAAAAAGAACTAGGCTTTTTATTATGGCTTCTAAATGTATTACTTCTTTAGTTCTAACTTTAATCTTCTCATTTCTTTGAGTCTCTCATTGCTTTCCTCAGGGTTATGAGATACTCTTGAATGCTCAGGTTATTCCTGTTCTAGTTTGTTACCGGCACAGTGAATAATCCTGTTCTGCTGTTTCCCAACACAACATGATGGGAAAGCAGACTCAGGCCTTAATTGAGATTGTAATTCCGTGTAGGCATTCATCTGTGTTTTCAGTACTCACACGAACACTGACGTGTCACTTGCTGTGTGCGCTAGTCAGACATCTTGATTCTCAGTTAGCTGTAGGGCTTGGATTTGTTCAGCAAACCAGTGTCAGATGCATACAAAAATATAATTGGCATGAGACAGAGCTCATCTTTTAAAATGTAAGTGGCATTCTATTTAATCTTTGGTATTGTGCTGGTCTGTACTAACAGTAAATGAAAACTGGCCTTTTATGTAACAAATTGAAACTGTTTTTGTTCTCTCAAGTGGGTTTAGCAACTACATGTGCATCATTCTCATAGCAGCTATGAGTCAGGCCTGTGTGATCTGTGGTAGTAGGCAAGTTCTCAGCTGTATTAATGCTTTCAAGATTTGATTACGAATTGGTGTTTTCCGCAAGGAATATAGTTGGATTGGATAACACAGATTATTGAATTTGTTATTTTCAAGTAGCTGTAGAACTGGTTTTGCTCAGCCTTGTTTGTTTTCTACTTTGTGTTTTATTTTGTACCTTTAAAATTTCTTTGAGATGGCTTGCTTCTGGCATATCCAAAGGTAGATTGTGAGTTTCCTGCAGAACCAGTACTGTTCAATCTGGAAGGTCACCTGTGATGAAAGTCTTGAATTGTTTGGTACCTGCATGGCTAAAAATACTTAGTTTTGTGTAAAGAAATGTTGGGTTGCTTTAGATAATTGTAGTGATTCTTTGGGCACAATTGTAATTCTCAGGAAGCTGTCTTGTGTGCTTTACCCTAAAAGGAATAAAATAGTTAACATCCAACCAACCAAAGGGTTTGTGAGAAATTTCTGAAGGGTTAAGCTCCAGATCTCTGCTTAACTGTGAAGTGACAGCAGAGTGCTTGCCAAGTTCCTCTGCCCTTTGTGGAACTTGGTAGATTGAAAAAGGGATGCCGCTGTCAGACTTGTGGGTAGCTATGAATACCAACTTAACCTAGCTAGCAGAAATCTTCAGAAAAAGTAGCTTAGAGATCTTGGTTATTAACCTTTGGGTTGCAAAAATGAAAGCCATGGCTTTACAGTAAGCAACATCTGCATGTTTTTGTGTGTGAAGCAGCCTTGTGAATGAGATTAGGCATCCTACATCAGCAAAGTCACCTTAGAGTTTGGATTAGCTTTTAGTTAACTATGATACTTTAAGAATGTAGAATCACCTTATGGTGCTACATTAACCAGCACATCTCAGTCAGCTTCCCTTTAAGATAAATGCTTTACAGTTCCCTTACTTTAATTTCTTCCTTTCAGGTATATATTATTCAGGTCAGTGTTGGCAATCATCAGTGGACAGTCAAACATCGTTACAGTGATTTCCATGACCTGCATGAGAAGGTAAGGATATTAAAACTGTGGCCTTGGTCTCTTACAAAACATTGGACGGTCTGTGTTGTATGGGACATAAAGTCTTTCCTCAATAAGGAGTGAGAATATCTGCCAGATACCATCTGAACTGCAGACTAAATCCTTTTTGTATGAACAATCTTACTTGCCCCTGTTACCCTCCCCTCTTGAACTGGGGGAGATTGACCTGGACAGCTTTAGCCTTAGACAGAAACTTGTATCAGAAAGAGTGGAGTTCAGGCTAGAGTCATTAAACTTTTTGCCAAGAGAGATTTTTATGATCAGCTGATCTGGTAACTAAAAGCTGAATTGGAGCAAAGACTCTCTTCTGGGAGGGGTGGATGATAAAACTGTCCTTAGACAGTAGCATGGGGTAGTTACTAACCAGTGCTGTTTAAAAACAGCAAGTGAAAATGAAAGTCCACTATGTTCAAGACTGGGCTGCTTTCTCAGAAATGCACCAGTTATCCTGTTATTTTATCACCTTAGTTACATTCTGCCCTGTGGTACTGTGATTCTCTCACTATTATTGAACTTCTCATCATTTTATGATAAAATGTTCTTTCTGAAAATACCTATTACTTTGAAGTCAATAGTTAAATTTACTGAAATAATTTTATTTTTGGATCTTACCAGGATCAGGCAACGTGCTCTTAAATGTGTTCTGTTGCATCTTTTGTGTGAGTTCAGATGGTGAGTTAGGTAGTGATTCTGGTCTTTGTCTTTCAGCTTGTTTCAGAAAAGAAAATAGATAAAAATCTGTTACCCCCTAAGAAGATTATTGGAAAAAATTCCAAAAGCCTGGTGGAGAAGAGACAAAAGGAATTAGAGGTCTACCTGCAAACCCTGCTAGTCAAGTTCCCTGTTACTGCTCCAAAAGTTTTGTCACACTTCCTACACTTTCATTTATATGTAAGTTATGGTTTTAGCATATGAATGGAGACCTGAGTGTCTTTCCCTAGTTCTGACTTGGAGAGAATTGTATGGAATCTTCACAAAATAGCTGAAACTGCTCTTTTTCAGCATTTTGCACAATGTAACAAGCAAAGCATATTTTTAAGATTTTTGACACCACTTTTTATTGCAGTAGCTACTGTGCTGACAAGTAATGTGGGCAGGGACTCTAAGAGGAGAAAATAAATGCTGGCAGGATAGTTGGAAGCTGTGAATAAATGTGAAGCTGAATTGGTTGTTAGGCTAAAGTCAATAGTGCTGGATCTCTGAAGGAACATTGCATAATTGATCCACACCCCCCTCCCCTACTTAATGGTTAATGGTTAGAGCTGCGGTTCACACTGAAACAATTTCCAGTAGCCCAAATGAAGAAAAATGGTGCTTCTCCTTGAGAAGCACACTGATGAAGTGGCTTCTGGAGAAATAGCTTCAGCCAGCAGACAATGTTACAGTAAAGGATGCTTGAAATAAGAAGCAATGACTTGCTTTCATGTTCAGATTGCAATTTGTTCGTTCATCTCTTGTGTATAATTAGGCTTTTTTGCAGTATGGCATCATGTTGTAAGGGGGGAGAATGAACTTCATAAAGAGGAAAATGTACTGGAGAACTCAATGGAAAGGAGGAGCAGTAATTGCTTTGTGGTGGGATGTGCTGAGATGGCCCTTCATGGTTTCATATAAAGGCTTCAGAAATGAGTCACAAGTGGTCCATTAGGTGTGTTAATTAAGCTTTAGCAACAGAGAAAAACCTGGTTTAGTTATGTTACATGAACATAATTATCCTGGTGAGACTTTAGAGTTTGACTTAGATAAACAGTAGGTTTACTTCATAGTGTTGGTATTGCCCTACAGATTTGAGTGAGAGGCACTAATTTGTCAAGCACTCTAAATGGATTAGAGGTTTTAAATGTATTAAAAATGTGCGTGATGATAATGTAGGGACAATTCTGTTCAGATGGAGCAAACATCAGATCACTAGGAAGCTGCATAATTTTTCTATTCTTTGGCTGTTCTGTCTCTTAAATGATGTCTGTTTCAGTGCTGTAACTTCAACAAAGGTTTTTATGCAGGTGGAAAGTCTTCCTAGTCCCTCTCTTGTTTTTCAGTTACCTATTTTTTTTCCTTTTCCTGTAATGTTCATCTTTTTTTTACTTTTCCAAAGAGCTGGCATTATTTGGATATGAATGCTTCCTGGTTTCTATACTGCACTTGTGTATTAAGACCAAAGTTGTTGCTTAATCTGCATTTTTTTGCTTTAGGGAAGTCTGGCTTGAGGTATAAACTCAATTGTTTTTGCTTGGAACTTTAGAGTACTTTCAAATATTTACCAAAAAAATGTTAGTTATTGAGCAGAAAAGCTAAATATTTACTACAGCAATTCTACTAGAAAATAACCTTGCTGCAGAACTTCGCTCTTTGAAAATATCTTTGTTACCAGACAGCCCATGTGCATGCTTGCCATTATAATCCCTGATATTGTCTCATTAGTTCATATAGGAAGGCTGCAATATTTTTTGTCTATTCTTATTTTAGTATTTCCAGTAAGGCTTATTTTTATTTCCCAGGTTAATAGAACTAAATGGAGTAGAAGCAACTACCATAAATACATTAAAACCACTTTGAAGCCTTTACATGTCACAGGGAAAAGTCAGGTGTAGCTTAGCAAAGGGAAGCAGTTGCATGTGACTGCAATGTAGAACATTATTGTTACTTTGGCATTGAATAGGATGTCTGCAGTGATATGGGGATGCTTATTTTGTTGCAGTGTGTTATACTTTGTTATCTTAGAAGCTTTAGTTTGTTAACTTAGAAGCTTTTGCAACAAAGGAATTGAGTACCCACACACTGCTGTTCAGAGGCACCTGCAAACAATGGACTTCTGTGGGTTTGATGTGTATAAGTAGTTAGAGCTGAGACAGAGGTCTCTTTTAGACAGAGGAATAGAGTTCCTTTTTTTGCCTGCTAGTCACTGAACAGTCCAAGTCATAATCTTGCTTTGATTATAAATGTAGAAAAAATTGTCATCTGTGTCCTAGAAGACAAAAGGGATACAGAGTATAGTTAGTTTTCAGTTAAGTCTGTGTGTGCCAGATGAGTGTAATTCAAATGAGAGTCTGAATTGTTGAATTTTGTTTGGAATGCAGATTCTAGCTTGTTCTCAAAACTGTGGTGTGGAGGCTTTGTTCATCCTCAGTGAGTGGGGTTTCAGTTATACTAAGAATGTGCTTTTCTGAAATGCTTGCCTCATTAAATGAGCTGAGCTGTCTGCTGCAGATGTCCTGTGGATTTATTTCCTTGTTATGAATCATGAGGGATTTGTCAGCAAAGTAAACTCATCAAATATTCATTTCATGATGATCCATAATACCTGTTTATCCTTTGTAGCTACCTGAAAATGAGATGCATGTGTCTAGGGGAAGCTTCACTATCACAAATAGTTTTATTTTGTTCTTTCTGTGGGCCTTTGAGAGAGAACTGTCGGAAATGCTCAGAAGTATTTCTGGACTTCCACAGAGTATTTGCTTTTTGTGGAGAGAAGTATGCCCAGATGGGAAATACTTGTACTGATCTTTGTGCACCTTTGGATTTAGAAAGAACAAATCCCTGTGTTGAGAGTTTTCAGCCTTTTTTCTTTCCTTCTGGAGCTGTCAGTGCCTAGAATGGAGGCTGAGCACCTGCTCCAAGAGGGTGGAGAAGATGGAGGATGGGGAAAAGGGGCTTTTGAATTACTCTGCAGCAAGCATAATAGAATTGAAGTCTAGAAGACTAATTACTTTGTATATATCTCTTCTTCCCTGTTGACCTGTTAATTTAAAGTTTTCTGTGTGTTAGTGATATTCCGAGGAAATGTTGAGTTCTTGATGCGTTAGGTTAGTCTTAATATTAAAATTTGAAGAACACTGTACCTTTAATAGTTTCTTCAAAACTGGGGCTAATGATGGCTAGTAATAGTTGCTCTAGCTGCTGTTACCCTTTTCTAATATATGCAGGATGTGATTACTTAAGCGTAGTTCAGTATCTTCCATATTGGAAGTGAAAATCGTATGAAATTAAATAATTTCAGGTCATTTTTGTGAAGTGTTTTCAAGTTACAAAGAAATCCATAAGATAGTCACAGTTGATTTCTGTTTAAAAAAAAGTCCTGTACCACAGCAATAAAGGGAGACTTCAGCAAAGGTACACATTGAAAAATTGGAACCATAAGTATGTAAATAACTCTTGATTACAGTGGTTTATTCTTTGCAGGAGATCAATGGGATCACTGCTGCATTGGCTGAAGAGCTCTTCCACAAAGGTAAAGAACTTGCAAGAATTTAACTGGGAATGGTTTCCTCTATGTGCATGCATTCATATTCCTGTGGTATTTAATCTCCAGGCAATGAGAGATCTGAATCTTCCATATCAGACTATGAGACTTTTTCTTCCCCTTCTTTCTCTTCACCTTTTTCTTGCTGTTTGCGGTTTGATTCAAGATGCATTTTGGGAGGAGCTGTAACAGTAATGCAGCTACATTTGGAAACAAAACAGAGAAATTGGTGAATTTAGGTTTTGGAAAGGGCCTACTAGTCTGTGTCCTTAAAGGACAGGATGTGGTACTGGTGATCAGAAGCTTTTGTTAAGCTTTCTGTCTTGGTATGTTTTAGTGTAACCTGTAAGGAAGTTTATGTCAATGAGTCCTGATGTAGTGTGTGTTAGATATGTGAAGTGGCCTCTTGCATTTAAATTAATACTGTTCTTCCAGAATTCAGGAAACATGAGACCTTCTGGTCGGTTAATTAAAGGGTGACCTTTTCTGAAGCTGTCAGGTGAAAATGACATGCACTTACTGTAACTGCAGCAGCTCTAAGCCATCCATTAACAGCAGGAGGCATGTGAAATGATTAACCCATGCTAATTTTGTTTTGAAGGACATGCTAGATGCTACTGTATAATTGTAGTTGGCTGAGGTGATAGGTGAAGCATGTTTCATCGTGCCATTTCAGATTGTTCTGGCACAAAGTTACCTTTAGGTGAAGCCATTTCAGGGGGCCAACTCAGCAAATTTTGGAACATTTTAAGGAAGCTCCTGAAGAAATCTTTCCAGACTTTGTAGTGCCTGCAGTCTCACTGGTACCAGAATCATTGATATCTGACTGCTGTGTATTAGTGGAGACATCCAGTAATGTGCAGCTGGACTCTTCGACTTGTTCCCACTGAAGCCAAAGGGAATTTTATTCCTCAGAGCATTTCTGAGAACTCTGCTTATCATGAAAGCTGGTGCACTTGTCCATGAAGTCAAACTGATGTCCCTAAAAGGAAGAGGAGAAAGATATTAACTCCACATGTGCAGGTGTAGTCCACATTAACACTTGTGGTACCTTCAGAGAGGCTTTTGGATGCTGTTTCCTACTGTTCCTAGAATGAAATTGGATTGTAACAGGATCAGATAATGCACATCCTGTTCTGGGAGTTTGCATTGATATTAGTGTGGTGAAAGTCCTCATATTCTCCAAGAAAACATATTTGCTATGATTCTGCATTTAGGCAGCATAGCAAAAGATGTAAGGTCTGTTTTTTTAGATGGCAGGTGCTGCTTTTTCTGAGTACAATAAGTCTTAACAGCTATAGAACTTAGGGATATCTTGGAAAAAGTTTAGTAACTCTTACAATATATGTGAACTTTGTCTGATTCCAGACCTGTTAAGATTGAAGGAAATTTGCTGTTAGTTGAATTAGGAGCCTTGGGCTTGTATGATGAGAGTGTCCATTTGAATACCTAGATTATTCTGATGTTAAAGTCGTAATTTAGCCATTCGAGTTTAAAGTGTCAAAAAAGGACATTGTTTTGGTACCTCAATTGTGAGCTTAGAGTGTAAATGACAAATGTTTAATCTCTGGCATTAGGTCTTCCATGTACCATTTATTCTTTTGTAACCGTTGCAGCATTGTGTTTGATACCATCATGGTGTTTTTCAGGAGAGCAGTTGTTAATGGCTGGAGAAGTCTTCACCATCAGACCCTTGCAGTTATATGCTGTCACTCAACAGTTGCTACAGGGGAAGCCTACATGTGCTAATGGAGATGCCAAAACAGATCTAGGTCATATTCTAGATTTCACTTGTAGACTCAAGTATTTAAAGGTGAGCTATGCTTGCACAAATACTGGAGATGTTGTTTCTACCAGACTGACATGATTCTTAGCATACTTTTGGAGTCTATTTTGAATGCACAAGAACTTTACTGATAGAAAACACCTGCAGGCATTTAGAAGTCAGTGTTAAACAGGTGTTTGTTCTGCCAACCTTCAATACACATATAGTTCTCTAACAAAGATCTTGATTCTCCTGTGTGATGTGGTCTCTTCAGCAGTGCTCTCTGTAGACATGCAGTGACAGAATCCTACTGGATGCTAGTAGGAATGGGGAGATAGATAAATATTGCTCTATTCAACCCTGCATTCTTTGCTGTCACTGAGTAAGCCAGTGTATATGTATGCATACATGCATGTGTGTATAAATCCTGTCCCCTTTCTCACCTTTGTCAGACTGTATTTGAAAGTTTAAAAAAAACCCTAACAAGCCTCAGTTTCATAGATGAGATGGCCCTGAATTTCTAGCTAAAATACCATTTCAAAATGTAAAATGGCTTCAGAACAGATCATTTTTGTCTGCAGCCAATTTGTTTTTTTCCTACCAAATAAGTGAATTAGACTTTTTCTGAGTAATTTTTTTAACACTGCTTGCTACAGTTCAAAAACTTTTTAGCCCCTTTGTTACATGATGAGCTTCCCTTTAACTGTGTGGTGTGTTCAAAGGAGAAACAAAGTGCATGGGGGGAAGTTTCACTGGAGGACTTAAGTTGCAAAAGCAAAACCATGGCTGTACTGGTATTCCTGTGGATCTTCAGTTGCCTTTGCCATCCTTTGTGTGTATAGAGCCCTCTGAACAGAGGATTCTCTGGCTGGAGAAGAGCATATTGTTTAGAAAAATACCCATCTTCAGAATTCCTGACCCTCTGAATGCTTGTGAGTGGGGATCTTCAGAGCTTGTAAGATACAGACCAGACAAAAACCTTAGATATTTTTCCCAAAACTATATTCACAGCAAATATAAATTAAACCACCTGTCTTTTATGCTGCTGACATGCTCTGAGGCCAGAATCCAATGACTACATGGAAATATCAGATGTGTACCAATGTCTAATGTTTTCTTCAAACCCATTTTGTCAGTGCCTTGAACTTCATCCCCTGTAGTGTAACTGATGACAGTTCAGTCTTGGAGGATCCAGATGTTTCAAGGAAGTTGTTTTTAGTGAATGCAGCTCTGGCTTGGTCAGCTAAGAATGAAGCCTTGGTCAGTCTTGCCTTTCTTATCTTTTTTGTATGCCCCATGTGCTACAGCATACAAGCACAAGGTGGCAGATCAAGTTCAGTGCTTGAGGCTCAGTGTACTTAGCTGGAGCAACTAACATTTTTTTTTTCCCCTCAAGAGTTCATCTGCAAGTTTCATGAATCATTCCATACTTGAAAAATTGGTCTTTCCAAGCTACTGTATTTGTGCTGTTGCCTGTATAAGGCTATCTGAAATGCAGACAAGTTGGATTGTGTGCACTAACTCTGTTCATGAATGTTGATTACTAGGTCACTGGAACAGGGGGACCTTTTGGAACTAGTAACATTCAGGAGCATCTGTTGCCTTTTGATCTGTCAATTTTCAAATCACTTCATCAAATAGAGGTATGACTGAGATACTGCTCATAATTTTATAGAGGCTTTGCGAATGTCAGGCCTGCTGCATATCTTAGAATTGGTAATTGCTTTGATTTGGTGCTAGAATTGGGAAGTGCAATGTTTAGGAGGACTGTTTCATTTGTGAAACAGTGGGTTTTTTTCACAAGTCTTGGAAATAAGGATGCCAAATTTAAATGTTCAGAATAGCTTGTGCTGTGTATGTCTTCAAAAAGAATGTGATTTCCAGCATATACACAAAACCTAAAGCAAGGTGTCTTTCCATTGCCTTGAAGATCTAACAAATGGGTTATAATGGGATCTCTTATTACAAAGTACTTTTCATTTGGAAAGTACCGAACATTTGTGAAAATGTCCTTGCATTAAATTTCCTTGTGAAAGTACACTTTTGGGTATACTGCTTCTCGCTTGATAATTTGCAGAATTTTTTCATTGATCTGCTTTCAGTGCAAGTGACAGGATTTCTAGTAGGAGTTGTTCACTGAGTAGTTTACAAAATATTTCCCTGACCAATTCAGATCTTTCCATAGAGAAAATATCCAATTGTGTCATGCAGTCTGCACTCCGTGTCCACTTCTAGTGTGCGCAGTATGTTTTCTAGTACATGAACACAATTGTGTCATTGATATGAGACTGAGTTTGTTCAGAACCGAAGTGGATTCCTGAAGTCAGTGATTTTTCAACATTTTAATGTGGGAAAGAAACTACAGTGGGCTGAAGAGTGGGAGAGTGTCTAACATACTGCAGAGAGGATATTGCAGAGTAGTATCAATTGAGCATGGATAGTTTCAGGTGTCGCTTTGCTTAATGTGGGGAAGAAAAAAAGGGGTTTTGGTCTTCAAGACTTTTGTAATTATATGTTCATTAAAAGTTTTGGATTGACTGGCACCAGACTGACATTTTCTCCTAGTAGTAAACACTGTCCAAAAGTTAACCGTGGTAATCTGGAAAGACTTTTTTCAAGGGTGGCAGGAGCTCTGTCTGTCTGTTTAGTGGGGTTGCCCTGATACACCAGCAAATGTGCCAGTTGCCATCTACAGAGAAGGACCCGATTGCTGGACAGAGGCTGTAGCAGACCTTTGGTGGCGTTGTTCCAAATTGAGTTGCAGAAAAAAGACTTTGTAATCTTAAACTTAGTCTGTGTAATTAGCTCACCAGTGTATTAAATGCTTAGATTAGCATCCTCACTTCCTAGGCATTTCTTATTTACAATGAAGAACATATGATACCTACATAAATGTGTCTGCAGGTAGAGCTATAGCTTGAGATGTCTCTCTTTTTGGTAACAGTAAAATACGGAGCCCTATTAAACTGCCTGAGTAGTTTCACCTTGAATACATAAGGCTGGTAGAAGGTCAGTGGAGAAGAAGCTTTGTTCAAATAAAAGTTTGAATTTCATTTTTCTGTAGTCGTGTCTCTAATTTCTTGCTTTAGCTTTGCCAAATGTTGCTATTTCTGACCTGATAATCTCAGGAGATTTTAAGGGAGTGCTGTAACTACTTTCTAGATTAGTAGAGAATCTGCTATTGAAGCTTTTAGCTGCCTCTTCCATGTCTCTCATTTGTATGTTCTAGCATTTCTGACTTTAACTTTTTTTTTTATTTAAATAGATCAGCCATTGTGGGGGAAAGCTTATCAAAGGGCTGACTTCATCAAAACATACGCTGGCCACAATGAGTGTTCGATTTTCAGCAACATCAATGAAGGTAAGAGTGAATTCTTACTTCTGGTGAGTGTTCAAAGCACATGCAAAGATAAAGTGCACATTGTGGAAATATCCATTTGGAGTCCCTGTACTCTTCTGTACTGCCTGTTGCAGGTTCTGCTTTTAAAACCATGGAACTGAAGGGATTTGCTAACCTTTCAGAATCTCAACTTTAATGAGGAAGTGTTTACATGTGTCCCTTCACAGGGATATTTCTGTGATGCTTTTATTGGAATGTGTGTTTCTGTTGTTCATCCAGAACTGAATGCATAGATCTTACTCTTTTCTCTGGACTTTGATTTGGCAAAGGATATCCAGTAGCATAATTTTCACAGTCCCTCTGTTGTTCCCCCACATTCCCCAATCTGGAACAGCTGCTAGTGTTGGAACTCCCTCCCTGTAGATCTAAAATAGTTCTGACCCAGTCAACTTACATTTTAAGACCTACAGCTTTAATCTAAGTGATTATAAAGCTTAGAAGTCTTCCTTACTTACATAAGGTTGTTTGGACTGTTTTCAAAACTATTAGCTTTCACTGAAGATGTAAGCGTAATATTTTAGTGTGCTTGTCTTAAATAGGAAATCCTAGTGCCTGAGGCCTCTGAGTTTGATCAGTGGGAGCCAGAGGGTCCATCTTCAAGTTGTCCAGTGACAGCAGTTATCCCAACTTGGAGAACTTTAACAACTTTGGATATGAGTCACAACAGCATCTCTCAAATTGATGATTCAGTGGTAAGAAATATTTTTTCATTTGTGGACAAAAAGTATGACTAATCTTCTGTGGCACATTACACAGCAGGGATTTTGCATTTGCTTTATGTCTTTTTTTCTGAAGGATTTTCAGTTGCACTTTATGTGATTAGCTACTCAAGTTAATGCTTAGGAGATTTTTTTCTTTTATTACTTTGATATTTTCTTTGCTAAAGGAGAAAAGGTTGTCATTCTGTGCTCTGTAAGCAACACTTCTGTGAATACTGCCTTTTTGAAGCATGCTTTTACTGTTTGCATTGGCCTTAGGCCACTTACAAAAGTCTTTTTTTTTTTTTTAAAAAAAAAGAAAAAAGAACAAAGCACCTCTTGGGCTCAACTTTGGAGCGTTACCAAGGCTGAAGCTTCCTGCATATTTAAAAACCTGTGGCTTGCTGGCAGCCTTCTTGACATCAAAACAATATGAAGACCATGGAAACAAAATTTGGAGTATTTTGCCAGTACCTTAGAATTATGTTTTGTGAATCACTTATTAAGAAAAAAAATGAGCATTCGTCACAAGAACATGTGTCAAATATGAACATAGTTTTTTACTTGACCTGCTCTTGTGAAGCAGGAAACAGTTAAGTCTGTAGCTCAACTAGAGGTCATGGACTTGGAGTTTTCTTGTTCAGGATTTTTTGTGATGTAGACTTAGGGTTCTTTGGGTCTGAGTCAAGGCCTTAACTAGGAGGCAAATCATTGGTGAGATTAGAGTCAAAATAAAGCAGATGCAAATATATTGACGTCAAGATTCAGCATCAAATTCAATATTCGAGCCTTCAAAAATAAAAGGCTTTCTGGGTCAAAGTGCATTTTAGAGAGGTTTGTGTGACCTTGTAATGCTTGGCTAGTATGATCAAAACATGGAAACAAATCACTCAACTTATTCTGGTTTTTGGTACTATTGTCTTTATCCAGGTTTCTGTGTAACATAGATATGCTTGTTTGATTAGACAAACACCTAATAATGAGTTTGATCTATAGTTAGTGAGACTAAACTGGGAGCAACTTATTTGTCTTCAGTGAGAAACCAGCTTTCAAATTAAAACTTAACTCAGAGTAACCTGGTTTTCTTAAGAGCAAGATTCAGCTCTTTTGTTGCACTAGGTCATACAGAATGCTTTTGTAATACCAAAAGCTGAGAAGAGACTGCATTGGGTGATACCTTTCCTTTGCTTGTTGGTCAGCTCATAGTGAAGGAAGTATAGCCCAATTTATAAGCTAAAATGCATTTAACACATGCATTTTTTTTTTCTCCTCTTCTAGAAATTAATTCCAAAGATTGAATTCCTGGATTTAAGTCACAATGGGGTGTCTCTGGTAGAAAATTTACAGGTAAGTGATGTTTTTGAAGGTGTTGGTTCCCCCTCCCCTGACAGCCCAAGACCTTAGAACACAGATTTTCTTGCTTCAGAATTGTTGCTCATCTTCACGGAGAACAGTTTAAGCCCAAATACCTGATCGTTCATAACACCAAGTACTCTTTTTAATGGTGCATTTCTTACTTGCTCTGGATATTTTCATTTCTTTGCCAATACTGACATACAACATTTAGTTCTTAACTAAATTCATTCACTGCCAGCTGTATTTGTGGGTTGGTAAAAATGCAGTTGAAGTTCCCTTTCTACAAGCTTGAACCTGTGTAATGAACAATTTTGTGTCATTTTTTTCTTGTCATTATGAGCCATAATACAATGTCTTTGACGCTGTTTAATTTTAATGAATTGGTGTATGATGTGGATTTTCTGTGCTTTTGTAGCATCTTTACAACCTTGTTCACCTGGACTTATCCTACAACAAGCTTACATCACTGGAAGGTGTTCATACAAAACTGGGAAACATCAAAACTCTGAATTTAGCAGGAAATCAGCTGGAAAGGCTGTGTGGTCTTAACAAACTGTACTCATTAGTCAACTTGGATCTGAGCAACAACAAAATAGAACAGGTAACTGTTGATTTTCAGTGTCAAATTGAATTGTGCTTTAGATCCCAAGCAATTTCTTTTAGTGGGTGAAACTGCAAATACATAAAAGTGACTGTAGCAATTTTTCCTGGTTATTGTATGTATGTAATTTATGCGATAAATGCTCAGTCTGTATGCTCATTTTCATTTAGCCAATCTGTCTTCATCCTTTTATTCAAAACCTTTCAGATTGATGAAGTAAAGAATATAGGAAACCTGCCATGCTTAGAAAAGGTGGTCTTATCCAGCAATCCGTTGAGCATCATCCCTGATTACCGGACCAAAGTACTTGCTCAGTTTGGGGAAAGGGCCTCAGAGGTAAGGCACGGTGCACTTCTTCCTTTGAAGCTGGCCTTTGAAAAAAATCTTTTTTTAAAGCCTGATGAGGAAAGTAGTGCAAATGTTCAAAAAACCTGATGAGTTTTTAGTGTGCATTGGAGAAGATCTTTAGAGAATGAAACCATATTAACATTATTTGACTACGCTCCTGGATCTAAATGAAAGTTTACCCTGTCTTTATTGGGTAACAGTATGTTAATATTGAAACACAGTTGTACTAGAAGGATGTTAAACTTACCAAGCATTTCTGGGTTTGCATTAAATTCATATCATGTTAGAGCAGAGTCTAACGTGATAATTGTTTCTGTGTAACGATTACAAGGATGCATGTAGTTTGCATTAAGCTAAGATAATTTTTGCTTATTATATTAGTAAAAATAAATTGCAGAGCTGACTTGTTTTCAATATTTTTAGATGTTTAACATTTGTTTTAGGTCTGTTTGGATAACATTGTTACCACAGAAAAGGAACTAGACACTGTGGAAGTGCTAAAAGCTATTCAAAAAGCAAAGGAGGTGAAATACAAACTGAGCAACTCTGATAAAAAGGTGAGTTTGGTGCTGTGAGGAGTAGAATATGCTGCGTACAAAGGAAGCTTACAAAATACTGCTACAAGTTAGATCTAAGCGAAATTCATTAAACTTTTCTTAGTGTTAAAGTTTTTATGCTTTCTTTATGCTTTAATGTGGTATGAACTTTTAATGTAGCCTCTTTTTCCTATTTAGCTTTCAATGTAATTTCAGTAATTATCTGACCTTCCTTTTTTTGTGCTGGCCTGGGAGAAAGGAAGTGGGAGGAAAAGATAAAATGACTTAATGGTGTACATGATGAATATGCAGTTGACCTTTACAGCCATATTTTACATCTTACCCAAGTATTGCAGAGGTGTGATTTTACTGCTTGTGTTGCAAAGTACTGAAATGACTTTTCCAAACTTTCTTCTTGTGGGTATTTAGCAGTGAGAAAGAATCAGAAATCTGAATCCTCTTTGCCTTCTCTCATGTGTGTCTGTTGTGTAGTTAGTTAGTCTTGTTTTGGTAATAAACTTATCAGAACCTGTTCTGTCCCTACAGTGTAGAAATCCTGTTTTCATTTGCTTGTGGTTTGTGAAACTTGCTCTAGTTTTGTCAATACGGTGATTAGTCAGTGATCAGGATGACTTCTCTAAATGAATTCTTAGTGGAATTCCACTTAGTGTGAAAATAGAAACTTCACAGGATGTGACACCGTGCCCCCCCACCAAAAAAAAAAAAAGCTGGCACTAACTTTCCTTTTACTAAAATTGAGAAAGCTTGTGTAGACTTGTTTTAGTTCAGGATCTAATGTGTCCTGTGTATTTAGTTTTTTTCTTTAATCACTGCATACTTTCTTTATTAGATCAGTGAGGACTCCAGGCTCACTGCTGCCACCTCCAAATCAAACTGTTCTTCTCTTACTGTTCGTCCTTCCTCTCCCTCTCTGCCTCGTCCTGTCAGCTCCAGCCAAGGTAATCATGTATGTATCGTGCTGCTGGGCTGAGCCTCTTGGTTCTGCTTTTCTAAGCTGCATTGATATACATGAATATTATGTGCATGGATATAGGGCTTATCAAGACAAAGCAGAAAGAGCTGGTAGTATTGGGTTAGAAAGTGGGAGTTGTATGTATGTGAACTAGCAAAACTGACCTGTTGTTCACTGTAGTGTTAATTACTGTAGTGGAAATTTATGTACAGGACTTCATTTACTGCATCATCCTGCAGAAATCGCCAGCAGAGGACTATGTATCTTTTCCTAGTTTAGATACATGCCTTAATGGAAAACCATGGCATGTATAGACATGTTTTAAAATTGCTTCTCTAACTGTTCTTAGTCTGCAAAATGTAAGCTCAAGCAGCATATGTTCCATTATTGCTTTTTTGCAAGAGCTGCATTTCTGTCAAACCAGAAGGAAGATAGAAAAAGGAGATGATAGAAGACAATTGTGGGATTAGTGTTCTGGCTGAGCCTGTGATTTTAGCACATCTGTTGTGCTCTACAGCACCTGCTAACCTTACCTGAAAGATTTTTACTGTATGTTTCAAATAAGCGTGCCTGTTGCATTAGGAACTTAGAGGAATGGCTTGTCTTTCATCTTCTGCAGGAGCCCATAAGACTGACTTATGTGAATATTAGTTTGTGACTAAGAAGAGATACTTTTTTTTACTTTTGCTTGGTTGAAAACTTAAAGTGCAGTAGGATATGAACAGCGGGAGAAGACTTCATAACCATTTAAAAGAGCAGGGTTTATATTCTCAGTTTGTGGTGGAACAGCTTCCCAACAAATCAGTGGATTGGGGAGAGATGTGCCTTTTCCATAAGGTTCCTTCAGTAGAATCTTGGGGAAGGCTTTTATTAATAGTGGGAAAATGAGGACTAGGACAGGCTATTTCTCAGGTTTAACAACAGAAATTGATTATTTGCTAGATATCTAGTTATCAAGGGTTGTCTTCAACATACTGATTTTGAGAAATCTATTTAAAAAAATGGAAATATGCTAGGCAATTAGTTTCAGTGTTAGACTGTAAATCATGAATAATGGAATTAATTTCCTGATATGCTATTTCTATGAATTGTTTTCTCTGCAGTTTTTCTAGACACCATCTGTTTCCGTAATGTATTATTCAAATTAAATGTCATTGGTAAATGGCTTATGGAAAAAGATTAAATATTTATATAGGAAACAGAAAACCAAAAGTAATGGTGGTGTGTTCTGTTTTTCCTGTCAATTTGAGTTTCCTTCTTGCTAACACAGTATTTTGTTCAAGTAATAAATACCTCTTGTGTTTCCTCTGACTATGAGATGGTTTGATGTAATCTAAAACTTTACCATCAGTCCAGAAAGATACATGCAGGAGTGTTTATGCTGAAGCCAGAAGCATATCCACACTATAAGTCTGTTTATTTGCACATTTATATACTTGAGCTGGCTGGCTGGCTCAGTGGTAATACTGAAAATTGATTTGCTCTTTTGTGCCAGTGTGATGCTGTGAATATCAAACAGGCAAAAAGTCAAATGTCCCTGAGAATGTTGGCTTATATGCACTCATGATAAGTTTTTACTGATGATTCATCTTTGAACTCTTCAAAAAGGTTCCGAATAAGGTCAGAGAATTGTCTTGAGTGGCTTTTGAGGGACCAGACCTTCTGAGTCCAGTTAAAGGTTTTACAGAGATACTATACTTGTTCACTTGAAGCCTCCAGAAATTTTGAGACAATGGTACAAAGTTTACAAAGAGTGCTCTGCTGTGTTTTTGTCAGCTTGGCAATGTTTTGGTAAAAGTAAGGGTTAGTATTAACAAAACTGACTAGTTCTGTTAAAGCTAAATCAGGTGAAGAATTCTTACACTAGAAGTTGAGATTTAAATTGATTATTAGCTTGAAAAACGAGCTTTAGCAGTCTTCAGTGCAACTTTCAGTGCAGTTAAAGATACTTCTGTAATTAGACTGAAATTCTGCCTGCTTTTGTTTTGTCTTGGCTTTATCCTTTAGCTTTAATGACTTATCATCAGATCTTATTATACAATTTTAATTCCACTTGTTTGGCAGATACCATTAGACATTAATCCTGGTTTTACTTCAGGGATTTAAGAGCTGTTTATATTTGTTCTAGAAATAATTCATGAAGAAACAGTCCTAGCCAGCAGTTTTTTGCAATCCAGTGGTTCGACTCCTACAGACCATACAGTTCCCCAGAGATGCTTTGAAATACCAGACTCCAGATGTAAAAATCAGGTAATTGCCATCCTTCTGCTTATTTTATGGTATTTTTAAAAGTGTTTTTGTAAGCTTATTTCTGATATTAAACTTCTGTTACCATAGTAATCCATAGCAAAGTTTTTTTGTTTCTCAGAGCTATTATAATGGAAAAGGATGGTAGCCCCAAATTTGAGTCAAGGGATTGATCCACCTTGTAAATTAAATGCATAATCCAAGTTCACCAGAATTGCAGAGAATTGTTGTCACTATGTCATGATTTTGAGACATTTACCCAGTATTAGTATCACATCATTTAATATCCACTTAGATACTGAGTGCTAGACTTCTGTCTTACCTTATTACAATATCAGTTTTTGGAAGGCAATTCTCTTGCTAGTAGAGTGGAAGAACCTTCTCCCTCTCAATAGGTAATGGCCTTAATTTGTCTCCTTCAAACACCTTCTGTTTGATAACTTCTATATTGTGATTTCATTTGTTATGTTGGAAACGCTCTTCATATGCATGGCTTCAAGGAATGAGGCAGCAAGACTTGAGGGCATCTCTTCCTTTGCTACCAGCGTGGTTGGTTTTTATCAAGTTCCTTTACCTTTTTGCCTCACTTTTCACTACTTCAGTAAAAATTTCCAATGCGCTGAAATGTCTATGGGTCACAGGTTGGATCTGTTCTCAAGTCAGCAGCAGAACTCATTCTTTTTCTGCCTTAATTGAATGCCCAACCTAAAGTAAACAGTGTTTCAGGATCCTCGAAGGATAGCTGTTCAGCTGCCCAGGAGTGCGACAGTCAGGACTTTGCAGTGAGTTGGCTACCTTTAAAAAGCAGGAGCCACATTAACTTTGTTTTTCATGTATGCTGAAGCCTGACACCAGCTCTAAGTAGTTGACAGCTTCCTGATGTTTTAATCTTCTCCTTAGGCACCTGCCTCTCTCTTGGATTCATGCAAAGAGTATGGAAGTGGTCATCATATGTGGTAAGCTAGATATATAAGTTCTGGTTTAAATCACTGTTAGCTTTTGGGTAATAACAGTGGATGTTGCATTTTTAAACCTGGCCTTTAAGGCAAAAGAGTCTCTTTCATTGTATGTTGCCTCTGTTTTTTTTGAACCAAAATCAATTCGTGGTGTAAAGTGTTTTTAACCTCTGAACCCTGGAATGCAGTTGTAGTTTGAAAACCAGGAATAGCTGTATAGTAAAGTGCTTTAGCTCATAAAGATATGCTTATTGGGGGTGGGAAGTGGAAGATGAGTTAAAGATTTTGGTTTTTACTTTCTATAGAATTACACACTACCAGCCTTTAAAATCAATGGCTGTGTGCAGTACAAAGATGCTTTACAAAATTAGACTGACTTAACTGTAGTAACGAGTAAACCTCGAAGTTCTGAGAAGCAGCATTATGAATTATAGGTAGCTATGACTGTTTTTAAACTCAGCCTTGTACTTACTGTGCTTGTTATCTCTCTTGAAGTTTGGATCGTTCAGAGGAAGAACACTCTGCGGTGCCTGGCCACTGTAACACTGTCATCTTGCCTTTTAATTGTATGTCATACACTGCCACAAACCAAGATTTTATCCAGCACCTTTCTGCCTTGATAGTGCAGACTGTGCAGAGATCAGCCCCCTCCTTTACAGAGAATAAAGGAAGCCCTTCGGGTGATTCCAGAACGACAGACAAAGAAGATGGATATTTTCAAATGGGACTTCATGAAGGAGATCAGACTTTAGAGTTCAGCACTGCTTCAGATACTAGTTCATGTGACAACATAGCAGTGGAGAGTGTTGACATAGTCAAAATTCTCTGGAGTTTTTCTATTCACATTCATAAAGGACTCAGGCAGTTTGCTTCCTGTTTGGTTTTGACTGATGATATGCCAGCTGTGTTTGAGATTCCTCATCAGGAATTGAGAGGAAATTGCCAGCACATCCCCTCTGCCTTGAAATTAACGCTGTGTTTTCCATATACTGATCTAACAGAATTTGGCTTTCTCCTGCCAGAAATCTGTTTAACACTGAAGCTGAAAAACAGTGACAACTGCTTGTTTATTGTTTCAGACTCCCAGAATCTTCAAGACTTTTATTCCTGTTTACACACATGTTGCTCTCAACACTACACATCAGTGTTACCAAGCTCCACATTATACTGTGGAAAAGGAAACCTTCAGGAGTTTCTCTGTCAGCTTATGGAATTGAATTGCATTTCAGCAGCAGATGTTGAAATAAAAGGTTGTTTCCCAGCATATATTGTTTATGGGAATAAAACCAATATTCAGAAGATCTTGCATCAACCAGAGTCAGCTGGCGACAACAAAGGATGGTCAAAAAATGTTTTGTGTTCTGCACTTTATTCTTCAGTGTATAAACCTTCTGACCAGGGTCCCTGTGTGGTCCATCCATGTTGGATATTTCTAACACCCCAGCATTTGTACATAGTAAAGGTGGATTTCAGTTTGCTGCCAGGTAAATGGATAGGCACAGAAGAGTTGGGAAGTGTATTTAAGCTGAATAGGATTCCATTAGCATCAATTGTGTTGCATCCGACTCATGGTTCCATCCAGCAGAAGGGTTCATTTTTGGATGGACATGTGCTGGAGTTGCTCGTTGGATACAGATTTGTTACAGCAGTGTTTGTTCTACCTCATGAGAAATTCCACTTCCTAAGAATCTACAGTCTTTTAAGGACACTCCTGCAGGATGTTAAGACTATTATTATTTTCAAAGCTTCAAGCAAATCAGATGCTGTAAGAAATCATGTTGTGGAGGCAGACAACCATGGTCAGTCAGCAAGGTAACAACTCCTGTAAGAGGTCTGTTGCACTGTGCTGGAGTTAATGTGGCCTAGCCAGTGTGTTTGCAGCTGTCATTGTAATTGGTTTTGGCCTGTGGTATTGAAGAAGTACTCTTGTTCTGCTAGTCTGTAGTGTGTGTGAATGGTTGTCCTGGATGGTACCTGCCTACTTCTTTTGTGTCAGTTTTGTTTTGTTGTTGCAACATAAAATGTTATTTACTTCTGGAAGGGGACTTCTGATTTCATGTGCTTGGAGGCTGAGGTCATGGCAGATTGACAGCTATGCTCAAGAGAAATCATTTAAAGTAAACTATTAAGAATAGAAGTTGCCTCTTCCTGACTTCTTAATGAAATATAAAGTATTAATTCTTGTAGGGGAAGAGCTGTGTATTTCCTGAGATTTTGATGTTGTGTTTTCTGGATCTCTTCTAGCTTTTGCAAGCCTCATCTGTTGCTGTCATCTTTATATCCATCTGAATTTCTTATACAGAAGATAACAGAAGACAACCAGATTCCTGTTCACCTTCATGTTTCTGTGTCTCTGCAGTACGTGGCGGGGCTGAAAGGAAATGCCCTAGTTGAGTTTTTTCATGGCAACATTGCAGAGGTATTGTAGCTCGCCTGGGTGTATAAAAAGATGCCTTGTGGCCTTTTAGCACTAGACAGTATTTTAAAATAACTTTCCTGATCAAACTTAAAAACAAGAGTTAGGCTTTGCAAAACCTTTGCAAAACCTAGGCGTTTTGGTCAAAAATCAGTTTGTGTTACTCCATTTTGGGTTCCCCACTACAGCGACTGGGATCCTGCCAGGCATATTTTGCCTTCAGGATCCTTGATGCAGAACAGGAAAGTATATTAGTGTATGTCTTGAAGATATGATTACTCCAGGAATGTTACTGTTTTTTTCTTTAAAGTGGCAAAAGGAAAGAAAATTACTGAAGTGGAATTATTTTGTAATGGTATCTAGCTAAATCAATAAATGTCCTGACTCCTTTGTGTAATATGGGTGGGTGCATGAATGCAACACATGCATGGCTGTAGGTACTCCAGAAACATGAGCAGATAAACCCAATTTCTGAAAAACAGATTTATAGTCTGTGTAGGGAACATCAAATTTAAAAGTACAAATCTTACCTTAAATTTGTGATGTGGCCTTTTGAGTGATAAATCATTGTGGTCTGAGTACAAATGTCAATTGAAAAGCTTATTGAGAAAGAGCCTTTTTTTAATTCCCTTACCTCACTTCCACATCTTCTAAGTAAGGACAAGTTATAAGTTGTGCTTCTCTTGTTACACCAGCAGAAGCTGATAAAGCAAGCAGGTAATTCATTTGAGGATTCAGAGTAAGCTCCTCAAGCTAGAAGCTGGGAAGATTCCTAGTTGGAACAGCAACTGCAGTGGCAAGCTGTGCTTTTGTCCTCTCAAGGATCTTTCAGTCCAACCCCTCTGAAGCATCTGAAGGCTCAGTAGACTTGGTGAGGCCTGGGAGGCACTGCTCATCTGTTCATTAAAAATTTGTCTGCAGTGTCTGTTCTAGAAAGTCTTTCTTGTGCACTAGATGTTTTTTTTTTCTCGTTTTGGGCGGGAAACAAGGAATAATTAGACCGCAACAGAAAAATAATTTTCTTACACAAACACAAGACATTTTCAGTAGACTGCTATTGTATTGACCTCAAAGCTGCTGCATTTAGCAGCTTTGAAGTGAACTTCTGCTCTGTGACTATATCATGTTCAGATGCTTCAGATTTTTGAAATTTTTTCTAGTAGTCTGAAGTTGCCTATAGGATGATGAAACTATCTGAAATATCAAAGTGTACAAGTGATTTATTAAATACAGTTTACATCTTAGGTGGAAAATGAAGAGTTGAGACATCTCCTGTGGTCTTCAGTTCTGTTTTACAAGACTCCCAATGTGGAAGTGATGGCTTGTGTGCTTCTCTCAACGAAAGCTATTTACTTTCTGTTGGATGATTCTTTCATTCATACTGATGAGCACCAGTCAGGTAAGATAGGTATTTTGATCCTTTAATAAGGTTACCGACTTAATCTCTGTCTATGCGTTTGTCTTCAGTTTAAGTACAAGTTTTGGATGATACTCTTACTTGGACCTCCTAGTTGAGGGAGAGACTGGCACAGTTTGCCATATGCAAAGTACTTGCCTGAGACACTTATGTTCAAAAAACAGGGTCTTGTATCATGGCAACACAAAAGATTTCTTTTTTTCTTTTGACTTTTTTATCATATATCCTTTTTCAACAGATTTTTGGAACAAAGAAAACTCAGATTGTGAAAATAGGTCTTTCCACCTCTCTTGCTGCTTTGTGCTAAAGCTTAATGACCTGCAGTCAGTAAATGTTGGCCTGTTTGACCAATACTTCCGAATTACTGGTGAGTACATCTTGTGCTTTCAGGTTTTCCAGTTCTATTTTTTTTGTTTAGTCTTGCCTTAGGTGGATTCCTGTCTTTATTAGTGAGATGGAAGAGTATATTATTTTGCTGCTTTTTCTTCAAAGAAATTAAATTAATGTAACACTGGTGGTGCTGTACCAGAAGGCTTATAATACTGTCTTGCAACATCTTGTAATTGAGGTAACTGGGAAGCTTAATATCAATGAATTAATTGGTCCCACAAGTGCTTTTAAAAATTATCCTGTCTTAATGATACATCAAAAGGGAAATCTAAAGACTTTCTTGTTCTGAAACTTTAGCTTGCAAAAAAGAGTAAGATCAAGGTACTGCCCGTGTTGTGAAATGTATAGTTGATGGTTGACTTTTTGGGTGGAAAATGAGGCCTTAAAGTTTACCAAAGGTGATGATGTCAGCTTAAAATTGAATGGTAGTAACATGGGTAAGGTTTCTGGGCTGATACTTTGCCTCAAAGTCCCACTACATGTGAGCCATACATTCCTGTGTTCTAAATTGTCTTCTCACTGTGTTGGGACCTTGATGCACGGTGGGTAAAATCTCCTTTGTGGAAATAATTTAAAGTGACCTTGCATGTAACAAGTTCAAAAAGAAAACTAAGGGCATTTTTTCTATAAGATAAATTGTATCAATAAGAAGGTGATAATAAGGTTGAATGCCTACAGCAATAGTTGAACAATTACGTTATAAGTGTTCATCATATTTTAAATTAAAAAAATTATATTCTTAATTTTATGAGGGATTTGTAAGGATTTTATTCTTTTCCAAGGATTCAAAACTTTCTGAATAATGATGCGTGTTTTCGTCATAATCCTTGCAAGAAATCTTTTTTGGTGACAGTTGCATGTTGGTTGAAGAAATTGTGATAATGCCACATACAGATGTGTGACTGGTTTATATTCTGTCTTCTCTTCAGGACACTCTGCAGACCATATAGTCACCTGCCTGACAAGAGACAGTTACAACACTCACACCTTCATACAGCAGCTTATGGCAGTTCTGTCATTGCTTGCACGCACGCCTTCACCTGAACCAGTAGATAAAGACTTCTACTCTGAATTTGGGAATAAAAACACAGGTAAGTGGTCTTTTCTACATGTCATGAGTTGTTCAGGCATCATACCTAGGGCATCATCTAAAGTGTACTGATTAAAAACTCTTTTGAGGGAAACTTATGCATTGTTTCCTATTCGATACTTTAACTGAACTCCCTGACTTTAATTGTCTTACGTGTGCCTTATCTGAACAGAATTTTTAAATATAAACAGTCTTGCACATGTGAAGTTGGTGATGGCTTCTTGAGTCCAGCAGAAACAGCACTTCCCATACAGTGTTTTGGAGTGTTGTACTAGTGTAGCTCCCACTGCAAGTTTCAGTCTAACCTATAAAGTCTTGTAAGTCATCAAAGAACAGTGAAGGTAACAAAGTCTGAAGGTCACGTTTTTCCTCACTTGGTCAAATAAAAGAATCCTGTCATTCTGTGAGAATGTAGTGAAGTGAAAACTAGACTTTTTCAAGGTGTTTTAGGTTTAATTCCAATATCAGGCGAAACTTTTTGCTTAGAATTCTCAAGCCAGTTGAAGGCACAAAATAAAATGGCATTTTGCTGAAGAATGATATTGTTACTGTTTTAAGGAGAAGCTGTGTAAGCCCAGAAAGTGCAAGGTTTGATGGGAAGTCAATCTTTTATTAGACCAATTGATTTATGTGAAAAAAGCAGGCATGCTTCCTTCAAACTTTGCTACGCTTTATTTTAGCACTTATAGTGAGGGACTGCAGTGTCACCTCATGCCACTCCAGAACACAGCATGGAGCAGAGGAATGTGCTCATTGAGTAGGGATATAAAAGCAATCCATGTAGAGTAATCTTTTTTCTTTTTTTTTGTTTTAATTTCTGCCTTTTCTCTGTGCTTAAAAGAAGCAGGGATTTTGTTTGTGTTCAGTGACCTGATAATGCTTTGAGTTCAGAACTGGGGAGCGGGAAGAAGGTAGAGGAGGTCAGCTGGTAGGGAGGTGGATAACCTCTGATAAGAGAATTCAGCTGTATTTCTGCTTCTTCATAACCCTGAACTAGTTATGTCATTAGAAATTTGCAAAAAAGTATGTTGGTAATGCAAGAGAGACTACAGTAGAAATCTGCAGTCCAAATAAAATATTCCAGTATTCTACATAAGTAAATCCATATATGAATAGATACAAAACTTGAATTCTTCCAGCTGCAGCTGTCAAAGGTTGTTGCTTATACTAATGCATAAAGAAAGTATTGTATAGTATTAAATGGAAGTATAATAATGTATGTTTCTTGCAGGAAAAATGGAGAATTATGAACTGATTCACTCTAGCAGAGTAAAATTTATTTATCCAAATGAAGAAGAAATTGGGGACCTTGCTTTTCTAGTGGCAGAGAAGATGGATGGTTTGACTAACCTTCAGTCCCTCAACATCCTTCTGTATGTGTTGGCATTTCAAGTAAATCATGTCAAAGGATCTGCCCAAAACACTAGTTCACTTCATTCTAAAACACTTATATTAACCAGCTCTGATTTGTTCCTCTTTGATGAAGATTATATCAGTTACCCACTACCTGAATTTGCTAAGGAACCACCAAAGAGAGATAAGTATCAGCTTGCAGATGGAAGACGAATCCGGGATTTAGACAGAGTACTTATGGGTTATCAGACATATCCACAGGCCCTTACATTTGTGTTTGATGATGTTCAGAATCAGGATCTGATGCAGAATTTAACACTGGATCACTTTGGAGAAACTAATAGTGCCCCAAAGGGAAAAGCTAAACAAGAAGGCAGCAGGAGCAGAGAGATCCAGTGGTACATCTTTATCCCAAGTGCAGAAAGCAGGGAGAAATTAATTTCATTGCTTGCAAGACAATGGGAGATCCTGTGTGGTAGGGAACTGCCTTTGGAACTCACTGGGTAATTATTGCACAGCTAAGTGATTTCAGTGTCTATTATGAAGTAAAGCACAGTGTTTAAATAGATAGCGCCTGTCAAGTTCTGGGTTTTTTTGATAAGGAGCTGACCTGGACTCCCTCCCTAGTGCAGTGAACATTTAATAGTACATAGAAATATTCTGAAGTGTTACTGGGGACTGAACTTCTTGTAAAGTCTATTTTTTATGCAATAGTATATAGTGAAAAAAAGATCATGAGGCATCCTGGGAAACTGTATGGAAAAATTAAGGAGTCAACACTAGATATGCTGTATTCTAGGGCTGTTAAGGTTTCTGCTATTTTTCTGTATATATCAGTCTTGCTGTTCTATACAAATTCTAATGTGTAAATAAGGGTAAATGCTTGTGTATGTTCAAGTGCAATGTTCTTTGTACAAGAAGTATTTTGGGTATGCTGCTAATGCTTATTATTTAATGATCTTACAGTTTTACATATGTTTTTCTTTGAGGCCAAATGTAATTATTTGCTGCCAGTCATGAACTTAGCAGTAAAATTTGAGCCACAAGCAGTTGACAGATTTTCATATGAAATTAGTTTCATGGGCATGCTTCTTCCTTATCCTAGGATGAGGAAGAATTGCCTGTTAAAAATCCACTCAGTATCGTCCATAAAGTGGAAATACCCCACACAGGTGTATTAGCATTTTGTCAGCAAATAATGAATTTGTATCTCTGAACACAAAGTCTCTTTTGCCTATTTTGTGAATACAAATAAAGTGTAATTTGACAGTTTTCTTTTGGCATTGTCTTTATTCAAGTTTATCTTGTGTTTGCAGGATACCATATGGCAGTTCAGCAGCACATATTGTGTGCCTAGAGTGTATTGTAAAGTATGAAATACGCAGCAAGATGAAAGAAAATAGTTTGTTCTACTATAGCAAGTCTGTACTGGTCCAGAAAGAGAGCAGAGTCATGGAAACTGAGGATCTGCAGCTTCTAAACACAATTTAAGGAGGATTTATTTCAAGTACTTTTGCTTTTTCATCAAATGTTAGAGTTTTGCTTTCCAAGCTGTCATCTTTAACTTGAGTATTACCATACCCAACAAGTTTTAGCTTCCCCCATGACAGTTAAAGCCCTGCTCACTGTTATGAAGACAAATACTGAGACTTTGACAAAAGACTGTCCTGTGTCCACTGGGATTAAGAAGGGAAGGGCAGTTTTGATACGTATGTGCCAGCTGATGTTGTTTAAAACTGGTGCCTCTTAACACATAGAAAAACCTGGGCTGGAAGAGACTCTGGAGGTCCAACAGTCAAGTTTAAAACAGGGCAAACTTCAAACAGATTGCTCCGGGCCTGTTTTGAGTTTTCTCTGAGAATGGCAAGTCCACAGTGGCACTGGGAATTTTGGTGGTTCTGTGGAGTATTTTCCCATGCTGATGGGGAGCTTGGCTGTGCTGTTTGGGTTCCAGAGGCAAGGAGTGTTGCAGTCAGTGCAAGGATGGCAGACACAGGCAGCCAAAGTCAAATTATATTGCAGGATGCAGTGGAGTTCCCTAAGCAACCAAAGAGGTGAGGAGCATTACTTGAGTGCTGTGCTGTTTACAGTTTTAGCAGAGGAAACCTAACCCCTCTCAAGCTTAGACCAAACTGAACGATTAAGGTCGGTACTGTAGACTCTTGGGGAAAACTAGATTTTTCTGTACTTTAGAGGTCTTCCATTACCTGAAATCTCAAAGATACTTATGTTTGTTTAAGCTTAGTTGTCATTAGGTAGAAAAAACTAACTTCTACCAAAAAAATCCTAGGGATAAAATAATTAAAAGCTTAGGTCTTCATTAGTTCTTTCCAAAGTAACTGTTGATTACTTATTAGTAATTCTTGTAGGTAACACTTAAGAGGAGCCTGTGGCAACTCGAATAGTCTGATCTACAGGCATTTGAGAACTTAGCAGATGAACAGATCATTTATGATATGGTTTATGGTTTAAGTGAATGCAAAAAGAATTTGTAATGAGTCCTTTGGAACTGCCTAGGATTTCAGCCAACACAAATAGATGTCTTTGCCTCTCATACTAAGGGTTATACTTGTCATTGTTTCTGCATAAGTCATCCCTGCTTCTGTCTTATTTGTAAGGCCTGTCCTGGGGGATGCTTTGTGCTTGAGATAGACCCGAGTTCTGTTTGTAAGCATCCTTCATAAATCCCAACTGTTCAAATGTATTTTGATACACTAGTGCCTATCATAGGATCATGTATTAGAATAAGCAAGGATAATCCCCTGCTTGTTACATAGGTTGAGCAGTGAAGGTCTCTTTTCAGATTTTATTGCAGCAAGAACACAGCTGTGGTTGAACTTGAAATTCTTTTAAGTCCACAGCTGTTCAAAACATTAAATTTGTCCCTTTGGATCAGATTAATTCAGGAAAAAGGTACAATTCCCTCTTGAGATCTTAGTAAACAGTGATCACATTTTAAGATGAACGAAATGTTCAATAATTCGTTAGATATGTGGTGCAGTATTTCTTGATTAAGTATCTCATCTGTAGTGCTATCGGAATTGTTTATTTTCAGGGCATTTTTTCAATAAATCTTTTATACTCTGCCAGGTAAAGCATGGGCTATGCAAAGTAAAGTGTCTTCCCTGACACTTTAGCTCCTGTTCATTTTTACCTGGAAAAAAAAAAAAACAACCCAACCAAACCCAAAACAAGGAATTCCTCTCTCTTCTGCCACCAGATATCTGATCCCTGCTCTTTTCCCCTGTATTAAAACCTGGTGGAGTTACAGTGCTTTGTGGGTACAAATTTCTGTTCACTTACATGCAGTGTTAAGCTGAAAAATTTTATTCACTATTATTTCTCGGCACCAGCCTGTTGCCTTTATTGTCTAGTTCTAATGTAATCTTTTGTTTCTAAATACAGGGATTTATTTAAATGAGTTTTCCTTGAAAATGCACAATCCTTCATCTTGAATTTTATGAACTGGCCAGTTGTTTCATTTCATAAAGATTTCTCGGAGCTTTCCAGTTTCTACAGAAAGTTCTGCAAAATGAAGTAGCTTTGTAAGCAGTTGTGGTCACATAAAACAGTCTTGACTCCTTGTTTTGCAAGAGTGCTACGAAGCCCTGCATGTGTATTTTTCTTTAGTAATTGTTTATACTCAAATCTTTTACAGCTTCCAACCCTTGTTCAACATTAAGACAATGTCTAAGTAGCTAAAGTTATGACCAGGTACGTGTGTAGGCGGGTGGGGGGACTTTTTTCGGGAAAGTGTCTCCTAAAGCATCTTAGACTTTCATAGTCTGGCTCTGCAGCTGTTGTAGATGTGTGCCGCCCTAGGAAGACGCATGCAATTATGCTCAGTGTCATCTGCTGAGGATATGGTCAAAGGTTTTAAAACTTCCCTTGTATTACAATTGAAAAATTGTAAATGAATCTCATTAGGAAGGAAAGTAAATAAGGTGCTGTCCTGGACTAAACTGTGTTTTCTTTGCAAGAAGAAATGACAGTGTGGCCTGCATCCTGTCTGTCCTGTGTCCATTCCCATGCTGCTTTTACAGCACTCTGATCTGCCTGGCTGTAGATGCACTGAACAGTGATGTATTTACATCAGCCCCTTTGACTTGTCTTCCTGTTCATGTCAGCTTAGATAAGGGGTTTCTTTTTAAAAAAGAAAAAAAAAAAAGTAACACAAAATGCCGCTGCATCTTGCTTGAATGTGTCTGACCAAAAAGTTTACTTCTGTGGTATTAATCTTCAAACATACCAAATCTTAGGCGGAGAAGCAGCAACATAAGGAAAAGCATGAAGCTGTGGTTCAGAGCAGACAGACTACAAACTTCTATTTCCTGCTATCTACCTGATAATGAAGGGCATTTAGTAACTTGGAAAGCTAAAAATTGATGTGGGAAAAGGGGGGACATGAAACTCATTAGACCAAGAAAGTGCTAAAGACAGACTGTGGACACCACTGGAAAAAAACCCAACTGAACAGATGCATAAACAGTAATAGCCAGAGTTAGTAAGCTGGGTGCTAAGCCCTCATGCTTCAGACCTTAACGTCTCTGAGAGGCGACAACAAGAACTCCCAGCATCTCTAGTTGTTGAAAATGCTGAGACAGTGGAATCCCAACTGTCATCTCTGTCATGCTGTTCTCAGGCAGGCGCTTCAGTGCAATCCTTGGCAAACTGTTTGCTATAGCTTTAGTCAAGCACATTATAGGCCCTTTCTGTCCCTTATAGATAACAGTGCATGAAGAAGCACCACCATGGGAAAACACGCTGCCTCTTCGGTCATGCTGATGTGAGCAGGTGCTGAGTTTCAATAGCTCAGCCTGTTTGTTCAAACAGTTTTACTCAGACATCTAATTCATATTGCATATCTGTGGGGAATTTAGTGCCTGGCTCTCTCAGTACAATCCCAGGGCACTGCTTAATAGATGGGAAAGGTGCAAAAGTAAAACCAAGAGATGGTAATATGTAGCTGGCTTTCACTGCAGAAGCATGTGTAAAGGAACTGGGAGTCAATAGCAATAAATAGGCCAGGACTTACAGCATTTATGTACTGACACTTGTACTGCTGCCCTTCGAGGTTTTGAACTGACAGGATGTGAGCAGCTGTGATAACTTCTTCCTGAATTGCACGACAACGTAGTGCTCAGGCAGCTGTACCTGTTTGCTTGGAATTGGACCATTGCCTGTGTGAGAGAAAGATAAACAGTCTTGTACTCACTGTGTGACCTTTCAATTTTTTTGCTTTTATCAGCAAACTTTAAAATTCCTGTTCCTTCCAACTTGCCAAGAGAAAAAACCCCAAAATAGTGGGATTGTGATATAGCCTCTGCACCAACAGCCTCAGGGATGTGTTCAGTAAGTATGGTACAGCTGATCCTCTTGCTACACACAAGCACTTCTGGCTTGGTCCGTTTAATCCTTTGCTAGTACCTCTTCAGACTCTCTGCCTTCTAACAGACTAATGATTCAGAGCAAAGAGACTTTGTGTTCTTTCCCAGAAGAGTGGAATGAGAGTCTGTTTCTCACTGTGAATGTATGCGAATGGTCAGCTCCCACAAGAAGCTGTGTGGCATGGTGGACTGGATGGTAAATCATTTGTTTTGGCTCTGTAATTTCTGTAAAGATTGCTCAAACAAAAGATTTCAATAGCAGGAAATTGCCCAAGCTAGCCAGGGCTGCACGCGATTCACAGGAGGGCTGGTGACCCAGCATTTTAAAATTCAGCATGTGACACAGCAGGGAGGCTGAAAGGGTTCATAGCTGTATCCTTTGCCTTTACCCAGGCAACTATTTTTTTTTCCCCATGGAACAGGTTGAGTAGTTTTCACCAGCAGTTTCTCAACTCTGAATGTGAATGTGTTCACAGAAAAAATGCCACGTCTTAGATTAGAGGACCCAAACTTTCATCGATGCATAAAACAAAAAGACTGAGTGAGGAAAAAATCCTGAGCGCTGATGCTTGCCAACAGTCTGCTGATGATTCAGGAGACTCGGACCACAAGGTGAATTCTTGGTGTTTGGTAGAAGTTGCCTGTATCAGGGCCAGGATTTGAAGATGATGCTTCTGAGACCCCAGTCTGTGATTTCAACTGCTAAACGGGCCGCCTTTTGCTGGGTGGGCAGGAGACACTTGACTGATAAATCAATGTCAATGCTTTCCAAAACAAACAAAAGCCCACATGCTAAACTCACAGATAAACACACTGGTAGTTGTCAGCTCCTACTGTATGTTTTAAAACTGGATTTGCACAATCCTGTTTCAATCAAACATTGACTAGGACATGAATGGAACCCTTCTACCCTGCCTGCACAGCACCATTTGCATGCTCTGTCATCCGATCCTTAGAAGTCTTGCCTATACATTTTTGATGAAAGTGGGTTTTTTTCCCAGTTTTCCTGTCTCACATGTTCCTTTAATTGCTAGTGACATAGCAAGTCCTGTGGCTTCATTCTTAATGCACTACTGGGTATTTTCTCTGTAAGTTCTGGACAGTTTAAAAGCAATCAGATGTTGAGCTCTGACAGATCTCAGGATCTTACTTTGTGGGACTTTGGGGGATTGAAAAGCTTTGTGCATGTGCCTATGTATATGAGCTGATCTCATATAGGAATGAGTGAGGGGACAGGGTTTTTTATTTATTGACAAGTGTGAAGAGTGTTGGATGAAACAGTGGAATCAAAAAATTGATCCAATGCATTTTGCCTTTAGGCATAAGCTTTTTACTAATATCATCCATGAGAAAATCCATCCATCTGCCTAGGAGGAATCCATCTATCAGAAGAGAACAGGAACACTGTAAGCAGAGCAGTAATTTGTGTTTATTTCACCCAGTTTTACTCCCTGTCCTGTTTCCATGTCTGTGTTGCCATCTTTGGTGATACTGCCAACTGGACTGCTGCTGCAAGCACGTTGGCATCTTGCTGCTGTGCATTGAGCATTTTTAATGGCTCATGACCACCCATTAACTTGGAGGTGGTTGGCGCTTCACCTTCTTACTAATTCCCAGAATCACGCAGATCCAAAGTTGATGCAGGTTTTGGTGTTCCCAATCCAGCAGCAGTGATCAGCAAAGTAAGTTTCCATTCTCTCAGAGCAGTTCATGTGCAGTGGCTGGAACGCTGCCTGGGCTGCTTGATCAGGAAAGCAGCATCTGATGACAGATGACTTTTTGATTTTTCAGTTTATGCTCTGCTGCTGTACAATGGCACTTGTCAGTGTTTGCGTTTTTAGCCTGTATATTGCTGTTGTATTTCTTGCTTTTAAATGAGGTATGGGTCAGATAAGCTGGCTGTGAAACTTTTGATGTTGCTGTGAATCTCATTTATTTAATTCTGACAGGAATTTCACCAGGCCTTTCTCTCCTTTCCTTTCCTAGTTTCCTTGCAGTAGGTCAGATACAGTGATGATAAGCAGCAGTGGAAAGCCTTGGAATCTGTCTTTGTGTGTCCTTTTTCTCCTGCACCATTTTCATTGCTGAGACATTTAGAAAATGGTCTAAAGATTCATTAAAAGATGCCCATGCCTCTTCAAATGCCTCAGGGTAAGCTATTTTCACCTTAAAAGCTGAATCAGCTATCTGTGGATGCCCAGTACTGGCAACTTAATCCTTATGTCATATAGCTCTTGCAAAACTCATTAACAGGCACTCAACATCCTTCTAGGCTGCCTGTTTTAGCTGTGTGTGCCTAACAGGTAGCATGGAGCAGAGAAGGAATCTCATTCTTCTGTTTACATGGCCAGCCTAGTACCATGACTCTAGGTAAAGAAAGTATTATACAGCTTCCATACTAATGTCCCTCTCTACAAGAATGTCCCCACTGTCCATTCGCAACTTTGCCATCCCACCAGAGCTCATCTGAGCTATGTTGCCTCTGCCTCGTTTCACAGATCTACAGGGTACCAAACGGTTTCCAGAGCTGTGTGAACCCTCTGACCTTGACAGAGTGGCCGTCTGTTGGGCAGCTATGGTCCCAGGGCTGCAGTCGTCCTGTAACAGGACAAGTGGGCTGAGTCGTCAGATTGAGTTGTGGGCTGGCACTTCTCACATGGGTCACAGTGGATGGTTGTGTGCCTTATCTGCTTCCTGTTAGTGCAGGATATATAACAGTGCTTGCTGCTCATCATGCGGGCTGTCTCTGTAGGATGGAGGAAGAGGTAAAGCACAATTAACAGCACTAGTAAGTACAGCGGTTCTTACATACTTTATATATTAGCATGTGTATCTTTGGGGCAAAAAAAAAATATTAATGCTTTCAATTGTTTATGTAAACACAATAGTAGCAGTCTTTAGACTGCTCAGTGCAGTGGGTTCTCTTGGCAGTGTAGGGAGACAAAGTTCATGTAAAATCTGTTGATAATCAATTCTTGGTTGTTTGTAATGTTCAAAAGGAAAAATTAAATTGCAGACCATCCCTCAGGCTAGCATGTATTTTTTTAATCCCATTTTGGGACTTTCCTATTCTGAGTGCTATGGAAGTGCTCCTTGGATTCATCAAGCTGTCAGCAGAGTGTTTGGAAAATTATGTATTTTGCCAGTGCTGCCATAGCACCTGAAAGATGTGATGCTTTTCTTGCTGAGAAACTCAAATATTTTAAATATCAAAGCCTACCCAAAGTGCTTGATTGATTGCTAGGATGTGCTTACATTATTGCTCTGAAGTGCAGCACGTCACTCGCACTGCTTTGTTCATGCATGCTTTGGGATAGGCAATGGTCGGGTCTACCTTCTGTTTGAGGTGTTGTGGACATATTAACATCAGCGGTAAAAGGAAATTAACTTAGCCTTCATGAATTCATGGTATTTAAGTTTGCCCATTGGATTTGCTTCAGTTAAGCATACAGTTAACCTCTTTTCATTCCAATTAGTTGAAAACTAAGGATTTCCTTCCTTCTGTTTTGAACTGATATGTAAGAGGAAATCCGTAGATGTTCCTGTTTTGAGTAAACCTTTTACTAAGGAGTTCTGCTTGTGCATTTAAAAAAAGAATAGAAAGAAAGAAAAAGGTGGTATTGGTTCAGACGTAATGCTAGAAGGAGCAGATCCACTTCTGAAGGCTTTGCAGCCAAAGAGCACAGTGCGAAAATGCTCTCTCCCTGTTTACTTTTAACCTCTGGTTTGTCTTGGATCTGATTCTTAGTAGGCGGTCTTATCTTACAGAAATTGCAGCCTCTATCACCACCCCTTTTGTGGAATGGGTCCTGCCTGTAAAAGCATGAAAATGCATCCTCCTTGGCTGCTGTTTTTCTTCTTAGCAGCATGCTTCACTCCCACAGCTGACTGCCAGAGTCCGAAGGTAAGTCTGTGAGTCTTTGTTTAAATGGTCATCGAACAGTTCTTCATATTTGGACGGTTGCATGTTATGAGATAGTCCTCCCCAAAACTCCTTTTTTCATTGACGTTGAGTTAGGTGCAGAATAACATCCATAATTGAACTTTAGGACTGCAAGGTGTCTTCTCTGTTTATTTGTGGGTATGTGTGTAGTCTAACCTGAGGAACTAAAAATAAGGTTGAAGGGAGCTGCTTGAGTGTTAGATCGGATTAAATTTGTATTTATGTTCAGCACTGAACACGAAAGTAGCAATATGAAAGGAATATACTCGGCATCTTTGTCTTCCGCTATTTTCAGTACGTGTGATGGGAGCTTAGCATCCGGCAGGACTGGTCCACGAGTTTCCCAGGAGAATGTTATACAAAAAAAAATTTTACATCTCATAAAATTTTTGCTTTGCAACAGGGTAAATGCCTTTGTTTCAAGTACATTTCCCAGCAGCTCCCCCGTGAGGAGTGTGGAATACTTTCCATTGTGTTTCAATTTTGTTGGTTTTGTTTTGATTCCTTTATCTCCATTCTTGTGTTTAACAGCAGCATCTAGAAGAATGTATGATGCCTTTGTAGATCTGTTCTCTAGGCTCCATGGTGAGGCATCCTGTTTTCTGTAGGCTAGAATTCACACTAATTTGTACTATATTCTCTTCTGCCGTTGCCCTTCTTGTGTCCTGCTGCTGGAGAAATGAACTGGCCTACAAAGTCAGAAGCTGCATGGGGCATTTGGGAATCTTATTCCCTGGGGATCTGAGCTATGGAAGGGTTGTCTCCTCTTGAATGACAAAAAGGGGCCTTGTGGGGAGTGGACAGACCTGTGCTAAGGAAGGTGCGTGTGAGTCTGAAAGACTTAATTTGGCAAAAACCAGAGCACTGAAAAGATGCTTCAGTGTCAGAACTTTGGGTGGAAGCTTTTCCACAGACCTTTTCATAAAAGGGCCATAAATAACTAATAAGCTTACAAATAAGGTAAGAACCTAATGAAACTTTGGGCTTGTAGATTAATTAAGGTGACTTGTGGACAAACATGTTTTGAAGAAGTGTCTCTACTGGTGTTTTTTGTCTGCCTGGAGGTGTGGGTTCCAGTATAGTAGGGCATTCAGAGGCATGGGCTCATATCTTCAGCTGTGTAAGTGGAAATTTTAGTCTCTTGACTTTGAGACACTGTGTTGATTTCTATAATCACTGAGGTGTCTGGCTTGGCGTGAAACAGTTAAAATATCACATAATGAGTGCCCACTCACAGAGAAGTGAAATGTTTTGAATCACCTCTGGAGCAGTTTATTTAATCCAGGAAAAATACCCCCCTTTTAGAGGTTTTTCCCCAAAAGGTTCCCTCTTTTGGAGAAAGAGAAGAAACATTTGAAAGGTTATAACGGGAGGTAAGGAGAAGTAAGGGTAAAATGAACTCTTCTCCAATAGTTTAGGATGGCTGTTGGGTTTTATTGCAATAGAAGTGCTGTGATTCCACAAGAGACCTCCTCCGTTGGCTTGCAGGAGGCCTGCAGGGGCCATCAGGAGAGAAAAGAGAGATTTTGTGCTAGCTTTTTTTCAGTGATGTTACCTCAGGGCTCTGATTTGATGGCTCAAACATGACAGCAAATCTGTTAGCCTGATTTGGGTTTTGTATACCTCTTGGTATGGGCTGGGGAAGAAGCAGCAGATGTGAGAAACATGAAATTTTTTCTGCTGGGAGGAGGCCAGTCCCAGGCTGTTCTGGAGGAGGGATGGAGGCAGGTGGGAAATGAGGTGAGTGCTCTCTGCATCCCTGTACCTCCAGTGCTCTGCAGCTGGGATGGTGAGAAACAGCCAAGGCAGCAGTAGATCTTGTGTTATGTGATCTCTGAGCTTGATTGTTCATCGTCGTGCTGAAAAGTGTCTTCCTTGAACAAATGCGAAGGGTTTGTGTGTCCAGGAGCCACTGGTCTGTTCAGCTAAAGTGTTATTGAGAACTTCATGGGGAGGTACATGACTATGATGACTCAAGCATGTGTCTACAGCTCTGTTTTGTAAAGGGCAAATGCACTGGAAACTTGGTGATTCATTAGATAAAGACTGTTTCCAGAACTGGCTCCCAGGATTGTTGGAGCCGACACTGACGTCCGAATATGTTTTTCTTTCTTCCTTGAGGTTTTGCCGTGCAGAAGATTTGTGTTACCGTTTGGGAGGAAAAGATGAAGGGCAAAAATGAGGGGAATGAAACTAGCCCTTAAAAAAGATCCCCAGCTTATTCTCTTGAAGTAGAATAAGAGAAACATGAGCACTTGAGAAATAAGGGACATCTGTGTCAGCGTGAGAGGAGCAAAGGAAACACTGCAGCATCCAGAAGCTCAGATATGTCTCAGCTAAGCACAGAGGGCAGTGGCTGCTCATGCACATTCATGTGTTTGAGTGCAGGGAGAGAGCACAGTCCAGCCCTGGCTAGACAGAGCTCAGTGTGGACAGAGGCTCTTAACTTCTTTTGGCTACAGCTAGATGTCTTCTGCTTTAAAAGCCTCCTTTAATTTTGGAGTTGTTTGAGAGCGCCAGTCTTCTCTTTCTGTTGCTTTGTACCCGAAGTGTGATACAGTCCAGGCTCATAACATCACCTGTTCAGAACAGTGACTGTTTTCACCCGCTGTCTCTGGTATAGCCACCGTGCACCTCACTGACTCGGCCCACCAGGCAGCATTGCTGCATCACAGGGGAAGATATTCCCTCTCACTGCTTCCTCTCCAGCATCTTCAAACTTGGAAACAGTGGTCACAAATGAGCCCAAGGGAGCAGTGCATCATTGCTTTCCATGGGGCTGTGCCCCAGGAGCCACCTCTGACTCAAACTCCTGTCTATCTTCCATCCTCTCCAAAATTCGAGTATTCAAACTGTTGCATTTATGTTCCTTGATTCATTCTTCTGCTTTCCTGAGAAGCAAAACACTCCAGAAAATGACTACTTCATCAGTTCTATCACTCAAATAGGAAAGGAAATTTTTTTTTATTGTTTTCCACACAGCTGTTTTCTTCCTCTTTCCTCCTGCCTGTTGCTGCTGACACAAGTGTGTTTCCTTATAAAAAGGGGAAGATATTACTGGAAAGCTGCCTAAAGCTCATGAAGTGTTCGGGAAGGTAGAGTAGGGGAGATTCTACAATAACTGTCTTGTCTTAGAGACCTGCAAGTAATTAAAGATGCCAACAGGGAGAAGTGACAGCCCTTTCCCTCTCCCAGTGTCCATCTCCATTTAGAAATGGAGCCACATTGATGAAGGAAAGAGAAGGAAAATGGAATAATGTGTGAATAATGGCGTCTTCTTCCACCAGCATGACAGAGAACACATTTAATGGCCTAACTGTGTCTGACAGCCAACTCCTGATGCCTGGAAGTAAAGATGAAACAGAGATTGGAGAGTTTTAATTTAATGTTTTGTGCTCTACTGTTTGTGCAGTCTTTTTCATACAGATAGAGTGTCTCAGACACCTGATAAAAGTTTGTGGGGTAATTCTGATGACGTTGACATCATAACTCAGGGGAAGGCGTCCACCTCTGTGTTTCTTCCTTGGGCGTCTTCCCATTCCTCTTTCTGAGTCATTGTCTTAGTGAAGGTTAAAGCTGGGATTTGCTGGGACTAGAAAGGCAGGAGATGTACTGTTCTGTCAGAACTGGGTGACTGGCTTCAAATGGCTCTTTTCAAAAGCCCGGCTTTAATCTGGAGTCCTAATCTGTACTTGAATCATCTGGTTGGATGGGCTTCTTCCCTACTCCATCAATGGCACTGCTGATCTTTTGAGACAGACTACTCCAGAGGTAGCACCTCGTTTATGCATCCATATTGGCCGCCTTCTCTGTTTTGCTTCATGACAAAGGGGAAATCTCCTCTGACTGCACTGTGTGCCAGTGGGGTGGAAACATAAGGAACAGCAAAGCTGTTCTCTGTCCTGCTGGATAAAATTAGTAAAGCTGATGCTCACAGAACACGGATAGGTGGATTTGGTGGAACTCAGATTGGGTTTGAGCTGTTTATAATACAAGGAAGGGAGTTCTTGACATAACAGGTTCCTTGGGGATTCTGCCACCAAAGAAAGTGGAGGTTACTGTACAGTAAGAGAAGACCCAGATGCACAACTAGAAATTAATATCTATGTGGGGGGCCACGACACACACAGGAATCACTTTCTTGGGCAGCATTTTTGCATGGATAGCTGCAGAAGATGGATCCATGAAGACGAGAAAAAGCTCAACAACTCCAGGCAAAGGGAACGTGGGTGTCAGTCAGGAAACCATTCCAGGGACATGTCCCTGGGGACCTGGACCTTGAGGGTTATCTCTCAGGAGGTTTTCCTGACAGGGTCTGCTGGCTATCATCTGGGAGGGCCTTCCTGAGCTGTTGATAACTGATGGGAAGCCATGGGCTTCTTCCCTTGCCTTGAGGCAAATGTATGCATTTGGGCTTAAGTTCAGAGGAAGCAAAGCTGAGATTGCTGATGGGAATCCAAAACAGGGAGTTCTGGGCACAGGAGAGCTGCTGCATTAACAGCATTGTTCAGAATTGGCTTAAAAAATCCCAGATCAAGGCCTCCTCCCAAAATTTAATCTAATGTTTTTATTTTTAGAAAATACAGTGCCTGTAGAGGCACAGTTGAGGTGAGCTGTGGTTTTCTTTTTCCAGTCAGTGACCTTTTGGGGCAAACACAGCTCAGGCCTCCCAGCTTTTCTCTGCCATCATCAGTGGCAAACATTGTCTCTTTTTGAAATGAGCAATGAGGTTTCTGTGCAGTGGCTTGACTCCAGGAGTTTAGGAATACAGGGAAACCCTTTTGGGGTAAAATCATGTGCTTTAATGACAAGCTGGCATATGATGATGATGATTTGCTCTGAGGCTGTGCGTTTTTCATCTGCTCTGGCTGTTTCATTTGGAGAAGCAGAGTTGGTGGGTACAGGGGTACAGAAAAGCCCTGTGAGGAAGCCTGAACCCCTAAAGTTGTTCTGGTTGGGTGAAAGGACTCGAGCTGACTTTTTCACCAGCCATGTGAATTAACCAAGCCTCCCACCTGATCTCCTTGCCAGTGTTTGTGGGGTCCTTCTCACCTCGAGTCAAAGCATCAGTAGCCGTCCAGGTGGTCAGAGAGTTGCGGAGCACCTTTCCTTTTAATCCACCCTCCTGCCCCTTCTTAAAGACTATTGCCATGAGAAATATTTGTGTGAACAGCTCCTGTGCTCTGAGGAATAGACTGAACTAACACATTTGGTTCTTCAGACCCATGAAACAGCAATGAAACCACCAGTGAAGTGGATCGTATCAGTGGCATGGAAAACAAAAATGCTGTGTTGCATTTTAATTCAGTGTCTTCTGGCAAGGGTTATTAATTTAGGGCTTGTCCTCACCTATCACTACCCCATGTTTGCAAAAGATCAGCTTAAATTAACAGTGCAGAGTTATGATTATTTTAGGAATGGTTAGAATTTTTGCTGTGAGGCATAGGGGGAAGATAAGATAGGTGTGATCTGCCCTATTGCCTTCTAGGTGAGATACAAGCCAAGTAGCATGCAGCAGCATGACATGATGGTTTAGCCCATACGAGTGTGTGGTGTGCCTCCCAGCAGCTGCACTGGTCACTGCCCTCCCCAGTGGTACCTAAAGAATAGTGCAATGCTGATGAAGATATTAAAGGCTGGCAAGATGAGTGGCTAGGGTAAGAATTTAATTTTGGGCTTATTTCCATTCTGTTTTTTCTTTTGAAGTTAAAATCCATGCGATGCAATATCAAGACGATGTTTACCATGAATACAGCGTGTACTGCTTGTGCTGCAGCGCCTAAAATATTTTGTCCAAGAGGCTGGTTAAAGACCACCCAAGGATTAGGAGTGAGGGACTGCAGGTAAGGCCTGTTTCCTAACCACGTTAAGGATTTGGTGCAGCTCTGCTATGCCAGGAGAAGGGTCTATGCCTTTGGGAGAGCACACGTGTGTTTTCTGAGCTCTAAAGATCCAAGGAGTTTTATCTTCCGATGCATAAAAATGGATTTATGGCCCCTATTGTTGTTGCTTTTGTATCCTTGCAAATCCCATGGACTTTTTGCTGGGCATAAGGTTCTATATACACAGAACAAATTACATGATAATTACCTCTAAGATGCCCTAAACAGATTGAGTTTGCTAATCCTGCTGTAGCAACTTAACGGAAGTCTGTCTAGCATAGAAACCTGTTTCAGACCCAGAATCCTGTAGTAGATTGTTAAAAAAAAATATAATGGTAGTTCCACTTGTATATCCTCACAGCTTCCAGCAATAATCCTCTGAACTTTTTACCTTCCTACTTTTTTTTATGACAGTTGCTTGTTCATGTGTTCCTTGCTCTTACTCTGTTGAGCTTGGCTGTAACAGGAGAAGGGTGAAGGAAAACTGAATTTACCAGGAAGTTTTTAAAAAATGAAACACTATAGATTGCTGTTTGCATATCTATTCAGCAGTGAATGTTAACAGTTAATGTATAGCTCCATTGTCTACTGTTCTCTGTGATTCACTATTCTGTCGAAATACTTTAAAAATAGCTGTAGCAGTTTTGCAGTTTGTAGCAGTTTTTGAACAGACACACATAGGAACTAGATTGAAGCCAAAGCGTCAGTGCTATTGAGACAATTTCCAAGTTCCTTTTGGGAAGGATGTTGTGCCAAAAATAAAAAGAAGTGTAAGAATAATGTGAGTGTATGCAGCTTTTCTGAGTGTTATCTGCTCTTGTGGTGGTTGTTGGACAGACCTGAGAATAGTTCTGTACTGCATACGTGCAGAACAGGAGACACTGCCATCAAGGGCTTATCCTGTGTGTAGAGGTGATGGATGAAGGGTTGAAAAGAAGATGCTTCTTTTGGGGATCTAAGGGATTTGTCCAAGATTGCATAGAGAATCCGTGAATAACTCAGCTATTAAATCCAAATTTCCAGCATCCCAATCTGGAATCTTTAGTGCAAGACAGAAAGGGACAAGTCCTGCAAGGAGACTTTGTTTTTTCAAGGTTATTTTAGGTGTGAAGTCAAATGTTTAGTCACACTGGAGATCCTAACTTTGTTTCTATGCTGTCTAACCCTCCAGCATCCAACGTTTCTGTCGTGATGCCCTCAGACTGCCCAAGGTCCTGTCTCATATCCAGTCCCTGGCAGATTTCTTGTAACCAATCTTTGAGGCTCAACTCAAGGGGCATCCTTAGAGAAGACATAACCCAAGTGCAAATGTGCATGTATGGCGAAGGAAATGAGTGCCCTTCCTTCCATACAGAGTTCAGTGCACCGCAGTGTGATTGCTTAGAAACCCTCCAACAGGCGTGTAGTATGTTTTTGTTGTAATCGTGAATCTTGGATTGTTCTTTTTAAGATACGCTGTCAAGTTAGGAGAAAATACCCTTTCCCAGCCAGGGTGCCATCACATATGTAAGAAGGAAATTGAGGAGAAAAAGTGCTGTCCAGGATTCTGGGGTACAGAGTGCTATGGTAAGTTTTTCATCTTTTTATGACACTCTCTAGTTGTTGAATAAGTCAAACCAGTTTTAATAGGAAGCAATAAATATGCATTGAGGTGATTAATTTTCATTATTCCCTGAACACTCACAAGGTCTCCGTTATCTGTCTAGGCGGTTCAGAATATAATGGGGAAGGATACTGTGCTTCAGATGAGTTGAGTCCTCTTACATTTAACACATAACATAACCTCCTTTGGAACTTCCTTTTGTCTCTTCTTCAAAAATAAGCTTTTGGAAAGGGATGTTTTTGTTCCTCTTTATGTAAGTTTCCAAAGGAAGAGGAAGATACTTCTTTCTGATGTCCCCGTAGTTTGCAGTGCATGTGCTACGTGTGCTCCTGTATAGTCTGGAGTCAGTCAGCTGTTCAGCCACGGAAAAGACTTAGCAATTCCAACCCAGGGTGAAAATAACCGTCCCAAAGCTCCCACTCAGGTTCATGCCAAGTAATGAGAATTTGTTTTGTCTTGTCTCAAAAATCCAAAAGCACGACCTACTAAACCAAACGCTTCTCATATGATTGACTGATTGATGGAATATGGAAAGACATGCTCCAGTCCTGCAGAAAATAGGTCATTTGAGAGCTTGAGCCTATTCTCACACAGAAGTGGTTTGAATAAGCAGTTGGCTTCGTCGGGGGAATCATACATCTAAAACTTTCAGGAGTAGTCCCCAGCATTTGGAAGTACCCCACTCCAAAGATGTGTGGACCATGCTTGAGCGCATTCCCAGCTCTTCAAGAAGTCAGGGAAAGCTGAAAATGCTCAGTATCTTTGCAAAGCTGGCTCTCACCTGTCCTGAGTTTCAGAACTGCCCTCAGATGTTTGATACCGCCTCTTGCTGATGCTAACAGCAGTGACTCAACCTCAAAACGTGTTTCAGTGCCTTTGCTGAAATTGTTAGTTATAGCCCATTGGGACTTTTCCTTAGACTTATAACAAAAGGCTTTTCTTAGCTAGCAGCCAAATTGCTCCTTGATGCCACTCCTGGCCATATTCACTAGCTCTGGGCCAGCATTACGTGCATTGGATAAGCAGGCAGGGATGTTGCTGGTGAAGAGGCCATTGCTTTTGCACAGCTGGAATGCCTGGGGGAAGGGGAGGTGGAAAGGGGGATGCAGTGCTAATTGTTCGATCTAATCTTGTCTGGCCTGTCTCTTGCTTGCTAGAGTGTCCAGGTGGCTCTCAAAATCCCTGCAACGGCCATGGGACATGCTTGGATGGTATGCAGCAAAATGGGACCTGCATCTGCAAGGTCAGTGCATGATTTATTCTGAGGGTGATGTGCTTTTGTCAGAGGGAGTTGTATAGTGTCTGTGCAGACGCCTTGAATGAAGGCTGACCTTCTGCCTGGAAGGTCATTAGCAGCTGCTTTTATTCCAGCATCAGTGTCTGTGGTTTTCCTAGAGGATTGGTGTGGTTGGCAACGGCACTAAGACACTGTTGGTGAGGGTATGGAGTTGTGAAGGATCTCCAGGGAGAAATGAAGAAAGAATTGCATGGATTTAACCCTCTGATCAGTTGAAATAATCAATGTCTGTCTGTGGCTGCAAGAAGCCCTGAGATACTTGGCTCTTAATGAGCTGTGCCTTTTCCAGACTTGGATGATATACTTCCTAAATGAACTGGTTCTGCACCTTGTCAGGCAGATCCTCCCTCTCTCAGGGAAAGCAAGAGAGACCAAAAAGAGAATTTAGGGCAGATGTTTATTTGTTTCTTTACAGCTCCAGATTTAGTCCAACAAAAGCATAAACAATTCCTGTGCATTTGAGTCATATAGAGCAGTGTTTCTAAAATTTTTAGCTTAAATGGATCAGTGTCAGACTTGAAACTTTCTCTTATGAACTGTGTGTTTTTACAGCATCCTTAATTAATAGCATTGTGAAGGGATAAGCTAAAATCCTACCTCTTGGGCCCTTCTTTGAGAAAGTTGCTTTTGGACTTAAGTCAAAGACACCTTACATCAGTTAAAATATACGCTAAAGTTCCCCAAGCCCTGTAAAATCAATGTCAAAAGTCCCATTGGCATTAGTGAATTCCAAATTCCTTTTTCAGAGAGATATCAGAAGCCAGCTGGTACATTCCTGTCTGTTTGTGATCAGGACATTGTTTCCTCGATGCCCACCAGAGTTTTGCTGGCATTTTGCATGCCTTCTCTCTGTCAGCTTATACTGTGATCTTCTTGGCTGTGGGGGCTGGTTGATACTACTAGAGCACTGAACAGATAGTTTTTTTCACTGTATTGCTTCAGCTGTCACAGAAAATCAGAAATGGGGAAAGACTTTGAACTATAACAATGTGAGGAACAATGCAATGTTACAGAAAAATAACATCTGGGACATTTTGGGGCTCTTCTAGGAGCAATACAGTGGTTTTGCCTGCCAGGATTGTCGAGATGAAAATCGTTTTGGCCCAGACTGTCAGTCAGGTAAGGATGAGTAATTCAGGTGAAACCTCCATAAAAATACCTGAGAGCAAGGAATGAGGAGGGGGAGGTTGAGTGAAGAAGGGTGCTGGAGAGGAGGAAGGGATGCCAGCCAGCATTGTTTAATAGCAGGTGTCTTGGCATTTTGTTTTACTGCCCCTCTCCACAGTCCCATTAGACAAATGATTCTCAGTCTTTCACTCAAATCAGTCCATTTTTCCTATTGTAAATCTCTTTCCTCCCTTACTAGGACTGTCACAGTTTCCCCTCTCTTTTTAGCCAGGCTGTTACCTACATCCCTGAAGCGACCCACACTCACTTCCCAACTGTTTTCCAGACTCCTGGAACTACCCCACTTGTCTCCCAGCTTCTTCCTTGTTGTCCTCCCTACAAAATTAATACACATAGTGCTGCTTCTCATGTATGGCATTTTTGAAAGCGATTTATGACTAGTGCAGCCTGGCTGTTAAAGGAGCCCTTTTCATCCAGCTCCTGGTTCCCTTATATCCACACAGATGGGATAGGTATGGTCTTGGTGGTTGTGCTCACACAGCACCAACGCTGGGATCATAGGTGTGGTAGGTTCTCATTACACTGCCTCCTCCCACATTGGCTGCAGGAGACTTAGAGGAGTGGGAAGTTAAAACATGTGCCTAAAAAGCTGGTCTAGATCTTGAATTCAAGGCTGCTCTTACAGGACAGTACTTTGTCTTCTTGAGCCCAGGACATGCAGTTTGCTCTCTGTAAGCTCTGACTGGCATGGCCTTATTTTTAAAAGGAGCTACATTTGCTGTGGATTATTGGTGGGAAATCAGGGTGCCAAGTCCCAGGGCAGTTGGCCAATGTATGCCTGGAGCCCTAAGCACTGCCTTGTAGCTGAAGGTCAGGTTTGTCTGGTCTTTTCTTGCAGTGTGTGACTGTGTGCACGGGGAATGCAACAGCGGCGTCACTGGGAATGGGAGCTGCACGTGCTACGGAGGCTACACTGGTCCCAGGTGTGACCAAGGTAAATACACTGGTAGCTGCAGCGGGGCTGTTAGAGCTAAACTATGATATGGGCTTGGATGCATGTGTCCCAAAAGGAGCTGGGGAGCAATGAATAGCTTGGGAATGTAGAGGAAAGATGATCTGAGCACTGGAGATGCTCAGAGGGAAAAGCTGGGGTCTGCTCTCCACTCTGTGACAGTGGCCGAGATGTACCATCTCTTTGTGCCTCTCTTCTTTCTCTGGAAGCCAGATAGATCCTTTCTTCTCTCTGAGCCTTGCGAGACCTGGCTACCTAGGCTGCCAGTAATTTAGAGCTGTCTGCACTGCTTATAACCCCTGGCTTTTGTGCCAACTTAGGGCATCTGGAAACCAAATTTCCCTTCGTTTCCAGACATTTTGTAAGGTAAGTGGTATCTTCCAGCAGTGCCCTGCATGCTCAAAGGGAAACTCTCTTTGCTGTGTGATTCCAGAGCTTCCCCTTTGCAAAGACGTGACGTGCGAGGCCAACAGCGAGTGCGTGGTAAGGGATGGGACAGCAATGTGTGACTGCAAGCTGGGCTACAGAAAAAGTGGGACCACTTGCCAAGGTGAGAAACTTCTCTGTGACCCTAGATGGTCTCCCATATGGAAAAATCTTATCGCACTGGTATCTCCAGATGAACTTGATCACTGTGAATACAATGCCTATTCACTGCAGAGGCTTAAGAACCTGTTTTTTAGGAATCCCTTTAAGATGAAGGGCTAAGTTTTTGGCTTTCCTCTCACTTGGGCCTGAAAGCAAGAAATAAATTAGAGTTGCAGGTTCCATCTAGCACTCACTTATAAGTATGTACTGAATATATGTGACAACGGGATATTGGTGAGTCTGTACCAGTTTAAATGATAAGGCATGTAATTGGAGGGTTTCTTCACTGATTTCAAATTTAAGTTTGTGAATTGGTTTTGTTAAAAGAAAGTCAATAAGATGCATGTGATTAGCTAGCTATGGATAGCTCTGTTTTCACTGGCTTTTTGCAGTTTTTGCTGACCAAACTGCAGTTTCCTGTAGCCTCAGATATGATGGAAGTTCAGAAGCAAATCCAAGCATCCTCTGTCACTCGTACTTCTGTTACCAAAGTAACATGAAGAATGTCATCCAAGTTCCTCAGATTAAAATACCCAAAATGTCTGCTGTCTGAAATGACTTTATTTTCCTGGGAAATTTTAGCAGTTTCATAGTATAAATTCCTTATACTTCATTCTTTCTAGGCTTTTGGCATTCTGCCGTGCTGCAGTAAATGCTGTTTTGAAAACAGAAATTTGGTTACTCTCACCTCTCATCTCTTTACTTGCAGCTCAGGATCCTTGTGCTGCTTCTCCATGCTCCCCCTTCGCTGTATGTAAGGTCCTTGGAGTGTGGAAGTATCAATGTACCTGCAAAGAAGGGTTTCAAGGAGATGGGAAGATTTGCCAGCCCATAAACCCTTGTGTTGACAGCAATGGAGGCTGCCCAGAAAACTCCACAATTTGTGTTTACAGACGTCCAGGAGAGGTAAGCGCAATAACAGCACCCTGTAAGGGTCTGAAAAATGGCCAGGTGAGAAGATCTTCAAATGACTTCACCATTGTGTTGGTCAAATCTGCTCTCCTCACCTTAGGTTTTGCAAAGGGAAACCAGACAGCTCTTTTGTAGGGTAACTTATTGAGTAAAAGATGATGAATGCACCTCTATAATCTCAGTGTTGCCTTCCCTTAGGCATCCTGTATTTGCAAGCCCGGGATGAGTAGGAGAACTCCTTCATCCGAGTGTTCTGTATTTCCCAACGATTGCCGGCAGTATTTTTGCGACCTGACTTCCACATGTGAAATTAATTCCCAGGGGAATCCTAGGTAAGCCAGTTTAAAGATTGCTATTAAAAAAGCTTATTCTGCAGCTAGAATGGAAACTGAGTTTGGATGAGCTGAATTTTGAAGAAACTAGGAGCTAACTGAGGAGAATGGGCCAGAGTCACCTTTTGAGAAGAGCTTGTTTGTAACAAGCCCATTGAAAGTAGAGAGTTTTGCATCAGTCATTGTAAATTTTGTCATGTGGGTCACAAGATGCTTTGAATCTGGGGCAGCAGAGTCTTCTGTGATGTGAACTGGAGATGTAGCTCCCCAAGTTGGTGGTAGTAGTAGGGTATTATCCGTTAATAATCAAACATTAAAAGGGAGATGTGTGACTGTTGTTTGCTCACATTTGCCCACACTTGATTCTAAGGGCTGAGTCTTTGGCTCTCCTACCACTCAGGCCTGTAAGCAAGAAATGAATTAGAGTTGGAGATTGACAGGGAAGGGGGAAGTTGAGGGAAGAAACACCAGACCTCATTTAGTCCTCTGGAGCAAACAGCTAAAAGTTGATAACCCTTAGACAGGAAATACTGCCAGATCTAGGATCATTTTTGCATAACAGCCTCTCAAACACCAGAGAAAGCTTCACCGAGGATTTTGTGTGTTACAAAGAAAAGGTGGAGCTTCTCTGAGAGACTGAAGAGGGAAAGAGCAGTCCCATCTCCTTGACCCTTCCTTCTCCAGTGCTGCTAAAACTGTTAGCATCCGCCTGGTCATTGTGTGCTCCTGGCCAAAACTGAAACACAGTGGCTTCCCTTTCTGAAGATATGCTAGCAAAGTGCAGGACATGGTGTTCAGCCCAGTCCCTGCCTTAGTGTATCTGTTCCCCAGCAGCTGGCACTCAGCCCTCTGAGGCTGGAGTAATGTCAAATTCCTCCCGTGTCACATGTCTTTGCATCCCTGAAACAGAAAGAGCAGAGCCGATACTTGGACAAAACCCAAACGGGAAAAACATGGTTATCGGCCAGTGATCTTAAGTAGTCTCTGAGTAATGCCTATAAATCCGTGTGAATCAGGATGGAGATTTTCACATGTAGATAAGCTTTTCTGGAAAAGTCATTAGCCTGTCTGGGGCCCTCATTAAGTCTAAGATGAACCATAGCTAACTGATGTGCTTGAGCTGGCACTTCTCACTGAAGCTGAGGGGTTACACAGGAGCTGTTTGCTAGATTTTCCCTTAGCCTGTGGTTTTTATGCATCACCTCAAATTTTCAGATGCTGTAATGACTGGTACTGACTAAATATCTAGTTAGAAAAGTGTCAATAAATATATTGTGGCTATCTGTACCCTGAACTCTAGAGCAAACAGTCCTCACGTTGATTGTATCTGAGAAAGCATCTTCATTCTCTTCGGGTAGGTCCAAATTTGCTTGCACTCCAGAAGTGTGCATCTTTTTTCCTGTCACTTAGTTTAGGCAGAAGTTACTAAGCTCTTACCTACACCTTAAAGCTGGGATTTGTCTTTCAAGTGTACATACTGACATATTGTTCTGCTCACATTTGTTGAATGTGTTGCAAACTGTTTTATAATCGTTTGTTATGTTTCATTCTTGTTACTTAGCTGTGTCTGTAAAGAAGGGGAGATTGGAGATGGGAGAAGCTGCTATAAAGATCTCTTGAGTGAGATAAATCAGCATAATTTACGAGGAAGGTTTGCTAGGAAATTAAACGTCGCCAGGAAAATGTTTGGTAAATGTCTTTTGAATTTGTTTGGGGAATGGAGCAAACATGGGGACAAGAGTGCCTCAGAAACAGCTAAAAGCCTTTCAGCATAATAGACCTGTTTCTCAGTGTATGACCATGGGCTGCAAAATTAAACACATCACAGCTCTGAACTCATATTACCAGTTCTGGATTGTGAATTGAGACGACTGTTGCAGAGAGCACTGTGGATGAGTATTAGGGATTTGACAGTCCTGGTGAAGAATGTACCATATCTGCAGAAGAAGGAAAACATGCCTTGGAGGTGTGATTCAAACCCGTTTGTATCAAACCACCAGTGTGCCTCCACCTGCATTACCTATGTTGAAGGCTCAACAATCTTTCAGCTGTCGCTGAGTTTTCTAGCAGTGATGCTTAAGGCTGGTGTGCTATAGGTCCTCTGCTTAGTAGAACATCTACTAAGCCCTTAAACAGCCTCCTTGCCAGCACACATGTGTGAGTGGCTATTATGGAGATGAAAAGGCTTTATTCTCTGCACCATGGTACTTTCTGAGTGAGGAGTTGCTTTGCAAAGCATAGAAGACTGATTTAGAACTTGTGTACTGCAAGTGTGGGGAGTGATATCCGCAAAGGTCAATTTTTGCCTCACCATAATCCAAGTAAAGAATGAGAGCCCTTTAGCTCATGTCAAAGCATATTTATGTTAGATACCTTCTCCAGCTCATCCTCTGCACAGTCTTCTATATCTCCGTTAACTTGAGAGGCGCATAGAAATAGGGCTCAAAGCTCAGCTTAGCTTTTGTGAATACCCCTCCCTGCTACGTGTCAGTGTTGCCAACACTCATTTTTTGCATGTGTTTTCCATGATGTTTTGTGCTATGGGCAACCACATGAAGATCTCTGAGTCCCTAACTCCTGTGCAGTGGGACTTAATACCTAATGACCTTTGTTGATGTGGACTTGTTGATGGGCCATTGATGACTGAGTGAAGACTGACAACTGTGGGTTCATAGCAGCTTCTCAAGAAGTATTTAGTCTCAGTAAATTCCGATGACACCCAAAAATTAGTTGTTTCAAGGGGAAGACAAAGGACACTTGGCCCAAGAATAAGGTAGTAAGCACGTGGGAACAAAATTATTATGAATATTCTGCAAATTTCAGCAGTGATGCACAGTGGACCAAAGTCATCATCAATCCTTCAGAAATCTTGTGGGCAAGTGCTTAAAACTAATAGCAACCAAGCTGGGCTATGATAGCAATACCAAACTCTCTCTGGTTCCTTGTAGTCAAGTACTAGTTACTCACAAAAGGCCAAAAATGTGTAGATTGAATTGTGCTGTTAACAAGAGGAATAATTATTGCTGGAGTTAACCCACATGCCAAGTAGCTACTTTAAGTTGCCACTCTTTTTACAGCTTCTGGTTGCTCAATGTTGCTGACTAACTACGGGCCTTTCACAGTCTTTGTACCATCCCTTCTTCCGATTCATGATAGAATGGAATTTAACGTAAGTTTTCCTGGTTTTAGCACATTTTTGCTGTCTTAGAATTCTTTCTTGCCTGAGTTCTGCAGCCTGTAAAAACTGATTGGCACATGAGAAGAGGAACTTTGGAAGGCACTATTTATAGGAGCAATCTCTTGGGAAGACTCTTCATTGTCTGGTTAAGTTGCAGTCTCATAGAGGATGTTACATCCCTCGCATTATTTTTAAAATATCTCTCTCCAATATTGACAGAGTTTATTTGTTTTTAATGTCAGGAAGTGTAAGCTTTTCTGGCCATTCTTCATTTAAAGCACCAACCTCCTGTGTGTGACTGTTCTCAAAACTTTAGGTGGCTTTTCACTACTTGAGGGTGGGGTTTTCAAAAGAGGCTGACATTTGCATCAAAGCATTGGATTTTGGGCCTATGGCCCTAGATGTGGGTAAGGTGTCAGCTTCTTGAGAAAAGCTCATTTTATTAATGGGGGCAGCAAGGATGGCAGGGCTGGAGAAAACTGCCGTGGGAGCCAGGACAAGAGTTTGAGAATTCTAGGCTTCAGCAAGTAGGTCCTGCAGGTCATATTATTATTTTATTTATTTTTAAATTACGTTGTGTTCATTTGCAGTAGTTTTTGCACAGTTAAGCCCACAGCCAGGCTATCCATCATTAGGATGAGAAGGTACATAAGCCATTCTCCCAGGACAGAGCTAAAAATCAACGCACATGAGCTACATATGCAGCTGATGCAGTAGGGATTTTAATTGTATGCTAGGCAAGGTGCCTGTTGTGTTTCAGGTGGCAGCTAGTTTGCAGCTAGCACTAGGGTATGAGAAGGTAAATGTCTTAAAAATAATCCAGACAGACCAACCCCTTTTGAACAACACATTTCCAACTGGTTTAGAAGTATAATTCCTTTGCTTGATAGCAAAGGTACCTGTGCAGCAGGAGTAATTCACAGAGTCTAGGGAGCAACTCTTAACCTACAAATGCCAGAGACATTAGCTGTCTTCTACTACCTTGTTGAGCAGAGGTTTCCACCAAAACAAGTCAGGCCCTGTGCCCAGGTCATCAAGGTAGCTTCTGGAGTCATAGAAAATACATCAGGAGAGGCCCCTGAGTTATCTAGTCTACCTGTTCCCACAAGGATCAGTTCCACCTAAATCAGTATTGACAGAGGATTGTCTTAAAAAAACAGCAGTGGTGGAAAGCCCAGAAAAGAAAGGAAGAAACTAAATGTAAATTCAGCAGCTTAGGCCACCTATATGGTCCAACATAAACAAAGATTTTGTATGGGGAGCTTCAGCAAGTTTTATAATCTGGAGCATGCAAGGATAGTTTCTAAATTGTCCAAGTCTAATAGGTTTCTGTCTAGGGGATTCCTCTAAAGTCACTTGCAGGTTAATCAGTCCCTGTGTTTGAATGTGTCCACAAACAGAAGCAAAAGATTTGCCACAGTGCTACTGCAGTGAACCAAAATGAAGAGGGAAGCTCAATCTTGTATGCTAAGAATTTCTCTGTGTGTTAGCTGGGAGAAAGGTAATGTTAAGGCTCTTTCAGTAAACGCAGTTTTTGAAAGAACATGTCATTTATCTTCGTTATGTGGTCTTTATTCCCCAAAGGATACCACTGCTGAGCAGTTGTGCAGAATGCACATTGTTCCTGGTCTGCATTTGGTAGAAGACATGGTAAAAGCCAAGACTGTGTGGACCTTGTCAGGACATCAGCTAACATTCAGTAGCGAGGTAAAGGTTCCCCTGAACTGAAGTCCTGGACCGCTGCTTTCATGTAGGACAGAGTGGAGCTTGAGCATAGTTTCCTTGGTGTGCTTTCTTAACCATAAAACCTTTTTCCCTAATCAGCCTGCCTGCAATCAGAACAACAAGCTACTTTGTGGAGTCCAAAGCAAGGTGATTTAAGACCAGACACCCCAAGCAACCACTTCTGTCTTGCAGACAACCAGTTAGCCAGAATCTGACTTGTGAATGGTCTTTCATTGGTCTCTACATGTATTCTGGAGAAGAGACCTTTTCCCTATACCATTATCAGCTATGACATCCATGTGGCTGACATGAAAGAGGCAGTGAAGTCTCTCTTCAGACTGAATGCTTCTCCTTGGAAACTGTGTGCTTGGACATATGCTCAATATTTTCTCTTCCAGTTTCCCTTTTCTCCTCTTTCTATTTCATTTTTCTTAGTTGTCCTAGCAAAGAGTTTTTAATCATAATGTTCTGATATGGAAGGCTTTTTTTCCCTTTTCCCTTTTTCACTTGACTCATATTTTCCAGCATCCACTGTTCTCTCTCCATCGTGTGCTTTTCCTGCATGCATGCTCACAGCTGGACAAGGGAGAGCCGTATGTTTCCTCTCTGAGGATCCAGGCTTGGCCTTGAGGTCTAGGTCATAATACATGCACCCTGCATACATCAAAAGGACAAAGCACTATTTGGAGCCAGGGAATCCGAACCGAACTGAGCTTGTCAATACTCCTTTCAAATTTCTTTCCTGTTTGTTTACTCAGGAGTCTTTTGATCTGGGAAGTCTGCCCTCCCCTTCTTTTGTTTCAGCCAGAATCCTCAGTGATGTGAACTGAAGTTCAGGGCAGGGAGGAGCAGTTCAGGAAATTCACGTGGTGAAATGTAAAGCACAGGGAAGTTGTACTTGCCTGAACTTGAATTATGGCTGCAGCACCAATACCTTGGTGCTTGGTTTGTAGGTTACCCTTGGAACACCTCCATACGCCCAGCTTCAGTGCATGCTTGTGTACAATATGGAAGGACCAGATATGTGCCTTATAATTCAGTGAGCCTGACTGGCTTGGCTTTGTTATAAGATTCCTTGTTGGCATTATGAGCCGACAAAAATTGCAATCAAAGCTGTAGCTCCAGGATTGCCTCCAAATTCTGCACTCCAGTGCCCAGGAGGCACAGTGCCTCTTTCCTTGTACTTGGCAGACTGATGCAGCAGCTGCTTGATGGTCAGTGCAGCCTTTTGTGATACAGAGCTGGGATCAAGCATCGTCACACTCAGACAAACTTAATTCTAGAGCTGACTGTCCCAGATTAGGTCGCCTTTCTGTAATAAGACTTAAAAGTACTGCCCAGAATCAAAATATTACCCAAACTCAAGTAGAGATGGGATGTTTGGTTTATAACCTGGCCACCCTTTAAATTTACTTTTTTGAGAGTAACTCTGGTTGTGGCTTCACCTTGCTGACCCGTAGGTGGAGAGCACTGAAGGAAACTGATTTATAGATCTATCATGGTAACACAGATATACCACAAGAAAATAACCTTTTATTATTATCCAGCCGTACATCAAATCGTTTCGATATCAAGACCTGCCAGGGGAACAGTACAATGTTTTGCAGTCGAACCTACCAGCAGCCAATGGCATCGTGCATATCATTAACACCCTAAGGAAGAAAACCAGCCCTGACAACCTCAGAAACCCTCAGGTACAGACATTCGTATTTCTTCTGTTTTATGGGACAGCAGAATAAACACTTAAAAAATCTGTTTTCATCATTAAATTTCCAAATCAGTGAGGCTTTTTTTAAAGGGAAAAGGCTATTTATTTTGTTTTCAGCTTCTGATAAGGCCTGTTAGGCACTATTATGTCAGCATACCATTAAAAGTAGCTAATAGCACTGCATAAGCCAGATAACAGACCTCGCAACGATGCTTTTACAGTGCTTGGATGAGTAGAGAGTTCTACTTCCATGAGTCAGAACACTCCCTCCATAGCAAATGAGCTCTTTTTCAGTGGTATCTTACAGAGTACATATCTTACAGGATAAATATTGAAAAAGCATTTTTCACATAAAAATCAAATTAAGATTTTCTTTAATGGGTCTGTACTGCATTTTGGAATTATAATCAAAAAGTTATCTTTGCATTAATAATATGTAAAATGAGGACAAATGATCATTAGAGTTTTGCATTTTGAAGTCATGTCTTGAAGTTAAGACACTGGGCAGGAGTTTCAGGTTCAAGTTCTGCTAAGCACTTTTCCCTGTTAACTGGGAGAAGTTTTTGCTATAGCTACACCATTGCTATGCCTGAGCATTTTTGTATTGTTTCTATGTGCAGAAAGCAAGCCCTGTTACCTCCTACCTCCTTGCAAAAAAATTGCTCATAGAATGACACAAGCTCTTGGATTTGGTAGGATTTTGGTAGTAGTTTGCACTTACTTTACACCATTGTGATTAATATATAACAAGTCAGACTGTGTAATATTATGATTGTATTTTGTGTGTTTAAAAAGCAGCTGGAATGTTGTGTTGAGTGTTAGTAGCTCTTCAGCTGAAGTGCTCTGAGGATGGTGTATCAATTGTACAAGTTCTGGGTGTTCATATGGATTTGATTGTGCCCATCACTGATGTTTAAGTCTGCTGTCACTTAAGATGCTCTCAGTCTTATGACCTGCACAAGGATGTTTTCCAAAAAGGAGTGTCTGAGGTCCAGACGGTAGGCTGGACCTCTGTGTTTTTGTGCTCAGGTATCTGCAAGGAAGGGTTTGCAGCTGCTCTGGGATGACAGGACAGTAAGAGAGCTTCCTGCAGAGCTTATCTTTTTCTGGACTCCTTCAGACATCTCCTTCCCTTGTGATGTTGGCTTTGCAATGAAGGCTAGTGATCACGTCAGCCATTTTTGGCATCAAATCCTTTTGTACCAGTGTCCGTTGGAAATAATGTTCTGTGCCTTTGCATGTTCTACGGGAAGATGGCACTTTCTGCGAAAAAAACGATGCAGATTCCTGCAAATAAAGGTCAGACAAGTCCCTTCACAAGTTTGATACTTGAAGGGACGTTCCTCCTGTTAACTTTGTCTTCATGGGCAACGTGGCAAAAAAGAAGGCATTTGTTTTGTCCATGTTTTCAGGAATATGTATACGTATTGTATTTTTTCAGCATTGCAGCTCATTTGCAGGTGGCAGAGTGAACTCTTGTCCTCAAAGCACAGGGAGAATTTAGGTGACAGAGCAGCTCTACTGCCTGCCAGCCCAGAACTGATTTGTATACCACTGGAAGTAGTGTGTCTCTAGTTTCAAAGATAGTGAGCAATTGCCTCTTCGTTTAATTCAGTCTGCAGATGGGAGTAGGAGAAACAGAAGGGTGCTCAAGTGCACGGTACTTTGGAAAATCTGGTGTGTTGTGTATGGGAAGGAGTTTGTGCCTAAGTTACTGCAGGCTCAGTCCTTGCTAGGTCAACTGACCAATACAGAGGGTTTGAAGACTGAGGATGATGGTCTCCTGTAGATCTTTACTTGCAAACCACAAACATAAACTGGCCAAGGGCATTCCAGTATGTGCTCAGACCTCGCTTCAGCCCCAGCCATTTTTTTTCCTCTCTGTATCTTCTTGCAGAAAACCATTGGTGAGATCCTTGCTTCAATGGAGATCTTCAGTAGATTTGAAACTATACTGGAGGTAAGCATGTCTGTGTCTGCCCCAGGAGGGTGTGGCATTACTGCTGTTGCAAAGCCTGCTGCTGTTTCTGTGGGAATTTTGAATAACTTTTAAATACATCTCAGTGGTTTGGCTTTCTTTCTGGATGCTTTTTTCTGTGTAATTTCGTATTTTGTGTATTTTACATAAGCAAATGTAATGGAACAGATCGGAGTTGTCACATCTGTTGGGGATCTGGCACAAGCAGCAAGCATACACACCTCTTCCATCTGCTTCCCCACCTCCCCTTCCCCTCTGCCCTGGAGACTTTGTTCTCCAAAGCATATTTAGTTCTAGACCACTGTCAGGACAAAGAGTGAAGGTTTCATGACTGCCCATGCCAAGCTAGATTGTAGCTGGTTTTGGGGTGTAGATCTCTAGACAAAAGCAGTCCTCAGGTTATAAACCCTTGAGGCTGCTGCCCAGGATTCATTTAGTTAGTATTTTCACCAGGGACAGGCTGATTTTCCTTTTACCTCCATCAGAGTCATCTGGATCTGCTCTAGCATTGCTCACAACAATCTTGGCCTGCCTGTTTTCAGCTCTGTGGCTGTTAGTTGTTTACAGAATTCACTAACTGTGGTTGTGGTTGTAGACTTGATTCTCTTTTTCTTCTCTTTGGGCAAAAAGATTCAGTTTTTGTCTCTTATATATACTTGTGTGTTTAAAGCACACAGGAGGCATTAACCCAGTACTCCCTTGTTCATATTAGCTGCATTTGCACTAGTGACCTCATTGTCCAAGCTACGTTTTTGTGGCATTTATGTCTCTGTTATATTACATACCTATCCTTGGCATCCAGTTGCCTCTTGTATACGTTTCCTTTTCAATAGCTCTGCCTCTAGTGGGTTGCTTAGAGTTTCCTCTCCCTTCCTGATAGACCCCCTCACTATCTCATGCTAGATCCATGATGAAATCTTTTATTGTTTGTGCAGAACTGCGGCCTCCCTGCAATACTGGATGGACCAGGCCCCTTTACTGTATTTGTACCCAGCAATGACGGTGTGGATAAGCTGAGAGATGGAAGGCTCATTTATCTTTTCACAGAGGTGAGAGCTCATAGTAATTTAAGACATCCTGGGCTAACAGTGTTGCACTAGGCTGTGCTGGAATGGCTTGTGCAATGTATCTGATCATTGCTGAAAGTTGTTCTTCCTGGAGATGGCTAAACCATGTCTCTGTTTCTGTGAGGCTTTGGGAGAGAATTGAATGCTGGTGGAACCTGTGATGAGAAATATGGTTAGCCAGACTGTTTAAATCTGATGTTTGGCTTGCTTTCCTCACCCCGGCTTTGGGTAGGGGAAAATGAAGGAACTTATTCACCAAGTGACTTCACTGCTATAGTACATTGGCATTGTCAGTCATTGGTTAAAAGAAAATGTAGTTGCTTCCTCTTACTCCTGAGCATTGAAGGGGCATCTGATTTTTATGTTCTCTTTTTTCCTTAGGGCATAAATAAACTTCAGGAACTTGTGAAACATCATATCTACACTTCAGCAGCGGTAAGTCAGGCAGCTCTAGTTCCAGATTACTGGGGTCCTTCAGGCCAGCATGTTATCAACTGTGCTGTTTGGCATAGAGGTCAGAGTGTCGATGACTTCAGCTGCTACTTCTTGGACTTCCCCTGGAGAGGCAGAGATGTGATTCAGGATCTGATGAGGCAGAATGTTTGCCATGAAAGTGGTTTCCAAAAGGGACAGCTTGTGCTTTACCATCATGGAACTCTGAGTTTTCTGGGAGTGATGGTGCTCCTTAGTTGGATGGCCTTTACAATGAATATATTGTCCGGCAGAGTTTGCTGCAGGCAAATGCTCTCTTGTTATCACTTTAATTTGTTAAATTATTAATTAGGAGTGTACTGTAACTATGAAATCTCCAGCCTGCAGTTTCCCTAAAACGCCAATAGCAGCAACACAAAAGTTACAGCCAAGCAAAGAATTGGTCCAAACTCCCTAGTCGCTGATCCTTTTCCTCTCTCCTTGGGCTCCACCAAGTGTGGCTAAAGTTAGAGATGGAGAACTGGTGCAAGTGAGCCTGTGGTCTGACCTGGTACTGCCAATTTTTGCACCAACATTGCTGTGTACTATAATGGCAAGGTAAATATAATCAATAAGAGTGCATCAACAAGACATTTTCCCTTATACAATAAACAAGAGAAATGTTTAAAGTTAGACACAAAACCTGTGGAGGAAGTGAATACTCAAGCAGTATGGTACAACGTCATGTCCTTTATTAAGAAGTATCAATATGATTCCCATTCTTTACTGAGAAGCAGATGCCAGTCCTTTTGGTTTTCCTAATTGCAATAGAGAAAATGAGCAACACACTGATAAAACAGCAAGACGTAGTTGTGCTTGTAATTGTGCTTGCAATGGATGAATAACAATGCGGTAACAAGCTGAGCTACTGTTTAATAACCTGTTGGACACAAAAGTACCAATTGTCTTGGTTCTCAGAACTTCTCACTTCTCAAATCATTAAGTTTCTCAGTACAGTAGCTGCAGTTTACATTTTTTCTGCCTTTAGAAAAAAGCTTATTTATTAAGTCACAATATGTTCTCTATTATGCTTCTGGCTGAGCTTTCATTGCTTTTTGAATATGTCCAGGAAAATCCCCTTATTAGTCTGACCCTGCTTGCAGCTGTTTTAATAAGAGACACTATTAGTGAGGCTTGATTTCAGCTGTGCTGGACTGCTGCCCAAGGAATGAAAACCAAGGCTGCTGCCGCTGGCACCGCTGTGTTTGTGGTATTGTAAACAATTCACACACAGTCCTGGATTTCCCTCTGAGCCATTGTTTGTGTTTAAGGTATTTCATGAAATGTACATGTTATATTCAAGTCCCCTTTAGAAGGTTTTTTAAGTGGCGGGAATCGTGGAAGGATTCTATAAGCTGTACTGAAATGACGCTGCTTTTTCATGGTACTGTCACCTTGTGTTTTTAATTTCAGGTGCCTGTAGAGAAACTGATAATGATGCCACACATTGTTACGATGGCTAACCAGATACTTACCGTCAACGTCAGTGAAGATGTAAGTATGAATCAAAGCCCTTTTGGGCAAACCCTCCTGTGCTAGGAAAAAGTCTGAATGTTGTTCTGAATAATGTAGGTTCGGACCACCTCTGCTTCCTCCTTCACTTAAAAAAATAGACTTAAATGAGGTCATTGAATTTAGTTTGCTTCCTGTCCAACCTGTGACTCCACTAAGAGACTTGACCATTTGTGTGCTTACACTTGATATTGTGTTCCATCCGTTTCCTGCATTGGCTTTATGTAGTTGATACAGTCTAATGGGCTAAAATGCAGATAAATTATTTGTATTTCTGCATCAGGGAAGAATTCTGATGGATGAACCAGGGATCCCCTTAAACATGCGAGACATCGTAGCATCAAATGGTATTATTCATACCTTGGACGGCATCTTCATCCCTCCTTCAATAATTCCCATTTTGCCTCACAGATGCAATGAAGAGCAACATAAAATTGTGACAGTAAGTCACCTTCTCCCATTCTCATGCTCATGGTTGCTGTAGACCCCACACTCATCTGGAGGGACAAAAGCAGGCTGTGTAAATTGCATTTGCGAAATGCATTCTCTCTGAGAGGTCCCCTGATGTGAACTTAGGCAGTATTAGCACTGTCAGTGTTTCTTCTGCTAGCACTTGGCACAGCTTTCCTGGCAATCAGCAAATGTTCCTTGTAGGTTGTTGTTCTTTCGTTGCACCCGTCCTACCTTTGATTTAGAAGTACGTTTGCCTTTTCGTAAGGCCTTAGATGGTCTTCACACCATAATTTCTAACTCAGCTGGCAATGCTTTGTTCCCATCGCTGTCAGCATTGATGCCCTGCAGTCTGGACAGAAAGCCATTAGTCAGGAGCAGGAGCTACAAATGCTGTGTGATTTTCTCACCTGAACAGTTTTGTGTACCTTATTTTAGGTGCTTGCTCCTCAATTTGATCATTGGTAGGCTACTGAAGAAACAAGGTGAGGCTCTGAATAGGCAAGAGGTACCTGATTTGGAGAGACGCAGTTAATCCCAAGTGGATTTAGTGAGGCCTGCTGCATGGACACACAAAGTGTTTTCCAGCATAGCTGCGTGTCTGGTGGCTGACAGACTCACAGGATGGAGATAGACCCCATCTTGCAGTCAGGTGCAAGCATCTCCTCGAGACAAAGGAGTCATTTTATTTAAGTGATAAACTTACCCAATTTCAGTATGTGGAAACTCCCTCTTAGGAATGTTTATGATATATGTTGTGATGTTTTGGATATATACTGTGAGCAGTAGATCTGTAGTGTTCTTGGCATGGAAAATGGGTTCCTTTGAGAAGATTAAGTTTTCCCCTCTTGTTTTCTTAACAGGGCTCTTGTGTGGATTGTGAGGCCCTCAACAACAGTGTTTGCCCACCTGGCAGCAGAGAAATGGTAAATATTTGTGATTATGTCAGTAATTTCTTCTTTGCATTATGACATACAGACACACTGATAGACACTTTCTAACCCAAGTCACTTTCAAATAAATAGAAAACAGGAAAGGCAACCAGTAGGGAGGCTTGTTAGAGGGTACGTACTCCCCACATATCCATGCTCTGTGATCCCAGACTGTCACCCACTAACTGCTCTGTGCTCTTTCTTTTTCTGAAGTCTGTTTGCTGAATCAGTGGAGAGAGCTGTGAGACAGTCTGGGCTAAATGAAATTGTAGACTTGCAGATTTTAGCACTTCTGCTCTGCCTCAGACAGAGCTTTCCTGCTCACATGCTGAGTTTGCCAGCTCCTCCAGACTACTAGAACCAAGCATGATCCCACTAGTACCATCCAGTACTACCACTGCCTATATCACGGCCAGAGATGCAGAGGGTGAGAAACAATTTGTTCTTGGCCTGTGCTCCCTGTGGATTCAGAGACGAGCAGAACTAGCTGAAGGTGGAGTAAGGAGGAGAAGGCTGGCTGTGGTGTTTGAGTTATCCCATGCTGAGTTTAGCAGAACAGCAAGTTCCAGGAAATCCCCATGTGAAGGCCAGGCCCAAGATGTTGTTTGTGAAAGCCAGAGAGGTGTTCACCACTGTTAACTGTTGGGTGTCTTCTGAGAGATCTGACTTTCAGGAGAACTTGCTGATGTGGTCTCAGTATGAATGTCTAAAGCAGAGCTCTGCAAAATCACTAGTCTCTCTTTTCCTCTCTGATTGAGGCAGATGAAGCCAGAATCATCTGGGGCCCGATTCTGCTCATGTCTAGCTCCATGACAGGTTACTGAGGGTTGTTCCAGAATTATTTTCAGTCCTTTCCCCTCTTTCTCACTCTCTCCATCTCACTTCCCTATCTGTCTGTCTCACCTCCCTCCCTCTTTTTCCTTCCCTCCCTCACTCTCTCATTCTCTCTCTTACTCCCCCTCTGCCCCACTCTCCCTCCCTCCTGCCTTTCCCCCCTCTCCTTTCTCTTTCCTCCCCTCTTTCTTACCCTCTATTTCTCCCCCCTGCCCTTTTCTCCCCCTTGTCTCCTCTCCCTCCCTTCCTCCACCTCTCTCCCTCCTCTCTCTCTCTCTCCCCCCTCTCCCCCTACTCTCACTCTCTCCCTTATCATAGACAATATCATTAGAACAAAAGGGCAGCACCTTTGCTCAGACTTGGAGACTGCTGGGAGCAAGAGGAAGCCGCCGTGTGCCGCCTTTCATGATAGGCATGCCATAACGGTATCTTGTTCACCTTGGCTCCTCTGTGAACTTCCTCAGCTCAAGAGATAGGCATAGTTGCTCTCTGCAGTAAAAGAGCAGAGGGGAAGGTTACAGTGCTGATGACTTGTTTTGTTTGTACAGGAACCAACACTTTTCCCAAAAGAATGTGTCTATGTCCATGACCCACAGGGACTGAATGTCCTGAAGAAGGGGTGCGCCAGGTACTGCAATCAAACCGTCATGGTGAGTGTGATGGAAGACCACTTTCCCTTGGAAAGGAGCTCAGCTTTGCTCTTCCTCGTTCATCAAGAAGAGCTCTGACTCCTTGAGCTGAGAGGGCTGGGTGGGAGCAAAAGGAAAGCTGTGCCATTCAAAGGGCTGTCCCCGGGACCATCACATGAACTGCCTACCTGCTTTTTCTTTGGCAAACAGAGAGAATACAGGGTACCAACCTGCTGCAAATGTTAGAAAGCAGCTCAGTTAAATCTGAATTCAATAAATAAATAAAATAAAGCACGCCAGTTGCGACCAGCCAAGCTGGAGGAAGCCATGAGACAAATGGTGCAGTATTAGCTGTGGCACGTTTTCTCTGAGAGTGCCCTGGTTCTAACATTTCTCCCAAAGGAAGCCGAGCACAGGGAAAGTGCTGTAATCTGTGAAGTGATTGCATCCTGTTTATGAAACATTGTCAGATGGTTTGGTAAAGTCGCTCTTGGCGAGTTTATGGACCTCACATTTGTCTGCAGCTCCTGAGCTCTCACAGTGCCAACTATATGAAATGATTTGTGTGTGTCTCATCAAATACTGCTGATTGTTTGTCTTGTTATTGTTCTTCCATTGGTCAGTTGTGATCCTTACTGCGATCCAGAACTGCTACATCCCTCCAAAGGAACGCAGTCTTCAGCAAAGATAAAGCAGGAGTGAGTGGGCCACCACTATTAAAAAAAAAAAAGCTCATAGAAAACATGAATGCTCTTTGTTGAAGTCAGAGAGAGAGCAGAAAATAGTGATTTATTCTAAGGAGATTAGGCTGTGAGCAGAAAGAAGGGTATTGTTTAAAAATAATTTAAGTGCAGGAGCTCCTAGAAACACAGATGCCAAATGAGACCGTCCATTTCAGTCCATGGCAGAGAGGACGACCAGGGTTTCAGAATTATGAGGGCAGGATGACTCCAGGCAATTCTTGCTAAGCCACATCATACCTTACCAGTTTTGCTTTTGTTTCAGAAACCTGGATGCTGCAAAGGATTCTTTGGTCCAGACTGCATGCCATGTCCAGGGGGATTTTCCAGTCCATGCTATGGCCGGGGAAATGTAAGTAAGAAAGATCCTGCTATGTTGCAATGAGCAGCTGAGACAGTGTGGTTAGAGAGTGTAGTTGTAGATAAGTACAATTCAGAGTTTGTGCTCCAGGGCTAAGCCCACAGTGGTGGCAGCAGAAGATCCAGGGAGAATGACATGTACTCCGTGGGTTTTCTGTCTTGAGCTCTAATGTGAATCATGTCATGGCTGTTGGGGACAGCTCTGGCTATGTGGGGTTTTGTATTACTATCACCACTCTTCAAAGTCCCATTTTTTACTGCAAGTATCAATGTGCCTTTGATAGATACCGAGGCCTTGGCTTTGCCTTGGTTCCCTGAGTTTCAATCACTTTGGTTTTCTTTTTGATTTCCTTCCAGTGCAGTGATGGCATACAAGGGAATGGCAACTGTCACTGCTTTGAAGGCTTCAAAGGAATAGCCTGCCACATCTGTTCAAACCCAAACAAGCATGGCGAGAACTGTGACGAAGGTAGGTAATTCTGATAGAGCGACTCGAGGAAAATATAGGGCAAAGATATAGTGTAGGTTCATGTATCCTGGATTCCCTTCTGGCAATACCAGTGTCACGAAAGAAGTGATGGAAATATCATCGTGGGTGTCCCTTCAAACAACAGTGGAGAAAATATGTCTGATAGGGCAGTGGTGATGGCGGTCTTGGAAACATCAGCCGAATTTAGGTGTGGGACTTTGATTTAGATCTCTCCTGCTAGGAAAGAAAAGACAGTTGACAAGGATCTTGAGCTTCATAGCCTAAATTTGAGCCTGTCTTTACAGCCTATAAAAAACACCAATGCAGGCGGTCACTGGACCTGTTCCCTGGCAGGTTTTGAGTTATGATGGATGTCTCTCAGCAGACATTCCTCTGTCAAGAGCAAATGGGATGATCGTTTGGTGTCACAAGAGGTTGTGAAGGAAAGTTGGGAATCTACAAAATGCCTTCACTGTGGTGGATTCTGGACTTTTTGTCATTACTGATCTTACTCCATGAACTTGACAGATTGTGGCTGTGTCCATGGTATCTGTGACAACAGGCCTGGCAGTGGTGGTGTGTGTCAGTCCTGGTCCTGTAAAGAAGGCTATACCGGGAAATTCTGTGACAAGACTTCCAAGAACTGTGGCCCGAGCGGGCTGTCCCAGTACTGCCACCGGAACGCTGTCTGCAGCCTCAATGACACAGCAAGGTCAGTCTTTCTGGCATATACATTCAGGTGGGCGCATTGTCATTGCGCAGGCACACAGTGGCTGTGAGGCTGCCAGCCCTGTAATTGTATATATGTCTGCATACTTGGTGCACAGGATTGTTTGAGTAACACAGCCAACCTGCTAGAAATCAAAGTCAGGTTCTTGCTTGCTTGAGAGGCTCAAACTGCTTTTTTGCTCTCTGCTGGCTGCTCTATCTGTGTCCCTTTTGTGCTTATACTTTTAAGGTGCATCTGTGTGGATGGATACGAAGGTGACGGGTTTACCTGCCAGCCCATCGACCTGTGCAGTCAGCCAGAACGAGGAGGCTGTTCACAGAATGTAAGTGGAGTCAGACTGTCGAAGCGTGGAAAAGCAGCTCCTATCAATAGAGCAGGGATCCAGGACTCCTGGGACTCTTACATGTTTTGTGTGCTAGCTTTCCCTGCCTGTAAGATGGGGTGGAATAACAGGTACCTCGACACAGTCATCATAAGGATGTCAATCATTTGGGTTGGTGCCAAATTGCAACACCCCAGGGAGAGTTCGTCTGGTTTGCACCAGATATTTTGACAGCTACAGAGATTAGCTCTACAGATAATTTTTGGTTTGTATTGATTTTCCCCTCAAGCTCTTCTAATGTGTGTTAGTTTCTCTGTTGCTGTGTTCAGTCTGTAGATTAGCTGTGAGCTCTAGCTCATATTTCTAGTAATGATCAACACTACATTATTATCCTTTCAACACTACATTATTATCCTTAGTAAATAACTGTGGTGCTTTATGGTGGGAATGACTGCCAAATGGTCAGATCTCGTCATAATTTAGACCCCTTAGTGAGAGGAACACATTGGGCTGTGTAGAAGGAAATAGGATGGCACTGGGTACAAAGTAGGTCTTTCCTGAGAGAGATCTGCCCTCCATCATTGATCCCATCCCGCATGTCCAGGCAGGAGATTGTGCTCCTCCTCTTTTCTGTAATAGAGGATTTTACAGGATGGTAGGGAATGCTCTGGGAGTTCTGAGCCACCCTAGACACAAGTGTCTGCCTCTCTGAAAACACTAAAAGTTTCCAGAATCACTTTCTTATGAAGTTGTCTAGGACTTTTCTGGAGAAGATGCTTCCACCTCCCACCCCCAGTGCTGGAATTACAACTGATCATTCAGAAACTCCCCACAGTCTGATGAAGGAGATTTGTTGCTGTATTTGCATTGTGCTTCCTCCCTTCTGCTGCTGAGCCAAATTATTTTTCTCTCCCTTCTCCTGCAGGCCCTGTGCACCAGTACGGGCCCCGGCACCGCCACCTGCCAGTGCAACATGGGCTGGACTGGGGATGGGAAGGACTGCGTGGCTATAGACAACTGCATGCTGGAGAGCAGAGGGAACTGTCACATCAACGCCGACTGTGTTTACATTGGCCCTGGCCAGGTATGATCAATGTTAAGCAGTCTGATGGTGGACTTAACATTGCCTAAGCTGCTCTGGGATGGCCTGGCATCGCCAGAGGTAGAAATTGGGCTGGTCAGCAGCAAAGCCTGCTTGTCTGCTGCCAGAAACACCAGCTGCAGCTAAAACCACACAGTGTGCTTGCATGAGGTGGGATGCACTGATGTGTTTGAGGCTGCTGCTCTTCTCTGAAACTTTCATGCAGCAAAGGGAAGAGACTACACTCCATAATACGGCTCTGTATAAGGCATCAGTTGCGGTGTCCCCCTTGTTCCCAGATCACAGCGTTGTCTCTGGGCAATGCTAAAATATACAGAAAAGCATGTGCAGCTGTTCAGATGGTCCGTGGAGGGAGCTGGGCCAGCAGTCAGGCATCCTGAGATAGGAGGAAGGCACGCAGAAGTGGCTTCTCAGGGTGCTGCTTCTCAAAGTGCTTCTCCCCACTGAGCCCGGGGAGTATTGGACAATGTGCTGAAAAAAGGTGCCAAATCTTTAGCAGATTTTAGTGAGGTGAGATGTGCAAGTGCTCTCCTAGCTATCTTGAAAGAAGGAAGCTTTGAAATTAACACCTCTTCTCTTTCTGCCATTCACTAAGTCTGTGTCGTTCCCTGAAAAGCTGGAAATAAAGATGGAAACCATCATCTTCAAGTGTCCCTCCCATATCCAAGCAGTGCCTTTGAGTAATCAGGCAGTGTGTGTGCTGTGACGGAGGATGTTGCCCTGCTAAGGAAATATCTCCACGTTTCCAGGTCTTGAGGGACCAGGAAGAAAACTTGGGAAAATAAATTAAGAATGGGTTTTGCTGCCCTGGGCCTTTTTTGGGTAGCAAATGAGGATGCTCTGACCGGTCTATAAAATTGAAATTTCTTTCTTGCAGAGCAAGTGTGTCTGCAAGAGGGGTTATGCTGGTGATGGCCACAACTGTGATGCAATCAACCCATGCCTTATGGACAACGGTGGCTGCCATGACTTGGTGAGTAGCTAAAGTGCTGTTCCAAGGCTGGTACGGCAGTGGAGGTTCCTCTGCTCCCTGACAGGTTTTTCAGCCGCAGCATTGAGAGAATTGCAAGGATTTACATTATATCATCTTATTGGCGTGCCGCTGAAGTGTTATAAAGGTTTGTTCTCTGATTTACCCAGGCAGATCCTCTGATTTTTGTGAGTTCACACAACCAAAGCCATCAGCTAGGCTTTGCTGCATGAGGTATAAATTCAGTGCCACCATAAAGGCAACAGGAGGAAGGTGCTTCTGTGTTCTCCTGTAGCCCAGGCCATGGGAGGCTAGAATTCAGTTCCTAGATAGGTGTAACGCTGCATAACCTGTGTTTGCTCCCTAATTTCTTCTTTCCCTGTGTTTGCAGGCTATGTGTATACCCCTTGGAGGAGGAGACAGATCCTGCGCTTGCCCTGAAGGCTACATGGGGGATGGCATGACATGCTACGGGGACATTGTAAAAGTGAGTGAAAAGTAGATGTCTGAGGTCTTCTTGAGATTGGAGAGAAATGGTTCTGCTCTTACTTACTTTCCTTTTCTCTGCTACCTGAATTGACTTCTCCTCCCAGCACCAGCCTGACAGCACAGCACATGTGTCTGCCCAAGGCCACAGAGACAGAACTGGTGCCAAGACCAATGTGTTCATGAAACCATTGGCAATAATTTCTATGCTGCTTCACCCTATCTGTCCTGTGCAATAAGTCATCTTTTTTGTTGTTGTTTGGAAACTTTTTCAGGTCAGAGCTGCTAGGCCCATTTTCTGTTGTTAGAAATATCAAAGGCTGTTGTGGATTCAATCCCTGTCCCTGATAAACATGAGCAATTGCAGATGAGTTGAAAAGAGTTTGTTTATTTGGGAATATGTTCTTTTTTTAATGGCTGGAGTGTGGTTTTAGGAGTTCTCATCCCTCCCCAAGATACACAGTGCCTGTAATGGTTGTAAGGTGAGAGAGGAATGTCTAAGTCATTATTGCCAGATTTGATATTACAAAGGGCTTCTTTCCCCCACCCTGGGGCCCCCAGCCCTGCAACCCCAGTGCTCAGCAGGGGTAACCCTTCTGTTGTTTCTATTTGGAAGGAGCTGGCCAGAAATTCCCACTTCGCAGGCTTCTACGATTGGCTTAAGGTAAGAACAGCCATGGGATGCCCACACGGGTAAGTTCGGTAGAAGTGAAATCTCTGTGAACCCTGCTGCTAGAGGAAGAGCAACTCCATTTATCTTTTTCATTAGAGAAAAACAAAACAACAGCAAAGGAGAAATCATTACAGAGCAGGCGTGTAGAAAGGCTCTGGAGTTTGTGATAGAGTGAGGGTTGTGAGTGTGTTTTGGGGGCCTTGTTTCTAGCACCAGAGGAAGCTGGGGCTGTGTTGCACTTAATTTTTTTGGTTGTATCATCTGTAACTCCTGGCTGTCATAAAATCTCACAGAAGGGAAGGGAAAAGGAGTAGCATTATAATAGCTATTTTTCAGAAGAGAAATACCTTTGAGAAGTTAGACTGTATGCTTGTTCCTTTTCTTGTTACTGCTTCCCTGCCTCCGGTGTGGCAATAACAGACACTCCACAGACCGTGGCAAGTCTGTGGAAGCATGCTATGATATACGGCATCTAACTGAGCTTTGGCGTACCTGTCCTGCTGCATACGTTGCTTTTGCCAGGAATAATCTTGGTCCCTCCCCCAAAACTGATGTTGAGGGTTCAGAAAGGATTTATAAATATGATTGAAGATGAATTGAGGTACGAAAGTAGGGCTTAAAACAGCAGGTTTTCCCTTGGCAAACAGGTGTTAGCTGTTTTGGCTAAACCACCTCTGGCATTCATTGATTGCCAAGAGCGCTTACCTGCCACGCGCAGGAGAGCCTGCTGTGCTGCTGAGCATACGCTGTCTTCCTACACATCCCTTTCACGTGACTGCAAGAGCAGGATGGCTGTTGGTTATATTTTACGGTAGAAATGTGGCACTGGCATGTCTTATTTGTTCATTTTTGTGCTTTGGACAACAGAAATCTCTCTTCAGCATCCCAGCAGGAACAAATGTCACTGTCCTGGTGCCATCAGAGACAGCTATCAAAAACTTGAGCAAGACTGAGAAAGATTTCTGGTTGACCTCCTACATGCTGCCATTTTTAGTCAGGTATGAGGAGACTCCTGCCTTTGGTTTATATTGCCAAACAACAGTATCAAAGCTGTGAGCTGGATTTCTGCCTGTACAAAAAAACAAAAGTTATATCGAAATAAATATAGAAGCAAGATTAAATAGCTACCAGGCAAAGAATTTAGTAGGCATTTAAAACATAACAGACCTCAGGCAACTGGAAGGGGTTTTATTTTTCATGTATTTGCAGAGAGACACTTTCCCTGTCATGTGGATGCAGATGGCATCAGAACAAGTAATTCCTTCCATCATTCTCTCCACATGATTAACTACTTCATGTGAAAGATGTGAATCTTGGGTGGTATGTCTTATCTCCCTGTTATTACAAACAGTGCCCTAATCTTTTCTTTACCTGACTTTGTTTGCTTCAGGGCCCACTTTCTCGAAGGTGTCTTCACTGGTGAAAAGCTCAAAAAGTACGACAGGCCAGAATTACCCACCCTCAACCCACAGACCAGATGGCAGATAAGCACCAGGAGCGGCGTAAGGATTCCTTACATAACCCGCATGTACCAGTATCAAATTAAACTGCTCAAGAGCTGCTGTAGCCATTGGGGAGCCTGGATGCCCTCAAACTCAGACATCTTTCAAAAATTGTACCCAGCTCAATCATGTGCAACCTTGAATGAACAATATATTTGTTTTGAACTTGCTTGGCAATTTCTAATCCTTTTGCTTCTCCCTCTGATGCTTTTGCAGGTATTAACCATCCAGAACGCAAGTATAGTCATCAGCGATATCCCTGCCAGCAACGGCATTATCCATGTCCTCAGTAAGGTACGTCGGTACATGTGATACTGGGAAACACTGCAGTTGTAGCAGCAGGTTTGTGTTGCAGCATCTGTGGTGGGGCCAAGGAGGAATACATGTCTGGATGGTTAGGAAGGGATATAATGACAAAAATATATTTGGTTATCACAAGGTCCTGACAGATGTTTCCTGTGCAGCAGTGTTTAATGTTTAAAATATTTGTCTCCAGGACAAGCGGGAGGGAAGTTCCTCTTCTCTTTGCTGACAGAAAAAAGAGTTAAGGCTATTGCAGAATTGTGTAAAATGAGGCCATTTCTAATTGCCTTTCTCGCAAGCAGGGCAGAAGTCTAGTGTGATTTTCCCCAGAGCCCCTTGCCCAACCTTGCTTATGATCTCACTTTTTCTGCAGGTTTTATTGCCGCCTTCAGGAGATATCCCACCGAGTCCTCCAGGTCTGCAGAAACAGCTCGAGACAGTTGCCTCATTCAGCACATTCAAGGAGTTGCTACAGGTAAGCAGTTGAGGTGAGCACTGTTGTGGTTGTCAGAGCTGTCTTTTGAGCAAATGCCCACCTTACCCTGTACTGGTGGACCAAAATTTGGACTGCCTGGTGAGAAAAGGAAGAATACATGTTTCCTACCACTCATGAGGGATCTTCTAGGAAAGCTCTTTTGAGCAGCCAAGGAGTTATATACTTACAGTTAGATCCCTATATCACTGGCATGGTATTACAGTAGAAGATGACCTGTTTATCGCAGGCATTCTCATGTTTGTACAGGGCAGAGAAACCTAGAGGAAAAGGAGGGCTTGTTGGTAATCGAGAAGCTGCACTTATGTCAGCCCAGGAGGAGGAGCAAGCAATTAGATGTGTGTGACTGAGTAGAAGTCGTATATTTCAAGCATTTTCTCTAGCACTCTTGCCTTTGTAATTGATTTTATGTGTGGTTTGTTCTTTAGTGAGTACAAGTGTAGTTGCTAATGTTACTGTTTGGACATTTTTTAGCAATACCAGCTCATGGGAAAAATCGAGTCCTCTGAAAAATACACAGTTTTTGTTCCTGGAAATAATTCCATTGAGGAGTACTGCCATGATGCCAATGTGACACAGTTGGTAAGCTCACTGCTTGCTTACAGTTTGAATATGTATTGCGATAAGTGCAGGGACATGTACACTGTCAGATCATAAACTTGAGCTGAGTGGATTTGAGCATGGAGAGGAGAAGCATATCTGGTGCTAAAAGCTAGGAGAAATGTGGCAGGGAAATGAGGGGGTTTCCTGGGGTGTTGCAATGGGATCTGAAAAGAATATTTGGACTCCAGATGCAAATTTCGGAGCAGATTTGAATGTGGATAGATGGCACAAAATGTTCCCCTTTCTGACTGGCTGTGGCGTTTCTGTGGCAATTTTGAACCTTTTGAAAGGTTCCAAAAAACATTTACGACTTCATCCAGTAACAGCCATCAGGTGTGATCAGTCATCTGTGATAAGGAGTTGCTAGGCTCTGTGGGCTTAATTAGCTGTAACAGATTGCTTAGGAACTCTTCTCGTGCCATACCTCTGACTGAATTGTAGTCTAGGAAGTCAAAAGAGTCCTAACATGGGGGGTTTTTTTTGCGGATTTAGGACAACGAGACAGTGCAGTACCACGTTGTGCTGGGAGAGAAGCTCTTGCCCGCAGACTTGAGAAGTGGAATCCATAAGAACAGCATGTTAGGGCTCTCCTACTGGCTAATGTTTTATCAAAACAGCACCCAGGTAAGGAGGGAAGACTGTTCTGCCATTTAAGGATCTGGCTAGATCTATCACCTTCTAAGGCTGGTGGCTGGCTACACCCTTACAGTTCGCCTTCTGTGGCTGTCTGACAGCTGTCAAGCAATCCATGCAAAAGTACTTGAAGGTTATCGTCTCAGCCGTTTCCTTCTCCTTTGCAGAAGTTTGTCAATAACATTCCTTTGGATGGAAAATTTCTTGAGACGAAGAATGGCATGTTGATCGGGGTTTCACAGGTCCTCCAGATACAGAAGAATCGTTGCACTGCCAATACGACCACCATACAAAAGGTAATGATGATTACTAAGGAGCTGACCACCATTTCACAGGGTTTCTCCATCTGCTGAACCAAACTCATGAATAGCAATCTACCTTGTCTCTTCCACGTGGATGAGAGAGTAGCTTGTGGTCTGACCCCGGTTGAGCCTCATGTGAAATGGGGCATCGTGGAGACTTGGCACCTCCTAGCCTCAGACTCTGTACTTCTAATGTAGGAGATCTGCAGCTCTGGTGCAGAACACATTCAGTTCACTTGCTGGGGTTCTCTCACAGTGCCAACCATGGGGCAGGCTGGTGCAGGGACTGCCAGATACTCATCTGTGGAAGGAGAATCCAGCCCAATTCTCGCATGGCATGACCACAAGCTTCCCTAGGAAATGCTGTGGTTGGCCTGGGAGTCATGGCCGAAGTCCAGCCCACATGCATCTTGTGGCTATTGGCCATCTGAAGATTGCAGGGTCAGACTGAGTTATGCCTGCCTTGTTACAGATCAGAAAAAGGTATTTGCAGCCTTGCGTGAAAGAACTCCAGGCCTACAGAAAGCCTTACCCCAGCTCAGAGGCTCAGGAAGGTGTAGCATGTGGCATCTCTTCTGGTTTGTTTTGTGGCACAGTCTCTGGAGTGCAGAAATAAGACCTTGTGTACACCACTGGAGTGCAGGAATAAGATCTTGTGTGAAGCCTTTGATAGCAACCAGGACGTGAGGGTTGTGCGTCATGATTTTTCTTCTTTTGGTGTTCTGAGCCACAGAGATAAATGCATCCTCGTCTTTGTCCCAGCCTGTACAGCACCATTTGTAATTCAAGATTAGTGTCTTGGTGTGATGTGGGTAGAGGGTACACATGTGACTTGTCCTGTTCTCTGTGCCCTAGTCAAGATGCGGCAAGTGTGAGAAGGGGATCAAGTGTCCTCCTGGATCAGTTCTTGTGGTGAGTCTTTGATTCATGTGACAACTCACAGACTGTTCGCAGATAGTGCTTTGATGTCCTTTTGTTGCCCTATAGAAGTCATCTCAATACCTGAAATGTGCCCTTGACTCCTCTGTGGCTCACTCATTAGCAAGGTTTGTAAGAGAAAGCAGAAACCAAGGGAGGGTCACGCAGGAAAAACACAAACGTGAACCATGAGGCTCCTTGCAGGGCTGGCACCAGGCTTTGCCTGTATTTCAGGAGCACTTTAGAGCATGCAGTGTGGGGAGTTTCCCCCCTTAGCAGGGAAGAAGAGATGTCTTTTTTTCATCTTTTACTCTTTTGACATTATCATCAAGGAAAGCCAGTTTAGGGGTGCCAACAGCAATTTCCCAGCCCAGACCATTGGTTTGTTCACACCGATGGGCTGGTGGTGCCTGCAGTTTGTTTGTGAGTGAGTGACAAATATTTCCAGAGAGGAAAACAATGAAACATTCCATCTCCATGCTGGCTATGACTTGCCTAGCAGCCACATCTGGCTTCTTAGGCTTTATCACTTTACTCTATGCCAAAAATTTTCCAATTACTTTTTCTCAGTGTTCATACTGACATGCATACCATGGATTTGGCAGGTAACAAAATAGACTCTGTGTGGTGACCTCACATCTAGAGATGCCTCGTTGGTCTCAGCTCTGGATAGTCCAGATTTTTAGGGCTGTTCATGTAGGACAAAAAGCATTATTCCTCTGTTAGGCAAGAACACTGCCATATGCATCAAAATGTATGATGTTTGTCTAAATATTGTATCCCCTGTCTGTATCTATGTTAATTATATCTGCAGGAATTGCCAGGAAGCAAGAATCTCGCTCGCTGTGAGTTACGCTCTGGGGATACAGGAATACTTGGCTGCCATTTCACCTGTGCAAAAGTTTCTCTGGTAAGAAAAACATTTGCCTCAGATTAATTTTGACAAAAGCAACATGGGTATTAGAAATACAGCCATGGAAATACAACTTGTGCTAAAATTCTGGCTGCGTTTGTGCCATTGCATAGCTGCGACTGGGCTCATCTGGGAGTTGCTTTCCATCCTGGAGATAGAGGGCACTGGAGAAAAACCAAACCTGCGGAAACGTCTGCACAGTAATGGATTGTGGTCTGCTGCTTTGGTGGTGTTGCTTTGGGTTTTGTCCTGCAGAGGAAGAGAAGGAGTTGAATGTTTGTAGTGTGGTTTCCTAAGGAAATGAGGCATGAATGATGGTATTTTGCTTGTGCACGTGCCTTCCCGAATAACCGATGACTAACTGGAGCCGAACCAAAGGGAGGAGCAAAAGGTCTCGTAGGTATTATGGCCCCTACCAGTTTTGTGAAAATGTGTGGCTGAGAGCAATCGCTTGAAGAGGAAATGGTAAAAGAAAGACTTGTGTGAATTTGAGCTTTTACAAGTATTGAAGCATCTCCCTGGAAAGTTTAGTGGGAATGGGAGATTGAGGAGAAGGGAGAGAGGGAGTAGTACATACAGTACTCACATGCAGAGCTTCAGTCAGCACTTGTACCTCACTGGGCACTTCTGCATCCCTTTGTTAGACAAAGTTTCTCTTCATCTGTACTGTCCAACTTGGTCCCATCATGGTTTCCTCTCTCCATGGGTAGAAGCAGAAAGAAGTGAGAGCAGTTAAATCAGACTTCTGAACCAAATCACCTTCTGCCCAACAGAGTATCTTACTGGTGGGACACACTAGGGACACAGGCAGGAGACGGGCTGGATGGGCACAGGGCTGAACATCTGCGTTACTCACCAAATGGCCAGTGTTGCTCAAGGGCACTGCAGACCTTTACGTGAAGCACTGGGCAACAGAGCAGCCCATTTTAGGGGGTTCATTGTGTCCTACCTGTGCACATCTGGCCCTTTCATGCGTTGTCAGAAATTATGGCTATCACGTAGTTAAAGGAATAGAGTAGCTTCCGCCATAAAGCTGTACCTCCTCTGTGCTGCACGTGACGGCTCACCCCAACTTGTTCTTGTTGGTTCTCCAGAGGTCTGTCTGCTGCCCCGGCTACTACGGACACATGTGCGAGATGTGCCCAGGGAAGCCAGGCCAGTGGTGCTCCGGGAACGGGGAGTGTGAGGACGGCATCGAGGGCAGTGGAGAGTGCCGCTGCCTGGAGGGTTTCCATGGCACTGCCTGTGAAATGTGTGAAGTGGGCCGATATGGAGCTGACTGCAAATCAGGTGACACTGATGGCCGTTGCAGCTTGTCTCTACCACACTACTTGCAAGGGGAGAAAAGTGGCCACGTCTCAGCTCTCGGGAGGGGTGATGGGAGGGAAGAAATGTCCCAAGACCTCTGAGACAGGCGAACGTCTGGCAGGCCACCAAGAGAGGGACAGTGGGAGTGAGCACTTGGGGTCAGCCAGAGGAGTGGCCCCATTTACCTCCTCAAACCAAGGCACGACTGACTGTGCTATGCCGCTCATCCTGCTGCCACCCCAACTACAGAAAGTAGAGGCGGGTGGTCTGTTCCTGGGCTCTTGGCCTGGTAGCGAGGGAACAAGAGCTGATACTCCTGTGACATTTTCTTTATGGCAGTTCGATGCGTTGGATTAGGAACAGAGCAGCCAGTGAAACGGCACCAGGACTCTGCTGGTGAGAGCTGGTTGGTTTGACAGTGATGAGTGTTTATATTTCCCCCCCAGAATGTGCCTGCGACAGTGGCATATGTAACGACGGACTGCAAGGGGACGGGAGCTGTGACTGTTTCCCAGGGTGGACGGGCCCTACCTGCCGAGAAAGTACGTGAGTGTGAAGGGGCCTGTGGTGTAACATTGCCTTTTTGGCAGAGAAATCTCTGTGATCCTCTTTAGTTGCCAGAGCAATTCTGTGTTAACAGAGCAAGATGACCACAGTCGCATGTACTTTGCATCCCTCCGAAACCTTATCAGACTGTGCTAGCTCATTCCTGCACACAAGCTGCATTTGCGGTGCGGCTTCCCCAACAGCACATGAGCCCTCAAGTTATTTGGGTGAAATTCATGTAGAGAAAAGCATACCCCCTGCTTCCATCTCCATGGACATTTGAGGCATCTCAAGACCAGCCCCTTGCCCTAGGAGAGGTGGAAGCTCCCAGCCAGACTGGGCTGACCATGACTCCTGTTACTTGCTCAAGAAGTTGGCAGGGCTTGATTTGAAGCCTCCAAAGGGCCTCAGTGTGTCTGCTGAGTTGCTTTTTCTGCTCACAGATCCATTGATTTAGGTGAGCTCAGGCCATGGTCTGCACTTCTCAATAAATCTGTCATTGTGTGTAGAAGTAGTATGTTGAAGATGGTTGTCCCTGGGATTTGGTAGTATGATTACTATTGGGGTAGGGAGGAACCTGAGCTCCTAAATACTTCGGGATTTTAAAGGTTTGCACACAAAGATCGATTTTGTAGTGAAGTCAAATGTTTGGGGGGCATTTAGAAATGGAAACTGAGTGGAGCTGTCCTATCTAGTGTAAATGTGAAGGATGAAAAAGTTCATCTTTTTGCTTCGAAAGGGGCAAAGCCAAATGGCCCTGTATGTCTGGATTAACGAGGTTTTAGTCCTTGTTTCATTCATAGCAGTGTGGAGGCCATGCAGATAGGATCAAATTGAACCGTTAGCTCAGACAGAGAACATCGAATTTCCTCCACTGCAAAGTGCCAAAACATAAATCCCACAAGATTTTCCTGCTGCCATGTAAGACAGGAGAGTTAGCATAACTGCTGGTGTGTCCCATCATCAGTCAGGGCACCGCAAGTGTGGCACTGAGGCTGTTTGCAGGGTCCTAGACGGCAGAAATGGCCCCAGCAAGTGCTAAATTGAAAATGCCAAGTCACGTTTGTGTTTTCTCTTGCAGGAATCAAGACTGACTTATGCAATAACACTTGCCATCAAATGGCCAAGTAAGTACAGACAAGGAGCTGGGTCATTCTGAGAAAGCCCTGTGTGTTTGTATGTGTTTCACATAGCGGTGATTCTGTGTTTAGGGCTTCACAGAGGGCTGAGAGGAGGTGCCTGCTCATTAAAGATGCATAAATGTCAGTTCCATTCTGGGAACTCTCTTTGGTGCTAAGCTGCATCTGGTTTCCCCAAGGATTTTGTCTATCTGAGCATAAATTCTTTCCAAGTTCCTTCTGCATGTGTGGATGGGAGAAAGCAGAGACTCGAAGGTACTCCAAGTCTGGCCTTATACCAGCAAATCAACCAGCCATTTATAAGCCCTTTCTGCCTTGCCTGCCTCCACCAAGGAATTAAATAGGCTGATGGGCTGTGATGACTCCCTATTGCTGCCTTCTCCATCCATTATCTAGTCTCCTATTTTGCGGTAGCGGGACCCAGCCATCTCCATCATACCGTGCAGAAGCACATGGGCATGGTGAAGGTGCACTGTGCAAGGTGTGAAGCTGTGCCTGGATGCCAGCTCGCTGGCCAGTGTAACTTGAGTATTCGGTGCTGTAAAGAAATACACAGCAACTCCTGTGGTCATTGTGGTCTCTAACTTGCGTATGCCAGACTTCTATAGTGTTTCCCACTGGCTGAGCAAATCAGGAGGTGTCATCAGTGTTTGTTTATCCCTTTCTTGTTTCAGCTGCCTCAATAGTTCCGCAGATTCCTCACCTACATGCTTCTGCTCTGCTGGATACACGGGGAATGGGACCCATTGCACAGGTATGTCCAGCAACTGTGGGCAAGATTCAAGGCTTGCAAACACCCGTTGAAGCTACACAAAGACAAGGGTTTTGTTTGTGAAATAAATGGCATGATGTTGCCAGGGGAAAGATCATTCAAATCCTTTTCCTCTCAGCCATCCACCGTGAACTCTGCCATGCTTTGGTAGAGAAGTTTTCCAGTCCAGAGCTTTACACAGGATGCTCTTGATGTTGCTAGAGCCTGCGTGAGAGGGATGAAAAGGCAGGCAAGAGTAGCAAGGCAGTTCTTATTGCTTATGGAGAGAGAAGCACCTGAATGGGTTGTATTAGTTCTGATATCACAGCAATGGTGGCAAAGATATAACAATTTTGGCCATGGATCCCCAGAATGTAGATGCTTCAATTCCCTGGAATTTTGTGCTCCTCCTATTTGCTGGCTGTGCCAAAATCGGGTAGCAGCAGTGCAGCAGTTGTGCCAAAATGAGGTAGGATTTCGGGATACTGCTCTAGAGCTACATACGGACCTGGTCTATGTCAAAAGGAAACAGACAAGAAAAAAACACTGAGTGATAAAATTGTAACAGTAAAAACCCTGGTAGACATCAGTTTCTTTTCAGTATTGCCCTTGTTTGAAAAAGAGTGAGAGGGAAAAAGGCAAAAAAAGGCATTTACGTTGTGCAGGAAAATATTTTTTTTCTCATGTAACCATTAGTCCTCAGTGAGCAAATGCTGTGACAGAAAGATGACTTCATCCAGTTTGGGGATTACTTAAGCTCAGCATGACTTTTGGATTAGCCTCTCTCAGATGCGGATGAGGCCTCGTGCCTTTAAAGGCCCTACAGTTTCATCAAGAAACAAAGGGATTTTCATAAGATGTTGTGATTTTTGTTGAGGTGGATGATCATCCTGGCACAGTTCATCTTTCCTAGATGCTCTGAGCTGATTCTGCTTCTCTTGTTTGTGGTCACAGAAATAGATCCCTGCACTATTGATCACGGTGGCTGCTCCATATATGCTGTGTGTACTAAAGTGTCCCCAGGAGAGAGAACCTGTGTTTGTAAGGAAGGCTACGCTGGAGACGGGACACTCTGCATGGGTGAGTGCTCAGCGCGCGTTTTGATGATAGCAGTGAGGCATCATCTGTGCAAAAGGGAATTTCAGACTACAAGTGTTCAAATTTCAGGTTAAAGTGTTGAATAACTCAATTCTCCTTTCACTTTGTTCATGCAGTGATTATTTCAAAGCAAGTAATTGCTGACTGATCTTGATTCAACTGTCCTTCTGCTTCTTGTTGAGGTGTGTGCACACATGTGTACGTGTGTACATACATACCTGTAGCTATGCGCTCAGCGTTCTCCCAGTCATGATTAGTGAAGTGGTCGTCACTGTCCCAGCACAGTGCCACCCGAAACTGGGCAGAGAGCCCACACTGCCCTTGGCACCTGTCTCACTGGATGGCCTCAGGCCACTGTTTCGGTCTCAAACCAGAAGAGCCCTGAGAGGTTTCTTGCCCTGACGCATGTCATGGAGAGGTCCAGAGACAGCAGGTGAGGGCAGTCTCCCACAGTGGTGCTCTGAGATGAAGATGGAGCTGTGGGAGAGTCCAGTCCTCTCTTCCTTTAAAGCACGCCCAGGCAGGTGTGGGATTTTCTGTGGGCAGATTTATCACAACTCAGAGACCCACATGTGGCAGGAGTAGAAATTGCAGCTGTACCCCATTCCTTTGCTATCACAAGTCACTTTTCCACCAAAATGTTTCCCAAGCTGGGAAGGTCCTCCCTGTTGCTTTCCTGATACCTCTTTGGGTTACCAATTCCCAGCTGCCTTGAGCAGCCCTCAGCAATAATGTGGCCTTATTGTTTTGCTGCAGAAATTGATATCTGTCTTGAAAGCAACGGGGGCTGCCACACCAACGCAGAGTGCATTAAAACAGGCCCAAGGAAGGTGAGTATGCAAGATGGATGTCAGGGCAACGTTATCATGGAGGTTGTCACAGCTGTGTAATTCTCTTAGAGACAATCCTTTCCACTGCAGTGTGCTGCCTTGTGCTTATTACCTTCCACACAGAAAAGTTGCCTGGGAAGGACATGACAAGATTGCTGCTTCCTTGAAAGCAGATGCCTTCTGTTGGTGGCCAGAGGCTGGAGGCAGTCTCGGGTTGTATTTGTTGTTGACACAAGCATGGTTATTCATGAATGTAGCGATGGGTGCTATACTACATGCTTTCCATCCAGCTCAGCCCTTGTGTGTTTTCTTTATTGGGTCCAAGTTTCAGTCTGAGCATCTGTTCTCCCTCCAGGTTGCCTGCAACTGTCTTCCTGGTTACAGTGGGGATGGCGTGAGACAGTGCAACCCCATCAACTTGTGTGAGCAGGTATGTCTGCATTGTGCTGTTAGCAGAGGTGAAGGCCACAGCCTTGAAGTGTTCCCTTGTCCCAACAGTTAACAGCAGGAGCAGGGTTAGCCTGCTTGTTTAGAGCTGGCTGTCTTGCCTTTTCACATACCGAAGGGATTTCCTGCTGTTTGGTTTCCATTGCTTCTCGCAATGACCTGCGAGTAAGTCAGCCACCTGGCACTCCCTCTTGTGGGAGAAGCAGTGTGGAAACAGTGACACAGGGTTGGAGGCATGTGGGCTTGTTTCTCTGCATCCTTTTTGTTTGGGACACGCTCAAAAGCTTAAGAGTAATCTGTGCTCATGGCATCGCTGCTACGTCAAAACGTCTCTCTGAATCATGGGGTTTGTCCCCGCTCTGGGTTCCAAAGTAAGGTGCAGAAGTCTTGTTTCGTGGGAGGATTTGGTGCTGAAAAGCCCTTGAGGATTTGGGTGAGGTGGTTTATTCTAAGGCAGTAGGCAGATGGGAGGGATGGTTTCCCTTCCACCAGGCTGGATGTAGCTAGCAGCTCCTGCATACAAGCGGCCATTCGAATTGTTGGTGACGCCCCTCCATGCAAGCCTTTCGCTTTTCTCGCTAGAACAACGGCGGCTGCAGTCCGTTTGGGCTCTGCAAGTACACGGGCCCTGGCACTCGAAACTGCTCCTGCTCTTGGCACAGTATCGGAGATGGCTTCACCTGCCGTGGCAAAGTCTACCAGGTGAGAAGCATGTGCACCATCTTTTGTGTTCGGGCCCCCTGCCCTGTAGCAAATGGCACCTGCAGGTGAGCAGAACTGTAGCATCATATCGACACGTGTGTGGTGTAGGAGCGGAGACAGGTGCTTTGGGGTAGACTACCCATAAATTGTAGGTATAGTGGGTGAGCCAGCTGTGGGAGAGAATCGCAGTAAAGTGAGCTGCTCCAAAGGGAGTCATGATGTGAACACTCTCCTGCTCTGTAAGCAACACTGACCATGCCTCCAGGGTGCTGTTTTCTTAACATTATAAACAAAGGGGAGTAATTTTTTTTTTTCCCCAAGGGAACCCACTTCTCTCAGTCTGTGGGATCTGGGCAGGTGTCCTCTGTGGCCATGCCAGGACTTGGGATCCAGTCTAGAGGGCAGCAGTCTGTCTCTGGCTCTGTTGCCAATACAATGGCTGTGCTTGGGCAAACTGGTGACCTTTTCTAGTAGTGGCAAATAAAAGCTGTCATACACACAGCAGAGCCGGAAGAAAAGATGGACTCAGTTCTGTGCTTCTGCTTTTATTGAAAGTTGGTGGTAAGGAGAGGGAGTTTGCCCGGCCAAGCCTGTCTGCCACTCTGGACAGCATCCCAGAACTGGTAGTGGCAGCACAGTGAGATTAAAGCGGAGGTTTTGTGAAGCACTCGAGGTGTCCCATGAGCACAGGGGCAGTTAAACCTGTGAGACAGCTGCTGCAGAAGCCAGCTTTCATATCTCTGCCACTCCATCCTGCAGCATCTGTGGTGTGAATGGTCCAGGCAGAGGTCACTGCCTGCTCTGTAACCTCCACGTCATCTGTGCCCACAGTGCTGGCAAGGGAGGGAGGGGAAGATCACTGTGGTGTCTCAGGAGAACCAGCATCTCATTGGGGTGGGAGAGTGACCTGGAGTGGAAGGAGCAGGTCACCGTGCTGGCTGGTGAGGAGCAAGTGGAAGGGACTCTGCTAACACCAGCTGTTTCTCTTTGTTTAAGGAGCTCGGAAGGATCGAAGACGCATCTGTGTTCTTTAAGATGACACTGGTTGGTGACAAACAGCTTTGTCCTTGTCCCTGTGTAGTAAATCCCACTTAGGGATTTCTGCTAAGGGTCTTGCTAACTGGAACCGTGTTTTCTATTTCGCTTCCCACAAATGCTCTTCTACCACAGGCGGAAAGCATCAAGGAGCTCAGTGGGGCAGGGCCTTTCACTGTCTTCGTCCCACAGACAGATTTCATAGGAAACACCACAACGGTAAGTGTCCTCCCATCCCAAGCGCTGTCAGGTGTTTGGCAAGCTCCAGTTGTGGCAATGTCCCCTCTGGGGCTGTTCTGCCCAGTGAATTGAAGCAAAGGAGCTGCACTTCAGAGGGTTAAAGGCATCCCCCATTCTCCATCAGTGTAAGAGCAGAGGTTTGGAGGCTGACTCACTGCAGAAACAGTCTGGGCAGGGGTGGACATGGCTCCTGTTGTAAGGAGACCCTTACTGGAGACCCTGTCCCATGGTCCTCAGCGGCACTGTGCCACATCAGTGATGTGTGGTGACTTTGGTTGCCCATGGCTATTAAGGGCAAGGCTTCAAGGCATCTGGGACAAAGACCTCTTATTCCTTCTCTGTGCCCCAGGCCCTGCCATTCCACTTCCATTGGTCCCTTCCTTCTAGTCCCAACAAGTGGGATGTCTGGGGCAAGTGGCGACCCGAGGGAGGAGAGATCCTTATTCATGACTCTGTGAACCAGGTTCTTAGCCAACAGCTTTTTGGTATCAGTGTAATGGGATATCCTAATACCATCACTGGCAAGTCCTGTTGTGCAGCTTCACAGCACTAGTCCCAGCCTTCTTCTCATTGGCCCCCCATACACCCAATAAAGGAACAATTCCCAACGAACGCATGTCCCAAGTGTCACTTCCTCAAGGCCAATGTGGTCACTTGTCCTCCATCAAGGGACTGGAATGCTGGTTTTGTCAAGCTGGTTGAAATTTCCCAAAGCTCTCAAATGGTTTTGTTCATTCACTGCATCTTGGGGGGGGACTGGCTTTCCTGCAGGGATGGGTCAAAGAGGGCTTGGGCAATCCAGGTCTCCCTCATCGTGTCTGAGGGCTCCCCTGCAAGACGAACTGCTGCCAGTGTGACCTCATTCTTCTTTTCTGTCTGTAGTTTGAGGAGTGGAGGAGCAGAGGTCTCCTCCGGGACCTGCTTCGCTACCACATGGTGGGTTGCCAGAAATTGCTGTCCAGTGACCTGGAAGCCCAGGAGTCCCTTACATCTTTATCTGGCCACAAAATAAAGATCACAGTGAAAGAGGTAGTTTTCTGCTACAATTCCCTTCCCTGTCCCACTTGTCAGGATGTGACTTTTGCTGTCATTTGAATGCCACTGTGGTTGTGGCAAGTGACTTGCCTAGGGCCCGCAGACAGCTCATAGGGCGGTGCTGTGGGTGTGAATACCTCATCGCATCGCTTCTCTCTCAGAATAGCATCTATCTCAATGAGGAAGCCAAAGTGGTCGTGAGTGACATCGTCGGCGTGAATGGGGTCATTCATTTCATCAACAAGATCCTCATTCCAAGTGACCTGGTGGACCGTAACATTTCCTCAAAGATCTCACAGGTAAGGCTGAAGCAGTGACTGTGCCCTGATAACTGCTGTGGTGGGGACAGGGCTGAGGATCTGTCTCCCAACAGCTCTGATAGTGCTGTCACAGATAAGCCCTCAGCCCAAGGCTGCGTGGGGTGCTCTTCCTCCCTGTTCCTAGCTGTGTGGAGGTTGTCTGAGGGCACAGATTTGGCTTGTGAAGGTGACAGCATCTGTGGCATAGCCATATTTGGGGCAGAAGGAGCCTGATCCATCTCTAGGGAACAGCAGTACTGGATGTAGGCAGGGGGATCATGTCCCATGCCAACCATCACACCTTTTCCAGTGCAGAGCAGATTGCAGCGTGAGATTGCCAGTGTCTCTCTGGTATCTTCAAACAAACATTAGGAGGTTATAGATCCTGTGTTTTACAGAAGATGACAGATTTTCTGTACAGCACAACAGAGTGCTGAAATTCATGCCAGCTCCTGCCATAGCAGCATCTACCCAGGATGAATCAGAGCTAAGTGGCAGCTGCTGAATGCCAGCACTCGCCAGGCCAGATCTATCAGCATGATGATGACAGAGATAAACTTGTGTTTAGCCAGTGTAGTTGTTAACTGTCTGGTTTCTCCCCTGCGTTGCTGCTCCAGGTCCTGGAGGGGGACCTCTTCGTGGCAGCTGTTTGCTTTCTTCCCTCTGCAGCAAAATATCACAGAAGTGCGGAGCCTTTGGGTACACCATTTATAGCAGGCTGCTGCAGGTGAGTGACCGGACTCCTGCTGCTCTCTGTGGAGGTGGTGTGTACATGTGCACGTTCAGTTTTGGCTTGTGGCTTTTTCTTTGTATCCCCTCTTATCTCGGACAGGACGCAGAGCTGCTGCCACTGGTTAGTGACCCCCTGCACAGACCCTTCACCATGCTGTGGCCCACGGATGCTGCGTTCAACGCCCTCTCGGAGAAAAGGCAGAAGTGGCTGTACCGCAGAGAGCACCGGGACGTGCTGGCCTCCTACCTCAAAGCACACATCATCAGGGACACAAAGGTAAATGTGACAACAAACAGGCTCGAACCTCCTGAGGCCACACGTGGTGCCACCACCCACCTGTGGTTACGCCAGAGCGACCTTGCCCAATATTTTGCTGCTGTAGAACATGCAGCATATTAGTTGTCTTGAGGAGACCCAAAGCTGTTTGAGCATTTGAGGCAACTACCACTTCATCATGAACCTCTGGTGCAGTGTGGCTGAGCTGAAACCTTCTGTCATCAGCTTTCTGGGGAGGCCACATCACTGCCAGAGCATCAACACAAGGCTCACAAATAGGCTCTTGTCTGTCGGGGTGATGAACAAGGGAAGAGTCCAGCTCAGCAAAACCAGGGCCTGCTTACGCAGGCTGGTCTCTCGCTGTTCAGGAATCTGGGACTAACCCAGCATAGTTACACTGTTCCACCCACACTGGCTTCACGTGCTGCCACGTCACACCCCCTCGCAGTGTGGCTGCTGACCCCTGTCCTCACTGGGCAGCATCCCATTAGAACTATGAAGTGCCAGTTTTGCCCGTCTCTCCCTTTGCATTCTTCTTTTTCGCTCTTAGATTGTGGCTGGTAACGTGCCCCAAGTCAAATCCATACGGACCATGCACGGCTCCACCGTCTCGTTCAGCTGCAGCAAAACCCATGTGGTGAGTGATGGTGATGCTGAGCTTGGCTTTCCACTGAGCAAGTGTCCCTGGGCATTGCCATGGGGCAGCTCATGCTCCGTGTTGGTCACTGGCCGTAAGTGAACACAGGGTTGGGGTGCTTGCAGGCTGAGACACCCCATTCCCCTGGCTACAGCTGAGCCTGTAGAGAGGCTGGAGACTCTGGCCAGCTGGCAGGGAAGTGCGGAGGCATGTGGTACCTGCACATGCGCTTCATGATGACCAGGTTGTGAAGCCAACCACGTGGTGCCATGACCTTTGCAGAGCACGTGTTACATGGGCAGAGGCCATTTCTTAGGAGAGATGGCCATGAAAAGTGGCAATCAGGAAGGGTGGTCAAGGACACAAGGGCTGTTTGAGAAGTCATGGCAGCCAAAAAGACAACCCTTTGGGTGGTGCAGCCAGGATGTAGGACATGCCAGGATCACAAGGTGCTTTCTTCCTCTGGTAGGGGGAGCTGCTGGTGGGGAACGTCGATGCCACCATCATCCAGAGGCACATGGAATTCAATGGGGGCATTGCTTATGGCATCGATAGGCTGTTGGAGCCACCAGATCTGGGATCTCGGTGTGATGTGTTCACCTTTGTTGAGCTGCAGGTGAGCACTTGCAATGACACCTATGAGGATCCGTGCCATCTGTTGAGCCCCATGCCTGGGAAGAGGGATGTTGGGAGGGCTTGCTGCTTTTCCTCGGCAAAGCTCCAAGCGGCCGAGAGAGGCAGCAGCACATATTGAGTTGTTGTGAGGTTTCTTTCTCCCCTCCACAGGGATCTACAGAGAGCTGCGGACTCTGTGGCTTCGAGCCACCCTGCCCTGCTGGCTCCGTTCAACGGGTAAAGCTCACAGCTTTGTCACCAAGGAGGCCTGTTACAGGGCTGATGACAATACCCACAAGCCCCTCATGTTTGAGCAGCAAAATGAAGGCACACCTGCATGTGGCGAGTCCCTTGGCTCGGTCACATTGTCCATGCCTTGCCCCAAGTCACACAGTCCCGTGGGGCAGGAGCTGGGCTGAGCAACATGGGGACAGGGGGTCCAATGGTCTTAGCTTGGTCAATCCCTATATGGGTGACAGTGGCCTCAGGGGTCCCTGCAGCAGCACTGGGGGCTTCTCTGGGTGCTTTATAGCAAAAGAGCTATGGAGGTGGACCCAGGGATCGGATGGTGAGCAGCCTTGGGGGGCAGTGGTTGTACCCCACTCTAGTTGCATCACCTGTTTTCTCTCTCTGCCGGGCTTCTGACATGTCCCTGAGGTACATCTGTGGCTTCTCTGTCACCAGCTCCATCACATGTTAGGAAGCCTCTGTTACTTGTCATAAAACTGAATGAGTGGCACAAGAAAAGCCAAGGTGAGACGTCAGTGACCAACGTGGCAAACTCTGTGTTTTGCCTGTTTCCTCGCAGGGGGAAACCAGGCGCTGCTACTATTACGGAAACCAGCTGTTGAGAAACACTTTTCTGTTTCACCGCAACTCCCTGTTGCGGCCATCCTGGCCACCCTCACCGTGGGAACCCTTCAGAAGACACTTCTCTTCCAGGGGGCCTCTGAAACGAGGCTGCAGGAGGAGCTGCATTTCCACGCAGTGGGTCCCTCAGTGCTGTGCGAACCACTATGGCCGTGACTGTCGGGGTAAGGAGCCGCGTGACCCTTTCCCACCCTGGCCCTTGCTCGTGGGGGAAGGTGGCATTACTAGTTCAGCACAGACGTCTGGCATCCATGAACGTGCTTCCCTGGAGAAGGGTGGGCAAACCCCCAGGCAGGGAGCCCCAGTCTGGAGAGGGTGCAGGGAACGATCCCTTGGGAATGTGTGTGGGTGGTATAAGAGGGAATTCCCTTTTCTTGGGGAACCGCGTGTCCCCGTGGAGAGCCCTGGGCACGAGGCTGCGGGGGGTGGCTGTCAAACATGTCACTCACCCTTAGATGTTGCAGATGCTCAGCCGTTTCCTGGCATCTGCCCTCTGCACTTCGTGCATGGGCAGCTTTCGCATCCCTGGATGAGTCTGCTGCCAGGTTAGCACGGGGCAGGCCAGCACAGACTCAGCACACTGCAGCCAAGGGTCTCCCCAGGCTGGAAGCTAGGCCAAATTTGTCCCCGTTGCCCCTATCCCTAAGGCTTATTGTCATGGGATGTCCCCAGCACTCACTCCCCAGACTGCCCAGCAGGTTCGGTGGTCTGAGCACCCTGTAAGCAGCAGATCATGTGGCACCTGGTGTGCAGGCTCTGCACGGGGCAGCGAGTGGCTCCCCGCCAGCACAGGGTCGCTTTGTCACCGCAGCCTCACTGAGGTGCCCCATTTGCAGCGTGCCCAGGAGGGCTGGAGGCGCCGTGCGGTAACCGTGGTACCTGCGACGACAAAATCGGTGGCTCGGGGAGATGCAACTGCAGCCAGGCTTTCATCGGGACCAGCTGTGAGCTGTGTGCGCCGGGCAGATACGGGCCAGACTGCCGAGGTACGGGGGGAGCTGTGGGGTGGCAGCAACACAGAGGGCTTGTGCAGAGGTGGCCACAGCGCATGGTGCTACTTGGAGGGGGGGTACGTGCTGGGCAGCCTATGGCATGGGAATCAGTGCTGCCACGTACACATCGGTCCCCACAACGCTCAGGTCAGACCTCTGGGGCTGGGGACATCCCTCCCTGGGCTCTTGGTGGGGCAGCCATGAATCCAGCTGTACTTTGAGAAGGCTGGTGGCACGTGCTGGGAGCCATGGCCACTGCAGCCATGCTGCCAATGGCCTCACCTCTGTGCCGAGCCCCCGGGGTCAAAGACCCCTTCTCGTTTGTCAGGCACAGCTGAGAGCCCCAGTCTGGCAGAAAGTATTAAGATGCATTTTGAGGTGGGGGACAAATCCATAAGTTGTGATGAGCCCTGTAGAGAAAGAGCATCTCCTGGGACGTGCTCAGCAGGGACCTGTGCCCCTGTGAGGTGAACGAAAGGGAGTCCTCCATCCTCCCATTCCAAGCTGGGCCTTACAGGGTCTCCAGGAATGTTTTTGATGGCTGTATGTTTGCAGGGGCTCAGAGTGAAAACCCCATCTCCAGAAGGGCCCAGAGGAGGGGAATGATGGGGGTTTGTGGGTACAGAGATGCTTCCCCTCCTCCATGAAGGGTGCATGGTGCAGGGGGCGGCCAGGGCTGGCAGCGACAGGAGGGATGTGTGCAGACTGCCGTGCGTGCGTACTGCCGTGCCTTCATGCACTGCCCACCCAAGCCACGTTTCTGCCACTTGGCTGTCCCATGGCCTGAGCGTGACCTTTCACTGCCGCCAGGGCAGGTGCCGTGACAGTGTGTTTTTATCCATTCCTCAGAGTGTAACTGTACCGAGAACGGCGTGTGCAACGGAGGGCTGCATGGTGATGGCTTCTGCTTCTGTGCTGAGGGCTGGACTGGAGACCACTGCGAGATCAGACTAGGTGAGGGATGTCCAACCCCACCACCCGCTGTTCCCTGGGACCCCAGTGCCTACAGCTGCTTTCCCAGTAGCTGGATTGTTCAAGCAACCGGTCAGAAATATCTCCAAAAAGGAGCTCCCAGTTGCGGGGCTTATCCTGAGATCTGGCCCATGCTGTTGAATTTCACAAGGGTTGGGGTGGTGAGGAGGAGGAGGAGGAAAGCTCCACTTGATCATAAACAAGTCCCTGAGCTCAGAGAGGCTCCAAGAAGAGCTTGAGGGTGAGGGGAAGGGCTGAGGTGTATCTGATGGAGTAAGGTCCTCTGTGTTCAGGCAGGGCATCTGCAGAAAAGCACAGGGGGAGAGAGGGGGGAGCATGGGGCAGGGGGCCGGGGGCAGAGGCTGGCGATGGCAGCCGTGCCTGTGTTGCAGCCCTCTGACCCGTGTGTGTTCTGGTTTCAGTCATGACGCCAACTTGCTCCCCACCGTGCCACCCCCAGGCTGTCTGCCGCGCCGGCAACCTCTGCGAGTGCAACCTACATTATGAAGGAGATGGGAGAACGTGCTCAGGTCAGGGGGGCCACGAGGGGCTGGGGTGGAGGAGTGGTGAGCCAAGGGGAAAACGGACGACATGACAAGACAAGAGGTGGCCATCTCCTGATGGCCATATTGGTGTGACGCCTGGCAGGACAGGCAGACAGACCACCAGGACACCTTGCGAGGTGTTTTAGTTCCCCAACACTTTTATCCCCGCAGTGATCGACATGTGCAGCCAGGACAACGGGGGGTGCGCCAGGCACGCGCAGTGCTCGCAGGTCGGCGTGAACGTCTCCTGTGTCTGTGCTTCTGGGTACGGAGGTGACGGCTACGTCTGCGACCCCATAGACAGATGTGCGGACGGTAGGAACGGGGACTGCAGCCAGCACGCCAACTGCATCAGCACTGGGCCAGTGAGTACATCCCGTAGGGCCGGGGACATCTGCATCACCTCAGCTGTTGTGCCCACCCTGCAGGTCCTTGCTGTCAGGAAGGGGCCATGCCCTCGGTCTGCTGCCTGGCCGTGGTGATGGTCCTGGTGATGTTGTGTCAGTTGTGGCATTTCTGGGCTGTTTTGAGGGCTCTGGGGTGGTCTTTTGAGGACGATGCCAACCATTTTTGCAGAGGAACCAGAGCTGCTCACTGCAGGCCAGAAGGCGGGACTGGGAGCATGATGTAGTGCAAGGATCATGAGCCACATACCTCGAAGCTCAGCTGTCCTTCAAACAGCATGTGACAGGGATTCAATGTGACATTTTTTGGTTCATGTGCAGTTGGATGTGGGGGCAGGACAGAGGCTATGTGGCCTTTCGTAGCTCTCTCACAGTCCTGGAGGGCTGTGGAGGCATTCTGAAGGCTCATCCCCGTCTTCCCAGGGATATGAGGATCCCCAGCTGGCATCTGCCTGTTTGCACTCACACAAATCCTTCCTTTGTGCTGCAGAACGAGCGGCACTGCGAGTGCAAGCGGGGCTACGTTGGTGACGGCATCCAGTGCCTGGAAGAGATCGTGCCCCCCACGGACAGGTGCCTGGAAGACAATGGGCAGTGCCATCGGGAGGCCATTTGCACCGACCTGCACTTTCATGGTGAGCGTGCTCGACCCTGCAGGGCCAGGGATGATGTTCCGTGGAGAGGTCACACTCCCTCATCCTTCGCCTTCTGGCTGGGGCACCCTTCGGAAGAGCTGGAGAGTAGGACGGTCAAGGAGCCAGGGTCTCTGTAGCTTGGTCTGGTTTTCACATGTCCTACCCATCCCGTGCAGCACAGAGCACCCTCCGCTGGCAGCACTGTCTGTGCTGACACAGGGGACCCACGCGACTGCCCCAGGGAACCTGCTCGCTCTGTACTGATGCTCCCTGGCCTTGGTATTTTGCAGATAAGACGATGGGCGTATTTCATCTGCAGTCACCCCGAAAAAAGTATGACTTCACTTATGAGCAGGCTCAGGCAGCCTGCGCTGCAGAAGGCGCTTCCCTGGCCACTTTCCAACAGCTCTCGGCAGCACAACAGGTCAGGGCAGGGATGCAGAGGTTGGGCAGGGGCCACCTCTGTCGCCTTGTGGGGTGGGGACATGCAGTGCTTCTCCCCGGGCCCGGTCCAGCGGTAGCAAGCACATGACTTGTGGGTGGGCAACCTGCCAGACCTTGTTTGCTTCATCTGCATCCATGGAACCAGGAGGGCTGGTGGGTCTTGCCAGTCACATTGGGATGAGACCTCAGGCAGTGCCCAACCCTTTAGGTGTTGGGGGAAAGTACCATGAGGCTGAACTATGGGAGTGTGCATCAGGGCAGAAAGCCTGGGCCAGAGATAATATTTTTAATCTAATAATTAATTTTCCTCTGCTAGATGGGATTCCATCTGTGCTTAGTGGGTTGGCTGGACAACGGCACAGCCGGATACCCCACGGCCTACCCCAACCCCAGCTGTGGGGGTAACCGAGTGGGCATCGTGGACTACGGCTCCCGAAGCAACCTGAGCGAGACCTGGGATGCGTTCTGCTACCGGGAAAAGGGTGAGTGGCATGAGCACGTTTCCTGGGGATGGTCCTGTTTGGAACAAGAGGAGTGTTGGGGCAGCAGGCAGAGAGCTGCCCTCGGAGCATGAGGCACGGGCAGGTGGGCACATCCCCCTCTCCACATGCCCGTGTCGGGAGGGAACGTGCTGAGGGGCATCCAGAAGTCAAGGGAGAGGTGGTCAGTGTAGCCACCGTTGGCGAGTCTAGTCGCATCTTGGCGTTCCTTTGCAGATTTGACTTGCGCCTGCCGTGACGGGTTCGTGGGAGACGGGTATTGGTGCAGCGGCAAACTCCCCGATGTGCTCGCAGACCACGCGCGCTTCTCCACCTTCTATTCTGTAAGCGATGCTCTCCTGGTTCTGTGGTACACCAGCAGCCAGCAACGAGGTGGAGGGAGGGATCGGCCATAACAGGGACAAGTGGCAGTTAGGGCTGCATGCTGGGGCGGGGGGTACAAACACAGAGGCATTTTCTTTCTTGGGCTGGGGAAGGTAACAGCCTTGAGCTGCCGGCAGCGTGCTGATGGGGAAGATCTCACATCTTTTCCAGATGTTGCTCGATTTTGCCAATGACACGGAAGAAGGGCTGGATTTTTTCATCTATTTATCTGATGACTCGGCTCCCAAAACTCTCTTTGTCCCTCTGAATTCTGGCTTCGCAGACAATGACGTAAGCAAGCAGGGATGAGCGGCCGCTCGAGGGTCATGGAACAAAGTATGAGAGCCCCAGAGGAGAGCAGGACTGATGGTGATGTGAAATAGGGTCTGGGGAAGGAGGAGGAATTCAGGTCAGAGGGGACCGCTGGAGGTCTGTACTTCAGCCCCTCACTCAAAGAACTTTGAGCCACCTAGGTCAGGTTGCTCAGAGCCTGCTCCACTTAAGCTTTGACTGTTTCTAAGGATGGCAGTGTCCCCTCCTTCTCTGCATAGGAGTTTTGTGCCATGTTGCCCATGAATTGAGCTGTTTTGTGGCCATGGAGAGTGTCTGGGCTTAGGCAGGGTGGGGGCTGCACACAGTGGGAGGGAAGGGGCGAGAGCCAGCTCAGCCGTTTCTCAACCCTTGCTCCCTGGTGCTTTTTCAGACGCTGACAGGAGAAGAACTGAAGCTCCATGTGTCATCCAGCAATGTTGTGCTGTTCAGCTTCAACCTCACAACGGGCACCATCATCCCGTCCCAGTCAGGATATGACCTCCACGTGTCAGACCTCCCAGTGGGCAACAACACAGAGCACTCTGTAGGTTTAATCTCCGAAGAGGTCAAGAACCCACCAGTTTTCACTACGTGTCTTTTGAGACAGGGAACAACAGGGAGGCTGTGTGGTGGGGTGACATCATCTCTATCCTGCACTGTAGGACGCCAAGGGGATCAATGACACGATGATTGTGGAGTGGGACATCATAGCTTCCAACGGCATCATTCACGCGATTGCAGAGCCGCTGAGGATCCCACCGCCCGCCGTGCATCTTGGTCAGGTGAGTGTCCGAGGGCACGGATGGGCAAGGAAGGTGCTGAAACAGCTGGCGCCAGGTGTGGGGGTGGGGACGGGACATCCCGAGAGCGGAGTCTGAGCCGTGCTGAGGCCTGGCCTTGGCTCTGCTCTCTGGGCGGGCTGGGGAGGCGCGGTGGGCGCCCGTGCTGGAGCTCCCGTCGCTCTGCCGGGGGAGGGCCCTAACCGGGGCGCGGTGTGTTGGCGCAGGTGAACGGCGTGGCGCAGGCCTCGGGCTCCGTGGCCGCGGGGACGCTGTCAGCGCTGTGCTTGGCGCTGGCGCTGGCCGCCGGCGCGGGGGTCGCCTATTACTGCGTGAAGCGGCGGCGGGGGGAGCAGTTCGGGTACTTCCAGGTGAGCGCGGGCTGGGGGCGGGCGGGGCGGGGCAGGAGGGAGGGCAGCGGGCTGGGGGGCGGCGCGGGTCGGCCGCGGTGTGCCCCGAGGGGCGCGGGGGGGACACGCGTGAGAGTGACAGGGCGGGGGGGGGGGGGGGGCTGAGCTCCGCCTGCGCGGCGGGCGGCGGCCGAGGGCCGGGCTGGGAGGGGCGCGCCGCGGCCCCGCCCCCGGCCCCGCCGCCAATCCCGCGCCTCCCCTCCCAGGCCGACCTCCGCGCGGACGAGGAGGAGGAGGAGGAGCCGCAGCAGGAGCGCGCGGGGCCGCGCGCCGCCAGGCCCCGCCCCCGGCGGCCGCTCGTCGCCATCCCCAACCCGCTCTACGGCGGCCACGCCCCCGACTACGAGCCCCTGCACGTGAGCGCCGCCCCCGCCCCGCCCCGCCCCTGCGCCCCGCGCGCGCCGCCGCGCTCACCGCGCGCTCTCTACCCCCCGCAGGACTCGCCGCTGGCGGACGGCGACGGCAGCGGCTCCGTGCACTGAGCGCCGGCACGGCACGGCACGGCACGGCGGCCCCGCCGCGCACCGGAGAAATAAAAGAGCTCAGCGCCACCGGCTCTGCCCGCGCCTCCCACCGACCGCCCCCCGGTACCTGCCGCCCAGCAGACGGGGCCCCAGCCCGTTCTCACCCCCGGCCCAGCGCCCTCCCCTGTACGAGGTGCTGCCCGCGCTTCAGCCCCCGCTTCCTGTACCCAGGCTCAGTTAAACCAACCCCGGGGACTCGGGACCCCCACGCCAGCAGCCGGGGTGTGCGACAGCCCTCGGGGAGCACCAGCCCTCCCTCCTGTGCCCCCACGCTCCCCCAGAGACAAGTACAAGTCCCATCAGTTGGTCACGACCCCAAACGCCCCTTTTACTCCACCCAGGTGCCCCCTGCCTGAACGACGGCCGTGAGGGGCACAAGCTGCTCCCTGCTGGACACCTCAGGCCCGGCCCCTCAGACACGCACCCCAGCTGCGCCTCGGGGTCCTTCTTGGTCACACCCCCAGGGCAGGCAAAGGAACAGAGCGGAGCACCACCGCTGCCGTGAGCTGGTTAGTCAGTTAGTTGCACATGCTGCAGACTTTTATTGAGCCTTCACACTACACACACCATAAAGACACAATCAAGTGCCACATGCGCATCCTACAACCATTTGATTAGCGCAGCTACGTTAACAGCAATCGGTCAAACCACTGAGTCAAGAGCAAGGCATTGTGAAAGTCTGGCACAGAGCACGAAGATGAGGCAGTGAGACACAAGTGACAGGCTGAGGGGCCAGCCTGGCACAGCACCGGGGAGGAATGTGTGGGAGAAGAGACGAGTGTATCTCACTGAGGGTTGCTGACACTTACATGTTGTACTTCAGTGCCTTTCTCTGAGGAGTTTCCTGGCAGAGGGACCTCCACACCGACCTGGTCCCCTGACTGCCCCTGCTTGTCTTTCTCCAGGGGGAGCAGCCACATTACTCGTCTCTTACATGCTTTGGGGCCCTCACAGACCCACCCCACCCGCAGGGGTGCCTCTTACCCCTTCATCCCACAGCCATCAGCTTTGCACACACCCAGCTTTCTGCTTGCATGATGTTCTTCTGTTTCCCAGGGCCAGCCCCCTACCCACCTCACTGCCCTTCACCCCTCTGCACCACCCTGCCTGTTCCTTGGGGCAGGCAGCAGCCTGGCCAAAAAACCAGCATGGCCCTGAACGAGGTAAAGAACCTACTTTCTGCACCTCATATGCTAAAGTAGGTCTGACCTGCCTGACTTTCAGGCCATCACCCTTGTCCCCTGTCCTCTATGCTCACTATTATCTCTTTCCTCTTCCTCCTCCTCAGGAGGCACCACAGTGCTTTGCATGGCCACGCTCCCCTTTCTGACCCACCACAGCCAGCAGCACTTCACGCTCGCACACCCCCTGGACATCCTCACCCACCCCTCCATACAGCTTAGGACATAGGTGGAAGGCCACCACCTCTGCTGATACACCTGCACCTTGCCTGAAAGGCTGACCACGTCCCTCTGCAAGTCACAACAGACCATACCACAGCAATTGCCAAAATATTGCTGTCACCTGGCACCAAACCCAAAGAATACTGACAGCGCATGGCACTGAGCTCACTCAGAAACCAGGCATGGCACCAAATGTATTTTTAGACCTTCTGACTTACCCCCATCCAGTTCTCACACTGGACCTGCACATCCTCCACATTTAACTAACAGTTACCTACCAGAGTCCCCAGCTGGACAGACCAGTCTGGCAGGGAGCAGGATAGGGCTGGGCTGCTGGTACCAGTTCTGCGTAGGTAACACTGCTGATGCTTTGTCACCCGTGATGCATTCACTGATGCACTTCACTTGTTGCCCAGTCATCAGCCCTGTCCCCCTGCAGAATCCCTCACACTGTAGTACCCAAGAGCATGGGGACAGCTACAGCCCCAACACACCTTGTCACACCTCCCGTGGGCGTCTGCGTTGCGCTCACCAAGCACTGGAGATTCAGGACTCCATTTCTAAGCCACTTCTCTGGGCATAGAGCAGGGAGCAGCAGCTCCCCACCCCCAGCACTAGCTCTCCATCCTCTCACCTGGTCCTACAGAGGACTCCCTGTGGCTCACTTGTTGCCCAGAACAAGCACCCATCCTCTGTCTAGCCTGCAAAGCACCTCAGGGAAAGGGATGGAGCTAGTGAAGGGGAAAAAAAAATAAACACAACATCTACACACGTATGTAAGTGTCAAACGCCCTTTAGTGGTAGACAGAGGTGTTGCTGGCCGAGCAGCCTGGCCCCAGGTACAGACCCGCACTGTGCTGGTGCCCGCAGTACCTGGCCCTTCACCGGATATGCACCATCTCCTCCAGGAAGGGGGTTTTCATGCAGCCTGTGCAGAGCTGATCCATCCAGAGTGGAGCCTCGTGCTGCAGAGGGGTGCGCCGGGGGTAGAAGGTGAAATTCACGTCGTAGTTGAGCAGGCAGCTGATGGATGCCATGTAGATATCGGAGAACCGCACCAGCCGTCGAGAGAAGTACGTGGGGTTGTGGAAGGTGCGGAAGATGCTTCCAAACTGGGGGTTGAACAGGTTCTTCGTTAGCGACCTGAGAGGAAAGAGATTGTGCTCTGTAGATAAAAGGCCACGATCACAGGTTCTTCCCCATCCCATCCCTTATCCCTGGGACATCCCACTCCCAGAAGACATTTTGGGATCACCTTAAGTACCCTCCCACTGAGGCTGCAATGCAGACCAGCCTCTGTGCAGTGAGACTGTGATGAATATTCAATGCGCTCTTACTCTTCCTTGTTACCGTACCTGTTACGGGCAGGGACCAATGCACAGTGCCAGCAGCTGCAGTAGCAGACAGCCCAACAGACTGCCCCAGCCCAGGGTGACCCCACCTCTCCTTTCCCACCCTGCCTTTGAACCTGTCCAACCTCCCAGGCTGTAGGGCTGCACTGCTCCATCTCCCCCACCCCCAGACATGGGACACCAGGGAGAGGACCACAGGCCAACAGCTGCAGCACCACTGACCCCAAAACACGTTACAAAACAGACCCCGTACAGGCCCAGGAGCAAGTGGGACAACGCTCACCTGATCTCCTGACGTTCCTTCATCCACTCCAGCAATACTTGCTTTGACTCCGCATCCTGATACATCTGCAAAGACAACAGCAGAAAGCACCACGTTGTGTCAGTCCTGTAGGCCACACCTCAGCTGCCCCCATTTCCACTGTAATTCACAAACCCACGAGTCCACTGCACCGGGGGGAGGGTGAGATACTTTTTGAGAACACAGGCAAGATGGTACATCCCCCAAGGCCCACGTTGAGCCCAAAACGCAGACTCAGAAGGCAGCATATTACCCGTCCTGCTCGGACAGGAGCTGTTTACCTGCATTCTCTCTAGCAGCCCCGTCAGAGCCTGCTGCCAGGTCAGGGAGTGCATGTACTGCTCTGTGTTTATGATCCGAATCTCCGTCTCCAGTTCAGGAACGATGGCTCCAGTCCTCCAGCCGTGACGCAGCATGAGGTCCTAGAGGTCGGGGTGAAAAAACAACCAAGAATTCAACACAAAGACTGAAAGCCAAACACAACCCTGTTTCCTAGAAGAGTGGTCTGTTCCCATTATAGATTCTCAGGGGACAGGCACCCATGCCCCGTGCCAGGTCCTGCCGGTACCACCCATCTCCCGGCCACCAGCTCTGGAGAAACATTGGATTCATACAAACTGCTCATAAGTTCACAGACCAGCAGATGTTCTTTATCCACAGAAAGTACTTCAGGAGCCCTTTCTCCACTGCTTGAGAAAGGACAGAGAGTGGGGGATGCTTATGTATCCTATGTGTGCCCCAAAAGCTACTGCCTGCAGAGCACCCAGCACAGCATCCTGGAGACCTGAGCACTCGGAGCAGGGCCCTGCCTTACACTGCAACACAGCTGCAACCACAACAGTCACGCAGGCTTGCTCCCACCTCACCAGAGAGCACAGACCTTTTCACTTACCGCAAGGTCACTGTACAGATGGTCACCAAAGTAGAGCACTTTGGACCCACGCCAGCCTGTCAGCCGCAGAAAATCAAAGAGGTTACCCTGCAAGTAAAAGGAGAACGGAGAGAAACATGGTTACAGGCCAAATGCCTCCATCCTCACCGCATGGTCCTGGGCAACCACCTCAGCAGCACTGTCAAGGGAACTGGACGTGCCACCTTACAGCATGCAGATGTGAGCACTCTCATGAGATGGCAACCTGCTCGCTCTCCCACCATCCAAACCCAGAGGGTTCTGCCCTTCACCACCTTATCTCACTTCCTTCCCATGTGACAACCCCCTGTACATCCCTGAGCTTTTCTTGGGCTACAGAAAAAGGCAGAAACTCTTCCAAACCCAACAGCCACGTCAGGGGGAAGTTCTGTTATTTAGGGCACAGCAAGTCAAGAGGACTACATGGACTAAAAAGGCAACAAAAAGAAGCACTTTAGAGGCCAAAAGTGAAAGACACCTAAATTAGAAATGCCTGAGCAATGGACAGAAAGAACTCTGGGTGTTCTGGGTTTAGAAGTTGTTGGGCTCAGGTGATAATGATTTCACCTCACAGAGTTCATCGGAGGTAAGATGAGCACCATCATGCAGGGCTTTCAGAGTCAGGAGCGCTTGAGGCTGTTCTCACATCACTGACCACCCTCCCAACCCGAAAGATTAACACCACCCACACGTTCACAGGATCTGCTTAACCAAGCCAAAATGCCAAGCAGCTCGGGTAGATTCACAGCTAAGTAAAACAAACCAACCCCCCAAAGCACCAGCTAAAGCACAGCACAGAGCAGCTTTCAAAGCTTTCCCCCATTCCATCTCCATACAAGTTTTCCCCATGAGTCACAACACAAACAAAACCCACTAAGAAAGATAAAAGCCCTATCGACACCAGCAGACTCGATTGTGCCAAAAAAAGCAATCCATGCCAACCCGCGAGCCACTCGGCAGCAACCTCTCCAGCCAGTCTCCAGCACCAGGAAAGAGCCAGCACACCTATCCAACAGCACCGGCCCAGGCACAAATCTCCCACCCACAAGCCAGCTCCCACAACAGCCTGCAGCCCTGCATGCGGCCACTGGCTACGTGCTCTATGCATTGCAAAGGGTGCCGGGCCTCCCATTGCTGCAGCATCACCAGAGCTGGGCAGGCTTCCCTTACCAGCACAGAAACACAGGGCCAGGGAAGCCTCTGCATTTCTTGGACATGACATTTTTGCTGCTCACTTGAAGGTTGCTCAAGAAGCCACTGGCAGCACTGGGAAATGGACCACAGCCTTGGGAGGAGGATGGTCCTTTTCTGTGCTCCCGTCACCTCAAACAGCAGCAGACCTGACAACCAGGAAACCTGCACTTGGACCTCCACTGAGCCATGGACATGTTACGTGACCTCCGTGAGCCAGCTGTCCTCCCCCTGCCCTCCTGAGATGGCAGACTAGGGGAGGGATGGGAGAGCATACATGCCACAAACAGAAAACACCACTTCTACCAGATGGACTACAGGACCAGCACTTGAACTTCCCAGTCCCCAGTGCAAAACACCAGTCCCTGAGGTCCCGTTCGTATGGGATATGTATGAGAGGCTGGGACGCTAGCAGCGCGCTTTGACAGAGCCTCCGGCCAGGCCAGAGGCTTCCCAACGGCACTGCTCAAGGACATGACCTACTTTTCTACCACAGGTCAGGTCCCAGCTACTTGACCGCGATCTCACTAACAGTTTCTTCCCGTGGGACTGGACAGCTCACATAATCAAGAACAAACCGTCCCAAAGCCAGAGGCAACTTATTCTCAGGGGACAGACCAGCTGCAAGGAGAAGAACCCAAGGCAGCAAGTTTACCAGAGTAACAGCCTGTCCTTTGGACATGCTTGTCCTTCAGGAAGGGGAGAGAGACAGGAGCCAGGTTTGTACCCTATTTGATCACCCTTGTTCCTCTGCTCCCTCCTCCACAAGTCTACCTTTTCTAACCTTATGGAGGACGATTTGGAGTGAGGTGTGGAAGATCTTTGCATACACATCAGATTGCAGAGAGCTCTGCCTTCTTACCCTGAACTAGCACGCTCTTGGGAGCCCCTCCAGGACAAGGGTTTCAGGACCAGGACATCAGAAGAGCCAAGGGAAAACCGCACTATCGGCCATGCTGGACAATGTCAGGACAGAGTTCCTAGGGTCAAGGTTGCACTGTACACTGGGGTGGGGGCTCCACTGACCCCTGCTACACAGGCAGAGGATGTTTCTCTACTACCCCTTCTCACACAAACAGGAGAGCAGCAGGGAAAACCTCAGCCTGGCAGAGATAACTCAGCACAGGTCCTCCTGGGCAGAAAGGCAAGCACCCAACACCCTAAGTCAACTGGCCCTGCTCTGCTTTTCCCCCACCTTGTTCCTGTCCCAGGGACCCTCCATCTCTAATGCCAAGCCCAGTTGAGCTGGGTGGAACACATCCCTCCCTTATGCACCTTTCTGCAGCATCAACCACACACAGAGCTGCGTAGGAAACTGCTTCCGAGCTGCAGATAAAAAGTTTTCCTCAGGCAGCTCTGTTACACCTTCTATCAGCTCTGCCTTCTGCAACTGTAAAAAGCTGTGACTGCCGGGAGAGCAGCCTTTGCTACAGCTGGCACGAAGCATCTCTCACCATTCTCAGAGGTTGGTTTATTGCATGGTGACAGGCAACACAGGCCTTGGCAGGGCTTTCCGATACAGGAAAAGACCCTTTATTCTAACCCTTACATCCCAGCAGAAGCTGAAGGACTTTTCAGAGGCATGCAAATCACAAGGCTATTGTTCCACAGCATGCCAAGAGACACTGAAAGCATTTGGGGGGACAGTGTCCTACCAGGCCAGCAAGAGCTCTCTGCATGTGGACAGAGGGCATCTCTCGCTGCCACCGGCCAGTGCAGCACACAGAGCCTACAGCATGTCTTACAGCATGTCTTACAAATGCCCTCTAACTATCACAGGCCTCTAACTAACTTTCACTACCTCTTGTCAAGGACTTCCATTTCTTACTTTTCAAACATCAAACAAGTGACCTATAGAGGAGCCCATCATTTTCCCCCACCCTGACTAAGCAGATTTTCTCATTTTCCAGTGACTTCCAGGTTTTTCCAGGGACTTCCAAAACTGGAGACTTATGAGTCCCCACTAATTCAGACTCTTACTTCATATCCCTTATGCAACCAGGTCACTTTACCTCTTTGTAGATCTTTCCTTTCTCCAGCTGGTTTATTTTGTCCCACTGCAGTGCGCCTTTATCATCCAGTTTTCTAAAAGGTCTGGAAAAAAAGCGGGGAGATGTCAACCTCTTTTGATTTTTGGCAATTGTTACCCAGCAACCACAACATTTGAATCGGAAAACTTGTTTACCTGTGTAACAACTCATAACAAAAGCTCTACGTGAGAAGCGACCACCTGGGCCTTCTGCACTATTTTCTCAGGGAAAGAGAAAGCACGAGAAGGAAATATCTTTTCAAAATGTTTCCATTGACTGTAACCATTTCATGGCAATATCCCTTTGCTTTTGAGATAGAGAGAAGGAGAAAAAAATAATACTAATACAGACTGCCTCCGAGATGCTAAGGCCAAGAAGGCTTTGCCATGAACACTGTGTGTCCTGTTCCAGTCTGGCTATGCCCCAGCACAACAGCGACAGTGGCATGTCTTAATAGGCTAAAGCAGTCTGCAGAGCGGATGGAAAGCAGTCTCCATGCTGATCTCGGCAGCTGACCTGAGCTGGCTCCTGGTGTTCCTGAGGGCTTGCCTGGTTACCTTCCACTTGGACAGAAGAAACAAAACAAGGCTTAAGTTACTTGACCCCCATGAATGTTCATGCTCAATGGGAGCGTTGCTGTCCTGGGAGGTCCAAACTGCGAGTCCCAGAACCAAAAGCCTTGGTATGAAGCTGCTCCTGCTGCAAGCAGAGTACAGTCTCATCCAGAAATACGGTATGATCCTGAGCTGCCATAGGGCAGAAGGAATCCAGCCACCCACCATGAGCTCTACAGCCTACCCACGCCAAGAAGCTCCTCACGCACAACTGTTCTCCAGTGCACACCTGCATTTTCCCCTCAGAGAAAACACTCCACGGTTCACTACAGCTCACTATCAGGAGGTTTCCCCTCACCTTGGATGTACATACCCTGTCATTCCACTGGACCACTACACGAGCGGCCCTTAGGCACCATGCAGCCATATGGTTTTATCTCCTAGAAGGCCAGATCATCGTAGATCCAGGCTACATTTGTAAGATACTTCACCCACATCCCATGAAGAAAACCTTTACCAGGTCAGCACAGCTTATAAAGCCATTTCATAGGTTTACTCCTGTTTATGCTAGTGGCCTGGGAAATGGGGGAAGAAAATACATTAAGAGGAAAGAATAGACCTCTCCCTCAAGGGCAGTAATTCCTGGTCAGTCATAAGTTGGGACAACAAAGCAGACACAAGTTCCCAAAGCCAATATCCAAAAAGCAGAGCAAGGATAGCAGCTTGCCTATCAGCTAGTCCCTTGGCAGCTCCTAACTGACCACAAAACTCAGCTGCCACGTACAAAGGCTTCCTTCCAGAGCTGCCAATTACAAAACAGCATGTATCCAGTAACTTAAAAAAGAAATAACCCAAAAAACCCAAACCACACAGATATTTGCTGTGGGGAACAGGAAAAGGAAAGATTTTTGGCACACTCTCAAGACCTAGAGCCAAGAAACGGCCAGCTCTCATACACACCATTCCACTCCTCTTTTCTTTCTAAAGATTTAAGTACGTTAATACCCCTAAAAATCTAAGTTAAGACAAAACTGATGAGGCTTAAGATAGCCAATTTTAGAAACACACTTTCTGCTTGGCACTACCCATTCTAGCTGCATATTCCCAGACTGGTCATTTTTTATCTCCTCAGAGAGTAGCTGAGAGGGCACTGGAAGGCTGGATGCCTACTGGACCTAGGTTATGCTTAGAAAAACACTACTTTTCTAGAAGGTAAAGACAGAGATTCGTTTACTCCAGTGAAGGGGGCTGAAAACCTCAGGCCTACACGCAGCAGTGCAGTATTGCCCCCGGACACTTACTTCCGACGATCAGTGAAGAAGTTGGGCTTGTCAGCTTGCACAATGACCATGTCGAATAAGTCCCGCCAGTTCTTGCCAACCATGTGTTTCATTCCTTTGTCCCTAAGGGCAAAGGAACAGCGAAGTTAACAGATCCAGTACTCTTTTTCACCCAACATTGCATCTTCACAACAGCCTGTCCTAAATTTGCTCCCATTTCAGTAACAGAGAAGCAAGCATAGAGATTTGTGAATTCCCCAAGGCTGTCTCATTGCATGGAGGACTGATATAGTGCTTTAACTGTTTCAAGCTGTCCCACCCTTTCTTCTGCTACAGAGAAGTCTGTGATGCAGCAAAAGCTGCTAGAGGTAATCCGAAGTGGCAGCTCTCTAACACTGTGGCCAGCCACAGCCTCGTATCGTCTTCAAAAAGTGAGAGCCAATGGTGCAGAGAGCTGTGGGGTGCAACGTTCCCCACAGCCGGTTCCCAGAGAGCACTCTCATCACTATTGCCACAAAAACCTCTAGCACACCACCTTCAGATGCTCACAGGACAGACCGCACTGCACAGCTCTTGCTGTGCCGTGGTGACCCATCGATGTGCAATAACGGTACTCACACAAAGCTAAAGGGACTGTTTGTAATGAGGAAGAGTTTCTTCTTGTGGTTTACCAGTCGGTTTAGCACAGCATAGATTTCATCCCCGTGCAGAATATACTGTTCTATATTGGAGCAAAACAAACATCATCAATCAAAAAATGTTGGCATAAGTCATGACCGCATTTCTTTAAAAACTAAAACAAAACCAAACCTAGCCCCTGTGCCACTAGGGATGCAAAAGGCCTGAGTTAGATCCACCTCAGGCAGGCAGGTAGTGAACCACCATGGTGACAAAATGTCCATCCTCATCCTCATCAATCCCATCTAGAGGGAAGAGAAAGCCTGAGGAACTGAAAAGGCTGGCAAAAAAGAGGGGTGATACCAAACCGTCACAACAGACAGGCACAGCCACTCCAGGCCATGTTGCTACCAGGAGCTGTCTTTCCCCTGAATGACCAGGAAGCCTTCCCACATGGTGCCTTTGCATGTTCACATCATGCCAAGGACCGTCATCCCTCGCTTACAAGCTGAAGGGAAAAAGAAACACAAGCAATGAGATAGCCATGTCCTCCATTAAAATAGATCTTCCACCTGACCCTAAATACCACTTGGTTCTTAATGCCACTCCACCCCTCAGCTGCCTTTAGGCATGCCACAATCAAGTATTTCTTTCATTTCTGTGTCCCCCTGACTCCTGTGACTGCATGTAGGGCCTACACAGTCATCTTACACAGAATGCCACATAGTACGAGACAGACTAAAATGGATTTGGCACCAGAGCTCTGTTTAACTCACCCAAATCTTTTTCAATCCATTTGTACATCACTCCTTTCACATGTACATCTCTAATAGCATCCTAAAGAAAACGGCAGGGAAAAAAATGTTTCAGTTTTACATACGGCATTCCTGTTCCCCAGCACACAAACCTACTGCCACCGGAGGACCAATGCAGCAATGACACATCCCTTCTTGCTGAATAAACAAAAGCCACATTAATGCTAAGTAGAGGACCTTGTACAGCAAGGCTCACACACATGCCAAAAAGAACACAGTGGTGAGCTCAGCTGATGCAGTACAAGGGGAAAAACCTCAAACCCTATCCATGAAAGCACAGTTTCCTTCCTGCTCCTGGAAACCAGCACATGTTAACACACTGTTATCAAGGCAATCAAGATTGTGCAATTCCAAAACCGTTTACTGCCCCAAAACAGCACTGGCCCAGACACTAGCTGTCTTTTCTTCCTCCCTATGCCTGTGGAAGCTCTGCCAAACGTCACCCAAAGGATGGGAGCGTGGCTGAGGCGAACAGCAGCAGAGATGACCATCTGCGATTCCAAAAGACTCCCCACAAGCCAAGAGGGGCTACAGCTCCTGGCCCTGGATGGCCAGTGGGCACAGGCAGAGCAGCAGCTTCTACTAGGAGGGTGTTTGGTTTTTTTTACCGAAACAGAGCTGCCCACTTTTCAGGAGGGAGGCAAGTTAAAACAGATTTTGTCAAAGGCATCCAAGTTATCATCTATTTTCCACTGCTGGCACTAAAAGCAAGCAATGCTTTGGATTAATGTCAAAACTATTTTTGCAGAGCAGAAAGATTCCAGTGTGCTCCTTCCCTAAACCCCTGCCCCCAAAAAAGCAAAAGAAGCAAAAGAATTAAAAAAAAAGGTGGGGGGGGAAGAACTATAAGTTCCTGTAGGTAAAATCTTGGTAGCCTGGGGAGGTGTCAAACAAGGCTCAAAAAGGAAAGCAGGGTAAGCTGTAGGTTCTTACTCTCAAATACGAAGTGACCAAACTGGTGTGACAGGACTACTTGGTTTACATGTCAGCTTCAACCTTTACCATTGCCTCAGGCTCTGCCCTTCTGACTCAGTGCAGTGTCTCTAACACTCAGCCTGCTCCCAAACGTACAGTGCTGCAATCAAGATTACCACTAAAAATTACAGAAGAGTGTCAGGTTTAGACATGTCTGAACCCACTGTGAGCCTGTGTTGCAATAACAGCTGGGGCTACGCAAGTCCTCTCGGACACCTGTCTGTGTAGGCACAGAAGGATCTCTGTGCTGATGTCCACAAACCATTTCTTTGCATTTGCACTCGGGTACTGCAAAGGGATAAGTTTTACAAACATGTTTGTTTATCCTCATGGTACAGGAAAAAGCAAGAACTCTTCTGGTGAGAGCACAGGACAGTCCCCACCTTTTCAGTATAGATTTCAGGCATTGGCACAGATATTCTGTTGGAATACCTCAGGCACTCCTCAGGAATAACCACATCCCTCAGCAAAGGAGACAAAGACAAATGCCAGGATTAGCACTCAGGAGTTTTGGGCCTTAAGCACACTGTTTGCCCTGTATTGAGTACGTCTTAGGCTATGGCAACCACCCACCTGCTCTCAAGATTTCAATTAGAAACAAGTCCATTTTGACCTCAAAAGAAGGCTCAGAAGACATTCTTGACAAAAGGCCTCAGGATTCAGTTGTGTCCCCTCTTCCCATTTTCCCCACTCCAAGAGCAAAACCAACAACAACTAACACCCTAGAAACATGTTAAGGTCTTGTGGAAAACTGGCTGGTGCGCTCTTATCGAGCACTAACAGAAGGTCAGGACGTAAGCTGTAATCCTTGGCTGCAGCAAAGCTGACAGTGTGGATCCTTATCACAAAAAAAGCAGCACCGATGTGGCATTTCCCTCACAACAAGACTGAACAGTGTACGTGTAGGCTGCTACCAGTGGATGAGCATATGATTCCCACAAGGTACAAATAAAAAACCCCTCTCCATGAAAAAAAAGCATGCAGTAAGGTTTGGCTACCAGGGAAGGTGCATCATCTGTCAATCAAAGTCACCCAGGGCAGAAATCTCAAGCACTTACATCTTGCCTACAGCATTAACTAAGAAGTCAAACAGTACCCCCTAACAACACTGACAATCCCACACAGCCCTTTCAAACACCAGGAGTGAAGCTGGAGGGCACAGTTAGCACCTTGGAGTAACTGGCTCTTGAGAGCTACAGTCACCCACTGGAAAACACCACAAAAGGATCAGACTACTCTAGCTGCAAAGGGAAGGGGTGGATTCTCAGAGCGGGCAAGGGCAGGTGTTTCACAACAGTCGCTGTATAAAGCAAACTGTTTGGTACATGGTCAGACCAAGCCTCTCTGAAAAATGAGATATTAACAGGAAAACATAGAGCTTAAGTCTGCAGAACCAGAAAACATTTACACAAGCTTTGTGACACATTTCCCATGGAAGGACCTTCAACCTAACCAGCCTAGATGCTCCTGCAAGAGATAATGGACAGCAACACCAACTCTGTAGTACAGACAGAAACCTAATATATTTTGAAAACACAGCTTCAAATATTCCCTGGCAATGCTTTAACTTAAAGGGGCAACAATGCTGTCATATTAGGCTACTCGCTAACAGCCCGTTAGGTTTGGGTACTGAGGAACTCACCAGCGCTAACAAGCCAAAGAGTTTGCAGTTCTGATGTGGTGTGAGCTATGGGGCAGTTGACATTTTACTTACAGATATATCCTTGTAAAGATGCACCTGGTCAAACTCAATGCCATGAGTTATGAAGTAATCAATGACTGAAGAGAGCAGCGTCATTTCAGGAAGAGAAAAAATGTCCATAAACTGCTTAAGTGACGGACCCTGGAAAGCAAAAAATGGAGGAGATATATTAAACAAAAAATACTTAAAAAAAAAGGTAAAGCCAACAAACAAACTCATATCACCCAGTACCATCTGGCAGACATTCCAGGCTAACAAAAACACTAATGTGGAAAGTCCCAGCCACTCAGCAAGTAGCCCTCTCTTCTCAACCAAAAGATTAACCTAATGCATTAACACTTGACAAGGGAGAGGTTTCTCCTTCACAGAAATGATTAAACAAACCCAGCATCATTAATACCATGGGGGAAGGTGGAAGAAGTGGGGAGTCAGTCCTAGACACTAACTTTTATTTCAACCTCGTGCCCTGTGCTTCCCACCCAGCCTCTTGGTATTACCACGGGTGCCAACAGACAACGCTCTGCCACAGAAGCAGCTATGGCCCTTGCTGGAGGTGCCCCATTGCTCATCTAAACCAGGCTGACATTGGACACGTGGGCACCAAAGCTGCTCTAACCATGGTCCAGTGAAGTTTCACACAGCAATGCAAGAATCACTCCAACGAGCAGTTTGTCAATGCCTGCCTGCCCTTGAGTTGCTACAGAAAACCCAGAGTGGGCACAAAGAAGAAATAAAAAGGACTTCAGCCCACCCAGCAGTCAAGTGGAAATGGACAATTAAATCCTGACCAAGGAATAACTCACCTTGCATTAGTCAAGATTGCAGCTCTCCCACACGTTTGCTATTTCTATTGCCTATCAATCACAAACCTATCAGCAGGTCAACAGCCAACTTCAGCTCCACAGAGGCCATGCAGTAAAATAAAGCTTGTTTATTCAGTATGTACCACCTGTGCAGAGGACTATGGTGAGTCTCACTGGTAAGCTGAAGCTGGAATCAATTTTTTCATCTTTCATCGCTGAAGTGCCAGATCAGCCAAGGGAACAGTTACTAAGGTCTTGTACATGAAAAGCAATTTGGGAAGCGCACAGACCTCTCAGTGAACCCAGTCACCAGAGGTGCCCTGGCAATCCAGTTGCATCATGCCTGTGCATGTGAGCTTTGAGCAATCCATGACTGACAGCCGCAAAATTGCAACTTCCTAGGGTAATACTGGTCCACATCAGAAGGCATTTATTATAGCTATTTGACAGACAGACATGAAAGCAACATCCAAAAGATCACAGAAGTTGCACGTGGTGGAGGCAGGGGAGGTTCAGGTTGGACATTAGGAAGAATTTCTTTTCAGAAAGGGTTATTAGACATTGGAATGGGCTGCCCAGGGAGGTGGTGGAGTCACCATCTCTGGATGTGTTTAAGAAAAGACTGGACATGGCACTTAGTGCCATGGTCTAGTTGACAGGGTGGTGTCAGGGCAACGGTTGGACTCAATGATCCCTGAGGTCTCTTCCAACCTGGTTGACTCTGTGATTCTGTGATTCTATGAGCTGATGGAGGGCACATCCTGCCTAATGACAAACCATGTGCCACTGTCACATCAAGATGTAACAACAGTAACATCTCCCATTTAGTCTGGTCTTGTAAGGGTAGAACAAGAGACTAGCAGCCTTTGCAGCACTATCTAAAGGCAAGTTTGGGGCAACACAAATTAGGGTCAAGAAAGATCATGCAAAAAGGGCAAAGGAATAACAAACAGCATTTTGCCTGAGGTCTGTTACCAAAAAATACTGCAACCAAAAGCTATGTCGGTGTGCTGAGGGTTATACAATTTCCATCCATCCAGCACAGGACAACTTGACCTACAGCACAAGAGAACACAAAGGACACACTCTGGTTTGGGCCACATATTGCACACGGTGGTGCTGCTTAGCGATACTCACTGAATCCTTTCAACAGACTCGTGTCCATTTTGATGTGTGGTTGCTAAGGGAACATTTCTCCCACTAGCAAAACCAACATTTCCTGAAAACAGCCCCCACCTTTTTTTTCCTGTTCAGGGATTCTGGGAAAGAAGCAAAAGGGACACAGACAGGCAGTTCCTACTGAAATCACTAGGTATTGGATTCAGCAGAGCACAGCAGAGCAATGACCTGTCCCACCTTTCAAGACCTTAAGCATAGAGGAGACAGTTAAATGTTCAATGTTAACAACAAAAGACTTACTCTGTAATTAGTCAACTCTGATTTTGTTTCTGTGCCTTGTGTCATCATCCTACAAGGCAAGTCCAGTCTCCCCCCTCCCTTCAGTGACCTTGACTTCCTTACAGCAGACATATTGACATAGGTCAGGATGAAAACTGGGCCATAGTTTTCATCTGTGAAAGAACGCTACACACGCTTTTTCCACAACACCCACGAGTTCTCCACCTTCATTACTGGCCAGCACTAATCCTGCCAGTGAAAGCCACACTAGCTGCATTGTCTAACCCTGGGCAAGATCTGTGCCTGCCTACTGCAGGTGTTGGGATGCCGGTAGCTGTGCACACACTCCTGCCAGCAGAGGATCAAGAAAACCCTTAAGGGAGAATATTTACATGCTTCAGCTACATCAGTCCCACTTGTCTTATGCCTTGTTGCCTGGAATCACTGACCTGGCAGACCTGCCTGTTACCTATACACAGGCAGAAACATCAGCATGGCAGACTACCTTAACCCATATGCTTTCCCACTAACGTGTTAGTGGCACAGGCTGATCAGACATTGCTGGATGCAAAAGTCATTAGTTGTATATACTTTCATTCTCTTTGGGAACCACTTATTAGTTTATGGAGTTCATTACACTATTAGGAGAGGAGATGCACCTTTTTGCAAAGAATAAGCTGCTATCCCTACTTCTGTGGCCAAACGATATACTGAATTTTTCACTACTAAACTACAAGAGAGAAGAAAACACCTGGTACGTACAAAGCAGCACAGAAAGGCACCTTGGCATGAGCACCTGGTCCTACAGAAGACCACAACCCGAAGCAGATTTCATGTTTACAATTATTTAAAAGGAAAGGTGAAATCATCTCAAGTTTGGCAGGAGTGAGGAGAGTTGCACAGCAGGAGGCTAACTGAGTGCAGTTTACAGACATATCAAATTCTAAACAGAAACATCCTATCTGAAAGCTGAAAACAACACTGAGCTATAAACGGAGTATATACTTATGCAGAAAGCAACCACTCAGATTAATTGTTCCCGAGAGGGAGAGAGAGAGAGAAATCAAAAAGTGACCTTGCTGGAGACTTCACACATGAGCCTCAAAGGGGTATTACAAGAGGAAGCCTGCCCTTCTCCTTCCAGCTTCCCCCAAGGCAACTGAACTAACAAAGGGCAAGAAACAAAGCAGTTCTAGGGGGAAAGGGATGTGAATGGCCCTGCTTGCCCACTGCACCACATTAGGCACTTGAGGAAGTTAGGAGAAATTTTTCTTCCTTTAGTTCAGGCAACCAAAGGATTTCTATAGCTCCTATGGACAGAATTTGAGTCCTTTACTGTGACAGTAAGCTTTTCTGCCTAAAAAAAAACCCTTAAAACCCATGGATGTCAACCCTATGAATAATACCCACTGAGTAGGTCTGAAGAGGTGTGGAGGCTGGATTCCTTTCATGAAAGAAAAAAACCCTACCCAAAATCAAAGACAGAAAGGCATCGCTACACACATATATACGCAGTCCTGCACAACTCGCTGCAAACACCATCACTGCAGGCTGCCCTGGTAGCTTGGGAGCTAGATTTGGCCAAGGAACAAGCAGGGAAGATCTCCCTGTCAGTCTCCAGAGCCATTCAGCTCTAGGCCAATAGCCCTGCTGTTTAGGAAAGCTTCACAGATGGCTTTCACATGCTAAACTGCTAAATAACCTCTGGGGCAAATTCCCACTAGAACAAAAACACACACTGCAGCTCACTAGGGACTGAACCTTTTGGAATCCAAGGGAGGCTGGAGTCATTTACATGCTCATACAATTCACTCTTTTCCTAGCTGTTAAAAGAACTGCTGCATCACAGCAGTAAAGGGCTTACAATACCTTGCCATAGAAGTCACTCATCTGGTACAGGGGGATATGCTGCGTACCACCGTACAGTTCGATTACCTCTTCATCAGGCACTGGTTTGAGCCCTCTAGACACAAAACAAAGAAATAGTTTGTCAATAATCACTAGTCTGCACAGAGCTACAAACTGCAGAGAAAGAGAAGATAGGATAAACAGGCTCCTCTCCAAAACTCACACATTTCTCTTGCACAAGAGATAGCCAGAGAGCCTGACAGCTCCATGGTTTCTTAGGATTCACATAAAATCTTTCCTGAGACATTTTTCAGATACCTTGTTTCCTCCTTCAAGTTAACTGAGGGGCTTTATCCACATTCCAGAAGAGAGTTCAGACAGAGGCCTCCCTCTGGATGCTGTCAATCTGCTGACAGGACTTCCCCACCAAATCGGCCCCATGACATGACTCTGGCAGCACTGGGTAACTGTAGTTTTGCAGAGGTTGCTTCCATGAGGTATATCACCGTTAAATGCAAAGGTGCAGGAAAAGAGCTTTCTGAAAATGAGGTTTCCTTCCTATTCAGTTTTCCTAGGCAAAACAAGTTCTTCACTAAGACCATTCAACAGAGATCACTGTTTTTCCCCAAAACACCGTGATCACAGATACGGCTATGAGCTGCACCGTTCCTGAACATCAGGTTATCTGACTGCTGCAGGTTTTGCCTCTTGCACAATTTTCGATGGCTGTTTACTCAAGCAGTCAGCAACTTTCCCTTTCTCCTTTCCTATTCAATCATAGTACAGATCTGAGAAGTTAAAAGTTGCCTCAGTTGTGCTCAAAAGCAAAGGACAGTTTAGGAAAAGGACACCTCGAGAAGGATAGTTACAAACGGATAATAGGGAAAAAAGTTTAAATGCTTTTTAGCTAAAAATCTTGTTATGAAGCTGAAGTGAAATATGGGGCAGTACCAACCTCTCCTTCCCACCCCCTAAAAGCTAGCACTCAAAGAAGCCAATTCTGTCTGATTATGAAACTCCCTTCTTAATATTCTTAGAGTGTTTACTGTAACTGACGATTAACAGCAAAAGGGCAGAGTTCAAGAAAAAAAACCATTGGCTTCCATGCTCAGGAAATACAACACAGATTTACAGGAGCTTTGCTACTGATATCTATGAATTACTACTTCTTACACACCAACCCCACTCCACTTTGGGGGAAGGTTTTCTCCCAGTCTCCAGTCCCAAAATTTTTGGACAAAAGTTTGCTCTGCACTGTTTCAGCCACTTATTCCAAAGCACAACCAGCTCTCCTTGGAGAACAACAGAAAAGAAGGAAAAATAGGACAACCTCGGCCTTAAACAGAGCCCAGATTCTGATGCATTACTTTATTGACATGTCTGCACTACTTTAAGATTTTATTTGCATACCCAGACCACTCTCCTCTCAGCTTTGCAACAAGGCACAGCAGACCACTGCTGGGACACACTCCTGCCTGGAGAAGACAGGCCATATGTGGACCACATACGGAGGAGGCCTTTCCTAGTTGTGCTGTTTGCTCACAAAGGTTAACCCAAGCGTGATGTCTGCAACTCAGACATCACACAGAGTACGTGACCAGATGTGTTATTAACCATTACAAACAGCTGCAGATCTTCCCACCCACGCTTGGCTTGAAACGCTTGAGAAGAATAACTCCCTGCAATTATATGCCAGGTAAGCATTTGAAGCAAGTGCAAACAGGATAAGCCAGACGAGACTGTGCTCTGCTCAAAAAGAAACCCCATATGCCATGAACATACACTCAGATTTAGTCATCCACCTTTGCATATAGAGGCATTTAGAAAATTATTTTCAGAACTGACAGACCTATATGCTGTCCCCAGCTGGACATAATGGAAAGCATCGATCTTCATCAGAAGACTCTGTGATAAGGGATAGATACTTACTGTTAGAATTGGGTAGGTTTACACTGAAACCTTATTTAAGTCTCAAGTTCCACACAAATGACATTTGGAAAATAAAATTCATTACAAACATCCCACATCTATATACTTTAAGCTGCACTTACTCTCCAGCCACTTTTACACACACTTATTCATACTGTGCTTTTTATTGGCCTCTCTGGCAAAAGACCATCTTTCTATGAGCCAAAATACCACTGTCTGTTACACTTCAAAGTCCCTGTGGACAGGGATGCAGTTGAAAAATGGAGAGAACAATGTTTCTGTGACTCAAGACAGTCTCTTCTTATCTTCCTTCCAAAAGCACACACATTCCAAAGGAGCTTTGTGTGCACAAGAGATCTATTTCTTGTCACATTTATCTTAAGCAGAACTAAGTGGGCAAGTTTTGGTTTAGAGTGCAGCTTCACCCAGTCATTTTGTTTACGAAAGAGCTCTCCCCTCCACCACTTCTCCCCTTCCCCAACAGACATTTAAGCAAAGATGTTCACGAGCACATCAGGCTGGAAACATTAGAGCTTTCTTTGCATTTTTTGTGTCAGACTCCCCTATTCATGAGTCATCCCTTCTCCTCCATCCATCTAGCCTCACACTAAACCCCCATCGCTCTGCAACTCGAGTAAGGACACAGCATCAAACTGTGCTGTTTCTACCACAGTGCAAGGTAATTGATTCCACAGAGCATTCACAACCTTCAGGCACCTTCTTTTATCATGATACCATATCAGTGCAGCTCGTTACACCGTGGGCAGACCTCCCACTCATTTGTGAGGAGTACAGGCAAATATGCTGAAAGATTTACTTAGGCGCTACCCAGTTTTTCATGTGTTTTGCAAACTGATCCTGAGAAAAGAGTTCTCACATTCTACTCACTCAAAGGGCACTTTGTTGGCTAGGCTAGTCACCTCTGTGTTCCTCTATTAGCCAGAGAGTTAATCAGAGAAAGAAACTTCAGTTTCTCACAGATCTACTTCTTACTTTGTAAAGTCAGAACCATGAGTGATCTGCTGCCATGCTGTCACCTCAGCTGGGACAAAAGACACAGGAAAACTCTATACAGTTTTTTTCTTCATTCTCTTTTTTTTTTTTTTTTTTTACTGCTGGAGAACAGCACACATGCTCCAGCCTGTACTGCCTGCTGCCCTGAATTTGCTCAAAGCTCAACATAAGAAAAGCTACTACAGGGAAGCAACTTTCTCTGCTGTGCTCCCGCCTGACTGCCCGGCTGCAGCAGCCAGCATTACATCACTGGGCATCAGGCTTTCAGGGAACCGGTCCAAAGTACTGAAAAGGGTTAAAGCTTATGCTTGCACTTTGCTTGCCTGTGCTTCTAAGAAGCATGCATCTCAAGTAGCTTGGGTCTTTTTCCAAGCAGTCCTATTATTCGAGGTGGGGGGTGGGGAAGGCTTCCTAAAGCATTCTCCTGACAAGTCATTTCTATTATTAGAGTAAGACATAATGCCTCTGCTCCTGGCAAGTACTTGTAGATGCAGGATTGAGGTTTGTTGATTAAATTTCCTGAAAGACAGAAACGATCACACAAACAAGCTGAGTTTTCTATTAATTAGCTTGTGGAATTAACTGACTTAAAATGGCAAGGCGGTCTTTGCTAGAATGTCCCATTCTGCTAGAGGCTATGCAAACACAAAAGACATCTTTCCTTTGGAAGGTTTATAAACAAGAAGAACCCACTCAACGAAAAGCACAGCCACCTGGACTCACAGATAGTTTGGTGATCAATGTTATTGCAAACAATGGCAGAAAGTATTGAAACAGTTGGGGTCCCCAGAGCAAGGGATGTTGAAAATACCTTAGACACTTGATTAACATAGATATACAAAACAAAGGGAAGCTTTTACAATTTGAAGAGTGGTAATGGCTGTAAGATAAGGAGACTCCAGGATGGTCTCACTTCAGATGGCTGGGCCATAGGATGGGCAATGCATGAGATAAGGGAATTGCAACAGCTACCCGAAGGATGTGGCCTACGTGATCCTCAGACTGAGTTTGCGCAGAAGCAGGGGTCAATCAGCGAACACAGTGAGGAAGACTACCGGCCTTCATCTGAAGACCCCCGACGACCACCAGGGAAAACAACTGCGCATGCGAACGGACATTTGCATATCTCATGGCTATGTAAATGACTTCTCGGAAATCCTATGACTATGTATAACGTTATGGTATATATTCTCTGAAAATTTGCCAAACCGGCGGAGCACTCATGGTGGATAATCCCCAGTGCTGCCCAGCGCTGCAATAAAGAATGCCTGCTTAATAACACACTCTGGTGTTATTGAGTTTTCTTTCGGACTCCTTACCCAGCCGCACCTAGCTTCCCACTTCGGTGAGGAAAGTTAGAAAGCAAGGGGGTTTGGAGATCTCCGATTTTTGTATCAGTTTTGGCGAGCCAGCCAGGAGACTCTCTGTCCGGCTGCAGGACCCCTGGGTCGGAGACTCCCTTGGCCGGCCCCGGAGACTTCTCTGGAGGGACTCTCCGATTCGGCGGATCCATGTGGGGACAGACAAGGACCACTGGTAAGAAAAGGCATTCTTTCTGTGTTTGTTTTGTTTTGTTTTTGTTTCTGTTTTTGGGACCGGTCATTTGGAGCTACTCATAAGTCGCGGTTCGTGAGAACCCCGCCGGGTGGCATACATTTGCATGTACGATTTGTATTAATCATACGGTTAGTGCAGTCGTTTGTTTGTGCATTTGTATTTGATTTTGACATTTGCATGTACGATTCGTATTAATCTTCTGGTTAGTGCGATCGTTTGTTTGTGCATTTGTATTTGGGGCTACTCATAAGTCGCGGTTCGTGAGAACCCCGCCGGGTGGCATTTGGTTACATATGCGTAGTAATACGTATGTGGTTGGTATACGCGTATTTGAAAATCTTTGAATAACCTGTGTCGACATTTGTCATCTGAGGAGTAGCAGCTGCTGTTGTTCACTTTGTGATCTCTGTACCTTTGTTGGTCTCCCCGAGGTTTTGGTGGGGGGGGCGAGTGAATGTTCAGAGGAAAATGTGTTTATTGTAACTTGACTTTGTATCTGAACTTGTATGATTGTGTGAGTGAGACGTACAAATACGTACGAAGTGAATGAAATGTGTGCTATAGTAATTGTTAATCGTTGTCTCTGTGTGTGTAAGTGTTCGGGCCCCAGTCCCTGTCTTTGTGTGTTATAAATTTTTGAATGGGAAACCAACAGGGTAGAGTTTTGAAAAAGAGCCCTTTGGGCTGCATTCTGAGTCACTGGAAAGATATTGGGGGACCACCTGGAGAAAGTGCGAGTTGTAAGACTCTGATAAAATATTGTAATCAGTGGTGGCCTTTATACAAGTTATATGATGGAGAAAAATGGCCTGTTAACAGAACTTTAGATTACAATACTTTGTTACAACTTATGTTATTTTTAAGAAGGGAAAGAAAATGGGATGAAGTGGGTTATGCAGATATGTTCTTTACTCTGTGGAATCACCCAGAGTGGCAAAAGGAATGTCGAATTAATTTAGCACCCCAGGACCCTATGGTCCTGGTGATAGGAAAAAAAAAAAAAAAAAAAAAAAGCAAAATGGGAGGTTAAAAGGATGTTGCTTGGCTTGTAGTATTGTACAAAAGTGTTTAAGGGTTGGTGCACAGAATGAAAGATTAGATAGAGAAGGAGATGCTGCTGGGAATTATCAGGATGATCCTGAAAAGGTTGCGAAAGGATCTGAACTAATTGTGAAAACCCAGGAGCCTGACTGGGAGGATGTGGACGCAATGTTGGATACTGCGGGGAATGCGGTGTTTGTGAAAGTGGCCAGAGCCCAGGTGCAGGCTCTGAATCTGCCTGGAATTCTGCCGGGAACGGTGGATCTCTGTTTTTGGGACAATCGGCAGATGATATTAGGAGAAAGCTACAGAAAGTGCAAGGAATGGATGTGAGAGATTTAGAGAGGTTGCTGGAGACTGCATGGCAGGCGTGTCAGAATAGGGAGACTCGGAGGGGGAGAGCGAGGGCGGAGCGGCTGCCGGTGCTGCAGCGGCTGCTCTGCGCACCGCGGGGGGGGCCAGAGACCCTCTTGGAACTTACCGGGAAATAACACTAACGCTGTGAGACGAAGTGCAAGTGCTCCACCGAGGGGAAACCAACCCCTCCTGAAAGATCAGTGTGTGTATGTAAACAGATGGGGCACTGGAAAAGGATTGTCCGAAACTGAAATCGGTAATGGTGTCTGGTATAGGAGCTGACTGACTGGAACCAGGGGAATCTTCCCTAGCAGAACCCTTGGTAAAAATGCAGCTTGGGAAAGGAGAGAAAACTGTAGAATTTCTAGTAGATACATGTGCCACCTTTTTCAGTATTGAATCAGACCTTATTGTCAATAAGCAAACAAAATATTAACATTGTGGGAGCAACTGGGCAGGTTGAGAAAGCTTTCTTTTGAAACCATTAGAATTCAAAATTGGAAAAAGTGTAGGAATTCATAAATTTCTCTACCTGCCTGATGCTCCTAGACCACTTTTGGGAAGAGACTTGTTAGAACAATTGAATGCTGAAATAAAATTTAAAAATGGAGAGATTGAGTTTAAAGTACCAGAAAAGAATCACATTGAAATTTTGTTTGGCTCTCACTGAACCCCAAAATAAGGAAGAAATTATACACGAAATAAAGAACCAGGTATATCCAGGAGTGTGGGCCTCAGGAATGCCTGGAAAAGCTAAAAATGCAGAATGGATTGTTGTTAAACTTAGAACACGGCCTGTTAGGATAAAACAATATCCCCTGAAATTGGAAGATAGGCGAGGAGTGAAAAGTATTATAGAGGACTTGCATACTTGGCAGGATCCCTTAAAAGCGACAGTGTCGCCCTCCAGCCCGCTTTAAACTTCAGCTTGCGCCCTTCGCCTGCTTTAACTTTGGCTTGCGCTTCTAATCTGCTTTAACTTTGCCTCGTTTCTCCTGTGTACCCCGGATAGTTCTGATCTGTATCACGTGTCTGTATTATGTGTTCACCTCTCAGGGATGTACGGGGTGGGAGGTCTTGTGTGTGGAGTTCCGGTTTTCTGTGTGTGCCTCTCAGGGACGATTGGGGTGGGGGTTGTGTGACGAAAATCCCTGTTTAGCCAGAGCCTTGTGAAGATTTACGTGCCGCCTCCCTGAGACGATTACCCCCCCCGCTTGTTGTGTTTGTAGACCAGAACTTCATCAGAACTTTGTGGCTTGTGTGCCTGGATTGTGTAACTGGTGCATCCGAATTCTGTGTGGAAAATTACTTGGTAACTAGAATCTTGTGTGAAACCTGTTTGTGCATCCTGATTGTCAGGGTCCTATACTTACTTGCAAGTATCCTTGGTGATCAAAATAACATTGCTAGACATAAAATACATATCTAAAGAATATATCTGTTAGATCTCATTGCACACGTTTTTCCCCAAAACCACGCATGCGCCTTCCAGCTCTTCTGGGAGAAGGTGCTGGAACATTCCTTATTGGGTTGGGGGTGTGGAAATCCATTTTCCTACTGCGTATGCAGACCCCAACTCCAGCAGACCAGGGCAGCGTGACCACCAGTCTCTCGGTCGCAACGCAGGCAGCGAACTCATCTGCGAATAGCCGAATGAATCGTAAGAATTAAAAAGGACAGAATGTGGCTGTCACCAGGAGCTGCAATTACGCTTTTGGTTGCACTCTTCCTTTCAACTTTTATTTTAATCATTCTTGGAATACTTAATCTTCTGGCTTTTTATGGTTATGATTTATCCTGTAATTGTCATTGGCCTTGTGTTTGCAATTGTGGACAAACACCTCCTTCTTCTGATCCCCCAGAGCCATAAACCTCCAACATGGCTTGAGATACTTTCTATTCTCTTTCAATTGTTGAGATATTAAGTTTCTGTTCTCTTTAAACTGTTGCTCTTTAGATTGTTAAGATATTGTTAAAAATTTGCCAAGATTGTTAAGATATTGTTAAGATAATTATGTACATATCAAGACGGTGGACAAAGCTGTCCACCCGGTATGTAAGTGTGTCCTGTTTTATTTGTTATGTGGAACAATATTTTAAGTTTGCTTTATTGTTAAAATACAAATTTCCATATGAGGGCTGCCACATTTTTCAATATAACTTTCATGAGAGAGATAAATTATGTTTGCCTACAACTTTCTGTTTGAAAAAGCGATAAGCAGTATTTTTAACTAAGGTCTGAAGACTAATTTTGTTTGAATTTATTTCTGTCTGACAAATTGTCGATTGACATATTTAAGTTGTTAAACAATGAAACAAAGAGGCATTGCCTTCGTGTAGTATTCCTTTCATGACTTCCAAGTGCCCAGTGAATTAAGCACATTCTGTTTTAACATGTTATGTGGTTGTGTAATGTTGTTGTCCTTATTGTGTATTGTCACCGTTAATACTGTACAACTCGTACCTACCTCATCACCGGGTGGCATCGAATACACCAACCAAAGCCATCCGTTGTACAAAGTGTTTGAATCTGTTGATTGTTTGCATTTTAGGATTATAGCCAACTGATTGATTGTAAAAAAGTTCAAATGCTCTTTTCCTACTTTACTATCCTTTTCTTCTCCCACCACCACGGGATCCCGAAGACAGCGATCTGGGACAACATAACAAACTTTGAGCCACGGGGTGGTGTGGAGGACCATAAAATGGACTCTTTGGGGCAGACAGCAGGTGCGTTTAGTTATTTCGGGATAAGTGCGCATGTTCTATCTGCCAGCGACAAGCTCTGTTACCAAGGCCTGTGGACACGTATCCATTGGAGGAGACCTACATGGAGACACATGCCCATTGGACAACACGACTCCATGGACTAGCCGCAGGATCCTTACAGCCTCCCTGCTTCCCCCCCTGCTGCTGCTGCTGCTGCTGCTCCCTGCCGCCGCCCGCCTTCTCCTCCAGGCGGTGCCTACTTCTACTTCTTCGTCTGTACACCCCCCCACCACCGAGGAAAGAAGACCGACGGCACACCCTTGGATCTGTGGTGGTGACTAACCCTGCTGCTCTCTCCACTCTCCTGCTTAGTTTTCTCCTCTCGCTTCCTACCTTTCCTATTGCTTTGTTTTCTCTCTGCCCTCTCGTTCAATAAAGCGGTCTGAGTGGCAGCATCTGATCTCATTTATGCCTTAATGTCGTTCTCTCTTCAGAGTATAACACACCTATTTTACCTGTTAAAAAATCTGATGGCAAAACTTATCGATGGGTGCAGGATTTGCGAGCAATAAATTAGATACTTAAGGGTTTGTATCCAGTAGTGGAAAACCCATATACTTTGCTGACCAGTTTAAAGGAAACCTATGAATGGCTTATGGTCACCAGTGCATTTGTTTAAACCTGGGAACTGGGTTTACGTTAAAAATATTTCAGGTAACCCTCTCGAAGAGAAATGGAGCAGTCCTTTTCAAGTTTTGCGGTCAAGCTTGAGAAGCACATTGCCTGGATGTACTACTTGAGAATCAAGAAGGCACCCGAAGGACCATGGAAATCCCAGCTCACAGAACCCACATCTGTAAAGTTAACTCGAGACTGTTAATGATTATATTGTGTTTCTGTTTTTGACACCACCTCTGATATTGTTAGTGTTTGTCATTATACTAACAGCTTTAAATTGCCTTTTATGGTATAAATTGAAGAAATTAGCTATGGAAATTTGGATCCTACCTAAGGTAATGAACTATGAAAACTTGGAACCTTTGTAAAAGAATTTACAAGTAACAAGTAAAGGGGGGAATGAAACAGTTGGGGTCCCCAGAGCAAGGGATGTTGAAAATACCTTAGACACTTGATTAACATAGATATACAAAACAAAGGGAAGCTTTTACAATTTGAAGAGTGGTAATGGCTGTAAGATAAGGAGACTCCAGGATGGTCTCACTTCAGATGGCTGGGCCATAGGATGGGCAATGCATGAGATAAGGGAATTGCAACAGCTACCCGAAGGATGTGGCCTACGTGATCCTCAGACTGAGTTTGCGCAGAAGCAGGGGTCAATCAGCGAACACAGTGAGGAAGACTACCGGCCTTCATCTGAAGACCCCCGACGACCACCAGGGAAAACAACTGCGCATGCGAACGGACATTTGCATATCTCATGGCTATGTAAATGACTTCTCGGAAATCCTATGACTATGTATAACGTTATGGTATATATTCTCTGAAAATTTGCCAAACCGGCGGAGCACTCATGGTGGATAATCCCCAGTGCTGCCCAGCGCTGCAATAAAGAATGCCTGCTTAATAACACACTCTGGTGTTATTGAGTTTTCTTTCGGACTCCTTACCCAGCCGCACCTAGCTTCCCACTTCGGTGAGGAAAGTTAGAAAGCAAGGGGGTTTGGAGATCTCCGATTTTTGTATCAGTTTTTCCACAAAAAACATAACGCAATGGAAGACAAAGCCCAGGAGAGTGAACTTTGCACAGCTTACCTTTTGTACATCATAGTGAAGCCCACGTATGGCAAACCCTGGAATGTAGTCATACTTCACAAGTCCTTCTGGATACTGGGAAGACAGAGCGACATCGTTAGAGGCATAAGCACTGGGTTATCAACAAAATTATTTCACCTTTTGAGCTGGCTTAGTCCTACTTTTCCTCTCACCTCAGGCATAAACTGACCCAGGAACAGGTGCACTCCATTTTGCCCCTTCCACAAAGAAAGTGGATGAATAGAGAAAGACATAAAGGATCAGGATCCCCAAAACTAGTTTCTCTCATGTAAGGGACACTAGTGAAAACCTAACACTAGTGTTAGGCAGTGAGGACACTTGTAGTAAGCTCCATTCAATGCATGTATTTGGCAAAGCAATGGCACTGCCAAACCCCTCTAAAAAGACAGACATGATGAGAAGAAAATGCACAGACTAGTCACCTATTGCAAACAGGGTGTCCATTATTGGACATGCTATACAGCGTCATCCACATCGACTTGCACATGTCAAGTCCTATATGGCTTCAGCATTGGCCCACGGTTCATGTTTGTCCACCATGTGTACCTCGAACCAGTGATTCTGTAGGCATTATTTCCATAGTTAAGTAAAACAGACCAGACCTTTGGAGACTAAGGTTCCTGCTCCATATTTATAAAACCTCAGGAATGTAAAGCATGGTAAATTGTCTCAAAGGAAATTAATTCCACATACAGACAAAACTTTCTGCAATCAAAGATTGTGAAACATGAAATTTATCTCTATAAAACAAGTAATTGACACATGTGCACCATGTGGCATTTTGCAAGCACATCTGGGGCGTTGCAAAGACAGCAGTAAGCTCAATTGCGTGGAAATTCTTAGCACATCATTACCTTGAATTGTTCTATTAGGATGTCTCTGGCAGTGTTGAAAATCATAGAGTGTAGTAAATTAGAATACTGTGCTAATGTGTAATCGTAGTCAAAGCCATATATCTCAACATCTCCCAGGCTGATCTCATTGTTAGCGTAGATAGCGGCTGGGTTGAGCAGATTGCAGACTCCTGGTGGAAGGAGATCTAAGAGAAGGGAAAGGGAGAGGTTAGAGAAACCGAGAGGATCACCGAAATTTCAACTTTTCATTCTAGACCCAACAGCAGCTGGAAGCACCACGCAGCAGCAGCAAAGGAGCACAGTGCTGCTGTCGAAGGCTGCTGCTGTTAACCCACTCAAATAATCCTCCCTGTGAAAAAACACCCTGTGAAACCTCTGGCTGCGTCTGGTGATGGTGCTAACCACTTCTACAGCAAGACTGACCTTTTGTGTCAGGAAGCCACAAAACAGTGTCCTCGGGTCTCTGGCCTACGTGAAGCAAAGCAGACCGGAGAGTTTGTAGTGTCAAATCTCTAGCTCACAGGAGCTGCATTTTCAGCAGGCTCACCAACGTGAACGGTAGCTGTACTATACCGTCAGGAAAACACGCGCCCCTCACTTAAAGCTTGAGCAAGACAAACAGGCTAACCCTCCCCTTTGAAAAATATAGATTACTTCAAATTAGAAATTTTGAGGTTTGCCTTTTGGCATTTTTTGTTTCTCACAGAAGCAGACAGACTTCACAGAGCTATCCTGCAGGTACCATTAGGGCTTTTTTATTATTATTGTTATTATTATTATTATTATTATTAATCGGCAGGATAAAACAAGGTTTTGTACAGACACCAATAAAATGTAAAAAAACCCCAACAGATTAAGCTTTGCTCTTGGAGCATGTAATGCAGATAGCAAGAAGTTATCTGCCTTTCTCTGATAAACAGCTGTGGAAACAGCTCAGTCCTTGTGTGTGGTTTGTCACTTCGAAACAGGGTTAGTGTTCAGGATGCTTGTGGAAATAACTCTTTGCTCCCCAGACCACTGGGAAAATGGGGGTTAAGTGACCTAGCAGCTGAACTACCTGTATATCCTTTTTCAGAGCTAGTCTAGAGAGCAGAGAGCTTTAGCTGCACTACAATGGGAGAGACAGGAAAAGACCCTCCCCAGGCTTCCCGAGAGCTGTCCATTGAAGATGAGAAAGAGCAATAAAAATAGTTCCCTGTAGTAGGTTGCCTAGTCACATCCACATTTGGGGACAGAGAGGGGAAGGAGACATTTCCTCCCCCATCAAAGATGGGTAATTTTCTCTTTGATATGAAAAGTGCAGACATTTTCCAGATCTTACACAGCATCAGCAGGTAGGATTTTTTTTTTTTTTCCCTTCCTACCTTAACTTTTGGCTTTTAGCAAGAACCCCTGTGCCGGTTCTTTAGTGCTTCCTTGCTATAAACCCAAGCTTCATCTGAATCTAGAACAAAAAAAACATTATTGGAAAGAGATACCAGCCATTCCCAATAAAGACTTTGTCTGGAATGATTACAGGATTTAGGTAAAAGCCCAAAGCACATTTGTGAGCACTCATCCAAAGAGGTGACCAAAGAAATAGGATTCAGGTATCTCATAATACTTATTTTTCAGGGGAGAGACACATTACAAAACATACCAACCCTCACTCTCTCCTAACTCACTTTCCTTTGGCCTTCGAATGCAATTCACCAGATCGACTAGAGAGGAATTACTAGAAAAGAAAAGCAGTATTTTAAGGCAGGAGGGCTGACTTACTGGCTACACAGCAAGAACAAGAGCCCTCTTTCAGTGACTCCGCTGGTGGCAAAGTTCCTGGAAGAGGCTGAAGAGAGTGGATGCAATCAGAGTACTTCCCACTGGGATTTAAGAGATGGAAAACATAAACAGGATTCAGATGATCACAACTTTCATCCTCTCATCATAAATGCCCTCTGCACCATACACAGAGCTCCACTTCCTGTCCTCACCTCCAGATAACTTGTGGGAAGATCTTTTTCTAAGCATACACTGGGATTTGCAGGGTGTTATGCTTCTTCCTCACAAGGAAAATGACACAACCCTAATCACACCACTGTGCAAATACGTAGTGCTTTCCTCTCCTAATGCAAGCACGGTTTTTAGGACAAATGCACCCCCACTTGCTGCTACTGTATCCCTGCAGAGAGGTCAAGCTCTTCCAACAGTCACCATTTGCTAACAGATTTACGACAGCACATTTCGATCGACTGAGAGAAGCGCAAAATACCATTGCCCGAACTCCATCCCTCCTTTCACAGAAGACATAAGACCCATCTAGATTCCACAACATATGCCAGCCGCTGCTCTTGCAAAAACACAATCAGGAAAAGCAAAGGGAGCGGTACGGTTTTGTGAAAGGGTAGCCTGAGATTCACCAAGCGCATGAAGCAAGTCTTATCTGTGATCAGAAGCATAAGCAGTAACTGTGCCACAGTATGATTTATGAAGTATATTTAGACCCACTGGATGAAGTCATACTCCTCCCTGCCAGCCTCAAACGTATGGACCCTCTCTGCTGTTCTCTGACAGCCTCCTGCCCAGCTCATTTTACCCCAGTCAGACATTTTGTCACTTACACAGCATGTTCTCTCTTACCTCATAAGGGCTGAAGAAAGATACATATGCTAGCCAAAACGCTTTATCACCGTTGCCTCACGCATACCGTGGTCCCTACGCATGCTTCCCGGAGCACCACACAAATGCTTGCTGTGTTTCCTATCACACATCACTGCCACCAAACCAAATTCGCAGCAGCTTGCTGACAGCTTGCTCTTTCCACGTCGTTATCCTCCATCTTAAATTTACAGCAGTTTCAAAGTCACTGATCTCCTAGAGAGAAGGAAAAAGCTCTGAGTTTCAGTCCAGAAACTCATGCTGCACGTTTGGCTCAGTGTAAGTGTCCATTTGCAGCATCCTTCTCAATAGAGCGGTCGATGTCAGTCTCCTCTTTACGCTCACACGGTCTCTCCGCAGGTTCAAACTACATCAGGGAAGAGACAGAAGCTGGGAGCACATGCAAGATCAGTTTCAATACGAGAGCCCAAACATGCCTGGCTTACTGAGCCAGGTTTCAAGAAGTTTGGGGGTTTTGTTTGTTTTGGTTTGCTTTTTTGTGTTGTTGGGTTTTTTTTTAAAGCTAATCACCTGGGTGGTTACAAATTCTGAGTGCTTAATTAAGTCCTGGGCTGCGGACTTGGGCACTGCTGCTCTGCTGACGTTCATCACATCATCTGCGAGGGATCTTTTCCTCAGTTTGCATGGCAATCATTGAGTCAAAACAAACAGACGACACTCTCCCAAAGCCCATGAAGATGCCATTTTTCAAGAGTGATAGCTTTTGCTTTTCCTCTGCCAAGACATTGAAACAGATTGCTGGACAGATATTACAAAGTACAGCAAGAAAAAAAAAAAACCAACAAAATGAAAACCAGTTTTGGTTATTTAAAAAGAATTATAATCCCAACTGCTCTTTCCATCTGGATCCTAACTGCAAAGGGAGACAATATCACAGTTAGTCACTGCCTACTCAGCACTTCACCCAGGAAGTATGATCTAAGGAAGAACCGGCGTGCATACATCTGAGGGCAGTGAGGAAAAAACAGCTCTTGCAATAGATACAAACCCCTGGAATCTGCACGCTTGCACAATTTGCTCCAGTTTGCAGCTCTGACGGTTTTAAGGGAAGTGTCTGCATATCCATGGTACATGATGAAACTCAGCAACAAAGGCAGACCACAAGAAAGCATGTTTGATCTCGTGTATTTTTTACACCTGGGTGTAAACACAAGGTAAACACACATCTTAATTTTACTACTATGAGGCCGTGAACAGCTGCTTAAATTGGAATTTCTCCATGACAGCACAAGTGCCTCTTCCCAGGCAATAGCCCACATTGTTAGAAAGCAATAACACTCAATCCCCAACATGACAGCAGAGATGGAAACAAAAGCAGGCAATTAACTGTGAGCAACGGTTAGAGACTCCAAGACACCATATGGCCCCTTCTGATGTGAAAAACGCTCCGGTCAGGAGGTGCCAAGCACATCCCGTGCTTTTCTGAGCTCCCGGGGGTACCAACGGCATCATGCAGGAAACGCTCCTTTCCTCTCAGCCTCAGACCCAGCACGTTAGTGAAGAATAATACATTAAAATGGCAACTCATGCCCATCTCTCACACCCTTTGTACTCCCAGGAGGTCCAACACAGCAGACATCTGTGCTAATTTCTTTGCAAGACTAGTGAGGAAAAGAACGATACTGAAAAGCAGATGGCCACCATCCTCCATGTTCTTCATGGATCAAAAAGTTCCCTTTGCTCACGCTGACTTGCTTTCTAAAGACAAACTGCCAGTTTTTCTCCCTTCCAAGTACCTCTTTATCCTTTTGAAGTGTTGTTTTGTACCATTTCCTGCAAAGCACTCCAAGCAGCCAAAGCAGATGCCTCTACCAAGAAGGCAGGGAGAAGGAAATATTATTTAAAGAACATTAAATAACAGAGGAACCATGTTAAAAGAGTGCTGAAAATTACTCTGGAGCATAGTCTTGAATTTATGCCATTATGCTTAAATATTTTGGGATCTCTCACCAATGAAATCTACAAGAACCAAAAGCTTAAAACATACCGCTTCATTCCAAACCAACATTTTTTATATACACAAATCACAGAATCACAGAATCACAGAATCACAGAATGTTCGGGATTGGAAGGGACCTCGAAAGATCATCTAGTCCAATCCCCCTGCCGGGGCAGGATTGCCTAGACCATATCACACAGGAACGCGTCCAGGCGGGTTTTGAATGCCTCCAGAGAAGGAGACTCCACAACCTCTCTGGGCAGCCTGTTCCAGTGTTCAGTCACCCTTACAGTAAAGAAGTTTTTCCTCAAATTTAAGTGGAACCTCCTGTGCTCCAGCTTGCACCCATTGCCCCTTGTCCTGTCAAGGGATGTCACTGAGAAGAGTGATGCTATAAGAGTTCTTTACAAGGAAAAACATTTTCATTTAGGAAAGCAGAACTGGGAAGTTAACATAACTGGTTGCACTTCCAGTTCTGGCTGCTAATTGTCATTCCCAGTCCCAGCTCAGTCTGTAGATGCCACAACTCGTGAAACGCGCACACTCCCTAAGCGACTCGCAGGGCATTTATTATCACAGCACTAGACTGGTTTCCTGGTTTGGCAGAGAGCGAGGCCCTTCAATCTTTGCGCCTGCTTGAGATTAGCGACACAAGCAGAATCAGAATGTGCTGGGTTGCAAAAACCACCTCCACATCACACCGGAATCACCAATGCCGTGATCACACAGGGGTGACATCTTCTCTCCCAACATTTCCAAATGCGATGGACACGTGTTGCTGACTGCGGCTTGCAGTATTTAGGTGCAAAGGTATCTCTTGATCCACACAAACTAAAAAGAGCGAGGACTACCTCTGAGCTATACCCTCAGTGTTTGTTAGCAATGCCTAACCAAGTCCTTGCTATCTGCCAACTTGTCTCTGTTCTCAGCAGCTCTCACATGTAGCCACACTCAAGCTCGTCATGCAGAGGCAAGAAGTTAACAGTTACTTTAAAGGTTCCTTAGGAAAGCTGATTTATTGCAGCTATGTTTACACGTTTGAAAGATCCAGCAAAAAACATACATGCTTCCTTACAGCCAAATCCTCGCTCACTTGCCAGTTCCATTGGATGTTTCCTAGAGCACAAGACTTGAGACATTGCTCACTGAGAGAGCGTATCAGCCTTCCTTGACACTTCAGATGTTATCAAGTCATCATACAGTAAGTCTTGCTCAACACCACCCCTCTGACAAATGCAATTATACTTTTCTGTTTGGCAGAGAAAAAGAAAAAAAAAGCACATTAAGTGGAAGTAGTAGCCTCAAATTTTTACAGGTAATTAAATTTGGTCCTTAGAGTCAGTGTTGAAAAAGGTAGGGGGGGAATAACAAAGAGAATGGCTTCTCTTGAGCCAATGCTAAGGGGAGATTTTACCTCAGCAGCACCTTTTGTGTAGCTATGTCATTTGTATCATCACACTCAAGCCTGGCAGAACACAGGCGTGTTTCTACGAGGTTGAGAACTTCTGGTGCCTGGGCTCTGGCCACCAAACCTGTACCACTACTGAGTTTTACTGCACAGAAGCTCTCATTCTACACCTCCTGCCCTGTCCAACTTGGTCAGCATTTATCATTGGAATCCCCTCTGTGCAAAAATGCGACATTGCTCTATAAATCAGGTCCTAAGCAAGAGCTGGTTTGAAAACACATAATTCTCCTGGGAGAGACCTGTCTTCAAAACCAAGAGCAATAACTGACAATACAGGACAAAGGACTTAACAAAGGTGGAGTTTCAGAGAAGGAAGGAGAAGGGGGCACAACAGGAGTCTTCTCAAACTCAATGAGCTTTGAGATGTGATGATGTTTTCAAATCTATAACCCAACCACAGACATTCACTTTTACATCAGAGTTGGAAATCAAGAACAAAAGAACAGACTGATGCCACATTTTGCACAACTCAGTTTAGTTGTCAAAGCAACAATTAAAACCAATTTGGACCAACTCTGTTTATGGTTGTTCTTGACAAGACTTGAACAACAGCACAGTCTTGAAATGTTTGTTTGCAGAGCTATCCTTTAAACAAATGAGGGCCTTCTTACTTAACATGTCTAATAGTTACCTGAAGGTTTGTAAAGAGCCTGCTCTGTAACACATGGGCTACTTCACCAAACTTCATTTTGCATTTAGTCCTGCTGATTAGTTCTCCACCTCAAGCATAACTGTATCTCTTGTGTCCCAACAGAGTAACTATGTGAATACAAACTTCACAATCTGTCACACAGTAAAGCGAGCGTTCTCCCAAGAGACCATGACACAGTCTATGAACGTATCCACATTTGCAGTTTCAATACCATTATGGAAAAGAAAAAAAAATGCCTTCAAGGATATTAAGGTCCAAACACCATTACAAGTCTTGTGAGTTGGAATTTCTTTGAAGCAGTGGGGCTAAAACCACAACTCAGTCTTAGAGCAGGGACGTAACATGAAGTTACTGTCCTCTACCAGCACCCTGTACTGCCTTCAGCAGCTTCAGGAGCTCACATCCTGCAAAAGCTGGAACGCAGCGGGCGGGCTGAGCACCCAATGGATCAGCAGCCAATTCCTTTACATTTGTGCATCATGAAGGACTTTAGATTCCAAGTCAAATCTGATGTACTGGAAGGTTGGGGAGGAAGGAATGACAGAACTTGCCAATCTCAGAACAGTGAGACAGTTCTTCCGAATGGCTATGGCTGGCTGCTGTCCTTCTCCAAACCCTTAGATAAACAAAAGCTAATGGAGAGCTATTTAACAGCAGACACAAAGCGAGGCTTCCTAGCTCTCTACGGTAGGAGAAAGGCAGGAAAAAATTTTGCTGCCCTTGTGCCGTGAAAGCTATTCTTTCACATTTTAGGAGTTTGATACAGTGGAGATCTGCTGCTGCCAGAAAGACCGCAGTCCTGTTTTACGCAGACAGATTTGGCGAGTGGCATGAGTTTTCTCCTCACTTAGCAAGATGTCAACATACCTGATGGGGCCAGGTAACTTCTTGGTTGGAGGAGCAAAAACATGCATGCATGTACACATGAGTAAAACATGTTTCACATCTGCAACACAAACTGAGCTCAGGATCAGGAGACATCCTAGCAGCTGTAGCATCAGTCTTCTCCATGCTCACCCTTGTGCTAATGGGGAGTTACTCCTCACCGCTTCAGTCAACACCACTATTTGTCCTAGTCTAACCACGTTTCTGCATGCCAACCAATGGCGAATTAGAGAAAATGCACCAAGCCAGTCATTTAGACCATTCGCCACGACGATATCCACGTTAGGGAGGCCAGCTGTGAAGAACCCCACATATGCTGTGTGTCCTGAAACGCTGAGACCAGCCGAGGGATGCTCACAGAGGGAAGCCCACGATGGGGAGAGGAAGATCAAGACCAGATTTCAATGGAAATAAAACCATCCCGGAGGGCCCCGGGCGATGGGGGTGTGCAGGCGGCATGGCCAGGGAGGAGGCTTCTAAGCCCGGCAGCTGCACAGCAATGGGCACATCCCCAGTTCTGCAGCGCGGGGAGAGGCACCAAGATGCAAAGAGGAGGGAAAAAAAGGAGAAAAAGAGAAAAGGCCAAAGCCCAAGCCCGGCAGGACGCGGCGGTCCCAGCGCCCGGAGGCGGCCCTTACCGTAGACCAGCTTTTTCATCTCGTGGTACCTGGCCCACAAGTAGGTCTTGGTGTCGGCTCCCTCGGCCGGGAGGGGCTGGCTGCCCGCGGCGGGGCCGGGATCGGCGCCGCGCCGGGCTCTGCCGGGGGCCGCCGGGTGGTGATCCCGGGGCTGCCCGTGCCCGCCGTCCCCGGGGCACTGGCTGGATTTGGGGCGGCAGCTCTGGCAGGAGACGGCCACGGCGAGGAGCCGGGGGGCCGCGCCGCTGCCCCTCCTCAGCGCCGCCATGCCCAGGGCCGCCATCGCGCCGCCGGACGCTGCAGGCTCGGGGCACCCCGCGCACGGCCGGGGCTGGCTCCGCTCCCCGCTCCCCGCCGCCCCGGTCCCGATCTCGGTCCGCAGCGGCACCAGCCGGGCGGCCAATCACGGCCGCGCCGTGCGAGGGGGCCGGGCCGCGCCACGCCTCGCTGCGCCTCGCCACGCCTCGAAGCGAGGGGGCCGGCGCTCAGCGGCTGCCCGCGGACACGGCGGGGGGCGGCGGGGACTCGGGCGGGCTCCGCTCGCCGCGCCGCGGCCCCTCAGGCGGGGGGCGGCGGGGGGGGGCGTGGGGGGGGGCGGTTGTCCCTCAGTGCAGCCCCGCCCCCGCCCCGGCCCTCGGCCCCGCCCCGGCCAATAAGGCGAGGCGAGGCGAGGCGAGGCGGCCCCGGGCGGGGTCACGTGGGTACCGACCACGTCCTTCCGTTCGGGTGCTTGCGGGGCTGCGGAGCCCGCGCGGGAGGTGAGGGGAGCGCGGCGCGGGGTCGCGCGGCAAGGCGCCGCGCTGATTGGCTGCGCGCGCCCGCCGGGCAGGGCAGGAGGGGGCGGCGGAGGCGGCGGGGCGGCTGAGGGGCCGCCATGGCCGCGGGAGGCGAAGCTGGGCCCGGGCGACCCGCTTCTCACCCCTCCACCAGCGTCACGGGGAAGGCGGGGGACTGCGGCCCCGCGTCTGGGGCTCCCCTACAGCGGGCGCGGCCTCCCGGTCGCGGTTTGAGGGCCGTTCCGCGGCACGGTCCGCCTCTCACGGGCCTCCCCGTGTTCTTCCTTACACGTGAAGTGCTGAAGGCGCCGGTCCCGCCCCGGTCATGCTGGTGAGCAAGAGGGTGAAGCGCCTCTTGCAGCTGGTGCCTGGGAAGCAGCGGTTCGGTGTTTACAGGTTCCTGCCCTTCTTCTTCCTCCTCGGGGGAGCGATGGAGTGGTTCATGATTAACGTCCGCATTGGCAAGGAGACCTTCTGTAAGTGAGGGCCGCTGCACGCTGGGCAGAAAAAAAAAAAAAAACAACAAAAAACTGGGTTTAGAATACTAAATTATAGTTTTTTACATTGAAGAAGACTCACCAGGGTTGTCAGAATGTGAATGTAGGTGTGGGTTCATCTGAAACGTGACATTTTTAATTAGGTAATTGAAAAAGTATGAAAATGAGTCATGAGAACTTAGCTAATGGCACTCCGTTTCTAGAAGCCAAAGCATTTAGTTTTAATGTGGCGTTTTTCCCTTTAAGAAGCCTTGCTAGAAATTTTTGTGTACTTCAGAAAAAACGATCAGCTCTACTGCATATGGGAATATTCTCATTTTCATGGAAATCTAGTTGTGTCTCCTGTAGAATAAAACAGCTTGATACAATTTCCATAGCTGACAAACGCACTGCAAATGCTTGGGTTTGTTGTGGTTTTTCAGCTCAATATTTATGAGGCATACCTGTATAGTAATAAAGTCAGGTTAGAAATTAAAGCACAGGATTTGTGTAGCAGACATTATATTTCAGCTTGAGCCTTATTTTCCTGGAAAAAAAAAAAAGTTATGCCTAAATGATACTATACTACAGTAACAATGATTGTGCAGTTTAGCCTTATTCCTGCTCTATAATCCATGCAAAGTGACAATGTACGAGACCAATAACCTTTTTTTTTTTTTTGGTCAGTGAGAGATTTTATTTGGTTATAATATATTGGATGTTTAGGGGTGAACAGGGTGAGGGGAGGCAGGAAGAACAACTAGGAAGACTCTGAAGGTGGGCATATTCCTGTGATTTAAAAAAAAAAAAAAAGCTAAAATACACCATGCTGGCAGTCCTCAGGCCTTGGACTCTGTGCCTGTAATTTGAGTTCCCTTTGGCTTAGGCTAGTTTGGGTATTTGTATTTTTAATTATCCTCATGGGAAGTAGACAAGAAATGACTGTATCACACTGGAAACTTTGTTTCCTATAAAAACATTTCATTGGGACTGGTGGGAAGAACTTTAGCCTACATGGGAGGGGGAACATGAGGGCGACCCGCTTTTTTTAAGTGGTAATAAGGATTTGTGTTGGCTTGAATTTTCAGTTGCATGTCAGTGTCTGCAAGAGAAAATAGGATTGAAAAGTTTAAAAAGAGATGACAGGCTCCATACATTTATTCCTATCTTGCACTTGGAAAATGCTAATATAAAAAAAAATCTTTTTCTGGCAGATGACGTTTACCGTCGGAAACGATCTGAAAGACAGTATGAGGCGAGGATGGAAAAAAATGAATTTTAGCTGAAACATTTCAAGGGGAAGGTCCTGAATGCTTCAACTGTATTAATACCAAAGAAGCATTACTGCCACGTTGATGGTAGGGGAAGATTTTGTTCTCTGCAAGATGAACTTTTATCCACAAGTTTGTGTAATACATTCTCAGATGGTTTTGGCAGTTTTGTTCTTCCTCTATCCACTTAATCTCTTTAATATTTAGTCTTTAAGCCAAACACAATAGCGAAAAGTTCACTGTGTTTAGGCCTCTGCCACTTATTTAATGTTTGTTTAGTACTTTTAAATAAACTAAACTGAGTAAACAAGAATCTGGCTACTGCTTTTCTTTGCTTGATGAGACACGGTTCTTGTGACAAGACCAGTGGGAAAGAAATGTTACATATTGCATACATAATATCTCAACACCATGGAAATAGTAATTTTTAGTTAGTTTCCATTGTACTGATAGGAACCGCTCTGGCATCTGATGTGTTTTCTTTGCAATGTGGCATACTTTTAGCTAGATAAAAAGAGGACGGACTTGCTGCTCAGTGTTTACTCAGCCCATGCTGTTTGGAAAGTCATCCGTGCATTCAGGCTCCACTGCCCACAAGTGCTGCAATACTCATTGTTGCTACTTGAACAACGAATTGAGCTGAGGGCTTTGGGAAAGAAAGTCTGATCCATTTACCTGGTAACAGGCACAAGTTTAGAGATGTGCATCGGCAGTCCCAGCAAACCTGAATTCTGTTTGCAGGGCTGTCTCCCCAAAGAAGGAAAACAGAGCTAACTGCTACATCCTGGACAGCTTGTAACTCCCTAGCACAGTGACGCTAGCTTTCAAGTGTGCAGGAGCATGTCAGTGACTCTGCAATAGGGTGACTGGTGCTGTATAATAAGTGAGGATGGTATATTAATGCAATTGTTTAATTTCTGATGGTACTTGTACATGCTGAGGGTTCCACAAAGAAGCCAATTCTCCGGATCAGCCTAAAAACAAAGCTGAGGGAGTTCATATACTTACATGCGCTCCTGTGCTAACTCCTAACAACAGCCTTTTCCCGCAGAAGTAAGCTTTCATCAACTAAAGAGACAGTGGCTGTTCTGAAGATGTTGTGGTGCAGGTACACAACTGGCAAGCAGAGGGTAACCACTGTACTTTGTGTTGTGTCTTCCAAGGACTTGATCTGGAGGACCAGTGCTACTTGTGTTTTCAGGAGATAAAAATCTGACACAGAACTGAAGATGTGACACTGCTGCTGTATATTTTGACTGGACAGCAAATGGATTACTTTGGGAAAGCCTCTATTTCAGCAGTAATAAGAACCTAGATTTTGACTTTGGTTCTGAGGTACAGCCCAAGTTCAAACACTCATGCACAAGCTTCTTTTTGCAGTCATGGATCATTCCATTGAAGTAAATCCTGACTGTAGCAATACATTAAAGAATAAAGCATTAATAAAAAGCCAGATTTTGAAAGTTGTTGAGCTTTAGCTCCATTTGCCTTTACTTCTTGAGCCTTTTGGATCTCTCTCCTGCCAGTGCTTGGTTTCCATAGAACAAATAAGTTTTTCAGTATCTGTTTTTTTTAAGAGCGAGCCCTGTGCCCTGATTATTTCTCAGTACTTGGGAGCCTGGTGTGAGAACTTCCTGTGGCTTCCTTTAGCAGTGCTGTAAGAGTAGCAGAGTGTTTCACAAACATCAGCAAGTCAGGGTCCAGTTTTTCACTTCAAAGCTCTTATTTTGCAGCGCTGTTTCCCATTTGCAGCTGAGAGCGCCAGGCACATCTGGAAGGTACCTTAGGTGTCTCCAGCTAGGGGAGCAGAAAGTGAAACAGGCTGCAGTCACTCACAGAAAGTTTGGTGTCAGGGAGTTCTGTGGCACTGGTCTTTGTGACCAGTACCGGAATAAAATCCTTCCCCGAGTTGGCATCGTACCATTTCAGGCAACACAGACATTATGACAGAAGATGAAGCTTGACATTTAGAAATCTGCACTGTATTCTTGATTCCACAATGTGTTTGCTAGTGCTGATCCCTCTGCATTCTTCAATTTTGCCAGTCTCTCACTAACGCTGGAAATAAGAGTAGCTGTCAGGCCCCACAGTGCCTAGCCCGTTCCAGTAGTGAGCACACGTGGGGATTTAGTATAAATTTTAATCTACATCCAGTCTTCAACAGCCAAGGTCTTCATTTGGTTTCTCAGTTTTATCCCTGCTGACTGTTCTGTGCTCTTTGCCCTCCGCAGCAATCTCTTTCCCATCTTCTTTCTGGCTCACATTTCCCCCATTTCTTTCCCGTCCTCCAGCTTCCCCCCCATCTGTCTACTGTGGTGGTGGGCAATGGGGAGGAAGCAAGAACTCTCCTTCGGCTGGGAGCTCAGGCCAGCACTGGGAACACACCGCTGCTTCGGTTACACACGGCAGGAGGAAGCCAGGAACACAGCTTTCATTTTAAGCACTGCTGAGCCCCTGCCAGTTCTGGGGTTGAGCACGTCCATTCCTTCTTCAGGGAGTTCATCTGGTGTCAGCCCAGAACACAGCTTGGCATCTACGAACAGCGGGCTCATGTGTTCACTTTGCAGCAGCCGCAGCAGGAGATTCTGAGAATTAGCAAAGCATTTCTGCTGAAAGCTTTCCAAATGGTGGAAGTCGGCCCAATATAGATATCAAGCACGGAAAATTTCAACTCAGTAAAACAGCAGCAGTAAATAGTCATATGTGAACAAACAGCGATACTTATGTGTGAGCAATGCTGCTCACCACTCCAGCAGTAGAGAGGGGACAATTTCACTGCCGATTCGGAATGATTTTATGGAAAGAATGGATCTGTTCATTGATCGTTTCCCTCATTTATTACACAGCTACATAAAAGACAGTCCTGAACCAGGTTAGCTTCCAGTATGAAATTAAGGCTTGCTGTTTATTTTCAAAGCAATTAATGTGGGGGCATCTGGGACTGACTGAATTTTATCATCTCCACTCAGCTTGTTCCCAATGCATCACATTTTTTACAGGGTTTACTGTTCATACTCCTTATGGCTCAAATTTCAACCATATTTTTCAGCATCACTGTTCTTATCACCTACCAGACAAGTTTTGCAATACACAGGACAATATAAAAAGGATTCTTTACCCACACACAAGCACACACGTACTAAGGACTTGATAAAATCTGGATCAGCAACAGCCAGAATTACTTGAAATCAAATCCTAACAAAAGTCTTGATGGGACACTCAAACCTGGTTAATCCAAAACACTTTGCAAACTATTTTTATTCAAATTAAAAAGACTCAGGTAAACAAAGTGATGGTACATACATGTTATAAACCTGGTTAGCAGCTCAACCTTCAGGAGTACAAGATCTAATGAAAACCCAAGCATGGATTAACCAGGTCCAAAAACATACGCTGAAACAAAAGTCACCAACATCAACATTTTGAATTTTTACACAAATAGTCAATTTTCTCATGGAAGGGAAGGACTGAGGAAGAGAACAAATAATTACTAGTCATCTCCAACTGTTTTATGAAAATACCGGTCCTAGATTAATCTATTTTCCACTCTCACAGAAGCCAACCATTTCCCATACATACTTTTATTTTAATATGAAAGTTTTGTTTACGCCAGTACAATGAACGGCAGTGGAAAACAAATGAGGGGTTCAAACACCCACAAAGAGAGAAAAAGACAGACAGACATGTCTTTTTTTTTTAAACCAGAGTCAGAAAACAGTTTCTTTTGCTGGTTTTGAGTTCTAGACTGTAGCCATTAAATCCTAAATTTTACCGCAATCGACTGAAATGCCTCCAATATACAGAGACATGATTTTGAAATAAATAAACAAAGCTTAAAATAATGGATGAGGGCCAGCCCAGTGGCTTAGCGGTAGTGCTCTGCACTGCCTTGCGGGAGGACCCAGGTTTCGTTTGCACTTCCAATCTCTTGCTCCTGGGCCGGGAAGGGCAGTGAAAGTAGGGCTTCAGCTGCTCGAGCAGGAGAGAGCCAGTGCTGCAAATGCTCATCACTGGCCTTCAGATAAATTAAACATCTGAGTTATACAGGCTCCAAAGGGAGCCCCATCCAGTCCTCAAAAGAAAATAAATAAAACAATAACTTAACTAAAATCCATCCCAGGTTCTTTGGTGTAATTTTTGTTAATGCTGAGAAGTAGTAGAATCTGGTGGTGTATCAGCACAATCCATGATAGTTCCAAATACTCAAAAACTAGGATTTGCTGCCTGATCCGCTTCAATGTCCCGTCTTTGTGGCTAAAAATGGCAAAGCCTATGGTAATTTAAACACATTTTAAGATGATACTGTATATATGGGAGTGGTCTAAGACTATTCAGTTTCTACTTTATTAAATAAACTTGGTAATTCACAAAGGCCAGTAAAGAATTTCTGTACCACAGGTGTGCTACTTGTAAAGTTCAAATTTGTAATTTCCCTATATGTTGCTTAGCTCCATTTTCTTCACATCCATTGCACATCTGACCTAACTGTCCTTAAGTGCCTATTTGTAATTACATGGTTTTCTGTGCAATGCCTGGAGGATTGCAATAGGAGAGGGAGAGGAATTAGCCAGTAAAATTAAGTAACGGTTTATACTTGCATGTCACTTCCCTCATCAGTATTAATTACATCAGCAAAACAGAACCCAAGATATCCAGTATCTGAAGAAAAGTACTTAACCTTCTGCCAAATGTACTCAAATAAAAATGTTCTGTGCTATTAGACTTTAAAAAACATTTCCACATGATGAACGTCTCTAGCAGTAAGATGAAAGCGTATCAGTAAATCAGTTCTGGACTGAGTTGCAGTGACCATGTTCCTGCCAACATTTTTTTCAAATTAATAGTGTTTTCCCAGTTACTTAATGCAACCCAGAAGTATTAATTCTTTTTCTCCAGTTAAGTACATGAAAGGATTTACCTTTAAACAAACAGCTTTGCAGTCCAAAAGGTTGGTTAGTTACGAGGACAGGTGGGTCTCTAGCAGAAGGCAGTCACAACCTTGAAATTTGGCAAGAAGAGTCTATCGCTACCTTACTTCTCTAAAAAAAAAAAAAGAAAAGAAAAAAACCCCAAACCCTCTGAAGACTGCAATGCAAGTACTCTATTTCTCCAACGTAGTAGGTATGCTGAGCTTACACATACCATACAGTAGTATTTTACTTGAAGTATCAAATTTCTCAAATTTTGCACTGCAAAACTTTCATTAAGGTGAATCAATACATTGAAGAAAGCATACAAAAATGTCTTACAATGCCCAATCATTACCAGGATATGTGTGAATTTAAAAACATCACGTTACTTCATTAACAAAACAACTCGACTTTCCTTCTCCTCTAACTTACCTTCCCAGACCTGAGCTGGTTCAAAGTTCTGCGTGCCTTTCCCACATGCCCACAGAATTGTTTAGGAAGGAAGCTTCCCCTTCCCACTGCTCGGGGTTAGGGACATCACAGAACTCCCAAAGCAGGTCATGGTAGAGGCAACATTTCACCTTCTAAGGGCATGCCAACATATGTATTCTGTTACTGATTTAGGATCACAATGGCCTTGGCTACACAATTAAATAACTGGACAGGATTGGACAACGTTAGCAGTCAAGACACCCTTGTCCCATCCCCACTAACACTTCCATGATTGCTGTGGCCCACTCAGCTGCCTCGGTATTGACCTGAAATGTCATTTTTCCCTAGCGTCAATGCACATCTTACCTTTAGCTGCTTTTAAGAGATCCTCCCTGTTCACATCCAAGCGAGATTTCTGCTGGAAGCGGCTAGCACACACAAGCACATGTACACACATTCTTCTAAGATGTAAACTATGACTAATTTCACATCCCATTGTACCAATCTGTAAATACTTTGTTTTCTTTTTTCTTCTTTTATATAAAAACAATGGCATCAGATTCTCAGCAATAAAGTATAAGACAGATGAATCCTTGACTACACTTAACCCATTATGAAATCGCCTTTCAAACAAAGGAAACATATGCAAAAATCCGTGTATTTGATAAAGTCAACTTAATATAACAAAAAGTGAAATATGCTTATTAAAAGTGTCCTTATATAAAAATGGTCTTGCAATGTACAGTAAAATGCAATACAAATTATTGTTGGTTATCTCTCCCCACCCAGTAACTAAACCAGCTATTGTTCCACAAAACTCCTTATATGCCGGTATCAAAGAAGCAATTATGCGACTAAACATTTTCTATGTTGTATGCCTGACGGATATTAAGGGTGTCTCGTAGCATCAAGTCTCGCAGACGCCATAATGCATCGGCCATTGTGGTATGAGCCCCTTTACTTTTCAACCAGTGTGAAGGGAGCCGGCTCTCTTGTTCTTTTGATAAGTGGACATCTCGTCTTCGTGCTGGAAGGTCAAGAAATGGTCCAATTATCTACTGGCTTTGATATTCACAATTTTTCTAGAAAAAATATAATTCTACAGTATAATTTTTACCCCTAGTATTTAAGCCCATACAATTGATGCTTAGATTTATACATCACTGATGGCTGATAACATACATATTCCCAATCTGTTGATTTGTTTTTAACAACTAATTGCACGTGTACATTTTATTAAGCAGCAGATTTATTTAGCATTTCCCATAAAAGCAAAAAATATTAATGGTTACAAAGAAGTGTGTTCTGTCTGGAAACCTCCCACTCTGTATCAAAAGCCTTACCTGCAAGGGTCTGGTCCCACTTGCTAATACTATTTGATTCAGCACTAAGCCCCTCGATATATTTCAGATAGGCTTCAGAATGAAGAAGCCTCTGTGTCTTTGGTGGAGGGGAGACGAACATGGGAGTTGTGGGCTGCTGCATAACTGGCTGACTTGCTGGGCTCTGGCCAGGATACGGAGGGGGTGCCTGCTGTCCTGGGGGGCCAAGGATTCCTATCTGCAATGACAAAGCAAGGGAGAGATCACATTTGGGGGAACTGCAGGGAAGCCGCTTCACATCTGTGCATCAGGTCATCCTCATACAATGGAGCTTCAAAACAGGTTACGAGCAAAGGCATAAGGAAATTTCCCCAGAAGACATGCACTTCAGCCAGGGCTAGCTGTTGGGGTCACTGAGATGCACAGAGGGAAGAAGTGAAAACAAACTATATTCATATTTAACAGACAACATTGCTCATATTTCTAATCTATGTAAACATATTCTCATTATTATCACAATTTCTCCTCTCTCCTGTTACCCTTAATTACTCCTTTTGCCTCCTTTTTATTTCATGTTTTCTCTAATTTGATCATAAACAGTGTGGTCTGTGAAGCGCAGGGTTTATCTCAAACACCTAATCCAAACTGACCATGATCCTTGGACAACTGGAATATTTCCACACAATAAACGCTAATCGATATCAGGGAAAAATCGAGGCACAAAAAAAAAAAATCATAGTCACACAGAAGAATTCACAGCATTGTGATTAAGTAGCAGTAGTGAGAACTCTCAGCACAGATACCCTGTGGTCTGGAATAACTCAATGTCATGACATACTTTACTACTTTCTCACACAACTTGTGGTTTTCTTTACACCCACTAGCCAAAATCACATTTCTCTTCATGATGCAAAAATTTAGTCAAGAAAATTTGAAATGTGCTGAACACTTCATCTGTATTAATCACTGAGAAGGAACAACAGATGATCATCACCATTATCCAAATTCACAAATCGTGAACTTCCAATGAACATCTGCTTCATCACTTTGTGAAATACGGGAGGAAACAAAATAGTTTTTACCCATGGACAGCATCCTCTCTGCATTGCCAAAGCATGCAAAACCTAAGTTATCAGCAAAACAAAACAAAACAAAACACTGTCTTGCTTATACTGCAGAAGTTATCCCACGGGGCTGAACTTAATTAGCCTAATAACAATTCAACCAAGAAATGCAGACTTACACTCAGAGTGTAAGGTTCTAAATACATCAGTGTACATTTGGTTTATGTTCTCCCTGGGAAAGGCTATGTGCATCCCTACATGTCTTAACTGAGATGTTGTTTAAATGCTAATTTAAATGCTAATTCAGAGCCTTAGAGCCTCACAAATAATGCAAAAATGACTCACCTGCTGTCCAAAAGGACTTGCTCCAGGTGCCGGAGTGCCTACCATGGGGGACACATTTTGGCCTATTACACCTATATTCCAAAATATAAAATAATTAGCCTTATTTCAGAGCGGTGACAAATACCTCTTTGGTCTTCTATAGTAAAAATTTATACTTTGCTATCATTGCTCAAAGCTATTTTAAGCAGATGTATGACATTCAAGTATACCCCTCTCCCCCAATAAAAAAAAAACACTTTAGAAGTTTCTGAATGAAAAAAAAAAAAGCCAACATGACAACTACCAAACATTGATATGTGCCCTGTTGAAGTAATTTAATTAAAGAAATGCAAAGTGAATAATTTTTGGTTTTTAGTTTTTTTTCATGTTGCTTAGTGACTGCCTGACTAAATCTTTTCATTCATAATATACGCCTTTGGCTTGACACGATCTTCCTGGAATCCTTTAAGAAAGGAAATGCTGATTTGCTTTAGCTACGCTGAACGTTTCCTTGTGTTCAGTTTTATAAAATGCGTTCACAGCAGGAGAAAATCCAAGCCATTGCACAAATTCTGTTAGATCTCACTAATATAAAACACAACTTGCAGGTTAAATAGTCTTATATATGAGATTGATGAACATTTGAAATAAATTTCAAAAAAATAAAAACTGTTAGTTTTTCTCAAACATATTAAGAGGCTTTTCCCTATGCCAGAGTACAACCGGTAACACCCATGTCAGTCTTACATATAAAAATTTACAAATCTAAATGAGAGTTGTGCAGTTCCTGATATTTTACATACAGATGCTTCAGTCTGAAAAATTAAAGTTATGCATGCTGCTGCTTTTCTTTCTGTTTATGCCACTTCTCATATTCATTCATTGGAAAAGCTGCAAACTGCCTACACTATTCCTGAGGGTTTAATTTGCATGCAGATTTCTGTATCAGTGATCAAAAGATGCGCCACTGCATTTCGCACACTAAATCATACTTCGAATGCATTTGCCATTTGATGACAGCCCCCATTTTAAATGCATCTGTGCTAATAGCAAGTCAGAAGCTGGGAAAAATACTGACAATACAAGTTGTGGAATATGGCACGGATTTTTTTTTGGTACAAAGCGAAGAGGTCTGGAGGAGGGCACCCTCACCTTACCAGCATCAGAGCATGGCTTCACCCTTCACCCACCCAGCCCCATTTAGCACCACCTCAGGTGTGGTCCTCCCTTCCCAGGCATTACTTTTTTCCCTAATCCATACCCTCTCAGTTTTAAACACCATACACACAGACCACTTCTCCAGTGGGAAAAACCTCTTTGAAGAGATTCGTTGTCCTGGATTCACCTCCCAAACGTTTGTGTTGGCTGATGTGTGTAAATGTCACTGCCTTGGTGAGTCAGAGAGAGGCTCACAGACACACAGCTGTTTTCCTCCTCCCTCAACGTGACATTATGGTGAATCTTATGCACCAGTGAAACTGCATACCTAATACTGATGGATTTAAAAAAAACACAAAAAAAACCCAAAATAAACCCCTCCAAAACAATTTACATACAGATAAAATCTTAACAGAGCTTCTGATAAACACAGTTGCAAGTGGGGTAGGGGGACGCAAACAAGACCACTTTTGTCCACAGCTTGTTTAACTGCTGAACATATGGGATGCACATCATTTAAATAAGCACGTGAGTTATCAGAGGTAAAAACTAAAAGAATCAGCAGAAAACAGGATGAGAGGGCACATGAACATTTTTCCCCATAATGGGGACACGTTAATGGCATTAACACTGGAGAAATGGTTTTGATTCATTCAGCCTCACTTTTCATCAGAAGCGTGGCAAAAAAAAAAGCAAACATGTAGTAGACACACTCTCAAAAATCAATTCAAAATTTGGCCACTATAGTATACCGAGTTCACCTTATTGCCAAATTTTTCCAGCTACTGTTCTATCAACAAGGTTTAACCTGAACACTGTTTTATAGTAACACGTGTCAGTGCCCCAGTGGCCAAGGGGTCTTACATGACCAGGTTCATTTAAGCGCAGTCTGACTACTGATAAACATCAACATACTGAAAAAGAGTTTGGTAAGGAAAAAGAGCAATACATTTCATTTATAAGTCCACTTTAAATAAGAAAAGGAGGAGTGGAAAGATGCTGTTGAAACGACATAAGGATATGAATAGGCTGGATTTCAGCTTTTCAGGCCTCTGATAAACTCAAGCACAATTGTCAGGTTTTTTGGTTGGAGCAAAACTGCTGCTGGAGCAGCATCACATTTCTCCAGTAACCTTTTGCTGCTGGTTTACTGGACGTGCTGTTCTGTCAACGTTTTGCATATACCTCATATATTCAGCAGTGCATTGTGTGTGCTGCAGCTAAACAAACCTGCAATGCTCAGAAACAAAAGCTATGACCAAAACAAGCTGCAGATAATTTCTGTAATAACTGGTTAAACGGCAAGTACATGACAATGAAAAAAGGAGCGAATGAGGATGACATTCTTACCGGGTGGTGGGATGCCTGGGATGCCTGGCATACCTGGCGGAAGTTGGTGGGGTGGAGGCACCCCTGGGTGAAGTGGCTGCATGCTGCCCATGCTAACAATGCCATCAACTGGGCCCTGCAAAGGTGGCAGCACCGGTGGATAGCCACTTATCATGCCTTGAAGGACACAACAAATTTCAAACATGCATCAATAACATGCAATATGATCTACACAGTAAGACATGCACTATCCACAAAAAAAAAAAAAAAAAAAAAGGAAAAAAGCACCTTTAGTACAGCAAGACGATACTACAATTAGTATCTTGCAAAAATGAACAAAAATTAAAACTTTAAAAAAAGTTATAAATATGAAACCCTATACTTTTGATGAATTAGTATTTAGTGTACTTATATGTTTCCCATGGGGCAATAAATGCTGAATATTCAGATATGTTAACACAAGGAATAAATTCAGCCACAATTAAATGTTACTAATGCAAGCAATTTTAATACAGCTTAAAGCTCTGCCATCTGCATACAGATTGCAAACACAACACTACACAAGGTCCATGTACAGCCCTGCTACGTGGGCTAGCTCAGAGACCAAACCCAACTGGAACAAAAATTAAAACCTATACGTTTTTCTGCAGTGCATATGCAAAATTAACACACAAAAGCCCTACAACATTCGCATATTTAAAACTAATGGCAGTGACAGGGGTGATTTTTATTAAACCATCTCCAGTATAAACTAAGGAAGTAACTCAACTTTTAAACCTGACAGCACTGGATGTGCTGAGCTGCAGTGACTTACATTCACGGTACTAGACTGAAGTAAACGGACTTGCAAGGAGCACCTGCAGTCCCTCACAGAATTTCACTAACAGTGTTTTCAAGGTGTCTTTATAGGAAAATCAATGATATGACAAAGACGATATCGTGCTGCTGCTCATAACTTTAGTTTTCTGCATGTGACGGAAGACAATTCAGAGCTTATTCTGGTTTTGGCTCAGGTTTGTTGCTATCCATGAGGTGGAATCTACACAATATAACTGCACTATCTTTATTAGGTCTTGGAACGTAACTTGCTTGTCCCTCGCCTGTCTTCTAGGCTTTTTAATTGAAATGGATGCATTGTCAGGTAACCAAGGAAAGGTGTTGGAAAGACAATGAAAAGATGACAGAGGACAGAAGCAGGTCTAGAGAGATGAGGTAAGTTTAGAAATGCAAAATTGCTGGGGTTTCTACAGTCCAAGAAATTACCTGCTGAGTCTTTGCCACACTCCCAGTAACTCTCAAAAGAAATGTTCAGAACAGGGATTTCTAGAATAAGACTGGCTAAAAACTCACACCAGCTCTGACTGAAAACAAACCTGTCATGAGCTCAGGATTGAAACAGATCCAGTAGCTCCAAAATACAAGCTCTATCTGTCACCTCCTCAGGAAGAGTTACAAAGGTGAGAAACCTGAAATTCCAAAAGCTTCACATAGAGCAAACAATGAGAAAATAAAGAACTGATCTCCCTCAAACCTTCCTTTTTCTACAGGACACCTAGATTGACATTATTAAAAAGGTCTTACGTACCTATTTCAAATATCTGGAAGCTCATCTGTACCTCTTTATTAACACAGCAAAATCCATATTTCTAATGGAAAAAGCAAAAGAAGAGAAACAACAAAAGGATCCCTAGAATAAAGGGCTTTCACTGTAGCTACTGCCTGGTACTTCCAGTGCACCCCAAGCTGCAATCAAGTCTTAAAAGCATTTACATACACTTATGAAGTTTTAAAACAAACAAAGCAAAATAAGACAAAAACCTCCGATGAAATAAACCCATATTTATCAATCATGAAAGCTCATGTCTATGTTTCCAAATAAAATACTCACTCAACAACTGGCTGGATTAATAAAGTTGTCGTCAAATCTCCATGAGAAATCAGTTCTTGTAGCTCATCACAAGGTTATAAGAGCAGCCACTTTCATGTATGAATTACCACTTCGATTTTAAACTAGTAAACATGGGGAAACTATTTTCAGCTCCCACAGCTGTGATTTATGAGGTCTTTCAAATTACTCATTCTCCCATTTTTTACTATACCAATGTAAGATTAAATAAACTTTTTTAATGCCTAAATTTACAAGAAACTAGAGCACTGCGCACTAAGAGAAATGCATCTCAGAAGGTATCCAGATTCCTTGGACCCATGGGCTATAAAGAAGTTGTCTGAACTTCTGCAATGGAAAAGTTCTCTGAACTAGAGAAAAGCAATCAAATGATGGAGGAGTATGTGAAAGAGGTCTCAACAGAAGAAGATACTTCTAAGTAAGACTTGTGGAAACTAAAAGATGAAAGACTGTTTTTAACATGGGCCACAAAAATAGAAACAGTTTAAAAAGATCCACTTGATCATCCACTTTAAGGAAGTATTTCACAATGTCAAAGTGAAAAGACTTCAATGTCTAACCACTTGAATAAGATGATGGTCTTAAACACAGGTGTGCTTTTGAGGAGGCTGCCGCAGGAAATAAGTTAGCATGTGTAGTTTGCAGAATGCACATTTCTGGAAAACTTTTAAGAAAGTGTTAGTAATAAATATTACTGCCCATCAACACCTACCTCCAAAAAATTGGAAAAGTGACTCAATGCCAAAAAAACAAGAACCAAACCAAGAAAACACAACCACAAGAGGATGACACTTCTATATATTCTGTATTGAAGCAGTTACTCATAAAAAAGATCAGCACTGGAGAACTCTTTTTTTTTTTTCCTTACTATATGCACAGATATGTGTACACACACACACAAACACACGCCAACTGCAAATTGTTGAGAGGAAAATTATCAAGAACAAAGTGAAAAAAAAAAACAAAAGAAAAATGCAATTCAGCATAAACAAATGCTTTGTAATCTGGAGACCATGAAGCAAATAAGGAATGTGCCTTCACTTTCAATATCCATGCAGCCTATTTACTGAAAAGCGATTTAGAGATCGTGATGAAAAATGCTTGTTTGTCAGTTCTAAATATGGCCACAGCCTGTGAGACGGGAAAGAAAGAAAAATGACAAAAGAATAAATGGAATAATTGGAATGCCTTATGGGAAAGTTAAAAAAACCCTCAAAACTGAAAACAAAAAAAACCCCAAATACTCATTTTTACCTACTTGGCACTATTTTGATCTTCACTGAAGTACTTTAATTATTTTAATGAGAAATGGGGGAAAGAAAACAACCTATCAGGTCACATCTAATTCATTTTCTCACTGACGTATGGCTGATTCCCATACAAGAATCTCCAGTGGATTACATTGTCTTCAGATCTGATCCTGAAAATACTTACACTGAGCATACTCCCTATGAACTCAAGTCTGATTATGACTGGTAACGAGCACAACACCCAGCAACAGGGACCTCACGGAAGAGCTCTCCAAGCTCACTTCTATTCTGTAAATCACCTGATAAAACCAGCAATGCTGGCATTTTGTATTTGTTTCTGCGATGGCTCTAGATTCTAGTCTGCTCTGCTTACCAGCGTCTCATCAGCAATTCTGTAAAGCTTTTGCTTGGATTTAAAATCCGTTTTGGATTCTGTTTGCCTCTCACCTTCCTGACAATAAAGAAAAATAAATAATTTGCCTCCTACTTTACCACTTCCACTGACGCTGCATGCACTAGAAGAGTATTTAGCTCACTCTCCTCCTGCCGTAGAAGGGCTAAACGTGACCTCTGCAAAGCAGAGTGAATAAACACTACTGCACACAAACAGAACAGAACTACTGCACAAGGACCCTCTTGCCCTGCATTTTCAACAGGCTACTCACTACCGGAGCAAGTAACGTGGGACTATCAGGCTACTGCTGCGGTTACGTACACTCATTATGAAGAAAGACTGAAGAGGCTGAGCGTTTTCTTCCGTAAGAACAAAGTGACCCAAGAGAGTGTTCAGAGTTATGAAGGGGGTTGATATAGTGGATGAGGAAAAAATGGTCATAGCTCCTACGTTTTACCTGCAACGGGTGTCAACTGCTGATTGAGCATTCCCATTGGTGTTGGTGGCGGCACCACCCCCATAAGAGCCCCGACAGGAGTGCCTGCCCGGGGGGAGGAATTCTGCTGCTGTGCTGCTCGCTCTCTCTCCTGCTGCTCAGCAACTTTAGCTGCCCGCTCTGTAAAAGTATTTTAGATTTTCAGTTCTGTTTTGTAACCCAGAATTTCAAAATATTATCTGTTCATTAAAAAGGACTAGTCAAACACTGGCATAGCTTAGTCAAATATAAATTAGAACAGATGAATCTTTTTATACAGCATATGATTTGATTTCATGTGGCTGCAGCTAAGACTTTTAGAGAACCTTTCATGAAAAATATTCCACAAAGTTTTATCTTTTTCTTAAAAAAATAAAAATAAATAATAAAATAAAAATTTAAAAAGTCAAAGAACAAATTTGAAAATAACACCAGTGTTACCAACGTGAAGCAGCAGTCCAGCACTAGGCTCGGTCCACACTAGGAAAACATGGCAAAATGTTCCCTCTTTTGACACCACTGGCTCAGCTAAACCAGTTACAGCCAAGGCCAGCAGCTCTCATGTAGACCCACTACCAGCTGCTGCGGGAATTTTTAAGCACCATGTCTCTCAGACATGCCCTAAAGTAAGATGCAAACAGCAGATAGCAGTGCCAGCTGGTGGCCCATTTATTCTTGGGCTCCCCATATATCTGACTACTGATGCAGCTGAGAAGTGGTGGCAAAGTCAGGAAGCATTTGCAAAGTTTCCCTAGTGTAGACAGGTCCTTAGTGTTTGGAACATAACAAGCAGCAGTTTCATGAACCAAAAATATTTTTCTCTGCCTCCTTCTGTTGTTTTCCCCATTTTGATCCCCTTTGAGCTATTATTTCTTTTTCTTTTGCTGAAGATGTCTAACTCACATTGTGCTGCTCACTGGAGGTCATGTGTGTCCTTTGTACGATGAATCTGGTCATTATCTCAATCAAGTTTCTCACTGTGACTGCAAGAACAAAAGATCTACTGCAGGGGTATCTGACCAGAGGACAATTTTATATTAAGGGAGGGGCAAAGGGTCATGGGAAGAAGAAAGAAAAAAAAAAACCCCAAGCAAACAGAAAAAGGAGATATACTGAATGTCCACTCAAGGTGCTTTAGGAGCATGCAAGTTGCTGATTTGTTTACTCTGAACATCGTATCTGACTGACGCAATGAGGAACAACAAAGAATAAATGAACGCAGCATACATCTCCAGCAAATTTTAATAACAGTGAATGCAGGGCTAGAAGTTCTCTTGCAGTTGGTGAAAGATGAAAACTGCCACTAAAACAGCAATCAAGGTCCTCTGTCAAACAAAGGCTAAGAAGTTGTTCATCAAGGAGATTAAGTTACACATCCTGCGAACGTTACTTATTTTCTCTGGTATATGACTTCAAATGTCTATCATGCGTTTGTCTCCTGTCAAACTTGTTTGTGCAGCTTCTAGCAGTACTTCCATACACTGAAAGACCAGTTTCATTTCCAAAGGCATTTCCCTCCTTCTTTTCACTTCTGTCATTTCAGGAAGAGATGACGACGCACAGAAACTCCTATATTTACTACAGGCAACTCATATGCGATCAAGCACGAAATACGGAAGACATTTAAAAGTAGATCCTGAAGCAGAAAAATGAGACAATCCTCTTCAGAGCAGAGCAAGCATTTGGGGTAAAGACAAAGCAGCTGTTCTGACTCTCACCTACTTTTGGCCAGCTGAAAAAAAACGGTCAGACAAAAGCAAAACTTCTGGAGACACTCTGATGAATGAGAAGTTACTGTTCAGCGTTCAGTTTTATCAGACTTTGGAGTGCTGAGCTTTGAAGAAAGACTTGATGTAGGACAGTACTTGAGGTTCTACCTAGTCTCTATCCATGCTGTGACTGCCACAGAACTAAAAGATGAAACAACACTGCCAAAGCAAACTGTAGCAGGTGTCTAAAAGTTCAGCCTTGAGCGTTCACCAACTCAATGCTAAACCCAAATCGTTTAGGCCAGGACTTGAGATCAAACAACACTTCCAACACATCTCGAGAGACAGGAAAGAGACTTTCTGGTTTGAACAGCGCTTTTCCTTAAAACAGGCCTTTACCTCAATCCCATGCATTATTTTATTTTATTTTGAGGAGTTTTCACAGTGCAGTTAGCCATGCAGGCATTTCCAATGCAGCCTATTCTTTGCTCAACTATTGCTAAAAAAACAACTATTACCCTGCACATACATCAGATGAAATTTTCAGTGGGTCAAAATGGATCTAAAATGCAAACTACTTTTTCCCAGAACATGGAAAGGCACTTTTCCACTGAGGTGTCAAACCATGCCTGTTCCCTGCTCCCTTGTGCACATCCACACTAGAGAGCACGTGAACTTTGACTCGTCACAGCGGAAGGAGTTTCTCTCCTTTCACACATGATAAACAAACACAGTTTGGATGCTTTGTAACCCCGTCCCAACCCCTCAAATAAAAGTAAGTCTAGTTCTGGGCAGACACCAAGACAAAGAAACTGCAGCCCAAAACTCAAAAGCTTTGGAAAATTTTAATCGAGAAAGAGGATTAAAATGAAAGCACGTAGGCAATCGTTAACACAGTGGACAGACACTGTTGCTACCGTTAGGTTACAGCTATGTCTTCCTGCAGAAGTGCAAGGTGTCAAGCTGCTCGAAGCTAGGAAGCGATGACATGCTAGCCACCCTACTGCTTAAGAATTAGGCTGTAAGGAGGGATCTGTCAAAAAAAAATACCACGTGCACCTAGAAGGGTGTAAAAGGAAACTACAACAGGAAAAAAGTAAGGCCATAGTATTTTCACAAAGAAAGAGCATTACCATTTTCCTTCACAGCATTTGCAAAGAAAACTTGCACATAGCTGAGTGGTGCTCTATTACTCTCCAGAATTGCAAAGAGATACTACTGCAAATTCAGAAAGGACTGCAGCGGCTGAGGGTGGAAAGTGACAGCATGCAAACTTCTAGTTTGAAGATCAAAGCTGCCTTTTTATGAGTATGCAGAAAATCTATCAAAGCTCTTTTTTTAAAAAAAGCTTTTTAAAATTTAAAAATTTAAAAAATTAAGTTATAACTTAATTGGGCAATAACTTTCTAGGGTGTTGAAACTTTCCTACCCAAAGTAGCATTTTCTTCCAATAAAATTGCAAGAGTTGCTTAAAAAATGGGTTTTATATTGGAAGTGTTGACACATTATTAACGAGAGTAATAACTATGGATGTTAAGCCAAGGTATTTGGCTTGGGTAAGGGCCTGCTGTTAAGGATCAATTGCATTTTATTTTTATCAAATAAAGTTGGAAGGGAGGAAGGGAGAGAACGGGAGAGAGTAAGAAAGGAAGAAGGAAAAGAAAAGAAAGAAGGAAAAGAAAAGAAAGAAGGAAAAGAAAAGAAAGAAGGAAAAGAAAAGAAATAATCAAAATAAAAGAAAAGAAAGAAGGAAAAGAAAAGAAAAGAAAGAAGGAAAAGAAAAGAAAGAAGGAAAAGAAAAGAAAGAAGGAAAAGAAAAGAAAAGAAAGAAGGAAAAGAAAAGAAAGAAGGAAAGAGAGAAAGGTCTAAAGTATCTCATGCCTATGAAATATTCCTAGGTTTTCTTCAGGATATGAAATCTCTCAGCAAAACAGTTACAACAGTTGATTAATACTGAGACTGAACAATAGGCCATATTTACAGTATTATAACAGATTCTGTATCCTTGATTTTATTTTACCAAAGCTTTTAAGTACTCTAAGTACCGTTAATCAAAGAACCTTTTCCTGCTCTGCTGTAAGCCTTCTTACCTGCCGCTACAGCTCTGAAGAGCTTCTTGTCCAAAATTGCCCCCAGTCCTCCTTTAAGGAAACTTTCACAAACCATTTTTCCAACTGACTTCCAGACCAGAGGCTTCATGCCCCTTTACTTCTAATTTGTCCCCATTTTCTTTGTCTTTGTTCATTTGCTTATTTGTGGCAAAGACATTTAAATTATCAGTTGTGCACAACGTAACTTAAACATGCTCTTTGCTCCTTCTTCAGTCGTCTCTCAATATGAACTTCTCTTTAATGTATGTCCAGAACACAAACATAAATGTCTTCTATTAAACCTGTCATCTGAATAACAGTAACGAATGTGTTGAGAAAGACAAAAAAGCAGAAAAGAGTTTAGCAGCTTAGTTTTTATTTACCTTCATATTCTGCTTTCTTTGTTGCTTCCAAGTTTCTCCATTCAGTTCCTACAAGCCTGCTGAGCTCTCCAAAGGAGTAGTCTGGGTGCTGAGCTTTAATCACAGCTCTCATCTCGCTGCTAAATAAGATGTACCCACTCATGTTGATCTTCCTTTTTGATCCCTCCTTCTTGGTGCTGCCCTTAACAGACTTGGGAGTGGACTGTGAGAAAAAGCAGTTATAACCACAAGTGTACAACAGAGAAGCTTCTGGACATACAAAATTCAAAGCTGCCAGAAATAGTATTTTAAAATATTCCTGCATTTCTCTTGAACATATTTGCACAAGGACCATCCAACCTTACAGTCCCTAAAGAGAGACTGCATCTCCTACTGATGCACGACAAGAGCATACGCACACACTTACGAAAAGTACAGAGGCAAAACCAAAAAAAACAAACCAAAAAAACCAAACCAAAACAGAAAACTACAATGTTCTGATGCTTTTAAACCCTTCTAGACAGAATGCTACCTTTATAACCAAGGCTTCAAAAAATCCTCAGTAAGACAACACAGAATGCTTACTATTAGCTGAAATCATTTCAAACTGAACGAGAGGATTAAGAAAGGCTGAGTAGCAAGTAAGTGACTAGTCGGAAGGCCAGAAGAGAATAAAAGTAATTGTGCTATGTCACAGATTTCATCCATTATGCTGTTTAGAAATATTGGCAACACAAGTTGAGTAAAACATTTTATTTGCCACTGGACATTTTAGGGAAATGCTTCCCCATTCCCTCCTGGCCCTTTGCAACCTTTACCCTCCCTGGCTCCATCCTCTACTCTTCTCATCACTAAATGCTCTCTATTTGGCCTGCCAGACTTGCCTTTCTCTCTAGTGCTCACCTCCCATTATGTAAGTAGCCATTTCTCCCTGCAAAACCCAAAGCCCAGCTGCACAACAGGTTCACATCACATGGTATATGTTGATAGGTAACAAAAATTCTGCTCCTTTGCTTCTCCCACCACGAATGCTCCTGTTGAGAGCTCCTTGATGCTTCCAGCCATCAAAAAATTTAACCTATTCTGACAACCACTGAGGTAGCACAGCTGGAACCCCCTTTTTGAAGGCTCCTTCCACCTCTATTTGTCACAGGAGACCATAATTCACCCATACTCTGATCAATAAGGCCTACAAATGTATCATCATGCCAAAACCCTCAAAAGGGCCTTCTCATATCCCGAACATTACAAATTCCTCACATCTTGAAAAGTGTAATTGTTTCCAAATACCCAGTGGGAAAAAACGGAAAGAAAAATATATGCAACTGTTTTCTTCCTATGCTGAAATTCTGGCCACATTACTAACTCCTTCTACTTGCCACTTTAAGCCCCGCAGTTCAACACTCTTCTCTCAGCTGAAAACAAAGCTTCACTAATACCAATACACTTTAAAAGTCTTGCTCATCAATTTAAGCAAGGCACTGCATAAACTGAGGCGTAGTTGTATGTTATTCCAGACTTCACTGTATTAATTTTCAAATGGCAATCCACCCTTAATGTTTTCATTATGAACCTGAAGACAACACTTGTCTTTTTTGGGAGGAAGTCTTCTAGGTTTGTCCCTAAAATGAAGTGAAGAAAACTCCATGCAGGTTCTGGGATGACACACAGGGCATGTACAACTCAGCCTGGCTTCTCAGGCAAGCCCACGTTGGCAGATGGAGAGTTCTCAATTCAGAAACAGGAAAATCTAATGATATATTTGGCCTTTTATACATCTGCACTTAGATAGCTACAAGTTTATCAGACAGTTTTGCAATTGCAGTGCTTGCAACAGTTTCAATAACAGTAATCTAATGTAAAAGCCTACCCATCAGTCTGGAAGAGCAAAGAGGACTTTGAGAACCTCTAAGAATTCTGAATTTGGTTCTTGTATTTTCTGTTCTTTTACATCTCCAATACAACCATTTTTAAATGAACAGAATATTTTCCATTTGAGTCAGATAACTGCATATTCAGTTTTAGATGTGTTAAGAGAAGAAATAAACCAGGACCCCCTTTTATGCCTTTTCTCAGCCATATTGCTAAAGCAAAAAATGAAGTTCCACATGTTTTTCTTTTTTAGGTTTGACTTGATTCACAGCAAACTGCAGCAGGAAGGCATGATCCACCTACTTGTCAAGCCCCACAGTACCACGTATTCACTTGTCTTGACTCGTTTTATCCTTAGGTGTAATAAGAGCTTCTTTGTTATCAGGAGAAAAAAAAAGGTTTAAAAGTTCTGGGGTTTAACAGTTGTTAAATAAAATTCTATACATTTAAGAGAACATGAAGCAAACACATGCCTTTTACCTAGGAACTCTGTTTAAAAAGACACTTTTCACTAGGGACCTAAATAGAACAGATAATCTGAAGAAGAAATTTTATTTCTGTGCTATATTTTAGTTATCGCTCCACCAGAGTTAAATTGTGCTCTGAATGCCAGCTCAGACACAAAGTGCCTTTTCTTTCCAAATCAGCAGTGTGAGGAATCTGCCAGGGCACTTGTGTATCATCATTCACTTCTTAGCATGCATTGCTACTGATCCTTTTCCATTTTCCTTATTTGTTTTTGGGTTTTGGTTTGTTTTGTTTTCCCTTTTTTTTTACTTCAAGGTCTAGACTTCAGAGTTCATATCTGTCTAAAGGTATACACACACATGTTGGATATATCCATTGAGCCTGAATTCTCACCAGTTATCCTGGTCCCATTACAAACAATTAAAAAAAAATAATGCAACTATCAGCCTGGCTTTTTAAAGATATATTATATATTAGTGTTTAAATAAAACTTCTCAAAGAAATCTGAGCAAAACACAGCTATGTAGAAAGACGGAAAGCAAAGGAGATCCAAAGACAGCGAATGCTGAAGAAGGCAGTTTGAGTATGTCTTTAATGTTCAATGATCCCTATTTAAACTGCTTTCAGCAGCTGCCATGCTTAACAATGCTAATATTTTGATTCATAAAAAGTTACTTTCTCCTTCCTAAAGTGTTACATTTGTTGGTTAATACTGGTAACATGCTTTCTATTTGTAATATTCTGTAAGAGTTTTCATGCTACTTATGAAATCCAGCACATTAAAATAAGAGCAGCATGACTACCTTGTACAGGAAAATGTATTTGGTGGTCTGCCTGCATGGTAAAAATCACAATCAAACCAAGCTAAAGCTTTCAATTTCATCAACTCTCTTTCATGAGATCCAAAGACAGTTATTTCTGTCCAGGGGTCACATCCTTTCCTCAGCTACCACTGAGGCTGTCACCTCACAGTCAATGTAATGCAGCAGAAATCCATATTGCTGGTTACAAACGTGTCTGAAACTCCCTCCTGTTCCCAGCAGGTCATTCCCATTGCATCTTTAATGTTGGCATTAGCTTGGATGTGGTAATGCGATGAGACAGATAAAGGGTTTAATCCAGTTGCAAACAAACCTTTTTGGTTAGGTTAATTTCCAGTTAAAGCAGTTCCTCACCCTGCTTCGATACTCAGTAACATAAATGCCAGGGCTTGTGTAAGAAACACAGCAAGAGAGGGAAGGGGGTCCAAAGTCCCCCATTTAAGCCGCAGCAATGACTCATGCTGCATTCAAGCAGCATATAATCACACACAATTCCTCATTTACCTCCTATTCATTTATCAGCAAATTAATACTAAAGCTTTTAGGACATCTAGTTCTTCTAACTTTTTTAACAAGTTCTTATTTCCAAGGAAGAAAGGTAACTCAATGCTAAAAAAGTGATTTTTTTTTCCTTTGAGGATGATATGCACAGCATTTTCTAAAAATGTAGCAAAAACTATAACACCCAATATGCTAGCTTTTTTCAAAATTTAAGAAAAAGCTTAAAAATGGTCATTAGGTAAATTGAGAATTGCAATTAAACCCTTGCATCCCAACTTCATATTTAATACAAGGACCTGATTATTTCTGAACAAGTGTCATAGAAAACCCACTAATTAGAAATAACATTAACATATCATACAAAAATGTACCCTAGAAGATTTTCCTCAACTGAATGATTTCCTTTAAAAATATTTAATGGACTTAAATACTATCACCTGGATATCATATTGGATATGCCAAAACTGTTCTGTGTAATTTATTCCTTAGAGTCATAAACTGAACTATAAATCTCTTCTGTGTATATGTTAAAATGTTACTGGTTTTTTGTTTATTTGGGTTGGGGAAGGAATGTGGAATATAAAGGTTTAAAGTTTCTCAACGAAGATCCTTACCTGTGGTGGAGTATAAGGCATTATATCCAATTCACTAGCTAATGGGGTCTGAAGCTGAGGCATAGAAGGTGTTTCAGTCATATCACCTTCCTCTTCTCCCATCTCTTCCATGTCCTCATCGCCTCCTTCCAACTCCGCAAATTTTGCTTCTAGCTGCTGAATTTTCTTTTCCAGTAGCGGAGATGGTTCCTTCTGAGGAACTATGGGTTTTCTGAAAGGTGGAGGAGGAAGACAAAGAGCAGATAAGAATACACTCATGCTTTATAGAAGATAGCATATATTTTTGAAGAGAAAACCAACTTTTCTTCCTCTATCATCGAACAACGTGGCAATAATAGTGACTCAGGATGCACCTGTGCTTCCTTTCAGAACACTGAGTAGAAACCATTCAGTGTCCATAGACAGTGTTTCATTTCAGTCACTTGTTTGAAGGATTTTTTTTATGAGTTAGAAGGGGATTTCAATGCAGCAAATACTTCATTTCTGCAATAGAAGGCAGTTAACACCAAAACTTCCTTAGATTTTACATTTTACTGAAGTTAGAACTTAATATTTTTATTAATATCAATTTCACCAACTGGAAAGCTATTTGTTACCCATGCTGAGGACTTAAGTATTTTAATGACAACCTAGAGAATATATCAATCTGATAATGTAATGACTTTTACTAAAGTCAGGAGAAGAAAAAGAAAAGATCCACTGGTATTAAGACCATGAAAAGACATGTTATCTGGATTTCTTCTCAAAAGCGTGATTAGTCAAAACTCATCTTCTCCTACAACTATAACTCATGTATGTACTGGGTCTGGCTGGGATGGAGTTAATTTTCTGTATAGTAGCCCATATGGTGCTGTGTTTTGGATTTGTGACAACAACAGTGTTGATAACACACTGATGTTGTAGTTATTGCTGAACAGCGTTGGCATGTCAACAAGGCCTTTTCTTTCTCCCACTCTGCACCGCCAGCAAGGAGGTTGGGGTTGGGCAAGAAGCTGGGAAGGAAGACAACCAGGACAGCTGACCCAAACCAACCAAAGGGATGTTCCATACCATATGACATCATGCTCAGCAATAAAAGCTGGGGGAAAGGAGGAGGAAGGGGGGACGTTCAGGGTTATGGCGTTTGTCTTTCTAAATAACCATTACGCATGCTGAGGCCCTGCTTCCCAGGAAACAGCTAAACATCTGCCTGCTGATGGAAAGCAGTGATTTAATTCCTTATTGTGCTTTGTTTGCATGTGCGGCTTTGCTTCACTTATTAAACTGTCTTTATCTTGACCCAGGATATTTGCCCTTCCAATTTCCTTTTGCCCTTCCAGTTCTCTCCCCCACCCTGCTGCGGAAGAGTGAGCAAGTGGCTAGGTGGGGGCTTAGGTGCCAATCAGGGTCAGTCGACCACAATACAGAAGAGTGCTCAGGTCACCCCCACATTCCCATCACATTTTTACCTAAAATAGTATATTTCATCATCTACAACTTTTGCAGAGAGTGAAAACCTCTTCAGCCCTTTAAATTTCTTCATTTGTTTGTCGCTTTCATTGTAGCGGCTCTCACAAAGAAAAACATCGTTTTCAGAGATTTCTGTTGGTCTGCAGGAGAGGAAGTCTTTAAAGGACAGAACAGCACACTTTCCTGCAGAAATGAAAGAGCTGGGTAAGAAGGTAGCCACGCTTGCAGACATCTTACAGAAAGTGTGAAAACTCAAGTTTTTGGCAGTCTCATAAGTCTGAAAGATTCCCAGTATTTGGCACAGCTACGGAAAATACACCAGTCAATATCCCTATTAAATAATGCCACTCACGAGAAACCTACATGAACTCAATGCAGCTTTTGTACTTTTTTTTAAAGAACAAGAAAACCTGCAAAATAACAAAACCCACGATCACTAGTCAGTTAACTATATTTAGCACAGCATCATAACTACAAAACAAAGTACACGGTCCTCATCTTATGCAACAAACGAAATTTCAACCTCCTTCTGGACCAGCTTTCCAGGTAACACATACTGGAATAATTACATCAATAAGCAAGAATAACAGAGTTTTCTGTTCTCTGGCTGTCAACAATGTTCACTTTGATATCAGACATGAAACTCCTTTACTGCAAGAAAGCTTCCTTATAGTGAAAATCCTCACTACAGGTCCCAAAGACAGGCATACATATCAGAAATGGACTGAATAATCTTTCCTCCCCCACTCAATATGAAAAAAACATACTTGGAATCAAGCCTACACATAGCTATAAATCACTTCAAATTGTGTAGGAAAAGAAAGAGAATGTCCATCGGGTTTAAAGTTGTTAATAATTACCCAAAATGCAAGTCATCGGACAGGTCTCCTCCAAGTTACTCAAAAACACTTCCTTCTTGTAGAACATTTTAGTTGGTTCATGTTCTGTTTCTTCAGGATGTATAAAGATTGGACCAAAGAAATATGCAGCTCCATCTCGCACCCACATCTTTTCAATTCTGGAAAGAAAACCAAACCACTGACATAAAAGAAAGGCCAACCCTCCTATATGAGACAGCTGGACGCACTAGGGTGTTCAGGAAGACTGTCACTAAAAAACAAGTACAGAAGAACAGCCTGTTCCAACTGTACAACTGTAGCACCTTTTTATTAGGCGGCTAAACTTCTGCCTCAATCTATTAAGAGCTTGCAACATTTAGTTTCATTCAGAAGATTTTTTTTCCCCATCCTCTTTTATACTTTTTGCAACAAGCTTGTCTTTTGTCCAAGTTATTTTTATAGACACAAATAAAGAAGTTCCACCTACCTTCCCACCCGAGGTCGCACTAACCCATGTGATTTTATGAAGACACAGTCCCCAACCTTAAGCCACATATCATTGTAGCAGAGCTGTTCGAAGTAATGGCAACCAGGTTCTCCATTGGACATTTCTACTGGAACATCTTCTTTGTCCTGCAGAAGAATATGCATTCAGAAACTTGTGGAAGAAGGAAAACCAAACACAAAACTAAAAAGATGCCAGGTGCAAGTAAAAGACTTTGCTGTTACCAATAACAGGCAAACACTAAACATGCAAAAGTGAGGGGCCAAAGATACCCTCCGTGTGTGTCGCAAGCTTTCCTATTTCACAAAGCTGTAGTTTTGCCAGAACAATAATTTACAGGTCTTTTTTTGTCCTACTGCTTCAACGTTAACTGGCCAAGCCAAGCCTTGTCAGCTTATTTTGATGGTTTGTTTTAAAGCACGACAACATGCTTAAGAAGCAAGAATTGAGTATATGGCCAAGTTAACATATAGAAATTCAATTATTCAACTCTCATATAGAATAATATGAACATTCCATGTATTGCTTGCACATTCATACTATTTGCCCTATTTAATTTCTTACTTTTTAGTCAAAACTCACATTGTGCCTCATTTGACCTTTTAGTCTAGGATTTCAGAAAGCCAATGAAAACACAGGCTATCTCCCCAAGCTGTGGAAGGAAAAGACCCTACAAGTTTTCATTCTCTCCGTAGAAATAATTCTTTCTTTTGTCATGATGTGAATAAATACAATAATATATACTAAGCGTCTGATTAAAGCTGACAATGAGCATGCTGGGTATTCTATTCTGAGGTTCTGTTAGAGAACTCAATGTAAAGTGGATTTATTTTATGGTTTTAAGTTTATTATTTTATGGCTCTAGATTTATTTTAGACAAATCTAATTCAATTTAATTGAATTTAAGACATTCACTTAAATTTATTTCTTTTATGACTCTATATACAATAAAATAAACCATTTTACCCAGTATGTTGGACAGAAATATTCTTAAGCATTTCCACAATAAACTGCTCAGTTATCATCCATAAATAGGTCACAAACAACAGAATATTATGTATTGTGTACTGCTGCCTAGCTACTGACTATTTTACTGAAATACTACATAATAAAGCATTTCAGCATTGCCATGAACTAAAATTAGACTTTTAGTTCTACTGATTCTTTAGGCTTAAGGCAAGCTTTACAGTAAAAGTGTAATTTACTTTTCTGAAATGGTAAAAAAATAAACCAACCCTTTCACATGATCACAAGAAAGCATTTGTAGAATGTAGCAAATATGTACACAGTTTATTTTCTGTTTAGTCTATTTATATTTTGTTTGTATTTATTTACAAATGTGTATAACATAATTTATAAAAGAAACATTATATTTATTTATATTTTATTGTGTCTGGATGCTGTGAAACTGAAGTCTTGAGGGCTCACATTTTGTCATTCTTTATCTGTCAAACATAATCGATGTTCCACTTGTTATCTTACATACCTTTTCAAGATGAAGGATATTTTCTCCCACCTTACTGTCCTCCAATGTTTCAGCGTGTTTCTCCTCATCTACTTTGTCTGTATTAGCAAACACAGAGGCAACACGGACCACAGGCAGGGGCACGTCTCGTGGGACAAATCTTACAGAGCTTACAGGCATAGTCCACAGTTTAATCTTTTTAAAAGATTTTGTCTTTGCAGAATAACGTGACTCGCAGACATAGACATCCTCATCTCTGAAGTTTTCAGGACACAATTTAAAATATTCCTGCAGATTGAAGAAAAAATATTAATATTTCAGCAACACACACACATACCCCACAGACACACAGTGAACTCCTCATGCTTCATGGATTTCTTCTACGTTTCTATCAGAAACACTTTTAGACTAATAAAGCCTTTCTGCTGAGTTCTTTCCTTCCAGTTTGACATATAAGTTATATTAAAAATTAAAAGCAAACAACAAGAAATCCCACCCTTAGAGAAGAAGCTAAATTCAGTACAGGTTATCATGTGAGAAAAAGTTAGGTTTTATTCGCTTACCAAAATGGTACATTAACAAGCACAAGATCTGCAGCCTAAAACCACTTTTACAAGATTTCTGAGCTTTGACTTGGAAAGAGGACATGACCACTAAGTCTGGGGTGGGGGGGCAGTAAGCTCCATGCTCATTGATATGTGACCATGATACCCACTCATGTACTCAGCAGCTGTAGCATTTTATTCCATACAAACACACTACCTTCAAAAAACTGGCTGAGATAGGTATATTGCAAACAAGCCAAAAATTCTGAGCACAAAGATGATGTGGAATCAAACTTGAGACAGAGATGAAAGACTTCATTCTCTCACCAAGCCATTCAAGTTTCCTTCTCTACCAAACCTAAATCTACATGCTTTTATGGGAAACTTTACGAAGTTACCTGCAATTTCTCTGCTTCATGACCTGAAAAATCAGTTGGCTAATTATCTAATAAGCATATGATTCTACAAACCAACCAGCACCAGGAAACACCATCACTTGAATGAACTACATATCTCATGAAGCAAATGAAGAACATATTATCTGCTTAATAAATTAGTCTGAATAGTCTCTCACCTTGACAAACATGACCACACATTTGCCTAAAATTTTGCTAACAGGAACTTTATTGTAATAGTCACTTTTAAAAACTTCTTTCTCCAAGAATTTTCGTGTTGCAAGATGAAATGTCTCATTTGGTCGATAAAACCAACAGCCATAGAGCCATTTCTCTCCTTTTAAAAAAAAACAAAACAGAGAAGGGAGAAAGAAAGAGAAAAAGATGTAAAATGGCCATTTCTCTAGTGCATGAGCAAGAAAAAACAACTATAGATTGACTGATTAATCAAATAGCCATGTAGTCGTTTATACTGAGAGTAAACTGTTTTAAAACAGGACAAGACTCCTTAACAGTTTCAGGTAAGGAAAACAAGGTTGCTTAAAAAGCCTGCCAATTGCTTTTTTCCCCAGTAAAACCTGACTCAGCAAGATAAAGGATTATTTGAAGAACCTTGGATAACTGGTTTCAAGTTTTTTAAGAACTATTTCTTCCATGTTACACTGTGACAAATTCAAATTGTTAACAATGATTTATAAAGAAGTTACAAATGGGTACTATTTTTCTAAACCAAAGAAGATCTGTAATCTGTAGACTGAGCCAGAATAAAAAGTGCTATTCACTTCCTCCATCACAGACAAATGAACACAAGAAACATTCAACTGGCCAATGGTCCATCTACCCAAATATACTGCATCCAACTGAGTGAGCACGACAGGCTATTAGGAAAACGCACTCAATCTTGGCCACTCTCTGTAACTCATTCCACTCCTTCTACAGGCATTGCATTAGGCGTGTTAGAGAGCTATTCTCCTTATCTGGTTATTATTTGCTGGTTATTCCCTTTATTATTTGGTTTAGACATGTTGTACGTGAACTTGTCTCACTCATTTTTGAACCTGCTGATATAATCTGCCTCCACAAGCTCCTGGGGAAGCCAGGAGGCTCCCTACCCACTTTATTAAAAACCCAAACACTTTCACATGTTTTAATCTGATTTATTCGTGTCAATGAGTGCCCTCTAACTCTAGTACTGCTGTATTTGTTGAATAGTATTTCTGCATTCACCTTATCTACACACTTCATGATTTTGCAGACCTTAATTATATCCTGCCTTACATTTCTCCTCTCTAAATTTAAGAGTCACGGTCTTTTTAACCTGTCCTTGTAACACATCCATTCCATCCCTTTAAAAAAAAAAGTGCAACCAAAATGCTTAACTCCACTACACCCCACTGTAGTTCTCAGCAACTGTATCTTCCAGCATTGCTGAGACTGCACCATGCTTATTTGATACCCTTGCCATATCTCTAGCCTTCCTTACTCTTAAGAGAAGTACCTGCTGCAAACAGAAGGCATCACTAATGAGAAAAAAAACAAAACAGTACTTGTTATGGCTTGATTTGGTCTAGGAGATGCAAGATACAGGTTAATTCTGAAATTTAACAAAGGCAAGTTCTGAAACTGGGTTGTTCTGTGGAACATTTGCAATTAAACGTGCCCAACTTTGGTTCAGATTTCTCAGCACAGAAAAAACCCACGTGTTCTTCTATGCCTAAATTACAGGAGCCCATCCCACTTAGAAGAGCCTATTCTCTGGGATGCTTACGATTTTACGGTAGGCAGAGACAAACACAAAAAAGTGTGTGCTGATCCAAGAACTTTATATTTGTGATATTATTTGGAACAAAGCAACTCAGAAACAAGAAAAATACTTACCAGTCCACACATACTTCTGCAAATAAAATAAATAACATCTACACAGAAAAAGCTCAAATTGGAAGTTTTAAATAGTAATAAGAAGAAGTTTCACCATATTGTTTGCCTATAGCAAAGACATTCTTACCAGCTGAATCTTCCCACAGCCTCTCAATACAGACTATGTGAGGCTGCAAGTTGGCTTCAGCAGGCTCCACATACACATAATCTCCTACATGGTACATGCTGTTCTTGAAGCTGCAATCCTGGCTGTAGGTCCGATGCAAGCTTGACAGCCCAGCTGATCCAGAAGAATCTTCACTCTTTTCAGCTTCTTATTTCAAGAAGAGAAAAACACATGTTAGTAATGCCACATTTCCACATTAGCCAAGATTGCTGATATGAATGCCCTCACCCTTTGCTGAGTGAAGAAGTGCCACATGCAGAAGTGCTACATGATACCTGATGTGTCCCTCTCGCTGACTTCCAGCATGAAGGAAGGGTTTAAGCATGTTTTCTGCTGGTAGCCTTTCTGCTACTGGTGCTGCTGAAGGTTGGGTTTCCCTTCTTCAGATGAATTTTATTGAGCCCTCCCAGTGAGTGAAGAGGAACTCAACGACAGCACTGAGCTCAGAAGCCTTCAGAAAGGCAAGTTTTGCTTTCTTTGGGGTTTTTAGCTCCCAAAGGAAGACAGAAAAAGGGCATCACAGCTGTTGTCCCCGTATAATACTGAGCCTGGTTGGAGCAACCAGACTTTACTGCTGCTGACATTAGTGCTACATGGGAAGATGAACCATGTTAGAAAGACAATTCAAGGACAAAGAGCTAACAGCTCTGCTCCCATCTGTGGAAAGGAGCAATTAGAAAGCTTTATTCATTCCCCTAGACATGCTCCACCATGACTATATGGACAGTAACAGCCAGGAACTGTGAAACACAAAAGACCTTCACAGTAGGTTTCTTGCCCTACAAAACAGTGCAAGCTCATTCCTCTTCACACTCACAGTAGCCAAGTGTAGAAACGCAAAAGGCTTACTTAAATACCATTTCTTTAGCAGTGTTAAAAGCATGATCATAGACACCACCATCAGCACATCAAGAAACCAGTATTTGTCAAAAAGGAAACGACTAGAAGGTGAATTGCAACAGTCATTGCTAAGTTTATTATCAGCAGAAAGCAATACTAAAAAAGTATTGTTTTCTTTTGTAATATCCTTGAAATAAGACTGCTGGTACTCCAATGTGTTCTGATTAAAGAGTCTACATAAGGTTAGTATCTACCTCCATCTCCTTCTTAAAGCCATCTGGCATTGCTGATAAGGATCAAAATAAAATAAATCTCTCATAACTTTAAAATACAGGACCCGTCCTTTCTGTAGGCGAAGCTGCAGCAACAGCAGAGCACATGTCATATGCACAGGTACGTTTTTCAATTAATACATTTAAAATTAATGAAAAGAAAGTAGCTACCTCTCTTCTCCTCCTCTCTTTTGAGCTTATCCTCCTCTATTTCTTTGGGCAGCTTTTCCTTCTTTTCCTTTTCTACATCGTTGTGAAGATGCTTGGTGGTATAGCTGAGAGCAGGTGACAGAAGAATCTCTCCGTTCTTACAAAGTTCATCTCGAATTTTAATAAAGAACTGCTGAAGTTCGACCGCATCCTCATAAATCTCTGAATCAGTCCTGTACAAAAATACATACAACAGGGCAGAAACATAGTTTGTGCAGAGTCAAAAAGGATCCTAAACACATACACATCAATCGCCACACTTAGTGATAAACCTAAAGCTTCACTCTACCAATAGATTTTTGTGCTTACTCATAACGAGCAGCAGACACCAGCGAGTCATGCTCCACCTGCTACTCTGCTGTCAGTTTGTATTGTAGTTTACCTAAAACAGTATTTTTGTTCACACCAGTCCTGAAATACCAGAAAAATCAAAGGTAACTGGTTGCAACCAAAACTACTTGCCACTGGACTCTACAATCTGTTAACTTCTGAATACTTAAGTAATAAAATTATTATTAACAAAACTGACTTAATTACCCGTACTCCTGTTAGTAGATGTTTTAATATCATCTTTTACCTCCTCTCCTTCAGAGTCAAGATCTCACCTGCACATCCCCAAGTACTCTCCCTAATTCAAGTAAAACACTGCAAGAAGTTGCAAGTGTTCATAGTTTTTGCATAATATTACCATAACTCATGCAACTGTGATTACTCCAAAGGAGTAACCCACTAGTCAAGCAGTTAGCGAGCAGCTCCTCATCTTCATTTTTTTAATTTGAAAGTTAGCACAAACTTGGTTTTAATGAGGTGTGCCTGTGGAAGATTAACATCAAAATTATCTCATGGCAGAAACCTAACTTTTTCCTTGTTTTTAAACAAAAGCATGCATTCCACTGAAAACCTGATAGAGCTTTTGAGATTTAGTTTTCTAAACATCCATATCAATGAAAGCAAACACCTTAAAAAAAACTTCAGCCTTTGGGTAATGTTAATATGCAAAACTCATGTGATAAGACAAAGGATACCTGAAAAATACGGCTTCGCTCACCTGTTCATTCTCCTTGCCCTCTCCAGTACCTCAAACATATTCTCCTGGAACAAGTCCAATCTCCTATAGCGATTATTTTCAACATTTTTTCGGATAATATCAAAAGTCAGAGGAGGTTTATTTGGGAAGTTGGGATCAACAGCAGGAATCTCAGCTAAGGAGTCGCTGTAGCATCTGCCCTCATCATCCTGGTGGCTCATAACAGATACAAAGAGGTTATGGATAAGTTCCTGAATTAGCAAAGTGACATTGGGCACGTGAGAATCCTCATCTCCTTCTATTTCTCTTCGGGTTTCAAGCAAAACTTTATGCAGGACCAGAGCATCTTTATAAATCAAAGATTCCGGCTCATTATATGTGCAAGCGTTATTGAACATCATTACAAAGTCCTCTACCATGGAATCAATATCCTGGTATTTATTTGCCATCATATGACTTCTGATCTTTTCCATGTCAACGGGCTTTTTAATGGTTACGTAGTAGTCAGGAAGTTCAGACCGAGATGGCAGCCTCAAGAAGATGGCACTTAGTCGCCTGCCTCGTTTATCTGTGTAATTCTTAACTGCTTCATACACCTCATTCAATTTCTGTTGCATTGGAGTCATGTATTTCGATTTTTTAGGAGAAATGCCACTTTTTCTACCTACGCAGACAAAAAGGAAAAAAAAAAAACACAAAGAAAAAACTCATTACAAAAATAGAGCTTGCACACTTCTTTGTCATCTCCTTTCCACTGGAGAATTGCTTATTGAAGAACCACTTTATGGTATGAGCAGAAGACTCACATCACAGAGCCCATTCCAAGTTGCAGCTTCCTTTGTTTTTCATAATTGTATCAATTTTTTTTTAACATTATTTTTGGCAAACACAGAATCATATGTTCCTATGTGGTCCACCTGGTGAAGGTCTCTTCAGATTTAAGCATCTTTTCCTACCTAATGTTATTAATAACTCCTCTAAATTCAATTTGGTCTTACTAGCTCTACATGAATTTCTCTCTACAGCAGTTAATAATCCAGTCATCACAGGGTTTTTGCTATCACTAAAATTAGGCATTCTAAATATTATCAGATTCCTTCATGACAAGTTTATGCCAAATTAGAGAGGATTATTACAGGTAAAATGTAAAATACAGCCTCCCATGGGATTATCAATCAGATTAGCTTTTTGGTTAATTCAAGATCTCTGTTACTGTACTGCACAGTCTCTGCCTGTGAATTTTCCACTACCCGTACCTTACCTATGAGCTGCACATTTGTATTCTCAAGAGGGCTGTGTGCAGTTATTTTCTTTAAGTCTTTTTGTGCAATTTTATCCTTCTCAGTTTGCTAAGTTCTGAACACATACTAAGGAGACATAAGATTTGAGTAGTAGCAAATGTAGTTTGTGAGGGCAACAGCTCTAGAAACAGACATTGTTGGAAATTTCACTTCTGTGTTTTGCATGGCTTTCAATAATTTTCCAAATAAAGCTCACATTTCTTTTATCATTCTGTGGAAACCCCAGACATTTGACCAGGGAAATTAAGAGCTTTACTCAGGTTGAGAAGCACCTTACTTGTAAGCAACCCCAGGAGCACACATTGTGTGTTAATGAAGTGTCACTGAGCACATAATGCAGCATCTAACATTTGGATAACACCACATGACTAAATGCCATTCATTCCAACCACCCTAAGTTTTCTTTCTTCATTCTAAGTTACTTTTCTTAGAAAACGCTATATGCAACAACTAAATTTTACTACACACACACAAACACATCATTGCTGTCATGGTTTTGAAAATATAATTCTACTTTGCATGTCACTGTAAATTGCAGATCATGTCTTCTAAAAGGAAGATCCGTTAATCTCTATTGTTGGGTTTTCATACGTGTTGAAATGAGGCATAACAATGGATGAGGTTGCCTTACTTAGCTTTAGTTTAGGGGATGCAACATCATCATCTTCAGCTAAGGGTCCCAGTTCTTTCCGTTTTTCTTTAAGGATCTTTTCCAGCATATGGGCATCATTGTATACCTTTAATCAGTAAAGTAATCAAAAAACAAAACAAAACACGGTTTATTGTGTTGAGACTAGTTTAGAACTAGCCTCCAAGAAACATGTAAATGTCAGTTTGAAAAAGCTGAATGCAAAACCAAGTACTTGATTAACAAGAAGGGCTTATTTCTCAAATGTACATTCAATAGACTCATACAGGTAAGCAGAACTGATGAACACCATCTAAATTAGGCAGATATAAATCTTGGACTAGATGATCTTTCGAGGTCCCTTCCAATCCCTAACATTCTGTGATTTAATAAGTTATCCAATTAAGCTGCATTTCTATTCCAAAGACTACAAAACACCAAGGTGCAGTTGTTTTATTCAACTTCCTCATCAAATCATTCTGCTCAGCAATGAAAGACCTCTTGAACTACTGTGATTCCATCAAGGCACACAGGACTAGAACAGTCCTCCTGGGTCTTCAAATCCAACCCCAGTGAACGCAGCCTCATCATAAAGTCCTGCACAATAGCGGATCAAGTTCCTCATTAGAAATAGCTGGAGGTTTCTTACCACCACTCTGTTCCACAACATCATGCTTGCTGGCTGAGAAACATCACAATACAGAAACATCCTACAATATATTTGTAAGTGAAAAACATATTCCTTTCAGACTCCTTTTGCTAGACTAAACAGGTCAGGTCTTCTAGTCTGCTCTCCCACACTCTCCACTTCCATGAAAACAAAGCTGGTTTCTTTCCAACTAAGACATCCCTTCTTAGAGGTTCTGAGCTCCAAATCCCATACCGATGACCATCCACTGTGCAAATGCCTTCCCATGATTAACTGAGGATGAATAATGAGTATTTAGCAACCAGCTTACTTTTTTAAAACCTACTAGGAAACATTCAGCTGACATTCTTTGTAGTGGAGGAACACATTTAGCTAACAGAAGTAAGTGTAACCTTCGCAAAGAAGTGTGTTGCATTTCATGTTTATACAACTATAGACAAAGACAGAATTTAAAACATCAACAGAGAGAAAAAAATCATATTTCTATTTTGGTTCAATAAACAATTATCATAAATAATGTGAGTAACAGTCAAAGCTAAACCATCCTAACATAACTTGTATGCCTGCAAAGAAGCAGACAGGTAAGTGTGACTGCAAAATCAAAACAGTACCTGGGAGCCTTCCTCATTATAATGCCTTGCATTTCGGAACATGAGCTTCATGTCTTCAATCATGGCTTCTTCCCCTGCGTACTTATCATTGCGGATGTTGTGTTCTATCATTTTCAAGTCCATTGGCTCCAGGATAATTTTATAATAGTCTGGATAGTCCTTTTTGGATGGCTTAACCATAAACAGATCACAGAGCCGTCTGCCTGTGCCTGGTTCTCGAGCTTCCAAAACTGCATTGTATAAGATCTTCATTCGTTGCTTTCGTATATTCTTTTTACTGTTAGGTTAAGAAGAACAAAAAGGAAAAGAATAAACATTAGGGGCTCTTTTCCCTACTTCCAACACTAATATAAAAATGACATTAACCTCTACTATGAGAAAACAAGCACCTAAACACACACACAAGAAGTTCAACATTAAGACAGTGTACTAGAAACATAGGTCCATTTGCAAATTATGACAGCATCATAACCAGCAGTCTGCTAAATAAACAGGAAACCAACTTTAAGATACGATTTTTCTCTCATTCACCTTGAGTTTAAGTGTTCTACAGAATAAAACCAACTAGTTTTCAAAAGTGCAAAGGTCAAAAGGAGCTCTAAGTCCAGCTGCAGAGAAAACAGATCAGTTAGGACTAGGCATCTGAATCCAAGACCTCAAGATCTAGTGCGAACAGGGAAAAAACCCTCAGCCAGTATCTTCATGCCTACCTCTGCTGAATACAGAATATCAAAGACTTGAGCTACATATCTCAAAGTAATTCTGTATCTTCTTCAGTACCAGACACAGGAAAAATAAGGACATCAAAAATGTAGAAGAAAGAAGGGTCTGAATTGCTTAAATATCTGTCAACCACAGTCAAATGAAGTTACAAGTCAATAAGCTCACCAAAACTGCAAACCCAGGTAGAAAATGGCCACGTACACGCTATCACCACAAACCTTATAGTCACCCTGTGTGTAGCGATTGTGGCTATCTCAAGAAATGTGACAGCAGAATCAAGACACAGCTTATCAGGCAAACAGCTACGTGTGGCTCCTTGTACATACACTACATGATCTATAAGCAAACCAGATAAGGGAGAGGAAAGCTTATGTTAATAACGTATAATCTCAGCTCAGATACCGTGGCACGCTTAGAAATGTACTCTCTACAAAGCACTTCTAAACCAGCTTCCAAATTGCAATCTTTGTAAGACTTATTCAAGTAGTTATAACTTTGACTATATTATCCGTAAAGACAACAACAACAATCTTCATTTGCAGAATGTGCAAAACATCACTGTGCAACTTGCTAGAAATTAAACTGCCTCACAGATTTTCCATCATCTACATCTTTTCCTCCTACATTTAAAACCTATCTAATCTAGCAGAGCCTCATGCCTCAGACAATTCTTGCTCCTTCATGAGGTCAGCAAAATAACTCATGAAAATTAACGTCACAACATGTGAGAAAATTCAAAATGTATCTTCTATAGGTTAAAAACTTTTTTCTGCATTATCTCCACTGCTCGTAACTTAGTTAGTGGTTCACACTAGCACATCAGCAATGCCAGAACAGACATGCTTCCAAATTCAACATTTTAACATGTTTTGAAGTTTTAATATTTAGTTCAACAAAAATAGGTAAAGCAAAACCAAAGCAGAAATAGCAGAAGGCCTGACAACGCTCAAGATTCTGCTCATGCATCTAATACATAAAAGGGGACATTCAAACAACTTTCTTCTGTGTCACTATTATTTTCCCAATGGAACAAATTTTGCCTGGGTTATTAGTTTGCCTTTTCAGCAACACTTTGGAATTCCTCTCAGTGCTTCGCTTCCACTATCAGCAGCATTTACAATCTTCTTTTACTTCCTATCATTCAGCAAGTGAAACTGATAACAAGTATTGAACTGACAACATCAAAAGCATTTTCAGGTTCTCTTCAGGCATGAAGAAAATAAAATCATTTTGATTTCACTTACCTATGAACACAACTTTTTCTCTTTTACTATTCTTAGATGACAAGGCCTGACAGATTCTTTCTTTCAAACATTTCAGTATTTTCTTGCACAAGGTGATCAAAAGCAACATAGGGTTAAAAGGACACTGATGACAGTTTGACTTGCTTGATTAGGTTAGTAGTTCTCTTTGAATCTGAAGATCACAAAACCAGCAATTTTTGCAGTTGTTCCTTCCTGATCTTCATTCAGTACTGTGGTCTGTCTTACCATTCTGTTACTTTTCTTCTTCCTAGCATCTCTAGACTGTACCACCTCCTAAATCCATGTTAACATTTTCTCTCTGCAGATTTTTTAGAGTGTACGTTGTTGCACTTACTTCATTGCTCTTAACTGAATCTTTGCTGATGCTCTGTTTCATTCTCTTCCTCCCCTCCCAACTGCTGTCACTTTGACAAAACAAAGCACTAAAAATACAGGAAGCTGAAGGTCATGAGCAGCACCAAAGAAAGATGCTGAATTACAGTTTTACACAGGCAGTTGCTGCTATTGCAATAATATTACCAGAAGTTGGAACTTATTTCAGATGATACCATGAGATCATCTTGAGTGCCATCACGCGACACATATGGGACAATCAGTCCAGGCGATCAGGCCCAGTCACCATGGGTTTATGAAAGGCAGGTCCTGCTTGACTATCCCGATCTCCTTCTATGATAAGGTGACCTGCTTACTAGATGAGGGAAAGGCTGTGGATGTTGTCCACCTAGACTTCAGTAAAGCCTTTGACACCGTTTCCCACAGCATTCTCCTGGAGAAACTGGCTGCTCATGGCTTGGATGGATGTATGCTTTGCTGGGTAAAAAGCTGTCTGGCTAGCTGGGCCCAAAGAGTTGTGGTGAATGGAGCTGAATCCATTGGCGGCCAGTCACAAGTGGCATTCCCCAGGGTTCAGTATTGGGGCCAGTTCTCTTTAATATCTTTATCAATGATCCAGACGAGGGGATTGAGTGCACCCTCAGTAAGTTCGCAGATGACCCCAAGTTGGGCGGGAGTGTTGATCTGCTGGAGGGTAGGAAGGCTCTGCAGGGGGATCTCAACAGGCTGGATCAATGGGTCAAGGCCAACTGTATATGAGGTTCAACAAGGCCAAGTGTCAGGTCCTGCACTTGGGGCACAACCCCATGCACTGCTACAGGCTGGGGGAAGAGTGGCTGGAAAGGTGCCCGGCAGAAAAGGACCTGGGGATCAATAGCCTGCTGAGCATGAGCCAGCAGTGTGCCCAGGTGGCCAAGGTGACCAACAGCATCCTGGCTTATATCAGAAACAGTGTGGCCAGCTGGACTAGGGAAGTGATCTTCCTCCTGTACTCGGCACTGGTGAGGCCGCACCTCGAATCCTGTGTTCAGTTTTGGGTCCCTCACTACAAGAAAGACATTGAGGTGCTGGAGCGAGCCCAAAGAAGGGCAACAAAGCTGGTGAAGGGTCTAGAGCACAAGTGTGATGAGGAGCAGCTGAGGGAACTGGGGGTGTTTAGTCTGGGGAAAGGGAGGCTGAGGGGAGACCTTCTCGCTCTCTACAACTACCTGAAATGAGGTTGTAGTGAGGTGGGTGTTGGTCTCTTCTCCCAAGTAACAAGTGATAGGACAAGACAAAACGGCCTCAAGTTGCGCCAGGGGAGGTTTAGATTGTATGTTAGGAAAAATTTCTTCACCGAAAGGGTTGTCAAGCATTGGAACAGGCTGCCCAGGGAAGTGGTAGAGTCACCATCCCTGAAGGTATTTAAAAGATGTGTAGATGTGCTGCTTAGGGACATGGTTTAGTGGTGGACTTGGCAGTGCTGGGTTAACGGTTGGACTTGATGATCTTAAAGGTCCTTTCCAACCAAAATTATTCTATGATTCTATGACACAGACTAGAGAAACTATCACTTGTTGGAGTGAAATACATCACTAACATTAATTACACAACAGCTATCGCTGTTAAATAATACTTTCCATAAACCATCATTATTGCTCACTACAAGAGTACACTTTAAATCACTGTGAATTTGGTTTACATTACAGTATCCAGAATAATCAACCTATTATACTCAGTTTATCTATTTGTCAAATACCCTCTTCGGCCCAGCCAAATTCAGAAGGGAGAGAGAAGCAGTCCTCTAACATTAATGATGAAAACTCCTCAAGCAGAGTTCAGGTCATGGAAAATGAAAATATTTATGCCAGGAGACTTGAACAAATAAAAATAGAGTAATACCATAAACTTTCAAAAAATTAATTCAACTACAGTGTTAACTTCAATTGTATTCTGAAATTGCTATCCAAATTACATAAATAGTCATATATTGGAGAAGCAGTAAAAAAGAAGTAATAATTGCTAACAACCTGTGAAGACAGTCAACAGACCAGGCTAAAAAAAATAACACACAAATAAAAGTCCTGAAATCCACTGACAAAATTACCGAATTCAGTGCAACTACAGTGTCCATGCCACTTAGTGAACTGAAGTTATGTTGACAACTGCCAGCTACTAGGCCAAAAAAGGAAAACAAAGTCAGCAAATAGTTTTAAATTAATTAGAACCAACACTTAATGAGTTTAAGTTTCAGAAATTACACAACTGTTAAAAACCATGGCTTAATATTCTCTTTAACAAATAAAAGATGTAGCAATGTCATTGTCTGCAGCAACTACAGAACTGCATACCTTTTCCTTTTTGAGCTTCCAGTATCAGATGTCGCAGAAGAAATCATACTGTCCCCATCCTCAATGTCATCTCTCCTAGCAAGCTCCTTCTTCTTTGCCTGAGAAAAGCACAAAGCCCTGAACCAAACTCACTGCTGGACATTCCAGAACAATATTAAATATCAGAACAGATCAGACGCACAAAGAAAGTGCAACTACAGGTTTTGAGACTAAACCACCATCAAAATATTTCCAGTGATTTATTTAATACAAGTTGGCTGACATAAAATAGCAGCATAATTCTTTTTAACTGTCAGAAAAATTTTTGAGGAATCAATTTGAAAGCAACGCCATTTCAGACTGCAGCATTTAGCTGGAACACTTCATGAAATTTGAAGTGTTTTATTTTAGCATCTTCCAATTACCTGCGAACCCTAAAAAAAAAATCCACGTCATGAATCTTCTCACAACTTAATTGGGTTAAAAGTCATAGTGAAGAATAAAAGTGACCAAAAGAAATCACAGAAGGCAGCAGGTGTGCTGAAGAAAAATCACCCTGTAATGCTCTTCATTCCCATACTTCTCCCTAAGCAAGAAAATACTACTGCAAATACAGGTTTAGTTAAAAATTATTTTGGAAAAATATTCATTAGGGAAATAAATTCACGTGGGAAGTTATATCCTTTTGATTGTTCTACTCCACATACCTGCATAACCTGCTGCATTTTCAGTACTCTTTTATAGATGGCAGAATTGGGAACATTGTAGCGCTTGGCATTTTCAAACATCAGGTTCAGATCAGCCTCCAACTGATCTAAAGTTTCATATTCATGGTTCTTCAGTTTGGTTCTGCAAAAGAATATCTGATTGGTATTTCTCAAGTTACACATTGCAAAACAGTTCTTCAACATCTTCATTTTCACAATCAATTAATATCCAAAGAGCTCTAATTACAGGAATGTGTTTTCTTTTTCTGATGCTGCAGTAGCATCTTCCAATTGTACTACATTAGGCAAACATATCTCCTCTTAAACAATGATTTTAATAATTCTGAAAGCTGCCCTTTTGAAAGCTGTGCAGACTGAAGTGCTGTTTTCATACTCAGATGAGAGGTGGAACAGATGAGGCAGAAGCACAACCTGCTGAGACTACTCCAGTACACCGCAGCTGTGACCTGTAGGGCCTGGGTATGATGTCAGTGCGAGGGGTTAGCTCCGCACAGCCATGAACACTGCCTTCCCTACACAACATCAATTCCACTCATCTTCAGAGAGAACCAAAAGTGGCCAGCACCTCTCATACTAACCCACTCCAATTTTTGCCTTCTCTTAAAACCATCTGGTTGTTGATTGGTGCTACCCCTTGAAGAGCACTTCACGTGAAAAGAGTTAGAAAAATATTAACGTTAAAAAAAAAGTAATTTTTCATATGCTAAACAGATGAAATCAGCGCACTAAGTTTGCCAATAACTTGATGTGTTTTCTCATATTACCTTGCACAAGTGGTGAAAATTCTAGTCAACTTTTTTAAACTTTCCAACCCCTCATTAAACAAAACAGAAAATAGTAATCAGCAAAAAGAAACTCTTTTCACAACTGCAAAACACATTTGTCCTGCTCACACCTCTTTCCTGAACCATTTGCCTGTCACATGGTTACGCACCACCTTTTAACCTGATCACCACCTTTAAGCCTAGCCTGGAGGTATTTTAAAGACCTGTAGATGTGGTGCTTAGGGACATGGGTTAGTGGTGGCCTTGGCAGTGCTGGGTTAACGGCTGGACTCGATGATCTTAAAGGTCCTTTCCAACCAAAACGATTCTATGATTCTGTGATTCTGTATTTCTTTTTCATTTCTTTCAGATCTGAAGAACTAGTATGACCTCAATGACTAAGAAAAGCAAAGAACAATTTTGGACAAACATCCCAAATGCAAGATATGGAGAAAATTACTTGTTGCCATTCTCATTTAAAATGACCCATTTTAGGGTCATGTATCTTTTTTAAGACTTTAAGACACCAGTATCTTGCAAACCTTTATGCATTATTTTTTAATTATTTTTAATATTTCCAACTGAAGCAACAGATAATCAAAAAGTTTTCCTGTCAGCTTCACTCACTCTGCCATTCCAAAAAAAGAAGAGTTACTAATATAATTTTCATTAGATTTGTAAAAAATACAAATAATAATAATAAAAAAAACAAACACAGACCCCCTCGCCCCAAAGCAAAAGCATTTGGGTACCTATTAAATTGCCATGAAGAAAAGTCAAAGTCAGTCTCCATTTCTACCTTGTAAAAATCCAGCAACAATTATTTGCATATGTTAAGGAATATGTGACTGGTATTAAAAAAGTAAAAAAAAAAAAAAAAAAGCCCATTCAATTCAGGGTTATTTTGCCCTAAACCACTAGCATATGATGCACAGGCTCATAAATACTGAGGATGTAAACACTGAGTCTACTTCATGCTCTTGCCCCTGTCTAGTAACAAACACTATAGCCACCTTACATCTTCTCCAGCTACTTTGAACACTCTCTGGTACAGAAAGCAAAATCTATAGAGTAAAATGTATGTAATTAATTCTTGTAGTCCAACAAAAATATTGACAAGCCATCACAGGACTTCAGCACACAAACACTTGTTGGTGTTACAAAAGCTAATACATCATTAAGAGAATACTCAAGAAAACATAGAATAGAAAGGCTTAAAAAACTTGCAGCAAAAAACCCAACTAATAAGCCCATATTTATCAAAAGCATCAAAAGTGAGTTTTATTTTTTTCAAAACAGAATTATTTAAGAACATTCTAATTTCTCAAGGCACATAGGGTAATTAAGTGTGTAAATAAGCAGTAATTTCCTTGTTTACTGATCTTATTACAAATGTTTATAAAACAGACTCAAAATTTCAAAGGATTAATGGAAAACAAAAACAATGTCTAAAGGCAGTTCTGCATCTTAGAAAAAGGTACCTAAGTCAGCTAAACTACTTTAGAGATTAAGATCATTAAAAAAAAAAACCTCAAAAAGGAAGTCCTGTGTAGAAATCAGTTAAGGAGCAGCACCAGAGAGAAATGCTCACCAAGGGACTTTTTTCTCCCCTTGGATGTAGATGGCATCAGCACAATTTGTTTCCAAGTGACAACTCATACTGATAAATTGCAGAATTAGGCTCTAACTAAGGATCTAATAAAGTGAAGACTACCACAACTGCCTTGGATTTGAATATTAAATACTTAAGACAAATGTCCAAAATGTCTCAGTGCTTTTTACTGACAAAGACAACTGCTGGAGGACAAGGAATCATTCTTGTGCAACTCTGGCATGTTTGCCTTCTTCCAGAGAACTAAAGTTTTGAGAGCTTGGACAGCAGGAAGAATAACAACTGTTAAAGTTTCTAGTCTTCCAATTAATTTAATAAATTAGAATTACAGAATTGCAAGTTCACATTTTGATTGCTGTTGCATGAGATCTGGATTCGGCTTTCTGAAAGAGTAACCTAACGGACTGCATCTTAACTGAAGTACCACTTCTTAAATCCAAATTGTTTCTCCGTGCTGTCACTTGGTGCTACTCCTCTTTATTTGGAGTCGTTCTGTACCGAACTTAAAACTGCCCTGAAATAATCGCTGAAGGTCTAGCATTACACTGACTAAAAAACTCAACATCAGCCACTGTCCTCCTGAGATATTAAAGCCAACAGACACCTCTATATTCTTAGCACATATAAATTCAGAATCAATGAAGTAACACTGTCAGTGTGATACTGTAAATCAGATTTACTGATTAGTAATGTATCCTGATCCTGCTCAAGCAAATTCTGTATGTTTAGGTGCCAGCTTTATCAAACTGAGGAAAAGGGAATTTGCCATAGCCTTTGAAGCAGAACAAATTCAGAGCAAGCTGCAGGCAGAACAAGCAAAGCAACAGTGTTTCCTACAGAATATATCCTGCCTGCAACAATTTTCTTTTTACAAAAAGAGAATTCTAAATTGGTCCCCCACAATTTCATGATATGGTAAAAGAAACTGGCAACTCTTCATACCAGCAGATCCCAAGCCACTTGACCCTCCTCCCAGAGACAAGAGATGCAGCTCATGCAGACCCCAGAACACCACTATCACATGCTTCATCTAAAAATACATCCCTTATTCCGCATAGCCTCAGTATTCCACGCTTAGCTTCATCTGCAGTGACCTATGCACAGTACAATGCAGCAGTCTAACTTGGAAGCACCAAAAAGCGGAGGAAAACATACAGTTTCCATTAGTCTTAAATACACCGTTCTACATGCACAGATTCTCTGCTTTCTTGTGACTCTGTAGAAAACAAAATCTTTAAGCTGATGGAGGTGAGGACCCCAGTAGCTCACAAGTGAAGAAAAGCAGCTTATTATATCTTACTCCTTTAAATCTTAACCTATAGCCAAAAGAGGAAACATTGTTTTAAAAAGGAAGGATGACGTATCATCCATACTCTCTTACCAGGAAATAAAACCTTGCTTCTATCAACATTTATTTATCCACAACCAAATAATCAAGGTCAGCCCACCTGATTTTAAGCAAACAACCTACATTCATAGTTGTATTCATGAAAGGCCTGACAACAAAAGTAAAAATCAAGACTTAGCCCATATGGTTTGGAAAGACAGACAACTGCTAACCACACATATGAAGAACGAAAAATGCACAGGCACGAAAGCAATCCTGTTCTAGTCTGCAAATAACCTCCTACCTCACCACCCTCTTCAATGCACTTGCTGTCAGCAAACAATAGGATGATTAGTTAAGAAGGTTATTCACAGAAGTACTTGGAACAGATTTACTCGTACTCAAACTCAGCAGAACTCAAGTATCATGCCTCTTCTGGGTTTAGAGTACGACACGCAGCTTCACAATACATTTTAAAAAAGCCATCTCACCAATCTTGGAAGGAAAGAATTTCATAAACATCAGTTTATTTTGCAAGGTGAGGCTAAAAATAACCAAATCCACGGCTCTAGAGAAAGTCGCTGCCAACATAACACAAACTAAATTTACATACTAGAAACCAAGAGAAATTTCTGTGAAGTGATTGACAGTGATACAACCGTACTCAAAGCATGAGTAAACCTTGGACAAATATCCTTTTAAACATAATGACCTTTGCAAAATGAAGAAAAAAATAGCTTAAAAGGTAGGCTACAGTTTCATAAGGCCACTAAGCCCAAAGCAACACTGGCATGACATCTAATTTGGTCAAAATCAGAATAGTAATTAAAAAACATGCAGTAAGCTGGCACTCAACTCCCTAAAAGGTCTACTGGAAACTCATCAGCCATTCCACCTGGAATATCCGAAAAAAACTGAAGAGAAGATAGATATTCTCTCCATATAATTAAAAGATCCATCTTATTAGACACACACTATGCCTAAAAAATTTCTAGAAAAAAAAATTCAAACACATGGCTAAAAACAGTTATCATGTAACTTACTTTCTTTCATTCAGAAATTATGAAGTAATTCCTGCCTCTTCAGGAAAAAAAACCAGTAACAAAGAATGCATGTGATCAAGAAAGGCATTTGACAGACATCCTATTAAGGAATGACAGTCTTCTTATAAAGTACATCGGGAACCTTGTTTACTTGAACCTGTGATTTTACGTACAATATGCACTGAAAGTACTTGCTAAGGCAGGAAAATTGGTTATACAGACAGAAGATTTTAAAAATGTACAATATTCAACAAATATTAAATTATATTAAATGAAAAAAGGAGTGAAGGAACTGCTAAAACTCAGAAGAAGTGAAAATTTACAAGGTAATCTAAATATTACAGAGACATAATTTTCTCTGTAGAGAATATTTTCCCAATTGGTTCATTCATAAATTAAGCAAACTGAAACACAGTGACATATTATTTTTCTAAAGTCAATGTAATAATAAAATCTTAATGTAATTTTTTTTGTTTTTAAATTAAGAACTTAATTTGTAATGGGCTTAAGCTCTGTTATTTAAAAAAAAAAAAAAAATCCTCTATAAACTATTCAGGCTTTAACCCAGACAGCAGTCTCCGTTACTTCAAGATAAATTTTACTCCATTATTTGCCACATTACTAGAAGTAGTTAAATTATAAGGCAAAATATGCTTGACCAGACAATCATATTTACTCTAAGTACAACTCAAATAATTAGTAATTAATCCAAAGGCAACAAGAGCCACCACAAATCTCACAATTTCAGGAGAACCTCAACACATCCCAGTGCAGTGAAATGTAACGTTTAGATGCCTGCGTCGCAGACCATTGTCCAAAAGAATGCACATTCATAAGAAAGATGCATTTCAAATCCTCAAATACTAGACATCACACAAAACCAACCATGTTGATCCACGCACATTTTTAAACCTCAACGACGACTCCAGCTTCCTGAAGCACAAGGCATCAGGGCTTGCCAATGAAGATACCGATTTTGGTGCCTGCGTACCCCCACCGCTCTCACACGTTTTAGGAGAGAACTGCTGCCAGGGAAATCCCTGGAGTGCTTCCCTCCTCTGCTATAGAAAAGCCTGACCCACTTGCCTTAGGGATCATACTCACTAAGACTGTAAAATTTAATAAGGAACACAGTCCTTGTAAGCATGCCAGGATCTAGCGCTCACATACCGGGTAACTGAACACAGTCTCCTGCATTATTTCCCGACTATTCCTCTGGTCATTTATAAATACAGAATGACTTTTCACCAGCAATGTTAAATGTTAATACCCATACTCTCCCTCTAGACATCATACATTATTTTGTAAGGATTCTTCTGCATTTAATGCACACAAACTCCCGAAATACATGACTAGCTGTAAAATTTGCAAGGCTGCACATTTCACAGTTCACTCTGGCAGGATAGACTAGGTGGTCAGATGCCAAAACAAAACAGATGAGAGATAGGAACGCCAGGCTTTACTCCAACATCTTCAACTTTTCACTAGGACAATTAACTTGTCTGTCCCCATCTGTGAACAGAAGATAAGCTCTTTGCATGTACATCTCAAAAAAACCCACCACCAAAAAAAAAAAAACCCACAAAAAACCTCCACCCTTAATGAGTGACAGGTTTGAATGCCTGCGGACATAACTGCAGTATCAGTAAAACCATGCTAGCTTCAGTTTTCCCTAAAGCACATCAATTAAGTACACATATTGCATGACTTCAAGGCTTTTTAGGTATAGTAAGAAGTGAAGATTATGTGGTAATTTAAAGAACAGCTTAATTCCCGAATTTGCTAGAAGAACTTCGACTATTATAAATACTGTACTTTAACCTGTGAGCTACAAACACTATTTTTAAAAAAGACTGTCTGTCCCTTTTTATTTTCTAAGCTCTCAGGCAATAAGATAAGTCACTTTCTTCATACATTTGCGTGCAATTTCTGTACTGCTCACATAGCCAGATGCAACCTGCCTACACTGTAAGGAAAGCAGAAACACAACTGCCTCCCTATGGCAAATTATTTGTCCTGTAACTGATATAAAGTATACTTTTAATGGAAGGTCTCTCCCAATTACATCTGTTTATACATAATTTGAGCCAATACTCTTGGGTACATTCAGAGAAAAAGCTCCCAGAAAACTGTCCATGATTTTTCTCAATTTCACCTTTTTTTTTTTTTCCATCAAGTACATTTTGTGCTTCGTTCAAGACAAGACACTTTCTTTGACAAGCGAACAGCTGTACTAAGACATAAGAAAAAATGCTTTAAAGCCACTGATGGATAGACAACCAGTGTGGCAGCTCCATACTTGTTCCCCAGCACATGCAAAACACCCTTTGACAGGTTTTAAAAAAAAAAAAAAAAGCTTTGTAACTTTGTTACTTTTTGGTTTAACAAAGACACTACTTATTCAACAATTATACCAAGTCTAGCAGATCATATTATGGTATAACTACAATTTACAGACCTATGTATTACAATGGATTACAAACACATGAACACTGTTAGGGTCCAGTCCTCACTCACTACAGCTGGAAGACCAGCACTCCTGGAGTGTAGCTCAGGCAGGGACTGGAGCCCCAGGGGCCACTGGGCAGGAGGCCAGGGCCACCCGAGGCTGGTCAGTGCCACTAAGGTCTATTAATGCACTCAGGACCCTGACATATATCCATCATATTACCTTATCTTGGACCGCTAAGGAAAGCTATTGCTCACTTCTTTTTACTCAGGTTTTTAATCTAACAACTGCCAGTTGATGAACCTTCCAAGGCTCACAGATTTATAAATGGTGTACTGCTTTGGTACTTCAGTCCAGACTAGCTACATCATGAATGAAAATTGTTCTCCACAGTTATACTGTGACCTAGACAAAAAGAATGTAATTGCAACTATCTTTCTACAATTCACATTGCTGAAGACTATTAATTTAAAAAACACAGCAGTAAGAGGTAACCAAGCCATCGGGGTCAACGAAAGACAGTAATGGGGGGGTTCTGCAGAAGCTTTCATCTCTGCTGCCCACCTAGCCTTCAGAATTATTGATATGGCAACCTTTCAGGCACATTACAAATGAAACTCTCTAGCTTGGAGAAGAGGAGACTGAGGGGTGACCTCATTAATGTTTTTAAATATGTAAAGGGCAAGTGTCATGAGGATGGAGCCAGGCTCTTCTCAGTGACATCCATTGACAGGACAAGGGGCAATGGGTGCAAGCTGGAACACAGGAGGTTCCACATAAATATGAGGAAAAACTTCTTTACAGTGAGGGTAACTGAACACTGGAACAGGCTGCCCAGAGAGGTTGTGGAGTCTCCTTCTCTGGACGCGTTCCTGTGTGACATGATCTAGGTAATCCTGCTCCGGCAGGGGGATTGGACTAGATGATCTTTTGAGGTCCCTTCCAATCCCGAACATTCTGTGATTCTGTGAAAATACACCCAACAGCAGCCATCTATAAAAGATGATCAAAAGACTGATGCAGTCTGAGTTGAAACAAGAAGCAACCAAATGTAGAGGAAAGATGGTATACACTGCATTAGGTATCGACAACTTGACAACAAGATAGGATTCTGGAAATAAAAGAAACCCTTGAATAGTTTCCCACCAGATGTAGCTTGCATACGGTTTTCTTACCTGATCTGCTGCAATGAAATAGGTGCTTTAATTTGCTGATAATAATCAGGATACTTTTTCTTGGAGGGCAAGTGGAAAAAGGGTTCAGATATGAGCTGGCCCTGATTATTTCGGCAACTTCTAACTGTGTCATAAAGCTGATAAAGTGGATTAGAAGTGTCCATAAAGGAAGTAATGCTCTCGGCTTCAGATTCCCCCTCTTCATAACGAGCAGCAGCTGCACAGAGAGAAAGGAAAAAATGGGAAACTCAGCAGGACAACTCAGAGTGGGTGTTTTGGTTGACTTTTCAAATGGATAAAGATCTAAACCAGAAGAAAAGGCAGTCTCTCAGTCAAGGGTGTTCAGCTGCTCTCCGGCAGTCAGGTTCCTCAGAAAAGGACATCACAAATATATCTTATGAGCCTCAGGCTGACAAAGAAAAAGCACTTTATCTATGTATTGCAATCTCTCTTATTAGATGAGACTTCAGTTCTGGCACTGGTAATACACCCTTGCCACCTGCAAGTGTTGAGAAGTTCAATAATTGTTCATATATGAGACTACATAACAGGACTATTCAACCACACACTACCTGTACAGCAGCTATGTCCTTATTTACCCATCAAACCATGAATACCAGTATTTGTGCCAATTACATTTGTATATTGAACTACTGCCATTCTGCTACCTGACAAGAATACAAATTGACAAACCGTGTCTGGCATTTTCAAACGTGCCTAGTCAGTTAAGCAAAATGGCCAAGTTAAAAATGAATTTTTGCAGATTATTTCAAAAAGGTGACTTCAAAACTTATATAATCCTTTAGACCATATTAATCACAGATCAATTAAATAATAGCAGAAAAAACTAACACTAAAGCCTGGAGGTTCACCTCTAATATATGCAGCAAAATGAAGGAGAAATAAATATTTTAGAATTATTATATAATTAGCATAAGCATTTCATAATAAAGTACTTAAAAATTTTATAGCAAACTTTTCAAGTTATCTCTATGAAGCATATATTATGCTTCAGGATTAGGACAAATTAAAGAAATGCTACAAGGAATTAACATTTACTGTAGATAAAATTAGAAGAAACATTACATGAGCAACAGAAACACAACAGAAATTAAAAACCACTGGTAGCAGAAATATAGGATGGGAAGCAATAAATGGCCAACCCTTCCATACTTCTCAGTAACACAAATGGTGTAATTTGTAACTTGCAGACAGACATAATATAAAATCTATGGGGTTTTGCACATACTAGAGTTAAACTGTTCAGCCTTTTTCCCCTCTTATGAGTTACAGTTTGAAGGAAAGCTTGGCAGATGACACACTGTGTAATTCAGTTACACAAAATACAGTTCTCTAACACTCACACCAAGTTTCCAGCTGGCATTTTCGTTACTGCTCAGTGGAGGCTGGCAATGTTTCAAGCTTTCTATCCAAGTTCAGTAAAGACATATTGAAATGATGACAAAGCCAGGGGACACTCTGACTGCATAACAACATAGTACTATCATTTCTCCTCTGCAGCCTGACATTGCAGGTCTATGCGAATGTAAGACGTACAAGATATACCAGATGAGTTAGATGCAAGCTAAAATACAAGCAGACTTCAGTAGATGTGCAAACACACAACGAAGATGTTCACTACTGTTTCAGGGAAGACACTCAAAATTATCCTAATTATGTATCTGTGTGCCAATCAGCATCTCTTAATGGCCTAGCATCTACTACACAGTAGCCAGCAAAGCAGGAGCTGGACAGAATAACTCAGGTAGAAACAAAAGACTGGAGGTAGCACTATGTTTTCCTGTACCTAACGTATCAACCTGAACATGGAGGTAAATGCTAACAGCTAAGAGAATGCTATCAGGTAAAGTAAGTTTCCAAAATAGATTATACAGCAAAATACTGTCTGTCTTTTTTTTTTACTCAAAGAGTTCAGTTCTGAGTGCTCCAACAAAAGGTAAGAAAAGAATAGAAAAAGCAGAAGAACTTGTTTTTATGAAAGAGATGAAATAAGAAACCAGCCAAGTACATTGCTGTCCTCTGGCATGTGGCAGCCAGCAACAAAGCAGTTCAATACCCTAAATAAGAAATGTACTTCCTTTGTATTAAAAGTAGAACACAAGGCATTCCCTAAAATAAAAATCTAAGTAAATTAAACAGGCACTAAATGAAAGTGTTTGCATAATATTGTAATGCAGCTATAAATATTTTCATTATGATGCGTATGTTCTTTAAAAGCGATGTGTCAAACATTATGTACTCTTGCATACTCAGAAAATGAGTGTTCTCCTAATATGTAACCTGTTATCTTAAGAACGGAAGAAGAATGTATTATTCAGATCAGAAGACAGAAAAAGCCGTGTTTTGCTATGGAACAATCAATCTAATGCAAGACTCTAGATTCTTTAATATGCAGTAGCACCGGGTCCCATATCCCCACCAAGCACACGCTAGCAGTGGAGAGTTAACACTCAGTTACTCCCCGTTCATGCAGCTGTTACCACAACTACAGTTAGCAGATACAGGAAGAAAAAAAACAACAATGCAGTAAGCCATAACCACAAAACATACAACAGTCCCAAACAAAATGTATTTCCTGCTGTTCGTTCCATACCACAGTGACTGTTTCCTAATGAAGGGACACCTTCACAATGGATGATGTTAAATTGACCTCACTGCAAAAGGAGGAAGCCGTCTAATTTACAACTGGAAGTGAGCTTTATTATCGGGTAGAAATGCATATATCATATACATGTACTCTTACTCAATGATGAGGCAGAAAAAGAGCAGAGAGAGAGGTGAGTATTTTAATGTATATGAAAGAAAATTAGTCTTTACTCAGTAAGTGATTTGCTTTAAACACTGTCTCCTTTGTGGTCCCAAAGCTCCTAGACAGCAATGAATGCTCAAAGTTTTAACTGAAGATAGATGCTAAAACCAAAAGCAGCACCCAGTCTTCAAACATTTCTAAATGAAATAATAACAAATAAAATAGCTTTGTTTACAAAATGAAATACTTATAAATAAGCAACACATAATGACCATCTGTGCCTGCCTTTACAGATTTATAATGAGGAGCAAGGGAGTTGCAGAAGTTGCTCATGTCCTAGTCCATTTGAGCTGGAAATCTACAAGCTCCATCACACCATGACACTCTCTGAAACTGTGAGGATAAACTCCAAGTTGGAAATAGATATGGTTCATTGCTTAGGCAACTGCTACAATCAAAGAAGCTCAAAGATTTCATTCTCTGTATCAAGAAGGAGAAAGTTCTCTTAATCTTCAGTCACGCAGCCTAGTTCTCATTTATTTTAATGCGTGTTAGAGAAAGGAAAAAAGATGAGATACCAGAGCAACTAACAAAAAGACTACTTGGTTTAAATAAGAATCCTTTTCATCTGAGACAAAGCATAGGGATGTCCAAGTAGTATGCTGGAGGGACAGAAAATCCTAAGGGTGACAGAGGTCTGCCAAAAAAATGGACATTGTCTCTTAGCTGAATGCAATAAAGATAGGAGGGCTTCCACAGAAGCAAGGCAAAAATCTCAGATGTATATGAAATGCCCCATGAAAATGACAATAATGACCACAGTAAAGGTGGCACCTGAAAGTGGTTTCAATCACTTCAATAATGTAAATCACATAAAGACATAAAAAGCTATGCATTTTTACAGAATTACAATTTGCAAAAATAGCAGCTAACAGTCACGCTGAACCAAGCTAATAAATACTCCCCACACCTCCCAGAAAGCACCTGCTCTGAAGCAATAACTGAACTCTGGGCTAACCAGGAATAAAAATGCTTTTGCTTGCAGCAAGATCTAAAATGATTCAAAAAATTCTACAGCATATCCATCCACTGGAAAACAGTGGTGAGTACAATTCAATTACCAGGTATGAAATAAATGCTTCAAAAATATATATTGAAGAGATGCATCATTTCTCATCACTGCAGAAACAAACAAAAAAAAAACCCCAATGGTATACGTACAAAAACATTTCAGAAACCTGCTCTGAGATTAATGCAGGGAAGTTACCAAGAATGCAACTATCAAGACAGGCTAACTTAAAAGACAACCTGTAACAATTTATGACCAATACTGAAATATCTGATATAATGCATATATTTCAGCATATATGCTTATAATATAATGCTAAAACATGCTCATTATGAAACAAGGATGCTGTATGAAGGCATGCCTTTTTATGTGCTTTTAACATAAACCTTTATGCAAGATTTCATGACTGCTAGGCTGGACCAGATATTTCTAAATTGAATTCTAACATTTATCTATCCTTTTACCTCATACAGATTATCTTCACCTTAAAAAAATAAAACCTGACAGGTACTTAGAAGACCCAATGGCACAAGAAAGCAAGAGAAAACAAGCCAGCGTGAGCGAGGTTTCTCTCAAACAACTGCAGCACTGTAAATCTCTTTCACTGCAAAGAGCACTCAATGTGTTCTCTCCAATGTCTCCTCTTCTGTTTCGTATTAGAAAGAATAAAGACAAGCAACAGTTTCCCTAAAGCTTGGATAAGTATACTTGGAAACACACACACACTAAATTCAAAACAAAAGTTTGGCCTACTCTATCTCACCAGCTGTACATTTATAAATTCGTACTTAGAGGAAACAGGGGATCAAATTTAACAGAGGGATTGGATTTAACAGAATTACATGCTGAGTTTGGAAACACTGCAAAATATTTTGAAATAAAGATATTTGACTGTATCAAGAGCTCTACAGTTTTGTTTATTCCAAACATTTTAATTAAAGAAAATAAATAGAGAAACTGCATTTCAATTCCTACCAGCCAAAGCTGCATCCTCATCACTTTCTGATCCATACTGCAATGCCATGGTTATTGCTGATAAACGATCCCCTTGGGCTGATCTTTTGTTACTATAAAAGAGAAAAAGCAAAAAAAAAAAATATGCAAAATTAAAAAAAAAAAAAGAAAAGGGTTATCATGTTAACCATTAACTGTCGCCCAGAGTATTTAAGTAAGTAAGTGAAGCTCATGATGGTTGCCTACATTATCAGGAACACAGATATGACTATGCAAGAAAAGACTGGAGCCCTTAACAAGAGAAACTGTTAACGACCTGTGAGTTTGCCTCTATTTTAAGAGACAGTCCATCAAACTGAAAAACTGGACACACAATCAGAAAGCTAGAGCTCAAGCTAACTATCTTCTATCCTATTTTGAATAACTGAGTATTTGAATTACTGGGGGAGAAGAGGGACGATAACAAGTCCCTCCCAATTAATAACTTTGTTATTTGATCCTGTTTTATAGGGATTTGTGTACATGAAGGAATTCAGCACACTGTAAGCTGTATATGCTATCTTCTCCCATTCCCCATCCCCACCTTAGGCATTTTCAGCACACAGAGTGCCTGTATGTGAAGCAGCTTCCTTTGCTTTCTAGGTGGAGTAAATCAAGAGTCCACGCTGGCTAGGGCCTCAAAAAGACATCTTCAGCATCCCTCTCTTCCTCCGTTTTGTCCCAAACCTGAGGCAAGCAGCATTTCATACCTACACTGTAGGCTATGCCTGACTATCTCTGCTTTCTTACTAGGTCAGCTCTTCAGGCACCTCCAGCAACGGGCTCAGCCTTGCGCTGTGGGAGAGAGGTGAAGACCGGGAAAAAGCAGATGGGCCGCTTAAAATGACACCAACTCTGTACAAATGCTCAGTCCCTTAAAGACCTTTGCAGCTGCTGCATTAAACCATGGTTTCAGAGTATACGTGCAGGGAGTTAGCCAGGAGTAGTACTGTTTCAAGACAGTAATCCAGAGACTGTAGATATGAGACCTCTGCTAGGTACCAACATTCTCAACTGATGACTGAAAGAACAAACCAGAAAGCCTCCAGTAATCCAGTCTACTCAGTAAGTTTCCCATAAATGCATCCCAAATGCAATACTTTCTCTTTACAGGCTTTATTGGTTTCCACCATCCATCTCTTAATTATTTTGTCCTACTTATTATTGGTTTTTAGCCTCCAAAAACAATTTTTCTAGGTTTACAACACATTTCCATGTTTTTTTCACCTGCTTTATTTTGTAATGAAGCTTAACATACTGTTCTTCAGAACTTTTCTAAGGAAATAATTGCATATAGTGTATTTCATGACAGGTGTTTTGAAATATTAAACATAAAATCAAATATGGAAGAGTAATTACGGCAAAGTAACATTAAATCATACTTAATAGATATTTGACTGAAATATATTTGAATCTCAAAAGTATTTGAGTCAATATTGAAGAGCACTCTCAACTAAAAAAAAAAAAAAAACCACCAAAATTTTAGTATTTCTATATGATGATGACCCAGCTTTTCCTCCAATTCCACAATTCACTTACCGATAATATTTGTTAGAAGAATTTCTCTCATCACCAACACTGCCTTTACCCTGTGAGGAAGGACCTGTCAGCTTGGAAGCAGTCAAATTTGATGGAGTCCTTAAGGCAGAAGAGACAAGCCAAGGAAAGGGGAAAAAAAGAGGCCCACCTTAGACCCAAGAAAAGACGCAGCAAGGATAAAGCTTTTTACAGAATTACTTTGATAGATCAGCCAAAAGGTTCAGAGACAGTTATAAAATGTTTTAAAGCTAAAAGTAAAGTAATACTAAGATACATTTAGTGCCCCAGCATTAATATCGATTTTGTTTATAAAGTCAGAGGAAGGTAACATTCAGATTGAGGATTAATAGCTATATGCACAGCTCAACCTACCACAGCAGTGAAAGCAGCCAACAAAATGTTCCTTAGCATCCAGATAAAACTAATCATACAGATCCATTATGTTTTATCAATACTTAACAAAATCACTGTCAAGTTGCTTGACAGTGCATATTTTCAAGCAACTTTATTTTGTCACTTTATTTAAGGGAGGACAGTTAAATGCACCAACAAAGAGCAATTTAGTATGACAAAGGATACGATGAATTCTGCAATAGAAAAGCATGATTTTTGACACAGAGGCAACATTTCTGCAGAACTTAGGTTAGTAGCGTTATGATGAATTTGAGCCTGATCCATCAATGACAAAGAAAAACAGATGCAAATTCAGAAGAAAAATATAGTAAATTAACTTTAAATGAACTTATGGGGGTATTTTATTAAAATCAGCAATAGGTAAAGGAGACCCCTCCTTTGAGACAATTAAGCAGTTAGGAATTTAAATAGAAAATAATGATTCTGTGATGCAGATTCAGCAGCAAGAAGCAAAAAAAGAATAATGGTTCAATAAAAAAAGCAACCAGTGAAATGCAGAACAGCAGGTGAAAGGTTTGGTTTCCATGGTACTTTTCTCTCACCCCAAATTTTTTTGTATTCAGCCCAATATTACTGTAGCCTGCTTCAGGCATTATAATTTTTTTTTGCCAAGTTAGAGAAACAAAGAAGGGAGCTGTCAATTATTCTGAGATTCAGATTACTTCAGTATTTGCAGGTCTGTTAAGAATATAGTATATAAGAGAACATCTAAAGTAAGGTAGTCGAGAAGTAGAAATGGGTTGGCAGTGCAAGAGAGGAATTCAACTAACAAATATCAGTGTGATTTATCTGTCATCCCTTCTTATGCAAACAGCTTTATTTTGAAGAAAAACAGTTAAGCCTCAAAATTAAACATCACACACACATGTGACATTCTGAGCTTCATCAATGGCCAATACAGTGAGAAAAATAAAATAAAACCACAATTTAAATAGAAAACCTCTACGCCCATATGTAATTCTAGTTACTGCAAAGCAAACATGTATATATGTTCAGTGTCTGTAGAATCAAGGTCTTCTGACACTACACATACTATTAAGAAAGAAAATTATTAAAATATGTGTCAGGAATTACTCCCTAACAGTATTTCTGCTTTTATATTTTTATATGCTCCAACAACGATTCACCCAAACATGGGAAACATGCTAATGCTGAACATATGAACCAGAAAAAACACTGCATAGGTTGAATGTCTCAAAGCACCAAACAGTAAAAATCAATCAGGTAACTTCCATTTCTTTCACACGTAATAATCCCAGGCAATACTTTTAATACTGACATTATCTACACATTTTTCAGACAACAAAACAATTAAAACTGCCTTTCAGTAAAGTAAGGGAGTGCTAGTGTTTTCAGTTTTACTATACAAACCTTTCCAGGAAATGACAGCAGTTATTTTCTGGCATCAAATACCAGCAAACAGCTCAAATACATAAAGAGAGACCACCTTGTAAAGAGTTTGCTAACTCCTTGGATGACTTGCAAGATGTCGCTTTATTATTTTAGATAAATGACACAGTTCATACTGGCAAATAATATATAAACCTACTTTTGAGTGTTACTCATAAGTTAAAAGTTTATATGAGAAGAAATCTAATTGCATTTCAGATAAGAAACATCTAAAATGACTGCATCACTTCTCTGTACACTATGGGTTTTCACTGGAAGAAAATGCTGTTGCCTAAATAAAATCATTCCATGAAACAAACAGAGCTATCAACAGTGTTTTATACCTGCCTGTTCAAGACCAAATCTATGCTTCACTGATTAAGTCATCCAGATCTTCAGTGTCCTGTGCCTCTTTTCATAGCTAGAAATTGGTTTTCAAAACAAGGCTTTATATGATGTCAACTTCCCTCTAAATATCTTTTACCTGAGGTCTTGTTCCAATGTTTCTGCCCCTACCTAATTAACTGTGAGTTCTTATGTTTCAGCTTCTAACAAGATTCAAGAACATACAGCATTTTTCGTAAAGCAAAGCACCACAAAGCACCTTGTTCCTCACTATTCCTTTTCTGCTCTTAACTTATAAACACATGTGGTGGAAGTTGGCCATAGCTTAAGTTATAAAAGATCCACTGACGCTGTTTTTCATGATCAAGTACATCACAGAAATATTTCACCGCAGAAGTATTTCAATAAAAAGTTTCCTTCCAAAAACTATTTTACAATTTATAACTTTCACAACAACAATAAACTAAGTTTTCAAGCAATTATTTCCCACGATACTCTCCACAGCAAAATTAAGGGAATGTCTATAGAGAATTTTATGAGATTATAAAAAGAACTCTATTTGCAGTACCTGATTCGGAGACTTGACTTGGCCAACTCACTGTGTTCAATTTCAGCCTTTTTCATATTAAATATTTTTTTAATTGCATTTGCATCCTGTCAATTAAAAGAATTTTTTTGTTTAATGTTGAAAGTTAAGAATGTTATAGTCAAGTATATCCATCTACCTAAAAATCTAAAACAAAAATGAAGGGGTTTTTACATTTAGATACAAAACAATTCTGCGGAAGAAATGAAGCCTAGAACAAAGTTTGCCTGAAATACACCAACAGTGGCCTGTAAAAACTGAACAGAGTAGCTTCGAGCTCAATTTTTGTTATAACCTTTAAAAAAAAATTTTTTTTTAAGCTATAATTTGCAAATACACACAAATACCACTTCAAACTAAACAGGCAAATTAGTTTCTGTGCCTTTGCAAGCAAAAAGTTACTACCATTACCGAGCTTTACAATGCTTGCTCTCTCATTTTACACCCATGGACTCGATACTCAGAGTAACGGTTCACAAAATAGAGATTACAAGTTTTGAGTGAGGTTACAAGCGCAAGTAATGTCACTAGGAATTGGAACTACAAACAGAAGTGCAATTGGAAAAGTCCAAGAACCACTTACATAATAACACTATACATATACAAGGTCTCTCACTACAAAGCCCTTAAAAACCAAGCACACAAAGGAATAATTTACCACTGAAATTCTCTCAGTTGCAGAGAACATGGAAACAGCAATGTAGTAACTTGTACACAAAATGCCGGTGAACTAAGTATGAAAAAGGTAGGAGGTGCAATTTGGTCACAAAAATATGGCTAAAAGGAAGAGGATCTTCAAAACCTATGCAAAGAAGGCATGACTACGGTTTTGAAGCCTAATATGAAAATCATTAATAGTTCCTGCAATCTGGAAAGAGATAACAGCTGAGTACTACCACTATCACTTGAATCTGTAGTTTCAGTCATTTCAACTTCAATCACAAGTACAAGGATCCTCTGTTCCCCCAAAGGAGTCATATAACTCATATCATATCAAGGTAAAATTGAATTGCAAAAAATCATAATACGTCACGAAAAAAATTACATACACCCCAATTATAATAAAAGCAATATAAAAAAAGGAAAAGCCACTAATAGCTATTTTTAGAATATGCAAACAGAGTGTTTAGGGCCTTGAGCTAAAGATTCATTTAAGGATCAATCAGCACAGAAAGCAGAAAAAAGAATCTGAACTCAAATCAAACTACGAACAACTGAAACTAACCTTGAATACTTGTGATCCAGGCTCATTGTAGGTTTTGGCATTCTTTGCCAGAAGATCTATATCCTTGGCCATTGCATGAATGCTTTTATAAGTTCCATTCTATACAACAAAAAACAGAACTGGTTAAAGTGGCAACCTTCAGACAGCATGAGAACTAAGTCAATAGTGAAAAGCAAAGGGAATTCACATAGAATAAAGGGAACATTTATAGAAAAAGAAGAATGTATTTATAAAGAGGACAGATAAGTATCTGGAAAAAGTCATCAAAAAAGAAAGTAACAAATATAAGTGCTAAGTCCTTATAGAGCTTACGAATGCTAAGTAAAAGATTGCAAAAATACTTAATACATTAGATTATCTTAATTTTGAAGGGTTCCAACAATACATTATTTTACCTTTATTCTCTAGTTCGATTAGTCTACGTGCTATCCCTCACATACAAATACTAGAATTACAGAACAGTATTTCAAATTACTGGAGAAGATGAAAAATGCATCAGTACAAAACAGCTATTTATAGCACTAGAACAAAAGTAGGTGATGATAATGCACGATCAATCTTCAACACCTCAATGTTTTACATTAGCAGTACCTGCCAAGGAACTACTTTAAACCAGTAAACATCAAGGAACCCAAGATATTCAGGCTCAACGCCAGCACACTACAGTTCGCAATGCTTGATCTTCAACCCAGCTACTTCTGCAGCATTAACCCAGGACAGAACATTAAATTAGCATAGAGTTCAGAGTTTTAAATAGCAGGGGAAAAACACATTGCCTTTCCTACTGCTATAAACTTTGGCTTCTAACAATTTTAGAATGCTTACTGTTAAACAAGTCTATACTCAGACACATTAATAGGCTCATACTGTACCTGTATCCTTTGGGCAATAGTTTTAAGATCTATGGGCTCCTTTATTATTGCATAATAATCTGGATATTGCTGGAAAACAAAAATAATTTATATATTACTATAAATAGTCACAAAGCTAGTGTTCTAATAGCTTGTAGAATGAGCTATTAGATGAACTCCAGATAAGAACAGTGTAAGCTTCATAAACATAGCACTAGGCTTCAATCTGGGCGAGCCAGATCATAAGGCAGATACAAGGAATTATAATTCATCAATAAACTGGCATAAAGGAACAGTTCTGTCTGAAAGCCAAATACATGGTGATGGTCTTCAGAATATTTATTTTGCTGGTTAAACTTGTTACGCCAAACCTTAAAACAGAACAGTGAAATCAGACATATTTAAAAAGATTAAAAACTCTGGACCAAAAAATCCTAATTACCTAAACTGGCAAAACAGGGCAAGCCCCAATCTACAATGAACGGCTGGGAATGAGCGGGTAGTGGCAAAGAAGGTAGAGAAGCTCTAAAAACAGCTGGAGTTTGCCACTGACGAGACAGTAACAAAGAACTGCATCCTGAGTGTGCCCATCATAGTGTATAACATCAGTTATATAAACGTCCAGGTTTCCAACTTAGAACACAACCAATATTATTAAAATACCCACCACTTTAGAAGGAAGTTTCTGAAACAGTTCACTTATGAGGCGTCCTGATGGGTTTGTGGCAACAGCTACAGCTTCAAGAAGTTGTTCAAGAATTTCTTTCAGGTAACCTGGAGATGACTAACATATGAAATGAAAACACACAAAGTTTTTAATAGCAGCCATAGTAGAGTGCTTCAAGTTGCACTGAAATATATGAATTTACTTTTCAAAGACAGAAAAAAATCAGCCATAAAACACAGATGCAACTTTTGAAAACAACATTGTTTATGCATTTAGGTTAAAGCACATGAGAAAACTTTAATTTCACATTTACACTGTAGACTGTCAGACACACATTACGTATTGTTAGAACAGACTTGGTTGTCAACATTAATGAAAACATGCACCCCAAAATCACAAAAACCAGACAAGCCCGAACTTCCTATCATCATATCTGGCTTATAAAACGCTCCAGGAACAGCTGCACTAACTGAATGGAACACACACTGGAAAATTATGTCATTAGACATGAAGCTTGCATGCATCAAACCTCAATGCTGGCATGATACCAAGCATACACCATATTAGTTTCAACTAAACTAGAACCACGTTTTATCCATATCAGAAAACCTCACAACTTTTCTTTGCTACACAAAAGTGAAACACACATACAACGCTGTGAAATTATTAACTAATAAACTTGGATAAGAAATACCTTTGGGGGCATAATTTAACTATGAAAAGACTTAATGCCTTTTCACATATGGAGGCCAATCTCCCTCTCAGAGTCAGCTGACATACACAGCCATGGCTTCATCCAGCTGCAGCTGTCCTGCCCACACTTACTAATTCAGAATTTGCGCCTTGATTGTCATGTCCTTCCTCATCTTCATCTTCCTCCTCAGCATCACCTTTTTGAACAAATTCATTTTTTGTGCGTAAATACAACTCCCATAATTTGCAGGCAGCTTTATATTCAGGAGAATCAGGCTGCAAAAACAAATCAAACATTCTGCTCAAAATTCAGATCATTCTTACAGAAGGAAATTTATAAATTATTAGTTGAAAGGTATTAAATGCTTTAAATAAATAATGGAAAACCAGGGAAATTCCTGCTTCAGTCGTACTTCAACAGATGTGTTAAGGATCGCAATAAGCACTAGAAAACATAACCTCTCTTACTCCAAAGCATCTAAGTCTTTTGGAAAACTTAGCAATAAAATTACTTGGGTTGAGGCTTTGACAAGCCTATTAGATGAATCGGAAGAAATCATTGGGTTTTGTTGCAGCATAACACTACTGATATTTAAAACAGACTAAATACAATATGATAAAAATATGATTCAAGCCAATACTGCTGCCGCTGTGTGGCACTTGAAAACTAATTTCTACGGAAGAAGAATGCCAATAAATGTGCCAATATCTTTGAAAGCACTGAAATGATTTACACTCAGACTAACTGGGAAATTCCAAACAACTTGACAACATGCTACCACCTGCATACACATCTAGGTATATTTTTTTGGAAGAGCTAGAAGAATTAGTCAGCAAATTAAGTTTTGTAAATACAGAGCTGGCAGTGGCAGACAAGCATGTGCCTATTAATGTTACTACTTAAGAACATTACCCAGAAAAAACACTGCTTTTCCACTCTTAGGTATTTTTCTTTCCCTTTCCTCTGTCACTTAACCTCTATTTCAGGCATTCCTGCAGATATGTCACCTTATTACTGCTGATTATGCTCTTCCTACTTCACTCTCTCAGCCTCTGGCAGCTTGTAATACAAATGAGAAAGCAACATGAGAACTACTCCTAAGCTTACCTTATTAGGCTTAAATATTCTCAAGACATTAGACCAGGTGTTAATTATGAGGAACAGATTTAAAGGGTATTCTCCTCCACTAGCCTGCTTCCTTCTATATTAATGCAAGATGCTCAAAAGTGTAAGACTTGAACTGAAATATTAAAAAAACAAAAGGTTTCCATTCTAATCTCGCATTCACAACAAAACACCTGCTGCAATAAAGACCTTGACAATGAATCAGCCATCCCTGTTTTATATGCGTCATTGGAACTGCGTAGGTAAGGCAAAAGATGAAAAAAGAAGATGTTATGTTTGTGTGCCACACCTCCAGCTCACAACTCCGTTATTTCTCTGGAAACGTCAACATTCCTTCATCCTAGAATGATGGCTACCTATTTCTATTCTACATGTATAATTTTATGAAACAGGCATAATTCTGAGTCCACTATTCTGCAGGCAAAGGTAGCACACATTCTGTAAAACTCTCATAATTCTTTCCTGCCATCTTCCTCTCCCTCATGTAGAAACCACAAAAAAAGCCAACATTAATGGGCGAGTGCCTTGAAAAGCTTCAGGAATACACAACTAATTTGGAAATCTTTGTACTTTTTCTACTGTAACCAGAATGCGCAAATGCATTAATCCATAAATCTGATTATTTTTCAAAAAGCTACACACACACACACACACAAATGTAAACAAAATAAACACTGCTTTTCTGAATGTCACCTGGTTACGCCGGCTGGGTTATTCAGAAAGCAGTCATTTGGATGATCTCCAACGTCAAAGATATATGAAAGGTAATATTAGCAGTTTTAGATTTGCTGAACCATCTCAGTCACTACATACAATTTAACTGTTTTTAACATAGCCTTCCATTAAACGAGATTAATCCAATTCTGTCCCACTTCCTTACGGTAACTGCAATAAAAACCATTAATATCTAAAATAAAACATACCCAGTTTGGGGGAACAGACATGGGGGTTGCACCCTTGATGAAATACATCATCACATACACTCACAATCTATCATCACTGACCATGATAATCAATGTGCCTTTTTTTCATATTATTAAGTGGCCAATGGAAGAGAAAGATTCAACACTCCTACTATATGCTTGCTGTTATTTATAAACTCTTCCTTTTGGGGAAAAAAATAATCTTTCTTCTATTTCAAAAGGTTACACAGAGTGTGTTGTAAAATGAGAACGGTTTAATACAAAAATATTTTTCTCAGTTTACAGCTCTATTTTTGCTTTCTATCTCTTTTAGAAAACTACATGAAGATCCTCCTCACATTATTTTATAGTTTTCCACAGAAAAACTGCTATAGTAGGACATCTTACAAAGATACAGCCAACCTTACAGAAATATATGCAAATAACTGCAATGTGTGCTGTTCTCTTACCAATAATAAAGGCTAAACTGAAAAGTTTTTTGCCAAACCAAGGAAGAATTTAAACAGATCTCTACCACTTTTACAATGAATTTGAGCCTTTATATGTATTTTCCTCACCTTATAGTAAGCCTTCGCATTGTTAAAGAGAAGCTGAAAATCAGCAGTCAGCACATTCACATCATCATATTCCTCCATCTTTAGCTTTTGTTGGATTTTCATTAAATCGATTGGCTGAGAAACCACTTCATAATAATCGGGCTGATTTCTGTTGCAATGACAAAACCAGGCATTATATTCCAAGCAGTAAAACCAAAATCACAGCACTAAAGTCTGTATGTGTCTATGACTAAATAAAACAAAGAAAGTTCCAATACATTTTTGTTACAGCTAGAAGATGGGGACAGTGGTCTATTAGCACGCTTACTTTATTACATGTCTTGATATGATCCTCAGTTTTCTGAGTTTAAGATAAAATTCAGTCTCTTATTTTATCTACTGCATTTTCAAGGGTCATTTCTATTAATCTTCACAAGATATGCCCTTAGTATTACATTCCACCACTTATATGGAATATTCTACAGTCAAAGGCATAGATGTTTTAGGTGTCACAAGAAACATTTTAAATTAATTCAGTGTATCCTTTTTTGACTGAAAAAGAGCACCAACGTTAGCATCTACCATCGAATAATTACATCAAATACTCGGATCAAACACTGGTGTGAAACTATAACAAATTTAGCTTAAATTTTTCACAGCTACTAATGCTGAAGTATTCCTCAACATCCACTCACTCCCTGACTAAATCTCAGGTTCAAGGCTTAACCAGAACCATGGTCTTACCTTCGCTTTGGTGCCCTAATGAAAAGCTCACAAAGGAGCCTGCCCTGTTCATCTTTGTAATCTCTGATGGTGTTGTAAAGTTCATGGCATACAGCAATCTAAAATGCAAGAACAATAAATTCAGGAAAAAGGAGAAAATTTTAGGAAGGTAACAAATCAAAGCCTGCTTAAAATGGGAAAGACAAGCTGCCAATCCACAGGGTGCTCTAAAGCATAAGTGTGAAGAAATTGGTGCATCTCATACATTAGTTCGATACCTGACAAGTACGCCAGGTATTGCAGAATTTTATTTTTTTAACATAGGGAGCTTGCTTTCAATGCTAATTCTAAGTGAAACACCCAAAATGTAAAATTAATTCAGTACGACTCTCTCCGAGTTATAGACATCTAGAACAACAACAGGGGTTCTTCTGCCCTGCAATTATTTAAAATGAGACTGCTAACTCCAAGGCATAACAGAGACGTCGTACACTTCAGCAATCACTGCCTGTGCTGTTCCCCACTTATCTCTCTCTGCATTTGCTATTCAGACACAGCTCTCAACTTCAGCATGTTATTATTTCAGCTCCTTCTCCAACATCCTTCCATCTGCTAAAATCATCAGCAAAAAAAAAAAAAAAAGCAGCAAAAGGAATGTGGGAAAGAAAAAGATGAAACTGGGGAGACAAGAACAAGCCAAAGCTGAACGAGATCCTAAACAAAGCTCAGCCACGGCAGCAACAGATTCAGGGCCAGTGTATATGTGCTACACATGATCATCCATTCTACAATCCAGCATGTCCCAGACAGGGATACAGTACCCCCAAGAAAAAAAGTTGTGCATAATAAGAAGGTACTAACAGGATCTACAGTTGGGAGATTGGAAAGTCTCCTCCTCTTTCTGCTTGGGCCTGGTATATTCATGGAGTGGTGGCTGTCATCAAAGTCTCCTCCGCTGACGCTGCTGGAAGGCGAGGTAGCTCTTCGCCTCTTGGAACCCATGGAATCCAACTTCTTCTATAATGAAGAGAAATGTTCTTAAACTCATGGCATTGCATCCAAACTCTCTGGTGAGAGCTAACTATAAAGCTAGCAATGCTTAGGATGAGTCACATATGTGTGTTACATACTACAGTTCAGTTAAGCCACATATCTGAACACCAGCTTTTTGAAAACTGGCAAGAGTAAAGGGAAATCAAACTGGTCCTACAGTTTTATAGTCACTGACGATAGCAATGTCAGAAAGCCTAGGGCTCACAGTGATGAAGATGAATTTAGCAGCTCTTACTAGGATGTGCTCTTAAACTATTTACATTTTGATACGTCATCCCATGCATGATAACTAAACGAGAACCGCTGTTTTAGAGGAAAAAGGTGTACAGAGATATCTGCTCAGTTCTGGTGTAAAAACACATAATTCCAGGTCAAATTAAAAAAAAAAACACCAACAAAAAACAACCAACCAAACAAACAAAAAACCCACGAAGAAAACAAATCACAAACGAAAATTCAAATGGCTACCAAATACCTTGTCTTAGTTTCAAGGCAAAAAAAAGGTCTGGACCATTCTGTGACCTTCCACTCCCACTTTATGTGTCGGATGAATGGCTCAATCATCAAGAAGCAAAAAAAGCCACCTTCTTTTTTGGCCATAGTTTTCCATTTACCAACACAAACAGTGACACATGAATAACCACCATTCAACAACTACGGTGATTCACAGAACAAGTTGTTGGCTCTTTCCCAACTTCCACTGACAGTATCAGAAAAATATTGTTATTTGTAGCTGTCTCAAAGGCTGAAGACACAAGAGATTCATCTATCCCAGCCATTTTCCAAACAAATCAAGGAATTTCTTCTAGGAAGCACTCAGTTAATTTACAAGGTATGGCAGCACAACATAACCGCATTAGAGCATTTAGGTTAAAGACAGAATTAATTTCAAGCACGCAAATGAGATGAATAAGGCAGGAATCATTCACAGTTAGGATAAAGAAAAGCAAAAGCTTAAGGCAGAGGAATGGAGAGAATGGTGCACATACAATCAATAATTTACCAGATTTACCAGAGTACAACCAGCACCTCGAAAAGCCAGTCTCCTCATAGTGTCTGATGGCCAAGTACAGATACTGGGAGAAGGTAACGCTCTAAGAGTAGCAAACCAGCAATGGTGTTAGTACAGTCAAAACTGGAAGACAAGAAAGAGGAAAGAGAGAGAGAAGGAAATTGAGAGTAGATAGATAATTGAAGAATGAAATTGAAGAATAAATTGAATAATTACAGTAACAGAGAAAAAAAGCAAGAAACAGAAGGTAACTTTTTTTAGCCTAGCAGAAACGCCACAAAGTAATTTTGTACACAGAATGCTAGACTCTTCTGTCATTTTTACAGTACAAACACATTTCTCTAATGTTCCTGAATACATATTACAGATCTCACAGCCACTTGCTAGAGAATGATTCATCAAGCAGAGCAGGGAGTAAACACAAGTGATATCTGACCCGAGAGTAAAAAACAGAAAGCACTAAAACTTACAGAATGCAAAGTAGCACAGTGATTATAACAGAAAATAATTTTTAAGGTCAAGAAACATTTAATAGACTCTCTAGTGATGATGCACCTCCCTCCGTCTTCAGAGTGGATTTTTCTCTTCATAAGCAAGCAATATTAAGTATCCAGCCATACAAGTTCACTAGAGAGATACCTGTTTCAATTCCTAAGCAGTCTCCAAGTCTGATTTTTTTCAGAAATTCCATGTGAAATGTATAGAACCATTTTATGGCAAAATGATTGCTTCTATTTAGTTCACATACCTACTGTCTTCAATGAAACCCCAGAGAGATTGTTTACCTGTTCGATATTCTGGACAGTTTCATAACACGCACATACAGAGAAACTGTGCTTTACTAGCAGGCAATTCATCTCAGGAACGGACAACCAGCCTGTCGCTTTTGGCACTGCCTTCAACTTTTATCTGAGAGCTACAGTGTCAAATGGCTAACATCAGGCACGTGCTGACGTGGAGGCGGCTAGAAAACACAAGTTCTTGGCTGTGAAAGAAAAATGGGAGGGACTGCAGGAATCAATAATTCTGGTTCAGCCAGGACACGAAAGTACACTCAGTCCAAACCCATCCTGAAATAAAGATTTGGGGATCCCTCCAACCAGCACCTGCCTGCAAACTGCATATAAGCTTCTCCATGTCCATTATCTGAGGCACACGCCCTGCGGCTCTCAGCCATATGCGGATGCTTGTGTACACTTGTACGATCAAGACACCTGGCCATTCTGTACACAGCCTCCAAAACCAATTTCCTCCTCTAATAACCAAGGAAGGTGCAAAACACGTAGCAGTCTGAACAACATCATGAATACTCAGTGAAAGAATGGCTTACAGAAAACTCCTACCAAATGTCAGGCTCCAAATGCAAACTTCTCTCCAGATCTCCATGTTCATCAACACAGATAATCCTACTGCGCACAGAAACACGTTCTGTTTTACTTAAGAATATGTCTCCTAGACTTTCTTCTGCAATGTACCTGCTAGCTCACAAATCTCTCAGGAGTCGCACCAAGAATCTCCACCGCTACAAACAAGCCGTCTCCTGCGCAACAGGAGCTTGAACGTTGTCTTAACAATTGCTCACACTGCCCATAAAAATGTCACATAACCACAGACATCTCTATAAGAAATGCTTTGCCCATTACCAATACACATGTATACTAATATATACACAACAGGTGGAAGACTGCCTCTCCTGAAAGCTGTACTAGACTGATCACCACAAGTATTACCCAGTCTAACCTCATTAAATGAACAGTTTTTACAGGCATTTGAGAATACATGCTTAAAACAAGCCAGTGAGGTTCTAGCACACATTACATTTTCTGCCTCCAAGCAGAAAAAAGCTAAAAGCCAACAGATACCACAGAAAGTGTTTTATCGTTATCAGGATCTCCCACGTGTCAACAGAAATACTCACTAAATCATGGCAAATTTAGCAAACGGAACAAGGGAGGGAAACACAGCCAGAATTTCCCCCGATTACAGATGACACTGAAACCAGCTACAACATAGGAAAAGGGGGACGGCAGCAACCAGACACTATAAAAGGACAAAGGTGGGGAAGAAGTGAGAGGCACAGCACATCGATCGTTTTATTAACACTGGGACAAGAAACAAAGAGACAAAACATATAATTTCCCCACATCGTCCCGCAGGCGGGCCCCCGCCTGCTCCCGGCTCGCACCCTGCCCGGGTTATGAGGTGTTATTGTTGGCAGGAGAAGAAGGAGACAAAGAAAAACATCTTTTCGGGCACCGGGCCAGCCTGCGCCCTCACGGCCTGACAGGACGATGTCCCCACCCGACCCGCGCTGCCGCCCACACCGGGCAGGACACGCTCCCGTCCCCCGGGCCTCGCTCCGGAGGCCCCGGGAGCCACCGCCGCCGGCCCTCGGCCCCCCGCCCGCCGCTGTCACCGCCGCGAGCTCGGCCCGGTGACGGAACCCGCGCTAAGAGCGGCACCACGGGGAGGGCGGAGGGAGACACCGGGGCCAGCGGGGTCGGGACGCCGGTAAGGGACAGCGACACCGAGGGGGCCGCGGCAGGGCGGCCCGCGCCCAGGGCCAGGGCCGCCGCGGGAGGCGGGGACGGGGGAGGTGACAGGAGGCGGCGGAGGGGCTCGGCGCCCCCGGGCCCGGCGCGGGGCCCGCCGTGGCGGAGCTGCTGCGCGGCCGGACGGCGCTGCCTCCCCGCGGCGGCCACACAAAGGGAGGCAGCGGCCTCCTGGCTTCGGCCCGCCGCCCTGCCTGCGCGACCCCGCCGCCACGCCGCTCACCCAGCCGGCTCCGCTCCGCCTCCGACAGCCGCGGCCGCACTCGCCCTCCGCCGCCCGCCCCGCCACCGCTGCTGCTGCTGCTGCCGCCGCCGCCGCCCGCCGCCGCCGCTCCGCACCGCCGAGCCCGCCGCTGCCGCAAAGCCCGCCCGGCCGCCAAACGCGCCGAGCCCGCGCGACACCTCCGGCGAGGAAGGACCGCTTCGCTTTACGGCAGCGCCCGCCGGCAGGAGGAGGAAGGAGCGCGGCCTTCCACGTGGGGCCGCGGCCGAGCGCGGCCCGGCGGCGCCATGAAGCGGCCTAGTGAGCGGCGGGAGCGGGGGCAGCGGTGGCCGCGGGTGGGGGCGGGCCTCGGGAAATATCGCCGGCGAGCGCTCTGAGGCGAGGGAATGGCGGGGGCGGGCGGCGGCCTGGGACGGGACGGGAGAATGGCGGCGGGCTGAGGGGGGGGGGGAGCGGCCGCACGTAGCCGAGCGAACGGCGGCGGCCCGGGGCTGGGGAATCGGGCACCGGGGCTTGGGGGATCGGCGGCGGCTGGCGGCGATGGGAGCTGGGCCGCTTCCCCGGGCGCCCGCGAGCGGCGGGGCTGTCCGCGGGGGCGGGCGGGCCGCGGGGTTGTCCCCGGACGGCGGGCGGGCCGCGGGGAGCCGGCGCTGACGGGCGCGGTGCCTTGCAGAGCTGAGGAAAGCCAGCAAGAGGCTGACCTGCCACAAGCGCTACAAGATCCAGAAGAAGGTGAGTCCCGGCGGGCTGCCGGCCCGGGGCGGTGCGGAGCCCTCGGGCTGCCCCTGCCGCACGGAGCGGGGGGAGGACGGGGCGCAAGGGGTGCCTGTTTCTAATTAAAGCTCCATGCTAATTAACTTAACGCTAAAAGCATTTTTTTATATATTATTACAGAAAATTGTTGTACGTGTACACGTACACAATAACAATGTTATGTTGAATGTAAAGGAATCCGGGCTGTAGTGAGGAATCTGCTTTCCAGTTGCCATTGGCCGAAGTATGATGTAGAAGGGAGCGTAGGCTTTTTACATAATTACATTTTGCATTATTTTGGGCTGGTACATTCAAGTGTAGCTTTACACTGAAACATTATGCAATCGAAACTCTTCAATCTAAAGTCGGAAATGTACCATTTTTTACTCTGTATCTGTAAATAGGAGGGATACATCCCTTTCTTTTTGCCTTAGACTGAGAAAATATTCTTGTTCCTATCTTCAGATCAGAGAACACCACCGAAAAGTCAGGAAGGAGGCCAAAAAACGTGGACGCAAAAAGCCCAAGAAAGATCCCGGTGTTCCCAGTGCTGCACCATTTAAGGAAAAGCTTCTACGGGAAGCGGAGCAGAGAAAGCAGAGGGTAAAATACAGTTTGTGGGAAAGAGCTGAGACCATTCCTATCTTCAAGGAAGCTTTGCGCGTATATATGTGCACATGTGCATGCCTAGAGGTGCAATCACAGTGGATTGTAAGTGGCCCTAGTAGCCACATACTTTGGAAAAATAATATATTTATTTCCAGCATGATACAGCATGTAACAAATTACCTTTTTTTTTTTAACCTTCATTTCATCACTGGGTATAAACATGCTGGAAGTGTAATTTCTAATGTAATCCAAATTGCCTGTGATACATAGATGTCCCATCAGGATGCTAAAAGTTAAGTCTTGGCATTATGTGATTATATAGAAAGTAAGGATCTGCAGTCTGGAGTAACATGACATGAGAGCAGCACCCTTATCAGTTGTCATGTTGTTGCTGCATGGCTGTTATTTTGGGGTCTAGCTAATGGATGGTTTTGAGGCAATTGAAGGCACCAGTATTCTTTTCAGGGCAGGACGCAAAAAAGAGTTCCCAGTGTCACTTGGACAGCCCTGACTTCTAAATAAGCTGTCTCGTGAATTTTGGTCAGAAATAAGTAAATGACGAGAAAGACCAGTCTTCCTTACGACCTTCAGATGTGTTTTATCTGGCTTGGGTTTTTGTTTGCAACCAGCTTGAAGAACTAAAACAAAAGCAGAAGCTCAACAGACAGAAAGAACATGAAAAGAGGAGGAAGCTTGAAGCTAAAAAGAATGCAGCCAAAATCAAGGAAAAAGCAGGGGGAAAGGTACGTGTCTGGTATGATTTTGATTCTTTGAAGCTTAGAGAAGCAATAAAAGTCATCCTGAAACTACATCTTCTTAAGCAGTATGTTACATGTTACATTTTCATGCTGCATATGCACGCAAGTGTAATACACTCATTCTGAATTAAATCATTCCCTTTCATTTTTGTTTGCATTCAGGAATCCTCCGGCAAATCTAATGCAAAGACTAACAAACTGCTGGATAAAAATTCTAAGAAATCATTTTGCAGGGAGCTCGAAAAGGTGAGACGCTTCAACTATTTTTTATAATTTGATGTCAGTCAGCAAGAGACCACTTGTTATTTTCATTTCTTGCATTACCATGCAGCTGCTAGAGAGTATAAAGGTTGCTTGTGATGATAAACTTCAACACTGAAAGTAAGGGATTTTTATGACAGAAACTGTGAGCTACTGAGACATCCAGCACTTTGAAGCATTAGACTTCTTGGTCCAATGTCAGTACAGAGCTCTTGTAGTAATGAAGTACTGGTGTCTAGAGGATTTTCTGCCTTTGGAGGAAAAAGATGAAGAAAAAGATGAAAATTGCTTCAGCTTTCTGGTTTGTAGTTCAGAAGAAAGGAGCTCACACAAGAACAGCCTTATGAAACCTCACCAATCCATTCTGTGAAATGCAACAGTAACTGTTGTAAGCCACAGCTATTCCAGAGTTGTCATCTGTCAAATGGTCTGCCGTGTCTTACTTGAGATCGTCTCCCTTTTTCTAACCTAGGTGATCGAGGCCTCAGATGTGATTCTAGAGGTTTTAGATGCAAGAGATCCAATGGGCTGCCGGTGTCCTCAACTGGAACAAGCTGTAACTTGCTCTGGAGACAAAAAGCTTGTCTTGGTTCTGAACAAAATTGGTAAGAACCATAGGTTTTCTTGAAGTGTTACTGGGTCACTGTGTGGTTCTGTGAGCTATGAAGAAGATTTTAAAGGAATCTGAGATTCCATTGAAGACGTAAGATCCAACTCTGAGCTCGCTGCCCTACTGAAGGAGTCATGTTTCCTCCACCTTTTAGTCTAGTTTCCTAAGAAAACCCCACAGACAGGTAAATGCACATTAGCCCCCTTCTTTTGCAGTAAATTCTGAGAGAATTGGCCAGTTTCAGCCAAATTTGACAGAAGTTAAAGATCTTACAATGTTTACCATTTTTGTAAATGTACGTGGGTAGGCAGAGGTCATGATGCTGGTCCCCAGTGAGGCAATAGTGAGTTAAATATCAGCAAATCAATGCAATAGTTGTATCTGAAGTTTGGCTTTGGGAACTGTTTTCTGTCTTCTGTTCCTGTATGAAAGAATGCACACAAAAGCAGGTGAAACCAGCTAAAAAGGCTGGGTTAGCAGCAGAAAAAAAAAAAAAGAAATACAAAGAGCAACAGCAAGAACAAAGTGACCTTTGTATTTGAGTAGCCTTTGCAGGGATGAGGGGATAATCCTTCACAGAACATCACTCCCTGTACCATACAAAGTCTCCTAGCGAGACCCCAGCATTAAAAACCTGATACAGGGGCCAAAAGTGTAATTCTGGTATGTTCTGCTTGAGGCAGAAAGTAAAGACTAAAACTTGCAAGACTGGGTGCCTTTGGGGAACATACCCAGTATTCCACTAGAGCTTTCAGCCAAACATTATTTGTTACAAGGAAACATACTAAGTGGACAGAGTACAGCCTGATTCCTGATTCCACATTAGATTTCCTCCACACAGTGATATTTAAGATTCACAGGAGTGAAAGGACTGTGCTCTTTTTTCCAGATTTAGTGCCAAAGGAGAACTTAGAGAAATGGTTGAATTATTTGAAGAAGGAGTTTCCAACAGTTGCTTTTAAATCAGCAACACTGATGAAGGACAGGACTATGGTAAGAGCCCTGCAAGCTGTCTCATGACTAAGTCGTATGTGTTCGCAATCACACAGGTTGAAACATGTTGAGAAACTGCTGGACTAGAGTAAAAGCAAGTCTTTTTGTTTTTTTTTTTTACTGTAAGAAGGACAGTAAGGGGAGGAGGATGAGGAATTATTCTTCTTCTACACAGGATGGTTGCACCAGTCACATCTGAATTGTTTTGTAGGTAAAGTGATGCAGGCTGTACTGCTGCATTCATGATGACTGTGGCCATCAATAAAGGTAGCACGTGACATTATTTCATGAAGAGTATAAAGGGGTTAGCTCCCTGTGTCCTAGTCTGAACTCTTTGAAGTACTCTTTTGAGGCGTACGTGTATTAATACATAATGCTTCACGCATCTTAACCCTGATAACGGCATAGTGAAATAGGCCCTCCTGCAAAATGGTGCAGAAACTGCAACACAGAGAGCAGGTTTTGAAATCCTTCAAAAAATTGAAGTCTCTTGAGTGAATTTGCAGATTTAAGGATTCTACCATCTGATCGTACATGGTTATTTTATGGTCACACAACAAATCTGCAACACAGCCTGACTGAAATCACAAGCTCTGTAAGTCAGCTCACATTTCTTTTTCTTAGTAGTTGATGGCTACCTTTTTTACTCTCACTTAACTGATTAGCCAATATCTTATTAAACTAACTCTTGTTTAGAAGAACACAGTAATATCATCTAATAGAGGAGCTGGAAACATTACAGTAGATAAATAAATCTAAGCACGCATACTTACCTTCATGAATAGCTCCTGACCATGGGGGGTTTTTTGCCTTCGAATCTTGTAGAGGGAACAGTTAACAAGAAGACGTGCACGTGTTGATTTATCAAGAACCACTGAACGCTTTGGAAGCAAATGTCTTTTGAAACTTCTTCAAGAGCATGTCAAGACTCAAAACAAAGCCATTCAGGTTGGAGTAGTAGGTAAGCATTTGGAGAGGCGTTCCCTTCTCCTCCCATAAAGCTTTGGTATCCTGTATTATAAATTGGGTAAAACAACTACCATATGATTTGCGAATGGACTTTCTAGTCATTGTTCTTACTTTTGGCTAAGACTCACTATTGTAGTACTTCAGTTGACAGTGATCTATATTGCATTTACATGCATGTAGTGTGTGTGATCTATGGAAGGCACGTTGTGTGAGGCCTTAGCTGATTAACCAGCTTAGGGGAACAAGAGAAGCAGGTTACATTCAGTGATGTCTTTCATGTCCCTTTTATTATCAGTGTGAGAAATGAGGATACAGACTTTGTCTTACTTCTGTAGTGAAGACTTCAGATCCAACTCTGATCTTGCACTGAAGATGTACTTTACCAAAGACACCTGGAAGAAGCAGTTTTGATCAGTGTTACATAGGCTGAATTTTCTTACTTAACTTACAAGGATTTATCTTGTTTTCTTCAGGTTTCCCTAATGTGGGAAAGAGCAGCATGATCAACAGTCTTAAAGGAGTTCGTGCTTGCAATGTTGGCCTAGCAAGAGGTGTTACCAAGTAAGCTGAGTCTGATAAAAGCTGTTCATTTCCTTGTTGTTGTGTTCTGATTACTCTTGAGTTTGTTGTTTGTGTACAATTTCCATTCATTAGGGGCAGAGTATGCCCCTGTGTGCAGTTTTAAACGCCCATTTCAATTTGCCAGGATGAAAGATACTGATGCAAGCTGTCACCAGGGAATACAGTGTATAAACTTTCTCTTTTTGTACATTTAGATATCTGTCCTATGCAAAGCATATGATGAGAAAGCACTGAAACTGACTCTGTATGAAGTGCATTCAGTCCAACACTGAGCTTTATGTTTTGCGTCCCTCACCATTACCAGTCCTTTGCTAGCTAATTTATCTGCTCACAGTGCATTTCTCTCTGAATAGGTCCATGCAAATCGTGCACATTGATAAACAGACAAAGATGTTAGACAGTCCAAGCATAATTGCAGATCCTTCCAACAATGCCCTGGCCCTGGCCCTGAGAAGTATCATCAACACTGAAGAATCAGGCTCAGCAGATGTGTTTGAAGGAGTAGATGCCATTCTAAATCACTGCAGTAAACAGCAGGTGAGCTCCATCTTTTTCCACATCTGTCACTGCATTTGACTTCCCTGTAGGTTTCTTAGGCCAATAACCAAAGTTTGTTTCCCTTAAGCTAGCTCTGGTAGCCTTTGCACTACTTTCCCCTAACCATAGAGTAGCAAACTTTGGGTATTCTATCCAACGCTAAGTTCCTTATAAATGGAAGGCAGAAACAGCGTGCCAGGATCCTGTCAGCCACAGTCTGTTTTCCCAGTAACTTTTCTGACTTTTAAAAAACCTCATCACAGTATCACAGAGTGAAAAAATGAAGATATTCTGACTGCTTCCTATTATCACAGTGAAGACCTCAGATCCAACTCTGATTTCACTCTAGTTTCAAGTAGATTAACCTAAGCCTAATTCCCACTCAGTTCTGTTGTAACTGTTTTTTCACACAAACCAGTGTGCTGTCTGTACACCCACTAGTACGGGTGAATGGCAGATGAATTTGCTGATGAAGTAGGCATTTTGCGTTGTAATGTTTACTCCCCGCATGCAAGAGAAAAATGGCTCTTCACGTACTTGTTCATCCTCATTGTAACCCAATTTGATTTGCTTTTTTATTCTTAGAACTAAAAGAGGGTATCTCTTTCTGAATGCACCATTTTCTTTCGCACTAGGTCGTGATGCACTATAGTATCCCAGATTTCAAGAACACTGAGGAGTTTTTAACTTTACTTGCTCAGAAAAGGGGTATGCTGAAAAAGGGAGGTGTTCCTGACATAGAGAATATAGCTAAAGTACTACTTTGTGACTGGACAGGGTATGTATGCTATGAATTTTGCTTTATGCTGCTCACCTTTTTTACATTGTTAATCCAGCACAGCAGAAGCTTTGAGTCCTGAGAAGAACTTAGAATGAGAGACTGGTGCTTTTTTTTTTTTTTCTCTTTCTTTCTCACATCTTTCTTTGGTAAAGAGAGCTGGACTGGCTAACAGATTTAGAGAATGCCATCCATGGATAATTTCCTAAAATAGCAAAGAATACACAGAAAGAGTCAAAGCATGTTGCATGTTACTCTGTAGCCAGTTTGCTGACTTCTGCTATAACTCCATTAGGGGAATTTGCCTTCCTCTCAAATACTGAGTCCACGTAGTCCTCTTCTACAGCCAGGAAAGGATATGGCAAATTTTCTGTGGAAATTTATAGTGGTTCCTATATTCTGAGGGTGGGAATAAATGTAACTCAGTAATTGAGTGTGACTATTTCCCTTGCTCAAGTGATTCAGCTGCTTTACAGCTCATGATTTACAAGCAGATGATCTGTGTTGAAAAAGTATTTTCCTCTCAGGAGTGGGTTATCCACTTAATACTGTTATTGAAAACTTCGGAGTCAAATTTACATAGCTATTTAACTGCTGTTAAACATGATAATAAATGAGTAGTTAGGTTGAGGAGTTTGAGAAGTTTGTGCTCTAGGTTTTATTTTTAAATACAGTGATTTAACTATGTTATCTTTGGCTGGTTTTTAATGCTGATATTTTATTTCCCAGAGCCAAAATAAGCTACCACTCACAACCTCCAGAATCTCAGAGACTGCCACCATATCTTACAGAAGACAAAATAGCTGAAATGCATGAGTGCTTTAAGTTAAAGATCCTAGAAGAAGAAAACAACAACACTGTTCAAGGTAGGACTGTTACTGTAATGCACCGCTACCATTAAGAGTGGCAGTAGTAGTTTTAATGGGAGATGTTGATTGGAAGTCCTCCTGGGCTTTATAGGATAGTTTACCAATACGCAGTGAATACGAACCTTTTAAGAAAGAAATGGATTCTGATGCAACAGAACAGTGCATCTGTGCGCTGTCTTAACACAAATTGCCCCTGCTAATTCTTATTTGCTTATTTGACCTAACCCTCCTAAATAGGAAATAGGGGAAAAGAATGTCGAAGAGAACATAGACACTAACTAATTAGCCAACAAAATACATTTTAATCAGTACAATCTATACTCCAATCCAAGTCTTTCAGCTCCCAGCAGTCTTCTGTAGATGCCTCAGAGAAAGCTATTCTCAGAGAATTGTCCTTTGTTCTACCTGCTTATGTGGGAGTTAGCGTGGAAGGGAGGGGCAGGACAGTCTTTTTTTCTAGACCTGAAATGGCTGTCCTCTCAAGGGGTAGGCAGTACATCTGGTGCTGTCTAAGAGTGACTTAACAGACACTTCCTATGTTTTTCCCAGCTTTAAAATACCCCAGTCCAGCAAGCAGTATTGTTTTCCAGTCAGCTGGTATGACAGATGGGATAATAGAGGAAAATAAAGTGATAGAGGAGGCATCAGAGTGGGAAAACATGGAAACAAGCCAGGAGGGGGAAGAAGAAGAGGAGGATTTCACAGAAAGTGATGATGATCAAGATGATGTGGCAGAAGAAGAAAAGGATGTCAAAGAGGTAAATCAGAGTTTCATTAGGCTTCTACCTGTTTAGATCCTTACACCAATACCCAGTCAGGATCCTGCTATAAACAGAATGTGTAGGCACCTTAGGGCCACCAAGAGCAATCAAAAAGTCTTTCTCCTGGAGATAAGGGCCAGGCTTTTTGCTTAATTAAGGAAACAACATTGTTCTAAGTCAGTTCTAAGGCTGTGTGTTCCTGACCAACTACACAAGGGGACATCCGCACTGGCATCAGTCTGTTAGGTTTCATTTGCATGGGAGATTTCATTAGTGATATCTGAATAAACACGTCTGACCTCTCTGACTTGTAGGAAAGCAAAGCTGATGTCACCAGGAAAGCAAAGCTTGGAAACGGACAAACAAGTCCTACAAATTCAGAAAAGCAGATGGCAGGTCTGTATTAAAAACCCTGGCTTGAAGGATCGTCTCTAGTCCTCTATCACTTGCATTGGTTTCACTAACACGATTTTCTTTTCAGAAAGCGAACATTCCAATTCACTATCAATCAGCTTGGATAACACAGCAGATGAAGATGATGCCTACGATTTTAATACAGACTATGTGTAATGAATTACATGTGAGGACACCAGCTGGAGACTTACTACTGGCTTTCAGAACAGTCATGAAGTCTTATGTTGGGGCAGAAGTTGGGAGGAATGCCGCATACTAGAGCTGCTGCAAAGATTCACAATTATTACTGTGTCAAATAATATATATAATACTGCATCTCCCTTGATCGTTCCAGATGTTATACAAGTCTTGGAAACTGACTGTATTCGGCTTTAAGTCCTAAACTTTATTTCCTTTATTCAGAAAAAAAAAAGCCTATTTTAAAATAATTCATAATAGACTAAGTGAATCTGTTCACTTTGCCTTATAAAAAGATGTTTCAAAAGGATAAACTCTTTTTCTTTGAAAAACAATGGTAAATGTTTAATTCTAGTCATGTTCAAGCAATTAAAGTTCAAGGTAAATTTTATAAAGGGAGGATGAAAACTTGTTTTCCCTAGAGGATTACAGAGACCGTACCACTAGGACTCACTTAAGTCATGCAAGTTTTGAGCGAACTTTTGCAAAACTTGTAGAACTTCCATCTGTAAAGGTTGGCTAGAAAATGCTCCTTATTTCAGCTAGACATAAGGTCTTTTATCTAAGCACTGCTTTATATGTTCAGAAGCTTACTGGGAAAGGTAACCGAGATTATGATATTAGTAATCTGTCCTCACTGGGGAACAAGCTGCTTGTTCCTACAGTGCTCTTGAACAAAATACATATTTCCTGATGACGCCTATTATACGTGGCAACAACTGGTCACTGCAAAGCAAAACGTTGCCCTGTTACTGCACTCAGCCTATGGCAGAACTGGGGTAGCAAGAGAATTACCAAGAGGCCCTGCAGCTGCTCAATGAATTAAGCATTTAGAATAAATGCCTGACACCAAGCACCTTCCTCCTATGTGCCTGTTTTCTTCCTGTTAACTTAAGGTCTGCTTTATGTGCTCTTTAATAGAGAATTGTACTTTCCCGAAATGTACGTTGAGGCACAGTCCTAGGCAGCTTAAAAAAGTACCAAGTGGAGACACAGACACATGCAGTTTATTTAAGCCTGCTAAAACACAGCCTGGTTGTCAGAATTAAGTTGGTGTCTGTCAGCTGATCTAGTACAATCTTTCAAAGTTTGGTAACTGAACTTATTTCATTACTCCTAACCGTTTCAAGAACAAGAATGGTTCTTGTTCATGAAAACCCAGAAACAGAAACAATAGGTAACAGCACAGATCAGCATCTATGACAGAAACAGAACCATAGGCCGTGACTGCAATGAGTCAAGCAGCGGGAAATCCTTTTAAATTACAAAGCCGTACTAAAAACATACACACGTGAACGAGCCCTTCAGCTCTCTGCTGCCCTGTATCTCGGACCATGCAACACTAAGGCCCTCACTGCATTAACACAAAGACTTTTGTCTAAACAGCTTATACTGAAGACTATTCACGAGCAGTATTATCGAATAAAAATGACAACTGTATTAAATGGAATAGTTGGCACAACAGCTGCTGGGTTATCAGCTAATAACCACTCAACGCTACAACTATAAAAAAAAACAACTTACCTGTAGAACAGGGGATGGGCAGCCAGCTGCAAAAGGGCACAGGAAGCTCACTTGAGTTAAAGGGCCAGACTGAGATAGGCACAGTGGGAAAAACGTCTACAGCAGGGCCGTGCTCACTTGAAAGAATGATGAGGAACTTAACAATAACAAAATTAATCTGTAATTCATACAACCCGATCCCCAAAATAAACATTTTGCATAATTTTAGAATGAGATCACCTTTGCAAACACGAGATCAATTGACTTTAGTTTCAATCGCTTGCTACTGTATTTAAGTACAACAGAAACACACTTCCTATATTTGATCAAGGCTAGAATCAGATTGCCATTTACCTGAGGTTTGAGTCAACATGTTAAAATTAGCTTTTATTTTTGAACAAAGTTTTCTTCACCACTTTACAAAAAGTTTTAGTGTTCACTGGCAGTTAAAACCACTTTGCATAGTGAAATACTACTTGAGAAATTCATCTTTCAAGAAAACAAGATTCAATTTTGCAGAATTCTGCAAGAAAGCCTTACACAGAAATGGTTGGGAGCAGACTTCATGCAAGAAAGGGTTATTGATGAAACTATTTCACAGGATAAGAAAACAAAAACACAGAACAAAACCCAAGCAGCTCTTAATTACAGTACATTGCTGTGCAAGATTTGCACGGTGCAAGCACCAGCTGAAGTTGTATCTTGTTCTTAGAAACTGTTTCTTTCTGTAGCTGACAAAATGATCCTCTGGTAGTAAAGCGCAGAAGAATGCACAACAGACAGGAATTAACAGAAGTGCTGGTTTGTGCAGATCCTCCCTTCTTTCTGTAGTGCTGCTGGAGTAGCATGTTCTGTCACACAAGTGAAGTGAGTCTCCTTTAGACCTGTGCCTTTCAGAACTGCACCTGAATAAGTGCATCACCTCGTTCTCCAGAAGACAAGGACTGCTCTGTAATACAAGTTGGCTAAAAAAAGTTCTGCTTGGCTCCAGAAGTTTCCTGAGAAAATGCCATCAGTTATTAAAATTGACTCTACTTCGCTTCATAGGCTTCTGAATGTCTGCGGATCAGGCTGAACTTGCCTGTAGGGTCAGGGACATACCACTTCTCCCAGACTTCAGTGTATGAAGCTGTTCTTCCCCATGGTTTGAAATGTCCATTCCAATGGAGCAGCTTGGCAGCTTTCACAAACTGAGGAGAGTACCTTTTTCCAGCGCTAGACCCTTTTATTGAAAAAGAACCATTAGTGCCTGAAATAAAGGCAGCAGAAACACCAACATGCAATATTTTTAACTTCAAAACAAAGGATTTTAACAAACGAAATCTTGTCATTTATGGAGAAAGGAGGCAGAAATCAGGGCAAAGCGAAAAACATAATCAGGTGCAACTGAATGCCACTTTGATCTGTCTCAGTATCTACTTTAATGTACTGCCTCAACGTCCAAGTTCTTTAAAACCCCCTTAATACCCAGATGTATTCAGCAGCCTCTGTATTGTTCACTGGAAACAAAACCTAAAAAAAGCTCTCCCAGCATTGGGGTTTCACCAGTAGCAGAACAGATATGAGCGTCTGTTCCTCTCAACAGCCTTGGAGGAAACACCTCGGATCACTTCAGATACAATATATATGTGGAAAAGAAAAGGAAAATTATAAGTAATTTGAGATAAGTCAATTCAAGAACTATCCCCCTAGCAGTTCAAAACAGAACATGAAGGATCAGGCCCACAAGCCCCAAGATGGTATCACAAAGCAGTGTTTCTTAAAGAACAAGGTATAAAATAGGGGAAGAAAGATCCACTTGCTGCATCATCAACTACATGTCCATCTACAGACCTGGTAAAACACACTGGGGGAGCAGTGTCAGAAATGTTTCATACATACCGAGATGCCGGACATTCCACATGGGATCAATACTGGAATGTTGCTTGTAAAATACAATTAGCAGTGGAGGTGTTGTGATGCTGCCAGCCAGACTCTTACTGTAAAGTTCCTCTCTGGAAGAGAAAATGAAAAGAAGTTGGGAAAGGATGCTTGGGTGGCCCTAAATCAGTTGATTCACTCGCAGCTGCATGACAAGAATCCACAGATGCATACACAGCCCTTCATTTAACAGTTAAATGCCATCACCGTAACCCAACCCCTGACCCACTGTCACCCTCAGCTTGGGGGTACTTACGCTACATTAAGTGCCATCCACTTCTCCAATTGCTGAGTGATGTTCTGTAACTTCCATTCTGTCAAATTGGCAACAAAAACTCCTGGATTGAAAGAGCAGGTGTTGGCTTTCATGGCAAGCTTTCGGATGGTTTCTTTTTTGTAATCTAGAAACCCAATGTAATTATACTGGGAAAAAAGGGAGCAGAAATTAGCTTAAAATACAGTCAAATTACTATTTAAAGAAAAATTTTGCACAACTCCCAACAGAAAAGCATAATTTGAAGTTGTTAAAGCAAATAACCCTTCCTTTAAAACAAGAGAAAGAAGCTTAAGAGGTCTAACATTTTAAAAATATGATTATATAAATGACATATTTTAAGGAAGGCTGCATGGTCTTAATAATACCATATTATTAATACGGTGCCACTTCCAGAAAAAGTACTGTTTATATACTCACAAATGAAAAATTCTCCCTCTGATGTTCTAAGACCTCCTGCTGTTCCACACAGGGAAGTGCTCTCATTGTAAAGCACAGCAAAAATTCAAAGTGCTTTTACTGTGTGTGAACAGAAACTGCAGGTGTCATTAGTAACACAAACATCAGAGTAAATTGATTTGGGTAGGGCCAGTCACACCTTTAGGTTCACTGCATTTGGAAATCAACCTGCAAGAACATGAAAACCAAGTGCCTGTTTCCAAAGCCTGGGATCTATTGTATTGTTATCACTGAATCAGAATAAAACTAACCTGATTGCCTGCTCCACGGACAGCAACTTTATTAGTGGTTGAGTCACAATCCTCTGAAAATGCAGCTGCATGTCCAGGTTTCAACGGAGTGTTGTAAAGTTCAAGAATATCATCTGAAAAATTGAGGTAAGCACAGGAAAATTAAAAGCAATCCTGATTAAGCGCTGAGTGACTTTTTGTTCAGTCTATTTCTACAGCAGATAAAACCACTCACTTTAATCCAACTCATATTTACAAAGTTTTTACATTTTTCATTGCAGGGTTTGGTTACTGTAAGAGATGGCATACTGACCTCAGCATAAGGCCAGTGGCAAAAAGCTAAGAAAAAGTCCCATACCTTGCACTATTATATCATCATCCACATAGATGGCCTTCTCTGCATGAGGTACCAAACTGGGCAAGTAGAATCTTGCAAAGGTTAACTGTGAAAACAAGAAAGCAAGAGAAATGAACAATTAAATGAAAAATTTCCAAGTAAATGTGAAATTGACTGATACTCCTGAAACTTATCTATAGCACTAATGTCCGAGACAATTTTCTATCATAGGAGTAAAACAGGTGGCAATATCCTAGAAGTTATTTAAAATGAACAGGTTCCATCAGTTCCTGGTTTACAATTAATTTGTGCATTGATTAACTTTAAAACAGGACTATATTAGAATTTCTTACTTCTCCGCATATATCTGTAGTATCTCTGAGGTGCTGGCATGCTTGACATGCAAGCTGCTGTGTTTCACTGTACCCAGCAGCAAAAAATGATACTAGGCATGCATATGTAGATATTCAAATCCATCTCTCACTATCTGGAAATTTATTCTTACTGAAATTTAGGAATTTGATTATAAAAGGTTGTTTCTGTGCTAACAGATTTGGTTTTCATCTCTAGTTGTGTTCAAAAACCAGTATCAAAATATATTGTTACTAACTAATAATTGCAAAAAGTAATCAACAGCATCCTCACTGGTTTTAAGGTGTCTGCCTTTTGAGGATCCACCTGTACTTTCCCTTCTAAGACACGAGGGTCAAAATCCAAAATTCGGTATCTCAAATTTTTCAGAGCAGTGTTACTCAGCCACAGCCTGCAAACAGGAGAAAGGCACAGATCTTGTTAAATGAGACAAAAATCAAATTAAAACCAAAAGATCCGATTGACAGTGACACAGATCTTATTCTGGCCACTCACTTCCCTATCCAACAATCATATATATAGAATATAATCTATGGCTGATGTTGGTGGTGTCCTGCATGACTGCAGGGATATGCTCACTATCAGCATGCCGCACAGCTGTGACACATGCAAGGTATGAGGTTGCTTCTTATTTTATTAGAAATATATGGTCCTGTTATCACAGGTCCTTCACAAAAAATATCGGTGTGAATGGATGTGGGTAAAAAATAAAAGTATCAAAGAACAATCTAGAAAAATGGAGAAACTTCATTCCCAGCATTTGACTTGCTTAGATGAAATGTAGGAAGTAACTTTTACAACCCCTCCACCAACAAACTCCAACTCCACTGCTTGGATACAATCCCACTAGAAAAGATGGCTCTTTTCCATCCCTGAAACATTACCAGAAGGAATTAATGTAGGAGTCTCCACAGCAGCCTTGTCAAAAACCTGTAATGAGCAGCAGCAGATAGGACTGCAAACAATTTAGAGGAGTGCAGTTCCAGGGAAAGTCAGCTCTTCCTCTTCTCAGAGATACTTAAGTTTTACAGTATTGTGGGAATCTAATGAAAAGACCATTACCTCAAGTGATCCACAGTATCATTCAAAGTAACAATATGGAAAACCACATTGGATCTGGTGTGACGGTAAATACTGTTCATGGCTGCAATTGCACCCCCGAGCCTCTCATCTGATGCTGCAATGACCACACAAATCTCCTTATCATTCCTTTCATCTGCCAGCCTCTGGGGAACTGCAGGTATGAAATCTATAGGCTGAAGTCCTAACGGATTTGAATCTGTGGAGTACAAATGGCACCACATACTTGTTTTATGCAAATAAAACACAGACATTATTATCATGCTAAAATTCCCAACACCTTCAATTATTCTACTATGCAGGCACTTGGATATCTCAGTTAAGGCATGGATTACAGCGTGTCAGTATCAAACACTTAAAATATAGCACCTCCTCTTGAGAATCCGAGATGTTAATGAATAGGAAAGCATCACACTTTCAAATAAGCTACATACATTTAACTGTGCATATTCACAGGCAGCACAAAAAAGTACTAGAATGAGGCTTAAGCTACAGTAGGCCGCACTTAACCTTTGGTCCCCTCTGCTATGTCTATCACCTCACTGACTTCCCCCTCCCATTTACCCTAAACACCTTCTAGGCTTCTCCACATCACCCTTCCCTCTTTTTCTTCTACTTTCTTTTCCTCTTCGGTAGGAAGCAATGAAGAAAACAGAAATTCTAAATTAAAGTCACTGTTGCGAATTTTTTCCCGCCAAAGATCAAAGCATTAAGTACGGCCCACGTTTATTCCAGGCATCACAGATCACACTACAGTATCTAAACTGAAACCACCAGAATTCATACCCATAGTGTGCAGACAGGAAACAGGGAGATCAGCGTTGCAATCTATTACTAGACAGCATCACCTGTAAAAGCTGGCAAATTACCCACTACGTGCACTTGTTATAACAATGCTCGTACCTTTTAGATGATCTAGACTATCACATATTAGATAATTTTAGGTAATTTGAGGAACATAGCAAAGGGGGACTTGGCAGTTTGCAATAGTCTGCTCTTCACAAAGCTGGGCTTCTGCTTGCCTTTTTCTGACAACAGAGCTCAACAGCTTTGACTTCAACTGATTCCTGGTTAAGGCCTGTCAGGCTCCTATTCAGCTGCTGTTGGGAAGCACCTGTACAACTGCTACCCAGGAGCAACAGCTCCCACGAGCGGCAAACTGGGACTTGGCAGTTAATGGGGACATTGTGAGGCTCTGTGGGACCATGTGCAGTTCTTAAAAGTGGACTCCCAAAAACGAAAAGGCTTTGCTAAGCAAACCGAATCATATCTTAATGACTTTTAAAGCCAGAAGGAACCCTTACTGCTATCTTGCCTGCCTTCCTGACCAAGAAAAGTCACAGGACAGCAAGAACAGACAAGCTCACAAAGCTGAAGTTTTTTGGGCATGAGAACAGGAAAATATCTACTCATAAGAGAGTACAAAAACTGTATCTTGTTATGCAAATGATTGATCATTATTATACACATTATTTCAGCAATATAGTGGTTTCTGTCTGGCCAGAGCATGTGCTTTCCCACCAATCTTAAAAAAAAAAAAAAAATAAAACCCAACATACCTGACAATTCCCGTTTCAGGAAGTCACTGAGGCCTAGGAAGTTATGATGAAGAACTAGCAAAAATATGACAACAGCCACTATAAGGATGGAAACGTTCACTGAAAATTGAAAAGAAAAAAGTTAATCAATATAACCAGAGAAAGACTGGGAAACTCAGAGAAGTACAAAAGAGATTTTTTTTAAAAATAGACACACACATATACACATACCTTTCCTTAAAGTCATTTTTCTCTTGTTGTTTTATTTATTAGCATAAACTTCCTGCAAACCTGCAAGACAAAAAATACAGCAGTCACTTCCTACTTCCAGTGCATGCCTACACAAGGCATAGCATACTATCAGCAGGTGACAGGTATCTCAGTAAGTACGGAGCTACAATGACATATCTAAAGAAGAACTCAGAGATGAAAAGGGAGACAGAGAGATCTTGCCACTTATTTCACTGACAGAAAAAAACAAGCCAACAAACCCAGACTCCTTCTGCCCATCAAAAGTGATCTGGAAAGAATGTGGAAGATTATGTATGGTTTTTTTTTACCATTGAAGCAACTTATTTAGCTATCTGAACTGGAAGCATCCCAGCAATAAGGCAAATGATTATACGCTTCTTACCATACTTACTTAACTTCAAGTTTTTGGCAGGACACGGTGTTCATAAGATTTTAACAAATAGCTTTCTACACTTTCAAAACCACTAAATACTTTACATAAAATATAGCAGAATATCAGCTGAAGTATCATCACACAAAAAAGATCACAAAAGTGTAAAAGAAGGTATCACCACCATGTCATTGAAGGGGATAAAAACACACTCTCAAAGCAATGATGCAATTTTGGTCTGCAATTCAAACACACATATTCATTATTTAACGGTTCCTGCGATTGTGAAATCAGAACAAGAACTACTCATCCCGGAGTGCGAAGCAGCTCTCGAGTAACGCACAGAAAGCACTCGCACCATAACAGCGTGCAAGATTCAAGAAACAGACACAGTTCTATATTAAAACACCTGCAAAACTTCCAAATTCCGATACCACGAGCTGTGTTGTGACTGTTACACGTGTCAGCCACAACCACCTTCTTCCTGCTGTTGCATTTCTCTTGAGTATCAAGCACAACACCTAAACGCCGTGTGCCATGTCTACAGCGCTGCTGAAGTCGGCCAGGACACGTGGCCGCAGTTTATAGGGGCACAACGTCCCTCGTTAAAACGAAGCACGTCGCGATGCTGCTCAGTGCCCGCGGCAGCGGCGCTGGGGGTGCCCGCGCGGCTGTACCGCTTCTGCCCTTCAGCGACGCTGCAGCAGCCCCTGCCAAAAGCATTTACGGGCTGACTTTTCCATAAGTTATTGTCAGGGCGAACAGAAACCCACACTGAAATCCTCACACACCCGCTCACCGCCCTATGACGCGGGTCACACACAGCGAGTCGGGCACACGACCGCTCCCCGCCCCGTTTCATTGCATCCCCCCCCGCGAGCTGCGTGGCCCGGCAGCACAAACCGCGCTGCCCCGGCCGCCGCCTCGTCGGGGCTCCCGCGCAGCTCCTCCTCCGCGGGAGGCACAGCCCAGGCGGGGACCCCAGGAGCCCCGCTCCGAGGCCGGCAGGGCCTGGCCCAGCTCTCCCCGACCGAGACACCCCTCCCCGCCGTTCCCCTCACCGTCCGCCCGCGCCGCCGCCAACTGCCACCTCGGCAGCGCGCGCCGCCCCCACGCACCAGCAGCGCAACGGGCCGCAGGTGTCCGCCGCGATGCCTGATGGCCGCGAGGAGGGAAGGCCACGCCCGCCCAGCTGCACTAGCGGGGCTGCGAAAGCTCCCGAAGACTTAGTGAGCAGAGCTCGAGCCTTGGGCGGGAAGGGCCGCCCGCAGGCTGCCAAGGCAGCGTCGATTCCGGACAGGCGACCCCGCTGCGCCTCCCACCTGCCGGCTGAAGGCCCCTCGGTCAGGGGTCCTGAGGCTCGAAGCCGCCGTTGCCAGGGAGACAGCGCCCCGCACCGGCTGTTACCGATGGCAGCGCGGAGCGACGGCGGCGCAGGGGAGGCTGAGGCTCAGGCCCGGGCCCGGGGCAGAGCGCCGGCGGCTGCGGCAGCAGGCTCCTACCCTCCGGCTGTCCGCTGGATGGGGCGGAGCAAAAACCGACGTGTTTCCGGCCAGCGCAGCAGGACTCCTTTGGTCTTGGTCCGGGGCGGGGGACGCCGCGCTGTGCAGCGGTACTCACTCACCCGGGCCGCCGCCGCCGCCTCCGCCTTGCAGGGCGACGCGCGCAACCGGCAGCCGCTGCAGGGCTCGAACGAGAACGTGGAGGAGCAGGACGAGGACTGTGAGGCGCCGCCCCGCACCGCCGCCATGCTGAACATCTTCCGCTCCATCCCCACGCATATGGTAGGGCAGCCGCCACGGGAGGCCCGCCCGGGCCCTCGGCCCCTGGTCGCTGCTGGCGACACGTCTGCGTGCGGGTTGTAGCGTTCCCCTTCCTCCGTGCGGTGCTGGCACCTGCGTGTGAGGAGCTGCTGTTGGCACCGAGGGCCGGCGCTCCGTGTAATTTCGATTTTTTGGTATGAATAGGCATAGAATCACGGAGTGGTTTGGGCTGGAAGGGACCTTAAAGATCACCCAGTTCCAACCCCCCTGCCACAGGCAGGGACACCTTTCCTCTAGACCAGGTTGCTCCGAGCCCCATCCAACCTGGCCTTGAACACTGCCAGGGAGGGGGCAGCCACAGCTTCTCTGGGCAACCTGGGCCAGTGTCTCACCACCCTCACAGGAAAGAATTTCTTCCTCATATCTCATCTAAATCTACTCTCTTGCACTTTAAAACCATTCCCCCTCGTCCTATCACTATGTGCACTTGTTAAAAGTAGAACTTTCATGTGCTGCAACATGAAGGTAATACACAGCTGGGCAAGGGAAACCCCTCGCTGCTTTTCTGTCTGTGCTATATACAGCCAGAAAGCAAAGTGTTTTCATGGAGAGCCACGTTTTCTAAAGTCATGCAAACACAAGTGACATACATAGCATATCCTCTCAGGCATGTACTCCCTTTTGTGGTGTTACAGCTTTTCCACAGTGATATTAAGCTAACTACAATGATATTTTGAACTTGCATTACTTATCCTGAACAGGCAGTGCTTGCTTTTATTTTTAGATGATGTGGTCAAGACTGTAGGGGAGGTGTTAAGTGAATTAAGAGCTTAATTCTTTTACACTTGAAATCCAGACACTGTAAGAAAAATAATTCCAGTCTGGTTTGGAAGTTGAACAAAAAAGCTGAAGAACCTGTGGCCAGGCTGACTCTAGGCACTAACCTGAGAGAGTTTCACTGGTAGGTTTGTGTTTTGGGTAACTGACAAAAAAAATCTCTTTCCACAGGACTACAAGGGCCAAAAATTAGCAGAACAGATTTTTCAGGGAATCATTCTTGTCTCTGCCGTAAGTATACTAGAACTATGGGTGATAACACAAAGGACTTTATTTTGTTTTCTGAGCTTGTAGACAAGGGGTTTTTTCTGATTGTTTGGCTTAACTGGGTCACCAAAAGCTTTAGACAAAACCAGAGGGGCTGTCATGGATTAAGACTTTTCCTCTTTCAATCTTTTACTTTCATTATTGGCGTACAGTTTTGAAAACAAGGTTAGAAAGATGTATGGGCTGTGCTTTTGAAAAATCTGTATTTTTCTACTTAACTCCTCCCCCCCCCACCTCCCGTTTAATCATGGCATGGGAAATGTTTTTGTTTAAAGTTTGATTTTTTTTTCAATTGTTTTTCTGCAGATAATTGGTTTCATCTATGGATACATCATTGAACAGTTTGAATGGACTGTCTACATAGTAATGGCTGGAGTTGCTTTATCGTGTTTGGTAAGAATTTTTTTCCCCAAACCAGAAAGTACACACACTATTTAACCTGAAATAATCGTTACATTAAGGGGCTGTCAGCACAGACAAATGTTAGCTATGTAATTCAGATTGTTAATACATATTTGTACTTTCTACGATCTACAGAAAGTGCTTTACAAGCCAGTAAGTGCCTTTTCTGAAATGCTAGTAAGATTTTAGAGAACACTGCAATTTAATATTGCTTTTGAATTAGTTTTTAATTTCAATTCAATGTTACTTTTAAGTCAAGCTGATAGCATTGATAACAGAAAGGACAGCAAGGCTTTCTGTGAAGTAGTAGCTTGTCATGAGAATTTTCCAGCTGGCGCATGCCGACCAAGGAGAGAGGCGAGGACGCAAAGTGTAGAATTACAAGAGTAATTCCTTATTCGTGCACATGAGGTGTCCCGTTCCAATTGGGGCACACCGAATCCGGTTTTACATGTGGCTCTTAGACCTGTCAAGCGTTCAGACACAACATGATTTGACCAATCAGTACTTAACGGACACACACTACTGTTCTGAAAAGCCACTATAATTCTACGGCATCATCATCCATCTGCTTCTTTCTTGAGCTAAACGTCCCTGGAGTCGGTCTTGCTACAGTTATTTATCATCTCTGATGCCAGATAATGGGAAGGTTTCACAGAGGTGTTAGATGCTGGCGTTACCTCAGTAGTCCACGGGTTAGCGTTTTTTTCTTCAGGGTGGGTGCTGTCGTCATCCTCCTTACAATGAGCTGGGGTCCTTTAGTCATGCTCACTTAAGCCCAACTATGCAGTATACAATGTAGACTCTCTCTGTATATATAGTCTTTATAGTATGAAATTGTGTGAACTTTCTTAAGACTAATTGGTCCAATAGGGAATGAGATTTTCCTACCAAGCTGTACAAAACACTTACCTAGCATCTTGATTTACATGTTCTGACTTCATTCCTTTTCTCTAAGCTAACACTCCCTCCGTGGCCTATGTACCGCCGCAATCCTCTGAAGTGGCTACCTGTCCAAGAGTTGGGAACAGAAGAAAAGAAGCCAGCAGATAGAAAGCCAAAGAGACATGCTAAAAGCTAAAAAAATGTGGTTCTTCATGCTGGTACTTTGTTAAAGTTTGTTAAATGCGTTTCCACTGGAAGATGATACTTTTTGGTTTAATGTTTGGGTTTTTTTTTTTTTCCTTACTACTTTGTGTACTACCATGAGTATACCAAGACCTGCAGAGAGCATGAAGGCTCTCTAAATTTTGGCTGGAGTTTCAGTGAAGTCACTGGGGAAGGCGGGGGGGCATTAACTTTAGAAGGCTACTGGAGGTCACATCTCACTCAAGTATTTTAGTAAAAAGGAACACAGCAAATCAAATGAAGTCTAGTTCAGCTGTTGCCATAGCCTAAAAGGTAATACACAGCTGGGCTTCTACTGAAATATTTCTAACCGCGTGTAAAACAAGCTCTCAGTAGTGTCACGTTGTAACAAGTACTGTTGTGGCTGGTTGACCCTGGCTGGATGCCAGGTGCCCACCAAAGCTACTCTCTCACTGTCCTCCTCAGCTGGACAAGGGGAAGAGAAAATGTAATGAAAGGGTCATGGGTCAAGATAAGGACAGGGAGAGATCACGCACCAATAACCATCACAGGCAAAACAGACTTGACTTGTGGAAATGAGTTTATGACCAAGCAAATCAGAGTAGGATAATAAGAAATAAAACCAAATCTTAAAAACACCTTCCCCCCACCCCTCCCAACTTCACTCCTGATTTTCCGTACCTCCTTCCCCTGAGCAGCACAGGGGGACAAGGAATGGGGGTTGTGGTCAGTTTATCACGTTGTCTCCGCCCCTCCTTCCTCCTCACTCCCCCTGCTCCAGCGTGGGGTCCCTCCCACAGGCGACAGTCCTCCACAAACTTCTCCCCCATGGGTCCTTCCCACAGGCTACAGTTACTCACTAACTGCTCCAGCACGGGTCCTCCCCACAGGGTGCAATCTTTCAGGAGCAGACTGCTCCAACGTGGGTCCCCCTGTGGGGTTACAAGTCCTGCCAGCAAACCTGCTCCAGTGTGGGCTCCTCTCTCCACAGAGCCACAGGTCCTGCTAGGAGCCTGCTCCAGCATGGGCTCTCCATGGGGTCACAGCCTCCTTTGGGTATCCACCTGCTTCAGCGTGGGGTCCTCCACAGGCTGCAGGTGGATATCTGCTCCACTGTGGGCCTCATGGGCTGCAGGGGGACAGCCTGCCTCACCATGGTCTTCACCAAGGGCTGCAGTGGAATCTCTGCTCTGGCACCTGGGGTACCTCCTCCCCTTCCTTCACTAACCTTGGTGTCTGCAGAGTTGTTTCTCTCACATATTCTCACTTCTCTCCTGGCTGCTGTTGTACAGCAGGTTTTCCCCCCCCTTGTTAAATACGCTATCACGGAGGCGCTACCACTGTTGCTGATGGGCTCAGCCTTGTCCAGCGGCAGGTCTGTCTTGGAGCTGGCTGGCATTGGCTCTGTTGGACACAGGGGAAGCTTCTAGCAGCTTCTCACAGAAGCCACCCCTGTAGCCCCCCGCCATGACCAAAACCTTGACACGCAAACCCAATACAAGTGTAAAACAGTACACACCCCACAGTTCTGAAAAATGCTAAGAATTGGAAACTGTTCTAGGATAGAAGACTGCAGAGTGGCATTTTTTGTTTAAAATAAATTTGCCTGGGTAGAGAAAATAACATCTTCACTCTGCATAATACAATACCTCTTCAAACCTTGTAACTTGAGCATCCAGTATGTGAGAGGCAGCAGGCTCCACAGCTATTGCACTTTCTTACTACTGTCATGTTAGTCTTCCTCATAGGTGCTGGAGATTACAATACTTAAGCTAGAGGCAGGGAAAGAGACAGGTTGTGCTTTTAAAATTTTATTTTACAAGTTCAATTCCCTTTTGACTTCTTTATCCTTTGAAAAAAACACGTGCATTTTCTGTAGTGATGGTCCATGACAATGCCTGGGCATGTGTAGCAACGCAATCTAGATGCAAAGAAAGGGAAAAACTAAGATGCCTATTTCTCTAAGTGACCCTGGTCTTGGGCACTTTGATTCCTAAAAGGAATTAGTATTTGTAAGGCAAAGGGATTTCTCCAGCTGGGACCATGGTAATCATGGCTGTGTTCCTTTCAAACATTTTCAGCCTTATTTTATCCAGTTACCAAATACTTTCCACCACCTTGGTGACTGCCTTAGCAATAAGACACAAAAGCAAAGGCTCTGCTTAAAAGCAGTACAGCCAGCCCCTTTAGTGCTTTAACTTGGCAATTTACAGAACCTGGAGGGCTTTTAGTGCTACACAAATTAGTAACCGTTTCTGCCTGCTAAATTTTCACAACTATTTGATGTCATAGCTTACAACCTATCACACCATAGCTTTGGCATAGATTTTGTTACCGTATTTAGTACATGACCATACCAAAAACCTTTTGCTATGACAAATTCAAATTAAAACAATTTTTTTTTACACTCCTTTGTATCCAAAACTTGGTATCTGTCCCTCTTTGCATCTATAAAAAGCAACTTTAAAAAGTTTCATTAAGATAATAAAAACTAAACTATAAACATTTCTCTTTTGAGTAAGCAATAGCCCGGTTCACATTTTAACATGAAAAATATTACTACCAACTATAACATTTTTTGCAAGTTCACCTCCTTATTTCAGCAGACGAGGTCAATGGATAAACGTGCTTTGTAAGCTGGTCCGATCTATCAGATGAGCTATAAAACAGTCCTTTTCTCTAAGCAAAAAGTTTGTGTCAGAACTTCACATTTTCTTCAAGAAATTTCAGGTGGCGTGCCTTCGCACTGTAACTTGCATACTTGTCTCCCATATGCTCCTGCAACTGCAGCTGTTTAGAACACACAAAAAACCCACAAAATTTATTCACATTGTAAAAAGCAGGAACTACCAAAACATTTAACAAAAAAAAATACCAAAAATACCACTCAACTGACACCAGCATGTGACGTTTGACAATATAGATGGGCAGGACGAAAAAAAGAAGCAGCTTAGTTGTCTGAAGGCAAGAGAGTTCCAAATCCCACCTGACAATCTAAAATATAACTCAGTTCTTCACAGGTTGTATGTATCCATGGAGTATTTTATTTGTAACCAAGTTCTGAATCAAATGAGCTGGAGGTATTGCTCACTCACCTCTATTAGGAACAGACATTAAACTGTTTCTCACTTTAGACATAAGGGGCATTAGGCAAAGTAATGTGAAGGCAAAAAATTATGGTTCAAAAGAAATTATTATTGGAGAAATACCACAGAGTAAAATTATTTGCATCCCTTTCATCTTCCACAAACTCAGGGACCATGGTACAATTATAAAGCTCCTATGCTTTCTGAAGAATTTGTGGTTAAACATAATCCACATCCAGAATCAAACGTTTTAAGATTGAAAATTACAATATGCTTAGGCCCTTGCCTGCCCATGACTACATGAACACTTTTTTGAATCAAGGTTTGCACTACTACATCAGTATCTAAAAGGGGAGGGGGGGGAAAGAAGTAAAGACCCTGCTCATTTATCTAGGTTTATAAAGAAATTAAACAATTTTAATATGAAAGACATTCACCTCTCTTTTCACTTCATCATCTTCTTCCATGATGCTGTACACCTTCTCAAGAAGTTTCACTCCCAATCCTTGCACCACATCAGATCTCAGGATTTCAACCATTCTCCTAATCTTGTCAGGAACTGATAAAATATCTATTAGGAAAAAAAAGTAAAAATAGATCAACGCAGTAATAATTACTTTCAGCACAGTCAGTTTTTGTACTCTATGCAGAAGGAGAAGATGGGATGACATTGTAAGTATTGCCACAGAATTCTAGCTGACTATTTGTGTGAAATAACTGCTTATCTGAACTGGCTAGCTAGAATGATCAACAAACATGGTGAATCAGAAGCACTCAGATGCTAACTCCGAAGACACTGGGCAGTACAAAGTCAATGCAGACACAGTTTGCGCAATTAGGTCCCTGTAACTTTGTTTCAGGTGGTTGCTGTATAGTCCATTGCAAATATTATTTGAATGAAAAAGTACTATTCTCTAATATTACATCACCACCCAAATATTTTAATAATTCAATCACTTGTACTTACAAGCAAATGTAAAAAAAGTATAATCACTGTAAAACACTGATGGCATCATTTCTGCCATCTGCCTGTTTGCCTCAACACCCTTTGAATCTTTTGCTCCTCAGCTGAAGCTGCTAACAAGAGAAAGTCATTTTAGAAGTGGAGGCCTCCCTTAGGACCTGAACTGAGAATACTAGCTTGCTCTTTTAATCACTCAAATCACCAACACTCCTCTCATAAGACATATCACCTTCTGAAAATAAAATATCTGATCTAATTAAAATAAGTTTCAGCTTAGAAATGCAGTAGCCCTGTCATCCCAAACGGTACTAAGTAAATAGCTGGAGGATCTCACTATACAATACTTAAGAGTGAGAAAAACGGACAGGAAAAAAAAAAAAACAAACACTGAAACATGTACCTTCAACATTCCATCATATCTGTTTAGAGACAAACTCTCTTCTACTTTAGCTATGCGGAATCAACTTACCAGAGTAAAATCCAGTGTTCTCCCACTGCTTTGCCTATCACCAGGCTAGTTACTAGTAGAATCCTTATCATTTAAAGCAATAAGCACAAGAAGGTCTGAGACTTCAAAAACCTACCCTCAGCTTTTTCACTTGTTCTTGTTGCACAGTAAGTGCAGTCATAGCAAATACTACTTTTAATTTGTTTTTGGAACACATATACATACTTAAGGTCTAAACCAGACCTTAAATATGAAAAGTGATTCAATTCTTGCACCTGTATCTGTAGGAAAAATAAGCTTGCCCAAATTCTGCAATGAGGATGAACAACTATACTCATACAAACCTCCGCTGTGTTGAATGCTTTGTGTACAATTTCAGCTTTATCCATAATTCACAAAGCTTTACACCTATCAAATTGCTTGAATGCCTTAAAAATCTTTTTTCAAAATACTCAACTCCAACTGTTCATTTTGGAAGCTGCTAAGTGTAGGTCATGTGGGGAAAAAAAAAAAAAATCACATTGCAGACCAGCTTTCTCTCTTCATTAGTAACTACACAGATCGATCACACATTTCTTTGGCAAGTAAACCACGATTAGAGCAGTTTTGCACACAAAATTATTTAGAAAGATGTTTACTTCTGTAAGCATTGTTGAGACTTGAGAAGAAATAAGAGTGGATTGTCTTCTGTTGCCCAATAACAGGTTTTCTTTGGTTATTGGCAGTTGACAACCATTCATTTAAAGCAATAACAGAGCTACAGACCTGAAGAAATCTCTTCAAATTCTAATTCCTCTGATTCATCAGGTGATTTTCCATGCAAAATCAAAGTGTCTCGGTATTTTCTATGAAGTTTAAACTCTGGGGCTGGAGTCAAGGTTACACAGTATTCAGAGTTCTCCTTAGAGTCCATTTTCAGTGTCCGTGTCATTAGCTGCACCAAGTCATTCATTTCATTCATATTGCTTTTTCTAGTAGCGGAGAAAAAAGATGTAATTCAGTCACCATTCATGATGCAACTTCCACCTTGCATTCAGAGGACTTTCAGTAAGTTTAGTGAGGTCCTGCTAAGTATTCCATGTTAAATTACTTCTTGTGGTGCAGCTTTATCAATCGCAACATCAGCATTATTTCAACTAACAAAGGCTCAAGGCCCATTCACCTAGCAATAATTCACAATCCTATTGGCTACTGCTACGTGTGTAGCTGCACCTGTGGTAATGCAACAAATAGTATTTTTTTTGAAAAGTTGCTTACACTGACAAAATCAGAAATTAATTCAGCTTCATTCACAGTGGAAAGGAAGCATACTGGCACCTTTTAACTCATGCTTTTAATGCATCCTGACACTGTATGTCCCTTTGATGCTGGAAGACTGGTTTCCTGGGACACTACAGTTGACAAAAAACAGAGGTACACAGTCACATATCCCAGAAAGTTCAGCATGGAAAGTTTATAGTCACAGGGTTTAATTAAATGAAGTTTGTTTTCCTTATGCATCACATACTTCACTCACTCACTATGTAGAGATACAGTGTGAAAGCAATTCCTGCCATTTTTTTTCCACTCCAAGTCAAGGTCCAATATAGCAGTGAAAACTCTTGCACAGTATTACACAAAATACTGACCTCTCCTTGGAATCGCCATCAGACTTATCTGTGGAGCTTGTGGAAGAGCTTAACTCATCATCAGACAGGCAATGGGTTTCTCTCTTTCTCTAAGTGAAGAGGGAATAAATGACAAAAATTCTAAGAGCTGAAAGTAATTTATCAATATGACAGGAATTACTGTTCTTGCACAGAAGAAACTTTCAACAAGCATATTTTTACAGACTCAGCTTGATAATCTTTAAAAGCTGTACCTTTTGGTTTTAAATACACAGGACATTATCAACATACTTTATGAAATGCTCATGTGACTAGCATTACATCTCAGTCATGTGGTTTTAACCACTATAAATGCTTCACCAAGTCCCTCTATTAAAAACAATTAAATCATGTATCTGTGTCAGTTCTTTGCCAACTACGTTATAAAGTCATTACCCTTAGCCTGTCTACTGGTCTTTAATACACATTTAAAAATAATATTTCAATAAAATTTTATCAGTTCAGTAAGTTCCCAGCATTCCCTAAAATACACAGAGATTTTAACTACTTGGGTCTCTACAGTCTTGTGTTCAGTGCACAGCATAATATGCAAAAACATCACTAGCACATGCACATACAACTAGTGCGTATGAACCTTCTGTAGAATGCAGATGAAGTTTTTGCATTTAGGTACCAGTTATAAGCATATACACGTAAGTAAAACATGCAAAACACTTTCTATGCAAGTGCTGGGCTGAGGAAAAGAGAGCCTACACTTCGTATTTCACACTAAAATTTCTTCACTGTTACTCTTCTGCATTTACTGGTATTAATAATATTCCCCTGATGTTGCAGAAGATTGTCAAATGTATGTTTAATACCTTAAAAAAGACTTTCTAAATCAGACAAGGAAGAGAACGTTAACAGAAACTATTCACTCTTCATCTAGCAAGTATTCCTTATTGCCAGCACATAAATGTATGCACTTAACATGACTAGAGATTAAAAAAAGATAAAAATAAAAACGTTCAAACACCACCATCAAAGGACAATTAGATGTACCAGGCTAAAGGTAGTGTGTTGTTAATACAAATTTAAAGCAGACTATTGATCTGTAACTAAAGCATAGTTCAGGATAAACTTTTTCCCTTCCAAAATAAAATAAACAGTTCAATTTAAAGAGTCCATAACAATCAGTAAGAGATCCCTATTTTTCATCTCTGACAAGTGGAGTGAAAATGCACAGTGAGCCTGGAATGTTAAACTGACCTAGCCAAACCAAAAAATGGATTAGAGATCTGTACTCTACCCTAGGACTTCCAAAGAAATATTTAGAGAGAACTGTGCACTCTTATTGACTGAGAGTTTCTTTCACACATCGAAATTTTTTTAAAATATCACTTTCTTCCCAAATTGTGCCTGCATTTAAATATTCCAAAAGCAGATGACCCCAGTTTACCTGAGAAATACTGGGATCTGATGAGGACTGAGCAACTTTAACATGATTTTCCGTATGTGATTTTGCTTCAACTACTGCACTATTTGACGTTCGTCTTGCTGGAATCACTGGAAAGATGACATTTTTACAATATTTACAACTTAGCTGCATGTATTTTGAATTAGCTTCATGCTCATGCAAGAAAAAGTCTATTGCCTGGCAGAAGACAGGCAGGTAGGTATACTGCTACGAGAAAACACTGAAGCTTCTACCTGAAAGCTGTATATTCTGCACTTCATGTACATTTCAAAGACAAGTTGTCACCACTAAACACAATGGAACAAAACTGACTGAGAAGCAGAAAAATACAGACATGTTAACAGAAATTTTTATTTAACACAGAACTAGACCCTTAGTGCATCTTTCTGAGGATGGTAGTGAAGAACAGACAAGAAGTTATAATTCCTTCACAAAGAAGTTATTAGCCTACTTAAAACATAAAATGTTATCATGCAAACATAAAAATTACCAGAGGGAAACATCTCCCGAGACTGTTTTAGCCTTCTTCGTTCTCTTGCTGACAAGGGCCGCTCCTTCAAAAGGAGTTAATTTGATGTTAATTAGCAATCATCATAATGGCTTTTGTTATCTAATCACCTACCATGTCAGTTGAAAAGGATTTTTTGCTTTGAAGAAAGCGCTATTACAGTAGCCCTTCTGATCATCTAACAAATGCTTAATCACTTATTACAAATAGGTCTTGGTCAATGACACTAATATGTGCTCTAGAAAAGGAGCTTCTGACCTCCATGGTTCAGCAAGGCAGCTTCTCATCCTGCACTGACCAGGTGCCTGACAGGACTTCCATTAGGTAGGAAGCTACTACACATTTCTTTACTCACTGTGCATACACTCAAGAGAACAAACTGCTCAGAAGGAACGAGAGACAAAAATAAGCTGACACAGTATTCATCACTAACCTTTGAAACGGCAACTTGACTGGTTTTGGTGCTGTTTACAGATTCAGAGGCTTCAGCACCATGCTGCTCTGCACACCTCTGTGTCGCCTTTGCGTTCACATCACAAGGAAAAGGTAAAGGCCGAGGAGCAACCATTCTGAGCTTGAAAGAGAAGTGAGCAAGAATTTATACCTTTTTTCGTTAGAAGTTGAAATACTCTGCAATCTAGAAGACATTCTTGCATGGTAAGGCTGGATCTACTGTAACCTCTTCACATCTCCCAACTTCATCCCTCCCTCTCTACACCTCTGCTTGCATCCATTTCCCTTCCCTCCACCCCTACATCTTATCCCTCTTCTCCCAGACTATTTTTCAGCCAATGCCTTTGCAATATCTGTCCCCACCCTCAAACAGCAAAACGCAAGAGTAAAACAGGATATCAATCACCAATCACCCTCTCCTCTATCCTTGTATAGCTGGCACCTTTCCCCAAAGAAATCTCTCTGCTCAGTGTGGAAGCACTGACAGGAGCCCTATCTCATGTGCATGACAAGATTTTCTTCCTCAAGTTTGCACTCATAAGCTTAGGGCAGCCACTACACGTGTCTGTTCTAGAGTACTAGCAATCTACTACCCACTACAAGTAGCCTTATCCGCAACAGTCAGGAAAAGCACTGCTATGTATTTTGTAGTCACAAACAGCGAGAAGTCCTGATAGAAACTGCTACGGAAGACAGTAGCACAGCAAAGGCAAAGCCCACAGTTCACTGTGTTTCCTTGCGCCCATCTGGCACACCCACCTCACACCTGCGAGGGTTATTGAGATTTTCAAAGATTTACACAGGCTGCTTCTAAAGGACATCTTGAGTGTTCTGCATTTTGTTACCAATGAAGTTATACAGATACACAAGAAACAAGAATGGAATTAAAAAACCCACTCTTTTTTAAAAAAAAAAAAAAAGGTCCCATTTTTAAAGAGTAAAAAATGCAGGAGTCTTAAAGGAAAGAGGAGAATTATTTTTTGAGTATCTGCACCTTCTCTGAACAGACTTCAGCTAGGTCTCTTTTCTTCTGCCGTTGCTGCCGTGAGAGAGAGGGTTCACTGACAGAACTATGAGGCTGCAAGTGGGAGGTAATTTTTTCTTGAGCATCTCCTGAAGCTCCATGACAGACATCATCCTAATAAGTAAAAGTATTTTTTAAAAATGTAGACATGCCATTTCCAGATTTACATATACACACCTTTTAAAAAAATGAACACAGGCCACTTTACTATTTGGACTGCATCCACCTCAACGTATCACAGTTACAACCACAAGAAACTCTTACTTGATAGACAGTTAGAAAAAATACCTGCTGTACCAGCATTTTTAAGCTACTAAACCTTTAAAGAAGGACACTTACTTGAATTACAACAGGAACAAACGGTGCTAGCAGCTTTTCAGTAGAATCCAAGCTCTACAATAGATAATGATTTCTCTTCAGAAAAGTGTGTAGGAAAATCTCATTTTAGACCAAAATGCAATGAAGAGACAATCACCACCTACTAGCCCCCCCATCCAAATCAGGACCAACTCCAGATTAGCCAGGCCTATTTAGAACATAGAACAAAGAAGTTACAAAACTATTCTTACCATCTCTCTTCTCAGCTGGAAAAGAAAATTGTTGCTCCCTTTAAAAACAGAGTTTCCACCATCTAGATGCAGGCCTAAAACTACTTCACCGTGTTGCCTTTGCGAATCTGAAGCCAACGCTCCTAACTACTTAAGCATCTCAATAATTGCATCAGCAGCATCCTACTTTGACAGAAAAACATGTGCAGCAGCTGTCTACATTTTAAGAGCTGGTCATTAGTTAAATCCATTTCAAAGTCTATTTCAAGTAAGCATAAATGCATTACCAGGTCAGTTTGCTTTTGGTCTTTTGATACAGGCTGCAGGAGTTTCAAAGTGTCCCCATCTTCTATAGCATCAACAGAAGGCTCCTTAGACTCATTTTCAGCTTTAAAAGCTTGCTTTGCTCTTTGCTGTAGTCCATCTTCCTTAATTGGTGGGCTACTGGATGTTATTTTAGAATTCCCTGGAACATTTAAATACTTTCCTTTATTATTCTCTGGAATATGCTCACTGCCACACTTCTCACTTCCATACTTCATCCTTTCAGATGGTAAGATATCAATATTCACTTCACTAACTGTAGCTAAGGAGTCTCCCAGGTTGTTCAAATCATTATTAATTGGTTTTCTTTCCAACTCAACAGTCTCTGAGGGACAAAATTTGGTGGCTTTATATTTGATAATGCAATCTTCTTCATTCTAAAATTAAAACAAAAAAGTGAATTACCTTTTGGGTAATATGCATGTATGAAAGAATACTCTAAGCACCTAAGGAAAATCATTTGCATATGTGGGAATATAACGGAAGACTGGCAAGGAGGATTGTAAACACGCTCAAGTGACTTGCACCTGGTGTGTCGAAAAACACAAATATCATACTACTAACTGTTGTTTAGTCTTGTGTGCTGGACAAGTAGAACATCCGCATTCAGATAACACAGCCCTGTAGTAAGACTCAGGGGCACGTAATTGTTCATGCCTGAGATTCCGGCCCTGCTGTGAGAAAGATCAAAGCGCAGTAGAAAACTACTGCCTGAAAGAAACCCCTAATATACAGGCAAAGGCAGCAGGCCCGGAATATCTCTCGCTCTTTCTCTAGCAGGAACCAAGCTCCACGGTGCCTGCACCCTCGCTTGCGTGCCTTTGCCCCGGGTGCTGCTTCAGAGATCTCCCCATTTGTGAGGTAACGGGAATAAATTTGTTCTTTGCATTTTATCTGTGGTTTTGTGGTTGCTCCTGCGTCCTGCCTGTGTCGGCTCACACAGCATACCAGGGTACAGGAACTGCAATGAAATTATGATCAATTACAGATTAAGAGCCTCAAAAAGGCCGCAACCTGCATTTTTAAAGAGATACAGACTGTATTTGCAAATGACCTATTTCAGGCATTGGTTTATACACATGCAGTATACCTACTTTTCACCAGGATCACGAAAGAAAAGTTGTACTCCCTTGGCTCTTCCACAAGGGAGGAGCCAACAAGTACCAACAGTTTTTAAGATGTATTACACCATATACATTCAGTATTTCAGCACTGAAAGCTTAAACCCAGAATAGCATACTCATTACAGAAAATAAAATCATGCACAACATTGACCATTACAAAAAATTTGTTCTAACCACTGGAAAGAATTCCAAGTATAAACAATTTTTGGTTGTAACTATAATTATTTTTTTCAGGTCAAAAACGTATTTAAAATTATCATGACTTTTCATCAAATATTTGAAAAAAAAGTTTGACCTCAAAAACTCCATGAGTAATTCACATAGTGACCCACAAATGAAAAACCGTATGTTGTTTCATCAACATCTTGTAATTAAGACATTGCAATTACTTTTACTGATCCAAAGCTGTTTATTTACTTCCACTCTTGCCTAAACACAATTCTTTCCTAAATACGAATTTTACACGTTGCTAGGAATCAGATCTATGTTCTCATGCATGCTCAAGGCACTTCTCATAAAACTGAGTTTTTTCTCTAGAAAAAGCAAGTGAGTTTTGTTTTTTAAAAGAAAAATATATCTCACAACTTTGTATTTCCTGGCTTGCTCAAAGGAGTCATTTTGGTGGGTAACATTCCTGCTATGAGATTCATTCTTTACTGAGACCACAGAACAAGGATCTTTAGGTTTAGAATTCACTGTTTTCTTATGACTTCTGGCTGCTTTCCTGTAAAGAAAATAAAAGTTGCTAATTCAATCACTATCAACAAGACCTTAAGGTATTTCTTTAGATTATGCTAATTAAAAAAATCCACTCCACTAAACAGCTTACATACAGAGTATAAGATATGGGGCTTTTTCAACAGACTGTGCACAACATACTCATTTTCATCTCTATAAAAGGAGCTTAAAAACACCATTCAGACTCTGCCAGCAATGAACACTTGTTCTGCATAGCACCAAGATCAGTCCTATCTGGAAGCAGTAAAATAATGGACTAAACCTGACAAACAAAAATAATTATATCTGTGAATATCAAAAGGAACTTGGTATTACAAGGTATTACAGCTGATAAATAGCCTCAAAGAGCCATACAGAAAGATGTACGTTTCCTATCATTTCCTTGAAAATACTGGTGCTACTTTTTTTTTAACTCTCTGAATAAGATGTGCAATCATAACCATTGCACAGTTTTATTCTGCATTTGCACAAAAAACTAGTTTCCATTCTAATTCCCTCCTATTTCTCAAAGAATCTAAAGAAATTCATATGTTCATATGCTTTATAACCACACATAACAGAACTAATTTTATCCTGCTACAAAAAAAATAGGAAAAGTTGTAAAACAAAGACCACAGTAACATGAATATTTTACACAGAATCACTCAAATGAAAATATCTTACGCCTTTGTGGCTTCCAAAAACAAAGAAATCTGGTGCTTGATATATGGCTGTCGTAGTATGCTTTTCACGCTAGGTCTTTCCTCAGGTTTTTTACTGAGCATAGTTCGTATTATTTCTACCAACTGTGGGCTGTAATCCTTTGGCATGGGTGGCAACTGTAAAAGGAAAGGGAAGTCTGATATTATTTAACATATCTATCAATAGGGGCTACTGCTAGATTATTTATGCACAACAGTTACATTCAGCTACATACGTTGCATAAAAAGTCTCATTGTTCATATGCTGAAAGTTACCGAAGTGCATAACATCAAACAGAATATAGAAATTCTAAGTGTTTTGTCTAAGAACTGTTTGTAATTTTTTATTAATATCAGCAGTTAAAAGTTCTGTGAATAGGCTTAAAAATTTATATAAAATAAATCCATATTAACTTCATTATATGCCAAAGCAAGACACTTAAATAAGCTAGTCTTACCTAATAGGAAAATGGCATCACATGAATAGTGATTTAATTTTTCGCACAATGTTTAAACCAGAAGTAAATTCAGCCAGTCATCTCAGAACTTCAAAAATTAATCAATATACTAGTTACACAAAAGGGTAACAAGAAACTCTATCAATATCTACAAATGAATAACTCCCTGGGTCTGATGCTACATCATATACCACCATGAAATACTAGTCCTACAACATACATGATGCATTTAACATGCAAAATATTTTTAACCCCATGTAATATTTCTGATTGGAAAAGATAATCTCAAGTTCTAGACAGAAAATCCAAGCACAGATAAAAAAAATTTAGAAGTTTTTACCTTTCCTTCAATAATTCGATAAACCAAAGAGTTCATGTCTTTACCATTAAAGGCATGTTTCAGTGTAGCCATTTCATAAACGCAGCAGCCTAACGCCCAAACATCAGACTGAAAAAAAGGGAAAAAAAAGTGTGGGGAATTTTTTATTAGTTATAGAAGTTTTATCTCCAGACTTAGTCACCTGCTTTCAAAGAGGCTTTTAATGACAATAAACTAATGAAGACCAAACTTATTGCAAATTTTGGCTTCATTCTCACTATTTCATTTTTAATTTTGATCAACTGAATTATTTTCTTCCAAATATCACCAGATTTTTCTGAAAAGAAGTGTCAAAAGTTGCTGTTTGTAGGATTTTTTTGTTTGTTTTCAAGTACAGTATCAGCTCTAAGTGGCAAATGAAAATCTTTTGATTTTTCATTGGAAGAACAGTTTCCCCTCAGCTCTTGCTCATGGTAGACATGTTTATGGTGCATGTAGTTTGCAGCAAGAGCTGCACAGGTATACAAGAGCACATTTGCTTTATTTTGTTATATTTTAAATCCACATCAACACTGCTTATTTCTCTACTTGAAATTTTTTTTTAATGCTGCTGTTATGTCTAATACAGACTTTTGAGTACAAAGCTTCCCGTCCGTTATATAATAAATTTAGAAAATGCAGCTAACACAGACTGATATTTTTGTTTACATTGGCATGCTGTGATAGGTACAGGCAGCGTGCTGAACACCTTGGCTGTGATAACTTATCACATGCTATGAATTCCCACCTACTGCAGCAAACACAGTTCCAGAAATAAAGGTTCCTTCAAATCTCTCCTCTATTTTTCTGTTTGGTCTTTGAAGACATTAAAAAGAGTTGGAAGCAATAAGAAATTAAAAACAACAGATAAGATTGTAATGTTCTCAAACAAAATAAGTTGCCTAATGAAATAGAAATGACATTTGTATGAACATACTCTACCTTGTAGTTGTAGGGTTTGTTAGAAAAGAGCTCAGGGCTCATGTAGTATGGTGTGCCTATGAGAGTGCTGGCCATGTCGTATTGGTTTTCCAACACTCTGGCTATTCCCAGGTCACCCACTTTGATTATATTTGTTCGTGTCAGAAAAACATTTTGAGTTTTAAGATCTCTGTGCAGAATGTGCTTTTCATGTAAATACTGGGGGGAAAAAACATATAGAGTTAAGTATCTCCTAATTGGTTCTTCTACACTGAAAAGTAAAACCATATCACACAAGTCAAAGAGGGAAAATACAAATGCAGAAAAGACACATACATCCCTATCAAAGTCAGGAGTGCCCCAGCTAAAGACAGTATTAGTGAATTAACATTAAGAATGACTGATACAGACATGAGCCCAAAACTCGGCACTGCTTTAGTGAAATCGCCCTGTGTGGCTCTAAAAAGCCAGCAGAAAAGAGGAAATAAAAATGTAAAGTTAAGACTCAGACTTTAACTCACTTTCTGCGGCCTCCATTTCTTGACAATCATTTCCTAGTCTTAGTCTTTAGTATAAAATTTCAGTGGAAAACCCAGTGTGAGCTTTGTGTAAATAGGGATAGGAAATTAGTTTTACAATAAACGAGACCAGGCAGTACTGTAGACTTGCGTATGTCTACCAACCCCCAAACACTAAAGTTCAACAAATTTAATAGATTTAATAAGATTTAAGTGATGAATTAGTAGTCTAAATTTACCACTAAAACACACCAGAAAAACCACAGAACACAAAATGCTTCTGAAATAATCTGCTTTTTTTTTTAAAACTACATTTTGTAAATTTAATTTAAACTTTCAAACCAGAGAAGCATTTCAGACTAGAATTGCAAACACCCTGGAGGTTACCACTGTCTACTGTGATACATAGGTGTAGACATAAAATATGATAGCAACTTCTTACCGAAAATAGTAAGTTAATTTGACTGCAATAATCTGTGAACATTTTTAATGTACTAATAACCATCGTATTTAGATGCTACTCCAGCCACACTGGAACTCAAAATCTGTAGCCCAACTGTGGAATTTTTAAACACAGAAAGAGCCACATTAAATTTATATCTGAAGGTGACAAAGTTATACTTTATTTTACCTGCAGTGCCATGGCAATCTGGACAAACCATTCCACCACCTGATTCTCAGGCAAAAGTTTGCCCTTCTGCTCTTTCAGTTTGTGATACAGATCTCCTCCCTCGCAGAAGCCCATAACAATATATAACAGGCCATCTTCCCCCTGCCAGGACTCTCTGTAGGTGACTATGTTCGGGTGTTTCAACTGGGATAACAACTGTGCCTCTTGTTCTGCTGCTTTCCTCTCTCGGTTGGAAGCATTTTTAAGGTTTAACTTTTTGATGACATACTGTAAAAGAAATTGCAAGGTGTATCATGAGAGATGAAAGTAACTATGCAGAAGTCCTAGGAAATTCCCCAAATCTAAAGGAAATACAGTACTTGAAATCTCCACGCATTATTCTATATAGAGATTGCAATTTGTCTAGCAGTTATACATCACTTCTACCATTACGTTGTAAAAACTGAGCAGGTGTGGCTATTCTATTCATCTGCCTGAATAAAGCTCTGCACAGGAATTTTTTGGTGTTCTGTGATTTTTTGACTAATATTCACATTTATCTTCCCCTTCCCCTCTCCCCTTTTTAAATGTATGTCTATCATCTCTTAAGCCTGAAACACCTGTTTGTGCACCACAGTTACTCTCAAAACGGGCCATTTCAATAGTAACTTTAAAAGTATAACAACATTAAGGAAAGCATGCAGTCATATGCAAAAAATTACAATGATGTCTAGGATAAAAGCCATATGACTAGACTTATTTTGCTCTTCTCTGCTAGAAAACCAAGCCCAACTCCTTTGATTTTATTTTAAGAAGTGGGCTTTTCCTTTCACTTCTTTAGAAATGAAATATATGTTCTTTGTTAAAAAAAGAGAAACTCAAGAAGCAACACCTCACAACTTTGGAGAACATAGATCATACATCTGAAGAACAAAAAAATTGTTAAAATCTCAGTTACAAGGTTTAGATGACAAATTCCCCATTTTCATCTTCACAAGAAACACTTAACAGAACTGAATTTCTGAATGCACAAAATAATGCTGCTGAGCTTTTCAGGTCCGTTCATTCTTTTCCTAAAGAATTTGCACCTGGCAGAAGATCGCCAAGGCAGAACTGATTTAGGATTAATTGCTTTGTACAAAAAGTCTACCAAACAGTGAAGCACAGGACAATATGAAAAAGCTTTCACCAGGAAAAGAAACGCAGTGAGTATAGATGCAGTTGGAGGGCTGGTACAGTTACAGGCACATTATAAAAATACTTTCTCAAAACACTGAAAGCAGATGTAATTTACTTTTTTTAAAACTTGCTTTAAAACTACCAGATAACCATATTAATTACCTGTTGCATTTATGAGCTTCTGCATATGCAGGCTTAAACTTATTGCAGAAGAAATGAACAGGGCAGTAGAGATTCTCGGTCATACTGAAAGAGCCAAAAGGTCTTATGCTCAATCCTCAGTGTTTTTTATTCTGTATTAAGATAGGTTTAGAATGTTTTGAAAACTACATATGAAAGCTGTTATTTACTTCCCTAATATGTACTATGTCAAATGTATTTCTAAGAAATTTAATGTTTTAGCAAAAATATAACTGAAGCTGAAGATGAGACAATAAAATCCATAGCACACATTCATCATACACAGCACCAATATTTAGGTCTGATCTGGCCCCCTTCCTGATGTAAATTTTGTAGTAATCACTTTTAGGGCATCAGCTTTCCATGGAACAATCATGCCATGGTATACACCTGACTCCACTCTTACCTGAGAGCTTTTAAATTGAAATGCCTAAAAAAATAATTACTTACTCAATTTCAGTATCCTTGGCAATTGCTTAGGGTGTCGACTTCACAGGCTGGCCCTATTAATTTAGCCCAGCACATTTAATTAATGTTGAGAAAGAATGCCCCCTATATACCAAGGGAAGCAATTATGCAGAAATCAAGAGGACCTCGTGATTTTGTGTTTCAGAAGTCTGTTGGATATTAGACAAGCTCCTCAATTCTTATAACCTGTAACGATGCACAGCTCCCACTAGGAATATAACAAAACTAATTGTGTAGAGCATCATCTAAGCTTAAGATAAATGGAAATGCTGTAACTACTGTGTTCTATGTGACACACCAACTACAACTGTATCTTTGGGCATGGAAACCAAAAGCTTTTAGCTTTATATCAGCATCTGTCTTTAGACGATACTACCCAAATGCAAAAAGCATGCATATAGCCTAACTTTAAACCTGGCATTGGTTATATCTGGTTTAATGAGCATGTTATCCTTGCAAGATTCCCATGAAGTCTATTGCAATCCTCTTGGCCTTATTTGATACCAAATTGTGTAAAAAAAAAAAAATCTTTTTTTTTTTGTTTTATACATTTGGAGCCACTTCTCCTAGCTAGCATTCAGTTAACAGCAAATACACTTAAATAAAATATAATTTCTTTCACAGAACACATAGCACTATGCCAAAGCCACAATAAAAAATCCCAATCACCCTGCTACAGAAGAAAGTTTGTAAAAGTTGGCAAAAGATAAGACACAGTAAAATGCATCAAACATTTAAGATAAAATAACAACGATAAGGAAGCAAGGCTCTTGCCAATGTCAATGATCAGCAGCATGACAAAGAGGTGAAATCCAAGGACCCATATACGGTTGAAAGTCACTTCAATTCACTGTTTACTTTTAGGACGACGAGGTTAGCAACCCTTTGCGGACATTGGACTATGCACTGTGGTGACTGGCCTGGAGGGAACGACTGCTGCCATTGCTGCTACCCAACCCACAGGCCATAGGGATTCGCCTTTGGATTCCAGCCTCTTCCCTGCCTTCATCCAGAAAGGACACATGCTCCGATCACCCTGGGCACACACGCTTCTCCCGTCATCTCTAGCCAAATCCTGGGCACAAGGCTCACAGCTAACGCTGCTGCGGTACTGCTCTGCAGATGTTCTCCATCCCCATTTCTTTATCCTCTTGCATTTCCTATCAAACACATATGCTTTGGCCAGGCAAGACAGATTATTTCAAATTTCCAACAAAAAGGCAAAGAAAAAAAGGCTTGAACTTCAACTCTGACATAACCAAAACTCTGCCAGGTTCCGCCACAGTGGACACAGCAAACACAAGGCCCGTCCCTCCAGCAGAGTCGATGACAGTGAAAGCCAACACCAGAAGCTTTTTTTGCCATCCTTGCTATCATTTTTATCTCCACCACACGTGCATGTCTGAAGAGACTACACAAGCTGTAACAACCCAAGAGCAACCTTTTCTGCTTCACACTAAAAAGAGTGGGCTGTATTTTCCTGTCACCCAAAGGACTACCAAAGCTAGGTTTTCCTCCCCAAAACAAGGCATTATACATTTAAAAAAACACACAAACAAACAAAACCACCAGTACATAGTTTTATTTAAATGAAAAAGAAAAAGTGAGGATTTTGGGGGGTTTTTCTTTTGAGATTAAAACGGGGGAGAAAAAGAGCCTTCTCCACATCTTTAGTTAAAAGTCTTCATAGACAAGGGAGGAAAACAGGAATACTTCGACGGGCAAGCCCAGCTCGTGTGGCTGCAGTCGCACCTGAACACGAGGTCATGGCCACAGCTGTGCCCCAACACCAGGCCACAGCCCTGGTCATGCCCAGGGCTGTGATCAGGGCCACATGCCCAGGCCGGGCCTCAAGCCGCACGCCCCAACCAGGCCACTGCCGCAGCGGCACCCCCACACCAGGCCACGGCCATTCCCCCCGCACCAAGCCCCGGCCGCCGTGCCCCCCCCGCCACCAGCCCCTCGCTACCTGCTTGCTGTCCTGCTGGTGCCGCACCAGGCTCACCTCCCCGTAGCTGCCCTTTCCCACGGCTCGGAGGAAGCAGTAGGCAGCCAGGGGCATCCTCCCGCCGCCCGGGCCCGGTCAGTACCTGGCGGCCCGTGCCCCCGAGGCCCGCCCGCCCGGTAGCGCGGCCGCCGCTGCCATAGAGATTCCCCACGGCTCCCCTCACGGCCATAGAGAGTACGCCGCGGCGGCGTGCAGAGCGGACGGCCGCACGTCTCTATGGTGCGAGCGCTTGGCGGCGGCGCTGCGGCGACCATTTTGGAAGCGGGAGAGGCGGCCATGTTAGGGGTGGGCAGGGAGCCCGAGGGAGGTGCGAGGGAGGCGGGAAGCAGCCCTGATGAGGCTAGCTTTCCCTCTTGTCACGGCCCGAGAAACAAAGCCGTCCCCTCAAAAAGAGTGTCTGACGAGAGTCCTTGGCGTGCTGCTGCGTGACAGCCGTGTGCTGAGCCCCCGGGAAGGGAGGGGACAGGGACACGGTGACAGCCCGGTGGGCAGCTGTGCCACAACACCCCACAGCACCATAATGGGCCACACCACCCTGTGGGTGTCCTGGGGTACGAGGTGGCTGGGGAGGCCTGGCAGAGCACAGTTGCCCTACAGAGCCACCCTGTCATCTTTGTATGGGGCCGAGAGTTGGTTTGAAAAGCTCCAGACTGGTTTAAAAGTAGCTCCTGGTCTGATCCTCCTGTGTCCATCACATGGCTGCACAGCTCACAAAGCTGACTGCAGGAAAAACAGCAAATACCCCACGCTGAAAACTTGAGTGTTTTATCACTGAGCATTTGACTCACAGTCCTCAAAGTTCGTGTTTCATACAACGAAGGAGATGAAACCAGTTCAAAAGATTAAGAGAGAATTAAAGCTGTAAAGATAACGAATAAAGAAAATGAACCTTGCAGCAGCAGGCTGAATGGGTATTGGTTGTGCAAGATGCAAGACCCTGGGAGCGTTGGACCTGTGTTTCAGCCATGAAGATGAATAGGAAAGCATGTAGTATGACGTTTCTGGACTAGTCAGGACACATGTCAAATAATGATACCTAAATGGGGTACCTGAGTGATACGCAGGATCACAGGAGATACTTTTTGAAGAGGAGCTTAAATAGGTTTAAGAGGTTGCAAGCTCTATTTTGGCTGCAATTAATTTGAGCCAGGGAGAGCCTTTAAGAAGGTATCCAAAAGATGACTGTTTTCGTTTGGAAAAGAGGTGAGTCTGGATCAGAGATCAATCGCAGTTGCATGTACAGAAATGGCTGTCAAATTTCTGTTTGGAGATACTACATAGAAGAGATGTTGCTGAAATATTCTGTAAATTCTGTAACAGTATTTTATAACAGTATTCTGCAGATTATGCGCATTCAAAATTGAGTATTTGATTTTTCCCGAATGCCTAGTGTTTAATGCCACTTTTCACACTGGGTTATTTATTAACACTTGGTAAACAAAGCATTGTATATTTATGCGTATCGTTCAGATTGGAACCTTACTTTTTTTGAAAATGGAAAACCTTCTATTGTTTTGTATTTTATTACTGATTCCTGCCTTTGCATCATCAGACTTTTTGGTAACACATGTCAGAAACATCAAGGTAAGTAATCAACCATGTCTGGGGCTCCCATTCTTCATAGATTAACTTCCTGCCATTTATCAACATTTATCAGACAGTTCATATGGTGCTGCCACCAGGAGCTTTGTGTTCTCTGTTACCAGTGAACACAAGATCAGACGTGGGACTCAGACTAGTTTACCTCTAATCAGCCTCAGTTTTGAATCAGCTCTGAAGAAGCCCTCATATCTCTCTTTTTAAAAGCGTCACTTTCCTCTGTTTTTCCCTGTCATCACTACATAATGGTAAAATGTTTTAGTGGTTTTATATTTAAATATGTAAAACAATCAGTGCTGCCAAGGGACTGACTTTAGCACCTGTAAAGCAATGCAAAATATCAGTGAAAAGATGCCTTCAAGAAGCAGAAAACAAAGATGTAGCATGGCATCCAGATAAATATGTCCACTATCCAAGTGACACGGTAGGATTTTCTCAAAATATGTGCATGTTAGCATAATATGAACTGTATCTCTGTCCCTCAAAGGAGCCATTCTGGTTTTGACTGGATCTCTAAGACAGTGCTTCCTGATGTTCTGCCTAATTTTCTTCTGTTAAGTTGCCAGCTACTCACCTCAATCAATCATTTTCCTCTCTCTCATTAGTTACATACTATGAATAGTTACAGAGGGCAAATCTCGTTCTGGAGCATTGTAGGTTAGTGGGCAGAACAGGACAGCAATTTACAGTCAATTTCTGTTGATTAGGTTATGGTCTTTGCCAAGACTTTTTCTTTGAAAATCAGGATAATAACATATCTAACTTTTAAAAAATCAGCTTGAGATTTGTTGCTGCAAATTGGAGATGACATGGATTCTTATTATTTAACCATGATGTAGCCCAGATATAATGTAGCTTTTCCCTCCTGATTAACATACTACCTGTTGTTCTCTGTGTGTCTTGGAATGCTAAAGCCTTTCTAAACGGAAAACGGCCAAAGCTCTGTGCAATGCTCCGTCTGTACATGCAGAACACTACAGAAAATTCAGCTGATTCTCCCAGTTTTGTTCTATAGTTTATGCAAATGTAATTTGATTGAAATGGAGGAGATGATTGCTATGTAGTGTGAAGGTCTTAGTCCCCATGATGAATCATGGCTGGAAGTCTGTTTGGCTGACGATCTGCAAGCTGTCAAAGCTGCTTTTAAAGCCACAGTCAGGTAGACACCATTGGCAGACACAATTTTGCTGAAAATTGAACAAAATTCCGAATCAAGTGTCCCTAAGTGCACTTTTACACCTTGTTCCTACGCATGCAGCTACTAAGGGTGGGAAGGTTTTTTTCTAGATTAAAAACTACCCCTAGAACTACATATTCAAAGCACAGGTAGCGATGATACAGCCTTCCTTTTATAGCCCTCTCATTTTGGCAGCAGCGAGACTCCTACATAGCTCACGAGGAAGTTTAGTTTTCATAGCTTAGCTGCGTTATGGTCTCTTCTCTGTGATCTCCAATTAGCATCACGTGGGATGATGAAACCTTTAATGTTGCTGTAGATATGGAAATAGTTTTCATGCCTTATTTTTCCCATGTAGTACTTAGGGATATAGGCAAATACCTCATTCAGTGCTGTGAATTCCCGGAGGTCACTTCAAAGGTCACTTCAAGTTAACTGTTCAGTCTTTGCTGAATCTTTTAGTCATGCTGTGTTTTAGTTTCCCAAGCTGTAAAATCGGGGCTTCTTTCAGCAAATACTGTAATGGGAGCCCTCTTTTCCCTCCCTATTTTCTTGGGAGTTCAGATTTCTTTTTTCCTCTGCTCTTCTCTCCAATTTCTTTAGATTTTTTTGCACCTATATTCTTTGCTGTTGACACAGCAAAACAGTATTAAACAAAACCAGAATTTGTTACTGTTATACAGCTGAAAAAAATTACTAATAATTGGTGCAACTGGCAAATATGTGGCAATACTATAGAAAGATTTTTGTCAAGTAACTGTAATTACACAAGGCAGAGGATATTAAAATCTCAGTTTGGTCTAGAATTGCATAACATATTTTTTAATGGGACACTATCACTTTCTGCCCACATAGCTTAAAATGACCTTGATGTTAATGAGATCTCTAGCTACATCCAAGTGAATCATTAAGAATGAAAAAAAAAATCACAGAATTACAGTCACCTAATCCACTCCCCTGTGCAAATCAGGGCCAGCTAGAACAGGAAGCCCAGGACAATGTCCAGCTGCGTTTGAGTATCTCCATCGAAGATCAGCCCAAGTACAAAGCGATTAATACCTTTCTGAGAGATTTTTCTGTATTTTCTCTTTCAATGAGAATGGCAGAGTACCCCCAAAAATATTTACAGAATCAGACCAGAGCTCTTTCAAAACTACTGTAGAACCCATAATTCTGATAAAGAATGTGCACAACAGCAATTCTGTAAAAATTAAATGCAGGTAAAGTATCTTTTAATTTAGGAGGTAGTAGCCATTGTAACTAAAGAACACATTTTTGTAGTTTTTTGTATTCTTAAACTGCTTGGTAATTCCACTTTAAGGAAAAGTTTTTACCAAACAAACTGACATTTCAGTGACTTCCAGCTTTTCATTTCCCAGCGTCCATACCTCAGTCCATGTTCTGTAAGGGGAAATGATAAGCTGTAATGACATTATACATACAGAGAAGATAACTTTGGTTTCAGAAAGGAAGGGTTTGAGTTGGTGTGTACTCTACACAGGCGTTAAAAAAGCCCACATAGGTTTGTGAAATGGGAGAGACGTACAAACAGAAATCACTTGTATAGCAATAACAGTTTGAAAGATGAACCTAGAGAAATGTACACAGACTTTTTAGGCAGACTCTTACAGAAGTTGAGAAGCCTCTCCCCCAAAACCTTGCATTACCATAGATTTAAATAATGTCTTGAAAAAAACTTCCAAAATAAACAAAAAATAACCCTCTGTGTCTCAGTTTCCAATCTGTAAAACTCCTAACTGTGAAAGGTAACAAAAGCTTTAAATGTGCCTGAGATGTGTATCTGACTTGATAGTTTATTGTGTCTTTACCCCTCTATTTGGTGGAGCAGGTAAACATGCTTGCACAAAATGTGACCCATGAGGCTCTTGGAGCCAAAAGAGATAAGGTATTTGCAGCCGAGCTTACGGGAATTGAGTTACGCAAGCTGTTATTTTAACATGAGTCAGTAAGTATGTTTGAAGCCTGTTCTCTCTTTCAGAAGACTATGTAGTATTTTTGTAGAGCTTCTGACATTTGCACATACTCTGGGAGAAAATATGCCCAAAAAAAAGTTCCAGCAGTTTGGTTTGTTTTTTTTTCCCTTCATCCAGCCTTTCATAGTGACCGCCTCTCCTCTCTGTAAGCCTCCTGAATTACCATCTTACCTGTTCATGTTAGAACAAGAGGCTGTTGGGGTGAAACAGGAAAAACTTAGGACTAAGTCTGAAAAAGTGTATGGATAGGTCTGCCTGATAGTTTGGGTGTCTGTGTGACTGGAATAAAAATGTGCAGACTGTTCTTTTATGCAAACTGTTCTTTTATACAAACCCCTTTTGTCTTCCAAAGGAGAATTAGTTTGAAAAGACAAAATATATACCACAGGATCCCAAATCAGGAATTCCCACTAAAAGATGTAACCCTCAGGACAAGATACTCTGTTTTTACTTTGATGTCATCGCATATACTCAAGGAAGCCGTATTAAGCAGATTTTAGTGTGTTCTTTAGTCTCAACGACATATATAAATGGCACTGAGCATTCAAGCCTCTTTTCCTCTCACTCTCCCCTCATCTCTCAGGTGGTCCATTATTGTCCTTCAACTGAAAGAGGATATCAACTTCTTGTGCCACTTGAGCAAAATACAAAATCAGCAACATTAAAAGTTTAACTTATCTTTCAAATCCATGGTATTTAAGGTGCACTAACATCAAATGAAAACCAAAAGATTCACCAAAACTGGGAATGCTATAAGCAAAATAATGATACCTGCCTCAGATGTCTATCTTGCTCTTCCCTGAAATTTACTTCAGTTTACTAATGAGAACCTTTCTCAAGCTTTCCTTATCCTGGACAGCTTGCTTTGACTTGGAAGCAGAAGACAACTACATAGGTGCTAAGTGAGTTATTTCTAAATGCAAGTTTCCTACCTTAGTTATGATTTTTTCCCTGTTTTTCTCTTTACAGAAGCGAAATGCTGATAATGACTTGGTGAGTAAGGCTTGATTTTGTCTGGGCTACTGGGAGAGATTTACAGTGACAAGAATATTCTTACTATGTTCACAACATGTTTCTGTGAGTCCAGTCTGAGCAAATGGATATTTCTGAGTGTGTGTGATGAGGGAATTAGCCCAGAGTTGCTTGTTTTAGGCAGTAGGACTAACTAGACAGTTCTTTCCAAGCTCTGATGGAAACTCCTGGACAAGAAAAGAGAATGAACAGATGATTTTTAACCTTGTTGTACTTGAATAGATAGCAAAGTTGTTTGAAGTCACCTCTGTATCTCTAACAGACATCCATTTTATGTTGGTTTTATTTTTACTTTTATTTTATGTTGTAGTTATTTCTAAGGAAGGCAAGAGACCTCATCTCTGAGGCTGATTCCACTTGGCACCTGGACTCCAATTCAGCAATGCTTAAATGCTTTGATTGTTTGGGGACCTTCTTAATCAACCAGCCAGAGATCAGGTGCACCATAAAAACCCCAAGGTTCTTTCCAGTGCTGGTTTTGCTGCAAGAAGCAGACCTTGTTGTTGTGGAGTTGCCTAAGGAGTCATATCTGTTGTTACCTATGCTTTCATATAGTCTCCAGCACCCTTATGCCTGAGCGTTCAAAGAAGATAAATACTGTCCTACCCATTTCCATGTTTAAAGAAGAATAACCCCAGTATTGAGGAAATTGAGAATAACATAAAATGGAATTAGGAGCCATGTGGAATTGTTTAGGTCTATTTTTAAACAAGATGACTACTTATATCCATGCTCTAGGAGTCATCCACTCAACTGCTAATTACAGTCACTAATACAGTGAGGCAGCAGTAAGTTGTTGTGCTCTTTGACTAACCATAAACAAAAGTCACAGTCTCAGTAGAGAAAAATCCCAATTCTTATAATGGCACTATCTTTGCTGTGGTGGTAGTGTTTTGTTAAAGAGGCTATAGTTATAACTCGTGGAATAGCACCATGATGGTAGTGTGATAAATATCCAAGGAAACACAGCTGTGCTCCAGTTCTTATGAGTAGGTCTTTCCTGTTTTGCTTTGCAGTGATAGAATGTCCTGCCGTGAATTCTTTTAAAAAAATATTGTTATGGCTGATTAACAGAGACATCAGTATAACAGCTAGCTCTTTTTTTTTTTTTTCCATTTTTTCAATCTGCAGATTGTCAACGGGATAGAAATCTATAGCATGAAAATTGATAGTAAAGTAACTTCCCGATTTGCCCACAACGTCATCACCAGTCGAGCTGTCAATCGTGGAAACGTGCACAAAGAAGTCTTCTTTGATGTTGAACTCCCTAAGACAGCCTTCATTACCAACTTCAGCATGTATGTAATCCTTACAATACTGTTAGACAAGACTAAAAAATCTGTGCAAATGGAACTGGGAGAAACTGAACACAAGTGTTCATTTTTACTTTGCCATTTGATAGATTTCTAAATGCCTGCTGCGTAATTTTCTGGTACTATTAACTTAACATACAAGATACTTGGAGAAAGGCAAACATTGATACATCTATAGAAAAGATGACTAATTTTCAATGATTTCTATTCATCATCATGGACCTTAGGGAATGGGGGATCTCCTCTGGAGATCCATTCACCTTTCAGAAATACCACTTACTCTGGTGTTATCAAACCAGAAAAGTTCCATTACTTAATTTCCCTGATGGCGTTATAGCTTAATTTATCTCTTCACTTAAAAATCATATCTGAATGAAAGGCAGGAAATAGATTTATTCCTTTACCTTTGTACCTTTAGTTGCAATAATACACAATATTCACACCGTTATGAGGTTTAATTCAGTTTAAACACGTCCATCTCTGCTAATCACACTATGCCTGTTTTATTTTCAGTGAAAAGAAACAGTAGCTTTTAGGGCACAATTACTCTTAATGCATGCTAGAACTTTTATTATGGGATGAGATGAATCCCCTCTGAGAAATGCCTGTTTAATGGTGTAAGGAGTCTAAGGATGAAATGTTCAGCTGTAGAGAGCTACATTTGGACAGATGAGTCTCATCCAGAGAGTCATCTTGCCATTAGATGAGACGAGATTGTCAAGCTGCTGAAGTGCAGGAATATGGCAGATGTAAGTAGTGTTGCTATCAGCCCAGTTTTGATCTAATTAATTTTCAAAGTAAAATTTCGTTTAGATTCTCTTAAGATACTGAGCACAGAGCTCTTCATTTCAGCTAAATTCACTGAGAAGACTAGCTGCAGTGAAAGTGCTGAAATCTCGGCAATATCAGATTCCTGAAAGTGCTGTTTAGCAAAGCAATCAATAAACAGAGAATTGCCTGTAGTAACTTTTCGTGTATTGGTGCAAACCATTCAGCTAAACTAGGACTTTTTCATCTGCAGGACAATTGATGGTGTCACTTATCCTGGAACTATAAAGGAAAAAGAAGTTGCAAAAAAGCAATATGAGAAGGCTGTTTCAAAGGGACAGACTGCTGGTCTTGTCAAGTAAGAATGATGTCTGATGTGGCTTCCACACCATCATCCTATAGCAGATTGTGAGATTGGAAATAGTTTGTTCTGGCATATTTCTGAAGTGTGTTTTTTACAGGGCCAAAGAACAATCATTAAGTTAGAGTTATTGTAATGTAAATTATAAAAAGGAAATACAACTTCTGACTACACAAGCAGTATCTGCACTTATGGAAAGACTGTTTCTGCAGCTTTCACTGACTTTGTATGACTTGTTCTCCTGGGACTAAGCTCACTGGGAAACTTGAATAAATTCTACAGTTTGAGTATTATTTTAGCAATAGATCAAAATTCCCGTCTTTGTTTCACTCCATACTCCACCAACCCAAACAATAAATATTGTGAAAGAGGATAAAGATATTCTTTTTCTTACTCACTTAAATACAGAGCTTCAGGAAGAAAAACAGAAAAATTCACTGTCTCAGTCAACATTGAAGCAGCCAGTAAAGTCACTTTTGAACTCACATATGAGGAACTGCTGAAGCGACAGTTTGGAAAATATGAGATGCTCATCAAAGTAAAACCAAAGCAGCTTGTGAAAAATTTTGAGGTAAATGGCAAACTGTATCAGATTGGACTGTAACTTAAGAGATGATGAAATTCTGTACACCTGTTGAAAGTGGATTACCATGGTCATTCCCATGGGTTCACAGGTGAGCTGAAGGCCCATGATAGTATTTCTAATGAATCACGTGGGAAGCCCTGCTTTAGTGCAGGTTTTTATTTATAAGCCTGACAAATTAGCTCAGCTACTAAGCCTACAAAAGAAATGATATATGGAAACACAAAAAAGCTATTATGATGCTTTGGGGTAAAATAGAAGACTAAGAGCTTTTATAAATGCCTTTATAGCATAAACTATACCTTTCTCACACCACCATGACACTACATCATCTTAAATTATTATGATACATATATTGCATTCTAGAATACTGCACCTTTTGTGTGCCAAAATTTGTCTTTTATCACTCCTATCTGCCTTGGTAAAACCCAGCTCTAAGGCAAAATTTTTTTCTGCTTTGTATGCCCAGAAAATGCTGTGTAAAAATCATTACAAAACTCAGCATCTGTAAGAGTTTATGCAGCATTATTTTAAACACACTATGATAGAAGGCATACTGAAATATAAGTCAAAGTTGGGCACAACTCAAAGGTAATGACTGGGTTATATTTTTGAAGGGCTTGAGTATTTATTGACATTTTTCAAAATTCCAGTAACTAGCTTTCACACAAGTTATGTTTCTATTAAGGTTTATTTGTTTCTAGCTTTGTTTTTAACTTCTATGTATAAAAAGGCCTGTTTGGCTGATGGTGTGTCCACACAAATGTGGATTTGGACTGCCATTATGAATTACAAAATTTCTGTTGCTTTTACAAAAATCTTTCTTTCACATCTGTAGTTGCCTGTTGATCCTCCTGTAAATGGCTAAGTTGATGTATTGCAGGGTAATCAATGACAACTTATTTTCAATTAATATTTCAGATTGAAGTAAATATATTTGAGCCTCAGGGTATCACTGAGCTGGAAGCGGAAGGAACATTCATCACCAACGATCTACAAAATATCATTAAAAAAACTTTTTCAGAGAAAAAGGTACAATGACTACTGCATTCCATAATTTATTTATTATGGTTATAATTCTGAAATAATAACATCCGTGCTAGTAATGGAAGTGAGAGAAAAAAAAAAATAGAGAAAATGCAGTAAAGGCTTGTCTGTGCAGATGAGCTCTGAATTCCAAGCTAGCAAGTTGAAGGCCATCTCCATGCAGTTCAGAAGCCATGTAGCTGTTAGCATGGTACTGGACCCAAACTAGCAGGCCTTGTCCCACAGCAGTAGTTGGAAACCTGGATACCAATAAGACTTTCTTACAGAACAGAAGTCAGTAACAAGTAGTTTTCTCATGTATAGATGTGGTAGAATTCCTAAGACATAGACTGCCCAACAGCCTTATCAAAGGTGTCATTCAGAATGGAGGGCTGAACCAAGGAAGAAGGGGAAGTAAACATATGAAGAAAGCTCTAGATAGCAGCCTTCACATATCGGTTACCTATCAATAAATATATAAATACATATGGATACAAACTAATATCTAATCTGATAAAACAGGTTATTCTCATGTCTGTGAATATAAATATACTACTTTTACAAAAATGCAAACTTTTGTGTTTTGTAGAGAATCTTCAGCTATTGAGGTTCAGATCTAACAAAGGCTTTTCTTTTCAGGGGCACATCTCTTTCAAGCCAACTCTTGATCAGCAGCGAACCTGTGCAAATTGCTCACAGTCTGTCTTGGATGGGGATTTTACTGTAAGGTATGATGTGAAGAGAACAGCTCCAGATAATTTGCAGGTAAATCTGACAGCTGGAAATTTTGAACTGTTGAACAGCTTAGCTTGCATAGTAAAGGTCAGGGAGCAGTGAAGGCCAGCTGTTCCCTAAAGGACAGGGAACTGAGTGTGACAACACAGCTGACAGCACAGAGGCTTCACCTGCCACAAGCCCACTCCCCACAGTACCTGAGCAAGGCAGACTCAGAGATGGTAGTCAAATTCAACAGAGAGTCCAGGTCATCAGGCAAGTTTGTGGTGATGAGGCAGCCCAAGGTCAAGGTGGGAAGTCAGTCTGTAGTTTGAGATCCAGATCAGTGGAGTCCATGGACAGGAACAGGTATGTCTGTGACATAGCTGAAGACAGGTATTCTTACAGTGTAGCTTGGGCAGGGACTAAAGGCCCAGGCTTGCGCTTAAATGAAGCTCCTGGGCCCACGGACAGAGGTGAGACTGGTCAGGGCCATTGAAGCCCTTTAGTCCACTCAGGGGCTAGACACTAAATGAAAGTAATTTCTGCTTTATCCATTTTATCTTTGTAATATACAAAAGTCTATTGGGTTTTTTGACATTTCATTTTTCAGATTGTCAATGGCTACTTTGTACACTTCTTTGCACCAACAAATCTTCCAAAGTTGCCCAAGAATGTTGTCTTTGTAATAGATATTAGTGGCTCAATGTCTGGAAGAGGAATAGAACAGGTAAGTTATTACATTACTATAAAGTCCCAATGGAAGAGCCTCTGCTGTGGTGGAAAGGACATGGTGGCTTATAGTGCATATGTGCTGCTTAAGCAATACCAAGTGGGTTTATGCTGTGACCTCTCTAATGCCCAGTACCATAAGCACTAATTTGAAGCGTTACTGTAGTGTGTCACATGTACTGGACAGTTCCAGAATTAAAATGTGTATACAGTATTATGTGCATTATCTATGTTGTTCATTCTGTCTCCTCTGAGAAGCGGCAGCTCTTTTCATAGTTAGGACTCCTCATTCTAAGCTAATGCTCAACATTTTCAGGTTTTGATGCTGCATCAAAATATCCACACTCACTTGTGTACAAGCTTCTCCACCAACCTATAGCTACCCATTTCCCATCACTTTCCATTTGCCCTACCATCTTACCTCAGTGTAAGCAACGATCCATGACATGAGACCTGATTTTGCTCTTAGCTAGAAAGATTTACCAGATGTAATTGCAACTGGCTGACTTCACTAGAGTTACTCTGAAATAGACACAGGGAGTGGCAAGGACAGAACAAGCTCAGAATTTTTGCATAACATAGTGTGTAAAAGATAAAAATACCCAAATGCTGAGAGATCAATAATGTAAAATCTGTAAGCACCTATTTCTTTAAATGTTTAACTATACATTTAAATCTCTTTGTCTTATAGACAAGAGAAGCACTTCTAAAAATCTTAGATGACATTAAAGAAGATGACTTCTTCAATTTTATACTGTTTGGTAGTGAAGTACACACTTGGAAAGAAACATTAATCAAAGCCACTCCCAAGAATTTGGATGAAGCAAGGAAGTTTGTTCGGGGCATTGACACTGAAGGCCGTAAGTAGTTTACTGGATTGGCCAGTAGGTCGTTGTGTAAGTTAATTATTCAGTCTGTGAACACAATGCTACAGCTGGTTTGGTTTTTTTTTTTTTTAATTACTGATGTGACACTCCTAAAGTTGAAATTTACTCAGAACTTGACGTCTATTTTTCCTTATGTTTCCAAAGTCCAGGTACTTTTCTATCTAAACATCCCCCTACTTGCAAACCCAGATCTTTCATCTTCATACCATGATGAGATCTCATCAGATTCCAGTGAAAAATGGGCCTTTATTTTGACTGTGCTGAAACCAAATTTCTATGTCTACCTTGCAGTGACAAATTTACATGGTGGTATAATGAGGGGAATTGATATGCTGAATGCTGCTCATGAAGGAAACCTTGTGCCCAAGAGAAGTGCTTCTATAATTATCATGTTAACAGATGGCCAACCAAACGTAGGTAAGTTTGTGTTGGATGGAATAATAAAGAGAGTGAATTAACTAATAAAAAAATGCTCAGTTAAAATTGGCCTCCCTCTTTGACTTCTGGATGTTTTGAGGATTTAAATGCTACTATACCAGCATCATACTACTAAAACAAGTTTTTGATAATGCCTCCTAAGAAATCCAAACATGACTAGCCACATTTCATTTTGTGATAATTTTATCTATGTACGAGGAAAACTCAATTTTTTTCTGGTTTGATGCAGGTGTATCAAATACTCAGGACATTCAGGCGCATGTAAAAAAAGCCATTGAAGGAAAATATCCCTTATACGATCTTGGTTTTGGCTATGGCGTTGACTACAACTTCTTGGAGAAGATGGCGCTGGAGAATAAAGGATTGGCCCGTCGGATTTATCCTGACTCTGATGCAGCTTTACAGCTTCAGGTACAGTAATCACCACTTAAATTATATGAGAGAGACATTAATTCAGATAACTATACAGATGTTCTTATTTAGAAGTAATCAAAATCCCAAAGTGTAATCTGGTACTGACATACTCAAGAGCCTGCTGTAATCAGAATATTAGTTGCATTTAATTTTCCCCTTCCTTTTATAAGCAGAAAATGGAAGGACAGTAAAAGGGAGGCACTGTGGGCTACGGAAGTGGGTTCAAAACTTGGCATAGGGTGACACAAGTCATGGTTCTGAAGGACACTTTGGTGTGTAGCAAAATTGCTGCAGTCATGATGTCTTCCATACCTCACAGATTACGTAGTTAATGTCACGTCAAGGGAAGAGAAGGATAACAGAGCATAAAGGCTCTAGATATTCTTTCTCTCTTTAGGAACTTACTGCAAGCAGGTGTATCTTACCATACTTCTGAAGTATTTTATAGTCGTATAAGGCATGAGAACAGGTATAGGCAGTACAGAGTTGACCTTTATTACTTCTCACATGCCAATAGCAGCCATTTGAAAAATTAACCGAAGAATTTAGATACTGGATTTCATTGCAAGCTCTGCCAAAATCAAACACCTAGTCTCCTTTGGTTTATGTCGTCATTTCAGTCTCTGCAGGGAATAGATCTAGAAACTTATTTCTATCAAATGGGGGGGAAGCTTGGGATCCCTCTTGATTAAGTTGATTAAGGATGGTGATTTCCTCTTGATGGAGCTCATCATCCACATCATGTTGGTCTCAGATATTTTTCTTCTCTTAGTGAGACTGAAGAGTTTGTGTGTCCTTTCTCATTTCCATTATTTGTAGCTTTTTAGGCCTTGTACTCTGAGATTTAATTGACTATTTAAATATTTCTTCTAAAATACACTTTTAGTTTTCATTGTTGAAATAGCAGGATGTTTCTGTGTAAAGAAACAATGATAGTTAAACGTTTTCCTTTTTTTTTTTTTTTTTAATCCTGTAGGGGTTTTATGATGAGGTGTCGAATCCCATGCTCGTGGATGTGGAGTTAAACTACCCAGAAAATGAAATATCAGACCTAACTAAAAACAGTTTTAAGCATTTCTATGGTGGGTCTGAGATTGTGGTGGCTGGGCGCTTTATAGACAACAACCAAAACAGTTTGACTGTAGATGTGAGAGGTGAAGGTGTAAGTATGGATTTCTTTAACTTAAGTAAGGTATTTCCTTGCTATGCAAAATGTCTAAATGTTCAAAGCTGGCAATACCTAAAATATTTACTGGTATTTACCTCAGTAACAGGATGTGTTACTGCATATGTGAGAAACTAAATGTGCCAAAGTCATTGCTTTTAAAACTGCAAGTTACTTGCCTAACTCTGTCAGGTGTACTGGAGTCAGCCTGGAACAACTTAGTGCAGCGTGACTGGATTAGCTTTGCTAACAGATTTATTTTTTTTTTTTTAATTTAGTCTCTGAATACCCTACCTGGTTCTTTCAGGAGCCAAATGTTCACAGACGCTAGTCTTCATTGGGTGAAGAAAACTGATGGATAAACCAGCTGAATATTTGAAATGCCTTCCTCTTAAAATAGAAGTCTACTTCTAGTACAAACCAAGTGATCTAAATACCTCTCCAGATCTGGATTCTGTAAAAATATTTGCCCCTGATATTCAAGAAACACAACACAAACATATTATAGATCATGTTATCATAAATACTGTGAACTGCATATATGCCCCATGCACTGTGGTGTATTCAATACGTTATATGAAATTAGGTATATTTCAAATACAAATAATGTATTATTAGTAAGTTAGCCAGCATATCTGCTTGAACATGTTCCTATATGAAATTGGCATCATAATCAAAGTTCTTTAAATCCTGAGTAGCCAAATTCTAATGAACAAAAATGCCATGTGAATTTGGAAACTGCATTATGTCCTATAGCGTACACTACTAACCTTCACAGAAGCAATGGAACAAAGATCCTGATACAACACTGACAATTTCCTGGGCAAGTGCTGTGTAGGACCAGACTGCTTTTCAATTTAATAAGATTTTCAGATGTGAAGGTCTTGGTTTGGGGAGGTTCTGGAAGTCTCTGGCTGCTTCTGATACAGAGAAGTTTCCTTATTCCTAACAGGCTAATGACGCCCTGTCATATACTACACAACAAGACGCCGAACAAACAGCTCAAGCTTTCCAAGAACAGAAATACATATTTGGAGATTACATTGAAAGGCTCTGGGCTTATCTCACTATCGAACAACTCCTGGAAAAACGGTAATTATATCTATTTTAGCTATGAACCCGTTAAGCCATCTGACTGGTGCAGCTTCTAGGATGTGACGCTGAAATTCACATCACATTGAGGTGCTGATGGAAAAGCGTGAAAAACAGGAAGGAAAATCCCTGGACCCATTCTCCTCCCCAGCCTCAGCATTCCTGTTTCAGGTTGCAAATTAAACCATTTTAAATTATTACAAATACAAGGCACAGTTTTACCTTTTTCTTGGATAGCTCTTAGACTGTAACAAATATTCCTTATTGATAAATTAGCTGCAGAGAAATGCCTTCATTTTAAAGAAAAATATTTAATCCAGAGTTCAGTGAGTAATTTAGCAATCATTGATGCTAGGAGTCTCTACCTGTATTCAGCATTGCAGCCACAGGAGAAGAAAAGGAGAACCTTACAGCCGAAGCCCTGGATCTCTCACTAAAATACAAGTTTGTAACGCCACTGACATCCATGGTGGTAACAAAGCCAGAAGACTATAACAATCAAGATGGGATTGCCGATAAACCCATTGAAGGTATAGACATTTTCACAATTTTACTTTATTTGAGAAGCCAGGCGTTCCTTTGATGTTCCCCTAAAGAAAGGCTTTCATGTGGGCAGAGTTTTAAATGTATATCTGAAAAATCTACTTTCCAAGCCTTGCATGTGTATGGCTTATGCAAAATTACTTTTCATTGTAAAGCTCATTTCCATCAAACCATCCTTCATTACTAGATCATACAGGCAAAATACTATCAATTCAAAATAAGTGTATTTTAAGCTAAATATATAAAATATTACATAAAAAAACCTCGAAAACCAAGAAGCATTTCTAATCTAATAATACAGCTGTATTCAGTTTAGTTCACATCACTTTCTCTTACATATTGCAGCTTAGAGGTAGCTGTAGTAACATCTTTCTACACGAAAGAGGAAAATTTGGATGACTTCTTCCTTGTGCAGGATATATCAGGTTGTAAAAAGATGGAGATTATATCTGTAAAACACAGTATTCATATATAGTGCAGAAAGAGAAGCAATTACATTGAAAGTGCACAATTTGTTCTCAACTCCTCCGATACTTTGGCTAATTATTAACTCCTTGCTCAGTAAAACACTGTGCTTTCTTACAGTTCAGCCTCTTTGTTTAACCTATGTGAAACAAAATGACTCTATTTCTCTTTAGCAAAGTAAGGCAAATGCTAGCCACTCAGTACACCCCACAGCCACCATATCCTCATCTATATGTGTTGTTCAGGCCATCTCTCCCTCATTCAACAGGTCTGACAAACCTCTTGGGAGGCTTTTCAATCTCTTCTATTAGCATCCATTATTTTTTCCCCAAACTTTTGCTTAGTGCCCCTAAAAAGTGCCTCCCAGGCTCTATGTGGGCTCTCTGCTGGCTTCTAGATGAAAAACCTTCTCATCTCCTGAATCTGACACAAGTTAAGGCATTTTAGCATAACAGAGATGCTTTCTGGAGGTTAGTGGGGTTTTCTTTCTTTCTTTCTTTCAGCTGGCGTAAATCCTGAAACCAATTAATTGCTAAGTGCCTGTCAATTCTGAATAATTCTTCAGGCATTCTGCTGATAACATTTTTGCATTATTTTTCATAACTATCATAATAGGATACTGACATAAAAACACTTCATGTTTAATTTAACATTCAAGTCACTACACAGCATAACAACTTTAAAGTTTACATTTGGATTCCATAAGGTGGAAAAACTTACCCAAACAGCTGACAGAAGTGGCATCCACTCAGAGTGATCTTCAGCTCTTTGCCTTGCCCTTCCAGGTGCTTGTGGTACAAAGGCCCTTTTCTGAACCTCCTTCCAAGTAAATCCTCTTTGGATATAGAAAGTATAGAGCAGTAATAGGAGAAAATACTCAAAACACTGCTGCTGTATAAGAAAAGAAGATAATTTTTACACACCCTAGAGTCTAGATTCACAAACAGGATTACTGAATCATCCAGTCACTATTAATAGAATGGTGCAAATGCCTTGAAAACTGCAAAAGAGTAAAACCAATAAGGAACATTTTGCGATGTGGAAATGGCATAACAATAAAGCAATTACTAATAGTGCTCCTGTCATATGCATAATTAATTGCAGTTTTGCTGCCCTGCATAACAGCTTTTTACTTTCAGTGTGTTTCTGTTTGATCCACAAATACTGAGTGGTATCATTGGGAAGAAATGAAATTGTAAAATACTGAAGATACCTGGTTGAACTGTCGAACAGTTTTAATTTTTTTTTCTCAGAATATGTTTAACAGGGTCAGAATCCTTTCTGTTTAATCGTACAACTGAAACTGTAAATTTATCTTTTTCTTCCTTTTATTTCTTACCTGCCCGTGGTAACAGCTGAAGGTATGTACATTTCTTATTAAATTTACTTAATAGTTTTCACCACTAGAATTGGATTTCCTGCATCACTTACTTGATCTAGGATGCAATATTTTCATAAAATTCTTGGTGAATAAATCAAGACTGTGTTATAAATAGATTTAAAACTTTTCAGCTGGAAAAGTTTGTAAATACCATTTTCAGTGTGGTTCCTCCTATCTCTTTATAATTGCGGCATCCCACCATCACAAAATTCAGGCCCAGTACAACTGAGTTGCTTTCCAGGGCTAGCACTGTTGACTACCTGTGTGTAGCAGTCTGTCATACAGGGATGTCTTCATTGATGCTGTCATTGCTACTTCTTCATCACAAAGCCCTGTCTTCAGCCACCCCTCCATAGCTTCAGATGTCAAAAGAGTAGAAGACTAGAAAAATGTGGAAGCAGGTGGGTAAATCTTACTGACTTCCCAGCAGTACAGTTTAGACAAGATGGCACAGAGGAATCAGAGAAGAGCAGGTTGTCCCGGTCCCTTACAGAGCAAACCCCATGCCTTTGGAGAAGTAACATTTTTGCTGAAAAGCAGGGTGTGCTTTCTGCCTGTTCATGACATTTGCTTTGTTGCAGTACTAAATAAACTGCTTTGACTAAGTTTTTCTTTTTTAAATATTTAGAAATTTATACCTAATTACAAGATTTTGGAGTTGGTTTTGGTGGAAGGAAGGAAGTGGGAGAGATTGGTTTTTTTTCTTTCTAGCCTCTAAAACATTTTGTTTCATTCACAGCACAGGCCATCGGACCTGCTGTGCTGGGTAAGTCATTAGTTTAAGTTTCTGAATGAAGCAGCATCTCTCAAAGGAAATTGATTCAGACAACTGAAATTACCGAGAGATAGAAACTGCCTTTTCTGGGTTTACAATTGTATTTTAACAAATACTACCAGATTCTGCTCACTGCTAAAACGTTGCTCACTGCTAAAAGCACACTTAAAGGTTGAACAGTACCAGATGAACAAGTTTCAGCTAAATAGCTTTTAAGGAGTAAATGCCAGTTCATCAAACCACCATTTTTTCCTGAAAGACATTTCCCAAGATCAGAGGATGGACTTGAATTTGCGTCTCCTTTGGAATTATATAAAGCAAGAGACTATGATGTCAGCATCTCTGGCTAAATGAATATGTTCAGTTACTTATACAAAAATAAACTTTTATTCAAGAGAGAGAGAGAGCAACTGACCCTTCAGATTGCTGGTTGGACAGTCCTGGAAATGGGAGAGTTAGATTTAAGTTTTTGCTCTGAAGAGTAATCTCAGTCCCCCAACATCTCTCACTGTCACTGTCAAGTCTTCATTGAAAATACTTAAATTTATTCTGGAAAAAAAACAAATGTCAAAACGTCAAAAGTTTTCAATGGATGATGTTGCATTACCTTGGTGATAGACAGCTTAATCCTTAAGTCTGAGACATTTGTGTCCTGCAGATACATTACTTGGGCCTTGTGGAAACCCTCAAAGCAATTTAGACTACAAGTGAAATCTGTCTCAATCCTGAAGCTTTGCTTGATTCAAAAGGGGCACAAACTGTCATTCCATGGATTATATGCTTTAAAAACTAGGATGGAATTAGCAATTTACCTAGCATATTATCTTCCTGACATCTTACAGGTACTGTGCAGATAGTGTGTAAATATTCCATTTTGATGTGAGTTTTTCTAACAATTTTTTTTTCTCCATTCTCTGCAGCTCCACAACTATCTCACCTATATACGGCACCCCCCACATGGTATACTAGTGGTGAGTAGTTTGAGCAGTGTCTGCTTAGAAGGAGAACAGAAGAAGGTATTTAAGACTAAATTGCACAATTCTTATGAGTCGTGTAGATAATTCCCTTCCACAAAACCAGCCATTCTTTATTTCCAAGGGGCTAGTATTTTAATTTACTTCAAATATATCTAAAAGTTTTTTAAAGATCAAGTCATTGAGATTTCTTAGTCCTCCTTACCATTGCTAGGCTTTGTGTTGGCAAGTGCCTGTTCTCTGTTCAGATGCACTTCCTCCCCTCAGTAGGACTTCCATGGCCCCCAGAGATAAGCACTTAGAAGTGGCCACCCTGAACCTACAATCCACGTGCCAGATTTTGCAGTGATCAAGAGGCACAGGATATATACCACATATCTGGGAAAGATGAAGGGAGAAAGGACGTAGTTCACTTTGAGGAGATGGTAGCAGCTTCCTTGGGACCCCACCACTCCTTTGGAGGATAGGCTGGACTAAGCTGGGCATACAGCTTGTGCAGGGACCTGTTCCTGCAGGTCCCCAGCATCAGCAGTTCCATTGCCACAACGTTAAATGTTCATGCGGAACTTTGTCCCTGTGTATCACTATACAAATACCAGCAATTTGCCTTTACAGTTGATGGAGATCCACACTTCATTATATCAGTGCCACAAAAAGAAGATGCCATTTGTTTCAATATCAATGAAAACCCAGGTGCTGTGTTAAATTTAATAAATGACCCAGTTACAGGTGAGTTTTTAAATACAGTAAATCAGGATACTTATAACAAAATGTCTTATGTCTAAAGGCTATTTCTCTCTTTTATACTGTGTAAGCTTTTTCCCAGCAAAGTTAGTAGGAGTTCCTGGAGCTGTGATAGGGTATGGCTGTGTCTTCACTTCTTGGAGCAAAATGAACTTTCAAACTTTGTTCGAAAACCGCTGTGAGAGTTGAGAGACATTATTTGTCCCAGTGAGTAGCAGTACAAGCAATAAAATAATCCTTAGGTTGCCATTTTATGGAATACCTGGTAAAGAGAGACCGATGTCACCCAGGCTATTGGTGCCCATCACGGACTCTTTGTGCTCTAGGAAATATTAAACTTTTCTCAATAAAGTGATTGTTGTCTTGGTGGAAATCCACAGAACAGCACCCAGAGCTTTATTCTACTTTGGCACAAACATGCACAAGTAATTCTGATCTATTTTTCAACTCGTATTTTCTTCCTTGGGTTGTTGTTATATTTCCATGGCACTCCTTGACATCAGTTGATCAGGTCCTATCTATAAAACAAGACTTGATGTTTCCTTTTTGTATTAGGCATCACAATCAATGGAGAACTCATTGGTGATAAGAGAGTAAACAGTGATGCAAAGATCCAAAATACGTATTTTGGAAAACTTGGCATTGCAAATAAGCACCTGGATTTAAAACTGACAGTAACTCCTGAGAAGATCACAATTCAGAATGGCAATGAAAAAACAGGTTTCACCTGGCTGGACTCAGTCACCTTGCAACAAGAAGGGTAAGGCTTACAAAAAAAGTATCAGGCCCCTGTATTACTTTCTACGCTTTTTTTAGTGTTGATCAGTAATATACTTTTAAGATTTGTTGTCTGAATATACAAAAGAAACTGATTCAAGTCCTGCCGGATTCTGTTTTCTGCTTTGTTGTCTAACTGCTGAATGATTATTCATAAATTCCTCTGCTTGGAATAAGTAAGTGAAGAATTTTCCCTGATTTTCTATTACTATGACTAAGGTAAAACTAGATTTGGTATTGTGCTTAATGCAACAGTGTCTTGCAAATAGTTAAAGAGTAACTGTAGACACAGTGTGAAATCATTAAAAGACATAACAGTGTGTTGTAAACAATCTCCATTTTGAGAAATGGAAATTGTGATCTTTACAGAATAGGCACATTTTGCCCTGCCAGCAGGTATATTTTTCATGAGATTTATCTGTTACAGAATCATTTATACCTGTGCAAAAGGAAGTTTAGAAAAGGAATGGGGAGCCTTTCCTCCTCCTCATTTACATTTTCATTGTATATCTAGAACAAAATTACTGCCTTCTCAAAGCGTGACACTGCAACAGAAAGAGCACCAGAGCAAAACTATTATTCATGCAACATGCTTATTGTTTTATTGTGAGAGCCACATTGGTGATATCACTAACACAATCAGAAGCAAATCTTCTTTATCCTAGCCCTAACCTAGACAGTTCAGGAGCTGTCTTTTCTGAAAAACAGAAGGAAAAGGTGTTGGGTAGCATCCAGGCAAGGAAGTGATGGTTTTATCAATAACATTTTTATTACTGAACATGAGGTGCTGTATCTGCGTATCACTAACCTATCTGTGATTAATTGCACTGTTAGAGGACGAGTCTTGCTGAGAAGTGTAAAGGCTAGGTAGCCTTTTACAGGGTAATTTAGTATGAGTCTTGGACTCTCTGTGAACACACACAGATTCACATGGACCAAACAAGGCAGCAAAACCTCTATTTTAAAAAACACTGAAAAATTTATAAAGCCATGTTTGTTTGTTGGACATGTTTCTTCTCAAATTCCTTCTCATTGCTGTTAATTCTGGGAAGCATAATGCCCTAAGCCAAGTTTTTCTTTTCTCCTCAGTTTAACTTTGGTAATTAACAGAAAAAAAAATCTGGTGCTCTCAATGGGCAGCGGTGCCTCATTTGTTATTGTTTTGCACCAAGTATGGAAGAAACATCCTCTCCACCAAGATTTCCTGGGACTGTATACATTGGAAAGTGATAAGCTGTCTGAACAGACCCATGGGTTACTAGGTATGACTTCATTTAGTGTCTTCATGCTTGTCTTTCCTTATGAGGCTACATAATTTGTAGACACAATCTTGTACTTAGCCTGTCTGAACTGAGATAGCGGAGGAAACTGAGATGATATTGATTGGCTGTCTTAAGATTCCTGACAAAATATTCCGGGCTCAGACTTTATGTGTTATCTTTTCTTAAATTCCTCTGCTGCTGCTGCAATCACTGGCATCCATTGTCCTCACTGGTGTCTTTAAACCTCTTTATCTTACTAAATCCCACCTACAGAATTTTTTTTCTTGCTACACTATTCCTCCAGTGTCTTGGATGGTTTGATCTCTCCTTTCATCTTATCATGTTTCTCCTAAGTACAAGTGCTCTGAGAAAATACATTTGTTTGCTTGATCAAAATTTGCCAAACTTCAGTTAGTGCATCCTTCTAAGAAGTTGTAAGGTATATCTTGATTTACTAGCATATATTAAAATCACAGAATCCCTTGTATCGTCTAAGATTTTCCTCATGTTAGCTAACATTCTTTATTCTAATAGAAGATGAAGTTAGTAATTCAGGAATCAAAATTTTGACTCCATTGAATCCTGCCTTCTGCCAGTGTAGTGGGTTTGGTGGTGTGCAATCTCTGTTGGAAAATACACAGATAGCAGCCATTTTCCCTTGCCTTCCAATTTTCACTTACAAAATCAGGTGAGGGCAGCAAACATTCATTTTGGGTCAATAAGTTTACTTATTGACAATACTTATTGACAATAATGAACTGCTGCAAACTTATTCTTCTCAGTCTCAGTATGCACTTTGAGGCCTGAGGAGAGTGAGCCAAGGTATCAGCGGTAGTACACGGTAGGTCCATGCGTTTTGGGAAATCATGTGACAAAACAGAAAAAGAGCAGAATAGGGATGGAATGTTATTTATGCTTTTCTGCTCCAGACTCCCCAGGCTAACAGACTTCACACAGAAGTTACTCTGCTATGGTATGAATTGCAAACAGCAAGAAAATTGCAAAAGCCCACGTGAGATGTGGGTACACCATGTTACAGTTCACTGACTTACACATCTCATCACTATTTTCACCATCTTTGGCTTTGCCTCTGTATTTCACTAAGTAATCTAAAATCTGTGCTCGTTATAGCACTCAAAGCACCAGTAGCATCCTGCACCAGCCCAGACAGGGCAACAGTGTGCAAAAGCTAATCCTGCCAGGAGTGTGAAAATTCCTTAGACGTCGGCCTTGTCCTGAGCACATCCAAAAACTTCAGAAATCAAGACATGCATTATTTGATAAAAAAAAATGCTGAAGACTTGGAGAGTATATAATAAATACAACTGAACAGACAAGACACAAAGTGAGGATATCTTGAAGGATATCTAGAAAAGGATAATTTTACTGTGCACTCAGAAGCTGGGACTTATGTCCAGATGATATGCATAGAATTCTGGTTTATAAAAAGAAAATAGTACCATAGGCACAAGTTCAGCCTTATACAAAACTTGATGTTTGCTTATCCGTTCAAAATCCTGAGGGGTCATGAAAAACAGCATGGCAATGTGGAAATTCTGGGGTTTCTGTTCGGTTTGTTTCTGTTTTAATGTGTGCAACATGCCTGAAATGGTAATTTTGGCTTCTATTTTTAGGACAGTTTTTCCACCCCATTGACTTCACTATACTTGAAATTCATCCTGGGTCTGATCCCAAGAAACCAGATGCCACAATGATTGTTAAAAACAATGAACTGACTGTAACAAGGTAAAAAATAATTAAGTCCTTAACAAAGGCTTAGGAGACATTACCTTGTCAAAGTGCGGTTTCTGCTTCGATACTCCCATGACTGTACTTTCCCTTTCAGGGGCTGGCAGAAGGATTTCAGAAGAGATCCTAATCAGGGCGTTGATATTCCTTGCTGGTTTGTTCATAACAACGGAGCTGGGCTGATAGATGGTCTTCATACGGACTACATTGTTTCCAGTCTGTTTTAAACAACTACAACTTCCTCCAGCTTCAGGGGTATACAGAGTATTTGTCTGAAAGAATAGTATTTTTCAATGTTTAAGAAGTATTAAAAATACATCAGCTTACCATGTTTGGCACTGCCAAGATACGACAGATTCTCACACAGAGTTTTACTGCATATTTGCTCAAATCTTAAGTGCTAAACAGCTGATCTGCTTGTGTGCACAGATACCACTCATCCCCTGAAATAACCTCATTTCACACAATTAATTTACTAGTTTTAAAATTCTGAATTAACATATTACTTTGCAAAACATAACAGAGACATTCTATCCAATTTTAAATCAATAACAGAGTGTCAGGAGTGATTTAAATAAAAGCATCAGTACTTAATGCCTTGTTCTGTTATTCCAACAGCTATCAACGTTTTTACTGCGGTTTCACAAAGCCCAGGATGCCGGATGCCTTTTGAAATTCAACACAAGGGGACAGCTGACAGACCAGCACATAGTTCAGGATAAGTCAGTAGTACTTAAAACCAGATGACCACTTGACTGTAGCGTGCTGAGGGCTGGTGCAGTGCTGTCACTCGAGGTGACTGCTGGCATCCAGGACTTCTCTAGTTTAGTATTTTGATTTGAACTTAACTTTTGAATGCCCATGTAGTTATAAATTAATGAAATACCACAGTTCTAAAGAGCACTCAGATTTAAGTAATAGTAGCTATCTTTTGGACAGTACCTTTTTTTGTGTAAGAAAGAGCCTTACCATCTTCCAGTAAAACTCTGTTCCCGTAACAGAATTTACATATGTATTTCAGGGCAAGAAATGTCCCATTGATTTATATATTCATTTTGTACTGGAAGAAATTGTAAGCTGTTAGTTCTAAAGCAAAAAATAAGCAGAATTCTTATTTAATTAGAGTTTTCTTTTAAACAAATCAGCCATAGCAAGGCAATTGTGGTCTCACATAGCAAAGTAGAAAATTTCCCTACTATTCTATGACAAGGAGGGGTCGGTGTGGAGGAAACTAGAATGCAGACACACATGAAGAAAGAGAAGTGTCGTGGGAAAACCAGAGATAACATAAGAGGTGACAAGTTAAATTAGGTGAACAAAAATGCAACAGAAAAATCAAAGATTAAAAAAATAGAGGAAAAATATACTTACTATTAAATTTATGGGAGAGACAGGCCTTCTCCGGGAACAAAATCCTTTACTAAAAGCAGAAGTTTTGTAGAAGCAGGAAAAAAAAAAAATCGGTTCTTGGGGGGGGGTGGGGGAAGGTGAGGGGTGGGTATCACAGTGGCTGGATATCTCTGCCTGCTAAATTCAAACAAAAATGGTGAAAGAAAGCAGTAGTTACAGAAGGTAATAAGTTACTGAAAAATGAGGAAGTCAGGGAGAGAGACAGGAAGGAGTGAGAGAAGACCAGAAAATTGAAACTACTAAGGTTAAGTTTACATGGTTCTAAATTTTTATCTTAAGATAATGAATTAGATGGAATAAAATAAAATAAAGCAATGATCCATTTTGGATCCTGAGCTAGGAGCCATGGGACTGCCGTCGTGGCTGGTCCTGTGCTCACTTGCTCCACATTAAAACAAAAGACCACAGCAGTGGACAGCAGATCTTGACCTACCTGGCTGGCAAAGTTTAGGCACAAGGTGATCCTGGGCACAGCCTGAGCCAGAGCTTTCCTCTTTTATTTGTGGGGATGAGGCAGATCTCCGGAGGTGGCAGGAGTCTTGTCGGCTGTGACTGAATTGTCAGCCTGAAGTTGACCTCAGGGGCTGTAGTCTGCTTTTGCATGGCTTCTGTGGCAGCCTGAGAAACTCCCACTGATGCTGCTGGAGATAGAAAAATCCCCTTTTTAATTTGTAGTTCTTCCAAGATTCCTGAAAAGTAGGACATAACTGCAAATGTAGCTAAAGGTGACAGTAAGGGGAGAGAGAAGTAGCAGATAGATGCTTACAGTTAGATAAAAATTTTACTCCTACCGCTGACTGGTACAATGCTGGTTAAAAGAGAAGAGTGAGAGATATACTATGTATTCTGCATTGGAATTAGAAATTACAGAATGCAAAATATTCATTACTGTGTCTGCCTTCAGCTTCTTGAGCAAGGGAAGGGAGCGTAGGAAAGAAGCAGCCCATCAAGACTCACTTTGGGGCTTGGAAAGGGCAGGAGGAGAGTGACTAAACAACAAATTAAGACACAATTCAAGTGGAAAACAGTGAAATGGAACATACTTACAGAATGGAAAGCACGTGTGCAGAGTGGAAGAAGCACTGCGGCAAGGATTTAGGAGTTGCAGAAGCCAGGCACAGCAGCGACACAGGGCTGCTGCAGAGAAGGCAGACATCCCTGCGGGTGCAGCCGGCCAGCACCTCTTTTAAGACCGAGAGGCTCCATCAGCCGGGGGCAGCCGTGGATGCAGCCTCCCGTGTGGCTCTGGGCACAGCACCTCAAGGCAACATGGACAAGTTGGATGCAGTCCAGAGGACAGGAACAGCTTTGCAGAGAAGTTGTAGGAGGCGAGGGAAAAGCCCCAACCACGTAAAAAAGTTGCTGTGAGGAAGGCTGACAGCTGGCTTTCTTCCCACCGATCAAGGTTAGCAGGATCTGCTGCTTTGCAGCAAGAGAGAATTGCATTAACAGGGCAACCAGCTGCCTGGGGTGTCTGGGAACCTCGGGCATTGCAGTTTGAGGGGAAGGGTTAGAAGAACGGCTCTCGAGAACAGTCTGCGCACACTTGAGCCTCAATTAAAGCAGAGGGGACAGGGTGGAAGATGCCCTCCAGCTGTGCCTCGCTGCTCCCTGCTTCAGTGCTATTTGCTGCCTCTGCAGTTAGCAGGCAGCTGTAGGAGGCAACGTGTAGGCACCCTATAACTGAAAGCAGAGAATTTTTAATTTGTGGTAAGTCCGCTGATAAAACCCAGCATCAACAGCAAGTAATTAAAATACCAAGTTCATTTATAATGGAAATTATCTGCTTTTCAAATCAGTAATCCTGTTTATGACGTGGCAAAGCAAGCAATCTGGTGTTTCCAGTTTCCAAGCTCCACATTGTCTGTCATGTAGTCGGTCCAGCCAAATCTGCATTTCCAAATCTGCATCTTGGAAGTACAAGCAATTCACGCAAACGTATCTTGGCATCATGTCCATACAGTTCTTTTAAAAAACCAGCCTCCTGATTGCATAGCTTGCTTTATCTTACTGACTTTGACAAGGAATTGCTTCTCTTTTAGTACGTTGCTTTAAAATAATAAGGTTTTTCCAGTTATAAATTATTGGCAGGATAGAAAGCAACTTTTGTTAAACTTTCTACAATGCTGGCATATTTATGGGCTCAAGGATACACAGGAACTGAAATTCTAAACCAAAATAATTTTGAAATTAAAATTTATGAAAAAAACCTGAAGACTAAAACTACAACTTGCATTCCATGGGCAGCGGCTTCTGTGGGTACATTTCCTCTCCAACGTTACCTCTGTGCACCGCATGTTGTTTTGAGTTCTTCATTGTTTGTAAACATCTTCCAGTATTTGCAAATTGTTGTATGAAATGGTGCCAAAAAAAGCTGCTATATTTCAGGGTTGAAATGCTGTCTTTTGCAACAAGTCAGAGGTCTGTTTTGCTACAAGTCAATGTCTGTTTTGCAGACGTTTTTTGAAACTGAGCCTCAGAAGCTTTGCAACAATGAAGGGGAGTGCAGCCAGCGGGGGCTGCCATCCCCACTCCCAGTCCTGTTGCTGATTTGATCAGCTTTGAACATTGGTACAGAACCATCTCCAAAGAACCCTCGTAGAACATGACTGGTTTTTTCCATAAAATAAAAAAATAGGAGAAATGGTAAACTAATACTAAGCTACCAATACTACTAAAATACTAATACTAAACCTCATACTCTTTTTACAAAACATGTCATTCAAGAACGCTGTCACTTGTAACTGGATAGAGGGTATAAATTTTAAAAATCTATTACTGTTTGCATGACACATTTGTTGAATTGGGTGATGCCCTACTTATTTTTATTTGGAGACCTAAGTCTGTGTGTCCGTATCAAACTGTGAGCTGATAATGTCAATTTTATTTAGTCATTCACATAAATCTTCAACAGCATAACCACATGGAGTACTAGAAACCATTTTAAAATAAGAAACAACAAGCAAGCACATTCTCATCTTGAAAGTATAATTATTTCAAGGTAAAATATATGTGACATTTATCTATAGGAACAGGTAAGGCTTTAACTGTGTGGTTTTTCTTGATGAGAGGAAGTATCAAAAATATTTCAAGAGCATCATTTGCATAGTTTTCTTTCCCGGAATACTCTTTTCTAGGGAGTTAGATCTAGTGACCAGCAGGACACAGGATCCCCGGCTGACTCAAGCCTGTAATCTTTCTTGTATTGCCTGAAACAAAATCAAAACAAGAACAATTTGTGAAAAAGGAAGCAAAGGGCAGGCCCAGGATCAGCCTTATGTTTGCAGATGGTACCAGGAGTCAGAGGGCCTGTGCGTGGGCACAGCTGGCACCGCTCCACTCCCAGAGCTGGAGGCAACGGTGATGGGGACACCCAGGGACAGCGAGCAGATGCTGCACACTCACAGCGTTTCTTCCACATCACAGACACTTACTAAAAGCAATTAAGTGTAAAAATTTTTCTCGTGCTAAATCCAACTGAGGAAATACCCTCCCTTATCCATGCAAATAAGGCAGAAGAACCTTACTTTATTTGGCATTTTTTATGCAAACCGTAGCCCCAGGTTTTGATTTTTCCCCCTCTATGAAATAGGAGCCTTGAGTCCAGCAGCACCACTTAACAAGCAACAAATTCAGGCTGTTAGGGAAGAATTCAAGCACAAGTTCCTGTTATTTACACCAAAGAGGTGTATTCTTATAGACAGACACTCCCTTAGTTTCATTTCTTTTGAGCTCTGGTATTAGCTGATAAAATACATCTCCAAGCATGTACATCACTCACCCTGAGCCCGTCTCTGTTACCTGATAACTTTGTGCTCCGATCCAGACACACTGAGAAGTCTTTCGTCAGCTCTCTGATTGATGTTGGAATTATTCTCGAATTGTGCTTTTGAATAAAATTGACCTAAGTAACAGACACACAAATTATTTAACAATACAAAATATCTGAGTATTGTTGTTGTTTTAACCCAAATAACACCAGGGAAGCAGCCATCTGCCTCACAAAGAAAACAAACGATGAAAAAAAAAAAGACCGCATTTGGGAGCTCCCTTAGTAAGTTAAGAAAATTCCAGCATTTCTGTTGCGATCTGTTATCCCTAACACTCCTCCACAGAGAGATTCAGCCTTTCCCCGATGCATTTTCACTTTTTTTTGGTGGTTTTAGAATATGCAGCCTCTCTGTTTGCAAAGTTTTTGAAACAACTTCAACTTTAGTCCCGTCAGGATTTTTGGAGTTGAGCTGCTCGGGACCAGCTGACTTTCATTTTCTAACCCTGACTGTTTACAATTTTATGTCCATTATTTATAATCTATTATTTGACATCAAATGAATTTGCTGCATGAATTACGTCATTCCACAGCACTGTTGAGGTCAAGCCCAACTATTATTTTGGTCTTTTTTTAATGTTTTCTGTCCCCATATTAGTCTATTTAGGGTTGTACCACTGGTGAGAGGAAAGGCATTATGTTCCATTTCCAGTGTAAGACCTCCCCTCTTCGCAGAGTAGGGTCTGGGCTGCTGTGCAGTAAAAGGTGACGTTAGGTGTCTGAAAATAGTAAATTAAATGCAAACTTTCTCTAGAACCCCTTGAATTTCAGCATTCCTGCTGCCTTGCCTGGCCACTGCTTGTCATGAGAGCTTGTCAGGACCCAGGGAAGCAAAACCCCTGAACAAGGGCTTATGATGTGGCTCAAAAAAAAGCACCGTGTTCTCATTGCAGGAGCTTAGTTAAAAGATCATTCTTCTTTGCTGCGAACATCTGTACTGATACATACCCAGAACTCCACTGGCTTTGTCGGAAAACCGGTCGGTGCTCAAGAAATACAGCCCAAGGAAATCGTCCGGAAACTTCACAAAGGAAATTTTTACTGTGACTGTATCAGGCAGTGATGCTGTAACGCTCCTTTCCTTTTCAACTGAGACTCTCAGCCTAGGAAGTAAATTATGACATTATTTCCAAGAAGAATATGAAGAAAGAACATGTATTTAACAAGCTGACATTAATTAATTTAAAGAATTTAATTTTTGCCTTTTGTCTCTTTGCAATTGCATTTTTCATGATCTGTTGGTAGTTATTTTTAAGCTAGAAAATATTAAGTAGCATATCTTTTCTCTCTATGCTGCACAACAGGTCTTTCTCATATCAGGTTACATGCAAATACACCAACAGAGAAGAACTTTTTGCTGATGAAAACACCTTGTTATCCATAATGACAAGAAATGCTTGGACTGGAAAAAAAAGAATATTTTTTTTGTCATTTTAATGAGAAAAAAAGGTAGACTAGATAAAATAATTCAATCTATTTTATGAACAAGTAAAATAGCCAAGAAAAAAGTATTTCACAAGTTTTTTCAGACCCTGCCTTTCTTTAACCCATCAATTTTATGTTGACCCCAGGTGGGCTTGCAGAACACAAACATCCACCAGCATTGGTCTCCCTTGCAGTTCAGGTTAGACAAAACCCTGGGGTAACACAGCGCTGCGGCTGCAAGGGCTCAGGTTCTGGTTTGAAGCTTGGCAGATGACAAATTATCGAGGGGCATAAATCCAGCATGTTCTTGGCTCTGTTTGGATTACAAAAATAATTGAAAGCAGTTGTTTTAGGACTTCTGTTATTGTCTAGAACTGCCTACAAGGGAGGGCGTGCTGCGTGTCCTGTCTGCCCCAGACCAACAGCACATCCTCCCCAAGGTTTATTCCGGCAATGAAGAAAAGCTGGTGGAACTAGCTACATTCAGCTCTTTCCTGTGGTAGTGAAGGATCCTCCTCTAATTAGTCCAGAAAAAGAAGTCTACATTTAAAGTACCCTTTCTCCGACAGCGGGCATTTAGTTACAGACAACTATTCAAACACTTTATATGCCTTCCCATAAAAAACGCCCGCTGCCCAGATGTGAGTTATTGCCAAAACTGAGGAGAAAGAAAACTTCAGCCTGTGTGGAGCCAATGTTGTATAAAAGAGACAGTAAACGTCAAAGCCATCGCTTTGCAGCACTCGCTCTGTGGCTGGAGGAACTCGAAGTGCCTGCTGGCAGCAGCACAGTGGTGGCATGGGGGCTGCTATGCGCCACAGTGGGTCCTTTTGTTTGGAAGATAAATGTTCTGCCTCCGACATCGAAGCAGAAAGGCAGGCTGGGGGTGCCGTTGGTTTGATTCTCTTATACAGGCATGGAGATTTAAAACAAAACCTTTTTTTAACGCAGTATTTGAAGTGGGAGATTGTGAAGGTATCCTGCTTCCACTCACACCGAGTTACTCACTGGATAAGGACATTTGGAAGCACTTACTTGAAGCAAATGGCACGTGTGAAAGTGGAGGTCTGGATGAAAAAAAGATCTGACTCACATTTTGAAGTCTGGGAAAGGATGGGGCGATGTTTCTTACCCTTGGATGGTGGAGGTGGCTGACTCTGTCCATGGCAGCCGAGTGCTCTTGTTATTGTGGCTTAGGACGATCTCATCCGTGGAGATGTGGATTCGTGTGGGGGGATTCACGTAGGTAATCTCAAACTGCACAAAGTGATTTGTTCTGTCCCCGGGTTTCCCCGTCACAGTGAGTCCTTTAGTAACATTGACACACTTTTGTCAAGTGCCTGTGCTTTTAAGGTACAAATGATCTTAATAAAACTGCTTCAGCTTTGTTGCTGAAACAACTTAAGGGTCTCAAGTCTAATTTTGGGAGGCACAGCACCCCTGGATTTCAGATCCACGTGCCCCCGAGGCTGCAGTGTTGCCACGTGCTCTCACGGAGGTGGCTCTGCTCCATGAGAGCAGCTAACAACCGGCGCCTGGGGCTGTGGATCCTCTGGGTACAGGGCCACGGAAAAACTGCAGTGCGTTAAGAGCGTGCATCTTTCTGTCAGCATGTAGGGACCATGGGGTTTAAGGTCTCTGCATGCTCCAAAGCCCCCAAGGGCTGGGCAGGGGAAAAGCCTAAAGGCCACGGATGTGACATCAGGAGGAGAAGGAGGTGACCCACAACCAGACCTGTGAGAAGTGCCCTCAGCTGTTGCACAGTGGAAGTTAATATTGCCTAATAGAAAGGAAAAATTAACCACAGCCTCTCCGGTCGCTGCAGGGCAGCAGGTGTGATCTGGCCCTTCACGAAAGAAGGTTATTCCCGAAGACACCAACTTCTCTCAGACAAAAGGTACTCTCCTTGTCCATGGTATCAGAGGCAATCAGGCTCACTCACCTTGCTCCGGATCCGACAGCAGGTGGACAGAGGGCTGTGCTTTTCCATCAGTGTTTAAACAGATCGTTTCATTTTGTCTGGGTAATTGCAAGAGGAGCTGTGGGTATTCGTTGGCTGCAAAGCCAGAACAAAGTTAGCATGCAAAGAAAAATCTAGCCTGTGCCCTTTGGATAGGCACAGCAAAATTACTTGATCAATTTATACCTAAAATATTAGCTATAGCTTTTATAGAACAGAATGATTAAAATCAACACAGTAATAATTATTGAGAAGCACACCCAGACACAGCATCTTGATATGAATGAAAACAACAGATTTTTAAACTTAAGAGTTTATTAAGGACAATGAACCCTTAAAAAAACCTGAGGCTGATGATCTGTTGTACTACATTTCTGTTGGTGGTTGTAGCCTCGAGCCAGAGAGGCTTTCTCATGGGATACAGCGATATTGTTCATTTATTTGGAAAGAACCAGCCAAGGTTTGCAAGAAGAGGTAGAGGGTTTCCATAGAGTTGATGCAGTCAGAAAAAACATTATTGTATGTAAAACTGTACATTACAGTTATATTCATTATTAAAATGGGATTAGTATATGTATTACTTACCAAGAGGTTGTGCTCTTGTTGTGTCTCTTAGCCTAGCAACTGAAACATTTAAAATTAGTAAGAAGAGTTTAATGAAACATTTTTCTCTAAGTCAGCTAATTAACCAGGAAGGGTACTGTGACAGAAGCCTTTTTAGCAGAGCTCCTCACTGACTTCTACAGAGAGCTTTGCTTAAACAAGATGTCCCAATGGGGAAAAAAAGCACAACCTCCGGTGCCTGTTTCTGTTAGGATCGACCGTGCCACTGGGGCACGCTCAGCCTGCGCTGCGGGAGGGTTTACAGCTGCGTTTTCAACGGCCGCTACACCCCACTGAGCCCAGCACACCCACCCCAGCTGCTCTCGCGTGCGACTGTGAGTAACTACCTACTGACAACAGCTTCTTGTTGCTGCCAGATTGGGGCTCAGAGCGCCATCGACCTGAAATAAAAGGTTTTTCCAATGTTTTGGTGTTTTTGGGGTGGTGTCTTGCATCCCCCTCCCCACCCTTCAAAACAGGGAATCCCTCCCGCTCGTTGCCCACGGACTTTTCTGGCTGCAGCCACGAGTGCCTGTGTGCGGATCCTGCGCAGGCAGCAGCCGGTGCCTTCTCTGCTCTGCGCTGTGGGAGCTCGTGGCGATGCCGACCTCCATCTCTTCAGTGCCCTGTGATTTCCTCGTGGCAGGACAGGCACTGTCATCGTGCCGAGGGCTGTGCCCCACATTGGCTTCACACAGCAAACCCCAGGACTGGGAAATTTTTTTTTTTTACACCCATTTCCTTCAGCTTACTAATATATGCTTTTCCAGATCTTTTATATTTATTTACAGGGGGTGTAATAATTTTTATTTCTGAGAAGGGACCAAGATTGTTTTCAGAAGTTTATAGTTCATTATAAAATGTCTGTGGACTGAAATACATCTAATAAAAACCAAATTGTGTATCAAGTGGGCAGCCACAATCGAAATGTATTTATTAATGTTGCTATGAACCTACATATGAAATGACCTTTATAAAATTATTCTGAATAAAAACAGAGGAGGAGCACTTACCAGGAGGTGATCCACTCCTCATTCTATAAGCATCTGGAGAAAAAAAAGAGAGTATCTGTGTTTTATTCATGATCGTATTACATACCTTACTGGAGTGTTTCAAACATCAAATCTGTAATTCTCCAGCTGCATCTGTCTTCCTTTCCCAAAGTAAACCATCCGCAGTAACAAAGTCCACAGAGCATGAGCACTGATCCCTGGAAAATATTTCCAGCCAAAGGATGGAAATGGACAAAAACTGCTGAGAGCTTTTTGAGGAAGGGATTTACAAAAATGGATTTGACAGTCTGCTAGAGGTCTGGGGACGGGGAGGGAGTGGTGCTGCTGGTGCAGCGGAGTTGCCCGTCCCTGGTGCGAGGGCAGGTGCTTCTGGTGGAGGGGGCACCTGGCACAGGAGGCTCTGCAAAGGGACCAGCTCCATGCGGAGCTACAGGCTCACAACATGGTCCCTCTGGAGTGCTGCAGCCCCCAACAGGAGCTGCTACTGGAAGTTACAAATCACATGAGCTCAACATAAGAAATTGCGACCACACCCAAAAGAGCACATCAGAACCTCCCTTGGTCCCAGCATCCTGTTTGCCCCTTCTCCTCCCCAGCCACTCCAGCCATGCTGGGCCATCACGATGGAGAGCAACAGTGCTCAGCAGTGCTTTGGCAGGCACCAACCCCATATGCAGTGGAGACATCCCTGTGCCCTCGAGCAGCCATGCCTGCCTGACCACCACACTGATGTAGGGGTTGGCCCCTGCTATGGAAACAGGTCACACTGCAGAGGTGGCCCCAAACTCTTCTCCTCTTGCAGCCAAAGGGAGCTTTGAGGGAAGGGCAGCGCCAAGCCCTGCGTGCTCCTGAGCAGGGCAGGACGGTCACTGGGCCGTGCCTCTGGCCAGGGAGTTTTCTTCTACTAAAGTCCCCAGCGCCACTTTGAAACAGGTAACCTTCAGAGAACAGGGCAGCATTATAATTCCCTCAATACATTTCTGTGGAAGAACTAGAGCAAAAACAGGGTTCTTCACCTACAAAAGCATTGCTATTATGATGCATTATCATAGCTGAGATTATCAGATTAATAATGCTGGAAGTACAAAATGAATATGCAAACAGATCTATTATTTCCAGAAAGCGAGAAAAAAAATACCTAAATCATCCTCAGAAGTCATTCCAAAATATCTCAAGCTTAATTTTTTGACAGATGCTTCACACATGGTAGGAAGAAGCAGAAAACATCATTAGCACTGTTCACTTGAAGAACTACTTTTCCTCATGAGTAAAGACAGTTCTGGCCTTGGAGACTTTCTGAATGGAAGGTTGTCTCCCTTTGACCATGTTATCCACCCAAACCCTGCACAGACCTTGGCAGTCAGTGCTTACATTTTGCTCACGTATTTTTCCAAATCTCAGATACTTCCCCTCTATAGAACAATCACCACGAGCTCTATCTCTCTTCCCCCCTCCCCATTAGAGACTATTATGGAAATATGCTATTGCAAAAGAAGAAAACATTTACCTCCTACTAGAAATGTGCTGGGCTTCTCATTGTCTACACACAAAGAAGAGGGACAGGTCAGTGTCATACAGTCAACACTAAATGACTTTACCCGTGCGCAAACCAGAAAACTGGGAACAAGTGGGTGTTGGGCTTCAGGTGATGAGCCTTTTTTGTGTTAAAGGATAGACAGACCACATGCAAGACTCCTAGCAATGGCATGCTTTCCTCCCCTGCTTTCATTTTCCCACTTTAACCTGACAGAAAAGTGCAGAACCTCTTTGCAGTGGCAGGACTGCTGAGTAACAACTGTTAAATTACTTCTAGTTAATATTTAAACAAATTATTTTCCATTTCAGTAGTAGTGCCCGTTTCACCACTTCACCTTTTAAAAAAATGCCATAGGTTTTATTTCGAAAGGAAGCTAATCCCTGAGCTACTGCCTGCGATGTAGCTTATTACTGTGTCACATCACTATAAAATGAACCTATACTGGAGGTCGACAAGAAATCATCAATAACATCGGCACATTTCAGGAGGGCTGTTCAATGCCCCATTTACCAGCTTCGGTGGGTTTGTTTGCCAGCTCCGCCTGCTGCTGGCCAGCGGGTTTGGTGACCACCATGGAAGTGAGGGGCGTAACGAAGCTGTACCGCAGAGACAGCTCTAAGGCTTGTGCCTCCAGGGCTTTCTGGTCCTCTTCTTGTGCTGAAATACTAAAGTCTGTGTTAATGATGAAGAAATAACATACAGAGACTATGAGCAGGTCGTCTTCAGATTCTCTTTCATATTAGCTGTGTCTTAACAGATAATTTTTATTATTGAAAGGTCTTATTGGGATAACTCAGCTGTTCACATGCTTGAAATTATGGAGATGCTTAATTGTTTAAAACACTGGAACCTACATATGGTTCGAATATATAAAAATAATAGATACATGATCTATGAAATGTTGTATGGACATATTTATTGTTCTCTTTACAAGCTATTGCCATTCACTTATCTACAGGCAATATTTCTGGATGAGTAACAGCAGCTCAACACAATCCATGCAATTAAAATCTCTTTCATAGTAACGTCATAAAGAATATTTTATATTATGTTTTCATATGTGTATATACATATATATACATTTAATGATACAGTGCCATCATAAACTGAAAGGCACCTCATGTTCCTCATACAGTAGTGTTGTATTCTTCCAGTATACTATGTTTTTAATATTATCTGCAGAAATATTTCCGTTTCTTTGTGTTTTCCAATCATATAATTTGTGAATAAGGAATTTATGTTTTAAGAAGTTAGAAATTCGTAATACAAAACATTAAAATAACTTACGATTTTTCCAGCAGCTGTTGAATGGTTAAGTAAGCCCACAGTCTCTCTATGAAATTTCCAAAGATGTAACTTTGATTTTGAAACACTTGCTCCTTCTCTTTGACATTTGCTTCTTCTTTAAGAGTCAGGTCACTAGCATGCTGAAGTGGGAGAAAACTGACCATCAAAAGAACAGTTCCAGACTTCTTTTATAGTTGCATTATTAGACTTAAAAGAACATCTTTCAGTACCAAAGTCCCCTTTTTATCCTTCAATTTTGTCCTTTCCCATTGGAAAATGGAACTCCAGTCTGCCAAAGGAGCATGTATTTTGGATATGTATTTCTGGACTTGAAACAATGTTGAAGAAAGGAGATAATTATATTGTTCTATTTCAACATTTTTGTGATGAGCAATTCAGATTGCCTTCTTCATTCTAAAAATACAAACCAGTTTCCTGAAAATGCTTGGAAGGCCAAAATATTATGGTTTTGAAGGGGTTAAAATTGCTGTTTGCTTATTTGTGGATATACTTCAAAGTTTTTCTTTTGTAGCAAATTCAGGAGAGGAAAGTTGTTTGAATTTTCAAATATTTCCCTAAAATGGGAAAAAAGCTGAATGCCCAAATGTAGAGAACATATATTGCACACAAAAGGCTTCCTGAAGTCTCCTATTGAACCATAAAAGACAGAAGGGAGATATGTTTTTCACAGTTAGTAAACTAAACACTTACTGATTGAGCTTTAATTTCTACTGGCAAAAGATCAAGCTCATTGCTAATTTTTCCAGATACTATAATTTCAGATCCTTCAAAAAACAGCTTGAAATTGTTCTTGGTTAATCCCTCTACGGCATTTTCTGGATACTGCATTTCAATTCTCATTAATATTGGGGTAGCCACCTCTTGATAAAAGCCCTAAAGAGAAGCAAAGAGAGAGAGCGCACACAAATGTCTGCAAAAGTATGCAAAGCAATACACTGAATGTCTAAAATCCCCTTAAAAAGAAGGGAGCAAAGCTTTTTCTTTAGCAGTGTAAGCTGCTACAAACCTAGAAAAAAATATATTAACGGTTGGACTCGATGATCCCTGAGGTCTCTTCCAACCTGGTTGATTCTGTGATTCTGTGATATATGTTTCTTCCCAAGGTTCATCACACCTTCTCCAGCTAGGCTGGTGATGCCATATAAACTGTATTACCCACAGTAACTCAAGTACCTAAGCAGCATCCCTGCTATCACCATCCCACCCAGTGAGGTGTTTTGCTTTAGCCACTTTTCACATCTGATTTTTCAAACTTGACTAATACTGAGGATTAATCTTTCTCTTTCTGGACTGGGGCTGGCGTTAAGCAATTCTAGTCTCTGCACATCCAACCAAAACAGGTCGAAGTGGCTTCCCAGAAAAGGGAATGTCCTGAAAGTTATAACCCCTCTTCCAGATGGGCAGGAAAGACCCAGGCTGGTGGTACTGCAGAGCCAGTTTGCCTGGAGGTGCCTCAAACTACCCTCTGATTTTTAGGGAAACCATAATGAACAGCTTCCAATGGTGGGACTAAGTGGTTTGAAATCAGACCCAAGAATGGAAGTTTTTCCACCATGACCTTCCCTGAACAATTTGTCTTTTTGCAGAGGCCCAGGAATGTGTGAGTTTCCAGGTTTGTCCAAATGCAGCTGATTTGAGGAGCACTTCAACCTTGAGTCATGGTTAGGGTACAAACCCTCAGGTACCCCAAAATTGCCTTCCTCCCTCCCCAAAATTAACAGATAAACTCAAACCCAACTCTTCATCTCAGAAAATCTGTGGGTTTGCTGCTAAGACTAGACATAAGCTGTAGCTGATAGATGGCTTTTCTGGCATATTCCTTAGTCCTGACCTGGAGCTGCAAGGCTGCATCAGCGTTTTCATATATACGACGTGCTATTCCCCCATTGCTTAGGGCCATTTTCTCCAGGAACTTATAACTGACATCAAACCCAAAGCCAAGGCAGAAAAGAGCGTATTTCCCATCAACCGCTTCCTGAATGTTTTCTTGAATTACTTCCACATTATTCTCACCTGTAATTGAAACAAAAATATACCCTTGTTTGGTTGTTTTTTTAAAGTACAAAAAGGCAGCAGCGTGTTTAATGGAAAATTTTGCCTAAAGTCTTTTAAAAATAATTCAGAATAAAATGTTAAAAATATACAGGACAGAATTCTGTTAAGTGAATTGGACATGAAAGCACCACTCTGCATTTGGAGTGCCAGAACCTGATTCTCCCCCTTAGTGACTTTTACTAACTTCTACTCACGTCGTCATGGCTAAGTCCAAAATATTTTACAAGATTACGAGGGCCAGAGGAGGTTTTTAGGACAAAAGGGACACACGCTACAAGTTAACAGTGCAAGGGATGGAAACAGTTGATCAAGCACTGGGAAGACAAGAATCATCCATAAAAATTATGTGCATGAATTCAGAGACGAATGGATTGGCTAATGGTGTAATTCAGACAAACTGCAAATTAACCCAGCCAGGCTTCTCTCCCAGCCCCTTTGCGTGACAAAGAGAGAAGATTTTCACACCATAGTCTTATCCCATTTGAAGAGCCGCTGATGGCTCTGTATGGAGAGCTTCTCTGCCAGCCTTTCCAGGCAGGAACTGCCACTGCCTGTAGCAATACCATGGGACCAGCTCAGATTTTTCCCTTTCAGCCTACTTTGCCAAGGAAGGCAGTGTCTGCAATAATGCTGCATGTATTTGCCTGGCACTACACCCTGGCCTTATTTCCAGCCAGCTTGTGGATGTGCAATGTGCTTGGGGGTATCTGAGACTCACTGTGGCTGTGCCGAGCAGGCAGCACTGTGAGCTGATTTCATTTAAAAACCCAAACAAATAAACCACCCCCAAAGCAGTACGGATCACACGATCTGAAAGGCAGACCGATCTTATTAGAGGGCTTATAGCTGAATTACTATTGCTGGCCTCAGAGAGATGCTGGTGCCACACAAAACCTGGACAAACTCCTGTTCACAACAAGTGATGTTTGTGCCATTGCACTGGGAGTTACTGTTTATTTAACCCAATATTTCTATCTCAACCCTCTGGTTTGTGCTATCACAGCTGATCGCTAGTTGAGAGCTAGACACGAAAAAGAACATAAAACAAGAGGCACCTTGAAAATATCTCAAGTTTGGGGCAAGGAGGGTGGAGAAATAGAAGCAATACCTCTCAGATGGGAGCATACATAATATATGCAAAATGTCCATGTTTCGGCTCTAAGTATTTTACTTTCCCGTTTCAGCTGTGCCTGGAGTATCTCCAACAATTCCCTTGAGTTTATAAACCGGGAAAGCAATGGTATTTAGCAAAACAGTTCCCAGCTAAAGGACGTGTAGTCATGGGCAGGCAAGCTCTGCCATCCCTTCTTACAGCCCTTGCCAGAGTCCTCTTGTAACCATCCTCTCCCTGACGCAGACCCAGCGATAGCCCAACCTGCTTATACCAACGCTCTTCTGAAACACAGGTGGTGTCTATCAACATCTGGGATGCAAGTGTAAAAGGTAAAAAAATCAAGGAGAGGGAGGAGTGAGGCTGGCATTTACTCACCAGAAGTGGGCTGGCCATCTGTCAGCAAAATAATCATGGAGACGCTCCGCTCTGGCAGCCTCTCGGCTTTATCCAGCACGCTCACGGCAGTCAGCAGGGCACGATTGATATCTGTGCCTGTAACGAGAAAGCAGGCATCGCTCACCTAAAAGGATGATCATCTGAAGAAATCAGTGCACTTTGTCTGCAGAGGCCCCGCAGAGTTGTTTAAAGTTTTCTGCAGGAAGTAATCCTTCAGAGAGATGGGGATTTAGGGGTTTAGCCCACTGGGCTTAATTACAGTGTATTATATTGCAGTGGCAAAGCTGGAGTATTCTTTTGGGAGCATTTTCCGCACATATGTCATAGGAAACACAAACATGTCTAGAGACATTAAAAAGTGCTTAAATAATCACACTGCCATCTGTTAACCTACATTTAAGAAAAGTCTCCTAGCCTTATTTGAGAAGTTAAGGAAAAGAGCTGGGCACGGGTGGGCTTTATTGGTTTTAGCTACTGGGATAAGAAAACATACATTAATACTAACAGCATAACATTAACAGGAGATACAGCCTTTTAGATGTGCTTAAAACAAAACAATAAAACAAAGTACACTGAGTGATGCAGCAAGTGAAGTGCTTCATGCCTGTTTTGACTATTGTGTGTCTGTAGTGTGGCTTACATGGGAGTGTAACCGTGGGTGCATTTTATTTTATAAGGGGACCTTTGATATTAAAAAAATCAGCAAATTGCTGCCAAATGTTGAGTGAATTGCCATTTTTTCTGTGGAAAAAAAATGTGCTATTGGGAAATCTTCCAGCCATCTCTGTTGTAAAAATCTGAAACAAAACTTGATGGCTTGTATGGTTCATAGATGTGACATGATGATCTCTCTGTATATCCATATCATAGTGTAGTCACCAATCCGTCCACTCCCATAACCAGCCTTTCTATCCCACTCATCACTTATAGGAATTAAAAACTTCCTTGCTTTGTGAGCACCGACAGTAGTTCTGTGGCAGTATATGACTAATAAAAATAATTTTTTTTTCTAAGCAAAATATTATATTGGGTGCATGTTTGTGGTTACAAGCATCTACAAGTCTTGTACCTCCACTAGCAGAAAGAGTTTGCACGAATCCTGCAGCGCTCGCCACGTTCTCTGCAGTGGCTTGCAGCAAAGAGCTCTTCCACTCCGCCACTTTGCTGCTAAAGGTGATAAAGCTGAAATGATCTTCTGGGCGGAGGTCTTGCAAAATCTTCAACAGGGCATCCCTCGTCTGCTCCAAGGAGAAAACAATCACTTTGAATATTTCTACTTCTCTGCCAGGACTGGGACTGGAATTGTAGTGTAATAAGGGAGTTTCTCTACAGCACTATTCGAGATGCAGTCCACTGCCCTTCTTTAGTCCTAATGGTATTTTTCAGGTTCAGACCATCAGAAATGGCCAATTCACTTAACTTACAGACACAAAAAAACACCTATGAGGGCTATAGCGGGCTTGTCTGCTCTTTAGCAAAGCTACACACAGAGCCATCAATAAAGGTAAAACAGACAAATTAATTCTTTAAACTTCATTAAAGAAAAAAATTAGAAGCAAAATATTCTGCGAAGATACAGACAGAAAAAGTGCTCTCTGCCTTAATGTTTGATACCTGTGAGAACAGCTGTATCAGAAAACTGTTGCCCTTTAATAGCTTCAATCTGTGCATACATCTCTTCAAGCTTTTCTATAGGTCTGAAAATTTTGCTGTGTACAAAACCAGCACGTTTCAAAAGTGACATTCACAGTCACTTCCCCAAAAGGCCGGCATGTGGGCCGGATGCAAGCAGAGGTCAGTACTTCGAGGTAAGTTACCTGCTCAATTTTTCTGCCTGCCATGGAGCCACTTCGATCTATAACGAAGATGACATTTTTGGGAAACACTGGCATTTCACGGGGTGCAAAGTAATGCACAAAATACCCATTGACAATCTGAAATACAGAATGTGAAATCATGTATAAAATTACATCTAAATAAATAAATAAATATTGCATCTTAACGTTCTGGCATAGCAAGAAGGGGGAGCATGCTCAGCATTCTGTTCTTCTAGATAGTCCAAATCAAAGAACTGTGAAAATATATTTCCTAGCTGGAAGCGAGACTATCGGTAGAGAGCGAATTACAAGAGAACAGCATATATATCTATTTTTATATATATATATGTAAAATATATATATTTATGCCTCAGTGCTATATGTATGATATATCTGTATCATCACTGTATATTACGTTCCCTCTTTATTATCACCTATGAGCACCTATTGGCTGTGACTGCCATCTTTTAGCACATCCCTGTATATTTCATTAGTGAAATGGTACAGAAAATAATGTACTGTATTCCCTAGGATATGCATTGGTCCATAAATATTTTTAAGTTCCTGCTCTCTTTAGTTATGCCTCAGTTGTTACAAAAAATAAGGGAAAACCAAGCAGTCATTTTAATAGTTATATAAATCACATTCCTCTAAACTTCATTTACAAGCCACAAATACACCTTAGATTAGTCAAAATAATAAAAACAAGAATGTAAAGAGACATCTATAAAGTGGCAATATAGATTTGGTATTGAAACAAAATTTGAAAGGTTCATTTTTTTTTCCCCATGGATGATCCGTTCTTGCAATGTATCTGGTGTCCCTGGAGATGTACTCAACATTGCCATCAGTTCCTGCTGACCCCAGATTAATGGAAATAGCTTTTCCTGTCACTCTGGGTGTTTCAAAGTAAATGTTGCTGTTCTGCTGATTGCACTTCACATTCAGACATACCTACGATCTGAAACAACTTTTACTTCTTTTTTACCTGTATATCACCCGCGGTGGCACCTCTCTTAACATCATAACGCACAACAAAATCACCATTGAGGAGGGTTTCATCGAGTTCAGGATTTATCTTCTGTTGATCTACCGTTGGCTTAAATAAAATATGAGCCTGCAAAGCAATCAGAAGGAAATATTTAAAGCAACATAACTTAAAGCTGCCACGGGCAGTAACATCTGGCAGCTGCTGCTCTACCTTGGTTTCGTTCTGCACTTTCGTGAGCGCCTCAGTTAACTCGTTGGTCATGAACGTGCTGTCGGTCTCCAAGAAGCGTATGCCTTGAGGCTCAAAGATGTGCACATCGATCTGGCAGCAGAGAAGAAGGCGGCATCAGCATCTCCGAGGGAACACAGCCATGCCTGAAAAACCCCGCGCTGCTCCGTGCCCAGCCCTCGCCGGGGCAGCTCACCTGGAAGTGCTTCACAAGCTGCTTCGGTCGGACCTTGATCAGCAGCTCGAACTTCCCCAGCTGCCGCTTCAACAGCTCCTCATACATCAGCTCAAAAGTGACTTTGCTGGCGGCCGCGATGCTGACGGACACGTGAAACTGCTCCAGTTTTCTGCCTGTTATTCTGGTGGGGGGAGAACAGGGATTTACCTCCTGTGGGGAAGGCTTGCTTGTGGTGGCCAAAGTTTATGAATTGTGCTAAATAATGACCAAGGGGCCACATGGAATAAATAAAAAAAGAGAAGCAGTAAATCTTATTCATCATAAAGAAGATTTTTTACATTGCAGGCGGTATTACATACATGACATACATTACATTAGCGTGCTGTGGGTGCTGCATATGCAGGCTGAGAAATGGAGCAGAAACCTCTGCATGCCTCACACTGGGATCAAGCAGAACTGGGACTGAATATGTGGGAAGCACAGATTAAATACCCTGTGAAAACGTGATGTCTGCTCAAGTGCCATGGTCCTCTGTGCTTGTGGGGAAGCAGACTCAACAACTGAGCATCATCCCAGCCTGGCAAGGTGCTCCTGGGTGACAGCAAGTCCCAGGGCAGCACTGAACAGTGACACGTCCCACTGAAGCCCATTGCAGGACCAGATATAACTCATATATATATATATATACACACACACACATACACTGTCCCTCCCAACAAGAACCCAAGGCTGCTTTCCACATTTATCCCCCCTGAGAGGTGGCTGGCTCCAGGGTTTCACCCGCCCCCAGCCAACTGAGAGGCCAAGGAAGAGCGTTGGAGCAGCTTTACTCAGGACAGCAACGTACTTGATGAGGCCGGCGCTCTGACCGTGCGAGACCGCAGTGTCATATTCCTTTTGAGCAGAAGCTTTCTCCTTTATTATTCCCGGGTACACTTTACCATCAATGGACCTGTTAGGTTTCCATAAAAAATAATTAATATTAGAAGGAAAGCGCTGGGGGAAGAAACAAGAGGAACATTGGTCTTTGTGGCCCTTGGGGCATGAGCAGGGGACACAGCTTGGCTTCCCCATCCCTCCCCATCCAGGAGGATGCCAGGAGCCACCCCCACAACACAGCCCTCCTCCTTGCAGGGTCTTGGGGAGGCTGGAGCAGGAGAAACACCAGCACCAGGCACATTTGTCACCCACCCTGTGCAGCAGGCAGCCTTGCCCTGGGCAACTTCTTTCTGTGTGGCTGCCTACTGCTTTGCCCCACAGAGCATTTTGTGCAGGACCCTCCAAAGCTCAGCTCTTTGAGCTTTTTGCTCAGCACTTCCTGAAAAGAAAGATGAAACCTTCCCGCCCCCAGAGCTGCCTCCTTCACACCACAGGTAAGGACTGGTCCTACATGGAGAAGTTGGTGATGAAGGCTGTCTTGGGTAACTCCACTTCAAAGGTCGCCTCTCTGGACTCATTAGCTCGGTTGACAATTTTGCTGGTGATGATGGTGTGAGCAAATCGCGATGTGACCTTGCAGTCCACGTGGAGGCTGTAGATTTCAATAGCATGCTGGAAAGAAAATAAACAGGCTGAAACAGAAACACTCAGATTTTGCTCCTAAGCAGTCCTTACTGGGTGATGTTATTGGAAAAGTCTGATTAAGGAATGAACTGTTAGAAGGTCCGGCTGGAATTGCAGAGGTGGAATTGTTCATGACCAGACTGGCCATCTGCTTATTCCCATCTCTGCAGCTGTGACCACAGCCCCATGCAAGACCTGCAGCTACATTTGTATGTTGTCATGCCCCAGAAGGCTTCTGTTGAGCCTTTTTCTGTGTTCTTCACTCCTCAGTGTACTCTGAAGAACCTGCTGTGTCACCCCAAAACATCGCTTAAGATCAACCTCAGAAAAATCAGATGCCTCTTTAAGCGCTCGACCCATGGAAAGAGACCTGCTCACTTTTTGCGTGACCATTTATTTGCTCTCCCAGCTGTTGACTTTGCTGCATGTTTTTCAGCTCGGTGCCTTGTGTCACATAGGATGTTTAGCAGGTTTGAAACCCCGCATGGGCCTCCGACCCCTCGCTGGTTGCACAAGCACGGATGCCCTTTGAGCGCTTTTGTTCCTCCTGGTCTGGTGCTTCCAGGGCTCCCAGCGCTTGAGGGAGGGCGACATTGTCCTGGAGCTGCCCAGGAACATCGCACAGTGTGGCTGGACTGGGAATTGCCCAGAGCACCTGCCTGAGTAAACACCCTCCTTTTGCATTTGAGATGTCTGTTTTAAAGGCCCTACCTGTGTTTCAGCAGTGACACTAAGAAGGGTTAATCTGGACATCACTAGCCTCACAATAGTCCAAGAGTTTATTAAAATAAAAGAGCTCAGGATCAAAGCAGATCATCACACTTCTATTTTTACTTTTCCAGTCTCACAAATCTTTTGAATGGCTAATTGGTCCTTAGTTATTTTGATAATTCATCTCCTGTACTTTGCTCACCAATGAATAGCATCCACTGGCCTCTTCTTAGTTAGGGCACTGGCTGAAATTCAAAAGTTTAATCAAGCTAAACATGGTCGTTCCATACAAAGCTGTAACCAGTGCCCGGGCTTCGGGGCAGGAGATGCCACAGACAATGTTTCTTTTTTCATTATGTGTTGCTGGAGCATGCTCCATGTCCTGCTGCCTACTGACAATCCAGGACAATGGGATAAAACCCCAAAACATCCATCGAGAGAACAAGTTCCTGATCCTGGCAGTTTGGGTACCTCTCCCTGCTCGTGCCTTCCTGCTGCCCACCCCCAGCTGAAGCCCTCCCTGCCCAGGCTGGGGCTGTCTGTCCCAGGAGTGTCTCTTTCCGAAGGCTTTCTGGGTATCCCCGAACACCTTTGCTCACGTTTGCTGCCCTGCCATGCTCAAACCTGCCCGTGGCACTTTCGGAGGGGAGGTTTTGCCATGACTGAGGAGCCCTGAGCCCCAGGTCGTGGCTCACTGGGGCAAGCGCAGGCACGTGGTGGCCATCGCTGCCCTGGAGCATCCTTCTGGCACAGGAGGAGCTTGCCTCATGCAAAACTTACTCTGTGCAAAATCCACCACATCACCACGTGCCGAAGGGATGCTGCGTGGGTGAGGGGTGGGGACCTGCATCCCCTGCGCTTGCCCAGCCCCAGCAGCATTTTAGTCTGTGACCAGGACAAACGAGCACACAGCGGGGTGCAGCAGGGTGTGGGGCATTGCTGTGCCCTTGGGGAAGGAGGTAGGACAGGACCAGCCCCGGGTGTGTACCCAAAAGCAGTGGGGAGCGATTTGCGGCTGCTCCCCAAGGCTCCGCAGGCCGATACACCACATCCATAGGTTCTTGCAGAGCCCTTGGCCACCCCTGCAGCAGCCACAAGGCCTGTCCCTGCCTCCCAGAAACCCGCCTGCATTTCGGTTGTATTTCACACTTTTCTGAATAGGCACAACAGAAATAAAAACCTTCCAACATAAGGCTTCCTCCGTTTCTCTAATATTGATATTTTAAAAGTAAGACCAGTCGCATGCACCCTGAGATGATACAAAACACATTTTACTCCTCCAAACAGTACAAATAGCTGTCTACTCCCCCCTTTTCCATTCCCTATAAATCATTAAACGCCTGTCAGACACCTCCTGGCACTGCAAGGGTCCTCGTTTGGTCCTGCTGTAACGGCACTGTGTCAAGATCCAAACCTCATCCGGTGGCCGAGGGAGACCCACAGATCCCTTAAATTTTATATTTTACATCCCTGGGGAAGAGCATGATCAGACACATCTGCAAATGCTCTCCTGCCACATTTGTACTCCAACAGCCCAAACAACCAACCAAAAAGGCCTTAAAGGGACCCAAAGCTCTGAAATCATGACACAATGCACCCGAGGCTCACAGGTGGTGGTTACCAGTGGAGTTACCTGTGTTACCTGGCCGGCTACCGCGATACCACCAGATCACCAAATGAGCAAACAAGATATTGTTAAAAAAAAAAAAATAGAGCAAATACCTTTTGAGCAAAAGTTTCTGCTACTACTACGAGTGAGGAAAAGACCATCAAAGCGAGCAACGTTCTCTCCTCCATTTTGGAAAGAGCAGATTTTCAAATGAAAACTCGGTTTATCTTAATCAGTTAATGAATAACTTGTACTTGGGGATATTATGTAGACTTTGAAGAGACCCAGAAACTTAATATTTACATGTTAAACATAGGTAAAACTTGGAGTTGGTTAACATTTATTTTTCCAACAGATCTTTGCTGTTAAACATTAGAATTTTAATGTTTCTTAACGCATACAGTTAAGCAGTCCTTATGTTTTCTTTTTAAACTTAGATCTCACTGTGGCACGTGAAGTCCCACAGACAGATGACCTGGTCTGTGCAACAAGCTGCATTTTTGGATACGTGAATCTCTACCCTATCCAACAGTAAGAATTTGAAAGGGCACATCCTTAATGTTATCGCAAGCACTTCAGAGATTTGGAGGTTGCCAAGACACGCAACATTCACGTGAGATTTTACAGCCGGTGACTTCTTCAAACCTTGTGCCTCCCCTGCCCAAATGGCCCATGAGAGATATTGAGTGGCCCTCTTGAAACATCCCTTTTTGCTTCCTCTGACAAGCCATAATCCATGTTTGTCAAATAGCAAAGTCAGTCGTGGCTTGTCTTTAGCTAAACAGTAAAACCAAAGTACTCAGACCTTGCCTGGACTCCCTAGAGAGAGCGGCGCTAGGTCACTGCCTGCACATACACGTGTAAGTGGACAAAGAAGACATAAACCACGCAAAACCAAGCGCAACTGCAGCCATGCACAGGAGCACATCTGGCCTCGTCTGCCCCTAACACAGCTGCAACGTATCCAGCCGGGGATTCTGCAAAGCTGCCTTTAACCCATGTGCTTAGCGGGGCTGTTTGCACAGATGGTTAGTGCTGGGAGAGCTCTGCACCTGAATTTACCTGGGAACTGGGTGGGATGACTCTTTTCACCTCATATTTCATAATAAAATCTTCATCCAACAGGGACTTCAAGCAGTTCCTGGGAAGTTTTTGTTGGTCAAGGCTTGGCTTGCAGCCTGGAAAAAGAGATTATCTTAAAAGTCCAATTTTATACACAAATAATTACAGACAGCGTTATACTAACATAATTCCTAAAATACATGCTTGCTTATGTGGTGTTTAGGTAATCTCCTAACACAAGACAGCTCGCATGACTATTTAAAAGATATTTCTCCATCCGAGTAGCTGCAATGTCAACCTCTTCTACAAAGCATTATAACACAGGGCGGGGAAATAACTGGTTTTTTAGCCAGTGGGGTAAGCAGACCCTGGGCAGAACCCATTTCAATATTTCATCTCCTCAGCTCTACAACAGGGGAAATCAAGGTGAGAAACAGGGGTCAGGGAGCAAACTGACACAAACCATTCCTATGCCACACGCCCAGGGCTTGCTTGTTTTATTGGAAAGCTTTCAGTGGGCTTCATTTGTTCCTTCATTCCTAGCACAAGAAAATAAAGTGTTTGAAATCCTGAAAATATCAACGGGACAGGAAAAATAACATTCCCCATGGCTGTAGTTCAGAGGATCTCTTGGGCATATACAGCTGCTGCACCAGCCCCCAGTCCCTGTAGGTATTTACATGAACACACACATACAGGTACATTAACGTGCAACCAGCCGGCGCCGTGGAGAGCTGCAGTCCAGAAAGTCCTCCTCTCCCCTCAGCCCCGAGCATATGGAGGCTGAACCCTGCCCTCCCACCACGGCTTCCCTGCCTGCCCTGTGCTGGCAGCTCCAGGAGAGCAGACAGCCCTTTCTCAACTAACCCTGCAGCCTGTCCACACAAAAACACTTTTTCATATTGCTTTTTGCCAGCATTTTTCCCCTTATAACTCCATGGTAGCTGATGCCATTAATTGTCCTAAATTAACACAAATACCCTGTGGAGATACATGCATCTGTGTTTGCTTCATTGCTATTTTACAGGCAAAGTGTCCAGGTGGAGAGCGTGCTTCCAGGGGTCTCGGTTTTGTGAGGAGACGCTAATGCAGCGCTCAGTAATTTATTATTTTGACAGACATTTACAAGTTCACTATAAAGAGTCTGTTGAGCACAGCCTAGTCTTACAAGGCTTGTGCTTTAAGTAATTTTTTTTTAAAAGTAAACTCAGCTTCTTCCAGGCAGACTGTTTATACTACTTGCAAATACTGTATTGTTTGTAGCAGGACATGGAAATATGTCTATTTTAACAGAGAAAAATTAAAACTGCTATACATTCGATTAACTTCTACAACTCATGTAATGCTTTAATCCCTTAAAATACACAGGATTATACACTTAGTGGCCTAAGATCCCCAAGAGCCAAAGCTTAACTTTAATTAAGTGGATCTGTCATCCATTTTCTAATACCCACATGTACAATCACACGGACTTTCAAGAGCTGCTTTAACGGCATGGATTTAGGCTGCGTGGTCAGCTCTGCCCCGCTCCTGGGTGCACGGAGCCGGCCAGCACCCGGGGAAGCTGTGAAATCCCGCCCGCAGCCCTCTGTGGCTTGCTGAAGCAGCTACAGGAAAGTCTCATGCTCAGCCAAAAAAATTCTCCAGGCAGCTTTATATTTGTCCCTCTCACCTACATGTCTCCTGCCCTGCAGCAGCAGCCGGTAACTTTTCCAGCACAGCAGCAGTGCTGGGGACAGGGGAGGATTCCTGCAATTCCAACAGCAGAGCACAGACCTTGCTGTCACAAATGGGGAGCAACTTTGTCCCAGGGATACACTTTTACCTCCAATGAATATTTTTTAGATGAGATCCATGTTAAAAGACAGAAAAAGGAAAAAAGATCCCTGGTCCCGAGCACTTACTGTCACACTATGAAGCATCACAAATAACTGAACCTGAGGACATCCTGGAAATAAAGCTGTTAGCAAAATCCCAAGTTTCTGGTAGATAACTTACTTTGCTTCCCTGCCTCATCCACGCTGCAAGTGCCTCTGTTCAGCCTGCACCCAGGGCTAAACAATAACCAGTTGTTCTATCACCCAAGACCCCTCCACAACCGAGAAAGGGAATTGGGAAAAGGAGGCAGACTTGAGGGTTGAAATTTAAACAGATTTAATAAAATAAGAAAACCAATATCAATACTAATACAAAAGACACAAAATTATACTTACCTCATAGAGTGGTGCCAAGTCCCTCCAGGCATAGTAACCATTGAGAAAAGAGGAGAGGAGAAGGAGAAAAAGGGAGAGCAGAGCAATGCAAAGAGCCCCCCAGCCCCAGCAGCTTTCCCATTTATAGTGACCCTGACATTAATGTTACAGAACACACCTGTGGGCCAGCCTGGGGCAGCTGCCCTGGCTTTCACTGCTAACGGCCTTGATCACCATCCCACAGCTGGCCACAGACTGAAACAAAATGTAACAGAAAAGTGATTCTATAAGTTTTATCCCTACAAAACCAGGACAGCAAGTCTGTGGGACACAGAGGTTTCTGTGCTTTGCTAAATTGGCACCAACCTACCCAAAGCTGGGTCTGAAATCCAGCACCCCCCCCCTTTCCTGCTACCCAGTCTAGCAAATTTGCAATATTTAGTCACTTGTACAAAATGAAGTGATAACAACATTTTGCCCCACTTATCCCTGTCCATCATTTTTCTAATTATTAAACAACCTCCTGCCAGCTTCTCATGACAGATTAATTAAGGAGGGTTTGTTAAATCTGTTGCAGGGACAGCTCCAGCATTATCAGGATGGCAACTTTTTTCCCCACCATGCTTTATTTTGTTTTTATCTTCAAGGCTCTGGAAGGGGTCTTTCTCAGGGGAAAAGGCTGAGCTGAGTTACCTGTGAGGAGCCCAGGCCCCATGGAGAAATAGTGCCCAGCAGAGAGAGGAGGCAGGGTCTTGGCTGCAAATAGTAGTCTTCAAAAGTGAAAAAAAATGGGGCAGGGCAACACACCAGTGATATTTTTAATTTTTTAAGGAAACCTCTCCCTTAAACCCAAAGGATTTGCTGCTGCCTTATGCACATCCCACTCCGCAGTCTCTCTGGGAGCTTTGTGGACACTGGCACATTTTATCCATCAAGTGTTTAGGACACAAAAGGCAAAGATTATTTTCTTCACAGCGCACAGAGACCTTTGATATCACTTTCACCTCTTAATCAGGTCTAGCCTGTGCAAAATTAAAGTAATACTTTAAATAAAGGTGGCACCTACCTTACCATCCCCAGACGTGCTGCCAAGGACTTGGGGTGTGAGGGAAGTGTGGCAGCTGCCAACAAAGCAGAGGATCACCCGTGTTGGAGCACAAAGATCCAGCTGAGGGGAGATACTCCCATTTATAACCTCGTGGGAAAACAGGTTTGATGTTTAATGCAGCAAATCAAGATGTAAACAGAGTTGCAAAAAACCAGCTTCCACTCAGAGCGGGTCAGCAGGCCGCTCAGCTCCTCAGTCAGGAGGGACATGGCGCCTGTGCCGTCAGTCTGTCACCCCACTTCTTACTTAATCCAACAGCACCTCGAGGACAGGAGGAAAAAGCCACTCGGGAAGGGGCTTAAAGCCCTCCCCCAGCACTGGGGCACGCTGGCGGCCCGGCGTCTTGCCTCCCCACAGAGCTGGGTGTGGGCAAACCATGGCCCTGCTGCCCCGGGGGCTGTGAGGGGGGAACCATGAGGGAGGGCCGTGAGGGGGGCCATGGCCCTGCGGCACGCCCCAGGCCCGAGGGGCCTCGCCAGGGCGCCGCTGCGGTCAGCACAGTTTTGGGTGAAGTCTCCAGGTTCCTGTGAGGCCCCTTTGCCCTCAGCTCCCTCTTGGTGAGGGCACAGGGTGAAGAACTTGCACTGACGCTAAAACGGTGTCATCTAGATGTTTATTCTTTGCGTTTGACAGACGAGATCATTGTTTGTAACGTCAAAGCGTCCACAGAATTAATAGCCTACATTGAAATTAGTCACCACAGTGTGCCAAGCTGTGTCCAACCACCTTTTTTTATTAAACCATTACAGCAAACACCGTTCAACACACAGAAAGAAAGCACGTAATAAAAATTAACATGGAAGTGGTACCCTTGGACATGAGTCTATCCCCTACTTAATGACTTACAGCAGAAATTAGCTACTTGGGTCTACAGTGACTTTAGTGTAAGGGGCAGAAATTTGGGAAAACGTGACAACAATCATCAGGGTGAGTCACATCCAGCTCCGCCATCAGCCAAAGACACTCTCGGCCGGCTCTTATTTCGGTTTCTCAAAGACTGTTTCACTCCCTGTCCGATCCCGGCTGAATATGGAGGGGGCTGCAGAGCCCATTTGTTCTTGGAAAAAAGAAAAGCAGGAGAGACAATCAGTGAAGTAGCACAGCAAATTCGGGGAGGAAAACTAGTGCTGCTGAAATACATATATACACATTTGATAAATATTCCATCCATCCATCAACTTCCCAAACCTTAAAGCACAGCGCTCCCATGCCAAGCACGGGGCAGCTGCCAGCAACTGTAGGTGGTTGCTACCACTGACTGGCCCCAAATCCCTGCAGGTGCTTCAGGAACTTGGAAACTACCGAGGTCTAGGCTATTATGCTGGAAATGGGTTAAAATTCATCATTTTTCCTTATAGACTCCCACTGGTGGTGGAAAAGTAACACAAAACGAGAGCACCAGGGGTATTCAGTGCAAGCAGCCACGCTCTTCTCTCTCACCTTCTGCCCTTTATCCTCCCCCCCAGTTTCTGCTTCATCTCAAACACATCAAATTCATCCAACTGAGAGGCTAGAAATCCCCTAATCTATGACCAAGCCTCCAATCTTCAACTTGGGCAGTCACTGATGTTGACCATGGTCCCAGGGCTGGGTTTGAACCCTGGTTCAGAAGGCAAAGTTAGTGCTCTTTTTCTCGCTTTGCCCAGACAGGGAGCATGATCCCTCCAAGCAGAGCCCTCTTGGCACCGTCGAGATGACGGATGCACAGTCCCCGCACGCCATGCCAGGGTTGGCGAGCACACTGCAGGCCGCTGCTTCAGAGGCGTGCCCTGTCACTTGAGAAGAGCAATTAAGCCGATGTTTTACTTTGGAAGACTGCTTCATCGTTTCCATCACGGAGACTTACCACACTGCTTCATCACTTGGTAGGTTTTGGATTTAATTTCCTGGTTTTTGGAAAGGTTTTGTCTGGCTCCTTTGAGGTCTTCTTCCTTCACTGGAGGACGCTTCTTTTTCACAAGGGCTGGCTAAGAAACAGACGTATTGCCCACGCGTCAGTATTTTGTGTTTAGAAGCACAATGAACAAAGCTGCCTTAACCCAAAGGCTACAACATACAGAGTTGCTAATACAATATTCCACCTATTTAAATTCTCAGACTGTATACTCAGCTACTCCAGATCTTTGCACAACCACGATTTCACTGCCCTTCCCAAAATCTGTTTCCACTATTACTGTTCTGTTCTGAAACTGTCTTCTGATTGTACAGCCTTTGAAAGAGACACTGGATTGCTTAATTTTTATTTTTTTTTTTAATTTATTTTTAAATTTCCTCTGTCCAGCCCTGCCTGGTCATTCTGCAAGTACAGATTGGTAATTCAAGACTCTGTCCAATATTTGGGAAGGTAAAAAAAACTTCCTTACTAAATTGTGCTTGTGCCCCAGTCTACTCACTATTTCTTCGGGATTGGTGAGAGAGATTTTGAAGCCTGGCTTGATTTAGTTGGAATAAACTGAACGACCCACAGTTACTGATCTTAAGTTTAGGGAACAAAAGTATCTGAGCAGTCAACAGGGTTGTCTACAAGCATGTACTGAACACATCTGAAACACTGGACTCAGAACCCAAAGAAGGAGAAGGAAATCTAATATAGAAACAGATGCATCATCAGGTGGTGCACTGCAACTTCCAAGTACTAATCTGCTTACAGTTTATCTTGCTAGAAGAAAATCAGGCCAACACTGGCTCCTATCAGCCTATACTGCCTTTAAATCAGCACTTCAAAAGTCAGACAACGTCGATCAGCAGCAGTCGGCACCATTAACGTGCCCTCTTCAGTTTACTATTTCAAGGACGGACTGCAAGGTCCCACCAGGCAGACCTTGCGGCAGGGTGCAGGGGCACAGGAGATGAGGTTAAAAAGAACAGAAGACCCCAACACTCCAACTCTAACTGCTTTGCACACCAAACCATCAACAAGAAACATTTCTGACCATCTCTACATACACAGGGCTTCTGATATTTGGGTTCTGGCAGTGGTGGAGCCCACTTGTATGTTTCTAGGCACTGACTGTAAAGCTAAAAACAGTTGTGGAGGGAAACAAATCCCCCAAGGGGTGCGAATGGCTGGAGCAGCGAGCCCCAGGGAGCTCGCAGAGACATCGCGTGCATGCCTGGCTCTGGGCTGGGGCAGGCTGGCTGCACTGGAGCCTTCGGCATGTTTTCTGCTGGCTGTAAATTCCCAGGAACGCTCAGAATAGCTCGCTGTCAATCCCATTTGCATGTGTTGTGGGAACGAAGGCATTCAGAGGAACTCTGGGGAAAACACTCTACAAGGAGCCAAGGCAAGCAAGGGAAAAGGGTGGTAGCAAACCCTTCAAAATTCACAGCAGCTTTTGGTCGGTTAGCTGGTTAACCAAACATCCCTACAGCCAGGGCTCCATTTGTCCGTCTGTAATGAAAACTGGCATGTGATGGGAATGGTCCGCCATGCCCATGGTGTGGTCCATAGGCAGCCAGTCAGGCCTGTGTTGGCTCCAACACAAAGGGAAAATACCTGCTAAGGTACTTCACCCACTAATGGCAAGAGACAAAACTGCGAGGCTTCTTTCCACCAGGGCAGGGGACTTCTTGGGGACAGGGTAAGGAAAGTAGGCACTTGAGATGCACCCAGACACAGCCAGGCTGAGCAGAACTGTTGAATTTCACCCAGTTATTTTAAAATAAAACCTCTCATGCTTTGATTACAGGTGGATTTTCCAGCAGACAGCTGGTGTAGATTAGTTCAGCCCCAGCTAAAAAGCAAAAAAGCTGCACGGAAAGGTTACGATGAGTCACAGTGGTGAGCCCTGGCCCCGCCAGCACCAGCAGCTGCCAGCACCGCCGCCGCACCACTGCTAATCGCTCCCAAGGCATTTGTAAGCAGGGTTTGCCAGGAGCCATTCCCTGCTGGCACAGAGGTGCAGCCTGTGCTTTATCTCCTCCTGTCACAAGTCAAAAAGTGTTGGTTTACAAGAGAGATGTAAGTTTCTTTTTCTTTGGAGTAAAGGCAATAAGCCGAACTGAGTTACTTCGTGTGGCTGAAGGATTGTGCTCTTCTACCCTCCACCCCACCCATCACCTAAAACTCTCAAGCTGGGGAGGACTCTGCCAGGCACGCGTAGCTTGTGTTGAAAACATAACACACACGTGAAAACCTCAACATTTCTGAGCTAATTTTAAGATCACTTTGAAACACTGATTATTGGGGAACACAGTAAAGACAAACCATTAGTTACAAAATGAACACCAAAGTGTGTAATACAAAATTTCAGTGTCAAATATCCTAACAGTTATAATTTTCAGTCACGCTGTCTCTTTTCCTCCATGATAATACACTAAGCTTTACACAGCAGCACACTTCAGCATAGCCATGTCCTTTCAAAACTACTGCCAAAACTTTAAATCATTGTCTGAGAAAGCGTGTTGGAAAAGCAGAAATCACTCTGTGAAACACCCCTAACCAAAACAGTGGAAATGGTTTTTCCCCTTTCTACATAAATAAAAATATTTATGGTAAACCAGAACATTTTGAAACTAAATTAACCATGCAGAGGGCAACTGCTTTCCTTCTTCATCAAATAATCCCTCCTAACAACTTACTTGTTGAGATATATAAACAGAGCGTTTAAATACTTCTGACATAATTGAACAAGTCACACAGAGCAGAAAAGCTGAATTCACTGGTTAACGAGAGTAACTTGCTAATAAGCTATTCCAAGCAAACAGTCTAAAACAGTAACACACATGTTGGGCCCCTGCTCTGACACCAGCCAGCCCCACAGACCTCCCCGTACCTGTGACATAACTGCGGAGCTCACTCGACCGTAATCCCTGCCGAGGTCGGTTCCCGGCTTTGATCAAATCCAGCCTGCGCGCTCTGCGAACGCCTGTTTTTTTCCCTCGGCTTATATAGAGCATCTAACGTGAAGTCATTAGCTGGGTCATCTTCCCAAACGAGAGCCCAGGACGATTCCGGTTGACAGAGGCTGTTGGTGTTGAAAGGTTTATTCTTAGCGATGACGAGGGTTTGCAGGATTTACTGCGCGCGGTGCCTGGGGAGGGCAGGGGCTGGGGACGGACGAGAGCAGACAGCTGTGGCAGCGGGGAAGCCCAATCCCCTACCAAACAACTTCCCGGGGAGCCCGCCGGGCTCTATTTATAACTTTAAAAGACAAAACTTTGTTACAGACACAGAATTTGAATTCTCTTGGTGAGGGAAAAAAAGTGTGTTTGTTTCTTCTCCACCATAACAATGTATGCATTCTCTAAGATTATATAAACCTAACACCCAAAGCACAGCTCGTGCCCTAAATCGCTTTTGCACAGGGATCTTTAACAGAAGAGTGTTTGTTGTGTTCTGGAGAGTTAATAAAATAGGATATGGTTTTACCTTTACAGTTCTATTGCTGAGCTTGCTCTGATACTGGCTCTTATGCAATTAAGAGTGTAAAATCATGGAATCATAGAATCGTTTTGGTTGGAAAGGACCTTTAAGATCATCAAGTCCACTTTCTACTTACAGCAGTATTAGTAAGTTTAATCATTTCACCTGTCATCTGTATAGGAATGGATTGCTCAGACACAAATAAATTCAGTGCTCCCCACTGTACATGCTGACAGTAGTAAAACTTTTTCCAAAACTTTCAAGATTTGTTCTCTAAAAAATTTTTTAATTAAATAGAAATAAAATAAACTCTAAGCATAAAGTCTAATTTTTATTACTGGGAGAGGCTTGGGTAGGGAGGGTTTTATAGTTTTTTACATTAATTCTCTGCATCATGCAAAAAATCAGCTTCTGTGACTGCACTCAACACCTACAAAGAACCAAGACTCCAGCCAGGTACGTTAATATGGGAAAGGCAGATGTGGCAGACCTCCAAACGTCTTTTACTAGAAAAATCTACCGTTGTAGGGGTAACAATCTGTCCTGGCCTTTTCTCAAGCTCCGCCTGTTTTGTTTAGGCTACAGCGAGAAGCACGGGAGGTAAAATAAAATTGTTATTTTTCATTATGGAAACATTACATCAGTAGCACAGCACTAGCACCATACGATCAGGGCTGCAGGATCTGTCGGCTGTGAACTGTGCCCATTTTGCCTTTAAGCTAAACTCCTTCCAGGCCTGAGACGATGCTTTCCTTTACGTGACTACTGGAGGAAGTATTTGTAGGTTAAGAAGCAGTTTGAATGTTACATATTTAGCCATTCCTTATGTGGAATTTCTATTTTAAACCCATGGCTTAGTAAACTAGAGGAAAAGTTTCTGCAAACAGCAGTACCTTTTAGTAGGCTAACAAAGCAGAAGGAAAAAACATCAACTTCAGGAAAAAACAGCAGATTTTTTTTCTATTGTACAGAGTAACACCTCTCCTTCTCTACTAAGATGTTCCTATACAGCCCTATAAGCATCACCATTCTGACCCTATCTGTTAGAACAGGAAAATAACATTCTGCATGTTTAAAGCAAGTATTTAGGATTCAACACACTGAACTATCTTTCCCATCAGGTATCAAAATTGCTTCATTTAATTGGTACTACATACTCCTCACTCAAAAGCAACAAGAGTTATGCTTTCATGGCAATTTAATTTACACAAACAAAATCATTATACAAAATTAAAACACCTTCAGCTTGCATGCTCTTTGGAGGTAGGAGATGAGGTGCTTCAGAGGTAGGCAGCATATGCTGAAGTTTCTAAGACATCCCCCATAGCCTGGACAATTCTGTTCTCTTTGATCATACATTTCCTAAATCAACACTGAACAACAAGCACAACCATTTCCTCTTATAGATCATGGGCTAATTTTTCCTTATAAAAACCCAACCTAAATCTAGTTACTTACATTTCAGAGAAGAAATCCCGTTCATCTGGTTGAGGTCCTGAGTTCTGTTAGATGGGACGTGAATGACAACAAAACAAGATAGGCTCATTTCTTTAATAGTGGCTATTAAAAACATAAGTTAACCTTCTTTCATCTTCCCTGCAACACAAAGTGTGGAAACCTCCTTTGTTGAGGAACAGGTGCAGCTAAAATATGGTGATGACCATGGAGAATTTAGGGAATATACACATGTATGGCCACTGTGATCTCCAGGAGACACAGATCTTGCAGAAGATTTGACTTCTCCTCCAGGAAACTGCTAACATCCCTCAGCAGACTGACAGGTTTGATAGGTTGAAGATTATTCTCTGAATTCCCTTTAAGGATGCAGGGGGTATGGAGCTGCTTGTGTGTAGTAGGTGGGAAGTAATGAAAGTGATGGGCAAACGTTACAGAGGTAGTCGTGGACTGATACTATGCAGGTCCAGTCCAGCAGAACACACTAAACTGCTCCCACCAAGATAGGGAGGGGTGATGGCAACAGCAGCTCACTAAGAACAGGATTTCTGCTCTATTCTGGCATAGAGGTATCAACCTTTTGCCATTTGCAGCCCTAAAAAACATAGACACCTGCACACAGTCACGTTACAGCTTCACAGCGAGCCAGCTCTCATCCTACATGGTCCTTCTCATTCCTCCAGCATGCTGGAAAATTTATGGTACTTACCTTGCCATACTTCAGGGAACAAGACACCTGGAGAGTAAGATGGCATCTTTCTGCCCAACAAAATAGAAAAACATCCAAGCTAGGCTACACTCATTTTGTTGGGTACAATAAGGGAAGTCCAAGTGCTTGCTGCAGACTCTCACGTAATCAAAGCTGCCTCCCCGGAGCTCAAGAGACAATTCTGCACTACCTAGCACGTAGGAGTGATGTCTTCATCAGAAAAGAATCAGCAGTCCTTGGCTCTTCCCCTTTCACATGGTTTCGGGAAGTAGTAGAGATTAAAGTAAGCAAGGAAGACATTGGTCATCTCCAGCACATTGCCCTCTAGAGACAGGGGACAGAGGGGCTGCTTGGTCCCAGAACTAGACATCCCCACGTGGCCCTTTCCTGTCTCCGAGGAGGTACTACATGAGTTCTGTGATCCAAGTCACTGCACAAGCAAACTTCTCAGCAAGATCCTCAGACATCTTCCCTCTGCTTGCACTACTACCTGCTGCAAACAAATCAGAAGGGGAACAGAAGATGAAACAGGTTAACAAGTTATGGAATTAGGCCACGCCTCTGCCAAGGGGCAGGACAGTGGAGGTAAGCTCAGAAATTTTTAAGTTTACATGTTCTTGTTGCCAATGACCAAAAGGCCTGGCTTTGCTTAAAAAGCCAAAAGCAGGCTGTGGTAATCAGCTGGGTCGTTAAAGCATTTTAACAACATCCTACTCTCCAGAAGGTCTCAGGTCAGTGTTCGGCAGTCTCAGGAGTTCTCAAGTTGCACATCGAAGGTTTCATTTTCAATATGAAAATACGGATGGTTATTCTCCATTTGTGCACACGCAGAGGGCAAAAACCCTCCTCAGGGAACAGATCTGAGAGGAGCTTTGAAGGATTCTTACAGTTGTAAGGAAAACTTGCTACTTACAAATAGTGGTCCCTCCAAGAGAAAGGGGCTTTGCTATTAAGGTAAAGGAACATACTGAAATTAATACCAACATGGAGTGCAAAAAATTAGATCTGCAGTTCTGAAGTTAAACTCCAGTAGCAAAACCTGCTTCCCACACCGGCACATTACGAACATTGAAACGCGCCCACTTTTAAACAGAAGTATAAAACAAGTGTACGAATCTGTAATAAGTCAGACTTTATTGTAAACCATTATACAACATAATTACATCAGATATCCTTAGAAGTTTCAGGTAACACCACTGATTAAACAATATGGTCCAAACAGAGGGCAGCAGAATACAGCTGTTGGTTTTGCTCACATAGGCTATACTCTGAATTTACTTACGAACAACCCCAACATTCAGTTTGAGACGGATACCCACGCAAGACAAAAACACCTACAAAAGAGTCCCTTTTTTAAAGATACTGCAGTTTTACTTTGTAAAACCATAGTAGTCATTTTCAGTAACTGGAAACTTTACCTAAAAAAGTTTGCACGCCTATGCTGTAGATCTACTCTGACTTGATGTGGCTTGAATTTATTCACTTTCATTACTGGTTTCTCCTGTAAAAAGCACAGCAAAGTTGCAAACATGGGTTAGTCAAGCACAGTGGGGGAAATTCCTTGTGATGCTCAGCTCTCAGCAGAGTGGGAGAGCCCACGCCTCCCTCCCCAGGCACAGCTGGCATTGGAGCAGACACCTGGGAGGGGATCACTTTGCATTGCTCTAATTTCAACTCAATTTCTGAGTTGTCCCTGAAGAAAAGCTATAGTACATTTTAGTTAGTGACATTTACATACAGCATTTACCTACTTAAAGTAAGACAAGGGGACCTGAACATATTAAAGCCAGAACTTGAAAACCATGTATTAGACACCACCAGTGTTTTAAATCTATGCAGATGTGTCACAGGTCAGATACTAGAAACAGTTAATACATTTAGGTTGACCATTCATGGTAAACTCGATCTCCGATACTTCTGTGTCTCTTCTGTAAGTTACAATCCCTTTCTCTTACTTTGGCATATACTACATAGCTTATGTTCATTAAACAGAATCACACTTTTTTAAGCACAGCCTGAATTAAACCTTTGCTATGAGTTGTCCTGAAGTACCTTTACCAGGCATAAATTTAGAGAGCCAATTTGAGGACAATACAAATGTCATCATGTTGTAATATTATTACCGGATCAACTCTTTATGAAAAATCTATTATTTCAGACTGTACTGCCAATACATTTCAATGACCAGTAAGACATAGTGGAGCACTAGGCACATACTTCCTTCTCACACATACAAGCTCTTCAGACAAGAGCACTTGTCCTACCTACTGCAAGAATTCCAATTTTTATCTTACAAAGAGGAAAATTGCCAATTTTGTATTTTCCACGTCTTTCACATGATAACAAAGAACAAATAGAAAAAAACCCTCATTTTTTGTTATTTGGCAAGGTTGTGAGTAGAGATAGTAGAGATGGTTTTGCCCCCCTGAAGATATGCTCCTCCTGTTACTACTGTGGTATTTAAAATACTTGTTGCTTTGGCTCATAGTGCTTTACTCCATCATCTTGCTAGGCATATCAAAGTCTCAAACCAAGTGACATTTAAGCACTTAAGACAGGAAAAATTACGCATTCATATACCTTTGCTATAACCATCTTCAAGAAACTGCTTCATAGTGCTTTACACTGTTTTGTACTTGGTCAATAAGTTTGAGGTCTGCTCAAAACAAATATTTTTACATGATTAAGGCCATAATTTTATAATGACACTTCACAGACTAAACATGAGACTAGAAATAATTTTGACAATTTAAATAACTGGAGAAGAGGAGGGAAAAGGAAGATAAAATGAAAGCTCGTACAGTTGAGTTTGTGTGCGCTGCTCAGTTATCTTTGATGGTTGACGAGGACAGTGATGGCTGCGCAGTGGTACGTAGCACATGTTGAATAGCTTTATTTCACTATCTGAAATAGAACAAATCCTATGCTAAAAAAATAAATGCTGACATTTGCGACAAGAGCCAGTCCTAGCGTTTAAATCCCTTTGGAAAAGTCAGCTGTATGAGACTATTCTGTTGATGAAAATTAATTCCTTGAAGTACTGTGCTTTTGGAGATATGCGCCCGCCCAGTGGTAAATAGTCAAGACAAGATGCAAGTCACACAATCAATGAAAAAAACCCAAAAAACCTAAAACAGAGGCAAGACTGATTAGGGACATTTCCCCACCCACCCCCACCCCCCATTTCAGAATAACTCAATTAAGCTTCCATTGTCATTAGTTTCTAGATTTAGTTTAAAAGACGCACTAGTACTTAAACTTATTGCAGTTGTTACATTTCAGTGCACAGTAACAGAGGTCAGTGGCTCAACTACACTTGCAAACATTAGGTTTCGTAAAATGTCCCTTCTAGCCGGCTGGACATGCTGAGGCATACCTGAAGTCTCAGAACATTGCGTTTACCTCGGCAGCCAAGCAGTGAAAAGGAATGCTGGAATAGTGAAAGTAAGTACGGGAGTGCACAGTTCAGTATTTACTAAGGCCCAAAAACCCCATTTAAGTGGTCTGGATAATAAATCACATTAAGACCTAGTAAATCTATAAAAAATGTAAAAAATCTTAAAAAGTTCTGAGCAGTTTTCTGATGAAACTGTTTGGTTTAAGGCTTGGAACGTTTCTGATGTCCAGATACTACAACAGATGAGCAATTAAGGTCTGTTGTCTCCTCTTTGACACATAGACCTTGTACAGGACAAGGCTAACTGAGCAAGGAAAGCTGTTGGAAACAATCATTTAGAAAATATGCAAAGCAAAAGGATGTCACTGAAAACATGTCTGCTAGGTTTCGGATCAGCACGTGTTGTCAGTTATCAGAAGACAAGACACTGAAAATCACAAAAATTCTGTAGTAACAACTATATTATAGCTCTTGGGTTTGTGTTTTGTTATTTGTTGTTTTGGTTTTTTGTTGTTTGTTTGTTTTTTTTAAATACTAAAGGATAACCAGACTTTATGGAAATGAAACAGGAGAAATCTTTTTTTTTAAAGCACATTAAATAGAAGATTGCTTTTCCAACAAAAAACAAGGGACAGAATTATTTGCAATATTGTAGCCTAACTGCTTCAATCAGATCACGGTCCTGTACTGCAGGCCCTACATAAGGAAAAGTGTAAGAAATGTTCCATCTCTTTTGGGTCATTTGAGAGGTATGCACAAGAGACGTGCAGGAACAGCAATAATTAGAGTCATCCATAGATACTCAATTCACAAATAACTTACCACAACAGATTTTTGTTACATACTAAAGTGCATGTTTGCCAAATATGCAAACACCACCTCCTATTAAAAAAGGTATTTTCAAATTATGTGGCCAAAAGCACACTTAGGACTGCACTTTTAGTGATATTTGGTGACTTCAGCAGTGGCGGAGAGCTTTTCCCTTTGCAATCCCTTTGCCTTAAACCAGGACACAAGGATAAATAAAGAGTTTTCACTACAAATGTTTTGACCTGTTCTGCACAAAAAAAGGGAACTGCACCCTTTTCTCTGACAAAGAGAATCTTTAAATATAACTGTATGAAAATATAACTTAAATATAAAATAGTCAAATAGATTTGAGGAGACTTCGAAAAAAATCTTTGTTCCACCTATTAGTTCCATAGGTACCCAGTAGCAAGTAAACATTTGTACTTAAAAAAATAACGTTAAGTTACAGCTTGTAACCATAAACTATTCTGCTCTAGGAATTATGCTGCAAAAGCCAGTTTAGTAACAAAACACACTCCTTTAACTTAGTTGATTCTGATGCCTTTTTGAGAACATCTTAAACTGTATCATCAGTAATCATAAGTGAAAGACTGCTGTATCTGTTTTCTATGGTCTTCTCTGAAATGTCAGATACAAATCTCCTTAGCGACTAGTCCTTAACAACACTGTTTTTCACATATGATGAAAAGACATTCTTGCATAATCGGTCGGTGTGTCTGTAGTGCAACTGAACTGGAAGTCTTCCAACCATCTGCATTCTGTTGGTAGACCTTGCTTTTACGTCAGTTTGTATGAAAAGGGAGATGCAATTGCAACATTAAAACCCACCAACTGAAGTTTTTGCCATGAAACCTGCAGACACACAGGTCAGGGAATGTGTCATACAGGCAGACCAAAACGATGCTTCTTTTTCTTAATGGGCTTTAAGTTGGTCAGTCTACGCAGGTCCTCTTCAGCATCTGATTCCTCCATCTCATCATCTGCTGAAATAAGGATCTAAAAACAAATTACGGCTTCTGAGTAACACGGATCAAAGACACACTCCTTCATTCTACTTCTAACCTTTTACTTTTTTTTATGGTTGCAAAGCACCTTATTATTTGCTCAAGAAAGAGCTTACAGAACATAATTTGGATTTACTGCCAGTACTATCAAACAACATCACACATCCTATTTGGAACCTCCAGTAAATTTCTAAGAAAGATGCATGTGTATTAACCTCTACTACACTCACTGACTCTAAAACCAAAGAAGTGATTCCAGCACCTCCACAACAGTGGGGTCAACTTGCTGTTAAAATGAGAGAGAATATGTAAGCTCACTATCCACACTGGTAATATGGCAGGCATTTTATTAAAGAAAACCCCATATAAATACCACTGTCTATAACACAGAAAAGTTACATTAACCAACTAAGGCTAAAATAAATTACCTTCAAGGCTACCACCCATCTTTTGGGTGAACTGAAAACTGCCCACTTAATATAATTTAGAATAAAATTGTGCTAAGGCAAGGATGTAAATACTTCTCAGCCCAGTTGCCTCCACCAGCTTCCTCTCACTTTAAGCTATTAACCTCTCTTTGAATTAGAATTGTCTATTAGTTTTGTATTCCATGTGGGTTTTTTTAGAAGCATTTGTAACACAGTTCACCTGTGATATTTAAATATATTATTATTATGTCTTCCTGCCCATCTGGAAGCAAATTAACTACGATGAGTGGTGCAACAATGCCATTTTTCTTAACTGGTTTTCAACTGCAAATGCTAGGAACTACTGTTAGAGGTACATGCAAAGAAAAACAAAACTGAGTTGACAGCGTTACAATTAAATCAATGGCACAAGTGATGAACTGGATTGATATTGCATTAATTGCAATAATTAACTCTACATACTTCTGACTCTGACTCTTCATGTGATGCTGCTCTCCTGTATCGGACTTTACTTCCATTTCTTGAATCTTGTCCTGCTTCCTTTTCTTCAAGTTTAGCTTTTGTCTTCCCTTTCTTCATAAGAAAATTATCTACTACCCAGAACATTAATGCCTGTTAAAGAGAAGGGGCAAGTGACAGTTCAGTTTTCTCAGAGGAGCATATGTTCATTCGGTCAGTATTTGGACAGAATTAGGAAAACCTGACAATAATTCTGAATTGTCTAAACAATTAAAATCTTGTATAGGCATACAGTCACATGGCTTATTACACATAGCATGAATGCTCTAGAACATAGCTACTTTATTCCTTTGTAGAAAAGAAGAAAATAAGAAAAGCAGCTGCTATTCAGAGTGATCATATTAACTCTTTATGTAGAAACAAGAATAGTTTAGGCAGACACTTAGTGCAACAGATTTTTGGTTTTCAAAGGATGAAATCCATACTTGAACAAATTAATGAAAGAAAAAAAAATCACCAGCAATTATTAAATGCAAGGACATCCACCATCCCTGGCTCTAGACCCTAAATCCCAGGTTACTGGAAGAGTATGCTTTGGGAAGGATGACTGCACACTTGCCCTTTTCCTCTGTTCCATCATAGGCCAGCCACTATTAGCTACAGTCAGACACAGGATACTTCACTGTGCAGCTATCCTTAGACCAACTGTTTCCTAAAGCACATTTCATTGTAATTTTACAATCTCTATGTCAGTATTTCAGTATTACGTTCAGTCTACTGAAGTCATCAGCCCAAAGAGGTCTACGAGGCATTTCTGCACCTGTCCTGAGCCTGGTTACTTAGCTCAATATGGATTTCAGCTTTGTAAAATCTATATATCCAGACATTTTATCCATTCTTTAACACTCTTCCTCTTTAAAAATTAACTTAAGCACCAAGGTACACTCTGCTTTAAGGACTAACATTAATTAATTAACACATGGTAGAAAGATATCCAAGTAAACATCTCACAAAAGCATTCAAGTTATACTAACATTAACAAAGAAGGGAACTATCAGCATGACGATAGCCAGCTCCAACTGGGGGTTTTCTATAGGATTCAATAAAGCTACCTGTGAAAAGAAAAGGATTAAATTCAGATCATGGCAGCATATGCACGTAACTGGATTAGCAAGTGCAATTGTTCACGTACTAGCTAACACTACAGAAATAATTCATATGAACCAAAAAAGGACAGCTTTGTAGAAAAGGAAAGTACTTAGGACAGCTTATAAATTACCACAGATAAGTTAGCAGGGCTGGCAAGAAACTCATCTCTGTCATTTTTGTTTATAGAAGAGCTGTGTTAGAATCATCTTGAACATTTTAGAGCTCCATGCTCCCCAGGAACATGTTTTAAGTTCCATCTTTAGGCAATTTAAACAGATCAGCGTTTCATAAAATACACAGTAAGAAGACAGAGTTGCCAAAGTAGTCCAGAGCATAAAATAGGGACTAACTGTTTTTAATGAGCTGTAACACCATGCACCATCACTTTGAATATTACGTTGCACAGATTCTATCAAAATAAATATTTATCCAGTCATCAGCAATGGCTTCACTAATCCATTGCAAATTACTAAAATTCTACAGTTTAGATCTATCAACAAGGTCAGCCAAAGAAAATTCTTTAAAAGACTACAAGAAGCAATATAAAATAGCTTTAAGTAAGGGTTAAAGAATTAAGAAAAGGAAGAACCACTTGGTAGCTTCAAGAGCACTCAGATAAGGAGACAGAATAAAATTTTATATATTGCAGTGTATAAAAAACCTCCAAAATATGATAAGATATTCCTGGCAATGGATGCCAGAAAGCCTAATTAGCAGTATCCTAATAAAACTAAAAGAACATACCACTACCACAGAGTTAAACGGCATCGACTGTAGGCAGTTATGGTGCTTGAGCCAAACCAATAAACACTATTAGAAGTCTATTGCTTTACAGCTTCCACCTGAAATTCATTTGTCTGTAAAATCCTGTAAAAATACAAACCTCTTTCCACTGAGGTATAAGAAGCACTATAATGATGATGGTTTTCTCAAATGTCATAATCACTATGTACAGAGCACATTGGCCCACCCAAGCACTGCACTGCACCGGGTCACCTGCAAGAAAGAAGAAAGGTTCAATATGGGCATAGGGTTGATTTTACTTCACAGTAAACATTTTAGAAAAGCAGTATTAGAAAATGTTGGGCAGCTACATCCTCTTAAAGTGTCTGCTCCAATTTCCCTAGTGCTGCTCCTTCCCCTCCCTCAGCCTCACCCCAAATTTCAAAAAGTATCAGTTAGAAACTGAATATAACAGGACTTTATCCGATTCAGCAGTACCTGCTTATACACTGTTTTACATAATCTGATGAAAGCAAGACAGATACAGTTGCATTACATTCGTTTCTCATCAAATTGTTATTTTTGACCCTCTACCACGAAGTATTAAATTTCTTGAAAGGGAAAACATAAAGGAAATATAGCTGGGGAAAAACATCTTTCCCTTCAGTCTAAGTAGAAAGGTGATGCTTTCTGCCATTCTCTCTAGGCTACCCTAAACATATTTTTCCTCTCTACAAAGTTTCTTCCCATAACTAACAAATCATAATTGAAGTAACATGTGCAAGAGCTGCTACAAAAAAATTAGTTAAACAAAAAAATAAGATCACATTTTAGTTTCAGTCTGAAAGGGTTTGAAATTCTGCTGCACCCCATTGTGGCAGAGGGAAAAAGAGAGTGCATTAAGTTATCTGCCAGGACAGAACGAAGACCACAAATATTTGAACACGAAAACTTACAGAGACTATTATACTCTATGAAAGCAAGGCGGGGGGGGGCAGGGGGGGAAAGGAAAAAGAGCACTGGTATGCCTAACAAGTTTTGCAGGTGAGCTTAAAGCAGCACTTCGCTAGAAACCAAAAGGAAGCTTTGGAGGAGGGTGTTAGCTCTTTAGTCTTCACAACAGTCTTCTGCAACATCTTCAAAGGCAGCTAAAAAGCCTGGGGATGAATAATGGGCAATGGAAATTCGGATGCCTTTATGTATTTGTAATGCATAATGGATAATTGCTACTTCCTTTTCTGGAACATTTCTGAAAGGCTTTCAGTATTAATACTTGGTAATAGTCTTGAGACTTACTGTTTGCTGCTTAAATGCAACGAAGAGAAATTGATAAATCAGACTGGAGTCCAAAACAAAGACAACTTCCTAAACAAGATTTACAGTAAGAGCTAGTGATCAACACTCAATAATGCAAGAGGAAAACAGTTAAAATGCTCAAGTTTTACAATTATATACTGCAGTTTATGGCTTCTGTTGTTAAAAAAAAAAAAGTTAGAAAACTTGAAAGGGGGAACATCAGTAATTCAAAGTTGAGCAACCATGATTCTTCTGAAGATACAAGGTCTGAATTAAATTTGAGAATTCAATTTTAGCAATTAATTTCTATACTCCGCATTTTTATTAGCTTTCTCTAGTTTTCTTCATTAACTAGGAAAGATTAAAAAAAAAAAAAAATCTAGCTTTAGCTACAGTCTTACCATTGAAACTTTACCAGTTTATTCTAAGCTCTCTTCCAATCTGTATTTAATTCCTAAAAGCAAAGACAGCCATAGCAATTTTGCATCTGTTCCAACTCTGTTACATGAGACTTTGTATGTCCAAAAATTATGAAACTCTGTACTAAGAGTGTTATGCACTATCACCAACGAACATTTTGTTTCATGATGTTTTTGCTGGGAGGGGCGTGTTTTTTTTTTTTTTTGGTGCATGACTGAAATTAGAAGTTGTGTACATTAAATTCTACTTGAGGATTTTTGTGTGCCCTACTGCATCTACAAAATCTCTAATTACAGGGAGATTAGGGGATACTGTCTACTTTGAATTTACCAAGTCTTTCTCGAGTCTCCCAATAGCATCCTTGCAGAAAAGTTGGGGAGATATAGACTGGATGGGTGGACATACAATTCTGACATAAAGGAAAAAAGCTTTCACACTGAGAGTGGTTAAGCACTAGAGTAGGTTGTTCAGAGGGGTTCTTAAATCTCAACCATGGATAAATTAAAAACTGGTCTGGACCATGCCCTGAACAACCTGCTTTAGCTTTGAAGTTAACCCTGCTTTGAGCAGGAGGTTGGATTACATGACCTCTGGAGATCCTTTCCAACCAAATTTTTTTCTACTATTTTATAAATTATGCAATTCAAGGGAAAAAGTAGAAGTAAGTAACATCACCACATACGAAGAATATTTGGGACATTTGCATGTTCAAAGATTCAGTACACAAACTCGAATTAGAACTTTAAAGGTAACATTGAAGCCATAAAGCTCTAATTTTATTTCTAAAGTCTCTGACAGTCTCTCCTGAATTCTGATTTTATACCTCTCATGTATAAATTACACGTCTAGAATAACTAGCAAATCAGTGGAAGTCTTGCTACTGCAAAAAAGTTCATCAAGACTGAAACTGAAAAATCCTGAATCCTCAGCACTGACAATTGTACCAGCATATTTTGAAAATGCTGGCAGTGAAAAACTAGTGTATACTACTTTCATCGGCCACTTTGTAGAAGCACGTTTGTAGACAGCTCTTGAACAAAATACCTTTGATTCCTCTACCCTGTAACTTCTCTCTGCTCTTCAAATCCTGAGAAATTTTCTTAAGAAAGTGCCAAGTTGCAGAACTACTCCAAAATAAATTTTAAGAAGTTTTAAAGTAAGCGCTATCTACCCTATACGGCTATAAGTAAGATGCTCTACAAGCTGCAAACAAAAAGCTAGAGGGAAAAGATGCATCAAATACAATTTCTAAGCTTTGCCATCTGAGACTCAAAGACAAGCAAAGAAACCACAGCACGATTTAGTTGCCAGTAGAGTTCATTATCACCAAGAGGGATTTAGTCACCTGTTTTCTACTTGCAGCACCTAAAGTAGCCTAAGACAAGAAGGGAAGGAGAGCGCAGGGAACATTCTTTTCTGTACAGGTCATGACTGCTTTTCTCCTCCTTACATACTCAAATATATCAACTGATTCCGCACTTCTATTACAATCCAGCTGCTGATGTAATGAATCTGAAAATACAAAACTGGAAATACGAAGACAAATCTAATGAACTTAAAAATTCTGACATAAAAAAGCCCTTGAGGGAGCATCATGCTACTTTGTTCGTAAATCAGCGTGCAGTGCTGTTTTGCTGTACAAGCAGCAACCATTTATGAATGCTGATATTTTGGTATCCATTCTTTCCTTGAGACATTTATGCTTAAAAACTATCCTCCATATAAAGAAGAGGCTTTTAAAACCAGCAGGACACTGCTATTTTTGTGACAGCTTCAAGTAATGAATCACCAGAGATCAAGTAATAGAGCTAAGAAGGGAAACGAGCTCACAGTAAGAATTAACTTGAGACAAATAATTATTTAGGCTCTAGAAACACAAACAACATCGCTCAATCGCAAGAAGAGACTTCTTGTTTGGGAGGGCTCTTGTTTGTTTTCCTACACTTGCAAACAAACTGAAATCACACTGATCTCCCAAATGAGGACTTGACTTTACTACTACAGATAAAATGCCAAAAGTCTCTGATAGCTTCCAATGAGCAGACACCTCACCGCCCATGTATGCTAAACATCCATACTGAACTTCAAAACACTAAGCCTAAACACACTTGTGACCCCACAGGACTGCATTTTAGTCCCCTCTTCAACCCTACTTAATTTACTTACTTTAAAGAATCTTATGAAAAATAAGACAAGGGTTTTATCAAAGTGAAAAATTTTAAATGAAGTGGTAACGAGGGTTTTCACTTCAGAAACAGCAGTAGTACTTAACAGAAGAGGGCAGCAAACAATCCAATGCAACTTGTGCGTTTTAGACAGATTTCTCACCGCAGGTCTAACCTTACTGCACAGCCATGACTAATAACTTTCCACCTGCTATTTAGTTCTCTTTATATCAGAAGCCTCTCCCACACGATTAACGGAAACACAGACTTATAATATGCTTTTTAATAGTCCTTACGATAGCTTGATTAAAAAACCAACACACTAAGGTCAAGCCACATTAATGAAGATACAGGAAAGAAAGTTAGTCAGTAATAAAACAATCTGATATAGGAAAGAACAACTAAGTAAAGAGGAATTACATAATTTCATACATCGCTTATACATACACACAGAAGAAATACTTGGTAAACAAGTTTAGGCACTTCAGATCTCCTAACTCAAAATGACAATAACGGATTAGTTGCAGACCACCTCCACAGCACAAGTAACAAGTTCATTTGTTAAGAGCTTAGTTACTGCCGTCACAGATGCCTCATAACTAACTAAAGTAAAAACAGGCTCATTTTGCAAGTCAATAAGAGATAGAGACAAATTTCAGGAGAGTGAATATACTCCTCCACATCCTCCCATCCACACAGACTGCTTCTTGTTAAAAGGACATTAAAATGAGACAGGAGAACAGATTACACAAGAAAAAACGGAATGCTATTAGGAAGAAATAAAATCTAGTATTTGACATGATTACAAGTACCCACATATAATTGTAACAGATACACCAAGTTTTTTTTCTCTGGGTGGAAAGCCAATTTTATATGGGCTGAAAGCTGTTCAAACATCTTTGAATGGCTTCAAGCCAAATTAACAATCAGAAAAAGGGACTTTGGGCAACAGGTCTCCAAGCTCAGTCAGAAGGTGTAGCTCAGCAATGTCTCAGCTCTTCCCTTGCCCCTTTCCCTTCCCTGGACATTGGTGCTTACCTAATCCCTTAGAGACCCAAGTCTGGGGACTGATCTGGAGGAACTATTTACTTTTCTACATATGGTAAATTTTCTGATGGTTTAACTCTCTGAATCAGTTCCCTGAAGAGTCAGATGTGCACCAGTCCAAGGAAAAGAGTAGACATATTGGACCGTGGCATGTGGGAAAAAAAAAGCAGATAAACAGGGTTTTGGCAGTGCTCATTTAAACAGCTTAAATGGTCATAAACTGTACCTTAAAAGATACACATTAAATCTACACAAATCCAACAAAAAATGCCCTAATGGTATAGGCAGTTATTTCTCCTACTATAGATGCTTGTCATCATCTCTATTTTACACCTGTGACATTAAAGCAAATAGCAATTAATGCTATTTGATTTAACTGTAAAACTCCAAAGCTTTTAAAGTACTTCAGCTTGGCAAGGCCTTTATTTATTTATTTATTCTTAATTCTGTCAGCCACTTAGGATCATTAAAAACAAAGAAACCTACAAAACCAAAAAACCTACCAATGATAATTATGAAACTGCTGTGAAAGCTTTTACTTTGTTAGGCAAACATTATTTTCTTTTTTTTTCCCCCAAATGATAGGGTTGGCTGGTTTTTTTTTTTCCTCTGGTGAGGAGCCATAGCTCTCTTATAAGGCAATCTCTCCCTCCATTCCTATCTCAAGGAGCTTCAAATGTAATTTTTAGTATCTATACAGATCTTCCATTCCCAACCAGCCAGACTATGCAATCTAAAAATAACAGGTTGAACAGAATTAAATGTTGATGTTGAGTACATATGATGCTCAACTGCATCTGCAAATCCACAATTTCTGCAGATCAGTGGACTTCTGTGGCTAATGTAATGGAACATAAAACCCACAACTTCAGGTGAAAGTGATTTCACTAGTCTATCCCCAGCCTGTATGAAAGACATACGTATTTTTCATCAATGATACAAGCCCTATGTGCAGGAGCTGGAGTGATCATTACTTGAGGACAAGCACAAGTCATCTTGCCATTCTCTTCACTGAAGGTATGTGGTTGTTTATTTTAAAGACGGGCTGGCAGAACTCTCAGCCTATGTCTTCAGACAACAGCTTGTGGTTCAGTGAAAGCTTTAACAGGAAATGACCTTCCAGCTATCAGTTACTTGGAAGTGTTTCAGAGTAAGTTTATCACACTGTTATTTTTTCCAGGAGATTAGCCAATATTGTAATTTGTTCAATCACTCCGAAAAAAAAAAAATCAAGTAGTTGTTCCAGACTCACTAAATGCTTAGAGATTTGTTGAGCTTTCTAAGACAGAAGGTGCATGCCAAGATACAGAACTTAAAAGAAACCTTGTGACAAGCAAAATATTAAAATGACAACTATAATCATTGTATAATGATTTTAAGATGAGTTAACCACTAGCTGAAATATTCTGAGATTCTGTCCTGAAAATCATTTCAGTGCAAGAACAGAAACATTTACCATATTCACCAAAGCGAAGGGACTCCCACTGCTGCCATTCCACAATGCTGCTGACTGCACGTATACCAATGTAGATTAACAGCATTCCTAATGTGGCATCTAACAAGAAGTTGATAAGGTACCTGAAAGGGAAAATGTAAAAGAAAATAAGGAGCAAGGGTCCATTTTCTACAAGTTCACTGTATTTTAACACCACAATCGATAGAAGACCTGCATATATGTTGAGAAGCCACATTATTGAGAATAATCATTTACCCACTTTTGTAATTACAGTTAGCCTAAAATTTAAATAGTTTTAGAAGACTCAATATTTTGTTTCTGTCCTTGAAGTTAACCTCCAACTTCTATTTTTGTGAACTCTGGTGTGTGCATGTGCACTCTATATAAACTCCAATATTCATTCTACTCCTTTAAATTAAAACCAGATTTCCTTTTTACCATTGCTCAGTTCAATCTGCGTGGAAACCCTGTATTTGAATAAAACCAAAGGAATAAAAGGAAAAGGAATAAAGAGAGACATTATCTTAAAGACACTTCAAGGAATTTGAAGGTAAAAAACCCAACCCAGAACACTTTCATTCCAAGGGGGAAAGACACCACAACTACACAGTTTTTCTTGCTCAAGGGAGCCCTCTTCTAGCCTCAGCAAGGAGCAATGAGCAGTGGAATACCATGCCTAAAGAGTACAGTCACTGTCTAGGCCAAATTTCAACTTACTTAATGTCAGGAAGAAAAGTGATTTACTTTCTTGCACTTCAGTTCTTGTCCAATAAATATTCAGAATAACCAGGAACAAGACTTCCCAGAAAAAAAATAACAAACCACCGCTCAATGGACACACAACTGCTGCACTACTAATTTTATTGTTTCAAGAAGAGCTTCTGGGATCTTACCTATGCTTCAAGAAACTAGAGATTACTGTGGGTTTCAAATTAATTCTTAGGTTCATTAAATGGTCCAGCTGAAATTCAGGGCATTTTGTAAGTCAGTTTGGTTTATTTACTGTCACCAATTTTAGCTGAACAAAACAGCAGCTGAGAAAGAGCCAGCTGTAAGACACACAGTAAATCCCTGTTACTGAGATTCTTATTTGGTAATTCCAAATACTTAAGGTAAACTCTAGAGTCTATAGGAACTTATCTGCAGGGATAAAAAACAGCAAATCAGAGACCTGTGGGCTTCTGCTGGCTGCGGAGACAAATCCACGTGGACAAAATAGTATCAGAAAGTGGAAAGCAAAGACAGGATACATGCATTCAAAACAGTAAAGGAGGAGCTATTCTGACCCTCAAAAATCCCATTCAAGAGCAGCCTAAAAATAAAAATGAAGCAGACATGCGTGGCTTCAGCCAACATTTACCCATAAACTTTCTAAAAATAGTTATTTTCTAACAGTTTTGTGTCAGAGTTTTAGTGAACTTCGTATTAGACAGACATTAAAAATCCAGGTTTAGTGTTTGGCAGAGGAAACTCAGCAATTACAAGCCTACACAAGTCATTTTAAGGCCACAAGGGGCTGCTGTAGGTCTATGGCAGGAAGGCAGCCATCAGGAGCAGGGAGAAGAGATGTGCCAATACCTCTTTCACATCAAATTACAGCCCACAGCGCAGGCCAAGTACACCTGATATTCCCAAGCACTTCAGGCTCACTACATGGAGGCAACATGCTCAGTCTGTGATGCACTGCATTAACCCTGCTCACATGTAACCCGTGCACCTGCACAAAAACAGAAGCTGCTGCCACTATCAGAGAAATGCATTTGGCTGAGAGTTCAGCGAGTCAAAGCCTGGGGTTCACACAAACTTCCCGGTGTACAGCATACAGCCAGCCGAGTACCCTGCACTACAGAAGAGGAGTGCTGTTTGCTTTTTCTATTTAAAATTCTTCAAACAACCACTCATCTGTCAAGGTGTTTTAACAGATGTTTTATCAGCTTTGATATTATCACACACCTGCCTGAATTAGAGTACTACGTTCCCAAACTAACAAATGGCAACTTCCAGTTGTAGTTCTTTCCAAGCTTTAAACCACAATATTTTCTAAAACTACTTTTTCTGGTTTTGTTCTGAATATAACCTCAAACTACAAAACAGGAAAGAACAGAAAACTATCCATGTTTGAATTTGCTGTGTAAAATTATTATTATTTAAAGTCAGACAGAAATGTTGCTTTTACTCACTAATTTTGACCCACTCGAACACTGAAGATGTATTTTTCCCAAGAAAGGACAAGTGGCTTTGGTTGATACAACATGCTATTTTTTCTGCTAACAAGGAGGACCTACACCCTTGTCCAAGAAATTATACAGCTCCACACTGTAATTTTTGTTATCCTGAGAACAGTGAATAACAGTTCTCTACCTCATCCTCTTGTTATGTGTCATGTTACACTTACTTGAAAGGTGGTATTTGAAAATAGTTATGTAGACTATACTAAAAGATGTAGAAGAGAACACACATGTTAGCAAACCTTTTATTTTGAAAACTCAGTACATGGGACAAAGTTATTTTTAATTTTAAAATATAGTAATAAACTATTGAGCTTTAGATTTAAACACTGACATTTTTAGACATGCTTTGGTTAGCTGACTTCAATATATACTTTAATATATAAAAATGGAATGAAAGCAATTTGTACCTGCCAGTTTTTAAATCTATCGGGATATCCTTAAATCAGTAAGGATGGAAAATCCTACAATGATGCCTGGTATTATTGAAACTGTCATAATTAGAACTTAAACTTTACAGTTAGTGTGTTAAAATAAATGCATTTTCCCTACCCAAATGCTCTGTGGTGGGAAGAGAAAAGCAGTGTTTTACTTGCACATTTATAGCATGTAGGAACACACAAAAGAAACCAAGGAGGAATAAGGGAAATAAAACGGGCTTGTGGAGGAACACAAGCATATTCCTTGAGCTGTGTAGCTCCTTTGTTTACCAAAGGACAACAGTGAGCAGATGCCATTGAAGGAACTGGATTGGTTTTAAAGGGCAAATTACTAGGCTTTTAAAAGTAATTTCACAGCTTCTATTGGCAGGAATGTGTAAGCTTCTTTGGGCATGAGCCCTATCAAAACCAAACCCAAACAATTACCATTTGCTTCAGGAGCTCCTGTAAAGACCCTGACAGGGTCTTAGTCATAAAATCTTCAGGTTTAACATACTACAGTGAAATACTTATCTATTTAGTCACACTGCTCCAAGCGCGACATTGCAAAATTAATTTTTGTACTAACTGCCTGGGTACTGAGCAAGATTTCCTGCTTTTAACAAAATGAAAATAATACTGCAGTAGCTAATGTAGGTTTTAGAAGAAAACACAAGCATCAATGATTTTTGCTAAATATCCCTGAAAGTAACCTGACTTTATATTAAAGCCTTGCTGCAGTGAACAGCGCAGCTGGAGGTTAGTGTACACAACTTTATATTAATTTCCTTTGGTCCTTAGCACCTCCTTCAGTAAACAGCCTCCTATTACAATCTGCATCCTACATCCTCATTCATTAACTGGAGAGGGAGAAATAGTAACAGTTTACCCTTGGTCTAAAATATCTATATCCAGCCCAGAAAAAGCTTTCCCAGGTCCTGCGTGCCATCAACTAAAACAGCATAACTCTGACCCTTGATCAGAGCTCAAGCTTAAAAACTAAGCTTAAACCACAGGTTTTTGAAAGTAATTGATTTTTACCATGAAAATTCGTTTCTCGGCTCTGTCTTGCTTTATTGTCCATGTACACCATCTAACTCAACTGCAGAACTTCCATAAAGACCAATTATTCTGAAATGAAACACTCACAGTGAACAAGGGTCTTCTTCTGTAAGGTCTGATAAATAGACATTTGCGAAGTGGATGAACAACATCCCTATGGCTTGCTTGGAAGTATCTAAAAACCTGTATAGAGTACAAACAGTTTTTAAGACACACAAAACTATTTACAACACAGTTAGACACTGCAAATTTATTTTAATTAAAATTCCATCTCAATTATTAATTTTTTCTTCAAATGAGAACACCAGAATGATAAAGTCTTATGGTATTTAGCTTATTTAACAACGTTCCATTTTAAATTCTGACCCTTTTTTTTCTTGAATATTGCAAACAGTAAACCAAATTATACTAAGTTGAAACCTTACCGCTGTAACTTTCAAGTCTAGGGATATCCTCTTGGTAACATATGCATTATCCAAGAGCAAATCCTCACTAAACCTAGCTAAGTCTTTAATAACCTCCTGTAAACAATGAGTATCCCAGCCTTGCTAGATATTTCAGTCCTTTCATGTTTATGCATTTTTAATAAGTTTATGGCACAGACAAAAACAAAATCCTCATCATGTGCTTGTTGGTGAACAACTTAATAGCTGGCTAATGAGTCCTTTATCTATAGTATTTTGCTAAAAAGCCAACATATTTTTCACCTGAAAGCAGGAAGTGGTCTCACTGAATTTTATCTGTAGTACAACAGCCTAAGCTGCACTGCCCTGCAAAAGAATTACAACCTTGAAAGCATTATCTCCAAAGCAGATGACAGAGTTAGAGATAATAGTTGGCTACTTACAGGGAAAATATAAAACACCCACTTAGGTACGGATTCAGTATTGACTCCAGCCCTTACCATTCTTTTATCATCATCCTTTGCACAAAATCAAAACTTCCAGTGGAAATGTTAAATATAGGAATTGTGTCAAAAGCATTCTGTAGGCAAGAGTACGTTCTTTATACAGACCAATGTCCATTTTGCCCGTTGTTTCCATGTCTAAAAAGATCCAAACACCCCAATAGATCCAAACAAATTTTACGCCTGAATTCATCTCCCCTCCCTGACAAGTTTGTCTTAAACTTTATTCTCTTGTGTTCATTGCACGACGTAGAAAGCAGAGTGCTGGAGATGAGGCAGGAAGCCAGCGAGTTACTTATCTGATCAGTACACCATAATATAAATAAGAATACTCAAGTCCCAGAACAAGATACTTTGCTTAAAAATTAAGGGCTATCACCGCACTACTCAGAATTTCAGGCTGAGGGAGACTGTAGTATGCGAAGATTTTGTATTTATTTTTTCAATAAAATAAAGGTCAGGATTCGTTTTGAAAAGCAGCATTGTATGAGACGAATTTAAACCACTGAAGTCTTCGACAACTGGAATGACAGCTTAACATTTACACCAGTCTCAAAACTAGTACAGGTTATGTTGGCATTGCTACAATCCTACAACTTTTAAAACATAATAAAAACAAATTTACTTTTTATACCTTGTATTCTTTTATGGCTTATGTATTTATATCTTTTACCATACTGTTTTCTGTCATATACGTTGTAAGATAGCTACAGAACATGGAATTTTGTTCAAGCCCAGCTGAGAGCTTCTTGTAAGCTTATGTACATTTGTAGATGTTCAGATGCATCTTAGGGCAACTGTAAGTTTCCATCTTCAGGAGGAAGCACAACTTGAAGCTTTATGTCTAAATGCACATCTTTGTAGTGATTCCTGGAAGTATTTAGTAAGAAAGAGCTAGCAGGTAAATAACTTTTTGTTGACTCATGTATTCTGGTAATTTTTTTTGTTCCTCGCTGTGCCACCAATTTCTTGTCATCACTTTTCTTTTTTTTTTTTTAAATCATCATACGCAAACAATCATTCCTTCAATTTCTAAAACATACAAGAAACAAAAAATTTATGAATAAAGCGTGCAGAAACTTACCATATCCTCCAGGGACGTCTTTCATGCTTTGGTTCTCTGAAGCGTTTTACTAAGAAGAAAAAAAAAAATCCAAACATAATTGAAGACAATCAGCAACTCCCAAAGCAACAAAAATATAGAAAAGTGAAAGCAAATCATCTTGCAGAAACGTTACGTTCTTTGATAAATGAGATCTTACACAACTGCATTTAACTTTATCAATCTCTAAGGATACATTTTTAAAGAAACTGTCTCCCTTCCGTCACCTTCAAGTTCCTACAGATCCATCGTCTGACTGCCAATATACTTCACATGAAAAAATAATCTATTACCGACCACCATTTCATTGGCCTTAGCTTTTATGACCGCCCATCCAGAAAATTTAATTTCCGATAGGAAAGCAGGTATTAGAAAAAGTCGTTTCTTTTGCTCACTGGAGACCAAAAGTCAAATTGGAAAGTATTCTCGCAATACAGTGGCAATCTATAATATCAGAAATACATCAAGTGAATTAGTAACAGGACAAATATATTCCCTGACAAAGTATATTTATTTTATGGATGACAAATTAGACTTTTGTGGGCAAGCTGAATTGCAAAACGAAAGCAGGACAGATTATTTTTAGTCAGGTAATCCCTTCACAAAAAGGTTGATACTTGTTAACATATTGAAAACTCAAACAAATTCCAGTATTAAAATTAATGTCAACTATACAAAGGCAAAAAAATAGATAAATTTGACTATTTCAATCTTTATACAGTTTATATACAAATTCTTTGGGTAGCTGATAGAAAGCTCCTCTGCACGCCCACAAAGGTGGAGGAGCCCAAATCACACCATGTCCAGCTGCTCCCAGGTCCATCCCAGGAGCCATCAGCCCATCCCAGGTCCATCCCCACAAGCCCAGAGGGGCAGAAGCCCCAAGGCAAACAATGAGGGAACACAAATTACAGACCCGAAGGAAGTGACGGCTGTCCCAGGAGAGCCTCGGCCCCACTGGCCAGGGGTGACACCCATCCTGGGGAGCCAGTGCCAGAGCACCTTTGGGGGCGAGGTGGTCAGAGCACCAGGGTACGGGACAGGTATGGGATGCAGGGAAAGAGTGTGTTGGGATTGCACAAGATTTACTATGGGTTGTTTAGGGGAGGAACCGAAGGTGGGGAAAGGGAAGGATCTAGATGGCTCATGGAGTAACAAGTGTGGGAAAACAGAGGGATAAACGGATAAAAACAGTCACTCATACATAAAGAGTGGCTGGTCCATACGCTTGTACTGCCCGATCTGCAGTTTGTCCTATCTTCTTAGCAAATTCCATTTCTCTTTCCGGGCAAGATAATCTTTTTCCTTACTGGGAACACACGCTCAGCCCTGCCGCGGGTCGGACCTGGGGCCGAGCTGCGGCAGCCTCGTCTCCGCTGGATCAGGCCTAATGCCATAACACAGATTTATTTTCTATTACAGCTGCGAGATACTAATTCTTTATATGTCCCAAAGACAGACCAAAGATAACATGGTAATGGAAACCTTTCCACTAAGGATGGGGTTTATACATGGGTTTTACTTCCTTCTTCTGTCCAAGGTTCAGTGCCACTCACCAGTTCCTTCAACATAAATCTTGAAAAATAATTATTTAGGCTCTTATTTCAGAAATTATCTCTAAGAAAAATTTAAGCCCCAATTCCCCTCCTCCCCTTCGACTTTCAGAGATTCTGCTTTAAAAGGCACAAACCATATATAGCATGCATAGGTCAGGCAAAATATTGATAGGTATTTTAACCTGTTTCTCCATGTATTAGCGATGAATTTAAGTTTCAAATAAGATGTTGTATATAAGTTCTGCTCACCTAGCTTCCAGAGCTTTAGAAAACATTTTGGTTTATCAACCAATCGACTTTTTCACAAGTAAGGCAATTTTCCTCAAAGCCAGCCATCCTCATACAACACAGCATTAATATAATTACCTGAATGCCTTAAAAAAAATATATATATAAAAACAGATCCACCTCCAAGGTGGAGGGGCAGCATTTGCAGGGAGCACCAGGCTAACAACTTGCCATTTTACTGTCTGTCCTGTTACTGCTTCTGTGTTTCACCCCCATATAATACAACCATTAGAAATTAAAAAGTGGCAAGAGGAAAAGACCATACATTTACACCAAAGATAAAGTTGTAATAGCAACATTTGCCAGCAGTTTTCTCTGTGACCAGCATGCCATAAATATAAAACTTATGTTAAAAATGAGCAACACCCAGCTAAGTTAACCAGTTTGCTGTTTATGCCAAGTCCTCCCCAGTCACCCTATGGATTACTTTAATTAGCGTCATTTTTGCACAACAACAGGAAGTCACAAAGTAACACAAAATAAATGCAAGAAAGAGAAGTTTCAACTCACTGCAGAGTTTGTGCAAGATGCTTTTCTGCAGACAAAACTGAAATTAAACTGATGAGATGTACATACTTCGGCGGGGGGGGGGGGTGGGGAATTCCAAGCTTAGGCTTTTATCTACTAGTACTATGAAGAAGTTGTATGAGCCTGTGGATTCATTTTTTTCTCTAAAGTATTCACAAAAAAGTCGTTTTGGAAGAGGAGATTCAAAACCAATTCAACTAACACCATTTCAAATTGTATCCATACTGAGAAAAAGACTTCAGAAGGTCCGTGTTTCTCTGGCCAATTCTGAAAACATCACATTGCACTTGAGTTAACATTAAACAGGAAAGTTAACTTTGAAAGCCTCTACAGATGTCTTTTGGGAACATACTAAATAGCTGATCACACCACAGACTTCTACCCCCCCAAATGAAACGAGACAATCTGTTTAAATGCTTTAGGAGTTGCTACCTGATGAATATGGACCTGTACACTTGAAAGCCCAGCAGATCCCTATGAAACAGGGTTGTTTTCTCAGCCTAGCTTCTTGCAGCTCTACATCTGTGACCACCAGGTATTTCTGACACACGCAGCCATTGCCAGGTATTTTCCTACATACCCGTGATGCAGCACTGGGTTACGCTGCCTACCAAGCACAACATACTATCACATCAGAGTGGTTCAAACTGAGAGCAATTTAACTTCTCCCCCAGCAAGGGAGCGTGTTTTCTGTACAGCTGCATGCAGCTGGGGAAGGAGGCGAGTAAACTGGGCAAAAACGGGCTGTAAATAACCACGCTGGTAAGCTCAGGGTCCATAGGGTGTTCGCTATTAATAAATCAATGTTGCAACCAAAAGCCAGCACACATCTTCAAATAAAGATTCTGTAAATTTTTTAAGCATCTATCAAGTTGAGGAGGGGAAAGCAGTTCTTCCCCTCGCCCTCTCCCAAAGTACATCATGACTGTAGGTGCTCTCAGCCCCGCTCACAGTTTCCCTTGGCAGTCTGCGCTGCCTCAGCGTAAACTCAGAGACGTGCGCTGGTGCGTGTGTCAGCTGACAGATGGATCTCAATCTGCCAGCGTCTCACTGTGAGGAGGTGGTACCACTCCATATGCTTCAATTCAGAGCGTTATACTCGCACTAGCAAGAATTCACCATATTTAATATTAATTAACTAATAACATTGAGAATTTCATGCTGAATTAGAAATGAAGAAAGAAGTGCTGCTTGTTTATACATTCAATGCCAGAATTTTTCAGGAAAGGAAATAAAAGCACTTCTGCCAACAAGCATGTGAGCTGCCAGATGGACAGATAATAGATAAGCATATAAGGCAGAGTATCACTAATGCAAAATTCAGGTTCATTAAATTGTCTTCCCGTTTCATTGAAATTCTAAGAATAATTAATGCCAGAGTACTGTGGAAGGGTTTCTAACAGTTACTTTAACACAGGAGTTTTGCAATCAATATTCCAGAAAACCGAAGACTCACAGGGAAGAATAAAGGACATAAGGAATAAGAACAGAGACAAGAAATAAAGCGAAACGCCTCCAAACTGTAAATATGAAAAGCATCACTTGAATTTGTACTTGGGATTCAGCCTCTCCTTCTCTCCCTCCTTCACCTCCTCAAAAAGTCCCACAGGAAATATTTTGCTGATGTGAAATAATTTCAATACGGATTCGAGCACTCCAAGCTGCTGGGTGGCTGCTCTTGTAGCAGCACAAAACTGGCCCAACTCAAACATTTGAAATGTTTCTACGTATCATGTATTATTGCATTGCTTAGACACACATTTTGGCAGTTCACAATAAAAATCTTTCTGATTCCAGTAAAGATTAAGAAGATTTCTCTCGCTCATTAACTTGAAATTCAAAAAAAGGAAAATGAGCTAAATATTCAACATGTTTGATGTCCTCTGCATCTGTACTACAGTAACACTGCTCTTCTGAGGACAGAATTGGGAATTTCACCTGTATTTCCAGTGCTTCTCAAAACTTTTTCAAAAATAGGTCAAAGACAAAGCATGTGACAAAACATTTCGTTTCATAAACTTCCTACACATTTCTGTCATCAGACCTCAGCAAAGCAACAGCTGAGCTAGCCAAACAGAAGAAGAAAACCAGAAGTACGAAAAAAGGGTAGCAAGGATAAGATCACACTCGCACATCACACATGCAAACCTGCTCACGTGCGTGGGTGGTTTCAGCAGGGACAGACTCAGACCCTTCTCGCAGGTGCACAGGCAACAGGCATGAGGGAACAGCCACAAGCTGCAGCCAGAGAAATTCCAGCATGATAGAAGTAAAAAATTTCCAATGAGAGCAACTGAACTCTGCAAGAAGTTGTCCAGAGGGTCCAGTGACTTCAGCCTTATAGACCTTGAAAACTCCCCTGGATGATGCTCTGAGCAGAGGGACACAGGCTGGCCCTGCTCTGAGCAGGAGGTGGGAGCAGGTGACATTTGGGGTCCTTTCCAACAAAAATTGGTCTGTAAGTCTAAAAGTCATCTTTCTGTGATATGATGCTTAAAAGTGCCAAGAGTTGAGCCAGTTACCAAAGGACCAAAGCATGGCTAACTAAAACCCATACACACACACATCTATATGTATGCATAGAATTTAACAGTGCGAAATCTGCTGCGGTTTGAGCTTCCACACAGTGTTACATGACGAGAGCGCTGAATCTCCTCCAGCAGGGTGGTTTTGCGGGGCTTCCTGAGCAACGTGTTGCAACCAGACAGATCACCCAACACAGCCCTCATATTGCAAGCCTGTGGTGATCTGCAGGGTTACTTACATATTAATTCACATCATTTCCAACAGTCAAGACAAGTATTAAAGTTCCCAGTAGAACGCTGTTTTGCTAACTATGCACGGAGTAACAGCTGAAGAGTTAAACAAAGCATTAAAATCCAAACTCAGAATCGGATGCAGAATTTCATATGATAGCTACTCTCAGACAACTGAGCTATCTTCAGAATATTTGGTTATCAGGAGAACATATGCATCACAAATTTGATCCTGCAATTTCTAACCCTTGTTAGAGTAAAAAACTTGTAAAGCCAACTACATATGCAGCCCAGATTTCAATTTTTTAAAATTCTATTTGGGAAGACTGTGACAAACACTGTTCTGCTTGTTAATATTAACGATTTTCCCACAGCAGTGGAAACCATGTCTGTTATGAATAAGCATGTGCACACTAATAATTCCTAAAAATTCACACTACCATGGAACGACAGCTATTGGTGAATTTCATGTTACCTGTGAACTTTGTCATGCATTTGAACTTAACTTCCTTTCCCACTAAAGCAAAGCTTTTAAGAGGCTTGTCTTGCAGTTTCGTTTTATCACCCCCATTATCTTCCTGGTAGCAGCAAAGAGGGAATAAGAAATTACAGATTTCCCCCAAAATATAATTTTTCTTTTTTAAATTAACTTTGCATGAAACAACATGCTTAATGAGAAAGGGCTAAAACTATGCCTTACAAAAAGGTATACAAGTGTGTAAACCACATCTCACTCGACTGCCAAAAGCTTTTGTGACACTTATGAGCTCAGCATCTCCCTGTATTCATAGTTTAAAAAAAAACAGGAACATGGAGGGCGTGTGCGTTTAAAGAGAGGTAATAAATGTGATTGCAAAAAAAGACCAAAAGAACCAATGTTTTTGGCTTGCTGCTCGTTTCTCCAGATAAAAAAAGAAAATGCACTATGTTCCTGGTAATTCAATTTTTGCCCTACTGCAATTCTTCCTTCTCTTCCTCTGCCCCATTAACCACAACTGAGATGTTCAAATACAGGATACCCTGAAAGCCTGGTGCTTATTTCCCTACATAAGAACCTCAAAAGTCTTCACTACATTTTTGCTTAATGACCTAGACTCGTCAATGCTCTTTGACACCAGTTATACTAAAGCAGAAATTATACTGGACAAGAGCAACTGATTTCCAGGTACATCCAGTGATATACCTGTATTGGAGAAAGATACTAGGAGCCATGGTTTCTTCATGATCAAGAAAGTTATGGAATAACTCACTCAAAGGAAAATTTTGTTCTAGATGTGACAGACTGACATACCGTGAAGTGCATGAGCTCGCCAACTTTGCCCCCCTGCAAAAAGGATTTTTAAAACTCCTGTAAGACAGAAAACAGCCGTGCAAGCACCCAACCTCTTTTCTTAATTCCACTGCATCCTTGGCCTCAATGGTCCTGTAGAGATACATTTGTAATTAAGAACTTGTCCATTAAAGACAGTCAGCCAGGGAGAAACTTTATAGAAACGCTGGACACAATAAAGTTTAATGACCCAGCCAGTTAGTTATCCAGGAACATCGTCAGACTAACGATTCCATGTCTGGACAGCCATGCGGTACCCGCAGAACTGCAGATCTTATCCCAGTCTCTTTGTTCCAATGGCAGAAGTTGGAATAATGTTGTGGCTACAGTTTTTAGGCAGCAAAAACTTTCTGATGGTTAAAGGGGTCTGACTGGCACTCTTTTGTTAGAGCAGAAAACAAGGGACTTTGTTTTACTGAAAAGTTAAATACGCGAGTGCCGAGCATCAGCCAAGCCCAGCTATCTCATCACCAGGGCTCTTCCATCTCAACACAGATGATATAAGATGACGGAAAACGATGTGCCAACACTGGATTTCATATAATTTAACAAATATGCAGCAGTGCTTGCTGGATAAACACTGGAGAATTACAGATACTGGAAGTTACCTCTGTAAAAACATTTACTTTCTACCTGCTTCCACACCCAGCTAAAAACATACCTGTAAATTTTGTCCCTAAAAAGGTTTTGTGATAGCTAAGGGAATGGCTACCACAAAGTAAAGCTCCCCTTCACAGTGCAGGGGAAGAGAGGACAAATCAGTATCAGAGAAAAAAAAAAAAACAAATACTGCTACCTGAGCTTTGGAATAAAACAACGTTGCTTCTTCAGGAAGGGAAGCCAAATGCATTACATGAGGCTGGTGAGCTTTTTATTCCTAACACGTACATATTTTAAGCTCAAAAAAATTTTTCCAAATGCTTAGCTTGTAAAGATTAGCTGGGGGAGACACAAATAAGTCACATTACCTGTCGCATACAACTGAGCCTAAGACAATTTCACCAAGGCTGCTCTCATGCATCCTGGTAGCACATGATAGCGTGGTTCTGACAGAAGCATTAACTTGGCTGTCAATAAAGGAAACAAATGTGCCTCAGCAGAGCATGCAGCCCAGACATACCACATCAGTAGCCACTGTAATTGAGCTTTTTTTTTAAGGTAAAGCTTACTTTTAAAACTAACTAAAGCTAAACTAACTTAGCAGACAAAAAATTAGATACAAGTTCTCACTCCCAGTCACTAAATTATGCTGCTTTCTCTGGGGAGATAGCAAATTTTAGAAGTCAGAAAATGCATGTACTACGCACTATGTAAAGAAAAGTATTCAGCCCTTTACTTCCTGAAAGACATGCCAACGCTATAGCAATACTAAAAGGGTTGAAAGTAACTGCTTTAAGAACTCTAAGGTAAACAGCACAAGTAGCTTAGGAAATATTTATCCAAACACTAAAGTTATAAGACAAGATTTGATCTTAGAGACAGGCACTCGTTACCTTTGCATTTAGTATATGCAGCGATGTTCGGTCAAGGTGTGCTCTATTTGAAAGGTCACAATAAATCAGTTTCCCAGCACTTTCAGAGACAAAAGCATATGCTATTGTTTCCTCAACAGGTATGAGACAGCTGAAGCAAAGCAAATCTAAGCCTCCAGTACTAAAAGTGCCTGTAAGACTGGCTTTAGAAATTTAATACACAGCCCTCTTGCAAACACTTTTATACTCCGAACCAGGTGTTATTAAACAACTACCAAAAAAAAAAAAAAGTAGGTTGCTACAGAAACAGACAGCGCATTCCTACCATGCGATACATACATCTAGTGAGAGCTGAAAAATAGCCTGCTGCATCCAACTGGATTTTTTTTTCCTATTAAAAATAAGAAGCATTTGGGAAACATGAATTATTTAGTACAAAACCAACGGAATCAATCCATATTAATGTGCACTAAGCAGCAATTTACAATTCATAACACCATTTTCACGTACTGCATTCACAAGATCACTCAATAATACATGAACCTTTCCTAACGTTGTTAGTATGACAACAGGTATCAATGAACTTTAAGTCATTCAAGCTGGTTGTTTTAAACTGACTCTTGGGAACTGACAGAACTGCCAAAGCACAGCTATGAACTCACTCATCATTCATTAAAATACTAAGCCAGTAACTGCAGCAGTTTTAAAAGCAGAAAGCAAACTCAAAATATAAGTTCAGATATACCCAAAAAGAATGCAGAAGGAAAACTGCATTTCCATTCATAGAAAATGATTAACAGCAAATATATTAAATCAAGGAGGCCAAAGGCAGGCTTACACTATATGTCTAGAGTCCATTTAAATTCTGAATTGCTTTCAGAATTGCTTTCTGGTAAGCTTTGCTTACCAGATTCATTCTTCCTAGGCTGCTGAAACTACCGAAGCATTGAATTGCAAGCAAGACACATTTCACATAACACCAGCTGCTTTAAAAAGAACAAAAAATACGCAACCTACTTTCATGCATTCTGTTTACACATGATCAAATATCGTGAAAGCAGAGTCAATGGCCAATTATGCAGACTTCTTTGATATAACACATCTAACAACTAGGTATTTATGACATAAATTAAATTTCTGAAATCAAGATGAAAACACGTAATAGTTTTCACATGCGTGAGCATTCTTCTTATTGCTAAAGCTTCATAGAATCATAGAATTGTTTTGGTTGGAAAGGACCTTCAAGATCATCGAGTCCAACCAAGCTTTTCACTCAACCTTCCAAATTTCTTGGCAAAACTCAATCATTACCTAGCTCTCCTGAGCTTCATACCTCTTCCTGTTTGCCTAAGTTTCATACAAGCTTCACAACACCGAAACCTAAAGCCAGCACTACAAACATACTGCCATAAGAAGGCTCAAGTTTTTAAGATCAGATGGAGGAAGGTGGTTTCTTCTTTTTCCCCGTTTCATTTTACAGCTCCTTAGACTATTTAATCTTCTAACATTACAATCACCTTGCAATGAAAGCATTAAAACCCAATGCATATAAACTAACATGTGCTACTAGTCACACCATCAGTCTCAAAACAAGAAAGGTATGCTGGAATAATTTGCATAGTAGCTGGTAATTTCCAGCACAAGTAAGAAATTAAAAGCAATTGTTCTAAGGAGGAATTAAAATTTTAGAGCATAACACCTTCAAAAAAGTATTAGAGACAGAGGATATATGTTATTAGTTGTGAATAGTTGTTTGTATTTTGAAGTCATTTCTGTTCCATGGAAGAAAAATCTGTATTTTTGACAAACAGAACAAAAATAACTAGAGTGGAACAACAAAAAGCAAGCAAAGGTTGTTTCTGTAAGTATCCATTCAAGGTGACAGGCTAGCCTGTCCAAAATTGCTAAGACAAACCCTATAAAACAACATTTGGCCAAGTTTAAGCATTCAAGCCCAGGACAATTATTTAAGTTTTACCAGTCACCAAACTGATGCCAGTCCTATAAAACTTACTGTTAAATTTGAAACGCTTAAAAATTCAGGAACTCCTCCCTCTAGTTCACCTCTCACCAACCATTTCTAGTCACTTCCATCGGTTCATCTATTTCAATGGTGTCCCTGGAGCACAGCAATGGAGACACCTTTCAAACACAAGCATACAAATAAACTTCTTGTCACAAATCTTCCTGTCCTGAGCACCTTGCAGCTTACAGGCCAGCTGCTTCCCAAGTCCTCCTGAGCTCTATTTAATGCCTGGCGAGCAGATAAAACGAGGAAATGCAGTACTGTGTTCCTCTTCTACCAGGTGAGCCAACACACATTAATCACTACAAGAGGAGGAATGATTGGTCTTAGAAACTGGGGTAGCCAAAAACGTGACGGAAGTTAAGACCATCAAAGTCAAAACACTTCAAATTACAAAAACATTTTATTATTTAAAAAAAAAGCAACCTCTAGAGAAAAAAACATCATGAACAATAGAAAAAAACAACATTATTACCTTCCTTGGGATGACCTTTTCCTACTCTAGCTCAGCACTCTTGTGAACTAACTTATACCTGGAACTATGAACCTGAACCATGAATGTGAAATATGAGGAATTTGAACTGTGAATCCATTTCAGCATGTTTTCATCCTCAACATTCATTACATATGACAACTTACGTATGAGGTTATGACAACAAATATATATAAAATGTGTGATTCAGGGTCAGTGGTAGAAAAAATGGTCTTCAGTATCCTGAGCAACAGTGCAAACAAGTTTAATTATTCCTGACTAAACCCTAAAACCTCATCCCTACACCACAGCACCTGCAAAGGCAGTCAGTCTCATGCAAGCTCCAAGCTTATATTCAGTCTGCCAGTGAGATTTAACACATTAGGCTTCATAGGGAACACATTTTGCTGCGATCGAGAATTCTTTGAGAATGCGAAGCATTTCCTACCAGCAGGCATGAGAAAGCAGACCTGATTTTTCATTTCATCAACAAAATCCACACAGATAAGACCTTGTTAAATACCAGTTAAGAATGCAAACTTCATTAACCATGAAATTAATATCACTGCAGAACACAAAAATGCGCACTGTGTATTTGTACAAATCAGCTCCTTACAAATTTAATTATAAAACCCTAGTCAAGAACACATTCATTATGCAGTTTACAGTTAAACAACAGTCTAGCTAACAGTCCAGAAGTTAGTTCTAATTAAACACAGCCCTGGAGTTTCTGGATAATTTATCATTTTAATAGTTTCCAAATGTCAACATAACTTACCCTTTTTCCTAAACATTTCATAATGTGAATGACATGCGTAATTATACTTAGAACAATCTTATTATCTGGTGCACAATTATATCCAACAATCAGCTGAGTAATAAGAAAATTTAATACGTTCTGAGCCAACAAGACAAAGAAGGGCATCAGACAACCGTTAATGAAAAGTGCAACTCACAGATTACAGATTATTTGTCTAAACTGACACCTTATTTTTTTTTCTTAACTTTTATTGGCATGGCATTTCAAGAATAGTTGCTGCATTTCATGACACTAAAATATTAATGACCTGACACTACCAGGACATTAAGCCACCCAATAAAATGCTATTACAATTTATATCCAACGAAGAATCAGATGTCTTGCAAGCAGTTCTAATAAAAAAAAACAAACAAGGAAATGTAGTTTAAGCAGGACTAAACATTACAAAAACATGTTTCTCCTATGGTCAGTAAATGAAGAGATACACACCTAACTATGCTACAAAACAAGACTGGTCTTCTGTTTTCAAAATAGGAAACAACTCCAAAATTGTTATTCCTAAATTCAGTTCTGGTTGTTTCACTTAAAGGATCAGCTGAGCCATTCCCAACACTATTATTCTTGCTTTTATACAACATTAAGTTTGTCAGCAACATTTGTCTTTTTCTGCAGAGCTCGCAATGGACAGAATTTTTCCCAACTACGTATTTTATATATTAAAGAGTACAATATTAGCATGGTAAAATAAAGCAATTTACTTAGCTAATTTACCCATGTGGCTGCATTTTTTTTTCCTGCTACAGCTCCTAGTGCATCTCTCATTTTTGTCTGAAATGCAGATAAGGATGTCACAGAGATACTGAAAGGACTGATGATTTATTTACAACAAACAAGAAACAGCCATGTAACATAGATGCAAGCGATACCTCACAATCTGGGGATAACAAAACACTTGATCACTGTAAGGCATAATTCACTTGGCCATGACCAAAGTGACCTCACAGGGCTTTTACGAGTCCTGCAGCCACTCAACCTGCAGAATAATAGCTGTTCTCTAGTATACCCCACTAAGACACTGATCATTACTAATTACCACGGATTGGGCCCAAAGGAGCAAGAGGTTAAAACACCTTCTTTCGACTACCAGCCTAACCAGAGAATGCTCAGAAGGTGCTTGGGATAACTGACAAAACACATCATATTATACAAAAATATTTAAAACCATCTTTGTGGCATCCGTAATAAAAAAAAAATAACTTGCACCAAGGAAAAAAAAAACCCCACCACCTAAGAAGCAAAGCCATCATTTTAAATCAAGATCCCCATGAAATAAGACACAAGCATTATAATGGCAAACTCTGAAAAAACATTATCTTTGGCTTACTGACCTAAGCATAAACACACATCCCCTCCATCAAGGGAAACCCAGTAAGACTTCCTGTTATGAAGTGGCTTGGCTTAAATAAACTAGCGTGGAAAATAATGCTTAGGCAGGAAGGACAAGAGCAAAATTAAGGAATGGACTTCAAAAAAGCAGGTTAACAGACTTGAGAATTAGCGGCCAGAACCCAAAAGGGCTGCCAGTCCAAGCAGATTTGCCAAAAAGAGGTAGTTTTTAATCCGTTAGTTCCCTCTGACAGGGAGTTAGAGCCTACGGTTAGGAGAGAAGCAACAGAAGTGCTCACCCAACTTCAGCATGACTTTCAAGGTACTACAACATCTGTAGCGTCTGGGTGAAACTGTTTCAACGCATCTTTAGTTTCACAGCAGAGGACTGAACTCTGAGCAGTAAAGATTAATTCACCGTGATTAAAGACAACACACTGGTGGGCTCTGATAGTATTAAGTACATTCACTACTGATTCAGACAACAGAAAAGGACCTCACTTCTCCAGTGCACAATGCTTTACACAAAGGGCAGGAGAATAAGATTTGAAATCAGAGTGACTGACAGGCTGTATATTTGAATCTGAAAATAACAGAAGAAAGTCACTCATTTAAAAGGCTACTGTGAGGTAAGAGAGTAAGTTAAACTGTTCTTCATTCCCTGTGTGACAGAACGAGGAGGCAAGAGCTACAAAGAAAAGGAAACTTCAGATTTAATTTCAAACAATCATTTTGTCAGCTCAAAGCCAGAAATTCTCTGTTCCTGTCACTTCTTGGTTGTGCCAATTCCGTAGTGAGGGCACACACAAGGTAGGCTGATAGCGTGATTGGGGTAAAAACCTTTCCTTGAAGTATTAGAAGATAGTCGCAGCAATGCAGTTTCCATGCTCCCTCTGTCAGGGAGTCACCACATCTTCAAAAAATTAAAAACCTCACACTTAACCACATTTTAGCCCTTAAAATATGAAGTTTAACTGATGTAATTGGTAGGTCAGTTGATAGCATAACTTTACAGCAATTGAATAGGTTCATGCACAAGAAGGTGGCAAACTGAAATGTCAGATCCTAAACAATTTCACTTTAAGAACAGTCCTTCAGTCATTTGTAGATGAACATCCACCAATGAGGCATAGAAAAGGTCCTCCTCTTACAGCTAGTTACTACCATCAGAAAAAAAAAGTAAAATACATTTCTTTGTTCCACTGAACGCAAGCATGGCAAGATTTATCTAGAAAAGGGCAAGTCTGGGTGAGCCTTTGATTTAGCCACTTCCCAGAAATTCTTATTCTTTACATGTCAAATTAAATATTTTTCAAAGGAAAAGAGCCTCTGTGCATAAAGAGCAATTGTACAATGTATCTCTGTTGTCATTACTTTCATTTCTTTTTCTACAGAAGGTTCTGCACCATTAATCGCAACCAAAGAACTAGAGTATCTCCTTCTAGGGTTCCCTTTCAAAAAAAAAAAAAGAAAAAAAAGTCTTCAGTTCTCTGACTTTTTATGGAGGATAGCTGGAGGGGCGATAGAGCCGCGTACAGAGAATAAATGATGTTCAAAAGGGAGGCCCGCCTCCGACCTGACAGCGGTGCCACTTCTCCAGCAGCCCCTGCCTACAGCCACTTGTTTCTCCCTCAGCACCACCTCTGTTGTGCCGGACAGCCAGAGGACCAGAGCAAAGAAACATTCCAGCTTAAAAATAACCACGTCTCCTTGTTTATTTTCTTGCTGTACCGGTTCTGTGATCCAGCTCCAGAAGTGATGTCAGCCCTTCTGCCACAGCAGCTCAGGGACAGGAGCAACTGCGTAGGTGCTGAGGCAATTGCCAAGGAGAGGTCACGCTCTCCCTCCTGTTCTCAGCCACAAGCTTCTGCTTCTCTGTCACATCACATCTGTCATGTGGATCACAAAAAGTCTTATTTCTTGAGGCAACTTTTAAAGGTTTTGGAACAACATACCAGACATTTTGCACATGATGTAAAAAGGATAGAAACATTCAGACAAAACTAGCAGATGGACAGACCCACCCCTCCAGCACAGCACAGCACTTCACTGAGAGGGAACTGCTCTTTTACCAGTACAACGGGTCAGCGTGGTGGGGTCAGCTTCTCCTCCTGCTAGTGGAGAGACCCAAAATGAAGTGGAAGAGGATGTGGCTGTTAAAACTGGGACAAACACACCTACCCTTCTGGTATTAAATGTAGCCACTAGTAAGCACCACAAGTTGCTACTTTTTCGCTCTAATCTCCTTTGGAAACAGATTCCTTTTCTCACCAGTACCAGTGCAAGGACTCACTACCTTCCTCTCACTCCCTTCTTCTACAATTGCAAGCACTTCATCGACAGCCTCCTTCTAATAGTTCACGGTTTAAAAATATCTAACCAAAGTTGGGAAGTGCAGCTAACAATTAGGCTTTTATTTTCCTAGTCCATACTTTTTGCATTCACTTTTTCTCTCTACACTGAGTATTCCAGTGTTACTGCAAAATGCATAAAGATAAGTGATACCATTTCCAGAAAAAAGATACTATCCTGACAAATAACATCTGTAGTTCTTTCTCTTTTGATACACAATCCATAAGAATTATCTATTTGTATCTCTTAATTCTAAAAACAACAATGCATACGCATCATCTTCTTAAAGAGATATACTTTTATTTGGAAACTGCTAAAACTTCTAATTATGAGGATGCTCTGACTAAATGTTACACGAGTGACTACCGTTGTCATTCAGTAACATAATGATGACTGCTACATGCATAGCTTTTGTAAGAGCAATGCAATTGTTAACCGTGACTGAAACACTAAAGAATGCAAATATAGTGCATTAGCAAACTTTTGACTTAACCACATAGTATGACACTAGCATTAAAGTTTATCAGTTCAATTTTAACATAAACAGGATCTTGACCTTTAGATCACTCAAACTGCAAAATAGTTACAGCTGATGTTCCCTTTTCCCTCCTTCACATTTTGTTAATACCAACTTCGTGGTCAGCTGGGTAATGGCACCGGGCTTGTTTTTCACTCCTCAGCCAAAAGGATGCTAAGTACAGTATGGGATAGAGAGAAAAATTTACCAGTACTGTTCCAGGTTGTTGTGATTCCCTCATGGAGTCACTACGGCCTCCAGCCTTGCTTGCCTTTCCACCAGACTCAAATGAGCAGCGTAACAAGTTACTGCTCATCAGCTGAGCTGCTGTGAACAGCCGCATGAGCTCACCGGCTGCTCCCACGCCAAGGTACAGCACATACTCTAAGCAAGCACGGCACAGCGCGCTGTGATTTTAAAAAGTGTCTTACTTTGCTCTTGATGACACGACAAGGTACACCTGCACTAAAACCGATACAGCCTAACCCTTTTCTTTTGTGTAGTCTAAACCCGGTGACTGTACACACCACTGCATCTTGCCTGCTCTATTCAAAGCGGAATACATGCCCACCCCCAAAGCGCTAAACTGTATCAGCATGGGTGCAACTGTTAGGAAAGCAAATTTCAGAAAGTGCATTTACTTGAAGTACTTGAAACACAGTCTCTCAGAAACAACATTTATCTTGAACATCTGCCCTCGCAGCCGGCCAGCCGTTCCCTCGGGCAGCACGGCTGGTGCTACCGCCCCACTCCAGCCCTGCAGGGCCACACACCCCCGGGGGCGCGGTGAGCAGCGCAGAGGCCTCCCCGGGCTGCCGCGCCGCGTCCTGCAGCCTCACCTCACGGCCCCGCTCCAGCTCACCCGGCACCAACAAAGCCCCGGCCGCGGCTGCACCTTCCCGAGGCCACCGCGGCCCTTCACGGCCCGGCCCCGCCGGGAGCCCGGGACAGCACGGCGCTCCTCCCGGGACGGCCTCGGGACACTGCAGCCAGGTCGCGGAGCCATTAACCAAGCCCGAGCCGCCCGAGGAGGAAGGGACCCGTCCGGCCGCGGCCCGTCCCCGCGGAGCCGGCGAGGCCCGGAGGCCACGGCCCGCCCCGCCGCCACTCACGCATGAGGGTGCTGAAGGCCACGACGCCCAGAAGCCCCTGCAGGAAGATGCCGAAGCTGTCCATGAGCGCCCCGTTCTCGCAGCCGCGGTCTCCCGGCCCCGTCGCCCCGCCCGGCCGCGGGGGGCTGTCGGTGAGGCCGAGGCTGCCGTTGGGCGGCGGCGCCCCCATGGCGAGGCCCGGCCAGCGCCCGCCTCAGCGGCGCACGGCGGTGGCGACGTCGCCACCGGCGGCCGAGGCCTCGCCCCCGTCCCGCTTCCTGCGCGGCACCGCCCACCCCGCGCGTCACCGGCCGCGCCGCTCTCCCATTAGCCGAGCCCCGGCGGAGCCGCCCGCTCACTCCCGCGCCGGAGGAGCGGGGCCGCGGCCGGCGGGTCCGTCCAGGCGGGGACAGGGGGCAGCGGCGGCCGGAGAAGGACGGGGGCGGCCTGGCAGTCCTCCGCGGGCGGCTCCCCCTCCAGGGAAACCCAGCACGGAGCCCAGCCCGAGCGCTCAGGCCGGCGCCCGGCGCCCCGCTGTGGCAGGCGAGCTGCCGCGGGCTGCAGTTAAAGCGCCGCCTTCAGCCCCATGAACGCTCCCCAAGTCTTCCCGTTGCTGTCAGGTGAGAGCCGGCAGCCAGCCAGGCAGCTCCTAACGCTCCTGGGCTTCACGCACCGGTGTGCCCGATGCTCAGAGCAGCCGCAGAACTTGGCTCCAGCATCCCACGGCTTCCTAAACCGCCTGTAGCCCTGACAGAGGAAGCCCTGGCTCAGAACCGCAGCCAGCCGGGGGTTGGCTTACCCAACAGCTACAGCTCAGACCCCCAGGCCAGGCAAGTCTGACATTAAACTAGAAACAAAAAATTATGACCTGTATTCTTCAGCAAAAATGTTTGTTCTTTTAAAAGGGCAACCAATGGCACAACAGATAAACACGTCAGCGTTGTCATTTAGAAAACGTACCTGTTGACCAGTGTGTCAGACTGATCCCATCACCCCATGCCCTCTTAATCACAAGGCAGAACTGCATGAAGGTCAGGTTCATATTCTTAGTGCGGGATCAGCCTAGGTCACATTGCATTGTAGTTTTTTCTTACACTGTTTCTTGAATTTCTTCAAATAATTGAAATCCCAGTCCAAATATGAATTCACTTATGACCCAGAAAGTACATGTTTAAGTCTATCAGAAAACTAAGCTGAGCACATGAAGCAATAGCTGTTCAAATAATGACATTTGTTGCATCTCTCTTACAAACCAACGTACCTGACTGTCCTTCCTGGCAGACGATGCTGAGCAGTACTAGCACACAGCAGTGATTTCTCTGATATTTAAGCTGTGCCATAAACATCTGGAAGCTGCAGCTAGAAAAAGAAGTGCTCTTAATTCTCTGACTTAGAAGCACACTGCGCTATCCAGTGCCTTTGCACCCCAAGTCAATGCTCCTCTGCTTTGAGCTGCATCAAAAGCAAAGGTTCAGGAATGCAAATGGAGTTATCTAAAAGAAAGGGCAAGGACCAAAGTAGGTTACTTGTTCTCCCCCTTGCATGCAGTGACTACAGCCATCAAGCACCACACCTCAAATGTGGGCCTGACCTATTTACTCGGGGCCCAGGAGCAGTTTTTAAGCTTTCACAGCTGCTGCTGAATGTTAGACATTCCCCACACATACCTGACCTGGATGCTTATACTGGCTAAGATTTACCAAATGCTTTTTACACACAAAATTTACGTTTCAGACACAAATCTGGAAACATAACTTGAAGGGCTTATGCCTCGTGTTACTCCATATTCCATGCTTTAAAACAGATCATTCCCCAAAAATACCTCTTCAAGGGTTTTCAGCTCCTCATGATTCATATAAGCCCTTCTGAAACCTGGGGCAGTCGAGACACTGTGTCCTGATATGTGCTATTCACAAGCCTTCAGATTTCTCTCAAGTAGACAGTGCTCTGTGAAGGCAAGTAAAAGATTCACCTTAAATCCTACATATTTATAGATGTTTAAATACACTGTTAAGCAAATCTGTTTCATCCCACTCCTGTGTGTTTTCTGCACCCAGTATAAAATCAGCTCAAGACCAACTGAAGTGCAGCCAAGAAACAAGTGCCAAGGAGCACACGAGTACAATCTGTTGGAACGCCAAGTAAATAAACAAGAACTTTGCAAGGCTGACCTGTTTCTGAAACATCCTGTGGACATTCATGTTATTCGGAGAAAGCAAAGCCAGCTCTTTTTGAAATTTCAACTCAACAGGATACTGTAAACCTTTACAAAACCATCCAGAGGGAGCAGAAGCATCTGCAAGGTTTGCTTCAGATCGTACCAAGCAGCTCCTTACGTTCAAAGAAAGCAATAAAATTACCTCGATTTGGAGGGTCTGTCCTGAGCTCCTGTACATTAGCCTCAGCATCCTGCGAAACACAAAATCTCTTACCTTAGAAGAAGGCTCAGAGAAATAGGATTCCTGCATCTGAGGAAACTGTATACAGCCCAATGAAGCTCTTAACATGAACCTCGTGCAAGTGGTATGCACATGGTCTGCATTTACCTTTTATTCCAGTAATAGAACACGTGATACAGTTTTCCCCACACTTTTGTAAGATGGAAAATTGCTCATGGTAAGCAGTGGTATTTATCATTACATTAACACCAAAGCCATCAGTAAGAGTTTAAGTATCTTTTTTAATTTTCTTACAACCACTTAAAACTGTCATATACCACAAACTTATGTACACTATTTACAGACAAAACAAGCAAAATATCCATCCAAAATATTTTTTAAAAAATCCTCTGATTAAATTGTTACACCTGCTCAAACAATGGTGGGACTTAATAGGCATATTTTCTTGTGCATGTTTCTCTTCCATGTAGTACTTCAGTCTCACTGCATATATATATATATATTTAAAAGTTAAAGAAAGATAAAACAATGAGAAGAAGGGACACAACACAATATGCATTTAAATCTTTGTTTAAGAACAAGCAGCTAATTAAAAAAGGCAAAATACAGGAAAAGTGCATCAGTTCCAATGAGTTAGTATAAGAAAGAGGCCCACAGGTAGAGAGTAGGTACCCTTTAGGGTAGAGTCTCCTAGAAGACCTCTGATTGTCTACAAGGATTATTTAAAATTTGTTTTAAACAAAAAATTAAAAAAAAAAAATGAAAGAGGAGAGGAGAAACATGACACCTCCAGATTTTTTTTTTCCACGAGGTTTCTTGGAAACTGGTGCTCAATAATTTCCAGAGTGGGCAAGAATTCATTTGTGCCCAGACCTCACTGTTCATTCACACAACTTGAGTGAGCTGTCCCCGTGTCTCGAGCAGAAGGCCTCTTCCTCTTGAACTGTGCAAGGCTAGAGGACTTCCACAGGTCTGTGCCCATGTTTGTGCTAAGTCAGTTAGACCTACTGCCTCTGGATTTTGTCAGTGCAAGACCTGCTCGCTTCCATGGCTTAAAGCTGAGCCAAACACTGCTGGCTTTGCACCTAACAGAATAACTTTGTCTTCTCATCAAAAAGTCCATTTATATATCTGGTGCATTTCAGAACAACAGATGCGACGTCGAGGAAGCCAGAAATGACCATGGGAGACAAAGTGTCACTAACCTTAACTCATTTTTGCTATATTTCATACAGATTTATTTTTTTTTTTAGAAAAACACATAACAATAAAAGAGGCTTGTTGTATCTGGTGTTCCCAAGTGCCACTCTAATCCTTCACCCAAAAGGCTGCCTTTGAAAACAAGGCTACATGCATATTTGGGGAAGGTTGGCAGCACTCTGAAATGTGGGTTCAGCACACAATCCCTTTAAAATGGAGCCTTCAGCCAACACTTGAAGTCTCCTGACAGAGCCTAAGTCTTTGTGCTTAGTTACTTTTAGGTAATTCGAGCTCACAGTAGGCAGTAACCAGTGTGCCACTATGTGACAGGACTGGTTAAGGAGTAGCTTTGTATAGGATCTCTGAATTTTTGGCTTTCTGGTAAGGCTAGTAATTTCTCCTCTAATAACAGATTTGGTCCAAAGGTATCCAGTCTCCAATTCAAGCTTGACAGTTTTGAAGCCTATTCCATTACATTCAAAAATCTCTCAAGCCACTTTGCCTTTTGCTAACAATGTACCAAATCTTTGTACTTTATACAGAAGAATGGAGTGCTCGGTCCAGTCAACTGTAAATATATTTACACTTCTGTGGGCCTAGCAGCTAAATACTTCCCTCCTTTAAAGCATCATTGAAATCAAGAATAAACCCTAGTAAATCCTAAAATAACAACAAAAGAGTGCTGAAAGTTGTGACAAGAGAAAGTAATCTTAACGACCACTCCCGAACTCTGTATGTATTGTTTCCATTAATCCCAGGAGAGACTGCAAACACTCCTGGAGCTCTGTACAACACACAAATGAATCTCCCTTTTATTTCATTCCTCAAAGAGCAACTTTCAGAAATGTTTAGCACTGGAAAAAAGTAGTCATCATTCACCAAGGTCAGTGCTGTACCTCTCCTGTTCTGGAAGGATCGCTTCCGTTTAGGACGGACTGCAAGCTGCTCGTGCTTTGGGGGATAATTCTACCACATTAACCTTCCATGACATTTTTGGAGGTCAAATACTTCTCTGTTATGGACTCCTTGTGTTGGTGCAGAAAGCACGCTATAGTAACTCAACAAAATCTTTCTGCTTAACAAGGCTAAGCTTAGGACAGTACAGGTGCCATATGGAGGCACCACTAGGTTTCTAAAGCTATGATGTGCAAAACCAAGACGGTACAATGCATACGAAAACTAGACAAGCAAGAATACAAACCCTCAATGGGTCAGCCAAGGGAAATCTCCTTTTACATAAACAGCACATGAGGCCCAGTGGAGGGCTTGTTTTCTTGTGCTGAATGCATTTGTGCAGGACACCACTGCCTTTCTCCTGGACTCCAGCTTTGTTTTATCTTATGGTGAATGGATGTGGTAGAGGACAGCACAAATCCCTGAAGCCTGAATTAGTGCAGTCCTCGAAACTCCTGCTGGTGAAACATCAGTATCCCCCAAAGCCAAGATTCAGCCATCGGCTACCAAAATCCAGTTTTGAAGAAACAAGAGCAACTAAAGCAGCACGTGAGCTGATTTCAAGTAATGTTGGAATAAGATGGACAAATATAAGTGCAGTTGTGTCATCTGCCACGCATAGAGAAAGAGGAACTTGAAACAGAGTCAAGATAAAGCCCCAATTATCCCTTTTAAATTCAGCAACAAAACAGAGTGCATTTTTTTCCAGGAAACGGAGTGTACAGTACCCGTGTGCAGCATAAAAACATTTCACAAAATAATGAAAACATCCCTTTTGAAAATCTCAACAAAAATAGATCCCATTGGGACCAGACTGTCAGTGCCTCCCAAAACAAGGCAGAAAAATCCAGCCTGTAAAACGTGCCAAAGGTGACCAGTAAATGTCCCACTAACCTCTGAAACTGCTGACTGCTTTATTTACTGAGAAAAAGTATGACATTTGTATTTAAAGCCCTAGGCACCGTGTTAACAAGTTCACTAAATTACCCTTTAAGCTCTGTTCTCTCCTGACAACTACTTAAAAAGACATCTATCTGTCCATGGGGAAAGGTGGAAGCAATACCTCTTGGCTATGCAGGTCAATTCTGCTGGGCATGAGTGCAATAGAACTCTGGAAACCCTGAAGAATGACAAATATGGTCCAAAAGCATCATTTTCCAGCCCCTAAGTTCTCTCCTGGTCAAATTTCTGAAGACAAGACGCTGACAGCAAAGCAGCAATATTTCTTTCAAAAATTTTTTCAGGCCTAATGGCTTATCACTGGGCTTGTCCTAAGGGAATGGCATACATGCGGATGACCTAAGCACAACATGAAGAGCCAAAATGTCAACCTGTTGGCCACATATCTGATGTGAGGAAGAAGAAGGGGCACTTTGATTTCAATTTAATTTTGTTTTCAGACTGCTTACAACTTGGGAGAAAAAATTGTCCTAGCTACACACTTCTCTCCCTCCCTCAACAACACTCAGCTAGTAAACAGTCTGTCTGACATTTACGTTTTGATTCTGGAATGGAAAAAAACCCCTGATTTTAGCACTTCTGTAAATAGTTCTGCCTTGATTAGGCAGTTAGTCTAAGGGGCAAAAGAAATAAACCCCAGTTATTTAGCTTTGCTTACTTTAAACAGTTTTCATTGGAGGTAGCTCCTCCTCAACACCTATGTGGCAGATAAAGACACACAGACTGTGCAAACTCAGCTCTCAGTTTACAGACAACTTCCTCGCTGAGTCCTACAGCTCACAGCATCAGAATAACTGATCACGTTAGGCCTAAGAGACGCTTGAATCAATCCATCTGACCAGAGTAACCAGTGTTTATCAAAAATCAGCAAGTGCATCTTCCTACCTCAAACGCCTTAGGATGCCAGGGGCTTTCTGCAAAAATGTATTTGAATAGGAGATAAAGGACCAGGGCTGCACACGTGAAGCTTCTGCCTGTGCTCCTCCAAATACTCTGAGAACAGGCAGAGCGAATGAATGCAAGCCACCTGAAACCTAATGCTTACTTAATGCAGATCTTGAGCCTGATGCAAGTTTCACACATCTTTAATGGAAAGTAGGGTAAGCCTGTCACTTGAAGTGTAAAGCACAGGTCTACAGCAAGTGGCTGATTGGGTTTTATTACCCTGGGAAATTAAAATCAGCAGTTCATCCTACTGTGAGCCTACTGATGGAACTAGATGTCCCTCTGGTCCTTTTACTTTTCTCTAAAAAAAGCACACAAACCCCTTCCCAACTCCCCATATTTTCATCAAGTCTAATCCTGAGCAGCTGTAAGTAGTTAAGAATACAAAGTCATGCTTGTAAGATAGTTTCCAGTATGCAAACACTGGCAGACCTAAGTTGCAGTCCTCTGTCGATCACAGTTTTCTTAGTGTATTCTCTAAAAAGATGTTCAGGCAGCAAAGCAAAAGTTGGCTGACAGGCTCTGTGTACACGGCCCAACTGTTTGCTATAAGAAAAAGGAAATCACTTCACACAATTACAAAAAAAAAAATTATCTGACAACCAAAATACATAAAACGCAGAGGCACTTTCTCTTTCCTTCCTTTTTTTCCTACAGCCTGTCTGTAAGAGAAGTGCAAAATAATTTAAGTTTTCTGACGTCTGAAAAAAAGGTAACATCCAGGTTAAGCCTACACAGGTTTCAGCTAAAGCTTTGGAACAGAAGCTCTGGATGCTGATATTGGTTTGTACTCCTGACATGCCTACAGAAGAGAGACTGCTGTGCAGCTACAAACGATTTGTCCAGAAGTAGTTCCCTCCCTTTTTAGTTCATCACTTCTACTGTTCAGGCTACAGAGGTAGTAAAAACAAAACAAAACAAAGACCCAACAACAACAAACCAAAAAAAACCCAAATAAACAAAAAAAAACCAAAAGGAACCACATTCTTGCTATACTGTACATTCAGAACCCTGTGGCCATGTTGTTGTCCTAACAATGAACAAATTCATTAAAAAACTCAACGTGCAAAGAGCACATTCTGAAGCCAGTGCTGTGGTAAAGCAAGTGTTCGTCCACAGGGAGGGAAGGGGATTCTGTAAATCATCAGGAACAGAGAAAGATTATTTCTGGCAGCCTACATGCTAACGTAAACAGGATCCGTTTCTCCTTTTGAAGTTCCGCGCCAACAGAACTATTGAAATGTCATTTCCCACCAGAGGAGACTTTTCTGTAATCATTAAAAAATACATTTAAAAAAGGGAACCATAGAGCAAGAGACTATCGTGTTCCCGAGCTGGCAGCTGGTAGAGTAGCCCCTGTGTTTGCATTGGCATTTTGCTCCAGATGTCGTCTTCCTTTTGTCAAAGTGAAAAACCGAGGCTGACAGATTTTCTTAGGTCACCAGGGCCCCAGTTTAACTTTATTTGGCTTTCCTTGCTAGAGAGAAAGGAGCATGTTTTTGTAGTTGTGCTTCAAAGGTCCACTTCAACTTGGTTGCTCCTCAGTTAGCAAACTGCTGGTAAAAGGCAAGTTTGACCCTCTCAATGTGATGGCAAAGTTTAATAGCTGGCCCAAGCTTCAAGTCCATACACTCCTGAACGGTGGGCAGGGTCAGCAGCAGCAGTGCCTGGCCATCGATTTCCTGTCAGAAGACAAAAACTCCATAGTGACTTTGTTGTTCTGTCTTCCCTGCTCCTTCAGCTTTGACTTGCTGTAATTTCAGATTCGCGACAGTTTGTGAACTAGACATTTCCTTCATGCTACCCCAGGCAGCTTAAAAAAAAAAAAAAATCTCTCCTTCTCACAACAAATTAACTCCTTTCTTAAAATGTCAGCTCCAATTCACTGGCTAAGGGACAGAACCTCATGAGATGCTATTTTTAAACAATAAACCTAGTAACAGAAACAAAGAAAGTTTCATGCAGAAAGTCACTTTACCTAACCCTCTGCATCTTTCTAGAGAAACAGAGGTTCTACAAGGAAAAGTACATCTTCTGGAACATCTACCGTAAACCATACTCATCACCAGTTCCAGTACTACAGTTTTAATAGATGATGTTGTTTTACGGCAAATTTTAACCAAGATGCAAGAACAACGTTAACGTGACTCATGTTTCTACGCCAGCTGTCATCCTTTAACATAAAACGTTCACTTCTTGTGCAGCTGTACGACACTGTGATACCTGCAGTTAGTCTGCAGAACGGAAAACATTTATCATTTGGAAAAGTCAATACAAGTGGCAAAACTATATCTCCTAGAAAACAGGCTCCTGCCTTCATGCTGCTTGGTTGTAGGCATTCTCTACAGTTTTGGGATTCGGATGCCCCACAGACCAAAATGTCTTTCACTGAGTACTAAGAAACCTGAAAAATTATGGCCATTCCCTTGACCCTCCTCTCCCAAACTGCAGAAGATTGTGCATGTGTTTCTTTCCTCAAAATCCTATTATAAAATTTATAGAATCATAGAATGGTTTGGGTGGAAGGGACCTTAAAGATCATCCAGTTCCAACCCCCCTGCCATGGGCAGGGACACCATCCACTAGACCAGGTTGCTCAAAGCCCCTTCCAACCTGGCCTTGAAAACTATTAAACTAGCTTCTTTTTGTGATTCATTAGAGGATAAGAAGCAAAGTAACAGATTCAATGTTTTAACAGACAGAAAATCATACCTGATCAAGGAAAATTCTTGCCAGTGGTGCACAGTCAGTGGATTTGAGGAATCGTACAACATCAGCCACGCTCCATTCCAGAGGGTTACTGTCCAGCTGCAGCTTTTCAGCAGCCTCCATCTTTATGTCCTAGACAAGCCACCCAGCACAAAAAGAATTCCCAAAGTACTACATATGCAATGGACCAACAACATTCTCCCCCACACTCAATCATTCAGCTGACAAATTAAGCTCTAATGAGAGCTCAAACTGTAGAGGTTTCTTGGTTAGCAGAGATGTGCAGATTAGCATTGTGCTGAGGGTGGAGGCTGCAACATCATTATAGCCAGTAAACAGGGATCTAAAAGCAGGATTTCGTCAACACCACATCACTGCTCAGGTTGAACCAAGACGAGTGCTAACAGCTGGGAAATGCAAAGTTCACCATTCTGTCTACAGCTTTCTGTTTAGTCTTTATTACAGTCCTGTAATATGACTGTAATAAAAATAATGATTTTTAATTATTCTGTAGTGTCTTCACAATGCCCTTTATGGGGTAACAGAGTATTTTATGAGAACACATGTGTGATGGTTAATAGTCCCAAGATATTCGAGCTTGCCCAACAGTGAGCAAGCTAGAACACAAATCTACAGTCGAAGTTACCTTTGGCGAAGGAGGTTTGTTTTCATCGTCAGAAAAAGAAAAGGTCCTCAGCTTTCTCTTCCTCTTGTCTCGGTCCTGAGCCAGGGAATGAGACAGTTCACTCTGTGTAGGAGAGGATGACAGCGATTTCTTCTCTGATACCTCTGATTCCTCAAGCAATTCGTCTTGCTGCTCTGAGGTACTATCCTCAGTCAGAGATTCTTCATCTACCTCATCCTGGTCATCCTCCTCTTCTCCCCCACTGCCCTGAAGAGGTAGGAAAAAAAAAAGTGATGAAACAAAAAAACCCTGTAAGTTTAGGACAAAAGCTATGATTGCCACCCATTTGTCAACTGTACCCTGAGGTTACAAGAGACTAACAGTCCGTGGTTTCAAATGTAGCTAGTCAAAGATCACATACCACATCTATTAAAGTTGTTGGCAGTCTCATACCTGGGGAGATCCAGCTGGAGTGTTGTCCACTGAAGCAGAAGAACGTTTTTTCTTATGAACAAAAAAATGTTTTCGTCTCTTCCGTCTTTTATTTGTTTTCTTCATGGCTACTTCCAGGTTACTGTGGCCACCCGGAGGCCTACCTATCCGCTTGTTTTTCCGCTTGCCATAATAGTGTGCTACCAGGACAGAAGAAAGGAGCATCATGTTGAAATGCACCTTCAATGTCACTAGTTATGTTTGTCCACAATCAGGACTGGAAAATCCATAGAAGGATATTTGCCAATAGAAATCCCAACTCTGCAAAACTTCAAAATGTGTATGTCTATATTTTCCTCTTCAATTTGGTTTAAGGAAGAAGAGTTATTAATCAATTTTATCTGCCCTATAAAGATTTACTTCCTCCATCTCGAGAAGCCCCAAATGATCATTTTTTTATACAAAAATCATCAGCCACAGACTTGGTCCAATTTAATGGTGCTTTTTGTGATTGTTTTGTAGTTTTTAGACATGGCCTCAACGCACTGTTTGTTCTCACAGTGTCAAATGTTTAAAGTTAGTTTAGAAAAAACTCTAAAAACCTAAAAAACCTAAAAGCTAAGAAAAGAGCTTGAAGGTGTTTTATTTTGTTCCACAAGAAACTGGTAAAAGCAATTACAATGCCATTTAAGTTACAATTTTGGAGTCAGTTCTTGCCTCAAACGTTGTCTTAAGAAGACAAAGCTTTAAGCACACAACAGAAAGTTAAGCCATGGTTCTACCACTTAATACAGAATTAATTTTTCTCCCCTACACACTGGCACAGATATTTTGTAGGCCTGTGCGTGTAGTGCTTGAGCTGCTCCTTGTATAAGCAAAGCAATGTATTTTGGATTCCTTCTGGAGCCAAAGCCAGAAGAACACAAAATATAACACCCCAAGCCCCACCTCAGTTTGAGATCAGCAGCCTACTCACTGTATTTAGTCTTTGTCAGGACAGAGCAGTTCTCTGAACACTTATCCAGCACCATCTGAGGGCTGAAGAGGTTTGGACAACACTCCAACTTGATGCATGTTTTTCTACAGAAATCTGCCACACGATCTGCCGTCCTCACAACCTCCACAGTTGCACGGTAGCTCTTCCCTTTGTACCTAGCATTGAAAATATCATCATAGTTCAGGCATCCTCTAATTACCAGGATTAAAGTACTTCATTGAGAGGTGTATAAGAACATTGCTTTGAGATCAAACTCGGGGAAAACCTGAGCAATGAGGAACTTTATGGACTAACAAGTCCAGGAAACAGGTAGTCCTGTCTCTTATGACAGATCCTCAAGCAAAGAAACAAAGCCAGCACCAGAGAGATGCCTGCAGTACCAAACACAGCAACGCTGCCCTGCCAGCTCCTGTAAAATACCATCCCAGAGGACTATCCCACAGTTTAGATGTTTCGTTTTCTTTATTCACAGATGATTTGTTCTTTCTTTGTTTTTATGGGACTGCAGAAGTGTCCACTGTGATGTAGACAGCTGGTCCCTAAAACCAAGATGGAGTGCACCAATTCAGCTAATAAAGGTAACAGCAGACAGCTTCTAGTGAGCCATTCTATGCACATATTATGGCAAACAAATGAACTACTGTCACATTTCCACTCAGCTTTCATTTAACTGCTGAACAATTTGTCAGGACAGTCACTTGCCATGACTTTACATATTGCTCCTGTTTGATTTAAATTAAGAAAAGATTTCTTTTTGTTCATCAGCCTTACCATGACACTGACAGAGCCGCACTGTGAAATATCTGCCAGAGTCATTCATCATTTCTGCTTTGTTCTCCCAGCACAGCTACTGGCACGTGCTGGTATCTATTAGGGATGTCTGAGGCCTGCAAGTATCTAGTTAATGCATTGAAAAAAAGAGCTATATCATCATAGTCCAGATATCCCTGGTGTCACTACTGTGACAAAAGAAAGCACACAGCAACTTCAGTGAAACCAAAAACTTCTTTTTTTTTTTTCTCTATTCTTCAGGTACATCTTCTATTTACACTAACCTTTCCTACGATCTTCCTGTTGTCCAAATCCAGGGCAATGCTTTGATATATGGAAAGGTGTCTTTTTACACATGAAACTGATCCAACAAAAGAACTACTGACATGTTCAAAACTATGTAGGCAAGTGTGCTGTGGCACATCGGGAAAATCGAATCTCTAGTACGCACAGCGACCTAATTACAAGACCATCACTAGACTATAAAGGAATATCTGGATTTATCAAAAGTATGTAAATATTATCTCTGCTTTTTTCCTAGCCACAAAATGATCTTGCAAAGAAGCTCCAACTCAAAAAGCTCAGCAGGAAAACTAAGGAGCGCTTTAGGGTAGGCTGTTGTAGAAAGACTTGATGCCAGGCCATTTCAGAGCACTGCTATAACTTAATTTCAGAGGAATCTTCTTCCACTAGGAAATATGTGTGGAAATGCCACGGAAGTCTGAAAAGCTTCCTAAGTAGTATGTGCTTCTGCTGTAAAATACTGACAATTATCTTCAGATGAATTATCTTAAACCTCACCTGCAGGTCTGCCAGTGTATATGCTACGTTGTACCAGTACCACACCATTCTTACCTCACCACTAGCTGCTTACGTGCCAGTAGCAGAGAACCCCCGGCATATTAAGGAGCATTAAAATCAAATGCACTTCACCAGACATTCATAAAGTTTATAAAGATTTGGAAGTTTAATGGCTGTCAGCACATTGATATGCTATAAGCAATTTTTCCTTCTCTGAAATGTGAGAAGTTAAAGCATAGACTACAGAGAACATTGCTATTGGGATCAACTAAACAGGGAACAGGACAAGAATTTACTTGGCTTTTAGGGTCTCTCCATGCCCATGCCATGCAGCCTCTTCATCCAACTGCAGTTCTCGCAGGACGCGGCTAGGTTTGTAAGCTGCATTGATCAATAAAGTGAGCACCTACAGTAAGGGAGGGAAGAGGAGAAAATACGTTTAAGTTATTTGTATGATAAATCTGTTTTAAAGTGCCAGGGTAGAATAGGAAATTACTTCTATTCATCCACATTATCTAGCATCAAAGCACTCATTCACAGCAGGATGACAGATACCGCCCGATACTGCCAAAGTGAAAACTGAGAGCAGCCAACACTTCGGGTCTCGCCAAACCTTCAGAATTTGTCTGCAGAGCCACGAGTCTATCTAGCAATTTCCAAGTCATTGCCCTTGAATTACATGTCCCTAAATTAAACCCTGGGGCTGAATACCACAAAACTTGCATAACCTTGCGTAAATCTAAGTGATTATCTTAAGAGACTGTTTGACATGTGAAGATGTGCCAAAAAATGCTGCAGGATTTTGCTGCCTGCCAACCCACTACTTGCTACAAAATCATACTGCAGAATCTTAAGCTCTCCTCTGTTTTGCTTTCATGAACCACGATAAGGACAATTTCATCTAATCTTTGCAAATCATATCCAACTTATAAAACACAGAGTATTATTTTAATTTTCCAATTACCGAAAATAAGTTTGCCATTTCTACTAAGAAAATCTGTATTTCCTCTGTTTTAACATCAACAGAGCAAACTGTAAAGGAATTTGGGGATTATCTGAAGCTAAATTCTGTTAATTAAAATTGAAGCATTTATTACAGCTATAAAAAGATACTAACTCCTCTGACTGTGGTAATTACAGGTTACTCTGTTTTAACTTAAAATAAAGTTTAGCAGTAGAAGGCTAACTGCAACTCAGATAAATGAGAGGCTTTTACTCTTTCCAGCTGTTCACAAAACAGTCCATGATTTATACTTGGTTTTATACAGAAAACACTCTTTACTCATTATCAGCTTAAATTTATTAATTACCCATCTATAATTAGAGAGACACTCCAGCGTTTACGATACACTGCTACATGCAGGTCCAGAACGTACAACCACCTCACCTCTTTCAGAACAAGAACGCAGTTCCCAGGTCCCACAGACTGTGGAAGCTCTGCAATCCTGCCTTTGTTAAGGTAAGGCCCTGAGAAGCACCGGTGGTTGAAGTAGATCTTTGGGCAGCAGTACTTTCCATTAATTACCACTGAGAAAGGAGAAAGCAAAGATCTAAATCACACGCTACAACTTCCCCAGCAAAGAATGACTTCTTACAATGTGTAATATTTTGCCTGCTGTAAAAAAGGAGGGGAAAAAGTCTTGAATGACATGAATTTGGGGTAGTTTCAGTGTCACATTTGCGGTGATAGCACTAGTTATTCAATGTTGCCAAAATATTTTTCATACTTCACATGCACGCTTGCAAATTGTCAAACTATAGGAAATAAAGTTGGTCATTTATCAGAAAAAAAAAATTTCTTCCTGGCTAGTCTGATGCTTCATGGTATTACATCAGTGAGAACAGGCAAGAAGACGACAATCCCAACTTTTTGGTAGCAGAAGCACTTCCTACACAGGAATCATGGATAAATTTTCTAGTCAAATACTTATCTCTCCCTCAAACTTCTGCCACCAGAGAAGCTGGCAAAGTTATACTCCACTGCTTATCCTAAATTGCAATATTACATTGCTTTGCATTTTTAGGCTCTTTCCCTCAATCAGCAAACAAAAGATGCAGCAACTGATACAGTGACCTTTGACGAACTGACATCAAGTTTTCTAAACCTATTAAACGGTTCAACGCTGCTCAAAATTGAAGTTATGTATAATATGTATTGCAAGATATTTATGTATAAATACAAAATTGTTTTACCCTAGCAGTGTTGTAGCTTTTCTTGGCTAACACTATCACTTAAAGATCTTAAATTCAGTAGCTGATAACTGGCAGATAAATAAATGAAGTCAAATTTACATTATGACTCCATTAAAAGCCAATTAAAATGCTTAGCAAGCACGAATCATTTCTATAAAGCTTGCATTTGGTGCAGCTTCAGATGTGCATTTCACTGTACAGAAAACAACAGAGAGGCATTTTGTTGCCAAACAGATAGATCTGTATGAGTGTTTCACCAGCAGATGTACTTATTCATCATATTCATTCTTGCAACAGTTTAGAAAATCATTAGATTTCGCCATCTGGCACACAAAGCAGTTTACTGTTTGAATTGCTTTTGTTTATCATGATGATGAAGTTACCATAAAAAACAGACAAACCTGCTTCCCAAAGCTAGAATCTAACGACTCAAGAGCACAGATGCAGCGCGCCTGTTATGTTTCTCTGATCAGTACCTGAGTCAGAAGAGTTCAGTTCCTGGTTCTTTAGTCCATCATGAACTGTCCTTGAAGACAAAATTCTGAAATGAAAGACAAAGATTGAGGAAAGGGACATAGGGTAAGGACAGTCACCTCTCAGTTACTAAAACCCAACCATTAGTCTTTTTTTTTTTCTCCAGGTCCAGCCTTATTAACCTACTTTTTATACCTCCCCTGTTTCACAATAACAACATGCAAGGACTATCAAATTCAATTTGGAAAGGACTACTGTACTGCTACAGCTAGCAGCAATCCTTGCTTGAAGGATATGGGCTATCATGCTGATAAACACACCACACAAAGCCACCGACAATAGTTTACATTTTCTGCCTCCTTTTAACTTCATTTCACTTTTCATGGCACAAGACAGTGTACAGTCTTATATTATGCATTTTGAAAAAGGTGGATTTTAAACAAAATCCAACCAAAATTACTCTCTGGTAAGAATTCCAATTACAAACATGGAAGAACAGTCTGCTCAGTATTTTAGGAGCAATGAAAGCATTGGCAGGACTACTGACAGATTTGGTGTTTGTAAAGCTGTAAGAGTCAATAAAACCAACTGTCAGGCATTCTGCTGAGCATTTTTGAGCAGGCTCACACGAAGAAGTTTCATATGTGTGACACAGAGATTATAGACAAATTGTAGATATTAGCAGAACTCTCCTTTTTGGTTAGTCTGGGCCAAATTTAACCTGGGAGGGAACTATTAGAAGTTCATCTACTAAATGACAGCACTCACCCTAAAGCCAAATTTTCTGATCAGTTGTGCAAAATCACAGCTACATGTTAAGGTAGCCACATTTTCTAAGCATGTTTACATTACAGAAATGTATTATCTGAGAAGGAATACAATCAAAAGGGAATCCAGTAATTTTTCCTATTAATCACCACTAAAAAAAGGCTCAAGCACAAACTTACAAACACAGTCTGAAGATCAGGCTAGTTTTTCTTAAATGAACTCCAATACTCACAGATAATGCAATCTTTTAAAAATGAAAGATCAACAATTTTAACCCCAGAGCTTCAACGGCTTGACCCCATTCAATAATTCAGCTGAGTTGCACTAGCACTGTTAAAAAAAAATCCATGCTTTCTATCCCCTACTATAGCAGTGCAAGAGGTCTTTTTCAATATCAACAGGAACTACCAGCATTAAGATAAATGGATTGTGGGATCTCTCAACCCTCTGTATAGCACTTCTGTAAAGCTAAATCTCCCCTAAGACAACATGATTTACCAATTAGAAAAAGAAAAAAAAAACAAACCCCAACAGAAAATAAAAGCAAAAAGCCTGTTACTTACTGTTTCTCTGGTTGAACTACTGCAATTTTTTTCTGCTTGTTTACTGAAGGAAGAAGAAGAAAATATCAACAGTGAAGTATGGGAGGCAAACAAATGAAACTTCTAGTACAATATATATACTAGCCTCATTTCCTCTAAGTTACACGTCAAAAAGAATCTATGTTCAAAGTCACCGCAATGTTAGATAATTGACCCATCTACACTAGAGACAAGCTGGCCCGTGTAATTTGAAGCAACCCAAAAGGTTTCCTTCAACTTCAACTAAAAATTCATTAAATCAGGCACGCATATCCCCAGTCTTCTGAGACATCTCACCTCTTGTGCATCTTTGTTTGCATCATAGCCCCTAAACTACCTGTAATACCAGCGAAAAAGGAATGATATGCTTTCCTTTTCAGCATGCAAAGGTGCTGATACCTAACCAAAGGTTAGGTTCACAGGCCTAACTCACCACTTTACTGGCTCAGGGAACTTCAACACTGTTTAACATTGAAACAGAATGAAATTAGCTGGTTGGAAACACATATGACTTAAGCCAGTTGCTATGGAGGAGAACACTGTTGCAACTAAGAAAGTCAACTAGGTGATGGGTCCACTTGCTAACTGTGGCTTTCACGATCAGGTAATAATATTACACAAGGTAATGCAATACATGCCTCTTCAGCAATTTCAGGCTTTGTCCCCAACAAACTTCTGGATTTTTTTTAAAGCATCTTTTCTCTAATTAGGATACCCCCCGAGCCCTTCCTCCTGTGTCCTTGGCAGTGCAGAAACGTCTCCGATTAGTTTCTCTTGCTTTGACTTGCAGTAAATGACAGCTCATTCCAATCTTACAATTTTATTATCTTACTTAATAAACATTCAGGGAGTTCTTCAGTTTCTCCAACTCCCATTAAACTTTAATAAAAAGAGTTTACTAACCAGTTGAGAGAGGACACTATCGTATGCTGCTTACTAGTGTAGTTAAAACAGGTAGGATTTACTTTTCCACATTTTGTCATTAAGGGACCATAACCACCTGGCCCATTTAGAAAGCTAGTCCCCTTTATTTCAACTCCAAAATGTATACACACTCAACACCATTTTGTTATGGCATTAATTTTACTTGCACAAGTGCAAGTGTAAAATCAGTATCAGGGTCAGACACATGGCAAGAACACCTCAGACAAAAGTATATGCACAGCATGCGTGTGTGTGCATACACACAGGTATGATTTCTTTATTGTGATTAATGGATTGTTTCCACGCACTTGCGCAGTGTGCAAGGGTCTCAAGCCAACACTGCCTGTTTTGGAGTTGTTGTAGGGATTCCAACCAGACCTAACAACCAGGGGAACAGTTGCACAAGGCATTGATTCTCTGTACATGGTGTTTCCAAATTCAGTGATGCCTGCAATAATTCTGCAGTAGCCTGCTCTTGAAGGTCTTGCCATCTCTATCAACCCAGCTAACCACTGCAAATTGAACAGAACTGGTACCTATTGCTTTGCGAGGAGGTCTGAGCTGATATCCATTCGTCTCACACCAACCCACTGGAAATATATTCATTGATTCCACACTCACTATACAGTCAGGGACGGGCTTCTTGGAGCCTGTTCAATTTAGAGAAGCAAAAATTGAAACAACTCATAAAAATAAAAAACGTCATTTGGTTAATGCTTGCTATATGTTTGCCAGTGAAGCTGCTTTTACTTATGGCGTATCTGGAACACAGTACCGATTGTTTATTCATCCCCTTTTATTGACCAGATTCTTTCCTGACCTCATTTGCTTCCTCCTAAAGGCTGGAGATGGGAATTTTTCATCCACAGTTTAGCAGAGATGCACAGTGCATAGTAAGTGCATGCTGATGTACCTCCCATCAAGAAATGGGATTTATAATGGAGAACGGCTGACATAGGCCTATTCTACCTTAATGAAGAACCTCTCTAAAAGTTTTCTTCCCAGGTCTAGTCAAAGCTTGCTCAGAATGCAAGTCATTCATCTGTAAAAATGTTACAAGGCCCTTGCTTTCTAAAAGACACTGATCAGCATTTTGCACAGTGACTAGCTTAGCACTGGCACACTGCAATGCACAAATGCCATTTTTGCCTGGCTTAAATAAGCACTGCCACCCAAGGCTAACTGGGAAACAGACAATGCAAGCGGGTTTTTGTTGTGTTTTCGTTGAGGAAACGGTGATTTGCTGCCCATATTCAGCAGGCAGTGAGTTTGCTGCAGATACTCTTCAGGTTTGATGGCGGTACTACAGAAGAGTCAATGCAGTGCTACTCTCCTCTCCCACATCAGGCTTACCCTCCAGCTGAAGCCAGAGGTAGGAATCTTTCAACTTGGTGACTGTAGCAATGCAAACTTCTTCAGGATCAACTGGGTTCACAGCCTCAAGCTTCATATTCTCTTTAAATCCATGGTCAGAAGTTAACTATGAAAAAAACAGAATACTTCAGTAAAATACCATCTGTATATCCAGGATATGATATGAATAGCCATGAACAGGAGCAACACATAAAAGCCTCAGTGTTTGTGTAAAACAGAAAGACACTTATGCAGTCAGAGACTACTTCAGATAATTAGCACACTGTGAATACAAGATATATTATGAACTACAACGAATTTAAGTTAAAAAAAGCTCTCTAGACAGACTTAGAAAAGAATATGTTTGTACACAAAATAAGGATGCTGAGATTCACTAAAAGGATTGAATGCATTCTAAGCAACCAGGAATTCTCTGCTGCTTGCTACCTAAGTGATAAGTCTGACAAATAGTCTGACCAGGCTCTCTATTACGTTAGCCTGGAAATCCATTTCACGTATGCAAATAACATTCCTGCCTCATCCCAGTGAGTTCTGGCAGACAGCAAAGGAAGCTTTCTTTTCATTTTACATTTTTTGGATAAGTAGGATTTCACTTTATTCACCAATTTAGTCACCATTTATTGAAAAATTCCTAAAACGTAAGAACGGGTATTTATCCAGCTCTGAAGCACCTGAATTAAAGATAAGAAGTAACAGCCAGACAGAGGACTCTTCCTCCCAGAGCCACTCTGCAACATTATTACACGATCAATACATTACAAATTCTGGAACTAGCCTACAGTGATCAACTCTTCTCAGAAAAGGGATAATAAATTCAATGACCTGTTCTAAGACGCCACAGCTTATGAGACAGAACAAGGGCAACAAGAATTCATAGCCAGCAACATCCTCTTCAAAAAACGGTAATTATTCATTTTAATTTCTTCCCCTAAGCACTGCAATAGCCCAAGTATTGTAAATGGAATTGGAAGGCAGGTGTTAACAGTACCCTTTTCTGCTTGACAAGGTATTCTGCTTTGGGAGACAGCAATACTGTTACTGAACCAACAAAAGCCCAAAATCTAGCAAGTACTCCAGGCACTGACTAATATAAAATGATTGTTTGGTACTAATTTAAGATGACTTGGTATTGATTAATATAATGGAATGAATTTTTCAAGCTGAAAGGAAGGAAGATTGAAAGAGTACACTAAGTAAATGAAAACAAGGTCTATTAAAAGGCCCTGTTTTCACAATTACAGCAGTGCCAAGGATTGATACTGTCTTATGACTATTCCATGGATGCTCATACATCTCAATTTTACAAAACACTCGTTTCTTTTTGATCTGTTTTATCACAATTGAAGCATTTGGTCCACCACTTACTTATCCAGGAAGCTGGCACACACCTACTACTGTTCACATACACTTGCACTTCCTTAACTCTTCCATTTCCTCAGTTATCACAGGTACTTTAAGTAAAAAACATGCAAAAGGTTCTTCTCCTTGGAATCAAGAATGTCATTCACAAAACAGAAGAGAGATTTTTCTGCAAGAGAACCTTACCAAAGGGAAGCAGCTCTGGGGAGCTGCCTCAGCACCACATTGTTTGAGGTAGTCTGCCCAGTCAAAGTCCTGCCCAGGATAACCTAGGTGAAGAAAAAGCAAAGGGGTTAGTTTAACAGCATGAGAACAAATGACTTTGGGTCACTCAAGTTTGTCAGCTGACTATGGCTTCACTGAGCTGTCTGAGGTCAGCCCATAGCATGGTTCTCACATATTTGAGATATCCTCTTATTTTCATTGCAGATGGGCTTTGGGCACTGCCCCACCTTGATTCCCATTTTTGACTTGAAATTGTGTCAAGCTAAAAGTGACTTCACAGAGAACAACCTGAAGTGTGAATCAAGTACATCTGCTAAGCAGACAAGGGCAGCAATCGAAACACAGGGAAGCGTTTGCACCCTTTTCACAGGGTACAAACGAAATTCTGGCAAAGTTTCTCCAAGTTTACTTTCATTAACATCATGTCAGCTCCGAAACTTTTTAAATTTTTTTTTAAACAGAGCACCCAAAAAGTGCTCAATACCACCACATTACTCTCTCAAACACATGTTAAATACCAAGTCATTAAAGAGAGCACTTAATCGTCCTAAGAGGCTTGTCAAGTTTGCTAACAGCTGTAAATCTGTACATGTTTGAAGGGAAGAGTCTTAACATGGAGTCCATCAGGAGACAGAGCATCTCTCCAAGAAAAAGACAAATTAAATTCTACTTAGAGGAAATACTTTGCTTCCCTGGAATCTATTAAAAAGCAAGTAACTGAAAGGAACTGGGTGCAGAAGTGTGCTGCCACGATAGTTTGAGGCTGGCAGTATATTAGAGCAAGAAGATAACTGCAGCAGTTATTCCAGTAGTACCTTGGCAGCACTCCTCTACAACAGATGCCTGTGACAAGGGTTTGAGAAATCAAACAAAATTTTAAAACTAGTCTAAGAATATACCATTAACATGACAATCTAAAAACAGTAAGTTCAACTACCCCTCAGAGATGGCCTAACCACAGAAGGCCCTATTTATTTTTCTCAGTTTTATCCGTGCCAGTAGGACTCTCGAGACAACTCAGAGTGCCCACCATTTCCAGGGGGCTTTCAAGAAGAGAAGCTTAAGATCTTTACCAGCTCCAGTCACATTCCTAGAAAGTGAGATTTCATCTTTCACATGCAAAATCCTAAGTAATGCTGGGTCAAGCAAAGCTGCTTTTTGTACCTTACCCGAGGAAAGGCAAGAGACACCCTATGCTCTTTGCTCCTCTGATGTCACGAGCAGCTAAAAGAAAACTTTCTGAATTCTGTGGCGGTGAATAAGAGTACCGAGTCCCTGCTTTTACAATACCATTGACATTTCCAATTTGAGAAAATGAATAAATATTTCAGTAGCTGAGGATCGCTCTCCAATTCCCTTACGTCCTAAAGCAATGCTTCAGCAATCTGCTACCTTGCCTGATAGGTCCTTGGAAAAAAAAAATACTTCATTAACCTCTAAGTGATAAGATATTCTAAAAATATTATAAGACACTGGATAACAATGTTCCAATTTGACCTTAAGCAAAAATCCAGTGCAAAGACTATACATGTTAATTAATGCTGAAATCAACATTGCCTTCAGCCCTGAAACACCTACTCCATTTGTTTAAGTGTTCAGGTTTTTATGCATGACCAGCATCCCCAGCCACTGTCATCATCTCAAATCCAGGCACATACCCAGGAAACTTCAGTTTCAAAACTCAAAGCTCCCGTTTCTCAGAATTTGATCTTGTTCTTTGCTTGTGCTGCTACATGTAATTCTTTTGCAAAAGCATTGTCCAAAACATCGCACTCTGGGGATTGGCAATCTACTTTCTTCAAAGAGGAGCGAGCATGACAGGCTTGCGCAGACATACCTGGTGGGGGACTGAGATGCAAGCCGTTCTTCAGACTCCATTGCACGGGGAAAATACCAGCACTGTTGACATGACAAATGTAAGACTGGCTGGTTGTACGCTCTGGTCTCAAGTCATCAATTTCTATCATGAAATATTTTTCATTGTATACCTGTAGTTAGCCAAAAGAGAACCATGTGGTCTTGTAAGTAGCAGATTCTGATCTACTGCTCCCTCTCCCCCATTTTGATAACTTTATTAAAAACAGCAACACTGCACAATGGAAACTCTTTACCTTGAAATAACGTGAGAGTGAAAAAAAAAAAAAAGAAAGAAGAATTTACGGGATTCATAAACCAGCAGATCCTCTGCATTATCTGGAAACTTACAAAAAATAAGTAATAATAAACGACAAAGCACTTAAAAAAACAGGTGATCAAGTACTATATGAAATTTTCTTATGAAAAATGGAGAGATATTAGAGTTTCCAGCCTTATTACCATTCTGTAGTAACAAAACTGCTTATTTCAACAAGGCTGAACTGTGTCCTAGGATGGGCTGTCACAAATAAAACCATTATGCTCCTGAAGTAACTAGGAGCAGAACAAGAAAATATCAAGAAAAGTAAATGATTTTGCTTTGCTTGGAACTGGTTGTGCCTTTTTATAATAAGCTAGCATCTTATTTGAAGAAACTGTATGTTAGAGTTTAAAAGAGAGAGATCACCAAAATGTAAATATCTCATTGAGAGACTATCTGTCCTAAAGAAAAAGCAACAGCTTCTGGAAAATATACAAAAAAATATTTAAAAATATGTCCTAGTTTTATGCTGTACAGCAACATTTTGGTTTACTACATCATAGCAGGTCTCTTTAGAGCTTTTCACCTGTTTACTAAAACAGGAAGATAGAAGTTGCTCAAAACCTGACTATGTTGAGGAGTTTCCATTTCAACTTTTAAATCCATGTATGGGCCCTTGTTTGAAAACTAGGCTACTTAAACAGAATTTGTACATAGTAATGATATTAACTTTTGCAAAAACAAAACCCCCAAAATCTATCTTCAAGTGGATACTCAGATTAGAGGGATTGTAACTAATTTTCAATATCTAGGTTTGACAATTTCAACCATTTGACCTTTTGAGCTTCTACCTTTATCGAACTTTTCCCCTACTTTCAAACCCAATGTCTTCACCATCAGCAGTGAAGTTGTTTTTTCCTGGTAACGTGTCCCCTAAGGGAGACATACAAAATACTTAATTTGAAAACTAGTTCAAGATTTTAAGATAACCAACTAATGAGAATTTCCTGAGCTTTTAAGAAGAGAAGTAGCAATTGAATTGAATCTTAACGGGACAAGTGAAAGAACCCTGGTACCTTGAGAACTGTAGCAGGAGAGATTACAAAAGGAGCCATTGGGTCCACAGCTTCTAACTTCATGCCTTCAGAGAACGAATGCACTCCAATCACAGGTTTATCCTGAAAAATGAAGTATCCCATCAAAAAGATGTCCCTTGTGTAATTCAACTGAACAGGATAACTTGAATTTTTATTAGTTCATTCTAAGAAATAAACATGTCGGAGTACCAGCAACCTCTCTATAACGGACAGAAAAAGGCCAACTATGCCCTCTGAGACTGACAGTTTTCTATGAGTTTTAGGAAATTTGAGTCCCAAAGATTTCCTCTTCTGATATTCTCCACACAGAAGCAAGATTTCACAATACAGGGTGGTCTGTATAGAATAGAATTTTTTTTTTCCCCCGACCTTCAGCAGTCATCATGAGCTAATCTAAAAGCGAACTATAAAAGTCTCCATTTTCAGTCTAACAAAAACCTGCAAAACAGGATTCCTGCTCCAGAATTATGTATATCCCGCTCTGTATATGACCTAATACATTCAAGAGCAACAGCATCTCCTGTTCTATTCTGCTTACAGGTCCAAACGAAGCTGAGAAAAATGAACTGAGAACTTGAAGGACTAAATTTACATTCCTGCTTCCCAAAACATGTCAAGATTTTTTTTTCAATTTTAATTCATGTATATTTAAATTCAGACTCATTAGTAACATTGGCTAACACTCAGAATATAACAGGACATCTTATACAGCATGTGTGACTTTATCAGGTTACAGGTTAGGTGTTACACATGTTAAACTTTTCAATGTACTCACACAATTAGAGAGACTGCAGTAACCTTGCTCTCCTCTAGAAGGACAGTAATTTGCAAAACCAGCTGGTGAAAACCAGAGATGCCATTATAAAGGATCAGAACCAGGGATTTTTCCCAGTAGGACAACTAATGGCTCACACGTTTGTGATGGGTGCGTTGTCCAACTTAAGAAGAATTGTATCATAGTATGATTTTTTAAAAAAGAAAGGGAAAGGAAAAAAAATTAAAAACCAAGCCAAAACAGCCTCAGAAGTTTCAGTAACAGGGAACAACTTCCCTGAATCATTTCTTAGGAAATAGCATTTTCATTATACTATCCACAGCATTAAACTACACGTACTGTGTCTTTACCTTAAAGAGATCTGTAGGAACTGATGACTCTTCTTCCTCCTCTTTCACCTTTTTCAGGATCTCTTGCCAATCTTCTTCACTCTTCAAGGACCTAATAGCTTGAGTAAAAAGGAGAACAGTGAATGAAGTCATCTTCTTCTTTTCCCTCAAAAACCTGTTTGATTTGTGCTCCTTCAAGTGCTAAATTCACATCTGTTCAGAATCTGTGCAAATACCTTCCTTCTTTAAAACTGTTTATATAACACATTTGGAAGTGTTACAAAAAGGGACTGAAGTCAAGCAGCAGTATCATCCCTATGCCGCCCAGCCTAGTTTTTCTGAGAAAACAGAGGTCACAACAACACCGAGGAAAACTTCTGGAGAAATGTATGACCAGAAAACAAATCCTACCTGGATAATGCTAGTCTGTTTTATGCTTAAACAAGCAGAAAGCTCAATAAATGTTCCATAATTCTGTCCCAGTTACATAAGTTACTCTTTTAGCATCCGTAATTGCAGACCACACACCTCTCCGATAGAAGAGGAACTACTTGGACCAGTGCCATCATGCATAAAGGATCCCTGAAGTCAAGCCTGTGAGTATATCAGAGACTCTTACATAGACATACAAAGGAAACAAGTCTAGTAGCCAACTAATATTTTTAAAAGCCATTATTTACTTAAATAGTGATGTGGAATTCACCCATTTCGTTTCTGTCAGCGATTTGGCGTCTCCCTGTTCACAATCCTGATTTCAGCAGAGATTGCTCAAGCACTAGCAAAACCAGTACGCACAGTCAATTCAACAGAAATTGTTTTGTTTTCCTCAGCATGGTTTCTTCTTGCCATAAGGGAAAAACATTTAAAAAAAACCCCACAACAAAACCAACTGTTCTAAACAACCTGAACTTCCCCAACTAATAGCACAGAGTGTGCCAGAACTTAGAGGTACCCCTGCCTTTGCAGAAAAGCTTTAGGGTAAATGCTCAACATTTTCCAGTTTTACCCCAAGGTGTCCCCTCATCAGGAAATGTTACATCACTGCTCAGCTCATGAGAGATCCATTTGTGTTTCAGTCATTTTATGCCCCACTTCTTTGACGACCCACCCTGACACGCACATGCCTGGAAAACATAGTAATCTGTCCCACCCTCTGCTTCCACGCATTCATTCCCTGGGCATCCATTTTTAAAGACATTTTCATATCCATGTAATACCTCTTTAGACAAGGCCTTAATTAGCCCCGTGGACTTGGAGTCCCAGCTGCAAAAGCTCCTGTTAAGCAGTACTTCAAAAACAGACGACTTTCTCCTCATCAAGGATACAAACCTACCAAAAATAACCATGAAGGCAATCCCTTCCTCATCTTCTCCCTTTCCACAAACAAGTGGAAAGTTTTGATGGCCAAAACCATTTAGCAACTTTTGAATGAGTGGGTGAAAAGCCTTGTAGGGCTATTTACCAGGGTTTTCACTTACATTTCACTAGGTACAATATTTTTCAGATAACACACTGACCGTATGCATCCAGAAGGCAGATTTAGAGCACCAAAGCAGCAGCATTCTCTAGCCTCTGATCACCATATAAAAGATGTATGTTTTGAAGTACCTAAAGGTGGTTGCAGGCTATATCCATGTTGAGCTGCCCACCCCACTTGATGAAGGAAAGGGTCCAAGTAGAATATCCATTGGTCAAATTTGTCAGAATCCTCCAGACCTTCGTATCGCAATTTAAGTCTCCCACCAACGTTTTCTACCACATTGACTATCCAGGCTTCCAGGGAATCCCGGACGTTTTGCAGTTCTAGTCGGGAGCCTGGTGCAATGAGATCCAATGGATTTTTTCCTCTGTGAAGCTACAAAAAGAACACAAATTATTCTGTACAACAGAACAAAACAAATCCTGTACTTCCACTTCTTTATACACATTCCTTTTGCATAAATAAAGTATGAATACAGAAGTAAAGAAATACAGGTCCCTTACTAACACAAGATAACAGAAATGACAACGTTTAAAATCGCCTGGTGCTTGCATCAGAGCTTCTGCACTGCCTGTAGATAGTCACACGTTTCACTTAAGCCCGCATCATCATTTTCAGAAGCATTATAACTTATCTATTCAAGGTTTGAAGGAAACGTGAATAATCTCTTTCTAAAACTGAGTCATCTAGCATGCAAAGGTGACTAGACAGGAAACATACAAAGATTAAAATGTTAGTTGTAAAGATGATGTCAACGGCATTTTCCAAAAAAATTACATTCTACACTTTACAACCAGACACTGACACGAGGTGCAAATATTGTCTTAAGTGCAGAGGAGGGGATAAAAATTTGGTCCTTCACTAGCAAAGATGCAAGATTTAGTGAAACAATAACCTGCAATTAACAATAAAGTGAAAGGAGTCAACTGAGAAAGGGGACAACATGAAAGCTAGATAAATAAAGGAGTATTTCCTTAGAGCTGTATGAAGGAGGAGCAGAATAGGAAGAAGACTGAAACATAAGGGTGTTTGAAAAAGGTCTTTCTTTTGACAGGACTAATGAACAGCCCAAAGCTGCAGTGACAGATATGTTTCAGGATGCTATCAAAATTAAATACTGTAAACAGGAAACACTAGAGAGTGGAACTTTAAGGTCAGCAGCATACTACAACACTCCCTGAATTTAAAAAAGGAATTGAATTGACAATCTGAATAGGGGTTCCCTTAATGACAAAGGGGAAAACCAAGACAAAACCCAAGATGCAGCACATTGCAGCACTTACCCCCTCCAGCAGCTTAGCAGGAGCACTGCATGCTCCTTTCAGCACCCGCTGAAGGAATTCCTCCTGGTCAGGTATCTTGTCCTTGATACCTAAATGAAAAGTGAAAAAGACAGACTGTGGTTCTTCCTGCCAGTTAAAGATCATTCAGACAAAAAGACATTACCACACTCTGGCACTGCCTAATTCACCAGAATCTGCCACACACTCACCAGTAACACCTTGAAACAAGAAACAAAACAACAACAAGATCTTTAAAGGAAATGACAAAGCAGTACAATTTAGTGGGTGATGATTAAGATAACCACAAGCCTCTGTAAAAATAAGTCCAATTCTGAAATTAAGCTAATTCCTCTGGTGAAAGAGCAACCTCCTACTGTAAGTCACAGGATTTCAGAAGAACACGGCAGACAACCCCAACTTGTCATCACAGCAACACCACCTGCGCATAACAGCAATTAGGAAGACTACCTGCCAGGCTTGCACAGGACAAAAGCATACTTCTGTATGTACTCCCTGCTTCTGCATATGGAGCCAATACCTTCAGGCACTTTGAGAATCTTCTTGTTCTGCTCACACCAGCCGATGGGGTGTAAATCAGCTGTCATGATATCACACCAAAAGTCAGCTTTGCGGTCTTCCCCATAACCATCATAGCGCAACAGGAGCAGCTGCCCACAGGTAGTAATGATGGTGGCTACCCAGTAGGTGTTCTGCTCAGACTTGACAGCAACTTCTAGCTTCATACCAGGGGCAAAACCATTCTGCAAACTTGTATCCACCTGAAGAGGAAGAAGATCATCACATTTGAGCACCTCCCAGAAATTTCATGGAACAACAGGGGGAACCATTTAGACATGTTCATTAGCAAAGAAACTCAAGTCAAATGCTATCCAGTCTCTTCAGAGAAACAACTTCATCACATTATGTGGCCCAAACTGGAAAGTACACTGAATTATCATTAATGAAGTCTCCTTTGCATTTCAGAGTATCTTTTCAACCTTAAATCAGTATCTTGCAATGCATCTTCCTGCCCTGGACAATACCTCATCCATCACTGAAAAGTTTTCCAACTCACAGCTAGGCAAAATTAAAGGTCAAACTCAGCAACACAACTTTGACTTTTTGTGTTAAACTAGGTCTTTCAACCTCTTTGGACAAAAAGCCTGTTTAAAGCACATACACGTGCTTGAGACAACGATACCACTGTCTCTTCCACCATGCTCATTTAAGAAGGCATGAATCTGCACGAACTGCAGAATAAGGAATTTTAATGCCTCTATCCAAGAACTTAAATAATTCTGTATGTAGCATTGTTACTGTTTATGTTCTACACGATGTATGTATGTGTTCTTCAGTGAACTCATGCTTTGACAACAATAAAGCACCCAATACTGCACGCTCTGCGTGTGTGTTGTGTGTAGGCGATGAATCTGACTGCACTGTACTCAAGATACTGAAGCGTAAACATAAAAAGAGAAAGCAAAACATTAAATTTCTCGTGTCCCTAACTTCTCCCAGCTCAAACACTCCTGAAAGAGCAGAAGAACCCTGTTCTGCTCTTACTACAGTATGCTCCTGAGCTACGCTTAATTCCATGGCCTCAGCCTTAATTAAAAACCTAACATGGTGATCCCCTGTTCTCAGCTGAACATAACTGGTGTTTTCTTTCTTAAGTGGTCCCAAGTTCCATTTCCTCTTTGAATCAACTGCAAGAAAGGCTTTCAGTATCATGCAGATGCAGTAGATATTTTCTGGGTTATTTATCACCAGTTCTGCGCTGACGGTTCAGTAACTGCCATAGCTATTGTAGTCTCATCAGCCAGCACTGGTTTGCTAAAAATAAAATTAAGAGAACCACATCAGAAAGGAAAGCATATGCCTCTGTTAACTGTTCACATCCTTTAGGTTAATACCCTTCACTTAGAGAAAACCCTTAAGAACAAAATCAGCAGGACTCAATACCTGCAGACGTTTTGAAGTGGTATTACAGAAGTCACCTCTTCAAAAAGATAGTTGCCTTGATGAAGAGACATTACTAAAGGCTTCATATTCTGATTCCTGAAAGAAAAGCCATGAGCTCGACACAAAGTCTGAGGAATGGGGAAATCTGTGCAGCTCTCTATGCCCCAAACTTTCAGCAAAGCCTCCCGGCGAGAGAGCTGCATTCAGCGAAACCAAGAGCAACAGATGGAGCTTTCCCTGAAGTCAGGTGCATTTGTCAAACACTGTCATTTATGTTCCCCGGTGCATGGAGCAGAGACAAGAAGTGAGCACCCTCTCCTGGCAGCTGGGCAAGGCGACACCACTAAGTGGTTTAAAGCACAAACCTTGGTTTCTTTAGGCTGGCTCCTGAGCAGACTAGTTAGCAGGGGATGCTGTGGATGAGCTCTGAGAGTATTTTCCTTGGAGCCCTGGGTCTGAGAGTGGCAGCTTCCTGCTGCACATATGGCAAACTGAGATGGCCATGAGCGGTTAGGGACAGCACTGCTCAGGCAGCTCCGACCCCCGGTCCCTCCTTCCCATCGAGTACTAGCCCCCCGTTTTGTGCCATGGCACAGGTCAGGCCTGGGGATCTGACTCGGCTCATAAGGAGATAATGATAAAGAACAGACAAAAAGTATTACGAGCATGCAAGAACACACAGCAAAGACAAGTGTTCAGATGATGCTGAACACTAACTTATTTTTAATATTCGTTTACACAAGTTGCAAAAGGAATTAAAAAAGAGCATTCAACAATTCTAGAGGAAGTGCATTTAGGCTTAGGTGGGATGATAGCATTGGCATCCAGTGCAACTCCAGGTTTTTGATAAGCTTTTTCCTGATAGATTGTAGGCAAAACAGTCACTTTGATCTCAATATTGTTTAATTTTTAAAATGCAAACAAATTAAACATTAGAATACGCTTAATTTGAGGAAGTAGCTTACACTTTTCAATGTATCTTGCTCATAGTAAGAACACAACTTTCAGAATTAAATAAGCATACAAATATAAAAAAGTCCTCTCTCCCATCAGCAAGTCTAGTTCTTTGCTAACACACGCTACATAATCATGGATTACATTTTCTTAACCTGATCATGTAACTCTGCTAGAACATGGGTTAGGTATTTCTCACCCACTGCTTATAATGGGAGGCTCGTCATAGTCTCACTGCTCCAATATTTAAAAAGAACTAAACAAAAACCTTAAGCTTCCATCTAAAATTTATTTATATTAATTTATTTACTTATACATGTCCATTTGCTCTTGTGCCAGTATTATTCTTCAGCTCGTTTTTTTCCCCTCTGTTTTTTTGAGAATACAAATACTCTTAGCTCTCCTGATGGTAGATTATAAAAATACATCATACTTCAAGTCAAGCAACCAGCACCGCACAGATTCCAGCTGGAGGGACCACCAGTCGCTAGCACGGAGACATCAGTGCCTGTATGCTCTCCACTGAAGATCTCTCACCTCGTGTATCCTGGAATCACACTAACATTTTTTTAGGGCTTCATCGCACAGACAGGCTGTCACTATCCACTGGGAGGCACTGAGGTTCTCCTCCTCTACCCTTTCCAAACCATTATTCTCCAATGGACAGCAGAAATCCTGAGCATGTGACCTTGCACTATTGAATTTCTATTAACAGCAAGATCTAAGTGATGAGACGCTGCTGTAAATACGCTCCTCTCTCTGCTTGTCAATTTGGTGTCAGCATTAACTTCCCAAAATTTTATGCCAAGCTTATTACAGAGAACATCAAAATTGGCCGCCAGACAAATTCTTAGGCAACCCTGCCAGCAAATGCCTGACAGTTCCCCTTCTGAACGCGCAGGCATCTATCGTCACGTTCATTCAGGACCCCCTGCGCAGCGCTCCTGGCACCCCCAGGCCCCAGGCCAGCTCCCCATGCTGAGGAGCGGAGCGTGGCCAGCCAAGCTCACCGAGCGCAGCTCCTCCGTCGCGCTGCCCACAGAGGGCACCCGATGCAGCAGAAAAGGACCGGACGACACAGCTAGGCTTGGCCCACACCTGCACACTCTACCACTCACCACCACAATGTCACTGGCACCAGCAAAACTGCACCGTGTTCTGCACACGCAGGGAATAATAACAATACAAACCGTGGATTTTTTTTTTAAACCTAATTGTATTTTTACTGACCATGGCCACAGCAATCAGCCCTCTTGTTTGACATAGCTGAGTGGGCAAAGAGTGTGGTGCAGGGGTAACAAAGTCATTCAAAGCGTGTCTCCTGCCAATTAACAAAATATAGCTGCACTGTTAATTCAGCTGGCCACTACTGTAAAGCTGGCATTACAGTTTGTTTGTGTAACGTCTGAGCTACGATAGCAAGCTGCTTTAACAGAGATCACGTAAGGTAAACCACACCAGAGGGAGCAGACAGACTGCTCCTCGCACCACTGCACAACGCCATCTCTCTGATTCTGTACTGCTCTCTCAACGTGGGCTGCATGGACACCACCACTCTGACTAAGCTTGCTCTTGCCAGAGTCTTAGTACACTAAGGAAAAACAAAGCAAGCATAGGCCTCTCCCCTTCAGAAATGAGATACCTGAATGTCTATTTTGAACAAAAAGCTTACAATTGCATCCTAATGTATGGAAGAGCCTCTGCAAAGTCCACATTTACTGTGCATCTTCACTACTAACACAACTGCCATATTTTAATAGATTCTTTAATGTTTTGCACTTCTGCAGGTTACCTTTGTGATTCTTCTGTGAACAGACCTCAGTTTATTTGCCTGCTCATTTAAGTCTCATATACTGAAAGCGGTGACACTGGACCTGAAAGCCTGAGCACCACGGAGTGCTTTCCAAGCAATGTACCACACACAAGTCACTACCCTCACTGCCATGGTAAAAGACCCACAGCTCGTCTTTGAAAGACTATTAGATAGTAACTTTAATAAAGAGTTGAATAAGTTACAGGCTGGCAGCCTGGAAGGTGTTTCAATTGTTAGAAGAGATCCAAGAGGTTTGGAAACCAGCTCGATACAGCTCACCTTCAGTGATGACTCAGTACAAGAAGGCAGACTTCACATTCAGATCTCACCCAATGGGACAGTGCGCTCCAGGATTTTACCAACAAACATTTGATTAAAGATATCCAAGGGCAAAGACAAGGGCTTATCAAGACTTTGTCCTATCCATTAAGCCTGTGATCGACAATTATCCTCATCAGTTTTCTAACTACTACAGTCAAGTGTTTGGCAGAGCTATTATTTTCTCCTTGGCCTCCTTGAGAGCCACCATTAAAACCTGCTTTGAGAGCACATTTGAATTCTGCTGTTCAAGAACTATGCCACCAACTTTCTAAAGCTAGCTCCTCCATAGGAGTTGTCCAGTAGCAATCACCAAAAGAAGAAACAGACTGGCTAGTTTGGGCTTTATGAGAAAAATCAAGCTTATCTTCTGGTGCAGAAAAGACTAGGAGCCCCTTAACTTTCAGCATGCGGGGATGGGATTACCCTGTGCTACGTACACAGAGGAAGATGGGAAACAATAATAAAAAGGTGAAATTCCCAATGTCTCATTACTCCAAGAAACGTGATTCTAGTTAGTTTTCCAGATTTGAGAGCATCAACCCATTCAAAGAAACCCTGAACATTCAGCGTATCAAAAAAAACCAACGTAGGAGATGGAAAGTAAACACACGCTCCCTTACTCACATGTTTAAAAGATCCATGGGGGGCTGCAGTTGCTCCTGTATCTTCTAGATACTCATCCCAATTGAATTCCATTTCTTCCACACTGGAACCAGCATCTGGAAGAGAAGCCAAACGCCTCCTATTTAGCCACCTGTTGGCTTAAGTTTTAGGCTACTAAGAACTATAGCAAAACCTGCTTCAGTTCCAAATGACCAACTACACAAGTTCACAGTGAACTTCATTATACATTTCAACACACAAACAACACTATTTAGCCTTTCTTTGTATGTGAAGGGCACTTTAAGCTGGATCTGGTCTGAAAAATAGGGAGATCCTGAGGATTTTGGTTAAGCACAAATTGTCTACGGTTTGTGAGAGGAGAACATAGGCAGAAGAGTTCTTTATTTGTATCAACAAATATAAGAGACTCAAAACTCTGGGCACACTGGACCATCAGTGTATTAAATTAAAAACCACCCAGGAAACAGCAATACCAATAGTAAGAGGTTTGAAAAGAAAGAAAAAAAATTTGAAATACGACTTTCTTCTTTTTCAAGTTAGATAGTATTTATTTAGATGTTATAAAACACCAGAAGCACAGAGAAGGATTCAGGGTAGTTCTAAGGAAAACAGCTCGAGACATGACTGAAATAAAGAATACCAAATTAGTCACTTAAAAACCCCAGCTCATATGGTGCAACAGCTTCTTCAGACCAAGAAAATCTCATTTCTGGATGCATTTAATGCAAAAATGTGCTAAAACCACTCAAGCCACAGTTCAAAACTCACTCAGGCCGTTAGGGAAGCAAGCCGCTGCAGTAAGCCACACTACCAATTAGTCAGGTTTTCTACTATCATTGTCAAACCTACCCCCCAGCGCTCATCTCCTCTTCAGTGCCTGGCTCACTTCCCCACTCCCCTCCTGTTCCCGTTTTCTCCAGCGTGTAACCCACTCTGCTGAAAAGACACCACAACCAACACAGGTTGGATTTCAGGTCTCCTATTTAGTTCAGCACGCAGCCACATTATATTTTTCCTGTAGGCACCGTGTGGGATGACCAGGGAGGGTCCCACCACATGTCAGCGGCATTTTTAACCTTAACACACAAACTACAACCTCAGGTTCAGCAGCAAAATGGGATGGCAGTGACATGACATGAAAGAAAAGCTTTTAATTTTCACTCTTAGACTGATTCTACCACGTGCACCACAGTTGTCTTTATGAATGAACACAAGAGATTTCCATCTCTCAGTACCAGGAAACCTGATAACTTGTTTATATTGAAAACAGAGAAATCTCTGTGTATCACAAGCACAGGGAGAGCTCAGCAAAGGTTACAGGACACCAGCATTTCCTACACACTCAGCCTTTCTTAGGACAGGTGGTAACTGTTCTTTCAAGGAGTAGTAGCTTGAGTAGGAAACATTACATGTCCAAAAAAATGAATGAAGTACACCCTTATCAGACCCGCCGACATGCTGACAGCCTGCTAAGTATGCTTCACAGCAGTTCTTAGTCCTCCAACAAAGACGGGCAAATATTTGCCTAAAAGTCTGAGCTATGTTAAATCATCTAAAAAACCCACAAGTCTTGAGTGTAAAGTAAGTTCATTTTATCTTCAAACTAACTGTTAAGCTCATCTTTGATTTTCATTGTAATTCTAGGAATATAATTTCCCCAAATTTAGAAATGTATATTCAGGTAGCTTTTGTTTGCTGATGACAGTAGCTGTTTTAAAGGCAGCTTTTATCTCTCCCAAATCCAACTTCATTTTGCTATTTTTAAACAACCACAGTTGGTTATATTGGCCTTTCATAAGCCTCAGAGCTCAAAAAATTCAGAGCTTGAATATAACCATCACTTTTAGGGGATAATTTTTAACTTACTGAAGAAACAGACCTAGAGAAGGACAAAAGTAAGTAATGTTATTCAAAAATTTTTGAGGGAGTAAAGAGGATAAGGCACAGACCACAGCTGTTCGCAAATTAGGGTGGAGCTGATCAAAGCTTTGGCTGCAAGTCATTCTAAGAAAAATATAATTTCATTGCAAAATGTTGAAACAGATTAAGAAATCTTAGTCATTAAAACATCATTTTACTTTAATATAGCCATAAAAATGCTTAAGTTCACAGCTGCAGAACCGAAGTGGGAAGAACCATCAGCTCGAACACAACATCTATGGTCAGTCAAAACCAAGAGTGAACTTTTATTTTCCTCCCGCCTAGAGAAAGCCAGCCCACCCCTTCCCACCGAAAAGCACCCAGCCACTCAACAGCAGCAACCACCCCACCTGCACCCACCTCCAAAAACACTCTGTATGTATAAAGCACCGCTTGCAATGTCTAATGCACTCCTGTTTGAAGCGAAACATAAAGCAACGTGACTGCTCTGTGCTTTTTCACAAGTCTGAAAGCCAAGCAGCTCGACCTGGGAATACTACCCAGATCCTGAGGCTTTCCAGCCGTGCTCTTTACCAAGCGGCTTGCAGCACCAAGCCTTCAATAAGGTGTTATCATCAGATAACTGTCTAAGGGGCAGTTAAGCTCCTTAAAGGAGGCACAGGTCACTTAACACACTGAAAGGGTCAATTAGTGACTTATGTTGCCACTTAATTGCTACAAGGAGCTCCTGAGAAAGCCAGTTTGCATGCTGCTCCAGCTACCCTTTCGCCTCTACCTACAGTTAAAACCAGTTCCCAACTGGATCAGAGTTACCACAGGTCCTTTCTCACTCCACTAATCCAGTCTCTGCAGTCTGTATGTTTTCATATCCAAAAGAACGTTTCCTTCCAGATCTGCGCTGCGGTGAGAAGGGCTCAGATTGCTTTGTACTGTACAGTGCCCAAATCTCACCAGCACACCCAGAAGCTCTCTTGCAACTCATTTTTCATAGAAAAAAATTTTTTAAATTTCACAAACTCCTGTCCAACACACCGGAAATTTAATACTATTCCTGTGCTATTTTAGGGAGTTTCATTGAGTTGGCGGGATTTTTTTTTTAAACTTCTTTAAAAAAGCACCCAGAACTTTTGCTGTTCTGTTCCTTCATAAGAGTTCAACTCAGCTTGCGCTTAGACTTCACTAAGGTTTTACAATTACATGAGAATAGGTGATTAGTCTTGCAAGACCCTATTGCATAGCACCATCCTCATGGGTTAGCAGATCCCGGGATACACAGAGGACCAGTTTAATGAAGCTACATTCCTGAGGGGCCGTATGCCTGTATTAAACATCCTGATCAGTCTGAGGTCAAACTACTCAATAAAATCTCAGATATTTACATCAGAAATTCTCACTACTGTGAGAAAACCTGCAAATTAGTGTTAACAGATGACCACAAGCAAAACCATATTTAATCCATTTAATCCTAAAGCACAATTTTTTAATCTAATGCCGCATGCGTGAACATGTATGTACATTCTCTCTTTCTCCCCATATCCTTAATTGCTACGAGTCCTAAAGGAATTCAGCTTTCTACTACACTGAGACATGTTCTTCTATATTGGACAGGATGACTGAGCCACACATTAGCTCAGTGGCAAAGCACAACTTTGGCAAAGGCAGGGAAAGAAACCAGACGCGATTCTCTTCTCTGTGGCCTCACTATACAACTAGCAAGCTAACATTTTCTCAAGTAAAATCTGTGAAGTGTCCTACAGAGGTTCTGTGGAGAACACTTACCCACTCTGGAGGTGAGAAAATTGTCTGTAAGAATATTAGACGTTTCCTAGGTAGGTATATCACTTCCCATTTATCACTACTTCTACTAACATTATTGTGAACACTAACTCTTCCTGAATTTTACCATGAATTATGTCCTGCTGCTCTCTGATACATACAGGAAAAGAAAGAATACTGAATTGTACTATTTGGACACAAGAAGGTAGTAAAATATTAAGGACATTAGCCCTTAAAAATACCTGCAATGGAAACAGTCTACACCAGACTGTTTTGATCTTTGGATTAGAGTTAAATTCTCACCGCAAATAATTTTCATGCATCTTTAATGTGATTTAGTTGAAGACTGTCATATCGGACATTTAAGCACATCACACTGAAGTCTGCAAGACCTTCAATTACGGCTAACCTAAAGGTTTCTCACCCTGAAACTTAGATGTACTGTAATCTGATTTTAATAACAGTTAATCTTTTCCATCTATACCAGCTGCAAGGCCATGAATAAATAAAGACAGGTTGGAACTTCAGCAGCTGAGAAAGACTGTGACAAGAATGAAAGTTGTCTTTTCCCCTTGTAGTGCAGGAGAGCATCACAACCAACAATCTTGACCACTGTCTGGGTTCTTGTAGGCAGCGAACCTGTATGTAAAAACCAAAAAAGACAGAGGGGAATCTCCAAAAACTGCTAAAAATCATCAAGTGGAAAAAAAGACACCAGTCAAAGAATACGAAGGGAATGTTCCAGTAGTGGTTACGACTGGTCTAACCCAAAGCACTTCAGGAAACAATATTAGAGGGCACAACAAAACTGACGTGCTTATGCTTACATGGGTATTATCTGCTGGAAACTATCTTTGAACTCACAAGCAAAGCTCTCTTCAGTTATTGTTTGCTTTTCACAGCCACCTGTACTCAAACCAGGCACAAAAAGGATGCTCAGGAAAATAGCTGCTGAGTAATTTCATGACAGTATCAAACCCTGCCTAGCTATTCCAAAAGCACATAGAGAAGACTGTGTGACCTCTGATACTTCTTGAGGAAGATGGAAAAAATGCCAATAAAGGTTTTAGCACAGAGGGATGTGCTATCAGCCTGTGAACACCCCACTGCTGACCATGTGTACATCTCCTTACTGTTCTTCTCAGCTGCTCAAAGCCTCTTCTCCTTCTTACACTACGTGACAGAAGTTAGCAGTTTCCACTAGCAGAGGAAAACAGCATCTGCATGTGCCTGGAGACATTCTGCATACTTGTGCATGCTGCTTTTTCTTGCTTATTTGAGGATATAACATTAACAACAACTTGACTGATTGGCTACAATCAATAATCAGAAAGCATATTTCAGCATCATAAAGCATTCTGCTAAAAGCACTGTAGATTAAAATAATGTTTAACATTTCTTCGGTAACACTGACGGCAATTAGATTTCCACAAAGTAAAGGTACAAAAACTACCAGTAGTGAATTGTCCTGTGAGAAGAACTGCTTGTTGGACAAGTACCAAAGGAAAGTAAACTCAGATAAAATCCTAATCCAATTGTTTACACTGGTAACTACAAATTAAAATTTACTTTATATTAACTGTACCAACACTATAGGCAGGGATTTCCTCAAGGAAAAGGAACCAACCGTGGCAGGCAAGTCAGAAAAACCGATGGTCCCTACCTCCTAAGAGTACAGTCCCAGAACTGTTTCAGAAAGCTGTTAGGATCCCCAGCCATCCCAGACAGACATTCTTCCCAGCCTGGCGTTTCAAGGTGAACCAAAACCTGAGCTAATTTATCATAATATACCACTCTGCAGCAGGTTAGGAGTTGATATCCCAAGCCTATCAAAGCAGGCGTACCAAGGCACATCAGAAAAACAGGACAGATTACAACAGCAGCAAACAACTTATCTGAATTTTTAAACCAGCAGCACAACCTTGTCAAAATATGAAGAAGATGAACACAAGGACAGAACAAGATAATATTACCACTTTGACAGACAAATGCCTTAAAGTAGTAGCGTTAAAGCCACTGAGCTTTTCATAAGCCCATCTCATAGTGGTACCACGAAGAGGAAAGACACAGCTTCTTAAAAACACAATCGCTAAGGTGGACCAGATTTTGTTCTCCTTTAAGCCAATGATATACCCTGCTCTTGAAATACAGCAATAACAAACATAAGCCCTGTAGCCAAAATCTAACTCACAGTCATTGAAATTTGAGTTTCCCTCTGTATACAGTACACAGCGTCAGACACGGGCACTATGAAACATTCACTGTGCTCATCTTTGTTCCATCTCACTTGCCAGGTTTTTTGAGAATCGTTAGCCAGGGAGCTCAGCCGCACTATTACCTGCATCATACTGCTGTTCTCCATTCATCTCCGCAGCAGCCCGCGGTTATTTTGAGCAGCCAGAAGCAGGCGAATCCGAGGCTGTCACAGTTTGGTGGTCATGAGTTGCCGCCCGCCTTCAATTCTACTGGCAGCCAGGACATTCAAGAAGGGATCCTGAAAAAAACCTGAAAGGAACAACTAATAAGAAAATCTTTATCGCGTTTTAACTACTTTTAAGATACATTAAAAACATCACTCCAGGAATAAACCAAAAACCTTAAAGCAAACAAGGGCGCCTCACTGCGTTTATGTATGTTTAGCTGTTCCATACTCCTCATCCGCAGACCAAACAGATTCTAGAAAAAAAAGATTTCCTAAATCAGTCAATTATAAAGCTGACTTTCAACATCTCTTCAGCCCCACCACAAATCCATCCCTCTCAAAAGCTGTATTCCTTTAGTGTCTATGGAGACTTCCTGATAATCCTTAGAGAGGTTTTGCAGGAGGGTCCTTTTTTTTTTTTTAAGGTTAAAGAAACCAACCTATTTTAAGTGGGTTTTTTTCTACTACAGCATGGACAAATCCATAAGAAATGCAAGTTGCCTAGCAGATGGAAACACAAAAATCTTACTTCAAAATGAGCACCACAAATGAGAGATTTTTCAATACGATACTGCTTCTAAAGGTGCAACCATGATTTCACTTCTGAAGGTGTAACTGGACTGGACACACAGTAACTATAAACGACTAAGACACTATCCAGCTCTTCTCTGGAAGAGCATCTTCCATCCCACCACAACTGCAAGCAGACCTTAAGCAGCTTTATGCAGGCTGCAGTTGCATTCGTATTGCCATTCAAATAAATGGCTTGTGAACTACAGCTGGTCTGAAAAATTCTAACTAAATGGTTTTTTCCTTTGAAAAATCTATTTGTTAAAAATTGAAGTATTTTGAAGAAGTAGTTCTATTACAGAGACTTTTAGGTGGGAGAGTGACTGCTTCTGTCAGCTTGCCTGCCCAGTTCCTCAAGCGGTGTCTCAGAGCGATCAGAGAAGGCAGCTCCCGTAATCCCGGGCATGAGGACTGGGTAGACGCCCGTGGCTGGGACCGGAAAGGGCAGTGTCACTGTCCCTGCTGATAGCAGTATCTTTAGGCTCCCATGGTCCCCATGCAAAGCAAGTTAATCAAGACATGCCTTCACCATTCAGAAACAGAGAACTTGAAAAAAAAGAAAAGGGGGAAAAACCCCTCAAACCTTCTCAAAGTACCATAATTCCATTTTGTGGAGGACTTCCGTGGCTTAACTGTAAAATGCTGCAAACGTCCTGAGCATGTCTGCGGAGCGCCCAGGCGTGCTAGCTGGCAACATCACACAAGTCAAACCAAACTCGAGTTACACTTCAACTGAAAGCAAGATGCCAGAGTTGTACTGTAGACTGAGCTACAGTTTTTGGCATGAATTTTAGGGAACTGCCGTGCAAAGCACTGAAAAGTCTGGCTGAAGTCTCCTGTACACAACACTGGTAGCTTCATTCACACTCAAATAAAACAACAAACTTGAACAGAATTACAGAAATATCCACCAACAGTGCTCAGTGGTGTAGAAAGTTCCCAAGTACAATCAAAAATACAGCCAATTTAAAAAATTTTCATTACATGTGGGAATAAGAATGTTTAAGAGTAGCAAGAGGTATCATTAAGAGCTCCTATTGAATGGTACCTTAATGCCACAAAAATCTACTGTGTAGAATATATTAATACAGTTTTATTCATTACAGCTTCAGGAAAGAGTCTAGAAGGAAACTCAGCTGCCAATTTCTGCTGTACTGCTTCGCACCTACTCCTCTCCAGCTCAAAAAGATTATGCTCAGCATATACCTACAAGGACACAAGTTAACTCCCAGTTCAGCTCTGTCTCTATGAGAAAGTTACTGAGAAATCAACCACAGGTACCAATCTCTATCAGTCTCCATTGGTTCCTTACGTACTTCTCCCACGCTCTCAGGACAAAGCTGTGCAGGGTAAGCTAACACAACCGCGTGTTCCCAGCCTACCTTTCGTAAAGACTTTCCTCCTGTAGACAGAGTCTAAGCTTCCATGTTTTCTATCCTTTATGAAGTAATGCTGGAAGATGATGTCATCGGCAACCTGCACGATGCTTGGCACACACTGAAGAACTAACCAACAAATTACTTTTTAATCATTAATCAAAATATTTCTTGGTAATGGCCCATTTTAAGTCTATCAGCTGTCACACTGCTAAGCCAAAACAAAGGCAACGCTGTGAAAAACGCCGAGCGAAGCATGTACTCCAACAAATCTGGGGATATGCCACTGGATTCTAATAGTGTAGCCCTGGCAAAGTACCCTCAGAAGTTAATTGCAATTAAGATATTTTCAGATTATAGATCCAGCTCTCAATTAACTTGTATAACTAAACTAGGTGATGTAAAACTAACTTCGTCTTTTTTTGCAACACAGAAATATTTAAGACACCCCCCAAAAAAGAAAACCAAACCAAACACCAAAGAGGCTGTTTATTTAAAAGATGCCAAATACTGGCAGCTCCTGTTGAAGTTGATTGATATTCTGCCCAAGTCAAGTTGGGTAGGTATTCAGGATTTCATAAGCAGCTCTGGTGTTTTCTGTACACAAAATTGAGAGTACTTGTATTAGCACCCGCCATGGCTGGTGCTTAGTCTGGCACCCCAAAGATTATCTTTTGATAAATCTCGAGGGGAGGGGAGCACAAGTGCTGCTGGAACAGAGCTGATCTGGAAATACTTTGGACTCTTCAGTCTCACTTCTGCATTTCAAACCTCCTTTCAGCACATGAAATATTCAGATGTTAGCAACTGGAGGCAGCATTAAAAACAGTTACAGTTCATTAAAGCCAGATGGCTCACTTGAATATGAAAAGAAATCAAACATAAGTTGGATGTTGAATTAAAGTAAATCAGCTGGTGTCTGAGGCTTAATATTATTTTAAAACAAAGGCACGTGAGACAATGGGGACATGAGACACCCCTACGGACTGGGGAAGAAGCTACAAAAAGGTTCAGGATTCAGCAAATTCCTCCATGCCAAGGCATCCAGTAAAATCTATTTCAAAACCCTGTGTCTAACATATAGAGCTTCACTCTGCACAGGCAGGCAGAAAACCTGTTGCAGAGGTCTGTCAGAGCAGGGGAGAGGTTCTTCAGCACCTGAAACCTACAACTCTGCCACTGAACACCAAGATGTATCTACTGCTACCACCACCAAGGAACGGTGAAGGTCCTTTTTGTTATTCTTGGACCATACCCTGGAGGTGGGAGGGAGAGGGGGTAAATGTCTGTCCTCCTGGTCTCTGTGCCCATTCACACATATACCTGTGCTTTTTGACTCCAAGGAAATACTAATTACATGTTCCCTATGAGGGGAGATGGCACATGCACTTTTTGTAACACATTCTTTACTGTAGGACTCACAGCTATGGCATAAGCAGTGCCCTGTTCAGCACATCTTCTATTTAGGTCCAGTGTCTGCAGTGCAGATTCTTGTTGGCATGTCAAAAAAAAAACTATTCAGGACAAAAGCATCCCTCTACTACAACCTTCTGTCTGAAAAACATTCAGAAAGAACAATGTGAAGTACAGAACAGGTACAGACAAGCGCCCAGCAGCAGCAGCCACCCTTTCCCAGTGTGGAGTTATAAATAGGAAACAATGAGTCGTTCCTGTGCTCCCTCGTACATTTGAACTCAGGGACCCTTTCAGTGAATATTCCCAATTCATCTTACTAATGCACAAGTTCATCACAAAAGCTCTTCTGTAGTTAAGATCTAGAATTCATGACAAAATTAGCTGGAAGGAAAGATTTTTCCTTCACGGAGAGAAGACTCTGCGCCAACACTATGTGCCAGTGGGCCCGATCCCGCCGCTGCAGCGGCCGGAGCTCTGACACGCCGGGGCACAGAGCCTCTCGAGCCTTATTCCTGACGCTGCCGTGCACAACGGCAGCTACAACCTGCAGCCAGCTCCAGACACTCGCTTGCCCTCTGCTTTTATTATTATTGTAGAAACAAGCAATTTCCACAGCCTGCAAAAGACAACTTCAAGCTTTTTTTTAATCTTCCCCTAATCTAACACCACTTCAGTTAATCATTAATATAGGCATCAGCTGCCCCTTCTGCTACAAGAAGATGAGACAGTGGCTCTAGGGGAGAAGAGGGGTATGTTACGAATCAAGATTTGTATGCAACTGGGTACTTGCAGGCCACACACCTTATCAACATATAAGCAGATCTAAGGTAGCCAAAATGCAGTTGCGAGGGATCCTCTACCCTAGGAGATAAGCCAGGCAGAGAATATCAGGCCTTTGGAAAACACATTTGCACCCTCTCCAAGGACAAAGATAGTCCACCCGGCCTGACTGAGCCTCTGCTAACCTGTCACTGATAGGAGAAAGTCAAAAAATGCAAAGGACCATCTAGGATGACAACTTGAGCTGAAGTGTTTTAAATTCCAGTAGAATTATTAAAAAAAGTAAGTCTATAGCACAAACAGAACCCAATATAATAAACTATCTGGGTAGGAGCCAGCTTATTTTAGGTCCACGTACAATGTGTAGTACTTGATTCCTCATAAACAATTTTATGAAATCCATTACAGGTACACTGGTGAGTTTCATATCACGGTAGTTTGCAATACCATTACTTAGTATTTTCAGCACAAGAAAAAGTAAGATACCTAGTAAGCAAATATCTCAATCAGAAACAAAATCAACAGCACTTGAGAAAATTAACTTTCAAGCTATTCAGGGCAAGTTTCATTCTCTTTTTTGTAGCAATGCACTCGCAGTACAGAAACACCCAACCCCCCATATTGCAGTCAGTATATTTCCTTAAAACAGACATATCCTTTTGGGGGGAAACGTCAAGAGATTCTGGCTGGATGCTGCTGCCAGCTCAGTGGAAGGATACAGCTGATTGCCTGCCATAGCAAACCAGAAACCATCTCCATCAGGGCGCAACGGCAGATATTTGCCTCCTTTGCAAAAATCTCACCCTTGAAACCAGGACGGAGAGAGGCAAAACCAAACAAATATTCTGAACAGCTTTCGGTGTAAGAAATCTTCAATATCTGTGATGGTAAGGAACTGTTCAAAACTCACAGATCAGCAAATGTCTGCATGATCACTTCTGCTACACTCGGATAAGCAACTCGCCAAACCCCACACAGCCGCGCTGCCGCAGGAGCACACAAGCCGCCAGCACTTTGCTCGCTGCTCTCCTCTCCCCCACTCGAGGATTTTTTAACTTCATTCACACCTTGCAAGAGCAGGGCAGGCACAAAACCAGCCTCTGTCTAACCTGCCACATGGAGTATGATTCTCGCTTCTCATGTTTTGTGATTCAACAACCCACATCCCTGCTTCTCTGAGCGCCCAATTAACTGTTCTTCCGTACCCTCAGCACCAGAAGGACAGTACATGGCTGTCAGACAGGATATTCAAATTATTTTATTGGGAAGCACACTATTATACATACCTACTTCTATGCCTTTATCTCTTGCCCCATGCCTCTGTCATTCTCCCTGCTGGAGCTCTCAGCAGAGCTCCTACTTCTCCAAGAAAGGTTCTCCAGAGTCACGTACTTCATGCAAGCTCCTAGTTCTCTAAGCCTTTTAGAGTCAAAATAGGGTTTAAGGCCTTTCTTGTACTTTTGTCTTCTCTTATTTAGTCACTAACAGCTGGAAGCCTGGATAACACGTAGATATTTTCTAACTTTCAGTTGCATAAACAAAGAAAGTATTTCACAAGCATATGCCTTCCTAGTATCTGACCCTCCACAAACAAAAGACAAAGTGGAAGACTTATAATCTCCAATTTGTGCTGGAATTCAGATTTTTCAAGCCATTTCAATTGCTGTTCTGCGACGAGCAAAAATCAGTTTCAGTGGCTTCTGCAGCAAAGAAAACTACCTGCCACAGAGCCCTTGGCTCAGCACTGTTAGCACACTCCAAATCTTTCCAAGACAGCCCTGCCAGGCCCAGGAAGTAGACTATAGATAGGCAAAATAAAGTTTGATGTTTCTGTAACAAAGTAATAAAAATAATACCAATTTCATTAAAGTCAGAGCTGCCAAAGGAATTATCCTGTCCAACGTGAAGAACAGAAACCTTTGGCTGACTTGCAGTGCTTTAAAGCATTATTTTTATACACACATATGAAACAGTGGGTCTGTAAACAGGAGCTTATTTGCTTGCTTCTGTAAGGATTTATCAAAGATAAACAGATCATTGAATCACCCTTTATGGTAGGTATGATCACCAACATTTTCTTTAGGCCATCTTGATAGCATATTGGGTGCTCCAAAACAAAGGCAAAACCTTCCTATATTTAAAAAATAAGTAACAGGGGCAAATATGTTCCACATTTTTTGCAGTTGCTAGACCAACTGTAACCAAACCCAGTCTGAGTTTACCACCTTCCACTATCACCCCTCTTAACCTGTCTCTGACAGACAAATTGTACAATTTCGTTCTTTTGTGGCAGGCCACAAGCGCACCGTCCTGGTGACCAGCCCTCCTTCCGCAGCTCTAGCTGCAGACTTCACCTTACATAGTTATGTTCTGTCCAAGGACAACAGGAGTAACTTAAAACCCAACTATCCTTTATGAGAAATTATTTCATCAAGAGTGGTCAAAATTTCTGAAGTTACAGCCCCTCCAATCCCTCTGTACCAAGTCTCTACTGTTGTTAACTTATCCGGGCTTTGTCCTTGCAAGGACAAAAATTGTGTTCGTCTCAACACTCGACTCGCGCTCTTTGCAAAGGGAGCTTTCCTGGAGACATGGCACAGGATTCCTGCAAGCCCTTTCATCTTTTTGCCTGCCGAGAGTGTGCTCGAGTGTTCTTATCCGAACACCTTCTGTATAGCCTCTGAGAACAAAACCCATTGAACATGAAGATTATATATGGATATATATGCAAATGGGAACTACTATCACCAGAGTTAGATCAATTATTAAAACTTACTATATTCCTCTATCACACCTGCACTGCAATCTCCGCTCACTCACCAGTACTCTTAACAGTTCCACCCTTCCATTTCCCTGCTACCTCTTTTAAATCTATTTCTGCAGAACACAACTCCAAGTTGTTCATCCCTCCCATTGCAACAGCAACACTGAGACTCCTCAAGAGAACTGCATGTAAAGAACACCCCTTATGTTCCTACATTTCCAAAGAAATTCTCAGAAAAAATAAAAGGGGCAAAGGATCTGCTGTGGAGATTCCAGAAGGTAACCATCAATAGCAACCCAGGCTTACAGTAAGTTGTGTGGCTCCAGAGCATACTCCACACCTTCCAAGTTAAAGTAACCGCAGGACTGCAAGCAGCTCTGCAGGGGAGGCTGCCCAGCCTGCACCCCTGCTGCCCATTGCAATAACAAACACTTTTTTTTTTATTCCAAGGGTGTATTAAAAAAGAAAAGCCTCTGTTTGTGACAGCTTCTTGGGGTTTGCCCAATGCCCCCAAACAAAGTGGGCAGAACACCACCAGCACACACTGCCCTGTCCGCACTGAACCAGCAAACCCCAAAGTTATTTACAGACTTTTAAATCATTGCTTCTTCACGCACAGACACCTTCACGACTCAGACAGGTATCCATACAATGCACTTACACAGCAGCACCCCAGCTGCACTCCTCGCCCCTCTGGCAGAGCCCTTACCCTGCCTGCAACAAAGCAAATGCATTTTTGTGTTGCAAAAAGCACCCCAGCCCGCACCACTGGCAGAGGCGGTGGGGTCAGCAGAGCCGGGCGCAGGATGGGCGCAGGGTCCCACCACCGCCCGCCCAGCGCACAGCCCATGCAGACACTGCTTGCTTCGCCAGCCAACTTACGTCAGAGCCCCTCACGTCAGGTTAAATACAGCAAGTTGCTGGCATTACACAGACAAATAAAGAAAAACCTCGCAGCAGATTGAAAGGTTACAGCCTGGCAATCCTTTCTGCTTTGAAAATGTGGAAATGTTGTCTGTGAATGTGCATTTTTATTAGCATAAAAATATTTACCAGAGAAAGAGAGAGTCCCTTCTGTCACAAAAAGGGACCGACGCTCATACCATTAACTCTACCTTTTATTAGAGGTATTTGTACAACACAGAAAAACCAAACAATAATCTATTTAACACAATTCTGCTGATGCAATATGTCGCGTTTTTCTTCTTTCATTTAGGTTATGTCAATTTACGCAATTTTTTCCAATCCCAACCCCAGCCTGAAGACCAGTTGCTTCCAGGATTTGACTTACTGCCTGGATATGCCTGACTATACACATAACACACTTAAAACTGGAAAGCCTGGTTAATAAATGTTGAAACACTCAGCTCTAGCTGAACAAATTATGAGATCTGTCTTTACAGCCTGTGCTGCACTACCCAGCTGGCAAAGCAATTTCCATGAGACGACACCTTAAGTCCAGGTGAGAATGTAAAAGTCAAGGCTTCGTTCCCAGCTAATTCAGATGCCACTGGACAGCCAGAGCATCCATTTCACAGGGGAACAACATAAAACAGAGTGTCTCAAAAAGTTCCTTTGTATTTGTAACTGGTTGCAAAAAGAAGCTATTAAGAATTGCTTAGTTGGATTCTTCAACATTTAAGATAGCGGGGGGGTTTTGCCACATCATTCAGGTTTGGCTTTGGTTTTTAAATGCAATTATTCTGCATTTCTGCAGCATTATTCTGCTTTCTCCATCTACTTCCTACAGCGTACAGACTACAAGAATATTGAGGGTTATCAGCCAAATAAAGAAACCAGACAGAACAGACCACTCTGTTTGCATTGTCGACTTTTTATTATGTACCCTATAGCACGAATACAATTGCCTAAAGTTACAAGTTGGATAAGGTGGTGAAGGAAGAATGTGAAGATCCTGCTGCTCCCAAGTCCCAGTCAACAGCTCGGCAACTTCTTATCCTCTGTATAAAGACAGGCAGCATGAACGAGTAAATATTCTGCCAGTAACATGCAGTATAATTCATGGTGAGATAAAATAGTGTGCTCAAAAGGAAAGAAAATAACTCCTACCTCTACTTCTGAATCCCTAGCGCATTTAAGTATCGAATCCTACACAACATAATGACGTGATACAGATGGCTGCCCAACAGAAAGTGATATGCAAGAGTTAAACTGCCACCAGCAATGTACCAGCCATCAGATTATGGGACCCCTTAAACTTAGTTTGAGTAGCCTTGAAGTGAAATGTACACCACCACAAACAGCACTATGAAATACCTGGTTTCTCAGCTTCCCCACATACATTACGTAAATGGGTACAGGATCCTGGTTTAGACTTTTTAAGTGAAATGACTAAACTTTTTGTCAGAGTCACCACCAGTCTCATTCTTCTGGCTTGAAATATAAATGCACAGAACTCACTCAGATGCTGTTCAAGAGACAAGTCTGAGCCAATGCCAAGATTTGAGATCTGCAGTACAGAGCCCTTGAGAGCAACCTGTGGAGAGCTACAGGTGGCAAACCACGTAAGCACTTAACAACTACTAGCTCCAAAAGAAAAAAGAAAATCACGCCCTCTCCATGGTCTCAAGGAAGAGCCCTTCCCTTGCTAAGTGGTAGAAGACAAAGCACCAATGGATGAACATAATCAAGGATACAATACTTGGCTATCCACTATGTGAGAGAAAGGTGTTTTAAACCAGAAAGTACATTCATTGCACATAATTTTAGGCAATTAACAAAGATACAAATTCATCTGTAAGTGCCTAAAACATGAAAATTACTGGAGAAATCTGCAAAAATTAGAACACCAGATTTGGAAACTAATTTCAGTGCAAGGGTGTCTGTCCTGCAGATAAAGTATGAAGGTCAATGCAGTCTTAATGAAGTTACAATTAATACCTCCATAATACTGCTAAGAGGCTCAATTTATTCAAACAAGTCCTCTTTGCCAACTCATATTCTGTGCATACATTACTGGAAAGTCTTCGAATAAAATCTGAGTGGGACACTCATCTTGGCTCAGCACTCAGTCATGTAAAGGGAAAAACCCTGCACTATCTTCCAAATCCTTTTTTGAAATGGAACTCCTATTCCAGCAGACCACCTAATGGATGTCACCACTGGAGACAATACTACAATTAAAGAAGTGGTGGAGGAGGAAGGAAGGTACTTTGCAAATATGACATTTAAAAAAAGTAAATCATATAAAATGCTTTTAATATGTAAAAGCATACTCCTACTTGTTTCCTTCCTTTGTCATGTCATTGAAATAGTACATGATACAGAAAAAGGTAATATACAACACCCTTTTCTCAGAAGAGCTCCTAAACCACAAGCTACACACAGAAAGGGCAACTCTCTCTCAAATGCCAACACAGCCACAGGATAAACTCAAACCCAGTCAGTCAGTGAGGGCTCACACCACCTCCAGACATCTGAGATCCACAATAAAGCCCATCTTAATACCAAGGACATTTATTCCCAAGGACATGCTCCACCCCACCAATATAGAATTTTAGAATTTAGGAGCTAAATCTATTTATCAACACAACGACATCTAGTTACAGATCTCATTTTCCTAGAGGAAGCAGGAGCTCCCAACTCTCCAACTCAACCAGTGCTCTCTGGTGCACATCACTGGTGAAATTATAGCCAACCTCCTAGATTTGGGTTTAAAAATAGACTTGCTGGTCTAACCTTAGGTTCCTATTTTTAAAATACTGGCACTGAAATTAGGGGACAACAAAGGGAGTGTCATTTCATTCATACTTCTTACAAACACGGTGTGTCAGGCTTTCTTCCCTGAGCAAACAGCCAACCCCTGTTAGTCAAATTGCCAATGGCAGGCTAGAGTAAAAATTAAGATGGAAAATACCTGGTTTCAAAGTCTGTAATTTTGGTACTACATAATTTCAACTCAAATAATTCAAGTTTAAATAATTTCAATCAAAGAAAAAACTTCATGAGGAATCTGTATTTGTTTTTATGCACACTAATGATACTTGAACATACAGTCTATATAGACAGATGCAACTGTGAATCAAACTGCTGTTCAACAGACAGAAAACCTACTTTAACAAGCAGAGGCACTAAAAACAAAAGCCATGATTGCCAATAAAAGCTGCAGTAGCAAACAGGACACAGTTCTATCAAAAGCACTCACCACAACACATTGAGCTGGATCAAAACAGACTCAGAAGTCATAATTTTCCTTATGAAGAAATTAACTGACTCCTGGGTAGCCAGTGCAGGTCACAGAACAGGGAAATAAAACGGGGAAAGCCAGTGGCTGCAGAAGTTGTCTTCGGCAACTGAAACCAAGTATCATTTTCCCTAGCAAGGACTCTGTGCTACCCACTACCAAGAAGTAAGCCTCAACCTACCACGTGAATTCAAGTGCTGGAGCTGCTACATTCGGAAAGTGATAAACGAAGGAGGATTTTAAAAAGTGACAACCACACCCAACACTCATTTAATAGGCTCCACAAAGCCACCTCATCATCAAGACCATCAGCACTCAGGCCTTGGTTTCAGAAATGCTGATAAGCAGTTTTTTATTTCAGATGAAACCTGAGGGTAAATGAGACTACAAACTTTTAAGAGTCAGGACTCCAGGCCTGTCATATCATTTTCTTCACAAAACCACGTTTCAGAGTACAGCATCGCTTCAGGACTTCTATGCCTCAAGTTTTTATTTTCATAGCTTAATCTCACTGTTTCATTACCGTGAGAGGCAGAGTCTCGTCACCACAGAAGGACTGGGACGCTACCAAACAGCACTGCAGACGGCAGGCGCCAGCACTATCACCGCATCTGCACCAGCCCCGCTCCGCACACCCCTCTCCCCACCTGCTCCTCGGAGCCAGCAGCGTACACGTACCCCTCCCGCTCCGCAGCGCAGGACAGGCACCGAGCAGGGGCTGTGCCTCCACTCCTCCCTCCAGCCACTGCTGTTCCTCCCTGGGGCCTAGCAACATGCTGCCTCGTGTGCAGCATCGCCGATCGCATCATAGTACTACACAAGGAGAAAGAGGATCAGCATCTCAGGACAGAGCAGACGTTTGCAGCAGCTGAACATGAAGGTATCACCTTCCCCTGCTAACATTTCACCTCAAGGAGAGCTCCCAGTGCCCTGCACTAAGTCACCTTGGAGACGAGAAGCAGTGAGGAGACCCCCTTCCTCCCTCTCGCAGCTCCTGCAACCTGTGACTGACCGGCTCTTCACAAAGTCCACTACTAGCACAGTATGGCAACACCAATAGCACAGAATATTAAACAGCAGCAGGCTTCACTTCTTCCGTTAGGACATGTTCTCTTCTCCCTCCCCTAGCAGACCAGCTCAAGCATCAATTAGAAGCATGATACCTGTATACCATCCAAATGCTAGACCTTGACAGGACTACAGCGATTTCCTACTCACAGGCATTCCCTAATTTAAAAGCAAAAACATAACTGTGAATTATCACCTTAAAACAGGGGGGAAGCCAAAACCAAAACCATGATTCTAGCATGCATGGGAGCCACTGGGGATCGTATCTCAAAGGCTGTGTCCCATTGCTCAAGTCTCCAAATGTGAATATAAGAACTTCTGATTCCATTTTTATTAAATATACTCGCTTTCCATCTCAACTATTTGAGTAAAAATCGCCACCTCAAGTCAGAAATCCTACAGGAGGCAAAATTCAGCTTCCTACAATGCATATTTAAAGAGCCCTTAACAAAAAGAGTGTTGGGGACAGGTTATCCTACATTCCTAACCTCCACAAACTGTTCAAAAAAGCCTCTGCAGTTTGAGTCTGGCAGTCAGATCTCCACTTTGATCCCCAACCTGTTTTTATACATTTCCTGTGTACTCTTAAACAACTACAATGCTGTTACTGTGAGATGCATTCTGACCTGAGCTGCTCCGTATCTCCCAAAGATAGTGTTGCTGATGAAATGTCACAGTCCCTGTAGAAGTAAGAAGTCTTACAGTATAATCACCTTGAACTAATCTAAGTTACTTTAAAACTTATTCAACTAGATTCCCCAGTCCAGTGCAGGATCTGTCACTCCCACGAGAAATGATAAAACTGCAGATGAGGTTACATGATTTCCCTGCAAGCGCAGGAAGCCCACGGTGGAACCAGGATCAGAAGCAGCTGAGCAGTCTGATGTGTGGCTGCACGAGCTGACGAAGTGGTGTATCTGTCAGATACTAATGGTGCTTCAGACTGTAACAGCAAAAATAAGTGTATTTTTTTCCCAATGGTGACAAATATGAGTTACTGACACTGCCTCAAATGCTAACGGCAAAGCCTAATTATACTGAATAACTAGACAGAAATATCTGAATTATTTAGTAGACAGTGCAGAAGCAAAAGCCAAAGCATGATCTGACCAAGAAAACAAAAAGAAGAAGAAAAACAAGGGAGCGATTAGTTTTCTGTGGAAGAGAAGAAACTGGAGGATTAGGAGAGCAGCTGTGGCAGAGAGGAGGGTGCGACGCACGGCCAAGAATGGTGACAACCAGCACTGCTCCTTTCTGAGCCAACCACTACACTGACAGAGCTGCAACACGAAATAATAATCAGAGACCTTTTTTTGCTTTTAGGCAATCTTTCTGAAACACTAACAAAAAAAAAAAAAAAAAAAGGTACTCCTTAGTATCAGGGAAGAAGGGGAATGGAAAAATGTATTTTTCAACCACTCCTTTTAATAATCCTGTAGAGAAAATCCTGACCAACTGATCACAGCTAACATTTCTTCAAAGGGAACATTTCTTTCTCATTTAACTTACAAAACTCTGTCTCCTGCAAATGACATTTTATTTATAGCAGTGGTATTTGCTGTATAACTGATTGGGGAAGGCTGTAAATGAGCATCATTGCATATATATGGAAAACAATGATAAAGCAGTCATCAAAAAGCTACAGAAGATTTAAATATTCAAATAAGGCAATCTGCATAACCCCCACCTGAATTTTAATTTTGCAGAACTTATTTCATAGCTTTATGCTGTAGATTATCTGTGCAAGCTATTTCTTTTCCACAGAAAAATGGCATCTTGCACTTTTCAGAAGTGTCCACCAATTCCCAGAGTCGTATTAATTTTAATTCTTGGACTCAAGGTAAAGGAGGATTTACTGTAGGAGGACAGGTCATTTTTTCAAAGTCCAAGTGCTGAAGGCAAGAAGGCAAAGGTGAAGACACTGATGAGCCACAGTAAGGTTATGGCGGCAGTGAACTGCATCGAGGCTGCTCACCTGCCAAGCAAAACAAGATCATAACTTGTAGCTCTCTAAAATGCAAGCTATCAAAATGGGAAGGAGAGGAAAACAGCGCTGTGGACGTAGAAGAGATCAGAAATCACAGCAAACCAGCATTTAGATTGCAGCAAGGACTTCCAAAGGAGAAAGAGGACCAATTTGTGGAGGACCCCACAAAGAACAGGCTTGTACCAAGCAGGTAAAAAGGTGTATTCACAAACTGGAAGGCTAAAGCCTGCCCACATGGCGCCTCTCAACCTGGTATTTCTAAGAAAGCACTTTAGTTAAAACAACCCAATGCTCTTGCAGCCTTGCCGAGCAATGCAGTGCTGAAGGCCACAACACACAAAAACATACGTTTGTACTTCATATGCCGCAAACACAATGGGTAAGGGAGATCAGAAGCTTTGCTTGTTCAAACCTTACTCTGAAATCTTAAGCAAGGCAGATTCTGAGCAGTCTTTCTTTCCAGACCATGGGATCTTAAATGCTATCTTCTGCATGTGCTCATTTAGTGGTACTGGTTACTTTTTCAAGGTTTTGACTGTGGACATCGACTATTGCTTTGGAAAGGCACTGTTTCACCCTTAGTTTTGTTTGGATTCAAAAGTGGGAACACCAGAATGTTTCTCAGGCAACAAGAAAACAATCATTTTTAGCACCACGCAATTCCATGACCACAGAAACATTATATCATATATATTTAAAGAAGTATCATGCCTGAAAAGCTTAAATTTTGTAAGTAAAGCCTCAAGAAGGAAAGGGTGTTAGGCTCTTTCCCATGGTACACACAAAATTGGGGAGAGGGGGAGCCAGAGACGGGAGAGGGAAAACGGGGAGTCAGTAAAACCAATCACTGCAATGTTGCCCTACGGATCAGAGAAACAAAGGTAACAGAAAGAATAAGCACCTAGAAAATATTTAGTTGCCTCAGAAACAAAATTTTCTCTGACAAACATTAACTAGTTGGTCCAGAGATTTCCATGAAGGAGTTGAGGACCAAGCAAATAAAATCCTTTAGCAAAAGACTCGGTAATTTATTTTACTGACCTACAACACACTGTTGTAGCAAATCTCTTCTACACTTAAAATTCCTGCCCTACAAGGCCCACTTACTGGCACTTCAGGGTGAAAGTGAGCACTTGCTAGGTCTAAAGAAGGGGGGCGAGGAGGTTGCCCATACAGGTCTCATTCTGTCAAAACTCTCAGAAAAACAAAGGCCAAACAAAACTCTTGCTCTTCCCACGCAACAGTCGCCCCAGGTCCACATACCCAGTTCCTTTCAGGACCTAGAAGAATTTCTTTGCTTCAGCCAAACAAATCCATTGCCCTGTGCCTCTGATGTGAGGAAAGGCTCTGAGACCAACATCCCAAAGAGCTTATTCATTTCCTGCATCCATGAACCCTACAGCATCCATTACTACAATAAACACTAAGTATTGCTCACAGCCTCAATTGTCAGCTTTCAATGATTTTTACTGTTTATCTTTAACTTTCCACACTCTGTCTTCACTACATGATGGTACAAAACCCCACACATGCTGCTACCGAGATTACTGCATTATTTAAATACAACTGAATTAATTTTCATTGACGTTAATTACAAGTTGGTTCATTAGTACGTCAGTTACTGTGATAAAATTCAGTTACAGAGAAGAAAAAAAAAAAAATCTACTGGCTGTTTCTGGCCCAAATTGGTTGTATGCATCATGGCTTTATGCTGGCTTAGGGCAACCCACAAGGCTGGGGGACGTGCTCAGTGCGATTGATGCTTTCAGCTCTCGAGCACCAGCACTCAAAAGGATGGCTTCTGAAGAGGAGAAAAGAGGAAAGAGAAGAGGGAGTTTGCTTCTCAGAAATCAGCATGGGGGAGGAAAACTGGAATAAATGTAAATTTTTCAGAGCTGTCTTTTTCCCCTCCTAAATTTTATTATTTCAGTCTAGCACTCACTTTCAGATGAAGATGAAACAGAGAGTTTAAGTTTTCGATGTGTGAAGGGAAGTGAAAACGCAGAGCTGTCTCACTCTTCCAATTCAAAATACCCCAACACGAACAGGGAGACTCATGTAATTGCTTTGATCACCTCATACCTGGATTCAGTGAGGAAACGGTGGCCATCACGCTGACCCTGGGTCTGCACCATGAAAAATCTTCCACCTGCACCATACCTCCACAAACAAGTAAGCAATGATGAAGAGAGCAAAAATCAAAGCACTAACAGTTAATGTCCAAATAAGTTCTTGCCTCAACATGTGCTACAAGAACCTTTGATGTTACAGAAAGAGAAGGAAACTGGAAGAAAAGGTCAGGCTTCCCTTGAGAATGACAGCTCCTCAGGGCTCAGCCTCAACACGGAACAAGGAAACGTATCTCAAAAAGAGGTTTGCTTCTAGACTGTACTCCTTACCTGTTTTTAAAAGACTTGTGAGCATTCTTTACAACTTGGCTATAGTTCCACACATAACTAAACCAGAATAAGGCTACACTACTCCCAAAAGGCAGCTCCACACCCACTTATTCATCCCTACCCCACACTAAACTTTCTACTGGAGCAAACTCATACAGCAAAACCAAACAGAAGACTGTGTCCAGGCTAAAACTCCTCCTATTTATAAGATTTATAAGGAACTACTACCCCCATCGTCTTTCCAGTCAGGTACAACACTCAATTCTAGCAGCAAAGATGAATGAGATTTCATAACTTCAGTTATTTATAAACCTGTTAGTATCACATCATCCTGGCTATCATACAACGTGCATTGATTCTGCGATCTGTTGGGGCAGTAACACCCGTTTTGCATGGTACAGTACCATGGAGCAAAGGCTCCATTCTGATGTAGTTATAAGAAATATTTAAGCACAGACCAGAAACCCAGAAACTACAGAGCTCTGAGCAAAACAATTACTTTCTTCATTTACATGAACTCCCAGAACTTCTCAAGCAGGAATTAACTTGCAACACCAGCACCTGAAGCAGCATGGCACATGGCTCAGTGACCCGGTTTGGGCTGAGAAGGGATGTGCAGCAGAGGCTTAAACCCGAGCTTGTTCTGTAGCCACAGAGCAGAGTTTCAGGTGGTTGCCACTGAGCATTACAGCAGAACTGGCAGTGCTCTGTAGCACCCACATTTTGTAAATCTCCCCGTGCATCACGGCAAGAGAAGCCACGGGAAGACAGCGTACGCTTTGTCAGACTATGACTTCGCTGATCAATGCAACCTGACTTACAAGCTACACAGTTGCTTTTAATAATATTTGAAGTGCAAAACAGTAGTTTGAATCACACTTGTAGGTTAACTGCGCTTTCAGCAATAACCGATTTCTTCAAGCACCAGTCCCAAATAATGTTCATGAAGCCCTGAAACCTTTTTTTTCCCCTTCTAATTGTTTGCTCTCATGGCAATGCTTCCCACCTGTCTGAGCAACTTCTCACTGCTACCTAGCTCCCGTCTGCCCCTCTTCCTTCTCACCCACTAGCTCTATCTATGCGTACTGTATGTTGTGAACTGAAGAGAACACCAGTGCTGTTACAGACAGCTTTAGGAGACTGACACATCACAGCCTTCCAAATCAAAAAAGGAATTCGCAACCAGCACAAGGGAAGTCAGTCTTGTTAAATATTGATGTTTGACAAGCTCTACACATTTGATCATTGTATGGTCACACAAAGTTGAGCTGTTTTAGTTAAATTATATTTAAGTTATTATAAGGATAAAATTCCACTGTGCACTTCTATATTCTTAATCCAAGAACTTGTGGAACAGAAAGACACCCATTAAGGAAGGAATCTCCTTAAAGCTGGTTCTGACGAGCGAACCATTATGTCCAGATTATGTGAAATAAGCACAAACATGCAGGGGCTTGCATTTATCAGCTAAATTGTATCATTATGCAGTTTAACTTACGTATTCAGTAGGTTGTCTTTGATAAGCTAAAAAATAAAAATAAAGAAAACTTGTATCGATTAGGAAAAGATCCACGGGAAATACAAGCATTCGTACAGCGATAAAGATAAATAATTAAAAGTTCTATATAGATGACGGTTACCTCTGCTGCCCTGATGACAGCAGAACTGACAAGCACGTGGTAGGGGTATGTCTATCTCCATTCACTAGCACTAGATGAATTGCTCCTGACCAGTTTCCCATGCAGTACACCAGAGGCCCTTATCTACGCTGGTATTTAAAGTACACACAACTGTATCCAACATTCAGGCATGTTATATAAACTTAACTTAACCAGCACAAATAATGTGGCTTGCACATCATTACACGTACGCTTTCCGTATTACAACCTGAGGAAGGAACCCCTCTATTCATTCCTTTAGGTCACCAGAAGATGCAAGTTTTCTCAACTGAGCTACAGCCGTACTCTCCGTGTGCATTCTTTATCAATTAATGGAAGGCCAGGCATACAGTGTACTTCATCGTTTTAGTTTGCCAAGAAAGCCGACAGGCAGACTAACAGTTAATAAAATAAGCACCTATTATTGCACTAACATTGAGCTTGTATACTTTCGAGAAGACTGAAGCTATTTTACTCCATAGCAGCTGTGTTTACACTATAGCACAGTCTGGTACCTCCGAAACTCAAGTGAACTTATATATGACAGTAACTATGCTGGTTCCAAGGGAAAAAACCTGTTAAGAGGAGAAACATACTTCAACTTCTTGTGTTAAATGAAAATCTGTACTTCAGCTGCTTTTAAAGGTACCACAACTTCATTTACCTTGGATCAGGAATACAAACTGAAAACAAAATACACTGAAAACAGTTGTTTCATTCATACAGTAGCATCATATGAAAATGCATCTGTGCTCACGAGATCAAGTTTTCCCTTCTCCCCCAGCAAGGTACACAAATACATTTTAATCAATACAAGAGCCAGTTTACGGTTTAGACTCTCAGCCACATCCATCAGTCACTGTCAGGAACAGAGCATCTGTCCTCTAAAGTTATCTTCAGATGAGAAAAAAATGTCCATTGTCAAGACAATTCAGTGTTACTTTTTATTGATTTAGGCTTGGTGGATATCTTCCTTTCTCCTCTTAGCACTTGCTGAACAGAATGGGAAATAACACTTCATCTAGAACTATCAAAAGCTTTGGACATCTATTCTGCATGATGCAGTCAGCTGGACCAGATCCGTGGAGCTGATTATTCGGAAAAGGAAAAATCTACTTGCTTTTACCTGAAAACCATGGTATACGTTATGTTGAAGATGCCAGATCCACCACAATAGGACCACCACAGCATGAAGCCCCCAATGGGGGAATGCCATCAGCCTTTAAGCATCATTTGTGAGCCTTCTGCTGTGGCTAAGCAGAAAAACCATTTGGTAAACCATAGCACTGGCACGGACACAGTGAGCAGCGCTCTGAATTTGTGAAGCCACGCAGCAGCAGTAGCCAGGCTGCCTCCCGGCTCCTGGCACAAACAGCACCAGTTGTTCAACCTGAGAAAGTCGACCATTCAGCCTGGCCATTTCACTCACTGCTCAGGATACAAGCAAAGGATGTTTTGTGGGTTTTACTTAATATTTCTTCTTGGGCAACTACTCTTTTATTTTAATTGAGGCTTACTGCATTTGCCTTTGGTTTATGATACTAGATCAGCTTTGGACTGGTGAACATTAACGATTTCTCCTGGGTTAGAGTAACACAGGTAGAACAGATCTAAAGAGCTGAGCTCAAAGGTCTCCTATTGCCCAGCATATCAAGACAGACTGCTGCCTCCAGAGAGCAGCAAGGCAATGGCTGCCTGCTAGCTGCAGCCAAGCTCTAGCAAGGGGAGTGCAACAGCCCATCTTTCCTGCAGCATGCTGCTTTCCTAGCACTATTCTCCAAAAGAAAGGAAATGAAACGACATAGTGTATTAGCTAGTTCTTCTACTTTGTCTTGGCTTCCTTCTTACCCAGGAGAAAAGACAAAAATAATACAAATCAGAAAGGTTCAAGAGAGAGTGCTGCATCTAAACACAGAGGGAGGGATGCAATCCTCCCTCCCAAGTGGGGACAACACAGTGGGAAAAATGAGAAAATTTGGAATTTACCACTGACCTTTTTCTCAGGTCGGCTGTTTCCAGGTTCAACTGCTTGCAGATATGTATGTGAGGCTGATCAGAAAAACTTTCCCAAAAGGCCACTGCCTTCCTATGAGGCAGCTGGGGATTAAAGAAGTTAGGGCCAAATGCTGCTCAGGACTTTAAGTTAAAATTCAGAGTTGCTCTGAAGTTGCCCAACCTCCCTGCTCCAGAGTCACGTTCATTATTGTTACCACAAACACAAATAAAACCGAGCAAAGTATTGGCAATGCCACACGTCTAACGCTGTCAACCGCCTCAGCGGCGTGCACACGACCAGCTTTCATTTAACTGATCCACAAGCCAGCGATGATGAAGAGCGGTCAAGTGGTTACATCCAGCACTGCAACAGAACTGCTCAGCAGACATAAAATCTTCTTTCTTTTAACGCAAATTACCCAAAGTGTAACGAGTTCTGGGTTTAGTTGTCACTGAACACAGACAACTTAGATTAGCTTAGCAATACTGCACAACATTGGGCATTCTCTTGATTGGAGCAAACCACACACTGCCTGACTGCCTCTGCTCTCAGTACGTTTTCTTATAACGCAAAACCCCAAGTTAATTTCTTCATAACTGGTGCATTTACAGTCAGTTAAGACAGAGAGATCACATCATAAACATCTATTACCAAGAATTTGTAACTACCCAAAAGGCACATAAATGACAGTGTCTTTTAGAAACATCCTCTTGATCTTAAATAGATGTCTACAAAAAAAAAAAATCCCAATTCTGTTACAGTGATTTTTAGTCATCACTATAGCACAGCCTGTAGTACTTTGATATCAAGAGATTGTGGGCAGAGGACACACAAAATCAGTTTCCACAATTTATAGCAGCCCTGACATTAAAGACAATAAATGCAACAGGAATAAATAAAGTAGGAGTTAAGTTAAATGCCATGAGGGCTTATTAATTTATAATATAAGTGAATTAATCCACTATCAGTATCTGAAGAAAAACTACTGAAATCAAATGCTCTTAGGGAGTTGTTAAGAGCAAATGAGAAATTGGGTTTCCTCTTCACTGCCACTTCACTGTTCTAGCAATATGGGATTCCAGGCTCCCACTCCAGATCTTCTGCTTTAAACAGTAAAGCTGAAAATAACCTCCCACTTTAAAGCATGTACTTTTTCTTCTCTGATGCACCAAGCTAAAGACTTAATATGGGAGTGTTGTCTGCAGACAGCCAAACAACATCTGGCAGCTTTCTGAGCATCCCATTTGAAGTGACTTTACACAGCGTATCAGCAAACTGCGAAAGAAGTCAAATCATCTGGTGGCAGAGCTGGGTAATGCCCCAGGTACAATCAGAGTCTTCACATCAAATTTCTACTTACTAGAGACTCAGTCTATTATTGTAAATTGCTGAACAACTGTATCAGGTGTCCCAAGAGAGGACAGGTGCCTACCGCTGGTTTGTACTGTACTTCACAAGAGCCTTCTCCTTCTAACACGAACAGAAAAGAGAGAATTCAGCTCAGCTGTGCAAGGTTATGTGGGACTTCTGTGACAATACCTGAAGGGATGCTGCTGTATAACACTATTGTAATTTGCAGTACCACCCTTTTACTAAAAAAGGGTGCTCTTGCAAAGAGACAATAATAAGGGCCATTTTTTAAAAGTGAACGCTAAAAGAGATTAAATTAATTTTAAAAGCATCTCCATCTACAGTGCAGACTGCCATGACCAAAGCTAACCCATACAGGCCACTTCTGCACAGGGTGAGTGAGACCTTGCAAAAGCAGTCCAGCAGCATGACAACATGATGATGTAATGTCACACAGGAAATCAAATTTAATCAAAACTTGGAGGAATTGCAGATCTCGGGTTGGTCAAAACAATCAGTGCAGCTTAAAGAATGCAGAACATGTCAGCAGTTCTTAGAAAGCCCACTATAGTAATTCATACCACACCTTCCTTATTCAAAATTTCTACCCAATTTTTCTACATGACCTCCAGGGAGCACTCACTCCAACAGCAAGTTCTGATTGCCATCTCAGTTATTAAAATGTATTAAGTGAAAAACCTTAAAATGTTTATTAAATTATTAAAACATATTTATCAACAACTTTGCCTTAGACATCAGATTAAACAAGACCTGATAACCAGCTTTTCACCTGCTCAGTGAAATATCTTTCAGCTTTTTATATATATAACGACAACATCAGAGAAATAGATGATATAAATTCAGGAGGAGAATCAGACATCACCAGAAGACCAGGAAACCTCATGGTTAGGGAGAAACTGTAATCAAATAAAAGGAAGATAGAAATTTTGCACAGCATACAAAGTTTCTGCACACTAATAATCAGTCACGGTCAAGTAGCTGCAAAGGCCACCTGACACGTTTATGTTGAGAAAGCTGGATGGCTCAAGGGATTTGCAAGACATTAAACCTTACCTGGGAGCTGGTCCACAGTTTGATCAGCACAAGTATCTCGCACATATGCTTAATGCAGGTTAAGAATACCCCCTGCCGTTGCAGCTGAACTGCACTGTAAGCAAGGGTGAGCAGAGATAAGGTGTAAGAGGAAACCTGTTACTAAACCAGTTTTGATAGAGAAAGAAATCATTGCATGGGAAGAAGCTCCAGGCTGCCAGTGTGATGGCAGCTCAAGCTGGAAGGTCAAAAGTCATTGATGTGATGACTGTAAAATGGCCTAATATGAAGTAAAGCAGGTACCACGAGGCAGTAACAGCCTGCACGTGCTCCTTGCATTCTTCACACTGGCCAGAAACCAGGCGTAACTGGCACGTATAAAAGTTAGATACGCTCCCTTTCTGCTTTAACTAAAAGAGGCAAATATGTTCGCTGCAATTACATACCTATAACAATGACTGAAAAGCTGCAACAGCCAAAACCAAGAATTTTTCTTAAACTTTTTCTTTTTTTTTGTCCTCACAAGGAAAAGACTGTTATGGAAGGTCTTCAAGCAACAATGAGCTGGTAGGTAAGGAAAATGGATCATTACATTTTGTGCATTACGTGCCCATTAAAGCATGGCCGCTCCATTCCAGGCCTTCTCACTGTGGCATACTGTTATTTCTGGCACACAAGACTCCCCAACGCAACCCTGACAAGAGAAGATAACAAGCCGGGGTCCTTCCATGCACTGGTGCCTCCTGTTCTCTGACCAAGATTCAAAATCTTTCTTCTAGCCATTGTATTCACGGTAACACTCTTCATCCTTCACCCAAAAGCACACTGATAACATGAACAAGCAAACATGAACTCTCCAATTTTCCTCATGTCACTCCGTATAATTTTTAAGGGGTTCTTGTATTCGGGTAGATACAATCTTGTTTCTATTCTAACCCAATATTCCATGTCAGTTTTTAAAACCTGACAGGCAACCCACAAAAACCCACAAGGCACATTACACCTCTTATCTGCTGCAACTCTGAACTAATGTTACCGCAAACTTTGTGTTATTTTCATGACAGGACAAAAGGTTTCAGCCTTTTTTTATTTATATAAAGCCTGCAAAGGCTTTGTCATTTTGCAGGGGAGAGGGTGGTAAGAGGATAAAGAGGTAAACCAGCAAAAGCTTGATTTTCCAATGTTAAATTTTATCTGTCTAGCAAGATTATAGTGTCTGCGTCAATGGGAAGAGTTTTAGCCTAAGCTCACTCTGCTTTTTAGATAAAAGTTAACAAATACATAATGAAAAATTACCAGAGAATGTTAGTTATCACTGCAACTTCCTATAGAGGACAGTCAAAACTATCTTTTTAGGCTTAAAACAATTTATAAAAGTGGATTATTTTGATAAAATCAGATTAAGGAATTGCTACACATGAAGCCTTACTGACTGATGTAAGGGAATAACAATACAGAGACGTTTAAATAAAGTTTAAGTTAAAATAATCTTGCTAAAAGTTATTGATTTACAGTTGATTGAAGGGAAGAGAATAACAAGTCATAAGGATCAACTCTATATCAGCATATCTGCAGCAGAGTTAAGGCAATGGCTTTGCAGTTTATAATTTTTTAAACAATTCTCTAAATCGCAGGTCACCCTTTCTCAAAGTTTTTCAGGCGGATGAACTAAAACTAGGCTCACTTTCCATTAAATAACTTCCACTTGTCTTTCTGAAGCAAACTTTAGACAACAGACAAAAAGAAACACCACACGCATTTGGAGACCCTGTGTAACTTCATATTAGAAGTGTATGAAATAATTCAGCCTGTTGGCAGAGAAGATATTTTACGACCAAGTCAATTAACAGAGCCATCTCAAATGTCCACCTACAGCCTGCAAACACATATACACATGCCTCGTTACAGAGCAACCCTGGTGATTAAGAAAACAAAACAAAACAACTGCTGAAAGCAAGGGCTGGCAGAAGTATATCCCCAGAATTGCAGTGGCAATAACAATTAGGCTTGAGAGTTAACAATGCACCATCAAAAGTGGTAAGATACCAACACGCATGAAAGGTAAGACACAGTATTGATACCTTAGTTTTTTTTATAAAAATACCTAACTCTTATAAAAGTGGCAATGGTAAAAACGGCAAATTTCTGTTGTGTAGGAACTGAGAGTCACCTATGAGCATGTACAACTGCCTTGTATTTAATCTCGTCTGTAGGTCATTCTCTACACTTCTTCAGCACCTGCAGCACGTGGAAAACTGTTGAGCCCTGTAACTTTTCGTATGAGGAAACATCAGAAACATCTAGAACACATCTGTACAATAAGATAGTGCACTATAGCAATGTCCCAAGCTATTATGATGATCCACAAAGATTTTCAACATTCAGCATTACACATGAGACTTGCTAAAAACTCAGGGAAAGTTTGTCCTATATTTGATTTTTAGAAGTCTCTGCCTTCCCTTTGCTGTGGTTCTCTGCCAGTACTCAAATTTCTCCCCAAGATGTGTAATGAAATATATTAAAGTCACTCTTACAGTTTTCAAGACCAAATATTTGCACTGCAGTTCCACTACTAATTTAATGCATCCCAAAAGCCGGTTTAGCCACCATAAAGATCTTCCCTCCATCCCCAGCTCCATTCCTCAGCAACACCATCACACTGCCAACAGCTAATTATCAAACCCATCATAGATGAAGTTTCCCAAAGGACCACAGAGTCACGAGCCATTTAAAAGCCACTGTGAAACTTTCAAAGTTTTAATTGCAAGACATATGTCTGGGAAATACCAGTTTCAAACTGAAGCCTGGGACTTCTCTGTTTGATGCAAGCCCCAGGAAACATGTCCTCAGGGAAGGATCTGAGTCACATACAAGTATTTCAACTAATGACGGATACTATTAACAAGTTTAGGTTCATCCACCTGTATTCCCAACTAGATCAGGAGAAAATAAGCATGCTCATCTCTTGCAGAAACAGGTTTTCCAGTGACTTTTTCTGAAAGGATTGTTCCTTTTTTATAGACACAATATGCAAATACACTGGTTGCAACCTGATTCCAGGAACCTGTTCATCTGAGCAGTGTGATTATGCTCTTGCTTTCTCCAGCTGAAAAGCATAACTGCTTTTAGCTTCTAATTGCGTATTTTTTAATTATTAGTTTTATCAAAGGAACTAAACTGACAGCACAAGCTATTTTCACGAAAGCAGACAGGGCATCAGGTATACCTGGTAAAAGATTAAACTAGGTAAGAATGTTGACTAATAAAACTCACTACACAACTTGCATTACTGGTTTTTTTACCAAGTTTACTCAATATAAGCAGCATTTTTTCTATAAACTTGCATACAATATTTGAGCAGAGAACAGAACACGCACATCAAGTACTACAAGAAATGGGCGTTCTTTCTTTGCAGTAGTTCAAAATACTTCTGAGAGAAGAGAGAAATTTTTCGCACAAAATAACTCATGAAATAATGGTACTAATATTTTATCAAGCTATCGATCTTAAGTATTAAATAACCCAAGGAAATTGTAATATATAACTTCAGAGTACTGGAAAAGAGATGGGGTTTTGAACGGTATTAAACGCATAAGCGAAGAGCATTCAAAAGACATTCGGAAACATCTTGACTGCGAAGTCCATCTTCAATCCTGACCTCTATACTCATCCTCATTTTCCTTTTGCCAGCTCCCTCCCACCTTTCCTTCCCCACAGCTTCTTTCTCTCCATCAAATCAGACATCATCCATGTTTGTGAAATCAAAACAGCTACAATTCCTGAAGGAATGAGGGCCAAAAGAGGGACAGCCTGTCAACTTCAATTACTCGTGGACACCCGCACGTACTCATTTCCAACACAGAGCCGCAGTGAGCAGGTCAGCGTGTGTACGTACAACTTCACCCCGCTAGATGGAATCAGAATATTTTTGTCATTAAAGCCAATCCTGATAATGAAACACTTCTAGCTCCAGCCAGGGAATGCTTCACTACTAAGAAGATAGGTGCTCCAACCCAACTCCTGCTATTAGCATAAGACTAAGCAGCTAATTAGCAGAGCAACAGTGATGCAGAGCAGATGTGTATTTACTACAACACAGCATTAGCATTCATCACAAAACTCGAAAGAGATTTTTCAAGTTCCTAGATTAACGTTGGCCATTGATCGCTTCAATGGGAGCTGGACTCCAAATCCTTTGAGTCTCAGGGTCCAAACTACTAAACTTTGGGAAGCGACCACTGGTGTAGATGTAACAGGAGAGAACAAGCTGTCCCCGCGCTGCCTTTGGTTTCTCCTGCTGTCTGAAGCACTCATCCTCTGTCTGGTACAACAACTGCCATTAGTGTGAGAAAAAAGCAGAAGCAGCACTTCATTTTCTGCTTTTCTTTTTTTTAAAGAAAAATTAGCAAGCTGTGAAGAAAAACTCTCCACCAAGCTGCCTGTAAGTACAATGCTTGCGTGAAATTACGCTGCCAGTTACACCAACAGACGTCATCCTTTTCGCATCCTCTCAAAAAGTGTTTCCCCTAGGAAACTAAATCAATAATCTTAAGCAATAGCAACTGCACACACAAAGCAGACTGCTTTAAGTATAACATGAAAAAGCACTGTTCATGTTGTTTTGAGGATTATGTGTTTTAATTACACCCCTTCACCCTCCTTCTTGCTTTGTAATTGAATTTCCTTTTATCTTTAGAAGGCTAACTTTATTCATAAGAGGCTGCGGATGGCAGAGTTCAATCCTTTCACTGCAGAGTCCTGAGGTCTCCCACTGCTTTCCAAGATCTCATTCGCATTTTGTTTTAAAAGGGTTCCAGTTCAGATTAGCAAATATGTTTTTAACGGAAATAGATGCATATCTAAAGGAGGGATGTTACAATGATAACCAAAAAAATTCCCCTCTGTATCTGAACGGATCCCAGAAATATCTATGTCCTGAGCTCCATCACAAGGCTTAGAAAAAAATCTGTTCAACCAGTAGATATTTATAGGACACATTTACTTACAGTCTATTCGAAATTGCAGATTTGGATACCGTAACATGTTCTTAGTTCTACCTGTAAGATCCAACAAATCTCACAAAGACAAGCTGGCTTCAGTATACTGCCGTTGTATCACTAATACACTCTCCGGACTGTCTGATGACCTGACACTTAACTTTTCGTATGTGAAAACAAAATCCTTTTCCTGCTATCATCACTTACTGTGCAGAACTTGGCCACTATTTCAGTTCCACTGCCAGCACATCTCTTAACATCATGTCCAAGCAGCAATTATAGAGGCTAAAAGCACAGAAATACAGTTACTTCTCACCTTACAGACTGGATTACTTAAGACACTTCGGGTGTTAAAGCTGCACCCAAGCCTTTTCTGTGAAGTGCATAAGTCAAGTTTTATAACAGGCTGAGAAAACATTTCAGAGCTACAAGGCTTTAAATGTGGCATTTTAAGTCTAGAAAACTGAGAATGATATACACACTGGGCTGGCTATGAAACTAGTATAGGTCTTAGTGGATTGATTAATTCTGAGAGTCTTCAGGCATCAACATAAATAATCCTCAAAAGTGTCCACATTTGATCTTGGAACATCTTCAACCAGCCATGATCTTCAAACCTTCTGACGGGGAGCCACATGGCCACCTATTTTCACTGTAGCTCATGAACTGTTTCTGCATTATCCAGTGAAATGCTGTCTTAACTTGCTAAATCTCCATCTGAGTCACTACTAAGACTCTACCACTCTTTCCACATACAAACTGTGATGCCAAAACATGGCTCTCCCCTATATCTTTTCCTCGAAAATGGATTTACAGTATTACGAGCTGTGCTAAATCATGGAATTCGCTCTCTCTAGGCAACACCAAAAAAATATGGCCTTGTCTTTTGTTATTGCTCATTAACTGATATGCTTCCTTCCCATTCCTCCCTTAAAAAAGTACTGAAAGCTTAAAAAAAAAGAAAAGAAAAAGACAACAGCTTTCAACGATACAAATTTCAAATCCCAAGAACATTAACAAGCCTAAAGGCCTAAGAATAGTGACAGCACAGGGTTTTAGTGAAGAGCTCACAGTAAGTGATGATGTTCTTATTATCCCAGCATCAGGATTGGTAAAATTACACGAAAATCTGTTCCCATTTTAAGATTTTTTTTGCACTTCTGCTCTTATAGAGAGAAAAACAAGACTTGAGCCTAAGGGCTCAAAAGACAGAGTGCAACTGAAAGAGATTCCTCTACTTTAGGAGTACAATTTCAAAGCTTGATCCTGACAACAGTGGAATTATTTACACTGTCGTAAAAAGTGTTTTCAAATTCATACTTTTTTTTCATTGAATTATTTTTGCAGTCCCATCCCCACAAAGTTCAGTGGATATTTTTTCAGGCATCACTCTGCTGGCACATGCAACCTCATTTCTGTTGTTGACATATAAATACAAAAGAGAGATAATACTCATCTATTCGAGTTCCATTTAAACTTTTGAATCAATAGTTGTGATTATTAAATCAGAATTTTAATTTTACAGCACGATGTAACAAAAATAATGTCTCAGAAAAATCAAAGGATTCCCTCATCCTGAAAACACTACCTTAAAAACTTCTTTTATGAAGTTTCCTAGATTTTCCTCCCCTATGTCTATATTCTGCACGTAACAGTAGGCCCATGGAAGTTCTTAAGAGCTGAAACCACAAGAAATACCTGTATGTATTATGATCATGTGCTTCTGCTGTGAGATTCAATTTTAAATATACTCTTGATTAAATGAAAAAGAAAACTGTTTGCCTGGTTGTGTTTAAAAAACATCTCTGCTGACAGCCTGAGTATGTTTTGATTTGCTCTGTATAGATATGGAGTTGCTAGCAAAACATTAAGCGGAAAGTGCAGTGTTCGATGTAAATTATACCATCTCACACTTAAGTGCTGCCCTCAGCTGCAACCGGAAATTGCACCCAAGCACTGCCATGATCACTCCTAGGAGTAACAAGAATGTAAAAAAATGAATTATCAGATGTCTATGCAAAGCAATAACATAAATTGAGTGAAGAACTGGCCTAGAAAAAAATACTCTCTAAAAGCTTTCCAAAGCTGAGGTCAACACCTCTGCAGTATCTAAACTTTAATTCTTGGAAGGTACTTTGTTAGCCCTTATGGTTACAGAAATAGTCTTCTAAACACCCAAGATTAAAAGCTTGTTCTTCTATACCAGGGCTGGGCACACCCACAAGAAGTGAATGGCCACAAAATGAACAGAAAACTGCTAAGGTATGGAGAAATAATAAATGGATTTGTCAAAAGGCTGACAGAAAAACACTCATTAACAGCAAAATGAAATAACTTTTCTGGCTCCTCGATCAACAATCTCCAACGTACTTAGTATCTTACACAGAAGTAATTCATGTGGAATACAAATCCTTTGGATTGTGATATATTCCCATCTAATATGGATTAAATGCAAAATTCCTCTTCTCCTGTTCCATCACACACGTGTCAGACACAGGGAACTCCAAAAGGCACCATGCAAGGAGACTGATCTGATCTCTTACGTCTACACTAGGGATGTTCGTTTTGCCATTTTCCAAGCTGAAGTAACGGGTGACCTATTCATACCATAGCATGGAGGCTTGGTGGCTGTGTGGAAGCCTGGAATACATATCTGAATTAACAGCATTTTAAAAAATTCACAATGTGGGAATTTCAGAATAAGATTTTTTAAATGTTGAAAACGTAAGTGTTAAATTCCATACCACGTGCTGCACAGCAGATCCAGTCAAAGATAATTTCATTTAATGAAGCTTCATCATTTAATGACATTAATTTATTAAATAACTTATAAAGAAGCAAGAGTTTTACTAAAGATATGATACAACCTGGGCATTAAGGCCAAAACCAAGTTTAATGGTCACTTCAGGTGAGAGGGTGGTCAAAAACTAACAGGAACACATAAGAAGAGGTATAAGCATTTCTGGTTTATACATCCTCTACCATCACAATGAAAACTTTCTGAAATTAAAAAAGAATTGTAAGTGCTAAGAATCACCAGTTTATGAGTCTTTTCCATATGGAATACTTTTCAGTATTAATGTTGCTATAGGGATGCAATTTAGTTTTATACAATTTAATTCCTTCTCCCCCTCCCCTGCAAAATACCCACACGAATGTCCAAAGGCCAACAATGACAGAAGCTGTGGCCACATAAACCCAAAGGCCAGCACCTCATGCACATCACCCCTGAGCTCCTGGCATACTGCTTCCCATGCCTTCTGCCTGGGAGCTGAGTACAACAATACCTACTTGAAACAGAAAAAAGAAAATCCATCAGACCAGCGCACACTGTTGGGGTTTCCATTGTGGGAAGCTCTAAGCACCTTGAATTCCCATTCAGTGTCTTCAACACAAGTTAAGAAAAGCAAACATCAAACACAGTACCATCTTTCCAGGACCTACTATTGTCCACAGAGACTTGAAACATTTTGGAGCGTTTTTGGGAAGATCACCTCATACTTTAAAGGCTGATTATAAAGACAGGAAGTAATGACAAAAATACAAGGTAATTTTTCACAATACAAGGAGGACTAATGAGTCTGTACTGAGTCCTGCTTTTCAAGAGAAGCACACAAACATGAAGTAAGTGCAAAGTTTTAAGACAACAAAGAACTATTTAAGACATGAAAAATAAATGTTGTTTGCTAAGAACTGCAGAAGGATAATAGAAGATGAAATTAAGGCTGAATAGTAAGACAAAGAGAAAGAAATAACCTCACCTATACAATGAAATCTAAATTGGCTACTGCAACTCAAGATTTTGAAATTTTTATGACTAATTGTCTCGGAGCATCAATTCCTTACTCATTAAGAGCCCCAAGGAACAAAGAAGAAAACAGAAAATGCTGCGCTACAATTCTAGAAATCCAGAGCACCTTGAGACAGCATGTAGTGCTGGTGTCAAGCAGCCATGGCGAGACTAGACGATGCACAAAAAAGGTATCAAAGAAGATCAGAGGCTTGAAGTACTTCTATGCTAACAGAGACAGATGCATAATTCAGTTTTACAGTAAAGTTAAGAAATACCCACAGCCAGAAAGAGCAGTCCTGCCCAGTCCAGCATTGCACACACACACAAGCTCCGGACAGGCTTCAAGGGCCTTCTCTACAGTAAAACCGGTTCCTTCGTCGAGCTGAACAGTACAACTATGGAAGAGTACAACAGAGATGTGTAAAATCAAAACTAGTATGAAAAAGAAGAATAAGAAAAGGTTATTCACTATTTCTCCTACCACAAGAACCAGAAAACACAAACTGAAGCACCTTTTCACGTAGCACGTAATTAAACTGCAGACTCATAACCACAGGAAGTTGTGGATTCAGAAAGGATCAGACAAACTGACAGAGAACAGGTCAAATCACTGGTTCCTACGCAGCCTACACAGCCGCACCACCGACTGCGAGAAGGGTCATGCTCTACTTCACTGTTTCTTATCCTCATTTCAAAAGCTTTTTGAGGTGAGACATGGGACTGCGTGTCCTACTGCTCTGACACATTACGGCAACTTTTGTGCTCATCACAACTTAAGCTAGACTTGAAGCCGCTCTTCTTCCAGCAACACAGAGAAGCTTCTCAGCCACCTCCAACAGCTATGACACTAGTATTTTTCTTTCAAATCCCACTACTAAGGTAGGAACTCAGAAGGGTTCATTTCATATGTTGAAGTGGATTTTGCCATGCCATTTGTCAGAAATCGAGTTTTCGCATTGCGGTAAGACAGATTTCTCCCTTTTGAGCAGATAATAAAGAATTCATTCACTATTTGCCTTTGAAATCCAAAATACACTGCTTGTTCCAGAGACACTCCCAGCCAGACCATTGTAACCACCATAACGCAGCTTTCAGAAAAGTTACCTATTTAGGAACATCAATGCTGCTATTTTTCTATAAAGGTGCCTCCGCTAGCTGAGAGGCAGTTGTTACACTGTATTGTTATATTAACTATCAGTCACATTTGCATGTAACAATGATCAAGACCGACAAAGCATATTTTGATGTCACTGTCTACCTAACAGCACAAAAGAAGAGCATTTATATAAATTGCTTTAAATAAAAGCATATTAAACTATGTAATATTGCAATTTCTCAATAACCTAAAAATAGTTCCGAGTAAGACTGAACCACTGTTTGGAAACAAAGTATAAATGCAAAAGATTAAACTGGAATACTTAAATTAAAAATTTAGCTTTACTATAAAAAGATAATTTCTGTATTTCTTACTGGATAATCATAAGAATTACAACTTATGTCAAGTTGCTTTTAGATGGAAATTGGACTCCAATTAGAAATAAAAATTGCACTTTCATTTTACTTAGCTAAGTAATATTCTTACCTTAAAAGCACATATAGAGAAAGCAGATACAAAGAAAAGAATATTTTGGTTTTCAATTTAGTAAGTACATAGAGTTAAACCAAGAAACATTACGTGCAATTAAGAAAGATTTTTTTTTTCATGTCACATTGTCCTTCCAGCTATTACGCTCCTGCTTATTTTTATACCCTGATTAGAAGACGAAGAGGCAATCAATCTTCCCTGATTTTTCAGTTTCCAGTCATTATTACTTACTTACATAAGAACTGGTTGAAAAACCAAAACCAAACGAACCAACTGTTGGACACACTCCCTCTACACTTGTACGTAGGCTAGAATTATCTACACCTGGCTTATTATCACAATAAGCTCTGGATTCGCCAAGCCACTTCCCTAAATACACTGGTTTTCATTAAGAGGAGTGACAAAATACATGCTTAAATTTTCTATAGAGTAAGTTCAAAAAGTAAGATTTGGCCACAACAGCAATGGGAATTCAAAATTTAGTTCCTCCTCCCTCACCTTAATCTATTAAAAAAGTTTAACAAATAACTTAAGACATAAAATAGTCACATTAAAAAAGTAGACTTTTGCTCTTGGCCGCTGGACTAAAAAGCCTTACTGCTAACTTGATTAAGTCTTGTTTTGCAAATAAAGGAGCAAGAACTTCCCTGAAAGAGGAGAAGATTTTCATATGCCTGTGCCCATGGTCGCATTTGTTTTAGAAGAGTTGATTAGCTCAGTTCAATTGGCCAATTAGAGCTATATATGTAACACTTCTGACTGATCCTGCACTTTCATTATTTCTTAGGGCCACTATTTTAACCCTCATGGTAACACTTTAAAGAGCAATAAGCAGAGCTAATCCTGGAAGGAACTCTCCTTTAGGATGTGCATTATGTGAGTTCTGCTGGCCCAACTGCAAACAAGCATCCCGTGTTTTCACCATGCCTGTCTGCTCGGCATTTCCGACCTGGACATTTCTTTAAGAATTTTGTTGTACAGATCTTATACACTTTTTAGGCTTCAAGAGCATTTCTCAGTACTGCTTAGAAACACCACAGCTTTTTCAGCACCACATCCTCATTCTCGAAGCAAAGTTAATGGGCACCGAGGCCAACGGTGGCCTCCTTTCAAGAGGAGATGCTTTGACAAGAGAGAAAGACACTTACAAAAAAGCTACCCTCGTTTCAGACAAGGCTTTACAGTATAATGGAGTTTCACAGTCCTTAGACTTAAAATACTTTCTCTGTTTTATGATTTCAAGACAAATAACCTTCTTTTTTAAACCAGAGGCCATGGCTCCCCATGCGCAGAGCAAAGATCACGCTAAAGCAGCAAGCGTGCACGTTACTACATTTCCAGAGGAGACAGATACTCCTAAATGTATTTACTTCAGTCAAGCTACAAAAAGAAAAAAAATATCCCAAATAAAAAGGAAAATCTTACATTCATATACATTTTCGCAGGTCAAGAGACCAAGAAAGAGATAAGAAATGCCAGGGCATGGCTTACTCCAGCACAGAGAGGCGAGACACCCAGAGAACTTACAGAGCCATTTGTAATCAATGCGCATCCAGCACCAGAGGGGAAGTGCCTTCACTTCCTGACTTGATCGGTTTCTTATGGAAACAATGACAAATCTGAAGGTGCTATTTATGGCTTTCTCTCACCCATCCCCAGAAGAAATAGAGACTACAGCCTCTAAATACGTCAAGACAGAGCTCATCTTCTCCAATCCACTTGATATCTACTTCAATATCACTGCTCCAGTCCCTTGCATCCTTGAAAAAGTGACAAACAGCAAAACCTTGCAGGGTTCCCCCACCATTACTTTCAACCAATGACCCAATTCTGCAAGACAGAGGACCTCTTGAGATACCCTGAGAGCCCTCGACTCCAATCAGCCAAAATGGGAGAGGAGGTCGCTCAGCCCTGCATAGTTTACTCTTAAATAAAAAAAAAAAGATCCAAGATGCATGTCCTCTCTCTCTCATCAGTACTCATATCTCAGAGCTACTTTAATAGTTGCATCATTTTTAAATAACATCAAATGCCACTAGTCTCCTTCCCAACTCATCTGTTTGAAGAAAGAGATCGTTTCTGTAGCGAACAAGGGTGTCCTCAAGTGTAACGGCAAATAAACCAGTGTAAATGAAGTGCCACAGCAATATAAGCAATGACCTTGAAAACCAGCAAGCTGCTGCTCAGGGTGACTCTAGGGACAACAATCACATTTTAAGTGTCCACATAATCTGAAGAAATTGTTAAGATTACCTCTACAACTAGCAACTCACCTGAACTGTAGGTAAGCATCTGCAATCAGTTCACCTGCCAAATCTGAATGAGTGAAAAAAGCCAAAACAAAACACGCATGGCACCCACCTCCTTTAAGAGAAGGCAAAACTCCTATTTGAGCATTGTTTACAGGATGTAATCTGCGCAGCAAAAGCATCATTTAAGACTACTCCGTCTTATTAAAAAAAAAAAGACAGCTCGAAAGAGCAGAAATCCTAGTATTAGTGTCAGGCATCTACAGAAGTGATGGCTATTCTACTACAAACCTTGATGAAGTCCTCTTCAGGTTTTCACATCATTGCTTACCTGGTTTTCTTAGGAAACAAGGCTCATTTGATTAATTTGAAATGTCTGCATGTACACAGTTTTCTGCTTATCCTCTCATGACTCTTCACCAAACCTGGTCAACAAAATGTGACAGAGGGGCAGGGTCTTAATGATATTAAGATCCTACAAGTGTTGTACTAGGATGCTTATTTTCACAAGGAAAAGAAATCTAAACATCCCTGTCTCCACTGAAAGAAAGACTAATGCAGATATTGCAAAGAAACCAAAAGAGGTAATAAAGGAAAAAGAGGAGGAGGAGACAGAGGAAGAAAGAGACCTTGGGACCAGGGCTTCCTTAGTCCTGTGGCTCCCAGGCTTGTTATTTGCACGGTTCCTAGCGAAAGGCTCCTCAGTGGTGTCTGTGGGTGATAATCCAATACTACTAAAACAAACAAAGCAGAAAGCTATACCTAAGACTTACCGCTTTCCATCTTCAAAGTGTTTTTAAAGCATTCATCTAGGACTCTGTAACTACTATGCAGCTTTGCATTACTTAAAATACACTAATTTCCCAGAGAGGTGGAGAGCTACCTGGAGAGTCCCAACTAATATGCAGAATATCTTGTTCCAGCCTAAGCTCACACCCTTCTTTCTCATAGGGGAACACTTAAAATATTCAAACAAGTGATTCCCCTAAGAGATGCCCTATTAAGAATACAGAGTAGAATTCACGTTGTAATACTTCAATTCCACAGACTATGCTTCGCTAAGTACACTTAAAAAATACAATCTCATCATTAAGATAGGAGCACAATAATAATAATGTTAATAATAATTCTAATACTTCTCCCACGATCACCACCAATCCACTAAGGTGTCAGCAAAGTTCAGGAAAAGGTAGGAAAAATCAACATGGATACAGAGTGAACACAAATGTGTATGTGTCTTACATGCACTGAGTCTTTTTTAAAAAAAAAAAAATATTCTGTACCCTTAGGACCAAAAACATTTTAAAATCAAATGAGCAATACTTAACATCTCAATGCTTCTTTCATAGACTTTATCAATATAAAGAAAACAGTAGTGGGAGGAATTATGGGTTAAAGTTAGTAAAAACACATAATTACATAAAAAATAGCATTACACTGATGACATAGCTTTTAAATAATAATATATTAATATATAATTAACATTAAAATTTACTTTCATTTTCAACTTTTGCTAAACTTGGAGAACGCAAACTGCTAAATCTCCCTTTCTGGGTCTCGCATACTAATACAGCATTTGCCTTCAGGACAATTTCAGAGAGCATTTGAATCAAAACAAAATAAAATAAAACAATCTACTCCCACCCGCTTACTTTATCCCCTGACTTCTCAAGTAAGAAAGTAATCTGGGTGGGGGGGAACCAAAAGCTTTAGAAATAAACAACACCCACCTCAAGTTTATACCTATGACCTAAAAATTGATAGCCATTTCCCAAGAGCAGAAGGAAACGGGCACAAAGAAGTCCACTATCAGCAGCAACACTCATGCTCAAAGCCACCGAAACAGAGACGACACACAAAATCTGCTAATCATCAAGCAAGGTGTCAGATGGACAGCACAAAAGAAAGACCTTATAGTTACAGAAAACATTTGTAACTTACACAGGCTACAAGGTTTAAGTCAATAATCAATCTACAAGATACAGAATGCACACTTAAAAGGTCAAAAAAACACATCCGAAGACTATTCTGTAACAAGAAGACTACCATGTTAATACAGGAACAATGGATGTAACGCAAGCCCTGTGTTTTTAGGCACGGAAAGCTCTCTTCCCAAAACACCCCTTACTAAACACCTCCCAGGTTTCAATTTCTCCTACACTTAAAGGACACTTCAGTGAACTTAACATGAGTCATTTCACTGTCACGTGCTCATGTAATTAAGTTGCCATGTGTCTAAAGCACATCACTTGTAGGGACAATTACCTAAGTCAAGCCAGCGCAAAGTGACTGTATTGATGCCTGCGTCACCGCATGATGATCATGCCACGGCCAAACCTTCACAAGTGGAAGCACAGTAATGATGTTAAAGTGATTTCCAAACAATAAACAGAGCGGATACAAAAAGTAAGCATGACAGAAAGGTGAAGGTGTAGAGCCGTCACTGGTCTGCCATGAAACACAACAAAAAAAACCCTGTAACGTGTTACCAAAATATACTATGATAAACCTGCTTTTGCAATACTGTGTAACATCTTCCTCACGAGACAGTGAAAGGGTTCCCAGAATATAAAGATCACACCATGCAAACTACATCAGTCATTAACGTGTCATCTTACACTTAACCCGCCTTTCTTTTCCACATAGCAATCACTTAGGAGATTTGCCAGGTTTAAGAATCAGATAAGATAATCCAATACCAGCAAATTAATAGTAGAGGGGAAAAAACCTGCAAAGGAAGAACCATACAGATCAATAATCACTAAGATCTGCCACTGCTTCTTAGCTATCTATCTTGCATTGCTGTTTCCTGCGGAGAACGTGCATGCCAGCTTTAACACAACAGGATACTTCAGTCTTCCAGTGTAATTGCCCAGCAGAGACATGCCGCAAACACGGGCAAAGCCATTCTCCCAACACTGCCATGCTCAGTCTTAAGTATGAGTCATAAAAAAAAAGGCAGAGTAAGATCTATCAGTTTTATTTTGTTGTCTGTCTTGTCCAGAAGCATCTTCCTGTTCTTCCACTAACATGTGTTTTGGGAAGAACTAGATTTCATTCTCATCCTTCAATCACAGCAACAATTCACAACCAAAAGTAAAAGAGGAAATGGCTGAACTGAAGGCAGGAAAGCCCACTAAGCCTTCTTCCTATAGATGATCTTTTAGATAGGCAGATGCTTTTTTACTCTTTTTTAATGGTAAAATCCAAGTCAGTAGTACCTACCACACAGAAAACCTATGTTTTCACAGTTAATCGATATATTTTCATCTTGACATTCATTTCCTTTTCCCAAGAAGCTAGCCATTTTGAAACAGCAATCATAGACCTTAGCCAGATCAGGATTCCATGCTGCCGAGTGCTGTAGACGCTCCAAGCTACAGCCCCCGCTCCAGTAAATACAAGACTATTTCCCATTAACAACTTTTTCATTTACAAACCAGATGTTTCTGACCAGTTGACATACATCGTAAACCTTAAGCAAGTTGCAAAACAATGGTATTTCTGAAGTTACAAGATGGGTTATCATTTCCTCCTGCAAGACTTTAGCACGGCGCACCTTATATCCTGCCTTATGGAAATATTCGCTATGGTAACCTCCTGGGCTACTGACAGCAGCCAGCTCCCATGAAGGAACAGCAAAGAAACATCAAGGCAGGCCTTTTCTTTGGTTGTAAGACCTCTCCCACCAGAATTCTGCTATCAGAGGGAGTAAAACTGTCAGACATAAAGGTTACCATGTAAAACCATTCCATCATGGCAACAAGTTTCTCCAAAGTAGATATAATTGTTCCGCTAAAGCACACGTGACTAGGCATCACTAGCCTATTTCTGAATAAACAAGGGCCTTGTAGAACTACAATAGCGGAATGCAGTTAAAATTCACAATTAACTGCCCGCGTGGTTTTTCTTCTCATTATTTCCACTGCTGAGGGGGGCGGGGGGGGGGCCCTGGTAATAAGTTTGCAAAAGCCACAGACGGAAAACTTGCACAGTCCTTCCCATGCGGGCATCCCGCCCTCCCGTTTCCACCCGGCGCTGCCCGGGCGGGAGCCCTCCCGCAGCCGCTGCCCCAGCGCCGATCCCTCCCCAGCCCGAAGTTGGCGTCCCGGGGCACCCCGGCACCTCGGCGGCCGCCCCGGCAGTGTCACCAACGGCGGATTTACGACTTCAGGTGCAGAAGCGGCGAGCAGCGCAGACCGACTCCCCGAGAGACAAAGGCTCTGGCTCGCCCGAGCGCCGCCGGGCGCGAAGACGCCGGAGGTGCGGAGCGGCGACGGCGGGCGCGGCGCGCACACAATGCCCGGCCCCGCGGCAGCGCAGGCCCCGCAGCGCGGGCGGCGGCGCTGCGGGAGAGCCGGTGGCGCGGCCGCGGAGGCGGCGCCCGCCCCTCTCCCCCCACACCCACCCAGAACGGGAGGCGAAGAGCCGCCCGCTGACGGGCCACTTGACGGGGAGCGACGCCAGCCGCTGCCCCGGGCGGGACGCGCGCCGCGCCGAGCGGGACACGGCCGCGCCCGGCGGGGGTGCGGAACGGAGCGGAGCGGGGTTTAAAGGTCCCCTTTCACCGCCATTTTGAGGGGGAGGGGGGCGAGCGAGAGGCGCTCGGTGGGCTCGGCCCCCCGCGGGGCGTGGGCAAGGACCGGCCGCGCCGGGGCGGCGGCGCGGAGCGCACAAAGTTCCCGCGGGGGCCCGGCGGGCGGCGCGGGCCGGGCGCGTGCCCCGGCGGGGCGACCCCCCCGGCGGGCGCGGGGCCGGCCGGGGGAAGGGGGGGGGCAACTTCGGCCCGAGCGCGCCGCGGGACGCCGCGGGCCGGGGCGCCGCGGGGCCCCTAGCGGGCGCGCGGAGTTGCGCGCGGGCAGTTGCGCGGCGGCGGCCGGCCAGCCCCGCGCATCGCTCCTCGGCGCGGGCGAAGGCGCGCTCCCCCCGCGCTGCCGCCGCCTCCCCGCCGCGCTCCGCCTGCTTCTTCCCCCCTCCTCCTCCTCCTCCTCCTCCTCTTCCCTCGCCGCCTTTTTCCCGCATCCAAACTTCGGGAGCCCGGAAAAACCCTCCGGGCCCCGCGGCCCGCCGGCAAAACGCCCTCAACAGCTGCGCCCGAGGCCGCTCCGCCCGCGCACGGGCGCCGCCACCGCCCGCCTCACCTGCGGGGAGTTTTTCCAGCCCTGCGCCGCTGCCGGGGCTCGGGCTCCCCGGCGCTCCGCTCACTGCCATCATTCCAATATGGCACGGCCCGCCAGAGCGCATGCGCCCGCCGCCCGCCTGCCTCCCCCCCTCCCGCCCCTCCGCCCTCCCCTCACGGCTTTTCGGGCGCTCCGGCTCCCTCCTGGCGCGGGCGCGCCGAGTCCGCCGCCGCGCCGCCGGCCGCGCCCCCCGGGCCGCCCGCCCGGCCGGCCCCGCGGGGCCCGCCGCCAGCCCCGCCCCCGCCGCGCTGCCCCGGGCTCCTGCCCCCCCGGACACCTGCTCCCGCCGCGCCGGGGGCAGCGCGGGCTCGGCCGCCGGGTAACGGGACGTGCCGCAGCCGCGACCCTGCCGGGCCGAGGCGGGGCGGGGCGGGCGTCCCCGCCCTGCCCGGCCCGCCTTCGCTCCGCCGCCGCGGGCAGGGGCACAGCCCGGCAGGCGGCCGGTGCCTCCCGCGGGATGCACGGTCCCGTCTCCATCCCCCCGTGCCCCGCCGAGGATTCAGCCCCCTTCCCTCTCGGAGATAAGTCGGCCCCGCCGGTCGGGGCGCGGGGCCCGGCGCTGCCCCTTGCGCGCGGCCACGACCGCGACCGCGACCCTCCCCGCGGGGCCGCGCAGCCAGCGGGCCGCGCCGGCGCCGCAGTTTGCGGGGAGTGGGCAGGCGGGCGGCACCGGTCCCCGCCCCCCCCCCCGCCCCAGGGTGGAGACCGGCGCCCCGCGCACTCGCCGGCGCGGCCCGCGGAACAGCGAAGCGAAAGAAAAAGGAAGCGGGTTGTGCAACACCGCGCTCCTCCTGCCCGTGCGACGGAGACGGAGGGGTGGAAAGGGAGCGCCCCCCCCGCCCCGGACCGCGCAGGCGGTCCAGACCGAGCCGGTGGCCAGTAACAAGCCCGCCGGTCGGTTGTGGCGAATGGCAGCGGGGGCTAGCGGGATCTGAGCGCGGAAAGCCCTTGAGCTCCCCGGGAGGGCATACGCCCGCCCGCTGCGGCGGCGGCGGGCCGAGTCGGCGGCGGGAGCGCTGCGGCCGCGTTCCGGTCCGCTCGTCGCCGGGAGGGACGCGCTCCGGGCCGCGGGAGCTCGGCCGGCCCGCCCAGCCCGCGGGCAGCGGGGCAGGCACCCGCCTTGCCGCCGGGCATTATTCGTCCGTGCGTGCCCCTCGCGATGCGGTGGACACTAGTTGCTGGCAACTAGGAATACGCGTTCAGAGGGGAAGAGCGGGCGGGACAGAATAAGCCGTAACCGTTTGTCTCTGAAGTAGAGAAGTGCCGAGAAATAAATAGACCTGACAGTGCCGGAACAGCGGGCGGGAAGAACAAATGTAACCATGAACTCGCTAATTACCCATCCAGCAGGCAAATTGCATACACGGGTCTGTCCGCGGTGGCATCGGGGAGACCCGCCGAGCTCAAATTACTGCCGAGCGATGCACTGCGGTACCGAGCGGGATGGACACAGCCACGCGCCCTCACGGGAGAGATTTCGCTCTCCACGCAGATGAGAAACCTCCGTTTCCCACTGCCTTTAAAAAAGCGGAGACGGTTGCCCTCGCACTCGGAGGGGGCACAGCGCGCCCGGCAGCCCCGCGCCGCCCGGCACAGCGCGGCACAGCGGGCAGGGAGCCGCCCCGGGGCTCGGCAGCCGCCGCGGCGCTGCCCGAGGAAGGGGCCCCCCCTCGGGGCTGGAGGGCTTCTTGCCCGCCATTCCGTTTGCCGGTAAGGCGAGCAAGGCCCGGCGGCGGCCCGCCCGCTGCCCTTCCCGCCGGGGGCGCGGCGAGGCCCGGGCCATCCGCTAGAGGGGGGTCTCGCCATGCCCGTGCCGAGGCCCCGCCGCGCACCGGGCTGAGTCCCGGCGGCAAGGCGGGATTAACTATTCCAATTAAACTGCTTCTGCACCGCCTAATTGAGTCCCAGCAGACACCAGCTGGATAAGCGAGTGCAGCTCCTGGCAGCCCCGGGCCACCCCGGCCAGGCATCCAGTCTCCGTGGGTCCCGAGAAACATGTCCCGAGCCACCGGAGCCCCCCCCCTTCCCAGCGCACAGCCTCGCAGAAACTGGGACCTTTCTCTGCAAAAGCCCCGAACGACCGTGTGCAGCAGGAAGAAAACCCGCAAAAGTCAGAAGTATCGCCAAAGTTCTCAGACCGGCAAGGGCAAGAAACACGCCCTTTGGAAAGGCTCCGATGGGCCTGGAGGTCAGCCTTTGGGACGTACCACAGGGGAGGAAAAAGAGCATAGGAAAAGCAACATCATCCCCACCAGTATGAAACGCCTCAAAGGGTCTGGTTTGCCACTGCACACTGACTTCGATGTCCTGTTAATTGCCAGCCACAGAAGGGTAGCTATTTACAAAAATCTTCGCCTGGCCAACTTCATGATAAATTAGCTTTGTGTCATCTGTCGTGATTTGGAGGAGGTAAAACGGCACCGAAAGGAAGCGGAATCTTCCTTTCTGGACCTTCTAGTATGTTAGCAAACCTCCTGGAACACGGGGCTAACACAGTGCAAAGACACATTTCATCCTGGATTAAATCTCTATATGCCTTTTGCGGGACTGGTAATACACAAGACACCCAACACCACTTTATGATCCAGTTTGGAGGATGAAGTGGACAACTAGGATGTTGTATGGACACCCTGCCTTCACACAGCCTAGATGCCTTGCTTCTATCTTCAAGGCTTTTCTAGCATCCACTCTTCTAAAACTAGAAACTTTCTAATTTCCAGCCTAAATGTATTCACTACCAATTTATAGCCATTTGTTCTTTACCATTATTACCATTCAAATTAAATAATTTTGCCTCTCTGATATTTACCTAAAATGTCCCTATAAATAGCAATCAGATCATCATCTCTCAGTCTTTCTGCCAGGTTTTTCATCTTCTCTCTAAATAGGTTTTCCATTCTTCCAGCGTCCTCTATACCTTCTACCCTCTGTGCACTGTTCTAAACAAGGTCTCAACAACTGCCTTGTACAATGATATTAATACCTTGCCATCTACTGAAAATACCTCACTTGATGCATCCCGGAATACATTAGCATTTTTAAGACCGCATTACAGTGCCATCGTTGTTATCCTACAACCAATAACGTACCTGGATTCCTCTCCTCGTAATCTCACATTCGATGAACCTCCGAGCTTACTCACAGTTATTCTAATTAATCTTTAAGTGCATGACTTCTTGCTATTATATTCTATCCCATTTCTGGTACTTCAGGCAATAGATCATCTTCAGTAATTGTGCTAGTGCAGTTTAAGAAGATACTATGCCTTAAAAAATGCAACTTGTCCTGTTTTTAAGATTATTTACCATCCAGCCTGCTCAGAGGTTTCCTCTCTTCCATAGCAGCTCACTCTCTGTGCAACCCATCCACACCTTTTGCCGTGTCAGAAAGGTGGCAAACACACTGTTCCTGTAAAGCACTCTGCTCCTGAGCCTCTCTGAAACTTCCCAGCTCAAGGCCACTCACAAATTTCTCAGCATGCTCCATTTCTTCACCCAAAGCTACCGTTGGCAACATGCTAATCTCCAAGAACCGCGATGGTTCACCTGTTTCCCTACAACCTCTTACTATGTTTTGGCACTTTTGTTTTGCTGCAGGCTGTGGTAGGCCTTTCTTCCACAAAATTAAACCTGAATGCTTCACGCAAAATAAGCCACATGTCTTTTAGGGTCATCAGCCTCCTAATCATTAAAAACTTAGTTTTCTTGTTTACATTAAGTGATTAAAGAGGCATTCTAAATTTTCTCTAAATCCTCAGTACTTGAATCAGTAAGTCACATATATTGTTAGTATCACACTGCCTTTTCCTTCTGTCATTCCCTCATATTAAGGAAAATCTTTTTTGAAGCTAAGTTTTCAAGCGGTGTGAACAGCATTAGATAATCAGTACCCAGGTGTAAGCGTCAGCCAGTTGTTCCCTAAGCAGGGTTTTCTGCTCCTTTCAGTGAAACATTCAGCTTGGCTTTGGTTTGCTGCATTAATTAGGACCACACTCCTATAGACTGCAAGTGTCAAGCAGTCCCTCTGACTGCACTGAACTTGTGAGTGCACAGACAGCAGGCTCAAACCATACATCCTTGTGCTGAGAACAGGACTGGTGTGGGTTTGCAATCCTGTGCTTGTATTCAAATGTAATTCATGGAGCAGAGCATTTCCCTTCAGTGAAATGGGCATAATTCTGTTACAGGAACATTGCAAGTGTCTGTGGGAGCAAAATGCAGAGGTGATTGCTTTAAGTTACAGATTAATTAATTAAAATTAGATACAAGTTGGTCAAAACTTTTTGTCCCTACTTATAGAGCAGATTTGCTTGAGTAAAGATTGTGAGATTGGACCTAACGTAGACATGAGTATCATATACTGGTCTTACTGGAATTACTATTTGTATATTACATGGCGAATCCAAGAGTGCTTTGGAAATCCTGGGATCCCTCATGACCCTTATCTGCAACCCAACCCCTTAATGGGGCAAAAGTTGGTGCTTGTGAAGGAAACAGGGGCATTACAAGAGCTGCAGGGCAAACCAGCATGGCCCAGGATGCCCAAAGCAGAGCTGAGACCAAGACGAGTTAGTCTAACTACTCCACAGGGAGCTCGACACAATGGTTTGAACTCATTAAATTTTCCCTAACTGTAGCGACTTTCTCAGCAAATGCTGTTGATGTTTAGCTGTTAGCTTAGAACTGCAAGTCTTATTCCAAAATACACAGTATTTTGCTGCAATGCTAAAGAACAAAAATTGCCAAAGACTTTTTAACATTCGATGCTCTCCACTGTTCCCATGGGCATCAATGTAGAGCTCGTACTTTTGGGATAATAACCAGAGACCTATGTTGAAGTATTTGCAGTTGCCATTTCTGTGGTCAATGAATCAGACTAACTCTAACCCAGAAGATAACCTCCTGTGGGTGACTGAGTGACATCCCTGGACTTCTGCTTTGCTCTTCCTGTTTTCACACTTTATTTAGTCTGAAAATCATGTCAGTTTTAAAGTTGGCGAAAGGCTCAGCTGACAGCCCTGTGAAAGACAATCTGTTCATCCGCAAAGGAACCGTAATGCAGACACAAGGGAGGAGCCACTCAGACTCCTCCCTTCGCTATTGCAGAAGTATGCTGATGGCACACAAGGTTAAGTGCAATTCAGACCAGCCATCTCCTTCAGTGGCCTTGTTAAAGACGCTCCCACCGTTAAGCAGCAGGTGCCAGATGTGCCGGTAGCTTATGGTGTGGACATTGAGGATGTTAATAGTTATGAGGCAACACTTTCCTTTGTTTCAAATACTCATAACAGCTCTCTTTAAAAGGCATTTTGCTGGGCTGCAGATATGCTTGATCAGGTTCAGCCGTAGGATGGAAGGAAGAAACTGAGATCCAAGTGGTTTGCTCTCTGCCTTCCCTTCCCCACCTGCCTGCTTTCTGGTTTTGAGACTCCAGACGGAAGAAGGCTTCAGGGCCCATGTAGCCTCCCTTATCAGTCATTTTATGTAAGTGACAAAAAAAGGCTACGGGGCCATTAGTAGACACTTAGTTGGCAGCAGCAGCAGAAAACATCAGTAAACTGTTCCCCACAGCATGGGACACCCACCTTCACCTTCTCTCTCCCGTTCAGGTTCTAGGCATGCTTTTTTATGCTTGATTGCTTTTTTCTGCCTGCATTTTTGCTTCTTTCTCATTTCACCTGACTGCTGTACACCCAATTTTTATTATTTTCTATTAATATCTGTTGTACCTCATTTGGGTTATTGGTTTATTTGACACTACAGATGAATTCCCAACATTGTAAGGAAAACAAGTTCATGAAAGAAACCTGTTTTTCACCAGACATGATGCTGTTCACTTTACATATGTGTAATTTTCCTCTGCCCTTTGTTTAGCCTATTTAGGCTTAGCTTTTCAGAGAGGTTTTGCTTTAATCTCTACTTTGCAACAGCTCCGCCATATATGAGGTCCAGTGTTAGCTGGTGTTCCCCAGGTTCATACGGTAATAATTAATGGAGATAACTGACACAAAGTAGACTCCTTCACAACTTTTCTAATGGCAGAAAGTTGAACCCTTCACCCATAAGGGAAATGAGTCACTGATGAAGTGATACAAGCCTCAAGTTGAGCCTTACAACAGTCCAGTATTTCAGATCTGGAATCCTGCTCCTTATTCTAAGTCCCTCTGCACACAGATGGAGATAAAAGCATGCAATCTTTCACACAGCTTAAATGCTATTCTGCAAAGGGGCATGGATAAATATTTTCTCCTCCTCCAGGCTACCAGCAGAAGAGGGCACTTTGAAGCTATCTTTGGAAGTTTTTTTATAATGTTGCCCCTATTAAGAGATACTGGCTGCAGAAAGCAGTGCTCTGCCATCCTACACCTTCCCTAGGGCATGGTCTCTCCTCATCCTTACTATGACTGGATGTTAGGATAGTTGCCAGCTTTTCACAGTTTTTTCATAGTTAAACAGCTGAAGACTTTGCACGTGTAAGACACATTATAGAGGTCACAACAGAAAGGGAAAAACAACTCAGGCTGAAGCCTGGGAGAGCTGGGAGAAGAAACTAAGTACCCTTGCAGTTTTCCCAAGTTACTTATAGGCAGATGTGGTTGATGCCCTTTCCCCAGTTCACTGTGTGTACCAAACAGGAAATTATTGCTAACTCTGCAGATCTGTGATATCTGATAAAATACAAGAAAATACAGCAAGCCCTCTTCCTCTGCTCCAGTTCCTTCCAGTCCTTTCTTTTTTTTTTTTTTTGGCAACTAATCTCCAGAATGTTACCAGGCCTCCTTCTGTCTCCTGCTGCCTCTGGAAGCTCTCTGAGATGGCGCAAGTGAAACACTTCATGACATAAGAAACAGTGAAGCAGTCCCAAAGAGACCCTAACAATGACCTAATGAAAAGCCATCGCCCAGCTCTGAAGGTAAAGCTGGACTGGGAGCACTTCCTTTAGTAGTTAAGTACTCTGCTAGCACAGGTTGTTCTAAACCCCAAGCCCATGTAATGTTTTCAGCACATTACAGCACAAAGGGAAGTTGTTTGCTTCATACGATGACTGCATGCTGACATGCAGTAGTGATTTGTTTCTGGTCAAAGGGAAAAATATTCTTCAACAATTGGAGCTGATGCTTTTGAAGTTGTGCAGGTAAGAAGACGGTCACATCACCCAAGTACTGCACAAGTATCGCCTGCGTTTAACAGCTATGAGAGTGCTGCTAGTTATCTAATGAATGTGTGAACTGCTACAAAACACTTACTGACTGCAGTAAGAGATATAAAGATGCTCTTGGTAACCACAGCATAAACTCCATGTGCAGAGTAGGGTTGGTGGCTGGACTGTAGAGTACGCTAATCCGAAGCATTAAAAATTGCCCCTGAATAGCCATTGGTATCAAGAAGATTTAATCACCCTCTTTGGCAGCCATTCACAAGGTATGGTCAATGCTGTGTTGCTCTCACATTAGAAGAAACCTACTCACGTGAAATTAAAGTTCATTAGTTAATGAAGAAAATATTAAATTGCTTTTTGCTGTAAAAATAGTATGTTATAGAAAAGATTTGTTTCATTTCACTGTAAGGTTAGGCTTCCTGGAATGGCTGGATAGTTTTGGATTCTAATATTACAATCGGATTGCACTTCTCATTAACTCCTTGAGTTTGCTTTCTTCACTTATTTTTAATTATAGACTGATTAAACAGGGTCAGATTTCACCGGGTGATGTTCACTTTGGACTTCTGCAAGGTTTATAATTCCTCCAGTTTCGGTGAGATGTTCAGTCAACAACAGGCACAACAGGCAAATGAAGGAGAAGGATCGTATTCTAGTATATGTCGGTGTTTACATTTCTTTTTCCATGCCATCAAGAGGATGAGAACATTCCAGAGGAGAAGGAGGAATTTCCTAACTATCACCTTCTCCCAGTATGATTTTTGTAGTAAGCATCTGTATGACTATAGTAGAGGACTGAAATACTATTTGTGCTTGTGGCAGGCAGCACGTGTGAACATTCGGACACCACTTGCTTCTTCCTGTCCCCCATCGCTTTTACATTTCTGCAGTGTGGGCATCTACTGTAACAGAACCAGTACTGACTTCAAAGCAAATAAGATCCAGGCCCAATAAACTCAGAATAAAAAATGAAATAGAGGGAAAGCAAGTATGGTCACAAACCAGTGAAAAGTTGAGTATATAAATACTCTATATAGAAGGTACTATAAGAACCAGAATATTCATCTCTATAGAAAAGCAAAGCCCCTCTGTTTATATGATATTAACTTTGCTCTTTTATGGTTCTTCTCTTAACATTTCTATTCACTTTCCAGCTTCTCATACAATTCAACTTAACATCTATACAAGATAGTTACTATCAACACTCAATACTGAAGTACCCTGGACTTCAGTAAGGGCATTCCCTTGCTAAGATTAACTTTTAAATACTGCCCATATTGTCAGTATTTTGCTGTATTTGACTATGATCTTGCCAATACTGATTAGCAAGTATTGGCAGGAAGAGATACAGGGAATGTTTGGGGATTTTTAAAGAGATACAGGTGGAAAAGAGATGCAGACAACATGCTTTTTAATGATAACGTTTAGATACCACAATGAGGTTGTGCAAAAACAATATTGTAATTTACTTAGGAACAAATACCCGACTTATTTGTTTCAATTTATGGGCAAAGTGGGTTTTCCCTCCAGATTAGAAACGTGTATATAGTTTTGGAAAATCCTGATCAGCCCAAGCACAGAAAACCAGATTACGAAAACAGATTATAAACAGCAGTGAAGCAGTCCATCTTGTTTCACTATGCAAGCCAAAAGAAACACAGAAATTAAACTAAGAGCGGGAAAACAACTAAGACTTAAAACTGTGTTGGGAATACTCCAAAGACTCATTAACAGATGAAAAAGTATGATTATCTTATTAAGAGTACTACCACCCATACAGAAGCTCTGATCAAAACAATAATTAAGCCACCAATAACAATCTCCCTGCATCATTAAATACTTTTGTACAAATAAATTAACTCTGCCAGCCAGAAACATCAAACAGAGATAATTTACCTCAACCAAATACTCAGAAAGCCTCTCACATTCTTACCTAGGAATGTGCTATCATCCTTCTTCAAAAAAAAAAAAAGCTTTTAAATAAATGATCTTGACAGCATCCCTATAAATTTCTGTATTTACACCACCACTGATAAATCAATGAACCATGTGGCTTGAGATAACAACCTGTCCCTTTGCCAGTGGTGAAAACTGATTCTCTTCCAACTAACACATGCAGCTGGACAGGAATATTCATTTCTGAGCAAAGTAAATGGACACTCAAGTGCAATTGTTGATATGCAGAATCTGGCAACAAATCAATATTGACTTTAAATAACCAATTTATGCCATTACTTTTTAATGCCTATGACTCTTGTTAAAATCCCATAGCATGCCATCCTGAAGCGGCAAAGCCTGCTTAATTTCTTTTGGTTTGTGGGTTTATCGAATTTGAGGCTTTAAGAATCCTGTTACTGGTGAGTGTCAGTTTCTAGCTTTTCTCTTTCATTGGCTTCCTTTGAAATATCTCCTGAGCTCTTATATCTTCACTTCAATTTGATTTTTTTTTTTCCTGTGTCTGAGAAGGGTGCAGGTCTGATGTTGGCATGTGTGTATTATTGCCTGCCTTGACTCTACAGAGGCAACCAGTACCAATATTATTTGGGGTTTCAGTGGCATAGATTAAAGCAGATACACTGAGCCTTTATTTATGTTCCTTTAAGCAATCTAAAGAAGCTTAAGTATATTGCTAGATCATGCAAAACTGCATTCTTGAGCTACATAAATAGCAGTGCTCATGCATATATCATCTTGTAGCCTAATCATCAAAAAAAATCTACAATCAGGATTAAGAAAAATGCCTAGATTCCTGAGGTCAGAATCAAAATTTAGACACAGAAATATGATGCAGCAACGAGGAGTTGAAATTCCTATAAAGCAAAAACTAGCCTTTCCAGATGGACCTCCAAGGACAGGTCAGGGCTGAGATACATTAGCAAAGCAGCACTTGTAGGGAACTTCATCCACTGCAGCCCATGCTGTACCTGTTTAGGGGAAAGCAGAGTAATATAGTCTCAGAGGTGTGTTACTCTGGAAGCTTTTACTAGCAGAAAGCTCAAAAGAGTGTAAAATTACTGGTTTGAAGTAGATTAGAACTGAGGATCCTTATGTTATTACGATGGCTTAATATGCATTTTTAGGAGCACCTCACAAGACAAGTTCAGCCTGTTCATGGAAACAAGGAGACAGGAAAACCCATTGGAAGAACAGCAGAGAAAGAGAACTTTGTTTTCTAGTGTGCTAGACTCTACACCTTCTTTGACTAGCTACAGTTTTAGCCTTGGTTTGTGAATATATTAAGCAATTGAACAGATTTACATGTTTATTCATTTTCTCCCTTAATTTAACAGGAAGTTGTACAACAAATCTAACTGTAGTGCCGTAGGGAAAAATACAGGCTGCGTCCCACAATAGATGCAGTGATCAGCACAGCCATGAGCATCTGCATTATATCTGGGTTCTTTAAGAAATGCCACCTAATTTTTGTAGCACTTGTAATGCGCATAATACAGTGAGAATCAGGCCTCATGTTTACTGGTGTAACACAATTATTGCTACACTGTCAGAAAGCAGCCTAGTCCCTAGAAGTGTCACTGAACAGTTAACTGTTTTGCAGCTTATTTTATCTTCTTGTGTGTCATCCATTAGGAACTGTCTCTGGAGAGAGGAGAGTAAACCAGGAGGACCAGTCTGATCTATTCTAACAAACCCAATATTCCTAAATCATGCTCTTTAGTTTCCCAAATTAACTTACCTCATGGTTTCCCCTTTGTGCCTAGAAAGATTTATTGTTTTTATTCAACCTGAAAATCTGTTGGCATTAGATATATTAGGATACCCACAGGTGGTTCCTTTGTCATCCTATCACTGCAGTGGGAAGATAGCAAAATAAATCAATAAAAACAATGTCTTGGTTGATGCTTGGGGAAACCAATCTGTGGTTGAATATATAGCCCAGCAGCAGACTGCCCCGTGTGCAGACAGCACTAGGTACCATGGCTTCCACTCACTGGAGATCTCAAATAAGGATTCTGGGTTTTATTCAGCTTTTCCCCACCACTCAGGTTTCTACCTAATTCTGTGTCCTTTTTAAAATAATGGTTTATCTTTTTTTTTTTTTTTTTTCAGATATACGCTAGGGTGAGGGTTATTTTTCCACAAGGTCATGTTTTCTTTCTTTAACTTTTACACAACATTTGCAGCAAGAGCCTAATATGAAGCTGGTTTTCAGTTGCCACTATCTGATGTTTGTTTTCAAAGACTATATGCAAATCATGCCAGTGCTGCCTTGTGCATTTCCTCCATTTTATTTTCTATTGAGACTGAATGTGAAGAGCTGCAGTCTATTCAGAAGATCATGGCTGTTGCAGCAGAAAACCAAAGCTATTTCCAACGTGGAATTTCTTAGAATCAGTGTATTTTCTTCTGCTTATAACAGAAATGAATATGAGCATTCTGAGCCTTTAGTTATCCTCCCAGGTCTGAGAAGATGTGAGGAGAAGCAGAGCAGGTGTGGAGAGAAAAGCAGTTATTAGTAGATCCATTTATTTATGCTCTATTAAGGAAGTAGAGTGGAGGCTGCTGGAGCGAAGTGAAACATAAGCAAAACAAGTGGCAATTTACCCTATAGCTGCATTCTCCAAATTATTTTTCCCTAAGAACATGGTGGACATTAGCAGGCAGAGGCACAGCCAGCCAGCTCCTGCAGAGAACAGCCTCTTGTTGAACTAGGTACCCCAAGAACCACACAGATCCAGGGCACGCAGGGCACGTTGTAGCTGCCCCCCTGCTTGTATGGGAGGAGGCATTCCCCACCACATACGAAAACTGTGCAACATGCCCTACACAGACATATGTATATATTGCCTTGGATTAAGTGTATCTTCTCGACTCTAGACTAACTGCCAGAGGAATATTACTCAGAACCTGAGCTAACCTGAGAAGGAATGAAGCAATGTTTGTCACGATCTAGCTATCTCTGTGCCCTCAGAAGATGGGTGCTTTCTCCTACTCTTGTCAAGCCAACATTGATTTCATACTTGAAGCCATTGATAAGTCAAAACTGATAAAGCCATAACTGAAACCATTTAATAATTGAAGCCATTGAAGGACCTCTACTGGGAAGCACAGCCTTGGTTTCCTGGTATCCAGGAAGACTGGCACGGTGTGTGTTGCAGATCTGGTTGATAAATTTCTGGTTTTATCTTGAATACAGTGTGCAAGAGCATATCCAAAAAGCAAAATACGTAAGGAACAAACAAAGGCAGTTTCCTACAGGTTACTGTGCCTACTGTATGGAATATTTCGCACTTTGTCAATCAAATATAGGAGGTATTCAATGGAGGTAGTTAGAGAATAGAAAAAGGAATCCTGTTTTCCAGAGTTCTCAGGTTTAAATTCCGCTTATTGCAGTGCTGGGTGCCCCTTCATGTTCCAGTTACAGAAGTGAAGCTCTGCGTCTCACTGTAAAGGAGAGCATTTGTTAATTGTTTCCAAAAAAATCCCAGAGTGAATAAACATTTAGCTAAATAGCTAAAACATGCACAAGGTGCCCTACCCAATTTTCAGCACTATGAGCTGCAGCACAAGATGCTTGTGTAGTGAGAACAGTCATGCCAGATGTTAGGTATGAACCCACTTGTTTCCACTGCATTTCTACTGTGGCAGGGTTGTTTTAACTGTACAACAATTGTGCAGAGACCTCGCTGAGGCAGTAAAAGCCTCCCTATGCCCTAACATATCTCAGACCCCTCCAGGACCAGAGCCTTTGTGCTTTGTTTGCATCCAACATGAATGGTCAGGAAGCCTTATGGTAGGACTGGGAGCACAAGACTTGGTCACTTTATTTATGAGACACAGAGTCAATGCAATTATGCAATTACTATTGTGAAGCATGAAAAATACTTTTTTGTAAACATTCACAGTTTGCTGCAGCAAGAAAGAGCGTGGGGGTTCGATTACCAAAATTGCTGATTTCAGAGTTTCTTTGCTCTTTTACATGCCCTGTACAGTCCGGTTTCTGGTTTTGGTTTGTTTTTTTTTTTTGTTCAAAGCCTGGACAGCAGAGGGTGCCAAACCCCCAGGAGGGAGAGCCCCCGGCCCGCCGAGCGCTCCCGCATCACCGCCCCCGCCCCGCGGGGACAGCTCTGCTCCAGCACGAGTGATCGGGCCACCCCGGGACACTTCAGAGCCGCGTGTTCCAGCCGCGCTGCGAGCTGTACTGGAGTGTGTTACCTCATTTGGTTGTGTCAGCACTTCCATGACAGTTTATAACCTCTTACTTTGTGGATCAATCTAGGCTATTGCAAGCCAAGTTATTTTCTCTCTGATGTGCAATTGGCACTCAATGTTATCTCAGGAATCTGAAGCCATGTTTTGTTATCAGGATGTTGCAGAAACGACTCACTAAATTAAAAGCAAGCACTTGATCATACAGAGCCAAGCATAAACCCTCCCCCGCCTTTAACATGTGGTAGAAACATGACACAGCCATTGATGAACTAAATCTGTTTCACTTAACATCATTTGTACGCAGCTTTTTACTTTGGACAAAGAAACATGAGATTAAAACATCAACAGCTCTGAAATTCCATTCTCATACTACAGTGAATTATGAAATGAAGCGGTATTATATTAGCAGGCATTTCTTCCTGTTCTAATAAAAAGATACCCATTCTACATTTTCTGCAAACACTACTCATGGGAATGAGATGGAAATTGGTCCTCAAGTAGTAACTAGTTACAATAGCTTCTGAAAGAGACTACAAATTATTCTGACTGTATTTAGGAGCCAAATCCCGAAGCCTCTATTGTATTCAGATTCTTGTTCTTTGCTGGAGTCAAAAATTGCTGCACTTGGTCCAAAGAGCATTTGTTTCTCTTCTAGTTCTTGCTAGTTCCTGTCCTGAGGATGAGCATTGTCAGATGGCCAGTTTTATGTTCACGTACCTGATACACGTAATCACTGGCCCATTATTTCTACGCAGGAATGGGATCCATCATTCCTAATTGAAAATTTTGCAGATAACAATTGGTAATTTGTAAACAGTTATTCACTTCGAGTGAGTTATGTAGGCTCTGTTTACTTAATATAGCTATTTGTCAGCTTTATCAGTCACTTATCAACAGAAGCAGAAAGCAGGCCACATATTACCCATTCATCATCCCTTCCTGTCTCTGGAACACGTGCAATATATATTGCACATGCCATAGCACGGGTGAAATAGCTCATAATCTAACACTGCCAGCAGAACTAAGTATAATAGTTACTTTCTCAATGCCAAAAACTTGTAGGGTGCTTCATAGCAGTGGTAACATTTTCATTCAGTCCCAACACTTAGGCCTAACACATTAAGTTATTGCAAATACGTCGCTGTTGCTGGCAGTTAGGACAGGAGGTGGTGCGATGGGCTTCAGGCTGAACCGGGAACACCTGACACCCCTGTGCAGTGATGGGGGAGGACGTTCTCTGAGCAGGAAAAGTGCAGGGAAGAAGATGCAGCTAGAGAGGCCCTGCGGTCCCTGAGGGTACAGAGAGGTACAATTTTTAATATCTTTGTGTAGTAGCACATGATACTGAACTCAATTCGTGTAGAAAGTAATCATTCCGAAGGCATGTTGTCACAAAAATGACCTGTAATTGCTTGCTGTACAGGTAGTATGGTGCCCTCGGCCTGTAGCCAGCAGTACTCAGGTCTGTACTCCCCTCGGGGCAGCAAAACTCGGTAACTTTTACATCTCAATTAAATTAAGAAAACTGGAACACCAGCACCCTCTTACCTTTCCGGGCCTCACTAATCCTGTCGGTGCCCTGAGCTGAGGGAAGCGCTTTGACTGAAATGTGAAGTTTGCCCCAGCAGTGCCTTCTCCCCACAGACATCTCCTCTGGGTGCCTGCCAGCCTGTCCTGGGGGTCGGTTACCCATTGCGGCTCTGCCGAGCAGATGAGGCCACTGGCTGCAGCCTGCACTGCCCCACCAGAGGCTGTTCTGAGGAGAAGGTTCTGGAAAGGGCCGGGCTCCGCAGGCCTCCACGGCCAAGATGGCCGCCTCCCCTCTCCTCACCTGCTGGCTGTGCCCATGCGCCCCAACATTTTTCCTCATACTGGTTTTACCATGTGGATGGGCATCCCTCACCCCCTCTTCTCTACCTCATACTTTTTCTTTTTACCTCTCAGATGTACCCCCTTGCTCTCCCCATGTCCCCACTGCTGGCAGGGCCTGGCCAGGGCTTCATCCAGCCCAGAAACTCAGCGCAGGTGCTTCTGTCACTATTTCAATCAAAACAAAATTATTGGCACCTTAACAAAAAACATCTCCTGGAAAACCAAGGTTAGAAAATCACCAACTCTGCCCTTATCCAGCAGTTCACTGCTAAAAAAAAAAAAAACAAAGACACACACTGCCAGCCTTATGCAAAACAAGGGCATTGGGCTCAGTACACAAACTTGAGTAAAACACCAGAAAAGAAGTATCATTGCTCTGTTACCTTTGAAGCAAGGTCTGGCAGGAAGATGAAGACTTGGGAGAGCTTTAAAAAAATAAGCCCTTTTTACAGGGAAGGTGGAAAGCTGCTGTAAGGATTTTGTATATACTATGGCATGAAAATATTTTTGCTTGAAAAAAAAACATGGAAACACCTTTTTTAAAGTTATTATTTTGTAGTTCCCGCAAATTCGCCATTACCTATCAGTTAAATATTTGCTGCTCCTTATTTTCCTCCCAAGATGTTCCTTTCTTTCTTCCTTTGACTTGGGGAGAAAAGTTGTGTGGACTGCTACTGTGATTAGCAATTTTCTTTCCAAGGGAAAACTCATGCTATTTTTTAATCCAAGAATTCACATGCCTCTTGTGAGCTGGAAAGATAAAAGCTTACAAATAATTCAATAGTGTCTTCAAATTTAGATAAGTCACTCAAACTTGAGCTACCAATAGCGTAGAAGCTGACAAGCTGAATTGGCTCCACTGGTCTTTCACTAGTAGGCCCACAGTGAATTAGGAAAGGGGGGTCCTGCAAATGTCCCTCAGGTATGTGGCTCCCAGGAACCCTACTTTGGGTAGCCAGAACCTCCTAAAACTGATGCTGTTCAGGACACTGCCAAAGGGAACGTGGAACAACCTTAAAAATCTCAGTTAATGTGGCCATGCAATCACTGATCCTTCACTCAGTTCAGACACTAGTAAATTCTGCAGTGTAGATGAGCCCTTTGGAGAGCTTAATAAGTTAAGAGAATCCATTACTTTTTGCTGATTTATTTTATAATGGCTCATTTACATGCACTAAGAAATGGTATTTTTATACTAGTAGAAAGGCACAGATTGCCTCTTCGCAGTCATACAGGTTTTCAATTTTAGACAAGATCTTTAAAAAATTGACAGTATTATGAAGTTCCAAGAAGCTTTTCAAAGTCACTTAGGTTTCTAAAATCTATTACGGTTATTTTTTCCTTCTTATTCCAAAGGCTGTATTGTTGGACTCATGGTACTAATGAATTTTGTTGTATATGTTGAGCAATATGAAAAATAGGGCACTAATGTTTTAAAGTCTCTAAAATGTTTCTCAAATTGAGTGTAAAATGTGGCATTTCTACAATACACGATTGTTTGGCAGGATATAAAATCTTACTGGTTCTCATTTGGGTGATTTGCATAACTTGTTCATGGCATCATTTGTAAATATTATGCCCATCCCAAGCTGCCACTGATAAAAGAATAAGATTGCTTTTGCCAAAGCACATCATACTATAGAGGAGAAAAAACCTTCCTATCTAAAAAGAGTGAAGCTATACAAAGTGAGTTAAAATTTTATACTGCACTAATCTCACGAAATCACTTCTGATGTTTGTTAGAGTACATAAAAGTGAAAAAAAAATTATTTCCTTTCACTGTGCAAAGTGGTTCTACAAGGACTGGACAAGCCAAGGAGCAGTGGCTATTCCTGAGGAGCCTTTTGCTGTGAGCATGCTTCATACCAACACCTAGAAAGTCCCTTTGCCCAGCAGAGAAGACCGGCTGACCTGAGAAGGGTTCTTCTTACTCTCCAGGCTCGCTGCTGATTAAGACGTAGCCAGCAATTCTGTTTCACACAGACAGATGACAATTCAGTTTGCTCACTGACCTGTGTTGACTCTTCGGTATTAACAAAACCAAAACACTGCTACAAATCTATTTCACCCAAAGAGACTGAATACAGAGGCAAAGCTCATTCACTTGGCAAGGCAGGGCAACTTTCATATAATCATTTTAAAGTGTGATTTAATATTCATGACTATCCTAGAAGGTGGCAATTTTGACTTGTGCTACAGAGTTCACTGGCCTGTGCTTGCTTAGGAGAGGTGCTTCAAGGGATGCTGTATTTCTTGTGGAAAAAGGCTGTGATGAACGTGATGCTGTCTGTCTTTCAAGACTCTGTCAGAGTCACCAAATAGATGGACATCTGGAAAGCACGCATGCTTGTTCCCCTTCACAGTCAAGAATATGTCATTGTGGCTGCTTCCATGACCTCCCTGATTAAACAGCTCAAATTAAGATTTTTGTCTCTATAGTTAGAGTATTTAGTGGGAAGGAAGAAGGGTAACTAGACTCAGAGCGTAACTACATCTGACTGTTTCTTAGAGTTTCAGACTCACTATATTAGCAGCTGTGCCAACATCCTCGTGCTAATTTTTATTCTAGTAGTTGAACTGGCTGTTGTAAACTTTTAGGAAATACGCCGGGCACTGAGAGATGCTAGTATCTCTAGATGTAAAAGTAACACTTTAACAAGGTACCATTTATGCATGATCTGTGGCAGAGCTCTGAAGTTACTAGCATGCCGCTGGGAAGGGAAGGTAATATACTGCCCAGCTCCGCTAAACCTGACAGCTGGCTTAACTAAAGCATTTGTCTCCTCTGCAAGGACTATAACAGAGCAAATATCTCAAAAAGATGCTGTAACTTCTTAAATCAGTGGAATTTAATGGCTTGATTTGGATAGTGCTTTTCCTCCTCACCTTACATTTTTCGACTTAAATTTAGCAAAATACAAATGAACAGCTTTCTTCAATCAGACCTTAAACTAGGGAAAAAGACTTTTAAGTCAGCAGCCAAGGCAAAGGAATCCCCAGAGAAAGTGCTTGGCATTGCTTCCTGTGGTGAATCTTTGCCTGCCAGGTTGAATTGGGAAGAGAGGCAGAAAGGAAAGTTAGAATTTGCTTTCATCACAAAAGATGGAGGGAAAAAAAAGGGTAGGTGACTAATTACTTCTATAAGGTATACATATTCTATTCCTTTAGTATATAGATGCCAGTAATAACCTCAGGTACAGGAATATTTTTAAAGTACAGTGTGGCACTTTGGTAGATATAGCAAAAGAAAAGTATTGCAGATTATATTCTTCCCATCTCAATTGCAACAAGATTAAAACAAGATTTCAAGCCACTAAAACCACAGTGTTTTGCCAAAGTAAGGCTGGAAATATTTCTAGAAACATAATATTGGATATACCTTTCTTATTTGCTACAAACCAAGATTAACTCAGGTAATAAACTTCTACTGATGAGTGGAGTTTCAAGCCACTGATTTTTGGAAGTAGATCTGACTATCTGGGCAATAAAGCTTGGAAGTATGGAAGAAATTTTCTTTTTAAAGAAGTGTTCCTAATCAATAATGCTCCATTTGAGCATAGAAGGTGCAATTAACTTTTCAGTCTGTTTCTTGGAGCTCTGTATGGGTAATTTTTAGGCCATATTACAAGATCTAGTTGTTCCTGCTGCAGTAACAAGCAAAGCTTTTCTTTAAAAGCTGTGGAAAAGATGAGGATTGGGTCGTGAAAGTATAAAAAAAGGGAAGATAAGGATTTGTATTTTAGAGTTTGCAAATACCATTGCAATATCTGTGCATTTATCCACTATAAAGTTTACACTACAGCAGGGCAGGAAAACGCTTCCCTCCACACAAATATTTGAGATTTGAGAACATTTTTGCCTCAATTTGTGTAGGGAATAGCACAAAATCTTCCAAAATAGTCTAGGCAAAATAAGATCATAGAAGGCTGGTGTCTCCCTAGCAGCCACAAGATAATGAGAACATATTTTGTGCGCAAAGAATCTGGATTCAAGTTCCTGGTCTGCTGATCTTAAAGAGGAAACTGAACCCAAGACTTTTACCTTACATACCAGCAGCTGGTTACTCAGAAGGTTGATCCAGCTCTCTAGGTTTAAGTAGAATTGGATCCAAGAAATTATTCTTAAAAATCTGTAGCTTCCTACAAACACTTTGCTTTGATGAGTCCACATTCTTAAGGAAAAAGCAGGGTATAAAAATGTTTCTTAATAACTTTTCTGTAATTATACAAATAAATTTACTTCCCGATCCCTACTTAATTACTGCTACATGTGCATGTCAGCACTCGGTCCATAAAACTCACCAAACAGAATTTAAAAAAAAAAAAAAAAAAAAGTGAATACTTAGCATTTAGCATGTCTAGAATCTAAACTAGCTGAGGGAATAAGTCAGCCAAAGAATCGCTTCTGTTAAGCGACCTTGAGTAAAACCAAGCAGCAGAAAAGCACAGAACCAACAGTGTTACGGCATCGTCTGTACCATGCATTTCTGAACTGTGAAATAGCTCAACAAGACACAAAAGGTTACTGCTAGAGCACAGCAGCAGCCGTAGAGAACAGCAGTGATCCCAAGCATGATTATTTTCCAAAGGACATTTTCTTTGTGCTGGAGCTAGCTCAGCAGATAGCTTCTCCTTCACAGTTTGAGCATCAGTGTTGGAATCAGTCCTTCACCAAGCTTGGGAAGAGGACACGGCTGCAGAAAGAAATACTAACCTGAGCCTTCTCCAGCTGCAGCAGATGGCTGCAGCTTTCAGGAAAGCATCAAAACTTGTCATAGAGCCTCTGGAAACAAAGGCCTAAAAGAATTAGTCACTGACAGCAAAGCCCCTGCATATAGTTGCAAAGCCTGAGCTTACTGTGCTTTGACCACAACAAAATGCCATGATTGTTCACAGGGCTTGGCTGGAATTATGGCAAGATAAAAGAGCTAGTAAAAGCAGCTGAAGCCGTTGATGACCTGGACTGGCTAACAGCACACAGCACCTACCTAGTACACAATTTGATGAAACAGAAATGAAGGATTAACTATTCAATCCAAAGCAGAAAAAATCTGAAGCTGGAGCTCACAGGGGTTAGCAGGTATTGCAGTTGCATACAGACATGTCCTGGAAAACAAATACATTACTCTCCACACAGTTCCTTTCAAGAAAAACTTAGTCTAAACAGGCAGCTCAGAACAGATCCAACCCCAGAGACAAAGTGCCCAATTTGCTCAGGGCTGCCATCCTTATTACGTGACCATGACATGAAAAACAAAGCTGACCAAGTGGAATGAATGATGAGATGATCTCGGCTCCAGCACAGAGCCACAGGCCTGTTTCTGAAAAAGATTTAAAGAACCTTGAGCAGTTCATAAGGAACAGGTGTGGACCTTTTATTTGACTAAATCTCCCTCTGCAGCAAGGCTTAGGTAAAAAAGCAGCAGCTGGAAATCAATAGATGGGACTAGCAGCAGGAGGAAGATAAACATAAATTGCACCTTCTGAAAGATAGTGTTGTGCATGTCTTAATCCCCCTCCAGTATATAAATCCAGGAGCTGTTGCGATTATCATGCTGAGCAAAGAAAACCAAAAAATGTGGTGGCAGAAGAGACCCAAGAATCTATTAGATGCTCCAATGAGATTTTTTTTAAGGAGTCTCTCACTTTAATCTCATTCTTTCTGAGCATAGGATGGGATCTGGCTATTTAAACACCACTGGCCAGAATGGAGCCCTAAATTAAGGGAGGAGAAGGAAGCACAGCATCACAGATGATGCTCTCCCATCTTAAATCAGCTGCAAACACTGCATGTCTGCAATGCTCATTGGTGCTCACTAACCTTTGGGTGGACTGAGGGACCAAATACATTGGTCAGCTGTGCTATGGATGAAAGGAGGGGGATTAGTCCTTTGAGCACGCCTAGAATCCCCTGCAAGTCTGTCATGACAGAGTGGCTCAAAGCCCTGTTCTTCTGTTGAAGAACAATACAACCTGAAATATTTTTGAAATTTCCTTCTTATCCTCCAAATAGTTTGAAACAACAACAAAAGAAACTATAAGCGTGTGAAAACCAGGCTGGAAGGTCTGGTTTCAGTAGAGCAATATTTGCTACCCTGACAGTTATAACACTCCAGGTTATATTTTTATTATATTTGATTTTTCTGTTTTCAAAGGACTGACCACAAAATAAACCTTGACATAGCCAAAATTGGATGGTACTAATGAAGCACCCAAGAGGACAACATGCTGTTCCCCTGTGTGAGCAGCAAATGTTTGGTAATTAAATAGCTGTCAGTGGGGGGTTTCTGATGTATTTTTATTAACTTTTTGTGTATATTGCATACATGCTCCAGAGTGACCAGCTCAGGTAGGTTACATGGCATTTGAAGCTGAATTTCCTGAGGTGAAAACCTAATAACCTGACAGAGCATAATATTCTAAGTGCTTCAACCTGCTCACTTTCTCATGGTGGGTGCACAGTTAATTTTTGATCTGGAGAGGGCTGGCTGACATTTACAGGCATTGCAGACTCCTGCTTTAGAGCAGAGATTTCTTTCTGTTGCTACAAAGTGCAATACACAATTCAGCTAATATCAGATAAATAAGGTCTATAGAAAAGGCTGCAGCTGCTTACTGGTCTGAAGCTATTTTTTTTTTCCTTTGATAGCAGAAAATGAATGTGCCAAGTACAAAAAGTTTTTGGTTTGGGGATTTTCTCAAGTGAGAGTCTTGTGTAGTACAAATGAGTTTTACAGATAAATACCATAATATTTGATGCTGAAATCTAGAGATTAGCTGAGCCCAACCTGAAGGATGCACAGTTAAGGAGTGAAGATTAAAAAAATAAATCTTGTATTTCAGTTTTGTTTTATTACTGCTTGGTAGAAAGCATAAAATGGTCCAAGAGAACAAAATGGGTGCACACTGTTTTAAAGACTTTAATCTGTCAAGCAACCTGATTTCAAGGGAAGATTGCAGAAGACAGACTGCCTTTTAAAGGAAAATAGCAATATTAACACAATAGCAACTAAGCAGAGATTTTGATGATTTGCCAAATACCCGCAACATGCAAGAAGAAATCACATTGCATTTAAAATAACATTTGATGAGCAAGGACTTGTAATCCCTATAGGAACATGACCAGGTATATAGGTAAGGGTGACATGTGTAAGGAATCCCTTGAACACTGTGGCAAGGCCCGTGGGCTTCATTAGAAATGCCGAAGGGAACATTCAACATATGGTCCGTGAGGCAATTGCTCTACTGACATCCCACTCTTTCAACAAAAAGAAAAAAAACACAGGGCGCATTAAATTCAGGTTTTGTCAGCAGTTCTCAAAGGACTGCCAAACTCGGTTTGTCATTTATCCTGAAACAGGCCACAGTTTCCACTGGCGTGATTGGTCTAACGGATTGAAGGGGTGGCTTTCTTCAGGTCCTCCTGCTGCTGTGGCATCACTGGAGGGTGGCTGCTGCCTGCTGCTGTGAAAGGATTGCTCTCAAGCAGTGCAAGGGAGTGGACAGCTCTTCAGGAAATACTTTGCATGTTGTAGACAATACATTGACACTGCACTGTGCAATTTAATAACCTAATATTCAACTACCAAGATGCCACATTTTCAACAAATCCTTGGAGAAATGTAGGAATCCTATCAAAACTGCAGCCTTATCACTCCTTGGAAATTTTCTGACGTGCGGCAGAGCAGAGGTCATGTCTTATATTGAAAATAAGATCAGATATTTCCTTTGTCTGACAGCCAACTGTGGTTAATGGGATTTTAATTTAATCAGAGTATAGAATGGGGCAGATGTAACATTGATAAATTATAACAGGGATCAACACACAAGAGTAGTGCAGGTAGGAGTTGCTGTGGAGAGTGGCAACTGCTGGAGAAACTACAAGTGTCCAAAAAGGATTTTGCATACAACAGTGGGTCCCACAGCATAACAAATTGAAGCACACCTGGATTTTAAAACTGCTCTGAATTTTCCTATGCATTGTACTCTGTCCAGCCCTACCTGAACATTCACATCATTTTTCAAAGGAGGCTGAGTTGTTTCAAACAGCACCACAAGTGTGCTTGGAAGAGAGAAAATGTAGTGAGGAGACTAGAGCTCATCCAAAATCTTACTTTTTGCTTCCCAGCTACAGTGTGCTCACTGGACATGAGTCACTCCTGCTTTCAAAGCTTGCCATGTGGACATCTCCTTTATGTGCCTCTGAAAGCAGCCCAAAGAGTTCAATAAGAGTTGCTCTACACCTTCCACTGTGTAATCCCTCTCCTAAAACTAATGCTTCAGGCAGACAACCAGGATAAACTGGAAGAAGATCCTTGCCACATCATTGGACCTCCTTGCCACAGGAGGTTGTAAATGCAAGTGTTTATAGGGATTCAAAACTTACTGCACAGATTAATGAAAGAAAACTCAGTTAAAGCTCTTCAAAACAGGCACCATCGCTGGTTTAGGAAATATTTGTGCTGCAGATGACTGAAGACTGGGAGAGTATTTTGAGTGGTATCACCATATGCTTGCCCTGTCTTTATGCTGTTCCCCTGACATTTGCTACAGGCCAGAGACAGATTATTACAGTAGATGGGTCTTTTGCCTGACTCGATGCTTTATCATTTTCTGCAGTGATGGTGAATGTGCCTGTTCAAAGAACTCAGTGCTTTACAGTAAACATCTGGATCTGTTTTCTTCGCAGTGATTATTAGCTGACTCAGCTGCATAATTTAACCTCGCCGAACATCAAAGGCATGCAGAGTACTGTGTGGGTACCTGAGAGGTTCAGTGCTGCTGGGATGGTCAGGGATGTCTAGTTGTTAGACTTTAGCAAGGCGTATTTAATATATGTAAATAGACTTTTTACAATGAGTAATGTTGCCAAATTTTCCAGATTGCTAGCACTGTCCTCCATTAAACTTGGAGGACAAATTCACAAAATACATTATTAGGGGAGGGAGCAGTAACGCTAGCGAGTAAATCTGGTGATGCTCTTAATCTTGGGAAACAGAGAACGAATATCCTTGCTTCTTAGCAAGGTCAATGTTATATATTGTCAAACTGCTAGAAATAGTCCATGGTATTGTTCTGTTTCAACAGGTTTAGTCAGAATACACAAAATTAAGTAAAAACCCGAAGAAAAATATCATAAGGGCCTAAAGAAAATATTCTAGACAACTAAAACTGAAATTATGTTACTTACATGATAATGCAAGTGATCCAAGTCAGAATTAAAATTTCACTTAAAAGAAATATTTAAATATTAAATATTGCAAAGACACACTTAGATCTACCATGAAAACAAGAAAACATTAAAACTCCCACATCCGTAAAGAAATTTGTTCTAATCTGGCAACAAAATCTACCATCTTAAACACATGCTGTTTGACTTCACAGGGCAAAGTTAAATTTCTTTAGATGCTAGAGTTATGTATCTTAGAAGCCATCCTATATGGTCACTCCCCTTCAATTTCAAGTTGGTAAAAGATGAAAATGTAGAAGAAACTTTTCCACGGCAGTGCAGGTATTTGAATGGATGAAGCAGTTTCAGTTAGCAGTGTGTGAAGAAGGCTGTTCTAGAGAACTAATGCTATGAGCATTAGCCAAAACAGATTTTGGATCTTCTCTCAACACTCCATTCATCTTGCTTAATCTATTTCATGTTTTATTCATTATTTTTTGAGTTCATTTACAAAATTACAATGCTTAACTGAATTGGTATGTTGCTAACAGACCTTTTAAAATTCCTCATGAACTCTTTTCACGGTGGTATGATGCAAAATGTTATTGAAAAATAGCTATTTTATAAACCTTGGGAAAGCTATTTAATAACAGCAATAACACACTCAAATGTAATAACACACTCTATTGATTTGATTATCACCAGATAAACACACTTCTTAGTTGGCTGAATGTGCCTGGCATAATGCACGCACTGCAAGGAACTTGGCGATTTCAGGGTATGGTGTCTGGGTGAGCTTTGTGACATTACTTCAGAGGCTGTAATGGGACACGTCTGCTTCTGTAATTACCACCCTGGGCAGTTTTTGATGACTAGCTACAACAAGACAATTTTATAGGAGCACCAGAACTACCTACTTCAGTATATCTTTCACTTCAAATAAATGATGGTCAACAAATATTGCTTAAAATTCAAGCTGGGCTAAATCAGGGTAGAGGATGGCATTTCTGGTTTGAGGATCTCCCACCCTCACTTTTGGATTAGGATTCTGGGCAGAAGACATGCAGTAGTCGAGTAGGCAAAGTATTGTGGGATGGCAGAGTTGGAGGATCACCAAAGTAGTCCACAGTGCAGAAGTGCCCACTTGAAACATGCCTTGACTAGGCGGTTAACTCATTACTGCTACAGAATAAGGAGCCCAGAGTCCTGCCCTCTCCTCAGAGAGCTGGTGAGAGGCCTTCAAGAAAGATCACGTTGATACAAGTCACTTGGTGGAAAGGAACTTCAAACTGAGTGTGAATCAAAACTTCTGCCTCACAGGTCCAAAGGCTGTTCTAGTCTCCAAAACCATCTGTGTTTTTAACCCCATTGAACAAGGCATGCCAGGGGATGGGCTGGTCCCAAGAAAGGAGTTTGACAGAATCCTCAAAACAGGCAGCTGTCTTGGCACACAGAGTGATGGGCTTTGCCTTTGTAACTACCAGTGAAGAAAGAAATCTTGGTATTCTGACAGATAGTGCCAGCTCAGTACTCAGGAACAATCCAGATACTGGGATTTACTAGGAGAGGAACAGGGACATCCAAAACGTGTCTACATCTGGACAACCATGAGCTGCTCTGGTCACCATCCCTCTCAGAAGGGATTTACTAGAAGCGGAAAGGACATGAAGATGGGCAATAATCACAGTTATGGAATGGCTTCTCGTTGTGGAACGGCTAAATGAACTAGGACTGCTGACACTGAGAAAGATATGACTGAAGGGGATTTCTTCACCTGGTGCATAGTTAAGCTGTGAAGACTATTGCTGGGCTATTTGCAGAGGCTAAATGGGATATAGGCAAATTAATAGAAAAAATTCACTAAACAAATAAACACACAGATACCATCTTTGACTCAGGAAAGCAGAGCCGCAGCTACCTGGGCACAGGGAGAGTATTTCCAATGTTTCTGCATTCCTGTAATCTTCCCTACGGACCTGCTGTCAGTCTCCAGTCACAACAGGTACTGGCCTGGATGGGCTTTGTTTTACCTAATCTGGCTGATTTTATGTTCTGCCTGCAGCCTGCACGCAATCTGCATAAAGCTCCATGATCACATGCTAAAATATGCCTTTACTCAGTTGCTTTACACCTAGGTAGTGGCAGAATAACCAAACACTAGGGACGAAACGTCCCCCCAGGCACGTCAGCTGTACATCAAAATGCAGATCATATTCCCTGCTCAAAAACTCGACAACAAAGAGTAGTGCAAGGGGGCAATCTGGTGCGTGCTCTGAGTTTCCCCAGAAGCAGCCCGGCAGTGGCAAAGACCTGCCGTACCCGATGGAGACCAACATTATAGCCCCTGACAGAGAGAAGCACGTTTGAGCCCAGGAGAGGAGAATGAGGTTCAGGAGGCTGTAGCATATGGGGTGGTGTTCTGAATCTCTCCTACCAATTTGTATAGCAAACCTGCAATTTCTGTGGTAGCCATGGAAACTAAGGTACTGGAGTACAATGAAACAGATGTATGAATGCCATTGCCACCACTGAGCGTACATCACTCAGCGGTTCTCAACAGCGAGGGCAAAAAGAAGGATATCTGTGTAATCACAGCTCGGTTGTGGCCACTGAGGTCTAGATCAGGCTGAATAGATATCAGACCACAGCAGCTCCTCTCCTCTGACCAGGGAGTAGGATGGTTGCTGGGGTGCAAGGCCAATGTCAAGGAAGACAACCTTGTCCACTCCAGAAGAAAAAACAAGGAATGGATGGGAAGAAATGTTCCCTGGTGAGCTGTATGAAAAAGATAGAAATCTGCTTCATTTTGTCTCCCTTCACATTGCTAGTAATCATGATGCCCAGAAAAGTTTGCTTTCTGATGGATTTTCAGCCAGTGACCTAAAGAAGTCAATGGAGCCATCTCACCTGGAGTGACAGGCAAAAAATATGCTCCTGCCAGTCAATTTTCTTGTGAAAGTAATGTCTAGAAGCTGGTGAAGGACTCTCATTCAATGTACAGCATAAAGCTGTAAAGAACTGCAAACTAGGAGGCTCATCCTGTAAAATATTAAAAACCCCCCCATTATTTCCCTCAGACGAGTTCTCTGTAGATCACCAGCGCTTGTCTAACCACTGCTATTCAGGCTAGTGTTATGCTTCTGCCCAGACACATGAGGTGTGTTGGTTTTTGAGAGGGCTGTGCTGCATAAGAATTTAAAATCGCATAAATCAGGTCAGAGTCTGGCCAAAGGATGCCCTTCCTTAGGATGTGAGGCAGACCTGAAAATGGAGATGTTAGCTTCGCAGCATGGTTTACACCAAGGAACTAGAGCTGTAAAAGCTGGATGAGAATTTCAACAGAGAACAAACACAGATAACCCTTCAAACAAGTTGGATTAAAGCAAAAAAAGCCCCCAAACTGTATTGCTTAAATACTGAAAGAGACCATGTACCGTTAAGTGACAAAGGGGCTTTGAAATAAGGCAAAGCACAAAAGGTTCCTTATAATTTGCAGCAGTTACTTGGCTTGCACCTATAGGAAACCTGACATAAAAAGGTGTCTAACAGAGAGGTGATGCAGACTAAAATGCTGAGACAGGACTGTTAGAGAAGGGAGGTGAGCAGGCATCAACAGCGAGCCAGCTTGATGGTCAGACTGGCCAAGCGCAGACAGCTGTGCTCAGCACCCCCAGCCCTTCAGCCCACAGTCTGGTAGCACCTTCTCTGAAATGGAACAATTAAGGCTTCTAATATTAAGAGGTTCTTAACATTTATCAGATTGAAGTGAGCTCTGAATGCTGTGGCAGGGATACCAGGTCCTTGGCTGGGGAACCCATGCATCATAACTGTGTCTCCTAACCAGGGACTCCTGAGTTCACATGTTTAATGGGCACAAGCATTGTTACCTACTTAAATCCTAAAGATCAAAACTTAGCACTAAGGTAGACCTGTAGAAAGAAACTGCTATGTGCTCAGTTTCCATTTTTATCTTTGAAAAGGAGAGATCTCTGCCACCAGTGCCCTCCTGGAAAATCTAAATCCTGGAGTCTGGATGTGACATTTTTTCAAGCAGTAAGTATCACTGCACTCTGTATCTGTTCTCTAGCCAGTATGTACTTATATATTAACTGTACCTACACCTGGGCATGAGGTGAAGACCTATCAGAATTGGTTCTGTTTCATGCTTTTTTGTACTGTGGGCTCACCAGCTAGTTCACAGAAGCCTTATAGGATATCAGTCTCACCAGGTGCCTGATAACTGCAGCTTAAGAGTAAAGACATTGTCTAATTTAGGATGCCAAATTTGCAAACATGACAGCTCTATGACAGGATGGCCTCTCCAACCCAGCTGCCTTACCAAACCTAGGCAGAGGTAGCCTGGCCTGTTGGCTAGTGAAGGGACCCTGACTGGAGATTAATTTAACAGGTTTACAGAAGTGGTAAATCTGGACACCAAGAGAGGAGGAGAGATTGCAAGATGACACCGAAGTATTTCACATGGGATCTCTTAGTCACCACAGACTCCTCCAAATGACTTTATGTCCGCCAACAGTAATATTCATAAACAATATGCAATTTTAGAATTAAGCCAAGGTTTAAGTTTATAAACAGAACTGAAATGTCACTTATCTTCTAAATTCTACTCGCTTTACTTTTGCCTTTCTTCCTCTTGACACTCTTTTAGCTGAGCTTTTACATCCTTGAGTACAATACTCACAATATTTGGGGGGTTGAAGTCCGCCTCATTTCCCCAGAAGCTCTTTTCCGACTAGATCCTGATTCCTGCCTGGCTTTTCCAGAGACACGTAACATTAAACAACCATGCAGAGGAGCAAGGCTCTGCCGTAGGTTACAAAAAAATGACACTGAAATTGGATGAGCCAAACTCTCAGCTCTGCTAAAGGGGCAAGGCTCTGCAGGAAAAACTACAGTAAATATTCACTGGCAGTTGAGGAAGAAAAACGGGCGTTTAGTTCACTGGTCTAAGCAGAGAAGCAGAGGCAAGAATCACAGGTTAATTCTGCTCTGAACGTGAAAGTCACAGAAGCAAAAGGGATCATGGATCCCTTGTTAATCTTCTCCTTTACAGCTAAAATGCTGTGTAGCTGTAGCAGCAGGTATGTGCTTACTGATACCCAGGTTAGACATTTTAAGAACTACTTGGAAGCGCAATGGTGGGAGGGAATTACATGTAAACAAGTTCCTAATTGCTGTTCCTTTTCTGGTTGAGGATCATGCACTGTTCGTGAGCAAATTAAAGTTCAGGTTTTAGCAAATGCACAGCCCCATTGCAAGTGTCCCATAATTTCTAAAGTGGAATAAATAATTTCCAGTGAATAACTCGGTGGTGTTCTGCCTATGAAGCACATACAGATCACTCTGCCCTCAAATTATTCCTGGTCAATTAAACTTCACAAGTTCGACTTTACAAGCTGTGAATATTTGAAATTTGAGCTGCTGCTCAGGGGTGATATTGATTCTCTTCCCTCCCTGGTTGAGTGCACAAGCTTGTCTATGAACACTTACATTTAACAACTGAAAATTCATCTTCTACAAGCACACAGGTGTAACTGAAATTTGTTTCCTTCATAAATTTTGGCTACTGAAATTCAATTACTTAAGTTAGGGCTTAATTTGATTTTATTGTTGTATTACACAAGCACCTCGAGTCAAGTCCAGACAAGGTTAAGGTACTCTAGGTACTGCTGAAGTAGTCTGTATCTTGCAAATAAATGTCCTAGAGCTGCATAAACATTTCTGAAATGGAAACACGTTTATACCCAAAAGAAGTTGCAGAATTTTGGGGTAGTTGCATTTCTTCACATATTTTTATGGCTACTGAAGAGTCACGTACAGATTTTGCATACCTCAGGAGACAAATTACAACACACGACACAAACTCCCTTCACAGAAGTCTGTTACGCAGTGTTCAATAGTAATTCAAGCCTCTGCTTAAGCAGTCTCAGCCCTCAGAAATGAGAACAATATTTTGTTATTTCAGGTAACAAATTAGGCATTTTAAATAGAAAATACAAGCTCAAATGAACGGCAGCTGACCAAATTGGGTGTTTGTGATATTCAGTGAGTACTTTTGTAGTGAGGCTACAAAAGTGAGAAGCAGATTAACTAATGGGAATAGGAAAACAGCACACGTGGTATTAGCAGTACCTGGTTGCAGCATCATGAGATCTCATGGGCTTGTAGCCAGCAGGTTGGACATGCAGCATCTCGGAAATGCACGGAGCTGGTACAAGTTCAGGTGAGCAGCGCAGCAGTCATATATTGCTTGCAGAGATGAAGATACAGCTCTTGTTACATCTCTTGGATGTGCTATCTCAGTTGAAGGTGGGGGACTTGCAGTGTCCCTCCTGGAGTTTCTGGGAGGAGGGTCCCCCTCTGGGGACCAGGCACACTGTTTCAGGGTACGGGCGCAGAGGCAGCCAGGAGCTGTTTGCACCACAGCGCGCCGTGCTGTCACTCCTGTTTTACCAGGACTGTAGTGTTTCTCAGGCTGGAGATTTCTGCATTTGGAACCAAATTCTGCAAATAGTATTATGTACAATGGGAACGTAGGGTCTAGACCCTTGGCATGTTTTCTTTGTCATACCCTATACTTTCACTGCCCAGAGAGAAACCATGTTTAAACTATTGCCATTCCCTGTGCCTCTAGACTCCAACTCCAAACCAATGCACTTCAGCTGGCCAACATGGTAAAGGCAGTGCTTAATTTCAGCTTTAATAAGTTTCAATTAACTTTTTCTTCAACCTAAGCCTGCTAATTTTGAAACCTTTTCTCTAAACAAAAAACTTCAGTCTTTGTAAGCCCCACCTCATTTATTCAGAATTAAGAGTTTTCAAGTTACTGAATGCAGCTGTTTCTGTCCTTGGCTTTCCAGTGGCCTCAGAAATTTGCCACACAGAGAGGCTACTTAATGCAGTCTGTTTATAAGCTTAAAAATGGGATTTTGAGCAGGGGAAACAAATTTCTTTGTTTTGGACAAAGAAATGGAGTTGGGAGAGTGTGAAGTGCTTGTATCTTAATTCTTTATTTAGATTCCTTCACTAAAGGTAAATGGAAGATGCAAACAGGTCTGGAGGTACTTTAGGAAAAAAAGAGATCTCTTTAAGCAATAGGGTTTTTTGCTTGTCCCAGTGGCAGTTCAGTCATCCTGCACTTGGTTTTGGCAACAGTGAAATTTAAAAGCAATGAGACACAACTTACCAGGAAGACAAAGCAAGAAGGAACCTCAGTGATGTACACAAGGTACATGATATGGCTGTAATAACCAAACTCTGCAATTAGCTGGCTTAATCTATGATTGTCAAAACAGTCAATGAACTGGTAAACTCTTCATATCCCCCAGTCTGAAACACAGAGGCCAGTGTAAAAATTTGTGAAAGAAATAAATAAACAGAAACCAAGTAAACCCGTGACACTATTTCTCTAATCCACCTGAGCTGAGAACTACCAGGGTCTGCACCTGATGTAACCAAGGCACAGACATTGTATGAGGCACAAACATCACAACAACTTAATTTGCACTGCTCTGAGACCACGTGAACCCCTGGCACAAAAGTTATTTCTGCTTTATATAGAAATGCATTTGGTTTGGCTTTCCTTCCCAGAAATTTCTTCTTTGAGTTATGTAAAAGCAACAGACTTGAAAGTACAATTAAAAGATATAGTCACTTATTATACATACCATGCAGGACCTAATCCAGACACGCTGTAACATAGCCTCGTGTTTTCTTCCACACTCCCTGACTTCAAAGCTTCCTCCAATATTGTCACACAACCTTTGCAGCATTCAGCGTTTGCGCCCACTGAGGCCACCAGTCCTTCAAAGCGCTGCAACAAGCAGACGTCTTGGCATTTCCTTCGTATTTCAAGTTATAAACAGGATTGGGCACGACTTTCTTAGGTAGGATGGTTTCAGTAATCTCAGTAATACCCCCTGCCATGAGGATACAACAAAACAGCTGGGAAGCACTTCCTGGGAGCAAACTTGGAGCCCCTCTGCTTCCAGGTGAACCCTTGCTGCTTTTATTAAACTCAGGAGAATCTCAGGCTCTGATAGACTCTGAGCTCTCCCTTTAAAACACTTCCAAGGAGGTAACATACAGCATAAGTGTTATGGTCTTCTTGCATTCTCTCAGAAGAAAACCTGTCTCTGCAGAGAAGTAACGTGAAAAAAAAAGCCACTTATACTTTATTTCTTATTTCTTACTTTCGTATTTCTTACTTTCCACTTACACTTTACTTCTTCCCAATGTCCATGTTCTTTAGCATGCAAAAATTCTCTTGACAGCATCTTTCAGTCACATGTATATTGCAGCTTCCCTGTCGTGGTTTTTGGCCTCATTTAGGCAGTGCACATGTCCGAGCCCAAGATAGTCCCTGCAGAAGGGGATCCTGATTCAGTTCTGATGTGCTGCTCTCCTCCTGCTTCCCAGAGCACAGCTGATGTCAGCCTGTCCTCATACAAGCCCCACAATTTCACTCGCATATGTTTTGATTAAATTCACCAGATACCAAAACTCTTCTACCCTTTGAAAGTTATTGCCTCCCAATAACCTAATAAAGGAAACATCTGGAAACCTTTAGAAGTTTAGATACATCCTATTTGATTTACTGTATGAGGGGAAGAGGAACAGGACTGAAACAATATGGGAGACTGGAAACAAATACATGGTTCAAACTTGAGAACTGCAAAACCCTGCTATTAACACCGTGTCTGAGCAGTATGAATGCTGGGGTGGCTCTGTGATAAATGAGATTAATATAACTTTTGTATCCATTAGCATCTCCTATCTCTTTTTCTCCAAACTACACAGGACATCACTGCTCATCACACCCACATCTATATGCAAACACTAAGCAGCTTCTTTACTGTACAAAATCATCCATGCGCATTTAACGCTACATCCAAATTTCTGAATCCTGGCCTCTGGTGTGATTAAGCAAAACAAGTTTATGGGACTGGCTGCTCCGTTATGAATGAGACACCAGCTCAGAAGTGCTTGCTACACTTGATCGGGAGGGTAGGGACATTCAAGTCCTGACAGCAAACAGAGCTGCAAAGGAGATTTCTGCAGAAAAACGCATTCTGGCATTGTTTGAGAACTAGATTAGGGAACATTAGACCGTACAGTCCTGTGCGTGTGCACACACACAGCTGTGCTGTAAATACAGGCTGAGTTTCAAATAAAAGGTTCTATAGTTAGTGAAATCTTCTGTCCTTACCTCTGCCCTTACCTCCTGATTTATTATAATTATTTTTTAGTAGTCCTCAGTGAGGGAAGCTTTAGCAACAATTTGAGCCTTTAGTCTTTTATCCATTTCCCCTTATTATTAACGTAAAATAATTAAGTTTATTATTTAACTTAATAAACAAGCTAAATTAGCTTGTTTTTCAGGTTCGCTCAGCTCTGTTGTTACTGCGCACTCTGAAAGTCCATAAAATCTTGCACAGGTTCCCACAAATGTGGTCTTTGTAACGTTTTTCTCTCCTCTATCCTGATATTAAAGATGCTCAACTTTTAAACATTTTCCCTGTTTGGTCTGGGAATTGTCAGGTTAACCTCCTGACTGCTTCATTCTCACTTGCTTATCGTTAAGTTTCCCACTTGAATGAGAAGCTTTTGCACATACCAATGCAAAGAATAAAGATAGGAGAAGTAGTTAAACTTGAATTTAAAAAAATATTGTAGTACATTGCCTGCAGTGGAGCTACTATTCAAACATAGCTAGGATTGCAAAGCTGTGCGGCACGATGCCAGCAGCATGCTCCAGCTTCACATGGGAGTAGGAAAGTGCTTTACTCAGAGATTCCCAGTTAACTTCACAGCTTGAAGGATTCTTTTCCCTCTTTAATTCAAGTACAGCTGCAACCTTCTAATCTGCGCTGTAGCAGGTTGTGGTGTTTGTAGTCATCAGGAATAAAATATTTCTGAGCTTTTTTCCTAATTCATAAGCAGGTTTTTTTGCTAATGTGTGGAACAAATAAACTGATAATATATATTCTCTGAACACCAGCAAGAGAGCTTTGGAAAAAATCTGTGCAGCAATAAGGTTGACAAGAGCAGTGGCTTTGCTGTATTAATAGCTGAAATGTTCTGAAGCGTGGTAGAGATTCAGTTAAAGTATGATACAGTATGAGCTAAGTAAAACTAATAGAAAACTCATATATCTCAGAAATTGAAACCATATCATATTTTTACACAAAAAGTAATTAGCTTCTGGTACCTTCATTTTAAAATCATGAGTTTGAATCCTCAGTGGGCTCAATTTTGAAGTGCAGAGCAACTGCCCATAGCAAAATCACTTTAATATGTCATAGGTTGGGAACTTAAGTCAACAGACATTTTGGAGAAGATAATCAACAAAGCTATACCAACGTTTAGACCAAGAAGAAATCATTCTAGCTAAGACATCACCTTATATCTTTCTTCTCATGAAGAGTTAGCAATTTTATCTAAGTGCAACATGAAGAGACAGATTTCCTGCAACTGAAGAAAAGGGGGTTAGATTTTATTATGCTGGGATAAGTCCAAGAGGAACTCCTATCGAATTCACCAAATAAACTTTAGCCAGGGATTAATAATGAAAGAGGAGATGTGGCAGATGGTGGTGCTCATGGAGTAACATGGTCCTATTTACATTTTCTCCCACTGAAAGTGAGCATTCAACAATTAAAAAAAAAAAAAGGGTCCTGGCAATGAATTTGGAAACTTCTTAGAATAATATACTTAATACAGGAGATACAGAAGAATTATTTCCAAACTGGGATTTGACATTTACACTAGCAAGAATAATATCTCTAGTAATACTAGGGAGTTTGAAGATACAAGAGCTGTTAGTATTTCCATTTCAGTACATAAACTTGTCATCAACTGGGGCTAAAGAAATCTGTTCCTTCATGGCATCGCATCACACTTAATTAAACAAATTAGGGGAAGGATACAAGGGGAAAGAAAAAAGGGGGAGGGGACAGGGAATGAATTATTCTTTTTTCCCCGAGTCCATCCATCACTGGTTACAGTTAGCAACAAAAAATCAAATTAGTTGCACCAGTGGTCTGTTCCAACCTGACAATGTCTGTATTTCTAGTTTAAATTAGAGTCGAATCAATGGAAGTTTTACAAAGATAAGTTAAAGGCAAAGCTTACAACGCACAGCGTTCAATCTGCCTGCCAAGGCAAGGTTTAGCCTTACAGGAGTCATTAAGGTTAATGCAATCTATACTGATGTCACACTAAGATGCTCTATTTTCATTACACCAGAAAGCAGCTCTGATTCACTGTGGCTGGGGCTAATTGACAGTTTCCAAATCACACGGTAGTAATTGTTTACAGTTGTAGAAATGGAGTATATTGTTTTCACTGCTGGTTTACTTGGTACATTTATCCACTTAATCCCTCTCACTTAAGTCTCTCTGATAGGTGGAAATAAGAAATAATTGAATTCTAGTATCTTTTGACATTTACTTTTCAGCTAAGCAACTGTTTTGCTTTTCAACCAGGAATTCAGGCCAGGGGAAGAGCTTGAACACAACTGCCTCTTCCTTCTGAGAACGACCACCTAGCCCAGCTCACCCAGCTCCTTGATTTAGTTTGGACAAATCAAAAGCATGTTCACTGACTCCAGAAAGTTAGAAGATGCATTCAGAGTGCCACGAGTTTTCTTACTAACAAAAGCAAAGTGCGTACTCAGCCTGCTGCACGTCTGACTCATCTCTCCTACGTCCTCATCCTGTTCTTCAGATACTTGCTTGTATCAGCCTCTATTTTGTGTGCTGTCATCACCCATTGTTCTCCTTGGAAGAAGGCTGGTACTCTGTTGCCACTGATGAGCATTAGAAGGCCCTGTACATACAGAAGAGCTACTTCAGGGCAGCTCTTTGTGTGAGGACAGGCTGATGCAGCACTTGGAGGAGGCAGTGGGTGAGTTGGGGAAAGAACCACAGCAGAGGCAGCCCCAAGAACCTGCATGGCTGAGATATGGCATGAGAAACCCCCGTGAACAAGCCCAGCTTCCACGCAGATTATGGATCTGGGGTGATCAGCAGCCTCAGGGGCTCCGTCCAGTCATTCCTTGCATTTGCATGCTGTAGTGCCAGGAACGTACCGAGGCAATGCAGCTTGAGTAGATCTCTAAGCAAACTTCAAAAACCAGCTGTTTAGAAACCATTCTCCTCAAAACCCCCTTCTGCCAGGTTCAACACAGGGCATTTTATTACATCGTCCTAGTTAGAGCAGCTTTCCATCCAGAGTGGAGAAATGCTTTCAAAGGACTATGCTGTTTGGAAAGTTTTCACAGACAGGCACATCCTAAGGGACCAACAGAGCCGGTTATTTAAATGCCCTACTCCGTAGAGATTTTCTAATCTGATCTAGAGATCCTCCTGACAGCACTTTCTTGATAAGAGATTGCCTCATAAGTGGTCTGTTTCAGGGGCTTCAACGGTATATGCAGCATGTGAATGAACTTAATGAAGTTCATTTTTTCTGCAAGGGAAGCACAGGGGTTTGCCTTTGTCTCCAGGACAAATGATCAGATGATTACAAAAATAAAAGAAAGAAAGTATCCATTTATACATAAATAGCCAACAACACCCAGGTGACAGGGAAATAAGATTGTGACAGTTGGCAAGGCTGTGCTAGATATGTGAACATCATTAATACATAAAGGAACTTCTAAAAAAGATAGGAATTATCATTTGTAGAGTCAAATAACATTTATTTAACTAATGTAAAATGAAATTCTCATATGAAATACAATTAATTCTGCATGAACTAAATGAAAAGCAAACATGTTATAGGCTCCCTGAGTGAACCTGAATGCTTCAGGGTTTGTAAACTGACCATATTGATATTTGCTGTGATGGTGATTGCAAATTCTGACTCACGTTTTGATACTGAGCAGTGCTGTGATGCTTTAGGATGGATAAGCCTGAAGTCGATCATGTCTCTTAGTTTGCTTAGCACATTTTACAAACTTCAAAATGAACTCAGGAAAAATCAGCTATTGGGGAAGGCACCATGTGATGCTGCACCTGCTGAGTCAGGTATTTCATGCTGTAATAAATCCCATCTAGAGTCAGCTGTTCCTAAACTGGAAAACAAAGGGGTATAATCAAGTGCATGCAGTCGAGTCTATTAGGTACTACCCAATATGTCTAGGATGCAATATTAAGAAAACAATAAATTGTCAGATACTGGAAGTTAAAAGATGAACACAGTCACAGGGCCCAGCTACTACATCCAGTGAGAGATGCTGAAAGAGACAATTAGTTTGGAGGAAGGTACTAGACATCATAGGCTTAATTCCATGAAAAAGTCATCCCAGAGGGTGTTTCAGTAGCATTCGTGATGGCAGTGAAATAGTTAAGTGAACCAGTGCTGAAGGACAAAGTTAATTCTCTTTCTAAGTCTATGAGTTAAGGCGGTGTCTGTTTGCACAAGAGGTCTCTGAAGCATCTGTACACACTTCCTCCAGCTACTGCTTTATGAATCCTGCAATTTTCTCTCCACGTGAGGCTGCAAACCTCTAATTCACTGTCTTTCCCTACACGTGCGAGTTCAGCAACTGCTGTATTAGAGCCAGTGAGGGGGTTTGCCAGGGAAATTCAGCTCTCTTAAAGCACAGAATTGCTTCTTCCAAACACAGGTGTTTTCAGAGAATCTGTTTGAAAGCAGTAATGGAGATGGTAGTGGCCCAAATCATTTCAGGACCCCCCAAAATCAACATCTCGTGGCTACGTTCCCACAGGTACAGCGTCTCAGACTGTACCTGTCCCTCACCAAGGTTGTCCTTTAATGCTGGGTTTTCTGTTGTTTTAGGACCCCTGAATCAATGAATCTTTCAGAAGGCTGTAATGTGTGAAACTTTAAAAAGTGTAAACCCACTCAGTTTCAGTACCCAGGGCTGACAATAACTTCCTTCCTCTGACTATGGTTCTTACATAGTCTCTTATTTTACTCACTTAGCAAAGAACACAGTGACTAATGCATCCTTTGAGTTTTCCACTGCATTGCATTTCTCAGCCTAATCACTTCAGACTCCCAAAAGCTTAAGGCAGCAGCCACTGAAAAATTTGAGAAAAACATGTTTTTATCAGCCAAGAGACCAAGTATCTAAGGACTCCCGTCCATTGCTGCCTGCAGTTACAGAACTTGTTCTGGACTAAGATGAAGAGTTTTCCATGGACAAGCTGCCAGCTGCCTTCTCACACACGCTGGGCTCGAGCTGAGGGCACTGCTGATGCCTTTGTTCAGCAGCGTGTGACTTTACATACCAAGCTGGTTGCAGCCTACACAAACATGACCGAACGGGCTATCCCTGGAAGTGCTACCCCAGGTGCATTTGCTGTTTGTTTTTTTTTTTTATTTTACTGTTAGCAAATTGAAAGAAGCAGAAAAATTTCTTCTCTTAGCACTACATTTTTACTTGCCTGCAGGAGAGGAGGGATTCCCATGGTGTCCTACACAACTCAGCCCATGCGATAGAGGACAGCAAAGCAGACGGTGCAATGGTTTGTCTGTACGTCCTCCCTTGGCCATATGGCACCTTCCACCATCCTTTCTTCTGACATCTTCAGCCTAGTAGTGTCTCGAGCGTGTGCAGTTAGTTACTAACGTGAAGGGGCTGCCGGAGCCGTTCTAGGACTGTTAGTGCTCCTGAAAAACAAAATAACTGACATCAACGATTAATGAAGAAGGCACTGAATAGATATACCTGAAGCAGTATTTCCAGACCCCACATCATAGCCAGGACCGAAAATTATGTCAGACTTTCAGTTTAACTGAAATGCCGTAGGAGGTTTGCATGTTTGTGCAACAGCATGCTCCTGGGATTACTCGGTGTTGCATTATTATGCTGTCCTGAGCAGACAACATTGAAAGGTATATGATATGGTCAGGTTGCTTTCTTTCTATAAAGTTTTATTGTTATGTAAAGGAAGTATTTGTTTTCCCTTCTCTAACACATTTTCCTTCCTGCTCCTATCTGGTTAATTGAACGTTACCAATTCTATTTGTGGCTGTTTTCAGAATGTCAAAAAAATATCTGCTATCTGCCAGCAAAACTCTGACTGTTCTCACAAATCACTATTTCTGTGAGATACTATCAGTGACATTATGAACTTCTCTGCCTTGCTAAGGTTCCAGGTAAAAGCTACGGATTCACAGAAGCTTTGGGTGTCTTTGATATTTTCCACGCTAAAATACAGCCATCTGGTGGTAATTAGACCTGTCAATAATTACTGGAGCCGAGAAAACTGGGAAGATGTAAACAGAGGCTTGTAAACGCCTCCTCTATTTGTCACAGCAAAGTAACGTGTAGATATATCGGCTCCACAGAGGCACGTGAGTGACAGCACTCTCCTGTCAAGAATTAGCTGTTTAACTTGGTTCAATGCGTGGCTGACCCGCAGCGTCTGCTCCCAGAGCTGTGCTGTGCCGTGTCCGCAGCACCTCATCGTTGCCCAAGACCTCCAGCCTTCTAATTAGAATCGTGGTGATACTATAATCATTAAAAACCAAAAACCTGTAAGGATGGTCTGGCACACTGAGGAGGCACTGCTGTAGCTTCACAGCTTTGGAGGACTCCCCAACATGATGGATCCTCACAAGAACAGTTATACCAGTTGTAACACAGCTGTTTGCAAATACTGGAGCTATATAACTGCCTGCACACAGGTGGGAAACAGCGGCCTCTGTACAGCTCTGGGCACGGGGCAGCTGAGCATGACAAACTGCACTGTTGTGTGCGTCTGACACCAGCCGGCCACGGTGTCGTTGTCCCAAACCTGCTGGGAGGCTGGAGGAGGTGATGATGGTTAAAGAGGTTGTGTATGGCTGCACTGCTTTCAGGGACTAAGGTGCTCCGCTGTTCATCCAGGACAAAGCCTGACAGCTCTGAGGGCATGTCTTGAGTCAGAGCGAGACAATGGAAAATGGAAAACCAAAATTCAGCCTCTTCTCACGTGTCCTCCCACCATGGAGAGAGAAGCTCCCAGCAGGGTCAACCTGAATGTCCCAGTTTCAGATGGAGGGGTGAAAACACAGGTCCAGATTGTGATTTACTGAGATCTGAAACACAGAGCTGAATACTCAAAATTTGATTCAAGTTTAAAACTGAAGCCCTGGCCATACTCTGTACCTTTAAGCCACCTTTAACGGAGTGATTCTGTTAGTGGTTCAACAAACCTGCTGGCAAAGCAAATGACTGCAGATTTTCACACCATTTTGCCAGGTACTCAGTGGTTTATTGGAGCAGTCCAGTGCTCAGATACAAACAAGACAGAAACAGTCCAGGCTTTGCAGGGTTCACCATATTCTCCCCTGATGACTTTTATCTCTCAGGTCAGATTTGTTAATCTTGGGTTGCTCAACACATACATGAGATCTACAGTGGCTGCTATAGCAAAGCTGAGCATTTCAGCAGCTCATCCTCCTCCCAAACCATGTAAAACTTTCCAAGCTTGAGCAATTTTCAAAATTCATCTCAGGTCTAGCTAAACACAATGTGTCACATTTTCATTTTGACACCACCAGATGCCAGGCCCTGATACACTATGAGATGAAACTGCTTTTCTGAGTAGAGTTTCACTCTGAATTTTTGCAGGTGAAGACCCAAGTATATTTTTACATAATGGAAACTAAATAAGTTAGAGCCTTAAGGGTGAGTCTGCTGGGTTTTACACAGCTCCAGTGCGCCTTGATGTTTAATGCTTTCACTGTCATTATTCAAGAGAACTAGTGCTGCAAAGTCCAGCTAATCCAATGCAAATGCAGAGTATATGCATGGACCATCTCCCACCTATATAAGCAAAATATAGACTGCAGGGATTTGTATAACCTTGGGCAAAAATGCTGCAGCGAAGCGCACCCACCATCAAAGAGGCCTCATTGGCAACATCCATGATCTGATCTGCCTCACACAAGCCAGCAATCTGAGCTGGGTGTTACAAGCACTGTCTACTCATGAGAAAGAGCAAATCTCCTTCTTGTGTGAACCCCTTTGATAAATCCTTTTTTATTCAGACCTCTAGGTAGCGAGTACCTCTAAGACAATTTGCTTACACTGCTTTGTCAGCAAGACTCTCAGTGTGGTTATGGAAATTTCAACTTTCAATCAATAAAATAAGATTAAGGCTTCCTTATATTTGAAAAAGGAGGAACTCAAAAGCAAATCATGCTGTATTCAACTAAATAAAGGTATTTGTGTTGGATCTCATGTAATACCACCAGCAACAACAAATGGGCAAAGAAATACAAGAGGTGAGGATTTTTATAATTTCTGAAGCTATTTCTACTGCACTGATGCTTTTGTTACAACTTCTTTAACAGGCTGAGAAAAAAGATTAATAAATCCCAACACTGACAGCTGAGACACCAGTGTTAGTACAATTTGGCTGATAGGAGTTTGCAAGGATATATCATGCATCTAACGCATGGTCTATATTCCTCCACGTGCATGTGAGGAAAGGCTTTCAGGCTGTCTGACGGCACAGCTCAACTGTGCAGCCACAAAACACAGTGAGCAACGACCCAAACTGATACTACTTTTAAAGGACAAGATGTATATGATGAAAAGATAATCAGAAAATCAATGTGCAAATGAACCCTATAGGACTTCCAGTCAATGATCTTTACTCCTTTCCGCTAGCCACGCTGGCCTTTATTTAAAACTCTCTCTCCCCACACACAGTGTCCACATAAGCTAAATACTCACCTTTGCCTGTGTCCCCCTTGCCCTTCCGAAATGCAGCGCAGTGATTAATAATGAGTCATCCAGCCCTCTGTTTGTGTAAAGAACAACTTCAGAGTAGCTGTAGACCTAAAATACAAGTTTTGGAAAAAACTAGAGTGTTTGCATAAAATTCTACAAAAAAAACCTTCCATCTAGTTAGTGCCACCTCTTGAAAAGATCAGCCAAAATGCAGAGAACTGGAGACTCTTCTCAGCCTGGAAAGCAGCAGCCACACACATGGAAGGTGCAGCTCCCTGGATGGTGAGACTCACACATCATCTTTGCTTGGCTTCACTGATGAACTCCAGTCGCGCATCCCCAACACTTCACGCAGGTCCCACAGTGATGGTTATTTTGTTCCTGTTTCAAGGTTGGTTGAGATTTTTAAAATGAGAAAATAATGAAGAGAAAACATTTATATGCAAATACTTGCATTCATATATACATTTACATGTTTGTACAAGAGGAGTTGTTTCCTGCATGGATTAAAAATCTCCTGTAAACAGACATTGAATATTATCATAATGGAGAAATACTTCAAAGGAAGGCTTATGAACAGAGTTGATCTCATTATAAATTTACGTTCAATACATAAAAGATGTTATTTTTCAGGAGGTGGTGAAAAAGAAATGCCAACTCCTTTAAATAACACATTTAAACCATTCCCCATCAGTACACCTGCACTAAAAAACATTCACCCATATTGCTAAAACCTAGTACTTCCATTTTGACCCTTCCTATCTAACCAATAAGTAACACCTGCAGATTAATACCCACCATAAACTCAAGAGTACCACATAGGTCTGCAGGTAGCTAATACTCCATATGTCCTTTTTTCCTCTCCTCTGTAGCCCTCTCTGCTTTGAACATGGTTTTTGCTATTGCTCTGTGAGCGTTTTGCACCAAAGCATTGGTGTACACTTGTTGTCTGAACTTGGCATGGCCACTCTGATTATATTAAAACCCTGACAATTTAGAAAGCGTTTGGATTCATTTGGTCCATCCATCTTTGCTGCCCAACAAAGGAGCTGAAATGAATGAATCAATTTTTAAAACAAATAGGACTTGACAGCAGAGACACGGATTTGTGTGAATGGCAGAAGGTGCCTAATTAAGAGCTCTAGAGATGATGAGGCTTTCATTTCTCTAATGAAAAGGAGCTTTGTGAGCTTCCAAGTGTTATCCAGCTCCAGCAGAATGGATCTTTTCTCCAGGGAGAAAAAGACAATTCATTTTTCATGCCTCCACTTAGTTACTGCTACCCATTTTGCCTTCTGTGTGAAACTTGGGTCAAGATTTTCAGGTGACCACCAGTTTCCAAATGCTGAAACAGATACCTGGAAGGGGTGTTTTCAACTTCCAGGCAGCACGGAGCGACCATTTCTAAAATCGAACTCACCGTGTCCCCTAACAGTCTGCCTAAAACACCTGATATTTTCTTCCTAAAAAAACCAAAAGATCCCAGTTCTGTACTGTGTGTGTTCCAGTCATGATGGCAACACCGTGATTGGATATAAATAAACGTGAATAGCCGAGCACACTGGTCTCCCTATTGTCTTCCGTAATAAAAATATACAGAACATAAAATAAAAGGTTAATAGGCAGAATTGCATCAACTATTGCACTGCTATTAGGAGGTGGCTCTAACCAACAACAAAGCTTGCTCTGAACACGGCTGCCCATTTGATGTCCCCCAGGGGTGAAAAGGGAGGGTGTTTCCCCATTTGATTACTCCTTGCACGATTAATCTGGGCTTGCTTAATCCTCACCCACAGTGCGCTACATACATCTGCTGAGTATTTTAGAGGGTGCTAAAACTGAAGAAACAGCCCTTAAAGCAGCAGATTTACTTTTAACTTGTGGGGTTTTTTTGTTTGTTTGTTTGTTTTAAATAAAGAAACAGGCCCTTATGCAAACTGGGGAGGACTTAGGGCTGTTCTGGCCTACAGTTGCACCACTGTGCAGCCACAATTACCATGTTTGCGTGGGGCTTGGGGCAGGCGCCAGGAAGAAGCCACGCTGCTGGGTTTCCATCCTCTCTGCTGCACTTACAAAGACTTTTTGGAAATTGTTATAATACCAGCATCCAAACTGAGCCCGTGGTTTGCAGAAAGAATTTAGTTGTACTGTTCCATGAGCAGCATAACCCTGGGGGCAACCTTATTTACAGACCCTGGATGAGGCTGGATTGTTTCTTAGCCCAAGAGAGCGCTTTGGAGTGCCTCCCTCAAGTTATTCATAGTCTTCTAGCCAAAGTTGTTCTTTAATCCTCCATCATTCCTCATGACACTCTGTGTTCTCAATTCTTTTGCTTTAAAATGAGATTAGTCCAAGATAGCGAGACCCTTTTGTGTCTTAAATGTTCCTTGGCACACACCTGGTGAGGTGCCTCTGGCACTGTTTTACCCAGGAACAGCGCGGCAGGGACCCCCAGCAAAGCCTTCAGCGTGGTTGCACCCCTGCAAGATCAGAGGTGGCTGAGGAAACCCGGAGCAGTTAAAAATGCTTTTAGTCCTCAGAAGAGCCATGATTTAGGGACGATTTGGGACAAGTTACAGATCTTTAGTAAGGTCTGAGTTCGACCTGCCTACAGCAAAGCACCTTGTTCTTGTGTGAAATAAATCCTTGTGAAAGAGCATCCCAAAGTGTGCCTTGCCCACCGTGGCACCGAGCAGCCAGCCAGCCTCAGGCAGAACACAAGCAGGGCAGAGCCTGATACAGAACATTTGTGTGTTGTGGACATATTAGTCCATGCAGGTGAGCAACACGGGGCATTTTGTCCATCGTAGCCAACAGGAAAGGTGGCTCACACCTAACGCCACCTCCTACATCTCTATGGGCATTAGGGATCCTGGACCAGTAAGCACAGACATTATGTTTGTGCTTTAAATCTGCCTTCATTCATGACCTAAGAGAGAAACATCTCACGTGTGCTAATGTTGAGAAGCAAAGAATAAAAGCAAGTGGGTGAAAAAAGCATTTCCCCCATATTTAAGCAGCACAGCTGCTGAGGCTGCAAACCCAAGCACAGAGCTTACTGGGAAGGTACAAATGAAATCTCCATGAGATTCTCCATGTACACCATGGTGGATGCTCTGCGTCCAAACAGGAGCAAAATGGAAACTTCTCAGACAAAGATGTTTTCATCTGAGAGTTCAGTACATAGAAAACAGAGCATAGCTTGGTACCCACCTACTTATAAAATATTAGAGGTAATGAACTTAAACAAAGCATCTAATTTTTCCTGGCAAACAAAAAAGAAAATCATTTTAACTAAGCTGTCTGAAGTGAAACACGAGGAGCTGCTGCCAGCAATCCAATTTAGGATTTTGCATTTTTTTTTTTAGTTCATAACCTTTCAAATGTACCCATTCACTTAGGCTGACGTACTGGTGAGCGGGACTGTTTATTTCACTAGCAGTCTTTAAAACTCAGTGGGGAGAGTTCGTATTTCTCCCCATTTTCTCCAAGATAAAAACATCCAGATGGGTGGAAATTTTATAAAATGAAAGACGACAGACAGATTTGCTTTCTCAACTATATGTACACACAACCCCATTGGTACCGAAAAATAAAGACAAAGAAACCTGCCTGTGATTCCATTCTCCATATGTAAGTTTGTCTTTAACTGGATGGGAATAATGACAAATTAACTATATGCCCCCAAAAATTCATAAAGATCAAGATTTGCTGTTTTGTGAACTCAAATTACAGCATCCGTTTGGGCTGAGGGTAAATGTAGTACAGAACTGTATTTCTAAAATACAGCCTGACAACTGACATTCAAAACCTTCCAAAAAACAGATATTTTCGAAGATCTCAGCAAATAAGTACACAGTTAAATTAAATTTATTAGGAAGAAATACACCAACCTGACTCTGAAACCCAGGAATAAGTCTCTTACAGGTATTACCATCATGTCTTGGTTCTGAAATGTAATCTATAACATAAAAATTATAGCCAGATTTTCATCTATATATGTAAATACTTGTACTTTTAAGTAGTGATTTGGAATTTTTGTAAAAGCCTCCAAAGTAAAAAAGTTGGCAATCATATTAAAGAGTATTTTTATAAGAACTATCTTCATACTGTGCTCAGAACACCAAAAATAAATTTAATTTGAAATATATCTTGAAAAATTTCAAAGAGGATTGAATGTTAAAAATGAAAACTTGAAAAAGATTGAGTATGCTGAAAAATATTGTATTTGAGAACAAGGGAAGCAATGGTCCGTTGGGAAAAATGGAGAGTAGCCTCCACTTGCCCCTTTCAGGTTTCGTTATAACTATGAATCTCCACTTGTGCTATCTGGAAGGCTTGATAAGACTTGCCAGTTTGTCAAAGCTAGGGTTGGTTAATTTATGGTTTCACACAGAACAGACATTTTTGCATGCTTTGGTAAACAAGTGAGTCACATTTCAGTAGTGATGACTGAATTCACGATTTCTCAGGTTGATTTAAACTGAAATCCATGAGTTCTGTTTTGATTTTCAAAGGACTTTTTTCAGGAGTACGTCCAAAGGTTGTAAAACCAACACCATTTTTTTAATCCATACAAATCACTCAGACCTTTTCTCCTATAATTCCTGTGCGTCCTACCATCACAGTGACCTCCTCTAAGGAAATTTATAGTGTCCCGTTCGGATTTTGCTTAAGTTACAGCAAACAAAAAAACAATGGCATAAAAGGGCAGAAGAAAAGTGGGCTGAACTGAAGTAGGACAGTTAATACGAAATACGAAAGTGCCATGTGGAAGCTGGCACCAAAATGTGAGTTTGTGTGGGTTGTTTCTCTCACAAGGAAGGAGTGGTGCAAGCAGTTGTTGCTCAGTTAAATTTTAATGCTTGGGAAGAAGCAAGTACTTTGTGTAGGTTCACCAAACCGACCAACATAACTGATCGTGTCCAGTTTACAGGGTCAGGATGGCTCGGCACATCCGAGTGAGGCTGGGGGCTGGCAGCCAGGTTTGACCAAGAGTCCAGATCATCAGAAAAATTCCTGATGACAAAGAAAGGTCCAAAGTGAAGCCAAGAAGTCAAACTGCAGCTTGGCATCAGGTCCAGTGACACTGACCAGAGCTGGACCCAGGCCAGCGATCCCTGGGGACAAGGCAGGTATGAGGTGGAGCCAGGTCACCAGTCAGGGTCTGGATCAGCAGGGATCAATGGCCAGGCAGGGGCATGGCTGAGGTGGGCTGAGATCAGCTCCTATTTTCATTCAGGTCACCCAAGGAATTTTATTAATTTTAGACTTTGTAAAATTTAACTTATAAGCCTAAGGAGTTCTGGCTGTGTTCTGTGAACAACACATGGCAAAGTCTGACTTGTGTCTCTGAAGTAACCAGAATCTTTTAAATCTGGAAAGAATGAGCTTTTAAAAAGGAAGAGAAGTTCCCTAGCTCACAGGTCATACAGGCAGGGACTAGGAGGTGATCCCAGGAAAATCCAGAAGGGCCAAAAGGAAAAATGAAAATGATGAGTGTGAAAAGAAACTATTAAGCTTCTTCCAATATCACAGAGTGTTTACTTCAGGCTCAGGAGTCTTAGGCCAAAATTAACAAAGAAAAGGCATAGAACTTATTTTTATCTTGAGCAGGTTTCTTTTTCTTTGCTTCTTCCCCTATACAATCATTCACAGATTTAAGAGCACAAAAAAAGCACTCTAAAGGCTGAATAGTAATAGTTACTATTTATTCCCTTCTGGCTCAAATTAAGGACTATGGCCTTGCCTCCAAGGGCAGCATTTTCTTTGATTTTACATCCACACCCATTTAAACAATCAGCTTTCCAAACAATATTTCATGAAGTTACAGGCACTGAGTAATGCTGTAATAAAATGAATGATTTTTAAAGACTTGGCAGACTTTCCTGGTCTTCCTGGATTGCTAGCAGAGCCACAGTGGACGTTGCTCATGCGTCCGTGAGAGCCGCTTCCTCGAGGGACAGTTTCAGCTCTCCAGCTCCCGCGGCTGCTGAGCCTGCCTATCCCCTCTTATTCCTCATGGAAAACACTTCCCCTTTGTTTACTTTCAGAGTGAAAAAAATTTGTGTAATATCGTAAGTTTGGGAATAGATCATTGGGCAAATTGTTCATGATCTATGTATTTTGCATTGGGTGCTAGAAAAAAAGAGTAGCTCATCCTATCATATTTGCCTCCTGCAGACATTTAATCCATACGCAGCCTTACACACGGGCCACTTAGAGTCTAGTTTCTCGTGTGAATAAAATTCAGGCTTTCCGCACCCTGCAGCAGGGAGATGTGCTGCAGTGCTCGCTGCCCTGCTGCAGGTACAACCTGTTTTGGGCTCCTTGTTTTCCAGAGTTGAGCCAGCTCAGCTCACGACAGCACCATCCCGCTGCACCAGTTCAGGTGTTTGCAGTTTGGCCCCAAACCCCGACTCCATCCCTGTGTAGCAAACACATTTCAAAGAGTTCGCAACAATCTGAGGGAAGCAGCGGAGCTTCCTGCAGGTAATTCTGAGCAATCACTCATCTTCCCAGACCTTCCTTTAAGCTAGTCACAGACCATGACTTTTGGAGCACATTACACAGTCCTGCATGCAGACGTGGCAATGGGGCATCCAGGGTGTCTGAGCATCAAGAACCACCCACCATATAGCTCAGGAGGGTCACGACATGAAATTATCTTTCATCTGTATGTTATGCTGAGCTTTATTTCAGCATTCAGTTGGAGGAACTCTTCTTAAAATGGACAGTAAAAGTGCTTTTTCTTTTATTGTTCTTTTCCGAGTATCTTTTACCAAGCGTGGTCACTCACACACATAGCGTTGCAGGTAACCTAGAGCAGCAGCTGGAATTTCCCCTCGAATGTATGAAAGCGGTGACTGAGGAAGTAGCTGATCACAATAGCAAACGGAAGAAATTGTCAGGGGAAACAAACCTTTCGGAAGTTTCTAAAGCAGTATTTCATGAGGCGTAGTCCTCATTTACTCCTTGCACTTCTGCCCTGCTGGGTCAGAACATCAAGCTTCCTTCAGCTCTCACCAAAACATCTGAGCCTTTATTAAAACCCAAACCGCAAGTCAAAGGCTTTTTCCTTTACTCAGGAACTGTCATTTCTTGTGAAAAGCAGAAAGCACCCACAAAAGTTTGCATTTCAGTAAGAACTCCCTTTCCCAGTGGAAAGAGCAGGTTCAAGCTGAATTTAAGCAACACGCTTCCCTTGGCAGTGACCTGCTACACTATAAACCTGAATCACTTGGACTGTTTTTCTGTCAACAGGAATAGATGAAAAAATGTTCTTCATGGACATAGTCATCTTTTTCTAGGTAGAATTTCCAATAGTATAAACCCCTTTTGAGTGCTTATCTGTTTAAAGGATGCGCCCGATACTAACAGATCCTAATCTGTTCAGCACAGTCCCATTTCTCAAATCTGAGAAAGCAATCAATTTTATGGTAAAATATGGAGTGTAAAAATCTGAGATTATGACATTTCATGCCTGTTCACGGTCCATTACAGGGAGACTGAAACAGCAAAAGCATAAACTTTTCTTGCTGATTATCAGTCCTACAAATCTTATGCAACAACTGCCTACACGACTCCAGCAGCACCAGACTCCAAATGCATCTTAAGAACTAACTAAACACTCTATTTTTCTCCTTTCGGTGCTTTGTATTCCATGAAGACACAAAAGAATTTTCCAGGTCTTGTTTCTAGCACTGTAGCAAGAGCAATGGATACAGAGAGCAGAAAGCACCCCAGATGTAACCCTGGCTACATAGGCTTGACAGTCCAAAGAGGTTCTACAGGAATAATTTAATCTCTTGACCTAGTGACTAACCTTTGAATGCTGACAATGACTAGCGAACCTCATTAAAAATTGGTCATTCTTTAAGAACAGGAAGAAGGACAGTGACAGCTTCTGCCTCTGGACCACCCCAAGGCATATGGCAGTCCAGTATCTCTGGGATCCCTTCCTCTGCCAGTGAGAATGCAAGTAGCCTCATTCAGCTGTGGGGATGGCTTCAGGAAACAGGCACACAGCTCCACTTTGTCTCTATAGCAGCATCTATAGCACTAAAACTGTTTTGTTTGTACAGTGGGAGCATATTTCTACATTGATAAAGCAGTCATTGGCTACAGTTCGTGACTGGAAACTGTGGGGCATTGCAAAGGGCTGGGAGAAAGGGAGGGGAGGGTTGTTCCAATAGAGCAGCCCTGTGTGAGGCTGGTAGCCTGCAAGAGCCAGTGGCTTTCTGAGGATAAACACATCAGCTAATTAGAATTTACAGTCCTTAGTGGCAAAAGGTAGTAAAAATTATTCACCACCTATTAACAGTGTGTATTTATATATACACATATACATACACCTCTCTTAAACCCAATGCTTTCAGCTTCACAGCCCAAGCACACACCTTGGTGATTGTGTTAAGCGTCAGCCAGAGGAGACTGTTGGTCTGTCAATGCTCCAATACCAGCAACCCTGATGTCCCATACTGGGTGGTGGGGTCTCATTGTTTCTCTCATTTGGTACAGAGACAGGAAACCTTTGAGAAAACTGCCTTCCATTCAGCTCGAGGTTTGCTCAGCTCCTGCTGCAGCAGCATATTGCCCCAGCCTCCTGTGTGGGCTGGGGATACAAACACAAGCCGGGACAGAGCCATTAGCAGTGCTCACCAGTATTCACATTTCTATTGAGGGAAGAATTATGGACTGTTTTTTGTACAGAAGTCAATCTAAGTATGCGATTCTGAATAACCTGATTTTGTATTTAAATGAACTAGCGTTCTCCCTGCCAGTGATTCCCTCTTCTCCAATATAATGTAAATAACACTTTATACATTTCACTTTTTATGGTCTCTCTGATTGTATCTTACACTTTCCTTCAACAGCAAAAATTATTCATAAATAATAACACATTTTCCCACTAAAAGGAGGACATTTAGATTATTTTTCCCTCCACCTTTTCAAACACATTTACATTGTGTGACAATTACCCATTCAACTGGACTCCTGCTGCTGGAACAATTTGATTATTTTATTTCCTTGCACTTCTAAGTCTCGAAGGGAAAGAAACCCAGTGTAACGTACAGAACACCTATGAACTCAGTTCTGCCAGTCGCCAGTAAGGATGAGAGACCTGTGCGTGGAAATGTCACCATTACAGGCTCCTTCCCAGGGAATGCTGCATGCAGAGAGCAGCACAACTTCCAGAAATTACTTTCCTAGCACTTGCCATAGAGAAACTATCTCCTGTTCATGGGCCATTATTGTGAATAATTATGAAATTTCAGGGCACCCAGAGCAGATCAGGCCTGGGAGAGCTCTCTGTCCCCAATGTTCATGCATTCCGTTTATCAGTACAGTGACTAAAAATGTCCCCAGAGACAGATGTCACACAGAGGCCCCAAGGAAACACAGGGTGGCAGCTTCAGCACATCGACTGATGTGCATGCAAACACCTTACAGTTGCGTACAATTCCTGCGCTAGAAAGCATAAAGTAACACAAAACTAGAAAGCACTGTGCTATTAGTCCCCATCCCAGGAATCACCAGCTTCTTTAAAATGCTCTAACACCTACAGGCATTTTTCAATTTTAAGTGATCACAGATTTTCATACCAAGGTACATAATGTTTTCAGAAAGTCTTGTATTAGAGCATGATAATAAATAGATTGTGCTGAAAGCTCCTCTGATCACTGCACGGAAGCACTTGCATGGATACCAAAAACCAGACTTGAAAGCCAAAGCTTAACTGCTGTAGGCAGGACTGAAAAAGCCTGTAAGAGTAAATATTATAAAGATGTACCAAATGCTGTGGGAGACATCACAATAGCCCAGCCTCCCAGGCAAGATGGACAAGTGGCACTTACCTGGCAGTGGGACACTCAGGGACCTTACGAAACACTCCGCTGGGTCCTCGTGAGCCTCAAGTGACCAGTGCCCAGGGAGCTGGGTCCCATCTAAGGGATGGGTCCTTGACAGCATGTGCCATAGCCTCGACAGAGATTTCTTTCCTCTCCATCTCTTGCTGCAGCATCTCTCCAGCAGAACAGATCTGAGAAGGAAAAAAAAAAAAAAAAAGCTATGCCATTAGTGTAGCTATAGAGAGATTTATAAACCCAGCACAGAAAGGGGAGCTGCTTTTGAAGCCTGTTGTCTCTTGCGGTGCTGCCAAGAGTGGGGAATCCAAAGGACTGATCATATTTGGTCTTCCACAAAGAAAAACACAAACCCCTCCTCTGGGCTGAGTGTCTTTCAAGGAAACCAAACATCTTCTACTGCCAGTAATGAAGCTTATGTCTAATCAGAAGGCAACAAGAGAAGAGGCTTTTCAGTCATATGACAGATATCCTGCACTCCTGTCACAGCCCAAACCCAGTGCTCTTTCTGTGGTCACTGCTGTTCTCAGGAAAGCATCAGGCATGTTACAATCCCCCTCAAAGCTTTATTTATCCTCCTGTGCATACTGGCTTTGCCCTGAGGTAGCTGTTTTCTCCGGCCGAGCGGAGGGTATGTCTACACAGCCCGTGAACGTGCAACGTGTGGCACGAACCACCACGCAGCCTGTGCATGGAGGCAGGATGCACACGGGGGCTTGCAGGATGCTACAGCTCGTGCTGAGGTCAGGGTCCGCGCACAGCCGCTGCGCGGGCCAGCAGGCCCAAATCCATGGCGCAAGCACACTTTTGTCAGCGTGTGTCACCAAAGGGGCACCCGCGGCAGCGGGTCACTAAGCCAGTGGTGGTGCGGGGAGTGTTGGGTGCTGGCATTACCCCCTGGGGAAAGGCACAGTTATGAGAAGGAGGAAAGAAAAGCAGTTTGGAGCACTTACACAGATCAGAGACAGACACTGCGGCCAGCAGCTTCTTGTAAAATGGCCACACTGGGGCTGCAGCTGCTTGTCTCTGCTGGACCAAAAGGACTACGACCAACAAGGCACAAGGGAAAAAATGCCAGTGGAAGGTCACCACTTCACTGGAAAAACTGGGACCAGCTTCAGGTGCAGGAAGCTGCCTCGCATGCAGGACACAGATCACCGCTGCGGGGCTTCCACGTGGGTCCCTGCGTGGGGAAGCGCTCCCAGCTGCCTGCCCTGGTCATGCTGTGCTGCTCCTTCAGGGACCCCGCGCACCCATAGATACTGACAAGGCACAGGGACCAAGGGCCTAAAGCCCCTCCAGCAACAGCTGTGTTGGATAAAAGCATGGAAGATGTTCCACTTAGATCAGTGCAAATCAGAAATTCTCCACTGACAAAGAGGCAGCGAAGTCCGGCTGAACAAGGCTGGAATTAAGCTGACAACAATTAGGACTCTCTCGCTATTTTTCTCCACTGCTCCAGCTGTTTACCTCTGCCTCCCTGCCTGCTCACTGCATTTGACATAGCAACTAAAACGTATTGTTTCACAGTCTCACGAATCCTTTTTTCAGAGCCTTCCCTGAAATGTTCATATTTCAGATGGTTACAGGGTTTTGCCTTTAGATTTCAAGGTCCTCAGGGCAGAGCCAATCTCAAATCAGTGTGAGGCATTGTGCATACTAATGAGGTTATAGAAACAGTAACTGTACATATATTTACATCTTTTCCAATCCACATCCTTTAAACATTTTGTAATCCACACTGCCAAGAATCAAGGGCAGAAGGAGCAGGGGATGTCTTGCTCCTTCCATTAGATTTCACAGCTAACAAAGTACTTTTCTGGTGTGCTACAGCATATCCAACTCAAACACCGCCGTACACTGTGCCTGTAATCAAGAGATCTTTCTTCTCCTCTGCACACATCTTAAATCACTGGCTTCAGTCACTTACAATGTGCTGCTCCCTGGAAAGAGTTAATAAGACTCCACAAAAAGGCTGTATTATTACAACTTCTGGCAGTAGCCCACATATACCAATGACCTCCATACAGGATTTTTGGCAGGTATTTATACCTAATTTTCTATTTAACTGGCTATTTCATTAAGAATCCACATGTAGTTGCTTGACATTTCACTTTAGCATGGATGAACTTGGAGCAGACACCTCCTCCTTTTGCAGTGGGTGCCACACTCCTGGACTCCTGTACATCCTAAAATGACATCATGACTTTAGATAGACGTGATGAGGAATATTTCACTGAACGCTTCAGGATTTAGAGATGGGCAGCTGAAGACTGTGTTGTTCAGACGCCTTCCTGCCTCCCAGATGGCAGACGCTGAGCAAGACCTTGTGCCGCTGCGGTGACCTTTTCTGCTCCCCTGAGCTCATCCTTCCAACTTCAAATGTTAGTGCTTTCATATCAGAAGCAAGCCAACAGTTCAAAGGTGAAAAGCATTTTACAACAGAATGAAAATCATAACGGTGTTCAGGAGGCTCAAAATGACTCATTTCCCAAGGGGAAATTATTGGTATTCTCTCTCCAGCAACTCTGCTGGTGTCAGTGTCATTAAAAAGAGGGAGTGGGAAGACAGATAAACAAAGTCTTAAAAAGCAAATATGTTCTAACTAGTGGTTATCACTGCACTTAATAATTAGGGTACTAATTAAGAGGGTAAGTAACACACTAGCTCTTAGCTTCCAGTAATTAGTGTTTTTTTTCTTTAGATAATAACAAGCTGAAAAGAAAATAAAAAGACCTGAATCCATTTCGCCATTCACCCTGTCCACAACATGAAAACCTATTACACATATTAATATTAATCATTAGCACCACAAAGCAATACTTTCTGATTTTGCAGCATCTTGTAGCTCAGCATTTCAACGTGTGTTTTTTTACATGCACAGAGTGGACCTCGATGATGTCTAATGGGATTACCATTATAGGCATAAGTCAGCTCCTTAAACCACTCAGCCTTAACACTAGCACGACAAGGTAGCCGAGAGATGCATGTGCGCACAGCTGATCCAGAGCTGGACAGCATCATGCTGCCATAGCAGGGAGAAAGACACAGACAGTCTTTCTGAGAGCAGGGCAAACATTTCTCAGAGCAGTGTCCTCCTCGGTGGGAAACCTGGATTTAAATAACCTGAAGCTAAATCAGGCAGGGAGTGAGTCTGAGTTGTCTCATATACCTGTCAGGTTGTGCTCAGAGATAATTTACCCCACGATTTACAGTCTTTTCATCTGTGACACAGGGGTTTTTTCTGCCTTCCCCCTCAAACCATGGCCCTGCAAATGTTATAAGAAGTGGAGAGCAGTGCCCAGGTCGAGCTGTGGTAAAGCAGGAGAAGGGGGGTGATTCCTTGCAGGACCCAGCACAGGCTGACCTGCCCCTGCCTTGTGGTTCTCTGTTTATACACTTATAGCCTCAATGGTGCTTAGACAGCAAAAATTGATCAAAAATTATGTTTCTTGGATACCTTTTAAGCTGCGATGGGCAGGCCCATAAGAGGGTGGTATCCAGTGGGTGCATCTGTGCCAGCCTTTTGGTTATCAGGAGGGAGCAAACCTCCCCATCACTTCAGTTCTCACTGCAGAGCAGCGCTGGAGCGTGACAGCTCCATACCTCGGGGTTGAGATAAACCTAAAAATGCACGTGAGCTGTGCACCTCATATGCTGGCCCCTGGGACCCTACCAGAGCTCATGGGAAGCTGCCCCATAGGAGCATGCATGGTGTGGATGTGAGTCTTACTTCCACATCCATGGCACCACAGCACTCACTGATGGAGACACAGCCAGAGATACAGTTGCTCAAAAAGGACCACAACCTGGGAAAGCAATTAGCCATACGGTTGGTTTTGAACACTTATGCTGAAAAGAAGACACTTGAATTATGTGAAAAGGGTTAAAAGTAGCTAAACAATAAAGAATTTGGAAATTCTTGCATTTCTGATTTTATGGAGAAAAATTATCGGATTACTATTTGCTTGTACGTGTTGCTTTTCTTTTGCTGATTTCAGGGGGTTTATTAAGATGTTAAAAATACTTAATGCTGAGCTACATTCTGTGTGTTCACTTTTAAAATAAATCCTCGTGTGGGTGTAATTTAGGCTGTGGGTAGATGAATACTCTCAGATTTGTCCGTGGATAAGAATATCCATGCAGCTGTATTAGTTAAAACAAATCAATAATGTAAGATGCAATATCTTGCTAAAACACCTTTTTTTTTTTCCCCTAAAAGATATGTCAAATTACTGTGTCGCTGGACACAATTGTAGAGGTGTTAGATACCACTGAAATAAGAGCCCTGTCTGGGGTAAAAGCCAACAGTCAGTCCAGCTAGCTAAGTTAGAGAACTGTAATGAAAGCCAACGAAGAAAATGTTGCATCTTGTTGCTTTTAGACTTACCTCTTACATGTATCTTCTCACACAGTGCTAGAAAGCACCGGAATGGTTCTCTGGCTGCTATTGTCTTGAGTGAACTGGACTTTCCTTGACTTTTAGAAAAAAAAACCTCTCAAAACAATGAAATCAAGAGTTATTATCTGTTAAAGCTGCATTCCTATGCTCTCATACATTTCACTACCATTTTATGAGCAGACACACACACGTGCACACACATTGGTCCCACTGGGGAAACAGGGTTATTTAACAAAACCCACATAACTAAGAGCAAATATAAGCTGCTTAGAATTTTTTTTTAATTTCTATTACTTAAAATGCATCAGTTGCTAAATTTAAAATGGTTGGTAAGTAAACAGTAGGTAGCATTACAGAGAGCCACTCTTCATAACATTCTAATTATCCCTTTCCTATTTGTGTGACGTGTCCTCACGCAGATTAGGGGTTTGGATAGATGCCCAGTCTTCTACTTCGAAAATGCAAAGTAAGCATGAGAGGTTTGTATAACCTCCGACTGGTTTTCTGTGCACGGTTAGGACATTTTGTGAAGCTGCTGCAAGTGAAGGTAGTTCAGGCTGTCTCACCTGCTATTTCTCCTCCGTTTCTCTCCCCAGAGCAATCAGTATTTCTCCCCATTGCATGCTCTGCGAAGTGGAGCTCTCCAATACCCTTGTTTACGCGCCAGTGATGATCCCTACAGAAACACACTCTAAAATGATTCACAAAAGGCATTTCTCTCAAGATACGCTCCATCGGTCCCCCTGGCAGGATCCCCTCGCTCAGCCTGATGCCGTCCATGAAGGTTGTTGGGTCAATGCAGCGTTGTCCAGTCGCTGTCCTGCCCTCTCATGGGAGCAGTTCCCGTTGATGTTCCCGTCTGCGCTCTGGGATGCCGGAGAGTGAAAACAAAACACTCCTCTCAAGTCTTCCAAGTTTCAAGTGAGAAACAAGGAAGAGAAAAGCACCAGGAGGTTTGGGAGCACCCAAGTCACCAATGTTCCTTTTAAATTAGCACAGGACACAGTGGGTGCAGCGCACTGACCATGCCCACGGCTCAGTGACCGGTGCAGGGTGATCAGCAGTTAGGATATATGTGGCAATAAGCACTGTATCAGCTCTAACATACCGTGTTGTGTATTTAACCTCAAGGCTATTACCATTATCCAGCTTAGCCAAATGAATGTAGTAGAAAACATTTACAGTTGCTGGAGGATTAATCTTCTGAATGATGCATGGATTTTAGAGAAAATGCCTTTGATTTATATAATGCTATACTAGGGGATATAATTTCAATTAGTAATTGCTAATTTTGATTTAGTATGTTACATACTGGATATAGCGGGTTTATTATGGTTATATTATCTAATTTATTATGATATATATTTACTGTAATGGGAATATATATATTAATCAATAGATACACTGATTAACTAGGGACTATTCACTACACTGCAACACTGGAATAACACAATCAAGCCAGTAACAGACACAGAGTATTGTCAGATGCTGTGAATGATATATCGAATTCTGAATTTTACCCTGGAACAAATATAAAAAATAGTCAATGATTATCGAGTTCCGAACTGAATATATCTGTTTTAACAGGCAGCATGTCAGATGCAGTAGCTAAGTTACTTGCCCAGAGAGTCCAATTCCTCTCCAAGTGGGTGATTTATATATTTTAATATGAAATGTATCACTCACCAAACAGTTTCTTTCAGTATGTGATATACACATTCCACATGTCAAGTACATTTTGATACTGTAATATATCCCGCTGTCTTGCTTCTTCCAGGGGAGTCTGTTTCTAATTCTTTACGTCCTTCCTGCGTTAGAACGATATCAATAGCATCTTTCATAAAGTTAGTCTCATGATGGCTACACAAAACCTTTGCTTAGCTTAGTGCTTTGCATAGAGGATTGTAAGCAGCTGAGGTGCCCTGGAGAAATCAGGACCTGGCAATGCTTCCTTTCCTGCTATGCTCCTGGGCATGCCCCACGCTGCTGCCTGGCAGCACGGGAAGCTGCTGAAGAAATAGAGCTTTATCCAAAAGACACTCTTTCCCCCCAGTCTCTGATGAAAGGTGTGGGAAGCTGTAAGACCAAAGCCAGAGGGACAGGACCTCTAACCCCCACCAAGCCCTTAGGAAGGCAGCTCGTGAGCTTGTTCCCCTGTTACGCTTACAAAAACATGCACCAAGTTAATGTAGGAATAAAGGCTCTGTTTGGCTCTTTGGTTTGAAAGAACCCCTGCACAGCTTTCTGCAGGGCTCTGGCTGTCTTTTCAAAGTTCAGTTTCAGTGGCACTCTGCTGCCTTGATGGACAGTGCTCCCGAGTAAATAAAAACGGAGAGCTGCAAAAGGCCTTGCGAGATCATCTAAGAACCCTCTCAGTGCAGAGGCAAGACAAGCATCCCTGAATGGTCCCTCTTTCTTCCAGCCTGTGAATTATTTTACACATATAAGTCAAAAGAGCAGGATATTCCCAGCCACCAGATGGAGGGAAACCAGTACCCAGCTGTAACAGTCATCAACAACTCCAGTCACACCAGTAAGTGAAGGGTCATCCCCTGTTGCCCTTTTTCCAGAGCTGCATTCCTCAGGCTGTTTGCTGCTCAGGACCGTCCACATGTCCACCCACTGGAGCTGGAGCCCTCAGCAGATCTCCAACATCTGCAGTCCCCTCGATCGAGACAGCCACTTTCCTCAGTCTGTAAGGACTCAAATAACGCCCCACAATCCCCAAACCTGTTTGTTTAACTGGTTCTTCAAAACCTTCACAAACTGCCTACGCAGCACATTGCACTCTCTCACCCCCCAGCAGTCAAGAAACACTTCCTAAGATCCACCTTGCATTTTCTTTGCTGCAAAATTTACATCCTTTTCTCTTGCTCTTACAGAGAGAGAGACAGGGGACAACAGCCCCTTAACCTATGGGATGGCTACTGTCACACCTGAGACTTCTCTTTCCTGTGCTGAAACTCTGCTTTTGCTCACAGATCATTTTTTCTCACCTCTCCTCTTTCTTACTGCTGTCTTTCAGAATATCTCAGACTTGTCCATATCTCTCTCATCCCATGTTGCTGAGAACTGGAAGCAAAGTCAGACATAGACCTTACCAGTTTTAACTGGCAACAACATAAAATAATAACTTTTTGTGATGTAGATAGGATACATCCAACAGCACATCCCAAGATGACACATGCCACAACACACCACATTGTTGGTCTATATTTAGTGTGTCATCTTGAGCTACAGGTCTTCTGCCATTTCTCAGTTTTGTGCTTGGGGGATGACATATCACTTTTATCTCTCCAGACAGTCAACCTCAGCACCCCATGGACAGCACTGGTGCACCCCACCATGAGAAAAAGCATGGCAATGGGGAGGCCAAGCTCCGAGATACAGACCAGATCAAGGTTCCTATACCCCAGTCACATCCCATCAGCATCCCCACAGCAGCAGAGCAGTGACCCACACTCTCCTTTCTGTGGTGGGTGCTCTGGCTAACACGCACCCAGGTCATTTGGCCTGGGATGAGAGGGGAGAGCAGACATTTGCCTGATTGTTGGATGACAGACAACAAGCAGAGGACTTACTGTACCAAAATGGGAAAGGGACTTGTCACCTGTAGACATTAGTGATTATAAATCATGTCAATGGCAGAGGGTCTCTGTCAGCTGAGATTAAAAAAATACTTCCAGCTCAGCAAAAGTAACTGGAGAACTTCTGAGAAGTGCAGGAGAGGGTGAATGGCTGTTTGATTACCAAAACCAAACTCCTCAACTTGTCTTCCCCAAGGCAGATCTAGAGAACAGAAAATGTATTAATCTATAGGATTTCGAGGGCCAATGCACCAGAAAAGCCACTGTTTACAGAGTAAGCAAAACTACTACTTAGCATCTGAAGAGCATATGCAGCAGAGGAAAACGGAGACTAGATCCAGCAATGAAAAAAAAAAAAAAACCAGCCTCACAGTGTAGATTTGAAAACCATATGCAGGTTTCCAAGTAACCAGCCCGATGGTTTCTGATGTTTTAAGGACTGACTAGTTCCCAGTGAAATCAATAGGAAATGTCAATTGCTCGGTACTTCTGAAAATCAGGCCAACTCTTCAGGAGCACAAGCAGTGGCCTGAAATGCCTGATTACACCCCATTTGAAGTCTGAGCCTCGACACATAGCAATGTGCCTGCTGTTCGGAAACACGTCTCACAACATGCACATCCTCTGCGAGGATGAAAGGGGAGCCCTCCCTGCGACAATCAGACTAGGGACAGAAACCTCCTTCCCCCCCTCCCCTTATAAAATTGAATATACCAGCTTCAATTGTGAAAAAGGAAAAACCCTTTTATAGATGCTGCAGCACATGGTCAGACACTGTATGTTTTATAATGCAGAGATAAAGTAATGGAAACTTAAATTTGCAGGAAAATAAAAGCCATGATGTGCATGTAACTGTGACCTGTCCTGATCTGCTCACAGGCAGAAAGAAAGCCAAGAGGTGAGGAAAGGGTGAAGCAATCAGGAAGTTAAATCCAAGCCTTACAGGATATATTTCCTAATTAAAAAATCCTCCAAATATTTGCTCTGAAGCTTTATCTTTCTAGTGCTGGTTACTGGCGCACTTCAATAAGCACTTTGTCTGGGTTTGGGGCAGGTCGCTGTTCCCTTTATTACCGTTCGGTGCCTACGGCTGCATTGGAAAACATGTCGTGTCCTTCTGTGAGCGCCTTCCCACCTGATGCACGCTCTGGCATCTGTAACTAGTGATTTACTGTTGAATCACACAACCAAACTGACTATATCCTTTATAAATTCATAAATTCCGAGTGGGACAGTTTTCCTATTATGGCTGCAGTATTGTTTCAGAGGTATAACCTGCGTTGCTGAAGGAGAGACAATAAATCGTGAGGCTGTGAAACCCCTTGTATTTATAGATGAGGCTGCTTTTGCTCTCCATTTCCTAGTCACAAATAAACTGAGATCTTTTTGAGTTTGCCACAGGGATATTTATAGATTGCAAATGGTGACACATTAAAGCAATTGGCTCCTATATTTTCACTGGGATATTTTATTGTTTCCTGCAAGTCAATTAATATTTTCCCCATCCTACAGACTTGTGTCCATGTGGAGAAAGTCTGGATGAGCTTAGGCTTTCTTCACACTCTGCCTTTATACTTATGAGGCCGTGATTTATGCATGTACAGCCGTGCCCTTCTTGCAACAGACAGAAGCAGCATGAGAAACTGTATTTGTTATATGGCTTTTTGGATTGTCACTTTTCTCTCTTCTACGTGCCAGTGCCTCTCCTTGAAGTTATTTATATAACATAATCACAGAAATGCCTATGATAGCATTTATCATAATGATGAGCCAAAGTATTTTTCGAGAGATTTTGGCAGTACCGTTGTATCTGGGATGTGGTCCTGGCCCTGGACCAGAGGTGTTAGACACGGTCCCATCACAAAACGAGGATTTTCCCAGATCCAGTCACCATACAGTATAGACCAATATACAGGAGCTGCAGCCAGATGGTCATATACTCTCCTCTGGTCCCCAGAAGTTAAATATCAATAGCTTTAGAGTACTGCAGTAAGGAACATCTCCACTATAAAAATCACTCAAAAAGTCAGGAAGAAAATTAAGCCCGTGAAACTTACCCGAGCTGTGTGCCAGCTGAGTGAGGAAAACTGCTCTCTTTCTAAAACAAATCAAGAATTGTGCTGGGAAATGGAGTCATTCTGTAAATCAAACAAAGATAGAAAACATCTTAGAAGGTATCAATAGCTAACTTGATGGAAACAACAGCAAAATAACTGAATATCTTTTCTTCTTTTATCTCCTGCCAATTGTGTCTTTAAGCAGTAGACATTCAAAAGACAGGATCTATCTGTACACTGTATATACTTTGGGATACTGATATAATGTCAGGTGGTGTGCACAGACTGCTCTGTGGCTATGCTGCCAAAAGGGCAGGTCAGGATTTTCTCTAAGTTCAGCTCCACACTGGGGAAGTTTTGAAGCAATCCTGTCCACAGCAGCTATACCAGCAAGACTAATTCACTGGGTGCCAAGGAAAAGCTGAAGTGTTTGGAAAGTGGTTCTTCTTTTGTTTTCTTTTTATTCACATACTCAAAATGGCAATAAAGATCCAGGATTTTTATTTTATTCCGTTGAAGTAAATCCACTTATGCTAAAAGACTTGAAACAAATTCTGCATACTGCTGAAATAGCTTTATGTTCAAATTAGTAAAATTCAAGAAATGGGTTGTTGAATACTGTAGCTTATCCTTCTGCTTTGACTTATTTACTACTTTTCTGCAGTACTTCGTAAACCTTACAAATAATTCCGTAACTCTCTGCAATCTTACTTCTATACACAAACTTTGGTGTTCAGATCTTGCCTTTTCTTGAGTAGGACGTCTAAAGAATATCTAGAGCCGCAACACAGACATATCTGTTAAAAAAGAAGGCCAAAAGCACTATAATTTCTTCTGCATCTGTCAAAACCAGAGCTCTGCATTACACAAGACACCAGTGACAAGAGCAGGAGGAGAAATACAGAGTGCATTTCTGTGCTCAGGTTAAGTGAGAAGCTATTAACATGTTTTCCCAGCCAGATTTTGACCAGTTTGAAGCTCTAGTAATCTTCTGGTATTTGATTAATCCTTTTGTTTCTAGAGCAATGGTTGTAAAGATCAGAATTTAGACAGCACTACAAATGATGCAAGATTAGCAGGCCTCTAGCTCATCATATAAAGGATAAGCTGTTAACACGGTATAAATAGGCATAGCGACACGGGAGGCTAAGAAAGCCTGAGGATACCGAACAGGGAGCAGCAGCAGCCATCCAGGCTCCACCGGTCATCGTGCCATGGCAGCGGGGTGCAGAGAGCTCCTCTTACCTGACCGGAGGGTCCCAGCTCTGTGCTGGGCACACAGCACAGTGCCAGGAGGTGGAATGAAACTCTTCCCCACGGCAGGCGGTGAGGCCAAGGCTGCAGCACGGCACTGGGGCTCGTGGTGGTGCCGCCTCTGCCAGCGCAGAGCAGCAGGGGCACAGCTCACAGAGCCCAGCCACAGACATCTTCACTCTTTAGAGACTAAAACCTATTGTGGTTATTAAAAGCCAGCACAGTCCACGAACAGAACACCCCAAAAGATGCTCAGGAATTAATAACATCAGGACAGTGTCCTCTTACTGCAACCTAATGATGCAGATTTAGACACCTCCCTGTCTGAGGACTCACCAGTCCCGTCACTCACACATCCTAGTGCTCTGCTGACCTTACAGCAAGAAGCTGGAGAAGATGTTGCAAACTAAAATGAGCAGAAACTGATTTGGACTTAAATATAAAACCCAAACATTTCTCCTACCTCTAAAAAAAAATAAATATGCTGCTGTTAATCTTCCCAGAGAGCAGGGCTTTGCACATCTTACCCCTAACTCAATAAAGTTCTCATTAAAATTTAAACTGTTACAAAAGATCTTTGAGTCCTTACTCTGTTTTATCATCATCCATCCCAAATACACACATCTCTTCATAGCATGTTGTAGGCTCAGGGAAAGATGAGCAGAGAGCAGTGGTAAAGCTGTTGCTGTAAGCATGATACAGTTCCTTAATGCAGAAGTAACATACGTAAACATACAGAGGGGAAAAAAAGGACAGCAGGAAAAAAGAGGAAAAAGAATAACGGAAAGTTGAAAGAGTGGTTTGATTTACCAGGTGGTGTTCTGTGCTGTAGACAATACAATTGTGCTGTAGATTAGTTTTGCCTAGGACATAAAATACAGTGGAAGTCACAGATTGTTAGAGCCTGTTTGGTTTCGAGTATCCAGCAAGAAGCCAGGAATATATGGACACATTGCATCCCTTTTTAAAATACCAATGGCATCTAGGAGAGTTGGAAAGTTAGCACTAGCCCAGTAATAATTCAAACAGATTCGATTTCTGTTGTCTACTCACAGTGAGCTCCCAGACCGTGCACGCAAAGCACGTGGAACAGCAGAATTCCCGTCTGCACTGAAGCAGATACCGACATTTACGTGGGAAGTTTTAACTTCAGTTGGTGCATTTTACAAAAAAAAAAACAACCCCAAAAGTAAGCCAACGAAGATTAAAATGTGTCCAGTGTGCTGCAAGAGCAAATTCAGTACCCTTCTGCTGGGTTTGGGTGCACATCTGCCTGTTGGGAGGCTCAGTCCTTCCTCCTGAACGCGTTCTGACTCCCAGGACTGCCTCCCATCCGCTGGCTGCTGCAACCACCTTCCCTCTTGCATGGCCCAGAACTCCCAGTCAGCATCAGAAGTGTCTAAGGACAGCTGTCCCTTTAGCCTCCTGCTTCTCCCCTAAGCACACACAGACATGTGCAGGCAGCCCGGCGCAGCACCTCTGCTTCCCCTTTATCCTTTGCCTCTCCATCTGCCCGTGGATCTCCAGCTGCAGCAGGCACAGACGGCAAATGCTAGCCCAAGAAGGGGCAGGCAAAGTGAATGCAGTTTGAATTTTGGGCTGACTTTTTAGTTGTGTCCTTCCCAGAGACAGTGCAGGCACCTTCAGGTCTTCTTCTAATTGCAGACCTAAAAACCCTAACCTCACCTCCCGATAAGTCAAGTGAAATTAGCTGCTCTGTAAAGCTCCAAAATGCAGCAATTAGACTGAACTCACTTTTAAAGTCCCTGCTAGCAACTGACCCCTGCAGGAAAAGTACTTGTATTTCACTCTAATTTTCAGGTATTTGTAGAGTACAACAATAGGAGGCGAAAGACACACGTGCTTTGTACCAAAAATACTTCACACATGCGCTATTGCATTCAGCTCACATAGAAATTCCATGTTTAGATAAAGATGTTTTGATAAAGAGGCAAAATGATCTGTTGCAGGTAGAGAAACAAACTGCTGAAAACCCAGGGAGATGAGAGAAACAAAACTCCTGAGCCATGGTGCAGTGCTTGAAGCATGACCTCTCTGCTAAACGCATCGGGGAAGGGTTGCTTTCCTCACACCACCTCGAAGCAGCTGATTTACACGCCACCGTATCTTTTCACATGGACAAGAAATTAGGTCAAAACTTTCTAGGAAATTTCTGCCCCTTATTTTAGAACACAGTTCAAAAGATCAAAGGAGAGAAACTCCATAGAAACCCGACTGCAATCTCATGTGGAAATGAAACATCAACAGGAAGAAATCTTGTGACTGAACACTGCTGAGCTGAGGTGCAGGCACTTACGTTTTTAAAACCCTCAGCACAGCTCTGCAGCAGCAGAACGTAAGGCAAAGAAAGCGAGTAAACTTAAAACAACCCTTCCACCAGCGCCCACCCCAAGGACAGAGACACCGTTAATTTTGTCAACATTACAGCATTGTTTCATTTCTCCCTGCTCCAATCTCCACCAGCAACGTCGCTGCAAAGAGCCACTGCAGCCTTTTACCAACAGCAACAAATCTTACCCGAGCAGCGGAGTTTTTATCAGTAGTCAGAGCTCCTTGCTCATGTACAGTATTAAAGTGTTCTTTCTTCTAAAGCACTATTTTGATTAGATGGTCTCTTCCCTGAGAAAAAACAAACACTTAAGGCCAGAGTTTTAAAAAAGCTATTAGGCTCCTGCTTAATTTAAACGCATAACAGCAGGCAACTCAGCCAAATTCTCTACTTGAGCACACAGTCTCCTGATTTATACACACAAGTGGAATAGCTTTTGCGGATGCATATTTTGCCTCTTGTTTTATCCTCCTTGTGTTTTAATAACTTACCCTTACTTATGATTTTCTTAATTCGGACTTAAATTACACTAACAGTCATTTAGCACACAGACTGTCTTGACCAATTACCTCCAGTTGCTTTGAAAACAGAGTTCATTGGACTCCTTTCATCCCAAGCCATCTTGGTGGTGCAGGAGGTTTGGGCCAGTCCTACATTTGAGAGAGAAACCTGGGTCTTGTTGCAAGTCACAAGGGTAAAATAGCAGAGGGTTTAACTCCACACATCATTAACTCCTCCCAAACAGCCAGAAGGAACAGTGAATCTCGCAGTAAGAAGACTTCTATCACTGATATATCTTCTTGCAATTTCCACACTGATCTCTCCATAGGTTCCTTTGATTTATGAGGTCATTTATCAGTTGACAATTGATTGAATTAACTACTCTAGAAGAGCATTTCTGTCCCAGAGCAGGGAAGGTTTTTTTAACCCTTTTTTGTTAGCTGTAGTTGAAACCAAGTAGTTGGACGTACAGCTCATCTCTGTATGATGGCTACATTTCAAAACATTCCAGAGACTTACAACTTTCTTTAGAAGATTCAAAAGAGACAAAGATGTCCTTGATTAGATGAATAGAGGTATTTTGCACAGAAGATAATAGCAGGTTGCAGGACGCAATATTAGATAATATTTCCTAAGCATATAATTACTGCTGATTGTAATTTATACTGGAATATAGCTCAGCGAGCATCGGTTTCCAAAACATTTCCACCTGATCATGCAATTCTTATTAAAAGGACATGGGAAAATTAAGCTCCTATTGAGAATGAGATTGCCACCTGAGGATAGCGTAAACATACAACATACCATGGATTGGATCCTAATCCTACAGACTTAGTGGTGCACAGACCCCCAAGCCACAGATAAAAACTCTGCTAGACTGGGGCTGTGTAACCTGAGTAGAGGCAGTTCCTGGTACTGTGGGCAAGTAGGGACTGGGCATCACAGGAACGCCAAAGGGGATGTCCTAATGCCAACAGACTTGCGTACAACTTTGTGTGGATTGCTTCATAGGCTTACAACCCTATCTACGTGATGGGGAAGAGGACCCAAAAGAAATGGTGATATAGGAGAGAACAGGAAGCACGAACTTTTCACCTGCACAGTCACAGCTGACCACAGAGCACCACCAGTGTGGTTTAGGCAACCACTGACTACACAACAAGGCTAAGGGTTACATCTCGTCTTCCCAGAAGGACATTGCTTAGTTAAGGGCCTTCACGTACCATATTTTCAGTAATGTGTGGATTGGATAATAACAGAAAGGGTTGGCCCAGAGCAGCTTTATCTGGTAATGACCCTTTTCATACCGAGGTCCCCACCAGTGGGGAACAAGACCTCTACTTCCTTGAACAAACTCAGCAACTTAACCTTGAACAAGACTTGTCCTTTCAGGTTGGATTCTTAATTGCCATGGTTTGACTGTTTCTTAATGCCCTTAAACTTACCAGAATTTCAATGCTCACGTTCTCTTCTTTCATCTGTTTCTGTAAAATTATGCTAATTTTTTCTTTCATGCAATAGTGTATTACCTCTTTTGAGACATTGGTTGTACTCGATCATTAATATTTTCAGTGCAGTTTTTTTTCTTTAGAAACAGTCCTTCGCAATATCTTGTGTTTTCTGGCATTGATTCCTTGATCTTTTTTTTTCGTTCACAGCTCACTTCTCGAGGCCAAAACACCACAGGCAGGGTTTCTATCAATTTTAGTTGTAGTTCTCACCTGATTAGAAGCTGCAGCAGAAAGTTTTATGATTGCACCCAGAGCGTGAGGTTTCAGCTTCTCCTGATGCATCGCTATTTCCAGATTTGATTTCAGTCCAAAGTGTGCATTGCAAGTTGGAATTCAAAACCAGTTCATTTTCAAAATTCCCTGTAAAGGAGACGACATTGAAATAAAAATGGTAAAAAATTCTTCCCCTCAGATTAATACTGAGGTAACTTGAAACACTGGTTTTTATTTAATTGTCTATGTTTCTTACTTGACTTGACTGCATGACACACCAGTATTACTTTCTAATCACACCATCTAATCACAGAATAAAATTATTTCTTGGTAATGCATAACAGTTTTTCTGAGCTGAAAATAAAATGTAATGTTCATCTGCCTACAATATTTAAAGTAAGTAAAAACGAAATACACTATTGGGATTACATCATATGTGATGATTAGAAATGCTGGCGTGATTTGACATGTAACAGCCCACTTTGCTGGTATTAGCAGGCCATGAAATCATATAAAAATAGTAAAACAGAAGAAAAAAATAATGAGTTTCATAAGAAAAATGTACTTTTTGATCTTTTCTCAAAAAGAAACTTTCTGTTCTGCATTTTGTCCCACACCACTTATAGGGTTGTTAAGGAGAAGCCTTTTCACAAACTGCATTAATTAGTCAGTAAAGTAATGAAAACCTTTGCAGACCAAGCCTAACCAAACCAAAATCTAACTGGCAGTGAGCTGACCTCTAACTCTCTTGGCTTCTTCAGCTTCCGCTTGTGTCAGCCGCTGTTCAGCCTCCATCAGACAGCTCAATGGTTGAAGTTTTGCAGCAACTCCAATCATGGTTTAGGTCCACCACGTGCCCATGTTGTGACCAAACTGATGACATTGTCTTACAACTCCACTGGTGGTCAGAAATCCTCCTGGGGCAGCTGAGATGTAAGGGTAAGGCAACCAGGGCCACTGATGGACATGACACTGTAGATGAGGACAGGCCCAGAGCTGGTGCATGCTACAGACTGGGTGGATCCAGCCCCCTGGATTGAACGAGTCACTTCTTTCTCTCTGGGAAGCCTATGGTGCATAGCAGAACAGGTCTTGGGGTTGCTCCACCTTTGCCTGTTCCCTACCCAGATGTTTAGCAGGTGAAGATGGACAGCTGTCAGTCTTCAACTCCTTTTGCAGTCTGTGCTATTCAAGAATTAAATCATTTCACTGTATCATCCTTCACGTACAGACAAGTGCCTGTTGGCCCTACAACATGGGAGCCAAGGATCGAGGAAGAGAAATAATGATGGAAACTGCCCCAAAAGAAAACAACGCAGTTAATGATCCACAATACACTGAAATCACTACAGCTGAAAATATGTTTTCCTTCCACTGAATACTCTATTCATTAGAAGGAACTTAAGTTTCACTGGCTCACAAGTATTTTCTCCCAGCTGAGACTTTTAGACAAGATCTGGGTTACAATATTCCCATGGAGGTCTTGAGGATTTATGGTCCTACTCCCTAATTCCATATTTTGGGATGGACATAATGCATCATATAAAATGAACTTCTTCTGAGGTATTTCTCTTTGTGGGATTAAGACAATATCTCATCCTGCAAAGAACACATACACAGAATTTTTGCTTCCCCAACTCTTGAAGTGTTTTCTCTGGAAATGATTCAAACTTTCTAAACATGACACAAAAGTCTCTTGCTTCATGGGTCTGAGTGTAAAACATACTAGGAGCTACAGGGACCTGCTACCTGAAATCAAGGAAAGCAGTTAGGTTTTCACAAGCTCAACTGAACTGGCCATGTCTGTCAGCTGAGGGCACATCCAGGAGGATACCCAGTGCTGAAGGAGCTTATTTGGACAGACAATCATTTCCCACCTGCACTGACCAAAGGCTCCAGCACCATGGCAATAAATGTGCTCTCAGCCTGAGCTGCCACTTCACAAGTAGCCAACAGTAAAGAAAACCAATCCAGAATATTTCTGTAGGATAAAATAGAAACAGTCTCATTTTAAAAAACATTGCATTCTCTCTCACGTCAGAGACATTTCATCAGCATTTTGTAAAAGCACACAAAGTCATTTTGTTTGAAAAGCACCACATTAGTACATTCTGGCTTTCAAACATGCATTTCTCCAAAATGATCATTTTTATGCATGCAGATACTTCAAAGGGAAAGATTAGAAGAAACAACACTTCTTATTCCTCCCCTATTTTATCTATCATCAGGATGGTAATCTTTAATACCAAATGCAACTTCCACTTCAGTCAGCACTGAAGCAAATGAGTATTATCTTCTGAGTAACATCATTATTTCATCAGTAGTTCCTGTTTCATTTGGAAGCTCCTGATCGAGGCACTGCTCTTGCCTTGAGCCTGGTTAGTGCATTAGCCCTGGCAAGATCACAGCAAAAGTCATATGAGCAAAGGTCCTCAGAAATGGAAATTATTCCATAAGCTTTTAATACAAATAAGAAGAAGTCAGTTAAAATAAGCACCCACAGGAAACTAATTGAAAGTGAAATATGGACTCAAATGATAAAATATAGCTCAACTTTATAGAGCTTGATGCTCACATGCATTTATTTCTAACATCCAAGGCCAACAGTATGAAAACATCAGCCTAAGTGGCTGGTTTGCACTTTTCTTCCTATCTGTAGTGATACCTGTCAAGCACAAAGAATCAGCAAAAACTAAGTGATCTCAGGTGGGAAACATTATTGCTTCAATCATTTCAGCAGAACTTTGAAATATTTTACTTAAGTAACATCACAGTCCTATAGGCATCACTGATTGAAGTGACCTGTTAGCCTAGAAAACCTGAACACACGTTAGATACGAGGCTTTTAGACATGACAACAGTTTTTAAAATTTGGGAAAAAACATACAGACATTTGTGAGAATAAGGGCAAGCAAGACCATATGGTGCTTTACTCACAGTTTAGGACCCACACGGAACACAGAGAAAGGCATTTTAAATTAGGACTTTTAATAGGCCCAGTTTGCTTAAAAGATTTACAAATTTTGCAGTGAACCTGCCCAACAGTGAAACTGTGTTACTTGAGTGGATGGAGAAAACTGGGGCTGCAGGCTTGTGCCCAACCTGGAAGCGCAGGGAGGTACCAAAGCACCAAACAGCAACACTCCCGAGCTGCAGGGAGATTCAGAGAAAGGACCAGCCATAATTATATGAATTCTTAGGAAATTGTGGAAATTAATTCAAACCTAAATACAGACCTGCGTTTGACAGCTGACCAATATCTATGTCAGAGCCCAGCCTAAGACATGGAATTCTCTTACACATCTCAAATGCTTGTTAAGCAAAGGTGTGCTGCTCGGCTGCCCCTGCTCTTCCAGCAGCCTCTTCTCCCTTCCTCAATCCTCCTGTACAATTAAAAAGAACGACTGGAGTGAAGCACTGTTGGGGCATAGAGAGAAACCACTTCTGTGCTCGGCTAATAAGTCATGAGCCAACTTCCATGCAGGTGCACACGTTAAAAAAAGAAAGTAAGAGCAACACGCTGGCAGAGCTCTCCTCTGGAGAGGTCACAAACCACTCTCCTTTCCAGCAGGTGAAAATCATGCCAAGAGAAGAGGGCTTAGCACCTGCAAAATACTGACTGATCATGGTGAATACATAAGCATCTGTTTTCATGCACCAGATAATTGGGTCCTTGGGAAGCAAACTAAAAAGATGAAGAAAATCTCTAAAATTCAGATTTTGTTTTAAGCCACTCACTTTTTGCCAGCAGTCATTTTATACAAGAGCAGTAGCTGAGTACAGATGCAATTGCGGTTGTCCTGTCAAGCAACCATCCATATTTCTTGGGTCCTATACCTCTGTAATGGGCATCGTTTCCCAGAGACCACGGTGTCAGAGCACTAGCACTTTTTACTGTAATCTCTTTTTTTTTTCCACCTCTTCTTTCTCCCTGCACCCACTGAAATCTGTGTGAACACCTAAAAATATGTATGACTTGGCAGATCTATGCTGGGGCTCCTCACACATCAGCAGTCTGCCTAAGGCATCACGTCCAAAAGCTGAACATCATTATAAGTTATCCAACTAGCTGATAAAATGTTACTTCATTTTTGTTTCCATGCATTGATTTCCCCCTTGATGTGACAGCCCAATCTCCTACTCACTCACTGTCAGCCGCTGTTTTCCATTTGATGTTGACATTCAGTCACTCAGTCTTTTCAATACACACCTTCCTTAGCATTAAATGTACACTTGCTATGGTTTTGGCATGATGAAATTGCTCAGGAAAACTTTCTTTCTTTAGTTTAAAAATAATCTAAAATATTTCTTCATTGTTTAAGGTAATTGCTTCCCCTTGGACAGTGAATCATGCTGTCTTTTATATGTATACTCTATATTGTATATATTTATATTATATATATATATATATTTTATGCCTTTTATATACATAAAGCCAAAATCTTCAGTGACCACATGCAGTCACTATGGACCCCTGAGCACCCATCGGAAGTCTGCACTCAACTGCTTGCCAAAGTCCCAGTAAGGTAAGTGCCCAGCTTCACCCTTGATGTCTAAAATTCCCTAGCAGACCTAGGGGGAAAGATACGCTTTCCTTCCTCAGCTGAACAATCCACCAAGCTTAAGGCATGTATTTTTGCTGGGATTCAAGCAGGCAAACCAGGAGGCACAGCAAGTCACCTGCAGGTAATTGCATCTTAAAAGAAAATCAGTATTCGCAGACTGAACGTAGTGTATTTGTTTGATTTGATGTTTCAATTCTTTGCAGAAACCCGGGAATGTATAAAGCACTGACATTTTGATTGCCAGGGCTGACTGTTCTCCGCATTGTAAAGTTGGTCTGATATGTTAAAGCATTACACCCAGACTTTTAGATGATGGGTTTTGTTAGCGACTGATGTTCCTTCCTTGAGCTTTGTACCTAAGTAAAGCTTTGGAGACGGTCTGTCTTTCTACGCTCCAGTTATCCCAGCCCAACCATCCTCTGAATGGTTAAGGCTATCCTGACTCTTCATACAAGATAAAGGGTATGCACATCTGAAGATCAAATTCAGCTTGGCTGCCGAGTTCAATCATCCACCACTGGGAAAACACCAACATCACATGCTGACTTAAAAAAAAAACACCAAAAACAACCCCACAACATTTTAAAGGAGGAGCAGGTGCTTCCACTCCCGGTGCCCATCTTGACACAGCTTAAACAGCCTCATTTTCTAGGCAATAAACACTGAGTCAGTCTAAGATTGTTAATTCCTTTATATTCCACTTTCTAAACTTTCTGTAACATTCAGAAAACTTTCTCAAGGGAATAAGTAAGTTGAACTTTTTCTCATAATCTCATAATACATGCTCTAGGTAAGTTCTGATCGCCCTCTGCTCCTTAAGGGGCACATAGCACATCCCAGTGATAACTCCTACACGTCCTCTTCAAAACAGTGAAAGATAAAACAACGCAGTTATGCTGGACAGTGTTATGATGAACAAATAGTAAGTATGATTAGAAACAATGGTTAAGGTAACCGTCAGATCTGGACAGCACCTTATTGAGAGTCGAGTTACAAGACATATCTTCATTAAACAATGACTTGCCCCCAAAACAGCACTTTTCAACATTTCTATATGAAACCACTGTCAAAATTTTAGGCTGATTCTTGGAAAATATGGATGAATGTCCAAGACTTTCTCTTAATGGTTTGGGGTTTTTTTGGGTTTTGTTGTTTGTTTGTTTTTTTTTTAAGGTTCTGCAATCACTTAGCACTTTAAAAGTACTTGGTTAAAAGAAAAAAAAAATAGGTCAATTTCTGTGGTACAAACCTTTTGGAATTTTTAAGAAAGAGAAAGCTATATTGGACAGTTTGAATTTTGCATATGTGAGTGTGTGAGCATTGTATAATCCCTCGTTTGCAGTTTCCAAATGACGTGATATTACTCTTGATGCCTGTAGCTACAGGTTGTCAAGAGAGAGGAAACGGCAACAGTCAGGCAAACAGCAAAAAAGTCAAATCCAGTAGCAGTAACCCACTATTACTCTCCTTCACTTACACAAGAACAAGCAAAGATGAGCACTGTGACCAGACTACCAGGGGATACACTTTACAGATGGTGGGCAAGACAAGCAGAGTGTCTTCTGAGAGGTCTTGCAGCCTGGACCTGATCTTTACTTTAATCCAAAATAGCCTGAACTATGTGGCACTTGGCACACTAGAAAAATCTCAGGTTTTATAGAATTTTTCACAAGGATATGCTTCCTTTACAGAGACACAGGGTGAACAAGAGTTCCTGTCGCTGCTGCAGGCAACAGAGTCCATCCAAGGATGTGCATGACAGCAAAAGAGATTTCTATCGAGGTCCTCTCAGCCTAAGGACAATTACATTTAAAGTCTAAAACAAAGGACCGAAGGTCAGATTGCAAAAGAGCTGGTGTTCATAATTGTGAACAGATTTAAAAGAGCTCCATGTATACAGGCTGAGTACTTCTGAGTTTCTGACCACAAAACCAAACACTAAGCTTTTTTAAAAGCTCTGATGCCTCAAGCCATGCTACAGCCTATATTAAAATAATCTTTTTAATATTTCAAGATTTTCTCAGTGCCAAGCTATTAAATGTGTAGACTGATTTCCTCAGAGCAAAATCCCTCCCCAAAAACCCAGACAGAATGTCAATCAAAATGGTTAGTTACTAACGAAAAAATCCCAGTAACTGACTGCATGGATTTTAATTTTATGAGATAGCGTTATCCTTATGAGAGGTCTCCAAGCTGAGGTTGGAGAACAACGGCTCCCTGAACATGAACGCACTTTCCGAATCACAGCAGAGATGGTGAAGTTGAATTTGACCTCACTTGCTCCAATAAAAATTCAGATTATGTCCATAAAAATGAGTGAGAAATAGACAACAAAAGGGGTGACAACAAGAAGAGGAGAAGGGCCTTTTTGAGGAGAATTTGCAAAAGCTACAGCTAAAACTGCCTTGGGTCTTTCATCAGAAGTGGTCTCTAGGAGGTAAACAGTTTAGCAGACTGCTAGCTACAAAAAAAATCACGACAAAGGCATCTTAAAAGTTGTTATTACATAGAATTCTTGCTCTCCCTTGAAAGGGGAGAGGACCCGCAAGAGTAACGCTGAGATTCGCGTGCTGCATCCATCGCCTACAGCATCAGCGTCGACTATCCATCCTGCTGCTATTCCAAGCGTCTGGCTGCAAAGCAATCCAAAGCTAAGAAGAAACTGTCTTTCTGAAGCTAAATAAAGTCTGTTCTTTGAAAATTCAAAACTGGGACAGACAAACCATGGCACTCCCATACCAAACGGAGCAGTACGGGTATTACAGCAACCACTGCAGGATATGGAGCCACGCTAGACAGTCTTCATTGCAGCTGGTGGGCAGATTTTCTCCTAATACAGAACCCACTTTCAGATATACCTGTGCGTCTCATTCAGTGTCACCTTCCTTTTCTCACAGATACTGTTTTAGAAGTGTTTAAAGATGAGTATTTTTGCCTAGGTGTCCATAAAGTAAGCTAAGGAGATTTCTAATAACTCCCCGCGCCCCCCTTAAAAGGTCCCTGTAAATTACCCAGAGGCTGGATAAGCTGAAGCAGCTCTTACTAGAAGCAGCCTAATACCTTTGGATTTTTGCTAGTCACAAGCATCAGGTAACTTCAAAAGTTGGAAGTTGTTTATCCCCTCTTGGTTATGCTTTTTGGTTCAGCATGGTTTTTTTTATTGTTGCATTAACAATTTGACGTACATCCATGAGTTAAAAATAGCAAACCGATAGTGCATCCATCAGCAGTCTTTCCTAGAGAAAACTGCACATCCTGACCAAGTGAATCCTATGCAGTGATATGCCAAGTCTGCACCCTGTCCTCTGCTGGAGTATCACTAATTTTGCCTGCTTTATCTTTTTTTTCCCTTTTTTTTTTGCAAACAAACTACTAAAGCATGCCCATGTTTTACTACACAGGTGGCTCTTCTCTGTATTTAGTACAGCACACTCCAAAACCATGGATAAAAGGCTCAATAGATACTTACAGTGTTGCCCGCACTGAGTGGAAAGCTTTGAAGTACTGTAAGATGTATTTTAGGTCTGATAGTTTGTCTCTGGAAAGTTTAATGAAGTCTTTACATAGAGATAATAAACAGTTAATGCTCAGTGCTGATATGATTGGCATGCAGAGATGTTCTCTGAACTGGACAGTTTCTCCAGCTGGAAGCTCACAGTAATAAAATGTATACCTGCTTCATGTCAGCAGCAACGGAAATGATGTGGGACTAATAAGTGGCACATTTAATTGCAGCTCAGTTACCTCATTAAAACAGCAGTGAATTTCAAGTGGAAGGAGAATCCATTCTTTTGGCTGCCCATCAGAACTGCTCCCCACAAAAGGGGAGAAGCAACAGTTCTGCTCATCAGCTCAAAAGATCATTTGAATGATGCACAGGAGAAAATTAACACAAGGAAATGCAAAGCAGATCCTGTTTATAGCTGTTACCACAAGTGGATTCCATTAGGAAAAGACTGACAAAAATATTTTAAACTCCCAAGAAAATTTTAGGCAAAAGCAGAACATCTTGGACAAATCACTTGAAATTTTGTTCGCCGCTCTTCTAGCTCACTGTGCCATACTAGCACTTTACAGACGACGTAGTTCTGTACTTCATGTCACTGTTCTCCTTTATGACCAAGCTATATATTTTAGATAATAAAGCAGGTAATAGTTCTCCTCTGTTGGCCACTGCAGAGTATTTACAGAGCTCCACATAACAGTCTGCTGCAGGATCTACATTTTGGGCATGGACACGTGCTCAGAGAAGAGACCGAAGGCAGAGAGACACCCTGCTGATGCCTCAGTGATGCTCTGCTTCTGCTTTGGCAGCATATCCAAATAGAATGTTTTCAAGTTTTTGATGAAAACAACATACTTAGAAAAAGGAGTGGGGGGAAAACCCTGATGAAATCCCATTGAAGCTAGTTAAGACCACTGAAAACATGCAGCAAAGGACATTTTTTGACCAGAAGATTTCAAAACAACGGTATCTACCAAGTTACATATTTAATATGATGTAGCAAACCACTAATTTGAGGATCTATTATTTCCTCTTTTTTATGGACACACTAAAGAGAGGCAAGCCTGTAACTTCTTTTACACCTATGTCTATGTTATACCTTATCACGCAAGAATGCTGCTTATACAGTACATTTGTTCAAAACGTGATGCTCCGGTTCCCTCCACCTACCCAGAAAAACTCTAAAAGCTACTGTGCATTCTGCTGTAAATTAGAACAGAGAAAAAAATCCTTCTCATTTGTCTTCACAACTACACAGAGTTTATGTTGACAGGCAATGCCTAAGACCACATTTCAGCATGGCCAGGACTCTGCCGCACTGGGGTGATCACTAACCACGAATCCAGGATCTCTTCCTACATGTTTCCCATTTGCTGCAAAAGCCCCAGGCTCTGAAAGTGGAGGCAGAGATCTCACAGAGACAAGCTCCGCTCACCGCCCAACCAGGATTTGTTCCCTGATTCACCCGACACGTGCAGCAAAGGAGCAGGGATCCCATGGAGGAACAGCAGTTATTATAGAACAAGGCTAGCAGAGGATAATCACCATGTGCCAGCTCAGTGAGCAATGTGCAATTTAGGAAATAAAAAGACATAGTTATTCACATAACTGTTCATACACACAACTACATTCAGCTAAACTTAAGCACATATGAACAACAGTTGAGTGCTCCAACCTTTCTCAAACAGGGCAGAGGTTGCAGGAAAAAGCTGCTCGAAGAGTGAGCGACTCAGTTACCCAAAGGCAGTACTTGGCAGGGTTGAGCCTCCAATCAAACAGAGGGATTAGACAGTCAGGAGAAAAGTGGCATAGAAAGAAAAACAAAATTAAAGGAAACGGAGATGAAATAAGATTCTCTTATTGATTTGCACTGAAGATGAATTACTTACTTATCACTGCAGTTGTAAATGAAAGCCATGCCAAAGGGGTGTAACTTCTAAAGGAAAACAAATTAAATACGTTTTCTTACTTGCTTTGTGTAGAGAACGTGCCTGACTTCAGAAAGTCACTGCAGCAAAAGCTGAAAAACAAATAAAACAAAATAAACGTGTCCTGCACAGGGAAAAGCAACTTAAAGTTGTGCATTGAGCAATGAGTTCACAGCAATCCTACAGCTAGAATCATACACTTCTCACACCTAAGGGCATAGCAAGATTTCCACAAATCAGGAGGATTTCCAACTGAAACCAGCAACCTTGGCATCCCAAAGTCCAGACTGCCAGCAAGTGCTGAATCTCCTCCTTACACAGAAAACCTGCCCTGGGGAACTGCAAGTCTAACACCCAAAGGTGAGCCATGTGCATGAGATCCTAACCCCAACCTCTGAAATCATGCACAGGCTCTGTGGGTTAAAGGAGGAGAGACTGAAAGGAGACCAACTTCCAGTGTTCTGCAGCATCCACCGGGCCAGTGCCAGGGAAAGATTCCCACCTGCCACATCCTCGACCTGTTGTTCACACCAGCTCCCCATCAAAGCGCTCCGGCAGTGCTGCTCTGTTTTGCCATTGCTACTTCACAATTTTTCATAAACGAAGTCAGATACTTTAGTGATCATGAGTCCAACTTACAAAACACATTGTGCACTCACAAGTGATCTGAAAACTATCTTGGTTTTGGTCCCGAATACATTTCCTATGGCTGAGAGTGAAAGCCCAGTTGATGTGGTATGCGGGGAGTCCTCCCTCCCATAGAAAAGAAGTTTCTAACCCAGAACTACGAGATAATGGACTTCAAAGCCATGGGGTTTATGCATGGAAAACCTGTCACTGGTGCAGGACTGAAACCTGCTTATCTTGGCCTTTCACACAGAGTAATTTGACAGGGCCCATAGCACATCTAAAGGGAAGGAGATGGAAATGCAACTGTATTGAATTTATTTACTTATTTATTTTTAAATAGTGGCAGAAGTTACTCTCTTCAGCTTGTGAGCAGTCCCTGTAGAAGTGGATTAGTACACAGGGCACAGCAGGTGGTAGAAAGTAAAATCCTTTGCAAGGTTTGCCCATGCTGGTCAGAAATATATTTGTAAGTTGAAGAAATCATTATACTCCTGAGAGTCCTTGGGTAGGAAACGAGTTTATCATTTGCTAGCAAATGATTTTGACCTTTCTAGCAAAGGTTAGAGGACAAAGATATATTAACTGAAGTAATTTAAGTCAAGTGTAAAGTAACAAGGAGTTACATGGCCTTGGGGAAAAGTCTGCAGTCTTAGTTGCTGAGAATGTTTTGGCATTTTGTGGGGCTTACTATTTTATGAACAAAATTATCATCATAAATTTCTAGGGTTTTACCTGGACAGAACTGGAACAATTTAAATGTCTTAATAAAGTTTATTGCCCACTTCATCTATCACTTGATACCTATACCACAACACTGCACCAGGCTCCCAGGGTTATGTTGTCAGCTCTAATGGAGATCATCTTTGTGATCACAGAGACAGCACTTGCACTCCACTATAATCTCCACGGGTGTAACTGTAAACGCTGTGGCTGCACAGCAACATCCGTTAAGGTTCTTGAAGAACTCAGGTCCCCAGATGGCTGGATGAAGTATGTCAGATAGAAATATTTGAATAGATTCCTCACTTTCCCCTTGTAATCTAAGACTTGTTTCAACAAGCAGGAGCTCCTATGATGGCCTCCTGCCACCTGCATGTCCCACTTGCACATGCTGCCCATGGGCAACAGCACAAGCAGTTTTCAAAACCAGCTTGTGCTTCCAGGTCAGGATATGGCAGCTCAAGCGGAACCGAGAGCCTGCTCCAGGTGTGCACCCTGCCACGTGCACCCCCGACTCCCTCCTAGTCAAAGCCCCAAGGAGTCCTGCACAAAGTTGCCTTTGCAGGGAAGTGTCTGCTGCAAACACTTCTGACCGTATCATGCTGCCAGTGGCAAGCATTCCTCAAGCAGATGGTCCTAGAACCAGGATGGATGCTGCTGAATGCCACATTTACTTTCTCCTCCATAAAAATCAGCCATATGAAGACAGTGACATGCAATGCAAAGGTGAATAACTCCCAGGAGTGTTACTTTCTTAACAACTCACATAAATCGAAGAGGCATCCTTGATATGGTAACATATTCCCCCGAGTGATCCCTCCTCAGCAGCTCATTGTGCCCGTGTCTCACAATCCTATGGCTTTCCAAGGAGCTCCCTGTGCACGGCAGCACTTGAACATGTTGGGTTTCGCAGTCACTACAGAAAAGTGCTGCCAGTCCCCAGCACAAGCATTACCATGGTGGAGGTCTCCTACCTGCCTGAGGGCTCCTGAGATCCTGTTTCATCCTGTGGAGGTGATATACTCAACACAGATGATGGACCATGTTATAGTGGACCTGAACAGTAGCATCTACAAACCTGTAAGGCGAAGATGAGTGCTTGGGTCATCTCATCTGTTTATTTTATTAATTCATTTTTGTTAAAGTGATTTTTTTCCAAATGTCTTTGATTTTTAATAAAAATAAAATTCCCTCACTACAGTCCTTTCCCAAGACATAGCTTCCTCTTTTCTCCCCTTTTCCTTCTACTCCCAAATAATTCTAGGTGCAGTAGAAAACACACACAACCAGATTTCTACCTGTCTTCTCCAATAGTTAAGGTCTGGACAGATCAGAAGATATTATTACCCAAATGATCAACAGTTTGCTTCCTTATTTTCTTATGCCTTGGCCCTTCCCATTATCATTTTGCTACGATATAAGACTACAACTTCCGACTGAAATACCCTTTACTGTAATACCCAGGATAAGAGCTTGCTAAAGCAATACCTAAGTTCATTACCTTAAACAGTATATCATTGCTTTTTCAGATCTCAAATGGAAAGCAAGAATCCCTGATGTGCTCAGATGCCTTGAACTTTGCTAATTCTCCATGTGCTACCCAGATTATTGCTCCTTATATCGGGCACGTCAGATGAACATGTGTGGTCCTCTACTCTTGCTCTGCAACATAATGAAAACCAGCTTATCTCATATCAGTTTCTAAAAGAGCTCAGCTATCTAAGGTTATCCAGGACTTGTTCTATTTTCTGCTGCTAAATTAATGTTTGGGGTAAAAAATAACTTATGAGAGACACGCAAATATTGTTACTGAAAACAACCAGTTACGAAGTTAGCTCAGTATCACATACTGACAAAGTTTGAAGGCAATGCACGGAAAAGCTCAATGTTCAGTCCTGCTAACGTGGTTTTAGAGGGTTATCTAGAGTTATAAAAGGCAGAAGCTTGGGAATGCGATGACTTAACTCTCACCCAAAATGTCAGCTGGCCAAGCCAGGGAGGGATGTTTCTTCCTAATGTTGAGAAAATCCATCCCAGGGAAGGAGGTTACACACTGTTATTTTAGAAGTGGCCTACATTCTCCCACAGTTTTCAGCTGAATGGTTTTCTTTTCAGGGTGGACTCACAAATGGAAGAGGACAATAAACCTCTTCTACACAACATAATAAGGGCATTTACACAGGATATGGAAAACCCAGGTGTTCATTCTCTGCCTCCTTCACAACAGGGATTTGAAACAAGTCTTCCCTTTTCCAGAAAGTGCTTTTACAAGAGTGTGTCCCAAGGCTGTGCTGTGCAAGGCCCTAAGCACAACCTGCTGGTGGGCATGAAATGTCTCTAGAGAAGCCCCAAGAGGTGAATCTTTTTGGGCCATTGCTCCGCAGCCCAGGGGAAGCAGGAAAACAGAGCTTTGGGGCCTCTCTTCCAAGGTGGCACAAAAGACTCAGCCTCTCTGGCTGGAGCTCATCCCATTTGTAACAGAGACTAATAGCGTCTGAGCTGGCAATGAAAAGAAAGTCTCCCTGGCCTGATTAGAGCATCTACTTAACAGGCAGGACGCTGAGGTATCACTTCTGCTCTCATAAATATTTAAGTTCTTTAGACAAACTGGAAGAGTACTAGTAAGAGACTGAGAACAGCCCCACAGCCTCCACCAAGGTGGCTTGAACATTGGCTGCTGAGGTTCTTTTATGGAGGAGTTTGTCACATCTTCAGCAAAGGCCACCACCCTGAAGTACGGTGTCTGAGGACGAGGGGTATCTGCACTGCCTCCCAACTCTCTGCTGCATGGCTCTGTATAAATCCAGCTCTTTATTCCCTTTGCTCCTCTGATACTAAAGATATGTTTAAAAATGGGAATGACTTTTTTCCAGACTAAGTCATGGATTTGATCCAAATTAGTTTCTGCTTTGTTTATCTTAATGAAAAGAAATATTTGTTAAAATTCAGACAAAACTGACTTTTTTTTCCCCCAGCAATAAAAAAGGTTTACCCAGCAGTAACTCATACTTCCTCAGACTGTGGAGAACAAGGAGAAAAAGAAAAATGCTTTTATAATAGTAACAATATTTACAGTTTAAAACAACTTTTCCATCTCAGTGTTATTCATGTTTTGTCTCAGAGAGTGAAACTGGTGCACCATTCACTAACTCAAACTGAAGTCCACAGAAGAAGACAACCATGACTCAAACACAGTAGATTATGCTGCCCTTAATGCCATTTGTTGATGTTCAAAGAACTTTTTGTAGTCAAATATGAGCTGAAGCACAAACTACATTTCATAAGACACTATCATCACGCTGTCTACAGTTTACAGAGTGAAAAACCCCATTTTCTCTGGGGTTTCCTCAGAACCATGTGTTAAAACACAGTTCTAGTCTAAAGAAAACTCCAGCTTGTAACCAAAGAAATACCAAGTGGAAAACGAACATGAAGAGTTTTCAAGAACTGCAGCAAGATCTTGCCAGACATTTGTCTGTTCTGGGCTATTTTAGCATCCATCATTTTCTAATTGCGCTCACTGTTCCTCTAAAAATTGAGGTCGGATGGTCTGTCGAACGATTGGGCCCCGATGTTACCAAGGCCCCAGTTTTTACTTTTTAGAAAATTTTTTGAATGGGGGAAAAAAAAAAAAAAATCACAGGTAGCATCTTTTCGCTGTGATCTCTGCAGCAGCTACAATAATCACATCCACCTCAAGAGTTGCCTCCAACAATGGCCTTCACCTTCTCCCATAGACCATGAGCCCATTACTCATCCAGATATTCTTCCTTAAGTAACTGCTTTAGCTCAATGAATGGCTTCCTTGGTCCTAGCAGGATGGACATCACAAAGAACTACAGAAGACCGAGCCTGAGATCAATTTTTGAAAGAGAGAGGGGAGACAGAAGTAATGCAGTTTAGCTACGGCACAAGACTAACAACCTGCCAGAAATTACGAATGCTGTGCTCCAGTTGGGAACATACCTTCTTTCCCTCCAAAGTCCCAGCCCCTTTCTCTTTACCCTTCACTTCTGAACAGCCATCTGGATGCAAACCCACGATTCGCTTACTGGCTCGGTCATAATTACCCTGAAACTTGCTGACAATTACTGCACCGGCAGCTCCATGCAGCTCACAATCAAAAAGAGCTGAACTGCCCTCTCCTGGGAGCTGTGCAATCATCAGGGCAGCCTCCAACAGTCAAATGCATCATTAGCAGGTGGAGAAAGCTGTTGAAATGGGAAATGAATGCATCAGGCAGCCTTCTCCAGATGGACTGCCCAGCTTTTCAATTTACAGTTTCACTGAAATTGAACTTTGTGTTTGGGCTTCAACTTAAACAGCATTTCTTCCGCAGTCTTGAGAAACAGATCTTTTTTCATCAATTTCTTCACAGGTTTACACAGATAGGAACCTACATGTGTTTTTAGATTAAATCAATAGGGCAAAGATGAAGTGAATGCTGATGCAGAACAAGAGCTTACAGAGGAGTTTAATAAGAGTGACATAACACAGCCTGGACAGGTAACTGGTACTGTACTTAACAGAAGCTTGTTTGCACTTAGGGTTTTTCCAAATCTCCTGTTAGTTTACTAGAAAGAAAAAGGGTCGCAGGTCTATGAGTGAAGAGGCTGCAGCTATAACCCAAAACACAGTGAAAACTTGAGCTCATCGAAAACAAAAAGAGTTTTTGTTGCTACATGTTTTTATGATGCCAGACTTGAAGCAAAGGACCTGTAGCTGGGCGACAGATTAGTGACAATAACATACAACTTCAGAGATCACCAGCCTGCCCTTTTGGGTCCCTGTTCTCCATTTGAGAGACACTAGCAGAGCAGAAAGTGAGGAGTTAGCTTAAAAAGGCTGCAGGAGAGAGAGAGAGATATATGCGTGTGTGCTTATATTTTTTTTTACTATACATATGTAATGTTTTTAAAGCAATTCTAGTGACAAGAAGCTAGAACTGCCAGGCACATCTCTCCACTAAGTTATTGACAGAAATCACAAGGTGGGTGATTTCTGCAATTTGAAGAGTGGGAAATGGCAGTCATTATGCTCATTAGGAAAAGTTCTAGGGAAGACATCTAAAGCAAAGCCCATCAGGAATAAGATGAGTATATGCTTTTAAGATTAAAAAAAAATTAATTGCCCACCATAGCCTCAGATGGTTTTGTTTCTTTGGGAGGCTTTTAGTTTTCTTTTGTTTTGTTTTAAAAACAAATTTATGTTTCTCCAATAACTTTTTCTTCTACAGGCACTCGGGATAAGGATGATCAGGTGAGTCATGTCATGAATATTCCTGCATCCATATGGCACGTACAGGAAATCCATTAGAATTAATATTTCTTTATGTGGTTATTTATTTGAGTAAGCCCTCCCTTCAAAGTGCTGCTGCTGTTCTCTTAACATAATAATCCTGATAAATTACTTTTCTCTTTAATGCTCCATAAGCAAGGAGCATAAAGACTCAGCTCTGCTACATTAAGACCCATTACTCTGGTTCACTGCAAAGAAAACACCACATTTTTAAACACATTTCCCTCAACAACAGATGCCTCTCTACATTTGAGAAGCTACAGATGCCATTTTTAAGTAAGAAAAAAAAAAAAAGTCAGCCACCACTTGTAATTATTAAAAATTAATTTGCTTCTGACTGCTTATTTCTCCTCCCATGTAAATTTGGGCGATATTGCCATTCATTTCCTGACTAGCCATAACTGCTTCCAGACTTCCAGGCTGCCTGGGGTCTTTGACAGGGCTCTTGGTGAGATACGCACACAACTGGTTGAGTATTTTGTCTGTAACTGCATACTACAGCTAGATCCTCACTTAGACGTAAGCCAGAGTCTCTCTGCTCAGTACAACTCAGCTAAGCAAATTTCCACCTGCTGAGATCTCCTGAGCTTTCTGTGTAAGACTTCCCTGTTTTCATTTGATTCCATTTGAATGAATTTCTCTGAAAAGCAATTGGGGGTTTTATTGTGGTTTGACCATAGTCAGGTTCACTACGGCTTTAGATACATGGACTGGTTTGGGAAACTTTTAGTATGCTCTAGTCTCTATATTTAATTTGTGGGTACAGTTTTTCTTAAGGAATACCTGTAAGCCACGGGAGGGAGACCCATGAACATCACATCAAAAGCCTGACCTTTCCATGACCAGCAGCTCTGCTGGACATAGGTCACATTCACAGGACTGAGGGGCCACAGTGATTCTTGACCCCTTCCTTTAATATTTTCTTTCCTCCCTCTTCTCCTCCCCAGTATAGTCCAGTACTGAGACTTACTCTCACAAGGAGGGGAAGGAATAGACAAAAAGGCACAGAGCTGGCAGCATGAGCTAGAAAGCAGAAGCAGAAATGGCAGAAGAACCTGAAGACCATGAAGCCTTAAAGAAAAAAGGATCTTATCCTGCCTGCCAGTGGCACATGGAATGAGGTGCTGCTTACGGGAGAGACTGGGAAGGAGAATCAGAATAGTACAGTTCTTCTCTATGGACTTCAGGAAAGTAGATAAACCTAAATGTCTCCTCCTCATCTTGCCCAAAACAGACTCGGTGGCTACAAAGCCTTGCAAGGAGCAAAGCACTATCAGCAGGTGGTGCCATCTGTCCCACTCTAACTCCTTCTCCCTCAAACAGTTTATGTCCCAGTTAGTGAGGAAGGTTAAAAAAAAACAACAAAAAACAAAAAACCATCGCACAACTGCCTAACAGACAGGGAGCAGGGGAACTGGAGGCAAGGAAGCAGAAGTCTGATTTTAGCTAAAAAATAATTTTTTTTTCAAAATGTAACTGCTCAACGATTCCTTCTCTCCATGGTCTACTCTTTTGCCCCGGTGCCTGGAGATGAATGGTTAGATAGAAAATCAAACCATAATATGGTTTTACCAGTAACACTGCTTCTTCTTTGGTGTGAGAACATAGTGGAGGCCGGAGCAGGACCACAGCCCCATGATGCTTCTCTTCCAGCTTTTCTGCTCTGTGCTGGAGGGAATGTAACTTCAGAAATGGTTACCTGAACATCCCCTGTGCCCCACGCCTGTGTGTGCAGGCTGGTCTCCACTAGACAAAACCAGCCCACAGCCACTTCAAACATATTTTCTTGAATATTGCACGCAGCGTGCGTGGGAGCATCCATGAGACAAGCACAGCTGGAGCTGCCATATGGGCACCCCGACATGGTGCTGGTATTGCTGTGCTAAAGGACTGGAAAGGGTGTGTTGGTATCACAGGGTGAGGTCTCACACGCAAGTTTGTATGTTCTGCTGCCAGGCAAGTTCAGCTGTTGTGAACACTCACCTTTACTGACTTCCTTCCTTCCTTCCTTCCTTCTTCCCCTGCAAACACCAGAGCCCAAACCAACAAACCTTTCCCCCTGCACAGAGCGGTTCCTGTGCCCCTGCAGTGCTGCACGCTCTGGGCAGGTCAGTCAACAGCAGAGCAGAGTGCTTCCACGTCACGCCAAGCACCACACTGCATGGGGAGACCAGCTCTCATCACTCCCTCTGTTACCTGAAAGTTAATACAAGTACCAAGAACCCCCGAGCCGAAATACAAAGGCCCAGGCCATCTTGGGAGAGGCTGCAATCACATCCTTCCTACTGTGCATCACTTATCACTGTCTACCTTGAGTTTCCCACCGTGGTGCCATCCCTACGAAACATGGGCAGACACTGTCTGGCGCGCCCACCCTTCCCTCCTGACGCCTGGGGCAGGTGTACATCAGATGGGTTTGCACCATTTCCACCAGCGTTCCTTTACCTATAGCCAAGATAAGGGATTTTCTCTGTCAAATCCATCTTACATGTCACAGGCAGTGTCCTCTCTTATCTCTACTTTACTGTGTACACATGTATTAAGCACTCTGGAAAATGCTGAACAACAAATATCAGCTCCGCGCTATAAGCAAGACCCTGTTGCAACCCCAGTGAAATTAGCCAAGACCCAATGTGCTTTTTGGTTCTACATTGCATGTAGCATAAGGGAGGCAATTTCTTCCACTTGGACTAAATCAGGTTGAAAGAAATAACACTTCATTCTCCTGAGCTCATGACTAACGTTTTTTGAGCAGATGTCGAAACACCTTAAATACAAGGTAAAATTCATGTTATAACATGTAGCAACCCCCCTCAATTTTTGAACAGCAAGAGTTGTAACTAAGTTATGAGAAAAATAAAGGATTTTTTTCTGAATTATAAGGAAGAAATGACACAAAGTATTTGGCACAGCTTAAATGAATTTTATTTTGAAGCCATTCAGAATTTAGACTTTGGATGAATTCCCCATTGAGGCAAATAAAGAATTTGCTGGCACAATGAGGAATAATCTCCTACCCCAACAAATGAAACAGGTTTAATTTGATTTAATTTCCCCAATGGTACAATGAATAATAGTCTTTCTGGATCTGTGTTTCCACTGACAATGATTGTGCTGTTGCTGTGCTTGACATGCTCATGCTGCAGACATTTTGCATAGGATGCTATAAGAGAAGAGCTTAGAGGAATCAAAGATGTCATCGTGCTGCTATTGTACTTCCCAGACTTGCCTGTCCAAGCACTGAACTGTGGGAGATATCACTTGATAGAGTATGTATCAAGATAAAAGTAAGAGGATGGTCCGAGGGTTGGAGGAGGAAGGAGAAAGAAGGTGATCCCCTTTCTGTGCCATACACTTCCTAAAAGCGATACCAGAGCACACTAAAAAGGAATGGTGGGCTCATGCTCCTTTGTAAATGGAAGTAATAAAAAAATGACTAAACCAGCAGTTTCCATCCAGTGAGGAAGGAAAGGACCACTAGACCCACCAAAGAGATTCAACACACCAGGCCAGAGCAGTTCCTGGAACAGCTCCACAACACGAAATTATTCCAGAGATTAACTCAGTTTCTGATTTTAATTTTCACACCGCACAACAAACACCCTTTATCCCCCCTCTGGGTACGCCTTCTCTGGAGACAAACAGCATTTAGCAAATGCCACTGCATGCGCTCACCGCTGCTCACACTTGGTTTACTTTGGTTTTTAAACACTGACTTTCTGTATCTTAAGCCTACCTAATCATTTCAGGTCTGGGGGGTTTCAGATTTGGTTTTGCTTTTAAGAATTGAAGTTTGCTCCCACTGTGATATGTTTTAATCCACCTCCCAGATGTGAATTCAGGCTGAAAGAGCCGTTTCCATACGCTCTTGTTCTGAGCAGGACCAGAGGTCTGTGTGCTAGAGCACGGCACGAGCCTTGCTACCCTTCCAGCACCATTTCACAAACTCACATCTATCTTTTGCGCTTGCATGGGCACTGATTATTTTGCAAAAGAAAGGAAACAAATCTTCCAAAGCTTTGCCCTTCACACTCAGTACGAGAACTACACCTTTTTTTGAACAGACCTCCAACATTTGCCCTTCAGCATAATAATTTTTCTCAGGCCCAGACTTCACATCCAGTTTATGCAGGGTGACAGCACAATGAAGAGCCATTGAATACTACAGAGATGCCCACAGTTGTCCTGAGATTACTCCTGTGCTATTATAATATTGAGCATGACTGAAGCAACAAGGAGATGTTGCACAAAACTTTTTCAGTTCTCTGTTGGCCCCACCACAAAACTCCTGAGGCCCCTGACCAGGGTGAGACAGTGGCAAGTCTCAGGACCCTTCATGTTTGCTATTCCACACTCTTCCCTCCAGACATCCATGGCGATTCTCAGCCAAAAGCAGCTCTGACACTTCCCAATCACAGATAACTTCAAATAGAGCATGAAAATAATGGAGACCCTCCTCTCGTCACAAGTTTGGCATAACCCAGAAGCTTGGCATACCCAGCAGCTTTCTTTCACACAGAGATGCTCTGCTCCCCACGTCGTGCTCAGAGGTGCAGCACTCAGTGTTTTGACTAATCCAGCACAGAGATGGGGCTTGTGTGTTACCGTTTGGGAAGCCTTGAGCACAAACACTTCCCATTCTTCCCCCTTCCCTTACGAATACAGTCATTCATATAGTTCAGCAACAAAGGCAGGGGAAAAGGAGGCTGGTGTAGGGCTCATGATACAATAACCACAAGTCACTAGTAAACAAACACATCTTACTTCCAAGCACTGAAAGACATGAATAATAAGTATAAAGACATTCCCTGTTCCACCTGTATTCAAGCACTGGAGCATGAAAGCTTCAGGCCTCCTTTGAAAAAGTCCTCTAGCAAAAAGCAGTGACCCAACCTAAGACTGCTCTATTCAACAGTGACAAAGCAATGAAAAGACATTTTCCTTTCTGCTGTCATTTTGAAGTCTGTTTACTTGCAACCTTAAAAGGAAGTGAATTACCTCAAAACAAAACAAAAACAAAATAAAAAAAAAAAGGATGACTGCCTGGTCTCTGGTCTCCATAGAACACCTCAATACCAGATAAATGTTCCTCTTACAGAAATGACCATTAGCACCCTTGGATGGCATCTTTCATTTGGTGAATTGCCCAATTACTTTAGAAAGATGTAGTGGTATTGTTGAATGCTGATATAAACTCATCGATCTGTTCCCAGACTTACCAGTACACAAAGGATGGGAAACACTCCTGGTTCTGAGTTTCTATAATGTACCTTATTGATTCTCTGAAATGCCAGGCTCTGCACTTGTTTACACACATGCTGCACTGCAAAACCCCCGTGCGTAGAAAATGCCATGCCCAATTTTTTCCTTTTGACTGAAACATTTTGTATGAAAAATTAAATCTGCTGTAAGTAATACACATGGATTTTTGCTCAAGTTTACAGTGCAGTTTTACTCAGAACTAAATGTGGATTTGTACAATGCAGCGATTTTTCAGCCCAGACTAGCATAGGTTTAATAAACTTGGTCAGACCTGTCTTAAGCATGTTGGACTCCATGTGGTTTATTGATCGGTTTGCCTGTCCAGGGCTCCAGAGCTCTCCCTTCACCTGCAGAGCCTGTGCATACAGGAGGAACAGGAAGAAGTGAGTCTGGTGTTCCCAGATCTGCAGTGTATAGTCACTGTACTCACATACATACACACACAGAGTTTATTTGAACTTACATAAAAGCTTCTTTTCCTGCAAAAGCCCAGGGTAATAGAAGTCAGGGAAACACTCAGTTGCCACAAAAAGCTTATCACTCACTTTAAGGGTGCTTTCAAGCTACTTTAACACCGCACAAAACTTATTGTAGCTAATGCTGCAGCTGATCAGTAGGATTTCGAGGTCTGGTTTTGGTCTTTACACTGAAGCAATTGCTAGTCAGAAGGACGTTGTTCTCTGGCACGTGCCTGTTCTCTTCACCCTCAAATAAAGTTCTCACTGATACTGCTTCAATCTCCAAGTGTGAAATATTTTGCCAACACAGTTCTACTGGCAATGTCTGTCTTACCAGCAAGACTGCTCAGAGCTAATAAAGAACTGACTTTTCCTAAGCACTTCACTTATTTAACCACTTCTGAAGCAGAATAGTGTCCTTCCACCTACACTAAACATATAATAGTTGCATTCATCAGGTTTGGTAAGACACTTCTCTGAAAAACCACAGGAAGCAAATCTGACTAAGAACATATTTTCCATAGCCAGCTTTGGAATAGATCAAGATTTGCCCCATACTAATTTTTATCAAATTAACAGGCATCGCAGCCTGCACAGTACCCCCATGAGCAGAAAGATGCACAATGGGCCACATTTGCTTTCATTACACCTGCAACAGACTGTGCAGAAAGCGAGGCAGGAAGCGGACACAACCTCCTAATGGTGTTATTCCGGTGTTTCCATGGGATCTCATCAAAACAAAGAGTACTTTTCAACACACAGCAGATGCTTCTCTCTACAGGATAAATACTGTGTTTTCTCTTACCTTCTTTCAAGGCAGAGATTGATCCCCAGACCGATACATGCTCTGTATAGCTATCTTGGGACAGGTAGGTTGCTTGCTTCAATCCTCTGCAGAGCTCAAACACTTCTCTGTGTTGCCTCTGCATCTCCCCCTTCCAACTGCACGGTGCTCGGTGTCCCCCACGGGGCTGTTGGCAACCTACAAACTTCCAGAAGGCAGAAGCAGAGCTCACCAGCTCTCCTGAGCAACTGAAAGAAGAAAGATCATCAACAGCAAGTGGGCAATGGACTGACCTTCTGGGGTTTGGGTTCTGAAAAGGAGCACAACAGAGTGGATAAAGGAGAGAAAACCACCCAAAGTCCTAAAGACCATCTTCCCCCTGCTCACATCAAGGGGTGATGATTTGTTCCCCAATGACCAGAGAAGCAAACACTCGTCCCATACATCTGCATATGAACTAGAAGAAACAGGTTAATGTGCAACACTGATTCATAAGCCATGTGCTGTTCCTCTCCCCAGGGATGTATTTCACCCCTAGAGTTTAATTAAACTCTCCTCCTTAAGTAAACAGTATATTCTTAAGAGATTCTGAGGAGAATTTGTTCTTCTCAGTTTATTTTCTTCCATTATTGTATGTAGTAATCTCTTATTTATATCACAGTTTTTCTGTATTCCATACAGCAAACCTAAGTATCACACATTAGCATACTATAGCTGCACAAGATCCTTCCAAAAATTTACAGTCCCAGGCTAATCCCAGCTAAGTACAGAAAGTAAAGATCAATTTTGCCACATCTGAACGAGACTGGATTTAATTCCATCCGACACATTCCAATGACAGGTCAGGAAACACAAGATTTTGTAAGGCCCTGGGCTGAATTACAACCAGTATTAAGGCAGTGAACTGGGATGTCAATTGTGGAATATCCTCCTAATGTTTATTAACTTCTCTGTCAATGAGAATCACTGCTCCGACAACAGACTGGCTTGTGAAAAATCATTGTCCATATGCTCCCAGCTCACATTGGAGGGTAAAGGACTTACTTTCATTGCCGAAGTGAAGAAAAGTGGTTTGACGCACAGCTGGAGCCGAACAAAGGTCACCTTCTTTTAGTCTCATGTCACCACGCCAGGCACTGCCACAGCCACTGAAATGTTCGCCATCTCCCAAACCACCTTCAAAAGACTGGTTCACGCTTCTGCTTGCCATTCACTTAAGTTAAGAAAATGCTGTTTCAGCATCCCCACAGCTCAAAAACCACCCCGTGGCCAGAGATCAGTCAGTAAGGACTCTAACTTCTCGTGTTTGTATTACCATGTACAAATGAGTTAACCAACATCCTCCTGACAAAAATCACTACTGAGAATCCTGGTACAAGTCTAAATAACTGACTGGGTCCAGAGTTTAGAAAGTTAATAAATTCAGTGTGTGCTGCACTACCTACAAACCTTCAGGCCCCAGAACTAGATAGGTTGCATTAGATACACTGACATGATAATACTAATTAGATAATAAAACTACAATGTAAAACAAATGATGTCTAGATAAAAAAAATATAGTGGGTGTTGGAGATTTTCTCTGTGGGGAGAACACAGGCAGATGCATTATTCTGGAGAGAAGTGAAGAATGACTTATCTAATTGAAACTACAGGGGTGTGGAGGGAAGGGGGCAAGAAAGACAGACGGTAATTATACAAGCTGGAAAGTGGCCAGGACACGGGGGTTAGCAGCTACACACTTTCAGAAACCATCATGAGATCTTATGTGATTACAAACCATGAAGAACCTAGTTTTAATTCTTATCCAAGTTACATTTGGCAGCATGGCAAGGCAGTAGTCCAAGGCAGTGCTTTCATTTGGGCTGAAGGACAGAAGTCACCTATATGCTTGCATCCCTATCCTTTACTGCCAGCTTCTTTTGGTGGTTTCTCATCCAAATGCTAGCAACACCTTGAAGAGAGAGTCCCTGGTGAGATGTCACATCCCTGGAGCTGTACAGCCCTTGGCAACCGTCCCCTCGAGCAGGGCTTCCTGCAAGCAACTGCAAAAGGGTCCATGAGCGCTGCCTGAGCAGTCAAAGCTCTGCAAGCAGCGCTGCAGAGGATGCAGGGCAGTCACCTCTGCCGGCGGTTTCCCAATGAATTCCCATGTTTGCAGATGCCCTTGTGCAGCCCTCTCTGAATCATGTACAGCCATCACCCCCTTTGGGGACCAACAGCAGCACCACGGCAGCAAACAAGCAAACAAAAATTTTCTCCCCCAAACCTTAAAAAGCCAAATCCCATTTCATCAGATCTACGACAGCTGCAGGGATCCTTTTGATCACAGAGACTGTAGATCGTGCTACTCCCAAGATACGGAGCTTGTTTCTGCTTCTCATGCTCTTATTATACATCATTCCCCCAAGTTTTATTTGGAAAGGACAGGGCTCTCAGTTACGCTTATAGCACCTTATTGTAAGTAGCAAAGAGATCATGGAGCCGTTCATTACTGTCAGACTTGCAAGAGACTATCACAAGAGTTAAAACGAAATGCCAATACCATGATTTGCTGTTTACAATACAGTGCATGTTATGTCCAGACATGATACAGAAGTAGTGTATTAAATGTGCCATAAACATCTAAATTGCTGTTGGTATTTTTTTAAAGGATCAAAGAGACTTAAGTAAGTATCGGCCCACTTAATTGAGAACAATTGCAGAATGTTTGTCAGAGGCCCCAGAGTCCAGCTAGATCCACAGCCCCAGCTAACAAGGGCTGCAGAGATGAAGCATGAGAACACTTTGCTTAGCAGAGCCTTCCCATTATACCCCAGTATGTATGGGATACGCATTTATCCGTAACCAAAAGAGCCACAGGCCTAGATTTCAACATACAGCAACTATTTGAGGCCCCTGTCTCATAGCACTTCAGTTAACTTGTGTTTTTCGCCCAGAACAAGCCATTAGTTTTATCAGTGTTTATATGAATATGCATGAGGTTCTCATGAACGTGCTGCTGGAGTTGAGGGTTTTTTTAAGTATGTGCTTCTCCATTCATTAGTTATTTGCATCTCTGTTTCCCCTTCTGCTTCAAAAGCAATTCTCCCTTATCTCATAAGATCAGATCCACTGTAGAACAACTAGCATTAAAAAAAACCCTTTTTTTTTTATTTAAAGGAACACTATTTTAAGCTTGAAACTTCCCAGCAGCTACTCCTATATATTTCTTTCCAAACTTCAGCCTCGTGCATCATAAAGAGAAATCATTTTATATCAGGTAACATTACAGAAACATGAAAGTTGCTATGGAAAAGACTCTTTGGGCATCCCCCAAAGCTCAGTGGTTTGAAGCATAATATGGCAGAATTTCATACAGGCTTGGTCAAGAGATCGGTTTTGGCACTCTCAGTACCTAAGGTACTAACGAGCACTAAAGGTACACCTGGCCAACCAAATGTCCCTGAAAGGTCCACTGAAGAAAAAGGTCCAAACCCCACCATGAGGGATGCACATTTTGTAGTGTTTTGTGTCCTGAGTGTAGACTCCATGATACTTCATTTGGAAATGTATATTCCAGGTAGGTAGGTGGTGGAACAAGAGAGCATTTCATGGCATTGCACAGGATTTGCTCTGAAGGAAGGGGACAAGATCTGTTATTCACCACTTCGGGAGATACACGCCCTTGAAAGTGCTGTTCAGAGAACACCAATATTCAGGACAATCCAAATGCTGGGATATTTTTGGCCCCAGATAATGTTAAGGCAAAAAAAAAAAAAAAAAATTGAAAGGCAAGATCATTCTCTTCTTAATAAAAATTTTCTTATCTTTTCTCTATAAATTCTTGCTCTCAGGGTTTTATGTCTTGGTCATTTTTAAAATCACATCAGGCACCAACCTGCTACACAAGTAACAAACCTCCAGGCAGTTATTATTCAACAATGGACTTAAAATTAATGTAGCAATTTTTAGTTACCTCTAAGCAAAACAAAAACACATTTCCTAAAGTTTCCAACTTTAAAAAAGAAAAAAAAAGAAGCATCTGTCTTCTTTAGGAAGCAGCAGAAAGGAGGTGTACAATTTGCACTGCCAGAGAAAAAAAAAAAATAAATCAACATAGGGAAGATGACTTTTTGTAGTGCTTCTCACTGGCTGTGGTGTGTTTTCACTTGGCTGAATCTCACCCTTCACAGGCCCAGAAGCAATGACAACTCCAACAAGTGCAGCAGCCAGGGAGGATAGGATTGCATGTGGCCATCCGAAAATGCCAAAAAACCAAGTCTGAACCAGGAGACACTGCTAAGGGACAACTTCCCAACAGGCATTCGGTAGAGGCTGGGTTGCTTTTCCAAGGGTGGGAAAAGAAACGAGGCTTATCAGTATACATTCAAGCATCCAAAAGATAAAAAGAAAGAGTGAGGGGAGAGGACCAGTTCAGCCCTCATTAGACATTAGCTGCTCTCAAAGGGGTTGCTGCTATTCTTTTGCCCTGAAAATGTACGCAACTTTGAGTCCTTCCCCCAGCAACTCTACACTCTAGGGTTTCTTTTCAGGATCTAACGTAGCGATGATGTAGACACACATACTCATGGGTGCAGACTGCCATCCTGGAGGGCTGGAGACGGCCAGGGAAGTGAAGGGCAGCTGCTGTAAGTGGGACTTGCACAACATTTAAAGCTAGAGAGAGATCAGACCTGACTCGCCTGTGTTTTGCTGCTGCAACACTGCTCAGCACAGGCAGCTGGATTTCCAGGGATTACCAGGTGTGCAATGCAGAAACGTTTGCAGTCTGGGAAAGTCCCAGAATTCTTTTTTTTTTTTTTTAAGTCTATCATATCCAAGGTTGCTCTGAGAACAAAAAAGCATTTAGTAGGAAAAAACCTTTACTGCAAGAGAGAGTTGAGTGATGGAAGAGATGCCTGTGGCGTGCTCTACATTTCACCCAAGGTGAAATTCCTCTACAGGAGAGTCCCCTTCCCAACAGGGATGCTCTGAGAAGCAGAGCCTCTTACCCAGCATGGGGGTACCTGTCTGTGCTGGCACCAAAGGTGGCACAGATCCCCACAAAATCCCCTCAGATGACAAAATGAGTGTCCTTTCTGTCATGTTAAATATGGAGAAACACTGGAAAGGAGGAGGTGGCAGCTCAGGAACACAGGCCTCAACAGATGTTAGTGTGTGGCATCAATGGAAGACAATCTTGTGGAAAAAGCACTCCATGGGCTGTCCATTTAAGTCACCGCTTGGCTCTGAATCTCTCTGGGAGCAGATTAACCTCAGAGGCAGCCCTGCCAGACCAACAGATTGGCTTGAGAGGAGGCAGACAAGTGACTCAGGTACCACAAACATAAAAACAAGGGCTTGCTTTATAATCTCATGGTATCCAGCCAGAAACATTGTCCTTGCTGGCTGGTCTACAAGACGCAACATGCCTTTTATTGTGCCAACACACAATGACATTTTATTCAGAAATTCAGCAGAATGACATCTGCTGCTGCAATGGCCAAGTTTCTGCCTTGACAAAACTTGGACTGGATTTTAGCTAAGCGGCCAGACAGGTGATAACACAGCAAAGTCTCCATCCTCCTTTCAGTGTTGGCTCTTCACAGGGATGCAAAGGGGCTAACACCTAATTTTGTACGTGTGTAAAAGCTGTGCACTTCAGATTTCTCTATATACCACGGGCACCAGAGACGTCGTCTTGCTTGACTTCAGGGAATAAATCCAACTGAGTCTGTGTGAGTAGTGCTAAGGTCAGCAGAAGGAAAAGAAGGAATGTTAGAAACAGGCCTTAGGCATCCCAGAGATCCATAAAAAGTGGGAAAGCTCTGGGTGGGAGAAGGAACCGCCCTGTCTCCACAATATGTTGTCACATTCATTCTATGCACACTCAGGATGCAGGAAAATCCAAATACAGCAACTCCCCTCCACTAAGCTTTAGGGAGAAAACGGTGTCCAGAGACATCCAGGAGCACTACCACGCGCAGAGGTACAAACAATAGGAACCTACTGCTACATCCCCACAGAGAGGTGCAAGTCACTGGGCTGGAGAAGTGTACAAAAACTTTCCTGGAAAAGGTTTTATCCAGCTACATAATTTTGCTGCATTTTCAAGAAGTTTGAATCATCTTAAAATCAAGCAGAGGCTACTGAGAGAAAAAGGCCTGCAGGCACCAAGCTATCTAGCTTCTTTGAGTGCTTTAGCTTAGCAAAGTTTGCAGCCAGGCTGAGAGCAGCCGAGACTCCACAGTGTAGAGTCAAGGCAAAGCAGAGGCACCGAAACCTGCTTTCCAGTCAGTATAAGGCTTCAAAATGTTAACGATAAATTATGTCTACCAAAAATACAAGTGTCTTCTAGGTAATTCTTCAATCGCTTTTTTTACTAACAGTGCCTACATCCACAGTGAAAACATTCACTGGAGTGGGAAGGGCATGACACAGGGGAGGGAAGAACAAGGACTGGTGAAACTCCCAAAGTTTCCATGTTTCATCCTTGGGTTCTTCAAGAGATCTGGACATACATCACCCGAAACCCCACAGGAGCAGTAAGTGCTTCACATCAAACGAGCACTCTTAGGTGGATGTCATCACTCAGATCACAGCCAAATGCTTCCAGACTAATACCTGAAATCCTGGCAAGATTAGCCAATGTTCACGCTGTGCAGCAGATATCCTGATTTATGCCTGCAGGAGACAAGAGAAGCCATGGCCTCCTCGCTGCTATTGCCATGACGTCCCTTATTTCAAAGAAAAATCAAGGAACGGGTGTTTGGGAAGACTTCCCTAATAGCTGATCATGCAGGACACAAAGCAGGCAGATCGCAGGAGGGATTTCCAGGGTTATTGCATGCACAGATCCTGAGCTGGTAACATTGGACCGAGGGAGCTCCCTTTCCCTCAGCAGAAACTCAAGAGCCTGTCCCTCCAGACACCTCCTGCTTGTCCCTCTGCAAAGCAGGGAGGCTTGGCCCTCAATCAGCCTCAGAGGAACAGCTTTCTCCATCCACAGCCCCAGAAGGGAAAGGTAGAAACAAAAATGTCTTTTTATTTCCACGGGTAGGCTGTAAGATTGCAGACCAGCCACATCCCTCACCTTACACAGAGACCACTCCACAGCTTCTCACAACACGCCTCATGGCCCCAGCTCTGCCAGCATCATGCTCACAGCACGTGTTTCTAGTTATCCCCTTTTAACTCCTCTGGCTTCACGTTACAAAAGACCCATATAAGGAACCCAGGTTCACTGTAGGTGGATGGGAGCAGGAGAACTTGATCCAAAAGGAGCAAAATCCTGCAGCTGTCATTGAGGTGAAGATTTAGCACGAAGCCTTAAATTACAGTGACCGTCAGAGGCTGAATTGCACACGTGTGTGGGATTAAGTCACATCTAACTCCAGGCTTCCCATGTACAAACATTTTAACAGCTACCTCTGTACATGCAGATTAAAAACATAAGCAAAGAAACGCAAGAACCAGAAGTGCGTCTCCAGCGTGCGCAGCTGGGGCCAACTGGCACACGGCTGCCACGAAGTGCTGCACTGCTTTGGTGGAGCCTCGACCAAAACGCAATCTCTCCTCTCCTTGAAACGCTCCTGAAACAAAGCCTCGCAGCTCAGACCTGCCAAGTCTTTATTTGGACAGAAACTCACTCACACTTGGCAGCAGTTTGATGCAATTTGAAGCTGGCTCAAACCTAAAGTGAAAAGATTAATGGGATATTTGAAATCTCACTCCCATTTTTTCTCAGATCTCACTTATGTAAAAGCTCTGATGTTGGTTGCTGAGCTCCTTAAAACATAATCTGCACAATGTGCCACAGCAAATAAACAGATTTAAGCAGCAAGTCTGTTGAAAAGAAGTTTATTTAGAAAGCACATGCATCACTAAAGAGAGCTTATTTCTTATCTAACTCCAAGCACTTAGAAGGCAATCCTTCAGGGGTGTTCTGCAGGCAGGGTGAGATTAATTTTGTTTGCAGCAATTATTTTCAGGATGTTCTCCACTCACATTAAGAGGCTGAAAGTTCAGTTAGTTTCTTGGCTTGAGGATTAGAGAAAAGCTGGAGACGTTAAAAAAACTTTGGGCCAAACTTACCCAGAAGAGTGGCCTTCCCTGCTTGGGCGGAGTGGCCTTCAGCAGAGGAAGCAATGAGAGTCTAATGCACTCAGACCTGCCAATGGAGGATCTGATGGACCACGATTTCAGACCTACTTCTGAGTGCTGGCCTCATCCAAACAAGCTAAGGCCTCCAAACAGCGCCTGAATTAACTGAACCCCCACATGCACAATTACTAGACAGATAGAACTGGAGTTGCTCTTCCCACAGAGAGACTGGAGAGGACCTCAGCAGCCACCAACAGACACATTCTGAACACTGACCATGACAGGACCAACCACACCACCTGTTTTTTGAAAGCCAGACCACCCCAGTGACAAATTTTAACCTTTTCACACAAATCACAAATGTCCAAGTTCAAGTAACAAACAGCACATGTTCAACAGCCTCTGGCAACTCTTCAGGCCAGCAAAGACTCTGAATTCCCTCTGGAAAACAGTTGATGTTTTTCCTCCATCTGGAAGCCCCTTCGGGGCCCACTGAAGCCTGCTTATGTTCACCATGGACTCAAAGCTCACAAGAGGAAAGGGGCTTTGATTTAAAAGGTTACAGGAGAGATGGCAACTTCAGCCCATAGGTTTCCTTCCTGCCACACTGATGAGTTGGTTTAGTGCTGACTCAGGAGAACAGCAAGCAGCTACCGAACCAACAGACACATTTGCTTTGCTTCTCGTTCATCTGCACCTCAGGATTTAACTGTGGAAGGGGAGAGAACTACAGCCTCTGTGGCTTACCTCAGGAGCTGAGAAGCCGAACTAATGTTTTTTAATCTCAAAATATTACATTGTGATTCAAGTTCGTAAAAGATTTGCACATTGCTGCTCCAATCTGAAGTGATTTAGTCCTTTCTAGTAGCAAGAAACCGTATCCTGTTGTGTGGACTCACATTTTGGCATACACACAAAGCATTCCCAGCATCCTAAATCCCACCATACCATTTCCTTCCACCCTTCCTTGTTCCCACTCCCGCAAACATGCCCAAATCACTAACTTCGACGCCAGACTGTAGGCTCCCTCTGCTTTTTAACTCTGGTTTTCTGTGCCCTGTACGATACATCAGGCAGCACCATCTAACTGATTCAGGCAGCTCCTGAATGTTTCTTCATCTTTTCTGACGCCAAAGCCTGTGGCCGCAGATCTGAGCACACCCACTTGGTACCAGGCCCATGCTGATTGCACGCCTGTTGAGTAGAGAATTACCAGCTACAGCAAACGGCAACTGTTGTACAAAGTGGTTTAACATTGCAACAGTGGTAAAAATACTCTGGAGAAAGTAGGTGCTTCCATTGTTTCAGGAAATCAGTTCCACATGGCACCCTATTACCCCACATTGCCAAATGCAGCGTTGTGCAAGTATATTGCAAACGCTAACTCTCTGCCATGCACACCAGAAGCAATGCTTACAGTTTATTTCATGTATAACCCTTCACCCACGAAACATAAGGCTCATGACTGACTGGTATGAAGAAACGACAACCACAGACTACTGAGGAATACAAGTAAATAGGTGCATACGAACTATACAACCCTCTGGCAGATCAGTGAGAGCCAGCTGACCATCATGACACCCCCACCTCACTGAAGAGGACAACACGCGGCCAGGGGTGCACGCCGGCTTGGTTAATTCGGGGGGTGAGTGCACTGAATACTGATGGTAAGGTATCACTCAAATAAAAAATAACTTTATTTGCTACGTTTGCACAGTAATTTGGAAAAGTCACAGTGCTTTGACATCTGTCCTCTGCAGCCTGTTTGCGTCCTGTAGTACAAAATCTTCCACTGTAACTTTTCCCAGTGAGCATTTCTTACCAATACATCAATGAAAAGTTGGGTTAAATATTGAATGGGATTTTCAATACACAAATAGCTAGGCTGCTGAGCACAGGTCATTTTTCTTACATTATTCTACCAGTAACTTTCTTGGAAGCCCCTTTGGCTTTCAGATTTAAGGCATATAGCACCGTTCTTCCTGCCTGCAGCCAAGAAGGCTGAGCTGAAGTCTGTCTGCCTCTAATTTGATTTTAGCATCTTTACACATTTGATTATTTACTGTAACAAGGAACAGACATTCAGGCAGACCCATTTTTCAAACAAATCAAGTCAAACATCTTGAAGACATCTCTAGCTACCTGGAATAACTAAATCAAAACACTCTGTAAAAGCAGGGGTCAATGAAGCCAAGCTACGTCATTACGGCATTTCATAGATGACTTGGTCGAATACAAAAATGTCATGTTGTTTTCCATTGCAGCACTCCCTGACTGTCTCTGGGTGATGCTTTCTATGAATTTTTAGTGCCACGAGCCTTTCCACTGTCTTTCAAGGTCACAGCATTATGTGCTCTGACACCTCTCACAGTTACTCTACATTTCCCAGTTTCTGCTCGTTACTGCAAGCTGGCAAACACAACAGTTCATACTTCGGATTTGATGCTGTAAGTCCAAGTCACTCAGATCTAGAGAGAGAAGATCTCCAAACCTACTCCTATGGCAAATATACCCAAACACCACCCACGAAAGGAGCCGAAAAAAAAATGCAGGATTTCTAGTCTTTAGCCTCTCCTTTCAACCAACTCAGTCTCCTAAAGAAACACAGGCCAAATAAGTACCAAAATTTCGCAGAGTGCATTCAGAAGGGACTGTGCAGCTGTCCTGAGCCAACGTAGCACACTGAAACGCAAGAATTCCACACAAATTCCCATGTGATTTAAAGCCATTTACAGGGTGAGAATCCTGCAGAGTGCCTCATATACACCGCGCTTATCGGAGAGCTGCATTTCACCTATCTCCTAGCTTCTTTCAGATGAACCCTTTAAGTAATAGATTTTGGACCTTGTAAATAAACTCAAGTCTGGGTTTCAGCTACCTGCTCATCCTTCCCGGACACCTCTGGCAGCAGCTGCAGCTTCTTTCAACCACTCTGACAGGGAGACTTTGGACCCCACCCTCCACGAGACCAATCAACTCACTGAGCACCAGTTTTTTAGTTAGTTATAGAAAAGACTAAAACATCCAAACAAATGCACAAAAGCCCTACTTACTTTGGTTTTACCCAGCCCCTTTTTCTTCCTTACCTGACACATTTCAGCTTCTGAAAGCCTCGCTATTCCCCAGGTTTCTCCAGTGACATCTCCAAGCACTGCTACTCCTTTCTGCTTACGTCACCTGCATTTCTAGGTATGCTCTTTTTTTTTTTCATAAACGAGATACTTTTGGGACCATTTCCTTATTTCTGCCAGACTGGCAATTACATCCATGTTCTCACAGTCCCGGAAGTATTTTCTTCAGGGTTGTCACATCTCTTTATTTTCCAGGAATAACAGGCTGTTCTGAACTAGTCCATTGACCCAACAGAGCAAGGTACTTCTTTATCTGAAAGTTATAGATTATCCCCAAATTCTTCATAACATAGAAAGCTTTCTTTGGCAAATGTATTATTTGGCAAAGCCACATGGCAGTGTAGCACATACCTCTGGCTGACATTATTCAGCCTTACTGTGAACTTACTTTGTATTGTGAAGTTACTAGTAGGTAAGACTCTTCCACAGAGCAAAAATATGAGTAGGAATATCCTCCAATAGGAGCATAAGACTTCAGCTAACACTGAGTAATTTCCCCCTCAGGGAACACATGGGGAAATACGATACAATAAGTACAAGTTGTTCATGGTTTGTAGCAGTAATACAGCAGTGAGATGTCAAAGCTTTAGGTGACATAACTTGAGAGACTCAAAAGAAGAGCTCTCCGTAAATGAAATTCCTGCAACTACCCTACGCTTCATTACGCAACTGTGCTGGAAATAGGTACGGAGATACCCTTTTTGCTGTGTAATGGAATTTATACCTGCAGTGATCCGAGCATCACTGATACACATCTGCTTCTTTCTAATGGTCTCTGCTAGGGCAGCCCTGGAGATGGTTGTTCAGAGTGGTATCAGCCCAAACCTTAACAGATACTGACCTTCCAGCCTAAACCTGAAATCCTCAAGCATCTTGCTACAAAGCGGATATCAAATGTGCAGTGGGTGATGGTGTCAGTGAACCAAAACCTATAATCCTTTATGAAACATCAAGTCCTCTTCAGCTTGCAAAATTGTCTGAAAAAACCTGGTACAAAAAGCCAAAATGTCACACATCAAAATGTGTAGCTGTAGCTTTTTAACAGAGGTTGTTCACAGAGCTTTAAGCAGGTAACAGGCATGAAAAAATTTCTGGAAGAGGTAAAACATGCAAACATGTGGTGACTTACAAGTATGTTCAAAGCAAGCCTTTCACTATTTTAAACAGTGTACTAACCATATACAAACAATTCATGACTCGATTCTTCAAACACAAATGACACTTCTGTCCAGGATCCTGCTATAAAGGACCCACTAGAATTTACCAGTTGTTTCCTGTGCTACCACCACCACAAAACCATCTGAGAAGCCAAGAAAATGGGCTCCCCAGACGCAGGTTGCAGCAACCAGCACCAATCCTCCTCCCTGGGATTCTTAACCTATGTTCGACTTATAAAGCTTTGGACCAAGAGCTGATTCTTTTCCTTTTAACTTTCACATAGTACCTCATATAATAAGGTCCAGGGATGCCAATTCTACCAAACACCACAAAGCAATTAAAATCCTACCATGACTTCCTTTGGCCTTTTTACTACAGATTTACTACAATCAGCTCTACAGTCTTCATTGCCTGTGACCATTAACAAGCCTCAGGATTAGTAACACAAATACTAGCAGACACCCATCTTTTGATGTCTTGAAGATCAGAGACGTTCTTCTCCACAGAGCAGTGACATTGAGTTGAACAAAAACCACTGCAGTGTGAGACCCATATAATGAAAAAATAATTTAAGGTGGGCACTTCTCCTCCTTTTCAAGGTTTTTGATGGGGTTTTTTTGTATGCTATTCTCCCCATTCAGAGTTGACCCCAAGTGGCGGGATCCCCTCCAGAGATGGACAGCCCCATTACTGTCTGTCCCCATTTCAATGTCACCTTTACAGGCATCACAGCTACTGCTGGAAGGACACAGCCATATTTATCAGTGGTTTTTTAGACTGAGAAATTAAGACATTCTCTTCACATCAGATGCAGAGCAGTGGTTCATAACTCTGCAGAGGGAAAAGGCAGGGTCTGATATATTTAATATTGTACATTACCAGCTGTGTAGTGCTTAGCAACACACATTTTCTTCCTTTATGACAGTTATTCAGTCTGTGGTTCACGATCAGCCCTTTTAGCAGGAGCATCAAGAGCTGCTTAAGAGCAGTTGGGTCACCACCCAACGTGCACAGCATCATGCACCAGGCACCCACTCCAGGATAAGACAGACAACATGGAAAGTGATTATATGAGCTCTGCCCTAGGCAAGTTTTCACTTACTCACTGATGTCTGCACAGGTTTTATGTGACTTTTTACTTAAGAATACAATAAAAGTAGTTACCATAGCAATTTCCACATCACTTGATACTTGTGCTATCTCTGAGAGTCAGAGCACCTTTTTATAGAAATTCTTAGCAACACACTGTGTGAACTTTCTGATTTTTAGATGTTTTTGGAGGAAAAGAGACATCTTAAATTTCCTGAGATTTCAGAATCTTATTGAAAAGTGGTGCCTTTGTTTCAAGGGGGAACACTGTATATTGTACAGTAGAAACTTAATGCGTTTCAAAGGAGATAGGAGAAAGTGGCTCATTCCAGAAGTATTCATCATTCACAAAGATGATGGAAAAACATCTGCCAAAAAGCAGCCTCTTGCTCTGTCAAAGATACAGCATGCTTAAAGAGAAGTTTTGTTTCCATGGTGACCGAATTTGGAGTAAGAACATCCCCTGCATCAGACATTGCTAAATCAAAAACCCAGTTGCTTTTGTTCATGCAGCGAGCTGGGTTTTTAACCCTGCCCCATCTAAACAAACATTTAATTAGTATTTTGCTCTCCCATTTCGCTGTGTACGGCTTTTCTTTGTAAATGAAGCAGGAAAAAGCAAGAAGGTACAATGAAATATGAGAAACCTGATCATGTGATCTTAATAATTCGAAATAGCTCTAGTTTTCAATAGCATACCAGTATTTTTAAAACATACTTTTAAAAAATATCAGCAACAAGCTGTCTGTTAAAGACAATTACCAATTATGCATAGCCCAGTGATGTACAAGTTGTTCTTTCCTTTCCTCACCTCTCAGATACTAAACCTAACCCTTCCCCTCATCCTATCAGTCTCTCACTTTTCTAAAGAACAAGCAAAAAAGGATTCTCAGCAGCCAGCTTTGAAGTGATGGCTACCTGGAGCACAGTCAAATGTAGGAAAGGGCAATTCAGAGCTGAAGGTCCTCAACAGCCACATTTTGATCAGTCGTCCTCCTCTTTAAAATTCTGATCTCACTTATATCACAAAAACTGGCAATGGCTCCACTTCAATCAGTCGGATTACTGCCGTTCAGACTAATACCAGGCACTGGACTCGAGACAAAGGTCATTAGCTTGAGCATCTCACCTGATGCATTGCCAAAGCACCACACAACGCAGAAGATTGTGTGAAGGCAGCAAGAGGTGAAAGGGGAAACCATAGCTTCATGTCAGAGCAGCACCAACAGGCTGACAGTGTCGTAGCTTTTCATCGCTGCATGGCTAAATGACAATGGGAAAAATGGTTCAATCCTTTGCTGCTCCGGGGAAGAACCTCTGGTGATCTCATGTGTAGCATATTATTTTTGCCACTGAAGTTGAAGGGCCAATTTTGGCACTTGGGCTTTGGCTCCAATCACTGAAAGCCAAATCTGACACAGCCACTAAAGCTATCAGCACCTCTTGGTAGCTGCAAATGATCTATTGTCATATGCAAGGTATGGCAGCTGTATGGAAAGGGGAAAAAAGTCCATGATGGCCCAAAAAAAAAAAAATTGTGTTTGAAATACAGAAATCAGAGTTAACTTAAAAGAGTACTTGACAGAGTTTGTTGCCCTAGCATTTCTGGCCAACATTTGCCAAAGTTGCACAATTATCAGCATTGAGGAATTTATTTTTTCCAGCAAACAAAATGCTTCAGTACTTCTTTCTATATAAAAGAAAGAATGCCAGCTGCAAGCAAGAAAGTTAGTAAAACAATGGACATTGGGTGTTTCCATTTAAATGTATCTGAAGGATCAGAGTCATCATTATCCAATTTGCCCAGCACTTCCCAGTATAAGGGCCTTTCTCAGTTATTTATGCTATTGCCAAGCTTTAGGCTGAAAGTTTACATGCTGCGCATATGCCTCAGGCAATTTCTTTTATCTTTTTTTTTAATTTCAGCTAAAGCAATACAGCTGCTTCTGAATTAAAATGAAGAAACAGTACGCTGCTTTGCCCACAATAAAACGCTTTCAACCTTTGCCTCGTTTGGCTTTACCCACCCTGCAACTGAGAACACAACTCAAAGCTTTGGCAACTAGTGGCAGTACAGCAAGAACATTCTCTGCTGTCTCCAGGAAAATCTGCCCAAATTTAGCCACTTGACCAGCTTCGGAAAACAAAACCTCAACTGGTATGTGCCTATAAAAATAAGTATTCGAGATCCTTTTCCTGAAGTGTAGCAGTCTACATTTTAAGGCCAAAGCGTAATGTTTTGTTGACCACTGTCAACAGCACTGTTCGGAGTCCCACGTTATATGCAACCAAGCAGGCAGATGCCTGACACTAAATAAAACGTATCCCTTTCAGATTCCTTGGCTCTGACTACTTTTTCAACAGCATGTTGCCCCATCAATAATTCTCACTAGACTGTAGAAACGAACAAAAGAAAAAAGCACAATCAAGCCCAATTAATTTGAAAATTCAAAAGATTCTTCATCAGCTTCTGAAGACGGGAATTTTTCCGCATCCAGTTTCAGCAGAACCTGCCATACAAGAAACAACTGAGACCTTATTTTCACTTGGAGCAGAGCAAAATGAGTCTTTCAATTAAGTTTGTGTACAAAAGCTGAGGTTTTAAGTCCTTCCAAAAAATCATTTTCTTCTACTTTTATCAAGTTAAATTAAATGTTTTCACTCAAATGTTTTCTACAAACAAGCCTATTTACTAAGTCAAATCTTGTGATATCAACAGTTGAATTCTCCAGAAAACATGATGATGAATGGGACTCCTCTCAGCTCATGTAATGATGGGTGTCTAACAAGGTGGAGCAAAGCAGTCTCTAGAGATTCCTGTCTCTCTCAGCTGGCTACTGAATGCAGCTAAGACCAGACACTGAATTTCTAGGCACAAAAGCTAGATTAAAGGAATCCTATCCAAAGATTAATTTTACTAAAACCACTGGATATCAACTACTTCTGCTCCCAAAAAGAAGGAACTGCAGGATGAAAACTTGGCTCTCCTCACTTCTGCATGAGCTCATGGCCTTATGTCAGGGATTCCAGCTGCAAGCATCAGCTTGACTTGTGTTGCTTTCATGGTACTTTAAAGAGTTTTCTTTAGAACTGCAACATTAAATACTTAGAAATACAGTAACTGTTTATTAGTGCTGAGAAGCATTTCTGAATCCTGCACAGTCAGGGCCTTGGAGAAAAGGTTCTCACCATGTCACAAAGTGCAGAAAGGATCCAGGGTGGGGATATGGTCCTTTTACAAGTCTCAGCTGTGACTGTCATCTTTAAAAAGATAAAAGAAAGGAAGCAAATAAAAATTCTTTCTTTAGACATACCGCTAATGTGCAAGCATGTGCCACAACTCCACTGCAAGGGAGCAAAACCGATCCGTCCCATTGGTTTGTGTTGGCATGCAGTGAATTTTGCCTCTAATTCCTACCAAGGGAGCTCAAGTTCTTCTGTCTCCCGGCCTCTTTCTTTGATCGTGTTACTTGAGCTCCTTATGGCTGTCTACTTTAAAATGATAGCTCAACCTTTTGTTTTATATTCCAAGTCAAATAGTCCCATATAAGGATAAATCCAGCATCAATATGCTCATATATTTTGAAGTAGACATTATATCTCAAGTTGCTGCTCAGATAAAAACAAGCTTTGCTTTTCACCATAATCTACTACACACAGCCAGCCTAGAAGCTCAGGGTTGTCCATTTCTTCCACAATTTACGTTTAGTCTCATTAACAAATACATCTATTCAGCACAAATTGGGCAGCATCCTTTTGAGCTTTCTTTAGAACTTTTCATAAGTACCATGCACCTGAACAAGAAAATGAATACATCAAGCACTAGAGCTTAATAAAGGTTTCCAATTACTATGTTTTCCTCTTCAATCTTAAAACTAATATTTATGATAAAAAAAAAGTTGATGTTATGAAAAGGTTCAAATACAGAAGAAAATATTTGACATCTATTGTTCATAGACCAGGAATTTTAAAATTGAGACCAGGAGGAGAAGCACATTGTAGTTTCAAATCAACTAAACCCAGCGGTCAATAGGTTACAAATTGTTAAATAAGATGGCTGTTCATACAAGCTCTCTCCATGATTTACTCATTAACACTTATGAAACAATAAGAGTTCACTAATACAATCACCAGAGCCTGCTACTCAAAGCATCCTTTACAACCTTCTGACAGCTGGCCTTTCTGAAGGATGAGTAAAGGAGGGCAGTGAGCAGTTTGGAAACAGAGCATCATGTCACTCAGCCCTATCAAAACCCACAGACTGTAAGAAATGAGATGGCTTAGTGCAGTGCTGCATCTCCAGCAGCACTTCAGCCTCTCAGCAGCTTGGCACAGGGAGCCAGCAATTCTGCATTAGCCATTACTTGTCCTGCAGATCCAAGAGTCTTCCCAGGCTCGGTGGTGCTCTCCTTCCAGTTATTCTGATCCCCAGAGCACTATGGGTTTCTGCCAATTTTGCATACACTGCTGTTTCCAGAAATTCCTGTTCAGTGTTTACACGTGTTTCACAATGATCACTCCTTACAACCATTGAGACAGACAATATTATCATGTTTTACTTTCCTATGAACTGCTGGCTAAGACTACATAGAAAGTTATGAGTGCCAGATGGTCCAATTTATTTTATTTATTCTTTCAGCATCTTTATAGAGCCACAGGAGCTTCACACATTTTGCCATTTGAAATCATAAATGCTTTGCCATCACCCCTAAAATTCTGTCAGTTGCCTTGGCTATCACCTTTGCTAGATCATCAGTTAGCAGTCAGCATCAGCGGCTTGCCAGCACCATGGCTGAAGTACAGTTAAGAGAGCTACAAATTCTGAACTGAAACACCTCTTACACAAGCTGACTGTCAAGCAAAGCCTGACTGGTGGGCAACCAGTTTTTACTGGGAAATCCTCTCAGTGGCCTTGGACAGTGAAAGTCAAGTATACAAAGCACAACACAGCAGCATTTACTTTGTCATGGCTCAGATAATGGTTTCAAACACTTTGTAGAGACAAGCAGAAAGTCTGAGAGCTACTATTTTTATTTCTCCTGTTGGCTCTAACTTGGTTGACTCAAGAAGGTGGGTTACTTAGATCAAACATTGATAAATAGTGGAAGGACCATCAGCTGGAAGTGACTATCTTGATAACAGACAGGAAATACTGATATATTCCTGTCTTACTTTGAAGTATGTCTATGAAGAAAGACTCTTTGTCAACAGCCAAATAAAAAAGAAAAACAAAAGGTTATGAAAGGGCCATTTGAATGTACAGCTCCAAATCAGCAAGTGTGGAAGCAGATACGAGTGTTTTTCTGAGCACAGGCAGGCTGGAGCACTTCACTGAGGCAGGATCCACCTCCCCATCCAGGAATAATGAAAACTGTTTACTAGTCTTTTAATTTCAGTATTTTTTTTTCTGTCTGAGAATTCCCATGACAGGTCCTACAAGACAAAAGAAAAGCTGCTTTCCAGCCAGTCGCAGATCTAGCCAACATGAAAGTGAGATCCTTACCATCTGCTACCTGGAAGCAGTTCAACATGCCTCATTTCTGCAAGAAAAACGATGAAGGCAACTGTTGCGTTACTCACAGTTATATTTAACAACAAACAACCTAAAATCTCACTTTCTTCCCAGTTCCAGGCTTCCTGCAGCCCATTGTCAGAGCTGCCTCTCTTCCCAAGCACAAGTTGCTCTGGAACTGTCCCCAGCCTCTTGGTGTCCAGACCTCCTGCATCCTACCAGCTCCGATCCCAAACAGTTCATCTACACACTAATTTGAGGGCAACTAGCACAGAGCCCTAATCAGAAGAGCATACTCTTCTGCATTCCAGTATTATTAAACATTTCCAGATATTTTACTGGGGATTTTAATTTGACTTTTTCTTCTTGCCTTTGTTTTGGCACTTACTAAGCTATTAGATTAAAAAAAAAAAAAAATCTAATGTCACAGCTACTGCACTGACACCAGCAGCCATGGAGAGAGTCTGGTTTTATTATTCATCATGTCATTTAGGTCCTCCTTTGTCACCTGCGCTGCTCAAGTCACTTTACTGTACTGTGCATTTACCCAATAGCCAACCAACAGAATTACTTCTCTGCCCTAAGACAAAGGAATGTCATAACACAGGCCAGTCACACAGCTGAAGGAACAGCTTCCACTTCGTTTATACAGAAAATGGTAATTTGAAACAGCCTTAACATGTGAAATATTCTGTGTCAGATAACATAATCATCAGCCTGTGCTCCTCGGAGACCAGTAACTCTTGTTCAGCATCTCACCTCGTAAGAAAACTTGGCTATCTGAGAAAAGTGCTAATTAACTAAAACTCCATTTTGAAAAAACAGTATCTGTACAGGAGAGTTTGGCAAATGTTTCTTTTCCAAAGCATTTAATTTATTTGAATAAAACACTTCATTTTAGCTTTAATTACAGTTTGACCAGCTATACTGCTACTTCCCAGGGAACTACAAATCTGCAGCACAGAAGCAGCCACACTGGCTGGCTGAAGTTTCTCTTTTTTTCCTCTTTTTTTTTTTTTTTTTTGAAAGCACTATCAGTCAGGTGTTTGACCGGTTGAGAGCCACACTGGATATAGCTTTACAGTCCAATTGCAAATCCACTGCCCAGGTAACCTGCTAATTCAGAGCCCTGCAGCTGGATCATAATCTGAATTAACATTTCTGGAGTTGCTGAAGATGTAGAAATATTATTACTCATTTGATAGATGACTGGAAGGAGTTTTCCAGGCAGGCAAAATCAAAGCATCGTGTAGGTGTTATTTCTCAGACTTCTTATGTAAACATCATTGGGAAGAGTAGAGGAGTAGGACAGAGAACAGTAGCTTTCCAGCTCAAACCATACCCTCATGGGTGCGTACGTGGGTTGCGGGGGGGGAAGAATTTGGTTTTTTGTAATGTAAAGACAGCACTTGAGAGACTCTCGGTGCAATGATGGAGCAGTTTTTTAGAGATTACCAAGGTTACATAGTCACGGAGGATGGAGTAGAGAGAGCAGTGTTGAGAATCTGCCTTCATGCTACACAGCAAGGATGTTTTGGGGGGAGTTTCTAGACAAGCTGCAATTAAGCCTGGGTGTTATTTATTCAGGCACCCTGAAAACATCCTTCAGTTGCTATGTGGGGGGTGGCAGAGCAGTGCAAGTAACATCCCCTGGTTTGGAGCCAGTAGGGTGATGCCTGGGGCTTCTTCCTCTGCTTCATCTCTGTGACCCTGGGAGGAGATGAGACTGGCACAAGCTGATGGTACAGGAGTTTCAGAGACTCTGGCAAAGTGCTCTTTGCTTCACGAGACTCTTCCCAGCACCCAGCACTGCAGGGTCTCAGGACTCCCCACTGTCTCATCTGCTAAAGGATACCCAGTGTGGGATTTCTGAGGATCTCTTACCCAGCTCCTGGCCCATATTGCCACCACCACAGAAAATTTATGAAGGCAATACCCAAAATTACAGAACCGAAAAATCTTATCCACATTGCTAACATGACAGTGGACTTGTTTTTTCCTTCCAAAAACCCCCAGATACTCCATGGGCATCAAGTTCATGATCTTTCCTACTGTAAGTACAGTCTGAGTAATGTAGCTTTGCAGATGGGGCATTTCCCATGACTCCAGGAGTTGAAGTCATCCTTGCCTCATGCTCCCACATGAGTGTCTCTCCAAGGACGATGAGGAGGCATCATTTCCTCAGAAATGCCATGTCCTCAAGTGCGCACTGGGGCATTTCTTGGGTGTCTGTTACATATGGAGCAAGTTTGAACACCCTGTTTATGTCTGCCTGTCTTCACAGCTCAGGGTGACGCTACAGGAGAGACGAACAGTAGGAATGACTGTCCATGGCAAGCAGCTGGGCTGTGGCGGGGCTCGCACAGGGGTTGGAAGAGGGTGTTTGTGCCGGCACGCGCACTGCGGGCCCAGCCCAGGTGTGCAAGAGCCATACCTGTGCACAGAAGCGTGCCAGCGCTGCGCGGCCCGGCTGCCCTCCAGTGCCTTGCTCACAGGATAACCCTCTTCCAGCGTGCACTTGGCTGCTGACTGACCTCCCTTCGGAGCTGCAGCTCTGCTGACACAGCTAGCAGTTGATGTCTATAAATTCAGACACTGTTTTGATATGTTTTACTAACCACACATTAGCATCCGCTCTCCATTTGCAGAAAAAAAAAAAGATATTTCCCATCAGCAGAAGCCAAATCTACAGATCACAAAAATGAGCAGAACTAACAGATAAATTAAACGCTCTGCCCACTTATGTGCGTGCTGAAATCATGACTGCTCCTCTTTCTAGAAAACATTTCTCAGCAGTGAACTGAAATGCTTTCAATCAGATTCTAGACTTCTGTTACATGCAGAAATCATTGCTCACCTGCCACGCTTCTCCCCATTTTACCAGCTTTGACAGATCATCTTGGGCAAGGCACCTCTGATACAGAGCAGTGTTTCTGCTCAGAGCCTCCACCCTCGAACGCTCAGCTGGGCTGTTAATACAGCTCCCCTCTACTCAGCCACAGGGCTCTGGGTTATTCCAACAAAATCACTCTGTGTTGGGTTTTCTCTTTTAGTCCCTGAACATTTGGCAGGACAAAAAGACAGTTTTGGATCAGCCTCCTGCTTCCCTGACACCGTCATCATGCCACAGCTCTATCAGACACTCCTGCAAGCCTGATTGTTTAAGCATCTATAAAGAAAACTCATAGTATTAAACAGCTGCATAAACGCCTCTCGGGATATTTCAAAACCACCCTTATATGTAAAATTTCAGTCACAGAATGAGCTTCAGTTTTCGCTATGTCAAACCTCATTACATTCTGCTCTTACAAATGGTGGAATAATTTATCTTGTCACAGTCTGATGAGACTCCGGTGCCGACGTTCCCCTGACCCACATACTCTCTTCTGAGCCATTTTGAGGGAAGGATCTAAAGACCTATATTTTTTAATTACTTTATAGCATGTGATTAAGATAACTTGGAATAAACTCAAGGGAAAATGAGGGCAGAAAAATTAACTCTTGAGAAAACCACAAATTGCTAACATGAAGTGTACTCACTTCTTAAATTAAAAAAAAAAAAAAAAATCATATTGTGACTCATCACCTGGAGTTGCCTCCCCAGTCTGAAAGTTTGGCTTTTCTAACAGTCAAAACACAACACAGTAATGAGAAGTAGCTCTGTCCATGTCTCCAGGCTGGGCTGCTCCCTATTGCCCTTCCCCATGACTGCTCAGCCAGCATCCTTGATCCTTCCCACAGTGCCTGGTCCCTACCTCTCTCCAATCTCACTGGGGAAATCAGCCGTCATCTTTGTGCCCACCACCTGAAAGCCCAGCAGCAGAGCTGGCCAAATCCTCCCTGACCCCTTACCAGGAGATGGGTGTACAAACAACACAGGAGGAAATCACAACTACAGATTTTGCCCCCGTCAGTGGATAAGGGGAGAAAATACAAATTATTTAATATCAGATATATTCTTTCTACCTCAGCATTTTGATGACCACATTAACTTTCTGGTTTGTAAGCTGTCATTTCATTTGGGGGGTGAATTAATCCCACCAACCTGGCAGCACATCTAACACTTAACGAAAGCAGCACTAACACTTCCACCTTAAGCACTGTGTGTTGCTAGGCTTTAGCACGTTGCTAGGCTTTAGCAGGACTGGGCCTTGTGCTTCTAATATTTGACGTCCAGGTTTTGAGAAGATACAAATCTTCAATTTAAGAACTAGTTCTGTAGTTCTCTCTCATTTTATCCCTTTTTTTTAAACAAAGCCTGATTTAACTGGTCTATTTTTCTTTTCCTTGTAACATGCAAAAGTGCCCAAGCAATTTGGACGTAGAGATCTCCAGGAACAGCAGTACCATGCGAAACCAAGTGCTCACCATTTAATTTTTACTGACTCTAATAATCCTGAATGCAGCACACAGGCCTACAACTTTACCTCGGAGAGACAGGCTATAAGAGAAGGCAATGTGACAGAGCGCAAAGGAACAAGGCAGGGTTCTCAATATTTGTAAGAAAATTCAGGGATTGTGAAAGTAGTAAGACAACGATTGATTTTACTGCTATGTACTGGCTGGCAGAAGGATATGTGCCATTGGTACAGAAGGATAGGAAATGATGGTGCAGAAGTAGAAGTATGCAAAGCTATCCCAAGGGAAGCTGGAGAGAAAGCTTGCTACTTGATCTCAAAAATTTTTATTTCCAAAGATCAGGATTTCGCAGCAGACAGTAACTATACCAAAAAATTCTATATATATTAAGCCTGCCATACCTGTTTCCTTTTTATCCATCAGGAAAAAAAAAAAAATCAAGTCAAAGGCTCTATCAAACTTGTCAAAACAAGAGAATGTTCCTACATGTCAGCCTCATCAATCAACTGCTGCCACAGCAGGAAATGCAGTATTAGGTTTCACGTGGATTAATAAACACTTTTTATATTTGACATTGATTTCTAGCTTGTCATTTTTTTATTAATATCTCAGCTGAAAAAGGAAGAGTGTAAAGCAAGGCAGAGAGATGAGACTCTTAGTGCACATTTTGTATTTGATCTTGCTGATAATTCACATTGGCCCTATCCACTGAAAAAGGTAAACTCTACTGCCCAGGACATCTAGTCTTCAGTGCTGTGAGGATTTTATAAGGCTATCTATTTTAATCTTGTTTTCATAATTAGAAGAGGACATGAAAGATAATATTACAGGTGGGAGAAACATCTGGTTTCCATACTAGTTATATATTTGTCCAGAACTGAAAAGGCTAGGTAAGTCTCACTGCCTTTTCAGGTTCACAATACTTTACCAATGATGTTGATAATTAGGAAAGTACCTGTAGGCTTCATTCCTATGGTAAAGGAGACAGCATTTACAAGAACTATATCTATTCAGTTCTGTAGGCACCTCAGTCTAATCTGTCCTGTGTATCCCAGAAAGACAGGATGAAATCCAAACTCCCAGGCCCACCGAGGCACAGGGCTCCTCACGGTATCCATGCACTGAGACACAGCAGTAACCCCCTTCCAATTTTGGCAGGATGCTTCACCTGAGGCGAGTAACTCATCCTTAGCTGCTGGGTTTTTTCCATCTGTATATGAAGCAAAATTACTGCCTGACAGCAAGAGGGTGAATGATTACTTAATGTTTGTTGAAATGCTAAGAATTGTTGTGATAGACCTTGCTCCTGCCAAATGCAGGAAAACCAATCAATCCGTCTCAGTTCCAATCAATCTAGTAATCAGCTGTCTGAATGCTATTTTCTATCAGTTGCATGTATATTTTTCACCTTGTTTTAATAGAAGCATAGTTTATTGCTGGGGAGGCACAGGTTGTAAGCCCCACGTAAAAGTGAAATTAAATTTCACACTAGTTTTCCTTCCCCACAAAGTGCTTACTCATCTCTAATCTCTGTTCTAGCATCAAGCCAGGCACCAGGGAAATACATTTTCAGTTAATTTCTACAATCAGTACTGTGATGTACCTTGAATGAAAAAACTGACCAAGTAATGATTAAGATGTAAAAACGTGGCTTTTTGGTGAAGCAAATGGTTGGAAGTTGCTCTCAAACTACAGAAAATTGTTTCTGCTATGATGTTCGGCAGCTGGTGTGCTGTGGCTGCTGTTTATTATAGTAACCATTGTCTCATTGCTACCCCCAACCCCCTCATCTCTTTGGTACAGTCATCTTTTGTTTCTCACAACTGAAGTACAGTGTTTTTCACAGGAACGTGCTTTTGTTCTGTGTTCTGTCTTGCATAATGTGGCCTTAATACATGCTTCTACATGCTAAACATTAACATTTAGCATTTTCATGTCTTCCATTATGGCCATTCTGCGTTGGCTTGTGCTGCTGTAGGGGAAAAGTAATCAGCTGCGTACCTCCAGGGTAATCCTGGTCTTAGGGGAAGTAAGAAACTGAATTTTAAATTCAACGCCTCATAAGCCAGGCAGTTTCTGCTGATTCAGGTGTGTATGTGACAAGCAGCTGCCCTGGGGAACCCAATGCTGATCTCACACCTACATGCTCCACAAGACAGAGGGAAACCCTTCTGCTTGTTGTTGCACCACAGATGAGTCTCAGGGCAGCTGTGGCAGAGTGTGAGGGTTTTAAAGAGACATTAAAGACAGGTCATGCAGATGGGCACGCAGCTGAAGTGCTGGACTATAAAGTCTGCCGAGACACCTTCTTTAAGAAAGCACCACTCTGCAGTCCCTGGGTTCCTCACTCACAGTCTTGGGACCTATTTTTCCAGCAGACTTTTAGTATGCTGAACAGCAGCATACAGCAAAGTCATGACAATCAAGGAGAGTCTCAGGATAAAGTGGCAGCACCTAAAGCTAATTCAGCTATGTTAATAGTGCCCCAGGAAACGTAATACCTGTTCTTTAAGTGTGTAGTAGAAAGCTTCATTAAAAGTTTGTTTTGAAGTAATTTTTCTGCTCTTTGTTCTCTCTCAGTTCCTTTAAAGTTTGTGGGGTTTTTTTTTTCCCCTTGAAAACAAACCATACTTAGAATAAAGAGACTGCTGACCTACATTCTCACAGCTGTGTTATACTTAATTGTGAGACATGTCAAAGAAATTCAGAAGTGATCAGCACCGAGACAGGCTGCGAAAACACCTACCTCTCAGACTCCTAAGCCTCTCATTTGAAACCATTAGAATAATCTCTTTGAAAGATCCAAACAGGATTTCCAGTCACTGAATTTTTCTTCTGAGACACACCGGAGCAAGGCTTCTCACATCAGAGAAAAGCCACTTAACTCCAATGCATGGATGAACCTGAGCCAAACGCAGGCACATTAAAATCAGAATATATGTTGCCTAAAAACACCTCCACGTTCAGGAATGTTATGACGAGACTGCTGCTGTCTGTCAAAATAAGAACAAGAAGTGTATACCAAAGCAGGAGATGCCCACACCTGCATATTCTAAGCTAAAGACTGTTAGGGAACTAATAAAATAACACTGTATTAAAGACAGTATTGGTTATTTTGATTTATGCACATCTAAAAGGAATGTCCCATCCAAAAGTCTCTATCTCTTGGGGAAGAGGGATAAAAGCACTTAGAAGATGCTCTTGGAGTACGGAGCCCAATTCTGCTTGACTTTGCTTCAGTGTCCAGGCACCGATCCTTACCCGCTCCCCAGCACAGACTATGTGGTTTCCCTGCACAGCCAGCAAGTGTGTTTTACCCAAAATCACATTCAGGATAAACCTTTGAGCATAACAAAGTGCCACAAATCAAGGTGAATTTCAACCCTGTGAGTAAAAAAATCCATAAACCATGAATTTACCAGGTACAAATGTACAAGGAAATCTCAGACACATGTACAAAATATGTTTACATGCATACATGTGCAGACACACTTTACATACATCTCAAATAAGCTGTTGCTTCTGTAGTCATTATTCTTATTTCGGCTTCAAAGCCAGCTACAGCTATGGATTTCAAAAGTTTCCTTGACTGTGCACAGCTTATATTTGGTGGATTCTTGACTACTTTCAGAACAAGTGCATATAAATGCAAAAAAGAGTAGGAGCAAAGACTGCTGACAACTACTATTAAATATCATTTTAAATAAAATCAGCTAAAACCATATTGTAAATGTGTCTATTCCCATACTCCACTGTTCAAAAAATAGAGCTGATTTGAGAAAAAGAATGTTAGTGAAGACCGAGGAGATTCATCCAGTCTTATACCAGCTTAAAAGAGAACTATAGATAGATACAATAAACTATAGATAGCTATAGTATAGATAGTGAACTACAGATAGATATAGATGAACAGCTTGAAGTCTTTATTCTGTTTACTTGTTTAGATAGTACTGGAAAAAAAACTACCTAATCTCTTGCTGTTAACACAAAAAATACTCAGAACATGCTACAGATCTCACGTTTCAGGCAGCACACCATTTCCTAAGACTACACATATGTTTTTTCCTTTGTGCAGCACCAGGAACTCCATAAGGCAACAAAGGCCAGTAGAAAATTTCCAAGCTCATTTTAAGAGGCTTTTGCTTGTCTTGCATTATTTTGTTCTTCGTTGTCTCTCTCAATGGTCTCTTGCATGAAACACCTAACACTTATAAGGGTGACAAATTTTCTAGCAAGCAAGCAGCATACAAAAGATAACATTAAACATACATTGTCAGCTTGGTGCAAATATTAACTCTGATCTCTGAGAGGGTGAAAAAGGGTCTCTTTGTACAATGGTGCAAAGGCCTTATTGTAAACACTGGGCATCGGGAATGTTTGCTATTGCATACTTAAGTTAATAACTAGGTACCACCACACCTGGGGCAAGGAAGCAGCCAAGGCTGGTGAGCTGCTTTTGCTGGGTTTGTGGGAGCTTCCATTTGGAGGAGGAGGAAGCTATAAAATAGAGAATGATTTTAAAAATCACCTGGAATTGAGCATCAGCCAGAGATGCTCACTGGATGGGATGAGTTGTCTTAGGTGTCTGTGGAAAACCAACAGGCAGACCTGGGTCTGGACCTCTCGGAGAAGCTCTTGGAGAAGGGGTAGAAGGCAGACTGGCACTTAAGAGAATGCCCCGAGAGCTGAGTGTTGAAGGAACATGCCTGGCCTCAGCCAGATGAGGCCAGAAGCACAAAATAAAGTTGGTCCCCTTCACAGTCGGTCAGATTCTGGCATGGTGATGCTCCAGGTGAGCCTTTCGGTGAGAAAAAGCAAATCTTTCTACTAATCTTCTAACCACGCTGAGCTGTGAATCTCAGCCTAGAGGAAAATGCTATTGCCTCAGCCCTGCTGTGTCTCTCTTACTCTGGCAGCTCATGAAACATCCTATGGATGTTTCCTCCCATGAAACATCCTCACTCACCGTTGGCGCTAGAAAACTGCTAATTGCCAAGACGTGGCTCTTAATGAGTCCCACGGTATTTATAGAGACACTGTTCATTTGGAGCGGTGTTATCCTGCAGATAGTTTTCCAGCACAAGCAGTACTGAAGCACACCAGGGCATACCTGACAATCATTTCTGTCACCCAATACAGTTGTACAATGACTACCCTGAAAATTCAGGTCACAAATATCATTCTTGTTAGAGAGAAAACACAGGTCTGCCACAGATGCACCAAGTCACATTGGTTTAGATTATTTTAAAGTGAGATTTGTCCAACCTGTCCTGCATTTTCACCATATCAAAATTCACACAATCCAACCAAAAGAAACTCATCTCTCATATTCATTTCTGAGAAGACATGGTATATTTCTGCTGTTCTCCAGACATGCAGGATCTATAACCAAAATAATTTTTTCAGCATTTGTGTAATAATAGTTTTAAACAGATTTCTCATGAGACATATCACAGTCTTTATAAAGAAAAGGCTATTATCTTTTAAATACGTTGATCTGGATCCATATTTACCATTCCTCACCAAATCTATTTTATTGTCAATTTTTAGGGTTCTCAAAGGACCACAACAAAAAAAAAGTTCATGGTAAAAAGTTAATCCTAACAATGAGCTTCTCCATTCAGGACAGGACATGGCATAATAGCTACTGATCTGTTGATGAATTCAGTTTCCAAACACCCCATCCTGTACCTAACACCTACACCCAATGGAGCAGCATGGCCTCTGTGAGCCTCAGGTATGTTTTGCAGTCCTTGCTCCCATTTCTGCCTGAGTAAAGACAAAGGCATTGCTTTCTGTGCATATAAAATGAAGAGTAAATCCTCCAATCTATGCCAGCCTGAACCACCTCAGATAAAAATACTGAACCTAAAGCTCTGCTCAGATCTTGCTCCTGCTGGATTTCTCATTCAGTTTTGCTAACATAAGACATTCCACTCAAATAAACACTCAAATATTGATATTTATGCAAATGGAACAAGTTGCAATGTAAACTTTTGAAGTTTGCTTGTGTGCGCTTCAAAACCAATAAACAGTACTTTTACTTTGAACCTTGTATCTCAAACACTATGAAAAAGATGCCTTTCAAGTAAACAAATATAATTCAAATCAAGACAGTACATGCAGTGTGAAATGTCCTACCTACTGTAAGGCAGCAAGTACAGTATTACAGCTAAGCTGTACGCCACTAAGACCAAGACTTTGTAGTAAAAACATTGACAGACCCTTAACTATTATAGTGCCTCCTGGCAGTGCTATAATTAGATGGAACATAACTATTAGTCATCTTAATTAGTATACACATTCCTTGTTTAGCACAATAAAAATTACAAAGCAAGGATGCCACTTAATTAGGTGACCTGGGAATTGATGCCTACCTATATTTCACTTTCATTTTAAGTGTCCTTACCAAGACTAAATCTAATATTTATAACTAAGTCTTGGTATTTATATGTCTCTCCACCTGTACATAAAATCACCTGTTAAATTAATATATATTAAATACCTCAAGGACATTTCTGAAGTTATGCTAGCAGTTCATTTGGAACTGTATTCCAAGGAAAGAAATACATCACAATTTTAGAAACTCAAGGTTAATTGCATATTCTAACAAGTGTCTTACATACTATAAATTTTAAACAAAAGAAAGTGCATTCAGTTAAATCCCCCATCATCCTTCCAGTTCTCCTGATGATGCCTCATTGGTTCCCTAGTGAAGTGCTTGGACCTCTTTAAAAGCTCTGCCTACTGGGACTGTCTAATGGCTCCACTGTTGTCACTGTTGTAGGGAGAGAGGAAGGCAATGTCAGATCTGAAGTCCCACTGAGCTTCACCTAATCCCAGCAGTACAGTATCTGTCCACATTCAGTAAGATAAATATTAAAAACTATCTTATATGTGCCTGAAAGCGTCAAGCTGTGAACGTCCAGCTCAGGACCTGTCAGTGGATCCATCCGTCAGTGCTCCCACAGTGTTACTCAGTTTTAGGGCACAGCTTGCATGCAAAGAGGGCGCATTTCCTCTATGGCCAGCAGTGAGGAGGAGGAGTTGAAGTTTTGGAAGAAAGCACACCATTTCTTGAGTGTGATGAGGTAAGACCTCTACTAAACCAAATTCCTACATGCTCAGAACTGGAGCTGTATTTTCTGCTCTGTTATGATTTGGAATTTACCTGCACTTTCTTCTTTTTTGCTCCTTGCCTTCTCCATAATTGTTGCAGGAGATTCACTTGGGAAACTGGAAAACTGCTTGGTGGAACTTCACTATTTACTAGCACAAAGACACTCACCAGCGTGCGGCAGGGTGCAACAGCCCTTTAATAACCTTTGATGGGCTAAGGTAGCTTTAGTTTTGAAGGTCTAACAGACCTGATAAAAATGCTGGCAATTCAAATCATAGGAAAAGTACAACGGAAATCATCACTTCAAATACCAGTTTTTGATGATTTAACACCACAACATTCACCATGTTTAGCACTAACTCTTCAAACACACTTTCCAGCTGCAATTTCTGCAGATTTCTTTTTTTTTTTTTTCTTTTTTTTTAAGAGGAGAACTAAGTAGCCACCTGCTTTTACTAGAGAGGTGTTTTTAAGTATGAATCTCATCCATCACACATTTTAAACCAGTGTAAACTTGGTATAAGTAATCCCTGTACTATGAATTCTTCACAAGTACCCTAATTTCTGCAGTGCTGAAAAGCCACAGAGAACACATCTAGGGCATGTGGCAAGGCATCTGGGACTCGGGTTTGATTTTGAGTCTCTGTCTTCACCTCAAAAAGTGGCAGATCACAGCGGTCTGTACACTTTCCCATTTCACAGGTCAACTGAGGAGTTATTTATCTAAGGCTTATTGAAGCTAGTGGTCCAAAATGAGACCAGCTGTTAGTTTCACAGCATTAAAGATGCTACAGAATCGTTAATTATGTTTAACAATTTTGATTGCACTAGTATCGTACTCAGACTTCTTGAAAATAAAGCGTGCCCACTGTGCTGTACACAGATACGCCACATACAGAAGCAGACACAGAACAAAGCAAGCAGTCGAGAGCCTCTAGCGTGCGCCTTTAGCTGTACGAATGCAATAACACCATCCTGTGTTTAAGCCTTGAGTGGGCAGAGCGCCTTTCAGTCTGCTCAGAGTGCAATACAGCGCACAATAAACAGCTTCCCTGTGATACAATGGTATTTTGCAATAAAACTGCTGCTCAGAACAAGAGCCCACAAGAAAAATGAAGACAAAACAAAAATGTCATGACATTTGGTATAGAAACCAAACGTGCTTTCTTGCCAGGTACCTGCTGACATTGCCAGACTTGAACATCTTCCCTCCAGCCCAGAAAGCCCACCGCAGCAGTTAGCAATCTGTTCACACCGTCATTAAACCGATTATCCCTTAGTGATGGAAAAGTCTCTACAAATGCCACAGTGCCACCGCTCTGCGACAAATCCCATTCCTTCTAAGTGGTGAGCATTTAATATTTACTATCCCCAGATTAATTTGAATTTAAAGAAAAAAAAAAAAAACAATTAATGAAGAAAATTGCTTCTGTAGGCAGACTATGGTAAATATCAGTATGTTTCATCAGAGCTCCTCTTTCATTAGTTCTAGACCAATTACAGCAACTATTTCTTCTCCAGGATAACTCTTCAAGCTATTAAAAAAACATGCAGTAAAAACAAAATTCTCTCTCACTCCCTCATGGCAAAGGACTTTCAAATGATAATTGTTAAAGATATGGGGAGAATGGAAGGATTATTGTTTGCCACAGATTAAGAGACTTGCCAAAAAATGTAAAAGAGTTGATATTCAATGCACCCAGCAACAGAAAACAAAAGAATATAATTCATGTAAAAAATTAAAGGCAACAACAATAGAGGTGCAGGAAGTAATTTTTCTTACCATGACCGGTTTTCCGTTTTCTTTTACTTCACCAGACTGGAAATGTTCAGACCACAGGCTTCCCAGTAAATCTTTTTTTTGGATACTTCAGGGAAGTCTTTCAGTGACTTGGCTCCAAGGCACTGGTGTCAGGCTGTCAGGGTCCAAATCCTTCTGAAAAGATGTACTGTGCTGGTGGATTTCTTGTGCACCCATGAACAGCAAGAACAGGCGATTACTGTAAATGCTTTGTCCATTATCCCCAGATAGCCAGACACTTCTGCTGAAAAAGTCTGGAAGTATAAGTGTTTAACACTGACACATAAAATGACGTTGCAGGGCTTGAGCTCTGGTATGCACAAAAGTGGGCATCATCTATCCAATTCGATGAAACAGCATCAGTCAAGTCTGCATTGGATTGTATTATATTTGTCAGATTTCCTTCATAAAAGATAGTTCGCTAAAACAAAATGAAACAGATGAAAAAAGTACAAGGCCAAGGTTTATGAGAAGCTAATGATGCCACACAGAAGAGACGTTTGAGTAGGCTGTGAGAGGGACTCAACTGATCAACACAAAACTCAGCAAGTATTCACTTGATTTTTTTTCTAGGTGAATCTAATTCTTGTTACTTTAAAATGTAGTCTGTAGACTGTGCACCTCCCTGTCCACTTCAGCAGTTTGCCTGAGAGGGGACATTAGAAAAGAGAGTGTTGAAGCCTAACGTACAATGTATTTACTATTTAGAAGACGTCCTCTGTCCTCAAGTCCTCTTTCCTCTGTGTCTTTCCTTCTCCCATCTCCTCATTCCTGTAACAGACTGAATATTCTCCTATGATAGCTCTCCTCTACAGTCTCTTTAATAGCAGCTTTTTGAGGTCACATTGTTTAGTTCTGATTTAGTACAGGCTCTCCAATTAAAACTAATACTGTAGAGCAAGGCTTTACTTCGATTTCTCCTCCTGATTCGTGTTCTTTCACACAACCACTGGAAATACTTTCTCACGGCTCAAGTGACATACCTATTTTTCCTTCACATTGTTTCTCCAAAATTGTATTTTTTTCAGCAGAGCCCCCGTGTCCACACGCCCAGGGACTGGTGTCGAGCTGCGGGGGGTCTCTGTGAGGAGAGGCTGGGGCAGCCCTGCCACGGGGCACGGCTGAGCCGTGGGGACCTCTGGGCCAATGTGTGTAAGACAGGGCAAAATGGTGCCCAGCAGCGAGGGTGAGGAAAAAAGAGTGAGAAACAGCCCCGCCAGCACCAAGGTCAGAGAAGGAGGAGTGCTTATTATCACCTCCACTCAACTCTGTAATTTATTTCTCCACATCAAGTTCCAGCTAGGCTCCAGTCTTAACAAATTCTGGAAGCTGAAATAAAGAGGGAGCAGGTGATTTGTTATGTGAGGAGACATTCTGTTCTGAAATGAAACTTTTCTTGCTAGGACAGAAAGGGTTAGCTTTCATCTCCACCAAGAACAGTATTTTGTGACTGGGGAGAACTGAATAAGCAATGTAGATTCTGCTTTTTCCCCTGAAATACATGCACTTATTTTTGAAATATAGGGCTGCAGGATTTTTCTCTGGGAAAAGTTTATTCATAATAAATAAAAGAAAAATAGTTTCAAGATGAACTGCCTTCCAAATTAGAGCTTGACTTCAGCTTTTTCCATTTTATGAGTCAAGCCTTTTGCTTTTATTAAGGGCAGTTGAAATTTCAATTTACTCGTGGCTGGATATAGTTCTTCATTCAACCCACAAAAAATATTCGATTTACTGAAATGTTTCAGTTTCAGATCATTCCAAGCTAATATTTGTTCAGCTCAGCTAAACTGAAAACCATAAGCATATCTGTATTTAAATATAGTAGAATAATTTCTTCCATCCCTGTATCTGTGTCAACCTAATCAGGTCACCGGTGGGAACTGTTGACTGGTAGAAATACAAGGCTTTCTCTTTATGAAAAATGACTGACCTTGCTTTAAAGCAATTTAGTTTGTGTCAACATTGCCTTTCTCATTAAATAATAGGCTTTAAGTGGCATATCCATTCTTCTTCAATACAGACAAGAGCTCTCCAGGCAAGTCCTGGGATGCTATTTTTAGGCATCTCATAGCAATAATGTGCTCAATGCACTGTTTGGAGTATGTCTACAATAATTATTCCTTGTCTGCTCTGTTGTATTGGTCAGCTCTAGAGAGAGCTCGTAAAAATGTTAGATCTGCACTCTTACTTGGATGCAGAAAGGATATCAAATAAATGTAAACATTTGGTAGCACTTGGTTAGCTGTAAATACCACCATTGCAACAAGTTCATTAAATATACACACACCTACCTCTGTCTGAAAACGCTAAACAAGTTCAGCATAATTCTTCCTCGTTTAGGTGCTGGAGAAAGACTCCTCTTGCAACCACTTGTCATTAATTCTCCTACTTTTGGTACTTCCTCTGTATATTACCTGGCCAGTCATGCAAGTGTTGCAGATGATAACACAGGTAATTTCATCTGTCAGAACTGAACAAGCAGTGAGCGAGAAATAGTCTGTTCACTTGTCTTTTTTGGGTTTTGTTTGTTTGTTTTAAATATTCCTTGGTGGTGGTTCTTTTTTTTTTAAATTGTTATGGCCATTTCAAATCATCTCACGCTACTTTGTCAGAAGGCTTTCAGTCCAGATTCTCAAGGTGACATGTATTACATTAAGCCTGTCAGTATTCCCAGTAATTCCTTAGAATTTGCTGCTGTAATTACATAGTTCTCAGAAAACATGCTTCCCTGGAATTAAACATTAGAAAGAGGCAAAATCAGCCTAAGATAATCTAATTAACATATTCGTGCCATCCACATTACTAGACCAGGTCTTTAAATATCTTTGCTCTGTGTATTGTCTACTAAGGATATAGGAGAGGCAATATGGCTTACTCAAACCGTTCTTTAGTCACAAGTCAGCTCTACTGGGAAATCATTTGAGATATCAGTCATCTTGTAGCATACCCGCAGCTCATCAGAGCTTTTTAATAATTTATTAATGTAGTCAATCTGGTAGTGTTTTAGCACTGGTTATCAGAGTGCTGCAGTTAACAGTGTTGATTGTAGGGTATAATATCCTAATGTGTCCTTTGCAATGTAAGACAGGCTAGACTGGCACTGCTTTGACTAGACCTAAGTCTTATTTTAACAAGCAGACGCCTGTCTGCATCAAAAGATTTGTCTTCTGCCCTATATAGACATCATTTATCGGCTCCCTTAAGGTTCTTGATCAGATCTAGTGCAATGGCACGTCACTATCCTTCCTCCAGGTAATGCTGTTAATCAGCATGATGTGATTTGTCATTTCTAGGTTGATGACATTCAGCTCTGTGACTTTTCAAAGCTTAGCATTGCATATGCTGTCACACCATTTCAAACATATTGAACCAAAGCAACACTGCTTTCACCTGAAGTCAGATAAAAGAGAAGGTCTGTTAACGGGTGTAGGAACTTCTGAACAAACTGCTGTCTCCCAGGCTGAACTCTGAAAGTGGAAAAATAACTTAAGTTCTTGTGTTAGGAGTTAGAGTGTTAAATTTGCTTCAGCTTGGTTCAGAAAAATCTCAAAGTAACATAATACTTCAAGAAGAGATTCATATTCCCACTCCAACAGGTCAGAATGAGCCCCACTAGAAACAGCAGTGTGATGGCAGAAGAGCAGACAGTCCAGCTCCCTGCCTTATCCAGATCACAGCCTGAGATGGAAGCAACACTCATTTGGCAAACTATTTAATATTATATACATTCCCCCAAAGAAGCTTATGCTTTGATCCTCAGAAAACAAACCGGACTGAAACATAGCCGTGCAATAGCACACAGCACCTTCAGTGCCAGGCAGCGTTAGTGATGAGTTAGTGATGATAACATAAACTTGAGAACTTGATCCAAAGTAGGAAACGGAAACAGACAGTGCCAACACTACCACATTTTTAGCCCCATTCCTAATAAAAATACCATTACTACAATAAACCTGTTTACTTGTGACTTCAAAACACCATGGCTAAAACAGATACAGGAGCAAGACCATTCCCCAAGCCATAAACACAGGCTCTCAAAAGGAAAAAGTTTGACTCTTCACTGAATGAAGTAAAAGAAACTGACACAAAAGCAATAACAGGATGAAAGGAAACCAGGTCTGAACTAACAAGGCCAAAGCAGTAAGTTAGTAACGTGATGTTATTTGCTGATTTCTCCAGTGTCAACAAGAATGAATCCTTTTTTTTTTTTTTTTTTTTTTTTGCTTGTTTTTCTAAAAACTTAATATTTTTTTCCTCTCAAATAAGTCTCCAATCCTTTCAGGCAGGTCAAGGTTTACCCCAGGGAGGGATACCAAAGCAAAAAATAATTAAAAAGGCTGCTTCTGAGATTGTCAGTACCAATTATACACCAAAGCAATCTCCTGATAAGCATGAGTGAAAAGGAGACCAGAATATTTGGCAACATGAAACAAAGTTCTGATTCATTAAAGATTGACACAAGGCCTAAATCTGTTGTGTGATATGCACATATTTATCACATTACTACTAAGTGGAATGGAGAAGTTTCCTGCAACCTGATGATTAAAATTTAGTCCACCATTTTTAAAAAAACTAGACTAGTTTTTTTCAGCACACAGTTTGGAAAATTGTTGAAGATTCCTGCTATTTAAATTCATCTCCTTGGCTGTTTCAGCATTTGTTTTAAAATTATTTAAAAGGTTGAAAAATCCTTATTAATTGTAAAAGTTGCATTTTGTCCAAATCCCCAGGAACTGTACCTAGTTAAACACCTGTTTAATCAACTCATACAAATCATCAGAAAATTAAAGCTGTAGGGTACAGATTACTCCTAATCCTGGAGATGTTAAAGATCATAATGACAGTTAAGTTTCCAGAGCTGAAGTCTGAACTTCTGTAAGGATAAAAAAATAATCATATCAGAAAAAAAAACATGGAGAAAACATAATTAAGATGCAGAGAAGGCCCAGAGCAGTTCTGGATTTGAAAGATGAAATAGCAGTTTTTCATCTCTAGCTAAACACTTTATCACCTTGTACTTATTTGCCTGAACAGTGACGAGCTATCCAATAAAAATGTAACAATTCTCACTGACATCTAGGATCTTCCAAAGATGCCATTCATTATTTCAAAGCCTGTGAAATGCCTGCTGACAAAGGCATCAGTACTGAAAAACAGGGGGCTACTTGTGCATCCCAGTTTTTCCAAGCATCACAAGCAGAGGTGCATCAAAAGGCTTCCCGGGCTGATTCCTGCACTGCACTACTACAGGGGAAAAAGAAATTACAGAAGTATTTGTTTTTGCAGGGTTAAGCATAAGGTTTGGAAGGCCTTGGAGTGAGCATCAAATAAGCTTAGGCTGAAAAGAGTATATGTGTGTGCCAACTCTTTAACACAGCAGAAACCACAAGATGCACTGCATGACCAACATTCTACATATGCTATTCCTGAACCTAAATTACCTCCAGCATCGTTAAATTATCCCTCACGAAAAAACACTGAGTACATAAAAACAAACAGACATGCTTCCATGCAACAATATAAACTGCTTGCCAGTAACACTAGAAATTGAGGACTTTGCTATGAAATGGCTTTAAATCCCATGGATTTCTATAATTAACAGATTATCCCCTATAAACATCACTGCAGTAATCCACGTTCCCAATATTGATATACACTATTATGGTCAGTTTACTTTAAAAACAAATTCTATTTACTTCTGGTTTTGCAAAACCCAGCTACCTTTTATGTAATAAAACACTAAGTAAATATTTCTTTTTTTTTTCCCCCACCCCAACAAATGCTGTTCCAGCAGTCCAGAAATTCCCAGTAATTCTGATGAGAAAAGTAGAGACGAGAGAACCAATTCAGAAGGCTTGGATTCAAAGAATGAATACAACACTTGAAAAGATACGGAGCTATTTTAACTGACATTTAAACACTCATAATATTGGAAACAAGCTATGAAAAGGAACTGAGATGTGGTTGTATTTAATCTCTGCAGAATGTTTCTGCCAGTCTTCTCTTCCATGTAGGCAATGAATAAAGCCAGAAATAAATTCCTGTCGAAAGAAGAAAATAGAAAATAAGATAATTTGCTGTGATTTGTTTCTGCTATGGGAATTGCCTGTAATCTACAGCACGGGGAAGCAAGCAACCAGTTGGAGCAGCTGTTGTAGAAGTACTTTGGAGAACAGAAACAAAACCACTGCAGGTAATTCAGGCTCTGCTCCTTTTGGACTAGGAATAGAAAAAGTCAGACTCATTCTGAGACCTATTCACAGATCAATTTAGAATGTTACATTTTTAGAACTGGAGGCATTGTCATCCTTTAACCATAAGAGCAATCACTTGTTCAAGTTGAGAAGATACAATCTTTTCACAGTGCCGTAACATTAGTGAGTTCTAAATGAATTTAATTATTCCTTTGTTGCCACATTTGTTCACATTTCTGTGAGTATTAAAGACAGACATACAATTTGCAGATCTGAAGTCTGGGATGATGTTCACTGTTAGATAAACAGCTCAGTTTTATTATGTATTTTGATCTTGATATTGAAATCCCATGAAAGGATCATGGGATGCTACTTTCAGGCTTGTGGTTCAGGCTCTGAAACTGATATATTTTGGATCAAAAGCGTATGTGAGCCAGACAACACTTTGATGCAGATATTTTTCCATTCAAACCCAGTTGTCCCCCCGTGGAAACACTGGAACTACAATAGCGTACAGAGAGGATACGGTTTGCAGGACTTTGAGGGTTTGAGCACCCTAATCTAACGCTGAATTTAGTCCTGCTTTGTGCAGAGAGGGTGGCTAGGTACCAGTATCCCCTGAGGTCCTTTCCAGCCTGAACTATTCTTCAATTCTGTGATTTTGCTGTGTATTAACGGTTCAGAATTGCAGTTTATATTGGTGTCAGATCACAATGCCATACACACTGGGTAAGTCTTCAAGGTTTTTGTTCTAGGTCACTAGTTGAATGCCAGCACAGGGTAGACTGTAGATTATGTTTAACAGATTTTGATCTCTTTTCTAGAGAAAATGTCCTCTGGGGTTACAGTACCTAGTTGTGCACTTGGTCCTTAAAATGCATTAGAGCCTCTCACAGCTGTTGCCTTCACGTGGCTTTGAGGTCACAAACTCTGTTTCTCAGCTGACCAATCTGGACAACAGGCCGTGAGGATCATCCCTCCTTCCCAGAGCACTGAGAGGGTTCAGCGAGGAGAGCTGGGCACCGGCACTGCCCACATCCCACCTGCCTGAGTCCCTCTAAAGCCAGCACAGCAAATCCTTCTGACCTCATATTTGCTTCAAAAGACGAATTATCTGCACAATGATTTCCTATTCCCCAGTTTCTTGTACCGGTGGAACTGAATACTGCTTGCTTTATGAACAGGGTTTTGAAGAGTAGAATCCAAAAATAGCTACAGGTTATGCTTGAAGCAGGGTGGAAGAAGTAGAGAAGGAAAAGAAGGTCAGATTATCCCACTAATATTGGTAATATCCCACATCTACAAAAAAGAAAGCTTGTGTAATGATAATATGTTATCCAAAAACTGCTGAAATTCAACTGTGATTCAGAAAGAGTAATTCAGGTCACAGTTTAAGCTTTTCGCATAATTAGTTTACATTTAATCAGACTGCTGGTATGTAAACATAATTACCATTCTCAGACCTTTAATTGAAATTGTCACAGCACTACACTACCGCTAGCTACTTCTCCAGATCTGCTAAAATGGATTTCCTGTTCATGGACGCTAAGTGGGCATGACAGTTTTCTTGAAGACTCTGCCATGCACCAGGCTAACCCATACTGGCAAGACTCCTCCCAGTCACACTGGTGAAACTAGGCAAAGCACCATATTTCAGTTCTAATCACACATGTAATTAAGTTCAGCTGGTATTAATCAGGCCAAATATATTTAAGCTAATGCATTACCACCAAACTCACATACAACAGCTTCTAATTGTGCCAGCAAAGCTTGTCTCTAATGGGATAAATATATACAAACTACGATTTATGTGTAAAAGTATCAAAGACCATTTGTGGACTTTGACAGGGTTTTTCCTTCTTGAAAAAGCTTACAATTCACCTACCTGGTCAGAAAATTAAATACCTTCCTTAAAATAGGTGCACAGTGTTCTTTAAAACTAAAGTAATGCCTACACCTAAGTCTTAGAAAATATCAGCCCAAGTATTGAGAAATAGTGTTAAAAAACAACTTGTTCCTCTTAGACGTCCATTAACTTAGCATACAATAAAAAGAGCAGGACAGGAGCAGCCTTGTACATGCACACTTCTTATGGGTGTGCTCTTAAAACAAGAAACCTGCAGGTCTTCTCAACTCCATCACCATTGTCTCTCTCATTCTGAACCACTCTCAACTAGGGCTATTGAATATCTTTAGATATTTTTAAGAACTAGGCTTATCTTTACTTTTTAAATGCTCTAATTCATATTTTCATTTTGATAAACTCCAGGAGTGGCAGCATCAAAAAACTACTAAGCTGGTACTGAACTTTCACCCTCCTTGTGGCCTTCTGAACAGCGTGGAAGAGGGATGAGGCAATTGCCAAAGAAAAGTGACAGTTAACTTCACTAATCCCAGCTCAGGACAAAATACGTTGGCAATGGCATTTTTGTTTTTTTTTTTTTTTGTGTGTGGGGTTTTTTTTTGTCTTTACCTCCTCTTGTTTGCTTGGCAAGCCCAGACTTGATTATCTTTTATAGGGATGTGGAGTGAATGCAATTACACTAACAGCTGCTCAATATTTGATGAGCAGCAGCCAAAGTTAGCCGGAAGGTCAAGACAGTCTGAAGCTGGGGGGGAGATAATGTACACTTGCAAATTTTACTTACATTCTCCACAAGTTTAAATTACTTTTAATGAAACATTAACTGTAGATTTGACAAACGACCCCCTGAGACCTAAAGTTTCACAGGGAACTTGCAGTGAAATTAAATTAATAGGCAAATTTTCAGCATGCAGTTTTTGCTGTTAAACCGAAATCTTTTTACCACTTAATTTCTCTTTATTACCTTATTATGTTACACTCAAATCATTTTCCCCTGTGCAAATAATACCTATTATTTACTCCCTCTTACTTATTAATGTCAGAACGCCTCTCCTCCGATTTCTTTCAGAAAACTGAACACCCTTTGAAAGGTAACTCCAAGATCTTGCCTAGCACCAATAAAACTAAGTAAGACTTCACAAATATTTAACACGTTCAAAATATTTCCTTTGTGCTGCACACTAGTTTAACTTCTATTACATACCCCTCCTGAAATATAAATTTTAAACAAAGAAGGTATAGCTTCACTGCTGTTTCTGGGAGGGGAGGGGGAAGAAAAAGAAAAAAATTACTTCACTGTTGAACTGAGCTTGCCTCAAGCAGATATGTGAACATTTGCAAATTTATCCAGAAATTACAGGTGCAGAAACAATACTTTGTAAAATGATGCTCCAGCTGTGCAGCTCTAATAGTTTTCAGTACTGCCTTATTACCATTGCTTCTGGAAACAGACAGTAGTATAATAAGGAAAACAAGCCTAAAAGTAAACATTCAATATCTTCATAAAACAATCAGGCAGAATTCACCATCAAAAATGCCTCACTTAGGTAAGCAACTCAATGAATAAATAGCCAGGTCTCATATTAAGTGACTAGATCATATATAGCCTTAAAAGTTTTCCAAGGATTAGAAAGTACTAAAAGCCACTTGCATGCAGCAGATAAGGTCTCACATCACTAATGCCCAATTCCAGTCTGGTTCAAGTCCACGATGACTAGGAGTCAGTGACTATTTCTTATGGATCAGTGACATATTTAACAAACATCAAATATAATGATAGTGCCAAGAGAAACCATCTTTGTGGGGGCTTTCCAGGGGCTCCATGGGTTTCAGCGAGAACCCAAGTAGCTCACAAACAGTATGGAAAAATTTGCCATAGTTTTCTTAAGATTAAGCTTGTTACTAAGCTAGCTCCATTAGGAGCTCCCTGGAGTAAGTGCTGTCCCATATTTCTATGGCACATGACATGGTAAATGAGAGTTATATATTTGGCTCATTTAGGTGGGACTGGAAGACTGAGTTCTAGACGCTAACAAAACACACCCCGGACACTAAAGCATCTGACATACCACAGAGTAAGTGGCTATTTCCCTTCTTATTCTTCTAAATCCATATATATTCGATGGAATTGTCGGTATTTCAGGATCATGCATCCCCACTGATATTAGGGACACAAACAAAATTATACAGATCACATACACATGTTTAAATAGAATCATAGAATCATGTAAGTTGGAAAAGACCCTTAAGATCATTGAGTCCAACTGTTAACCTATCACTACCAAGTCCATATAGAATAGAAACATTAAAAAACAGAATAGAAACATTTTGAAAAAACAGAATAGAAACTCTTTTTTAAATCCAAATTATGATGTGGAAAAAAAATCCTACAAAACAATACCAAAAATAAATACTGACTTTGTTCAAAGGCTTTGAAAGTAAACAATTCAAAAGGCCATTCAGTTTTGTTGGATGAAGAGCTCACAGTGTTCAGAAGGACAAAATGAGTGCTGAAGGCAGCAAGGGAATAAAAGAACCTCCACTCTGAAGCCCTGCACCGTAAGGGGCACAGTGTGGCTATCTGTGATTTTTGTAATGGAAGTACAGATCGTGCAAACTCTGTAAAGCGTCTATATTCTTTCCCCCTCAGGTATATTTATAAGAACAACTTTTTGAGGCACACAGGGCTACGGACACGGTATCTATTTCCCTACACAGGTATCCTAAATCTCAGCTTTTACACAGAATCTTTTTGTTAACTCTTACTCAACCTGGATTACTGAAATCCAACTTCAGTGATTTTTGTCTGCAAAATCAAAGTCACAAAGCATTTTTAAATGAAAAATAACAGATTACACCTTGTCCCTTAGTTCAGCTTTTCTTGAGGTCTGATAAACTAATTCAGCTGCACTAAATATGTCCTAGTCTGTAACCATGACCTCATTTAAAAATAAAAAATATACAGCATGGCTCCTGATCATCTTCTTATAATTGAAATTAATTTTCTCTCTGAACACAGGAAGCAAACAAGATTCTTGGTCTTGATCGAGCCTGTTATGCCTAAAGAGGTGGTGTAAAAGCTAATGTATAAAATTGTAATCTTAGAACACTTCTCATATTTCTTTTTTAGAGTTAGACCATAATAAGTCGCAGGGAGATGACTTTTTGTGAGATCTGCAGACTTGCCTTGCAGACACAATCAAGGAAGAAATGTAGGTCTATTGACCAACCCAAACACCTGTGCAGGTACAGTCAGTCACACAGTACTCATCCTAAACTAACTTGAATTTTGGATGTAACATGGAGAGCTCTTTTTCCACTACTAGCTCATTCTGGCCGGGTGGGTCAAATAATTCAAGCCCCTTGTTCAAATAAACTAACTCAATTTATGAACAATAAATCTGGCACAGGCACAAGAGCATGTTTTTCTTCTGTAAAGAAGTTTTCTGAAAATTCAGTCTATCATCCTCATTCAGGAAGTTCTAACATTCACAGGAGATAACATAAAGAACAAAAACTGAAGCAGACCTGCAACCTGGCTTCTGCAGCATCTCCCACAGCAGAAAGAAGGCAGGCTCCTGCAGATAATGTAAAGAGAAGTCTTTATTAGGCTACTAAAGGAATGAAACTATTTTCCCTAGTCCTCCAACCTGGAGACTAACCCAGAAGTTTTGCTGACCAGTGAAGCCAAAGATTTTCCCATGACGTGGCCTGAACTTCACAGGGAAAAGGACTACACTAACTTGTACAGGGTTGGCATAAAGTAGGGAATTTTCCAATAGTTCCAGGATTACACACGCACTTGTCGTAATCTCTTCCTCTTTCATGGCAGATCAGCAACCCAGCACTCCAGTGACAGTATCTAAAGAGTCAATCTCTTTGATTAGCATTTAGCAGTGTTCGGAAGAACAAGGGTAGAGAGTGTGTTCCTGTGCAATTTAATTTATCGGCCATTTCTGTGCCATCAAACATCTGTGCTCTGGCTGACCCACTTAAAAAGTATGAATGAAATAGCTGAGCTTCTTCCTTTTAAAAGAATAATCCTGTATTCTGTACTTGGGCTCCTCCTACAGCACTAACACAACAGATATCCAATAATTATTAAACTCAGCACTGTAGCTCCTTATGCTAGCAATAATCACCCTTGAACACTGACTTCTTTATAGATGAGGTTTTGCCACTGTTTAATGTAAATTCATTGTCTGGGTAAATTCATCAGACAGCAAAATGATCCGAGTTCTAGGTTATTCCAAGATGAAAGGGAAGGTAATCTCATTGCATGTGCTATGGACAGGAGTAAATTGCAGGTGTCACTTGCCTATTTTGGCTTTAAAACAATAACAATAATGTCCAGTTCTTCTACCACAATGGCTGAAAGTGGGTTCTGCATTAGCTCAGCATAAAAAAAACTTCCTGAAGACACTAAGGGGGTTTGCTACAGAATGTTGTCTCAAATTTCTTTCACCAAGGTTCTCAGAGGATGTTGCTGTTTTCTATTACAGCAAGAACTGATTGCTTCTGCAGCCAGTCCTGTGTGTTCAAAGGGAGCGATAGCTGCAGGAATGCATCACTTGATGTTATAACCTGTTATAACTGGGTGTTCAGCCCTAATGACCGAGAAGGAGAAAACTATTCTTGCAACTTAAGATGCCACTATCAACAAGCAACATTTTGTTGCATAAGCAATTCATGTGGTTGACACTTTTTTTTGTGAAGCAGAATTGCATCTCTAAGTTCACATAAGGCTGTCAGCAAGTTTAGTGAATTTTATCCCAGAGAGCACTGCCTAAACATTCACTGTTCCAACAAGCAGCACAACTTGGCTGATCATGGCCCATCAACAGATAGATTATTCCACCAAATCCAAAATAAAATTCCCGTTTAAGATTAGTCCACTAATCCCTCATATTTCCTTTATACCTGGCCTTCATTCTGGAATGGGAAGCCAAGGGGTCAAGGAAAGCAATCAATATCTGTATTTTAATTGTGTGAAAAAACAAGCATCTTTGTAAAATTCATCCCTGTTACTAGTAAGAACTGTAACAAAACCCTGCAATTTTATAGGATAGTCTGCAATTTTTACATGCTGCAGATTTGTTACAATTCAAAAGAATAAAAACATTTCCTATGACACTAAATAACTCTTCAGGGGAATTCATTTTGATTTCCACTCTCTTTGACCATGTAACAATATAAATGTAGGCAATAAATTTGTCTTGGAATGAATTCCCCAGATCTGCTGTTCTGAAAACAATCAAACAAAATGTTTCAGCTTCATCATCAGATTCTTTCAATTTTTCTTAAGTTGCCAATCTACTACTGAACGGAAAAGATTAACGAAGAAAAGTTGCACTTCAACAAAATAGTTTTTTCCAAACAGAAAATCACAGAAAAAGTTATACTAGCTCTCCCTAGAGGCACGATGGGATGCACTTGGGAAAAAAAAATATCTTCACCAGTGGTAGGGAAACAACTGTTCTATGAACTCAGTCCTGCTCCAGATTTTCTGTTAAATACCTCATTAGTACATGCTCTAAATAAGAAACTAATCAAGAAATAAAGCTGTCAGCTTTTCTTTTCCTTCTTTCTTTTTGTCTCCCTAAAGCAAATTTAGTGATAAAGCTGTGCCAGATTACTGTCCTGCTGGAGAGAATGTCTTTCTGGGCAGCAGAACCAGCAGCAGGTGCAGCCCCTGCCAGCGCTGCCCAAGCACAGCCTGAAGGAATGGCCTGGCTGCGCCCGCTGCTCCTGTAAGTGGTGCCAAAGTGGCACCAATTAGCCACAGTTGTGGAAATTCAGAGGGACACCTCCGAGGAGCAGGGCTGGTGGAAAGGCCGGCTTCAAAGGCACAAGCATTTGTACGTAAAGCAGAGTCACAGGCAGCGATGCAGCACAAAGACCCCGTGGCAGCAGGGTGTAAGCCCATTTACAGCTTTTCTACCCAGCTCTTGACACTGGAGCTGTCCTAGAGACCTAGGCACTGAACTCAATACAGTCACCTCTGGTGTCTGCTCTTCCCCGGAGAGCAAACGAACCATGGGTGTCTCCGAGCTGACAACGCACTGAGTCACACTGACATTTCTCCCTCCTCTTCCATCAGGGCAGCATGGGCAATTGCAGTCACCTGCAAACTCCGCAGCAGTGTTGAAACTGGCAGCCAAGGCCTATTTAACAACTTATCTAAGATTTAAATATTACACGGCAGAAGTGAAATAACTGCAGGTGCTAAAACTTCCTCCCCTGTGCACTCACCCTGACTTTGTCAAACCCCAATTTGGCTACTCCACTGCAATGATCTAGTTAGCTTCTCTAGCAAAATCACAACATTGTTTGGCCTAAAAGGTCACAGAGCGGCGGGAGCTTTTCTCTAAACAGCACATTTCTCCATGCAGACACATGCACGTGCAGGCGGGAGAAGCTGTAGCTTTAAACACACCATAGTGTCAAGACATCATAGTCCTAAAAGCATCACTAGAGCAGCAGTCAGACACTGATATTATCGGAGGACTAGGGAAACAAATGGCCAAATAATTGCATCTTTGTCCATGCCATTTTACTCCTTGCAGGAGTGTTGTAGGTGATAATTGACATTGTCATGATGTAAACAGCAATTGCCTCTGGGCACTAATGTGGAACATGTGCTGTTTTGAGTCATCCCCGACCTCTGTAAATGAGCACAACAGTCTCGGCAGCAGCCGTGTCATGTATTAGTCAGCAGCTTCAGCACCGCAGCTGCTGTGATTCAGCGATGGCTGCAGGACCTGCTTTCCCTGTGACTGCACAGTAATTTTTTTTGTAGACACAACTGATTTTAAAGTCACTAGTCTTACCTCACTGGAACCGAGAGTAGTACAGCAGATGAGTGTTCAAACACGCTGATCATCTGATATCTCCACGCCACGTGAGATGCATGCTGAACTACGTGACCTTCGGAGAGGGATACACTTCGTGCACACCTGGACTCCGGCATCACATCTTCTGAGCATCCAAAACTCCTGCAGGTCTACAGGGAAGAGTACGTGTCTACACCCATACAGCATGCCCAGTGCAGGATTAAGAACATGGATCTAAAATCCACTCCACTGATATTAATGTGTCTAATGAATTAATTAACATATCAAACTGCAGCACCTAAAAATGTTGATCCTGATTCTCCAAAAATCTGTGTGTGCTTAAATTCACAGAACCAGAAAAGTTCTATTAATGTAAATGGTATCTCCATAAAGCAATGTACACACAGAATAATTTTACAGGATCAGGACCTCAGTTAATTACAATAACTCCTCAACATGACATTTTTCCAACAGTCATTTATAAAAACTTTGGCTACAATTTGTTACAATTAGATTTATTTTTTTTTCCTCCTTGCACTAAGAAACAGTGATGATTTGGGCAAAATGATCAGTGTTCTTCCACAGACACATAGAAATACTACTACCAAAAAGCAAAATCCAAGAAATCTAGTGCAGAGAAAATAAAGAGCTACAATAAATGTGGTGACTGCAGGAACAAAAGTGAAATAGCTCATACTGCTGTGTATTTAGGGTAAAGTCTAAAAGCTGTCATTTACATTAGAATACTCTATACATTCAAAGGGTAAGTGTAAACAGAGAAAAAGGTCCCTATGGAACAGGCACTTGCTGTTTTAAAAGTCATTCTTAAAGCAAAAGCGCAAAATAGGAAATCACTGCCAGTTACAAATACGGTAAGTGAAAAGAAAGAAATCTTAATGACTTGAATTATCCAGCTACTCTTACTAAAGCCCTGTATTCACTTCTCATTTGAGCATTCAAGCGCCTGTCAGAAGGACACTTCTAAAAGCAAATATTAAGCTTGCATATTCAGGTATTTCTGAATTTATTAAGTGCCTGTTCAGGAATTATGCTCGTGCCAAAGTGAAAATTAACCCAGTTGTCTGCTTGAGGTTCCAATGTATTTTTCTGGCAGATAAATCTTTTTTATTGCTCTCTATTGTACATCAATGACTGGTAAAGCCAATTAATATATATGATAAAGGATTCCCCATAGTACTTGAGATAAAAAGGAACACAGTCTGACTTGTGACTAAACGACTCAGGCTCTGCGTTCCTTGCATGCTCACAGTATGAGAGTCCAGTCCCCACAGTGTAGTTTTCCTGCAGACCAAGAACACCGGGCATGACAGTACCCTTCCTTCCCCACTGCTCCGAAATGGCTCTTGCCTTGAAGGAAAGCTCACTTCCAGAGTCAATTGCCTTCATGTATTAATTCCATTCTCTTTTGAGGCTTCCTGTAATTTCTAGCTGCTGGAATTGCTTTTGTGAAGAAAAATGGTGAAATATAACTAGAAAATATTTTCTTACACAACCGTATTGAACTGTCAGATACTTTCTTAGTATTGCCAAGCTGTTTAAGATGTGAAGAAATGGCCCTGAGTGGAAAGGGTTGTTAGATTATTAATGCATGATGCTATCTAGTTGCTTTCCAAAACTGTGCTGACAGACTCTGCAGAAGGTACTCTACCACAATCACTCAAATGCCTTCTGCCCAGCAGTGAAAAGTCCATCAAAAGCACCTGAAAGGTTTAAACAGAGTTGAAGAACTATTCCCATGGTCATTTCTACATGCTGCAATCCAACAAAAACCATTAGGAATTTCAGGCAAGAATGAGAGTGTCTGCAGGTGATGGCAAGGAAAGCTTCAACTCCCAACCCACTTGCTAAACGAAGACACTTAACTGGGATCTCTCTAAGTAGTAAGCAGGTGAGAACCAACAAGAAGCCTGTACAGCAAACTTCTGTAGATAAAAACTAGAAAATAAAATTTACAGTGGGGACTCTCAGGCAGCCTTAATAGGTGACATTACCTACCCTGCGTATAATAGCGTGGCTGAAGATCACCATTGCAAGCCCAAAGAAAACAGTAACCTAACCACAAAAATCAAACTATGACTAAATACCTACAATAGAGAATAGGCTAAGAAAGCCACCAGAAGAACTAACAAATAAAAATAATGAGTAAATAATGGCAGCTTTTTAAAACTAAAAGATTACACTGGTAGCTGTTTCATTACTTAGAAAGCAAGCTAGTCTAAAAACAGCTGGTTTGTAATCTAATGCAAAGACAAAAATCATTGCTCTGAGAGAAGCAAGTTTTACTGAGCTACATTTCTGCAACTGTTCTGTTTCAATCATCCTCCATTCAAATATCAGATGATTTAACAAATTCAGTTTCACTTGCCAGATTTGTTTGCGTGTAAAAAGTAAAACAGCCAGGCATTAGAGCATCAACAGCGTATGCGGCTGATGGAAAATTTCCTTTAGGGAAAGTTTATTATACCTACTGATTTTAGTCTGGAAAACAAGACATACAGGAGAGGACAACACAGTTGAGAAACTTTGGTCAGCCTCCCATCCTTAATAACAATCTTAGATCATTAAATGGTCTAAGTTAAAACAGCTTAAGTTCATTTAGCATTGCAGAGAAAACCATGCTCCATCAAATGTTTCAACACTGTCCATGGAGAGGTAATGAGAGTGGAGTTAATCATTTTTAAGTACTGCAGCAGGGAAAATAAGGTGAAATGGAGTCATTAGAAAAAAAAGGCTGTGTCTATATAGCAGAGTTCACACTCATTTGTAGAACTGATTGTTAGATTTCAAACACTGGTTAATATGAACTATTTGTTAAAAATAAAGATCACAGAAGTATATATAACATATAAATTTAAACTGAAAAAAATAGACAATGCCCTAACAGATTCCACACAAGAATTTCAAGTTCTATACGTTTTTCACAAGCCGGTTGATAGGACTTCAACAGCTAGACCTCAGATAAGACAAGAGTCACAATGTCATTCCTCCTCACTAAGAGAGTCCGTATCTTCTTGTTAGTACCACCCTAATATTTTTATCCTGTTTCATTGACTGACAAATTTATCAGAAGTGATAGAGCATGGGTAAGATATGAGCAAAGTCTTACAGGAAGGTTTAGCACAGCAAAAGCATGACAAGCTGAAGAACGTGATTTAAGAGCGTAGTGAAACTAAACCTATTAATATAGCAGCAAGCATGTTGTTTGTCATTGTTCTTCAGTGCACAGGAATAAAATCCCACTCTACTGAGCAAATGCTTTGCGCGATTTTGTTAGTGTATTTCTGGCTGTCAGTTTTGTTGTTCTCTTTGTAGGAGTTCTGAAAGATGCTCTGTATAATTGAGTGTATGTTATCCCCCACAACGCATTCGCAGCATTTTCACAGCTTCACAGCAAAGGATATTATTCTCTCCAGTATGCCAGCACAAACACGTATTCAAATGCCTGTGTACAACATGATGTAGCAGGAGCATTTACAGCCTGGTATTTTAGGAATAAGAGAAGTTTTCAGGGGAGGGAATATCTCTAATAAAACTGATACAGCTGGAACAAAAATTGGGGCACAAAGGACATTCTACAGACAGATGGAAAACTGAATGAGGTTTCTGGGATGCAGTCTCTACTTTACTAGGAATAAAATATTAGGTTTTAAAAAGGTAAAATTATTTCATTTTAACTTGTTCATGCTAGCGACTTCACACAGTTGTTTACAGAGCTGGGCAAAACAGAATGTCTTACTGACAACTCCCAATAATCTGGTGTTAAAGGTGGGAAAATGCGATTTTTTCCCTTTTCAATAATTGTTCTGTGGTGTGAAGCTGGCCAGTCACACAAATTCCACAGAACTAGAAGTATGCACAGAAAACAATTTGCTTACCCAAAGACTGAGCTGAACCTATGAAAAATCTTACACCGATAAAAACCCAGAGTTGCACATGTCCTAACCTTTGGGAAAGCAGTGACGTACTCGTTCAGTGTCAACTCTGTGGTGAATCCAACCAGAAGTTCCAGAACTGAACAGCTACAAAGGCAGAAAGCTGAAAATTAGACTCTAGTTGTAGCACTTTTACCCGTATTCATAGCTGGTGCTGAGGAGCCTGTCCATTGGCATGTGACATCTGACAGCGGTGTTATCATCACACTTGCCATAGGCATTATCACTCCTTCCTCAGTGCACTGGGAGTTACAATCCCACCAAACCAAACTCACTTCACTTTGAGTTTGATTTTGCTTCTGCTTTCATCATCCTAAATCAAATGGGAACAGCAGACTGACAGGCCTTGTGAACATGCACAGCAAGTCACAGCTAGAAATCTCCTTTTGAAGTTTTCAATCTGCTCATTATGGCAGGAAGCAACAGTCCTGATCATGTGCCACTTTTGAGCAACCCCATCCACATCCATGGATGCTCTGAAAAGCATACTGACTTGTTTACATTGTTTAAGGACAGCTGCATTTGTACAACAAGAAACCTGCCCTCACTGCCCTTCACTTTGCCTATAGGCTTGTCTCAGTGTTTCCTTAAGACTCCAGGCTATAAAAGCACATGCAGCAATACAAAAAGTACTTCGGTACTTTATCAACAGTGTTTTATTATGGAGACGTGCATATTAGCTAGGCACTGATGCCACAGCTTCACAAACACACGCCCAGCTCAACAGCTTCTACCTCCTGTTCTAGCAACAGCATGAGAATTCTTGGCAGGGTTTATTACAACTGGGGTAGGGCAGCTTGTGCCAGGACAAGACAGACAAAATGACAACTGCCACATCAGCAGGTGGCCACAACTTGCTATTGTCTGAAGACATGATTTTTAAGGAGAACAAAGCCACCAACGCTTTAAAAGCACATGAGAGGATGTGATCATTAAATGAAAAATGCAAAACCCCTTGGTTTCTTCTTCTTTTGCTATATTAGCCTCCCCTCCAAGATCACTATTAAATAAAAAATAACTACAAAGCAAAATAATTACCTTTTGAGGCTCATTTTTCTTTGGGGAACTTTTTTCAAACTTCTATGAAAAAAACTACAAAACTCCCAACATCAGCATTGCTTGTCCTATTCTCATCAGTGTTCCTTACACAGGTGGACCCACCCCGACATCTTCAGCAAAGCAAGCCAGTGAAGAACACCACTCCTACCTCTAACTTTCCCAGTAAGGACTACAGCTTTTTCTACTATGAATGCCTCTGATTTTTCACAGAATCATAGAATTGTTTTGGTGGGAAAGGACTTTTAAGATCATCGAGTCCAATTAAGCTTTTCACTCAACCTTCCAAATTTCTTGGCAAAACTCAATCATTGCCTAGCTCTCCTGAGCTTACTGGAGTTAACCTAAGTCTGAATTTAGCTCTGTTAGACACTGACTTCTCTCTGTAGTCTTTTCTGGATGTGCACTCCATTCATGCCAGGACCAGATGAAAACAATGGAACTACCAAATAGTATATTGAAAACAAATGTAAAATGTGGTAGAAATCCATGCAGACTAATTAGAATTACATGAATTAATGTGCTAGGAAGACTAATAAAGTAATTGAAACATTAAAAGGATGAAAGGTATAAAGAAAGAAAAAGCTTTGATGTGTCCACAGGTCTCTGAAGTCTGTATCAAGTAGTTATGATAATTAATAGTATTAGCTGGCCACTCTTGGTAACAGGTCCCATGGAACACCTGAAACTCATGGGAACACCTGCATCCAAACCCTTGTACTTCAGGAATGACTTAGCAACACACACTGGTAATGGTAAGTCTCATTCTTTGCAGTTACTGCTGTAAAAAAAAAAAAAAGGTCTACAGAAAAAAAAACCCTTTGGATTCATTACATAATTGATCTTTTTAATTATTCTCCTACACAGGTGTCATTGATCAGCTCTGGTAACAAGACCTACTGGTGTTTTATAGAATCACCACAAAAACAACAAAAGAATTATAAATCCTGACATCCTCTGTAAGGGGGCTGTGTTATGCTGAACTATGGGGCCATAGTGAATGAGATGCAGTGGTAAGGAGCAAGAACATTCAACAGAGTGCCTGCAGAGCAGGTCAGGTCTGGATAGCTCTGGTTATGCTCTCTGTCAGCACTTATCAAGTCCTTCCTTACCTTAAAACACCTTTCACGCTCCTGGAAGTTACAGCTGCCCCAGACTGGAGAGGAGGAGTTAAAAAAAGTGCTAGGTATTACTGCACACTCTATTTATAGTGTTTTGAAAACTCACACAATGCACACACCCTCTTCTATTTATGTGAGGTCTTCAAAAAAGTCAGCAGCTTGAGCTAATCCAACTCCTACTGTCCAGTTTTAAGAGGATTCTCCAGGAGCTATACAATCTTACTATTCTACTAATCAGGTTTAATAAGGCATCTTAGACTAAAGATGTGAAGGGTGGTAAGCAAGAGGATTTTACTTCCATTCACTCTTATTGAACTCCTCCAGCAGTAGTGCTGATAACGCATGTAATACTGTATACCCTCCGTTTCAGGTAACATGCTACTGAACTTAAAATCTGCGCACAGTGCTGCTATTGGCACGAACTCCTTCCGTTTCATGGCAAACAGCATAACTGCTCGTGCCATCACGTGCTTGCCATCCAAGGAAATGCATTGAGTATTACACACCACATGTCAGATTTAGCTACTCTGTTAGTTACTAGCAACCAAAATCTCGTGCAATATGATAGTTGCCAAGGTAACTACTCTTCCATAGGGAAGATAAAATCTGACAACAGTCTGTGTGCACTCTCATCTAACAGAACAGCTACCCTAGGTAATTTAGACACCCCATAAATCTGAGTGGATCTCAATGCTTTTGCATCCTCAGATAAAACATACCTGTGTGAGGCGTGCTCAGAGAAAGGCCCGCTCTGTACAGATTTGGGAATTCTGGAGTATCGGCATCCTGTAACCTCGGCTCTAACAGGGTTCCCTCTGCCCATCTGAACATCACGTTGTTCCAGCCTGCAGAATGGAAATAAGGATTATCTTGGAGGGGCCAATACAGTTGTCCTTATAACATTTTGAGTAGCTGCAGGGCAACATAAGTTCTTCTTGACAGGGTAATTTTGATTACATACTCCATGTTTTTATAACTGAAAACATGGCAAGCATCATCACCTGGGTTGAAATTCAGCTTCACTGCAATCTTCTTCCCACTGAAGAAGAGAATCCCACGACTGAAACTCTTCTACTATTAATCTTTTGCACTAGCAATAGCTTTACCCATGAGCAACATGTCTGTTGTCCATGTTTTGCACAGACTGGCTAACTTGCCACCTGTTTTTCTCATTCACCCCTTCTCCACCTTTTCAAGGAAACATATCTGCTAGTCCAGCCTCCATCTATAGCCCTTGCAGTGCAATAAACCTAAGAAATTGGTATATCTGATAAAAGCTCTACAGCATGAGCCAGATCTTCATTCTTTATGGCAGTAGGAGTCGCACAACACAGCAACTGTAATCCTAAGGAAAATTATCTTGTTTAAAACTTACCGATTATTAAACCATTCAAGAATAAAAATAATCTCAACTGACAAGGTAATACCAAATCAAGTGTCAGCCCTGAATACTTAAAATGCTTCTACAGCTTTATTCAGAGAATAACACAGCGTGCCGACAAAGAGCAAGCAACAAAATGAGATAATCATTTATCCAAACTAAAAGTGCATGTGTATAATAAACATTAAAAGGGTATGCATTGATCCATATTTTAATCAGATTCATAACAACAGACCAATTTTTCTCTCTCTGGGGTGTGAAGAACAAGGTTATGAATCATAACGTGAACACTTAAAGATCACACTTGAACCGTGACACACTTGAATAACCTAATTGTGTACAACAATGATAGAATGAAAAGAAACTTAATCAAACTCTGAACTGTTGTTAGATTTCAGCATCTTAAATACAGTTCCGTGACATGACTCTAATAAATTATTTCAATAGAAAAAAAAATGTTGGTTTACCTTATTAATATTCTGACCCTCCTCTGCCCATTTTCTCCATGCTTCATCTCTTCATTTGAACAGAAATAAACACAAATACAGATAAAAACATCTGGTTTTAATGCAAGTTTCTATTATTTTTTGTAACAAATCAGATTAATAAATACTTTTTAAAAATTTCCTGCCTTATAGAGGAACTGTAGTTTTGCTACATGCGAAAACTCTCAGCCGATCTTTAAATATTTATCTTTGAATTCCCCTGATTGCATGTACTTGGGAATGTTTTCATAAATACATCAATAACTGTCTTGTACAGCTCATTAAGGAAGCTTTTTATCCTTTAGTGTAACAGTTCAGTTTACAGTTGCCTGTGAATCATTTTTACGGACCTCCATTAAGCATGCCCTTCAAACTGCAATTATTTGTCAAATTTTGTATATACGGAAGCAATCACCAGAAAGACCATGAAAGCTGAGAAGATGCATAAACATGTGGAAGCAGAACTTGGCCCATCTCCAGCAGCATATTCTCTCCTTTAATGCTGACTCCTCAGCGTATGAGATGTACTTAATGGATCCACCTACGCAAGATCGGCAGATTGTCCAAATGGCAGGGGAGGCACACTGGCTTACGTTAATCAAGACCGAACGCCTTGAATTTCCTCCTCAAATCTGTCATTGGTCTTTCTCTGAGGTCCCAGGACATCATTCCCTCGCTTGTTGCAGTTTTACCACTTCCCTTATAATCACGTATACTAAGAGGGGACTTCCGCCACGGTGGAAAGCTGCAGCCACTCATGTTCCTCGCCCAATCCAAAGCAACAAACACCAGCAAGATTCTCCTATAGAGAAAACTTACTTACAGGGATGTTGCCCTTCAACCTGATATGCCAAAGTTATTTTTACTTCCTAGAACTTAGCAAAATATAGACTTAGATATGTAGGTTTATAAATATCAAGTTTGGGAGCTTTTCATTTTTATAATGCCATAAGTATCCATTTGTGCTGAAAACCCTAGAGTGCTTCCTTCAAGAATTAGCTTCCAGGAAACCTTCACTAGCATTCTATTATTTTTCCCCAAACCTAGTTCTGTAATTGAGTTTTTGACAGATATTTTCACCTGCCAGCTCAATGTGAATTCAGTCAAACAGGTTACCTTCCAGTGAGCTGAAAAGGATATGCAACAGGTTTAAAACTCCAGTCCGCTGCATTAACAGCTGAGATTGTCTACACAGGCACTCTGTAAGGGAAACATAAACCAAACAATAGCACCCAAGGCTACACTCGATTGATCCATCTAGTCAAGACAGATGGCAATAACGTCAAAGACAAGGTAAGGAGACAAAAATGAAAGAAGAATTGCAGTAGACTTTCTTTCAAGTGGGTGGTGCTCTTGCTGCCAAGGACAAGCAGCAATATAAGCTAGTGGCTTACCAGCGTCCACAGAGAGCTAAGCTGTAAGAACAAATTAGATTAACATGATTAATTGCCTGATTTGTGTATTCTGACCCACTGCTGTTGAAATCTATTAAATATTTCACTGCCAAATCTCACCTTCTGCAAGGGCTGTGGGTCACAACAAGTTAACATACGTTGTCTACTGTAGTTAGACTATATGCATTCCTGAATGTCAGTCTCATGAAACAAAATGCTTTTGTAACAATACATAACACATTTTAACATATACAGATGTGGCTGTTGTAGCTTCTGCCACTGTTGAGCATGACATACTACATTCCTCCGAGTATCAAATCAACTTGTGACTAATGTTATAAATACCAAAGAATATTCATAATGATCTGCCACATACTGCAAAATACTACTGCAATTTAATTGTACAGCACATTTGCATTATTAAACTAGATACAGGACACTAATCACGTTAGCTACAAGGTAAAATACTATTAACATTTTTAGCAGTACTGGGGAGCGGCAGAAGGACTTTCGTTCAGTTACAATGCTGAAGAGAAATGGCGATGGATGTGGTGGGTGGCAATAGCTGCATTGTGCACACGCTGTGTACTTCCTTCATTCTGATATTACTGATCGGTTTCATCGTTCCTCATATGTTCATGAAGGCAGCAATAATGGATAATAAAAGGTAAAACTAGACAAAGGAAAAAGCTCTTTCAAAAGTGAAAGAAAACCAATTTTCTTATCTTTCAAGGAGGTTTTCTTGTTTGATTCAGTCACTTTACGTGATGTCTAAAAATAGTTAACTCCAATTTTTTTTTTATTATTTCTTGCTAAACAGGTCATGTCTGAAAGACTATTAATGTTTTTAAACACTTTGACATCCAGTGCTGCCACAGTTTATATTATTTAAAACACATTTGCTTGTCACACTTGAGAGGGTGGAGAAAGGGACTTTGTACTGTAACACATCTCCGACTCTCCCTATCTGTGCCAGTAGCTGTTTTTTTCTTGAATAGTGTAACAATTTTTCTAATTACCATGTGCTTTGAGGTGCTGCAGACAAGTGATGCCCATTACTAACAGCTGCTGTCAATAGGAGAATTTTCCATAGCATGAACAGGAGCTTTTCATCTTGGGAGGCATTAAAAGCTCTTACCTGGGTTCCAAAATTCCAGCAGCATTTTGAAGCACAGCAATCATCTAGATTCTCAAGCAGTTGCTAACAGCACATTGGCAAAGTCCACAGAGCCACTGAGCAGATCTGGAAAAACATTCAAAACTCAGTATCCCAGAAAAGCATTGGAACCAAGACCTAGCAGCAATTTTTAGCAAAGCTAGAAATACAGGCATGTGCACTTGTGTACAAAATGGCTTATGTCTCTTGCTCAAATGTTTTCTGAAGTGAACTTACTCTTGTAACTTGAGACTCTTCTCCACATCATTTGCACTTTGTGCAACTCTGGTTGGAATTTTCTCTCTAGGAGGGATGTTAGGCTTTACATGCATCTAAGGGGCAGGGAGGGAATCAATAACTAGTATAATTTAATCTCTCACAAGCTTCTTTGTAAGAAGTCAAATTCACATTCAAAGCTGTCTGCAAATCTGAAGCATGTATTATTTACTAATCTTACAGAGATGAATAATGATCTTTTTGCTACAGAGTAGTGTTTACAGAAAGCTCACAGCATAAAGGAGGAAAAATGCCTCCTGAAGAAAGTTGCACTTTCCCACCATTAATTTCATTATGTAAGAGAGAGGATCACAGCAATGTCGTTCTGCTCTACAAACCCACCTACATGTAGACATCCTGGAAACTCTGCCCTGGTGTGTAGAAGCCTGGTACTCACTTAGAAAGAGGCTCAGAAAAAACCTACAGCCTGGGTGCTTAGCTATGAACTTCCATCAAGCAGTCACAATGGTTCGAGTTGAAGAGTAGACAGGACCCCCAAGATAACCACTGTCTGCAAGGTCTTGCCTAAGGAGGTCTAAGCAACACTGCTCTTCTTAGGCTGCCATCATTAATGCGCAACGTACAAGGCGACACCAGGAGAAAACTCTTGCTCAACTTATTGATCTGAACCAAAGCATGTCTGGACCACGTGAATCTTGGTCGTTTCCACAAGGGATGTGTCACAGTAACATCACTGTTTAACAAGTCTCTACCACCTTTCCTACAATAAAGTTCCTCTTCTAGCTGATTTTTCTACAGAGATCTGCTCTGTGCTTTTGAAACTCTCTTATTTGGAGGAAGGGAACGAGGGGTGGGGGGCTGGTGATTTTATTTGCCTTGGATATATATCAAGCTGCTGGCAAGATAGCTCAAAGACCTACATAGAGCATGTGCTCTGGCAATTATTACAGTAGCAAACTATATAACATCAAAGAAAACTCCTAAGCAAATAGTCAGTCCCCATAAACAGATGTTGCTTTCTACACCTGAAGCTATACAACTCAAACAAGAGCCACCCAGTGTGCGGCTTTTCCTTGCACTGAATTTCTGGTCACAAAAATCACTCAAAACCCACAAACAGGCACCTCCAGTTACTCAGGTCTTGTCATACCGTTGCCACTTCAAGCTCCTCCAGGCCCATACCTCTTTCTGATTTTCTCTGAAGCAGGAACCAGACAATGCTCCACACTGCAATGATTCATGTGACGTTACTGATGCTTCCTCCAGGATGCCAAACACAGCTTGCGAGGTTCTGCACGCCCTCAACTCGGTTCAAGATGTCAAGCACCTTGGAGGATGGCAGCCACAGCCCCAAGGTGTAAATTTCTTCAATGTTTCAAGAGTGAAGAGTGTTTGTTCTATATGTTCAAATATTACACAGAAGTTCAATGACCTATACATATTATCTGAAGCAACAGAGCATTTAACCCAGCAGTTATTGCACATCAACTAAAGGGATATGCATTCTTCTAGACTAGTTAAGAGAAAAAAGCATCTCTTCTTAAGGTTTTTGTACTACACAGGGTGTTCCAGAGACTTTATATACCAGTGTTGCTATGAAATAAGTTGCTGCACAGGCAAGCAAACACAATCGATGCACTTGTGTATAGCTTCTACATTACTTTCCACAGCTATCCAAAAATGAAGTGTCATATACAGAGACTTGTTCCCTATTGCTTAATTCATCACTTCCACAGCCACGATCCCTGGCGTAGCTGGTGCCACTATATAAAGCAGCCTATCACACACTCCCCTAAAATCAGCAGCAGGATAGTTCTGGTTTGTTTCACTAAAATCGTGAATGTTAAATGATCCTTTTTATATCTTTTTCTTCAACAGCTGCACTACATCTGAGAAACCTTTTATTCCTCACACTATGTAAAATGATTAATGCACTTGCTATGCTATAAAGAATTGTAGTGAAAACTACAGGTTGCAGTGGTATAAACACTTAGTAGCTTCTTGCAGCTTTAAACTCAGTGAAATTTAATCATACAGTTCCACTGAATAGAAACCAGTTGACTGGTGGTATGATCTAACTGGCAGTTTCAGGTAACACCAACCAAAAATGTTTATTATTAAGCTCTGCAAGTTCAATGTGAAACAGCTATTGCAAAGTTTTCATCTTTCTCTCAAGACTGAAGAATTGACAAAAGGCTGTAGAATACTGAAAGTTAAACTGAACCTTTAAAGCAGGGATACGTAGTACAACATAGGAACAAATTCAAGGCCATAGATATAATCAGATAAACAACTCTGGGTTATGTTAACTCGGACAGAAATCAAATAAAAGAAAACAAAGCAGCTATTAGGTACAGCTTCACATTTCTCCAAGATTAACTAGACTTTGGGTTCTTCTGACAATGTATTCTGCTGCAAACATAAGTCTTTTTTTTATTTTGCCTGGAAAGTGTATAGCATCAGCCACACTATGCAAATGTAAGGTTTCTATACAATGTGCCATGGGAGAAATTTTATATTTCATTTACCATCACCTCATATCTGTGACCCCTCCACTTTGCAACTTCAGTGATGAATTAATGCTCACTTGAAATGTGACTGTTTTTTAAGGCAGCCAAGTATCACCTCTGCTATGGAAGCAAAGCAACATGGTTTTAATTCAACGCAGATTTGGCTTCTTGACAATTTCTTGCTTTTGAATAAGGAGAAAAATAAATTACTCATATGCAGTGCTTTGCAGGCAGAAATGCTCATTCTAAAGCTGAGAGTTATTAATAAGTATTCACAGCCTTATAAATGAATAATTGTAGGGGACCCAAACATCAGCCTAAATTTACAGTATAAATTTAAACAAATAATTTAGTCGTCAAATTTACTAGAATGTAAGACACAACAAATTCAAAGAAAAATAGATATTAGAAGATGCATTTTTAATTGGTGTCAAACTTCTTATCTAGCTTTGCACATTTTACCTATAACATGGATCAAATTAATCCTTTGTGTTTCTTTCAAAGTCAAGCTATACTCTTCAATTGAGGTATTTCAGGTTTACAGTGGTGTGACAAAAGTCACTGCTTGCTTTGTGGACTTAAAGTTACCCTAGAAATGAATTTGCTGTGTTGTATTTTAGCATTAGAAATACATCCAGTGTAGAAAACAAGCATTAATAATGAGATTTAATATCAATATTCTAACCCAGAAAATTTTTTATGGAATATGAATTCTTCCTGCCTAATCACTCTGTTCTGTTTCAGCTGAATTTGTTGTTCTTTATTTACAAAATCCAGATAATCCAAAAACAGGTGAAACAATCCACACATTCACCTACTTCATAACCCTGTCAGACATAACCTAATTAAATGCTTTGTAAATATCATATCCATCCTCCTGCCAATACAACATCACTCCTAGAAAACTATTTGCTACTGCTTTCTCCCATCAATTCTTCATGTGTCAAGCAATGGGCCTTTTGAGACCAGCTTTTTATCTGTATAATCACATCTTTAAAGTTTTTCCTCTATTACTGATTTAATCTTTCCTTTCCTTTCAAATTATCTGTTTCTCCTCATTTTGCTCTGTTATGTCTTCCTAACTGCAGGAGAGAATGACAGCATGCTGTTCTGAGCTGAGCTCACACTTAAGCTATTCCTACCCAAGTCGTGCTTGTTAGCAACTTCACAAGTTTCCCAACAGTCTAACACAGTTCTCATGAGCCCAGGTTTGCTCACCTCATTCATACAGCATTTCAAACCCTGCTTTGAGAGTGATTATTTCCTTTTGAAAGCAGCACTCTCTCATGTTAACACTAAAGTCTGACTACTAATGGCTGAAATCTTAAATGAGTAAGGTAACAAGTCCTGCCTTATAACATCTCCCTGCACATTTTGGCAAAGACCTGCATTTTAATTTATGGTAATATGTCAGTGTACACATAAATTAATTGTATTAAAGTGAGCAAAATGAAACCTTGGTAATGAGACTTCACTGCCTATTCTGGCATTTAAAAACTTCTTGTAGAGGTATAAAGAGAAACCTACCTGTTTATGTGAAAATTACCGATAACAGGATCTATTGCACTGACTAGCATTCATAGCATGGGAGACTGGTATGTTTAGCCCTTTTTTGAGAAAAGATGGTATGTGTTCCCTCTTTACTCCTCTTCCGCATTACTTATAGATTCAGATAAGAGTTTCCTATGGAAAAAACTTTCCTGATATTTTCCCAGCTGGTAGGTCACAAAGCGCAGGCTCCTCTATTTGCTATGGATTTAAAATGTCATTAAAACAAGCAGAGTATTGTTAACAGAATAACACAAATGGTGGAGCTGCTGCAGGGATGCTACAAGATCTAGCAAGAGAATGAAAGTGGTCCAAAGAACAATCCTGGTTACCAGTGGCCGCTTCTCTGTGTCTGAACAGTGGCAAAGTCAGTGCAATACTGTATTCCGTGTCACCTCATTACTTCCTAGTTGTAGGTGGCAGGAAACGAGATCACTAAACAAACTTTCCATTTGCTATTCATACTGTGGTAAACCAAAGCCTAAATACAGCAGTCACCATTAAACAGCTTGACACTGACTGTCTCAGTGACTTCAGTTACCATGGCATCTCTTTACATGATACCATTCTATTAGATTTACTGCAGAGTAGTGAACACTGGGTTTCTAAGCTTTTTACACACACATTTCTTATAAAGAAAAGAAACAAGAGAAAAACCTAGAAAATACATTATTTAACAAGACACATTTCCTTGAGTTTCCTAGAATAAGCTTCTGAAATGTTTGGTTAGTGTTAATCCCTTTAAATAGGGAAAGGCAAATATCACCCTACAACATTTGAGCATAAATTTATGAACTTACAGGGTTCTTTGGCTGTTCAAGTGGAGACAATAAAAGTGAAGCTCATCTTCAAATTGCTGAATACGTATCATCTTCTGACCACTTAACTAAACTGCTGGGTTGAGAAGTCAAAAACCTGCAGAGTTGCCAGTCACCTGAACTGACTGACAGCTAAAAAAGAAACAAGCATTAAACCAATTCAAACACTCCAATATCTAAAATATGTTAATCCCTAACATAATGATTAATGAATAATGAAGGTTTAGAAAAATTACATCAAAACAGACATAATTTAAAAGACAACTAAAAAATGAAAAGGTATGTTACGAGTATTTAACAGTTCTCTAAGTGGGAGACTTGCAAATCCAACCAAAAAGAGTGTGACTAATTCTAATTTCAGACACTCATATTTTCAGTCTTTTCAATAGCTCATTTACACTCTCACATACAGATGCTGTGCATGTTTAACAATCCTTGTACTTTTAGTAATTCATAGCAACAAACAATCTTATGGAGTTACAACCAGACCAGGAATTTAAAGTCGCATCCATGCAATAGGAAAATGCCATACAGCAAACTGTCTCGGCCTGTGCCTGACACAGTTTGCCTGACATTAGGATTCCATGAATTACAGCTTTTGTTCAATTAATGTATTCCTGAACCTCATCTTAAATTTCTTAGTTTTCATTTTACAAAGTTTCAGTGTTGTTTCCTGAAAAAAAAAATTAAGATCTCCACACAGTACATGGGTCTGGTTAAAAAATAAATACCATTCAGAAGTTCCTAAGCATCCTACAAGCAATGTTCTGTACATCCCCACGACTTAGTGAATCAATAGGCCTGTCTAGGACTCATTTACAGAGTAACTGTCATGGGTGGCTGATTGGCCAGTGGTTAACATTGAATTTAGGCTTGTTATAATTCAGAGCACATTCTATTTACTTCATATTAAAAGACAGATTACAGTTTCCAAACTGCCTCATGTAACCTTCTTGCCACTTGTCATAGCAGTAATAAGGCCAGATTAAATGCTGATGAGGGGCTCTGGTTTAAAAAATAATTTTTTGACAGAACCTCCCACCTAAAATTTGGGTGTTTGTATTGCTTAGCAGCTATCACAACCCTCAAATCATTTTTACAATGTGGAGGTTCAGGTTCTTTTGCTTTGCTTTTTTGCTTACCTGCAAATCTTTAGGAATAGGAAAACAAAACTGCCTCTATGTGGCCAAGCACATAAGTGTAAATTCACAAACCAGAAAATGGGTGGCCACATTAGCTGCCAAGATGATTAGAAACAAACCAGACTCCTGCTTGGGTGGCTACCATTGTTCAGAAACTCCATGTAACCAGGTGTAACCATGTGTGGGACATCTGAATGTGGTACAGCTCCTCTGTCATTTTGCTCCAGTTAAAGTTGGCATTGACACACTACCTCATCCAGTCACATGGAAGGTATTTCCCAAAGCTCCCAAACACTGGCAATGAAGGGCTGCTGCAAGACACCTAGGGCTGAGCACCAGTTAGTTATTTACATACAGCTCAGAAGTCCCCACAGAGAAATGGCGAACACGGCGAGACATCCTGAGGCAGTCCTGTGCTCTTTCCTGACAACATATAGCTCAGAACCCTGCTGCTGAAATTAAAAGACCTTGCACAAGTCTTCCACTTGCAGCTTCCATTACTCTCTCTTGCACATTTCAAATACATAGCAGGTGTGTTTTCTGCTATATCAATAGTGTGCTTTTTTTCCCCCTCCCTTTTTTTCATCTTTTCTCAAAAAAAAAAAAAAAAGCTGAAGCCACAAACCAAAGGCAGGAAGGACCTCATGACACTCACTCCATCCTCTAGTACAGTCTGCAGAGAGCCCTGGGTTGGAACACTGGTGAATGGGAACGTCTCAGGGGTACGCACATGCACACACACCAGTTTAAACAAACAAGTCAATACAGTGATGATGCAAACTCACCTCAGTCCTGGGCTACAACTGAACTGATTGTTCAAACTGTGGTTTTGTCCCAATAGAAACTTCAGCGTGCTGGGGTTTCTTATGCATTCCAACTCCCACGCTGACAAAAGAGCAGACATGCCTTTTAGGACTTGAATGTCCTGTGTATTTTAGAAAGTATGGCTGCACTAAAAGCCTTTTTTACATGCTCTTCCAAAAATGCAGAAGTTATGTGAGCAACTGCTAAACAGTGGCTTAGCTGAAAATCCTAACAGGCAGAGTTCTTTTCAGTACCTTTTCTTTATGTTCTTTAACAGTAGCAAAAGAATATTTGATATTTTTAAGTCAATGGGGTTTGGGTAGGCATTTTACTATGGGATCAAACATTAACCAGACATAATCCTATGGCTTCAGAACATCAACTTCTGTGCATCAGCTACCCAAGCAGCAAATACATGTAGCTGTAATCCATGTCTTACACCTCAAATCTAAACTGCCAAGGTTAATCTCTCATCAGCCTCTCACATTGGACACATTCTAGCTGAAATACATCCTGAATGCATAAGAAACATTCTGCAGAAATCTGAACTGTGTATATTGCTAGACCTGATTTTGCTCTCCTGTCTTTAAATCCATCTTTTATAAAATGACAAACACTATAAAAAGGACTTAGCAATGCTGCAATGTAATGAGCAGTACTAACCAACTGGAGGAACTTAGACCAAGTCATCTGCCTCATTCCAATGAACTATTTAGCAACCTTTTTCCTAAAACATAGTTGAACCTCTACAAAAAATAATAAAATAAAATAAAAAAATACAACCAGCCTAAAATGTGTACAACAAAGAGGAAATATACTTTTGGGTATGAAAAAACTCTTAACTCCTTTAAATTCATAAATGAAAAAACATTAGGAAAAACTGTACATCTCTCTCAAAAAACACTGAACAAACTCTTAAGTGTTAAAAGCAAATGCTTAACATGAAAGAAAATACACAAAATTCTCCCTTTAACTTATGCTGTAGACTATAGTATGGACAGAATGTTTTAATATTTAAATAAAATAAAAAGATCGGGATTCCTCCCTCCAAATTCCATCCTGCATTTCCATCTAACCTGCAGTCAGCATTCTCCTCATATCAGATATTATTAAATTATGACACCAGCTACTCACAAAGCCAGAAAATCAGTAGGATTTATATGGCCTCGAACACTCCAAAAGACATTATTAACAATTTGATGCTGATTGCTGTTGGATGCCTTAAAAATTAACTCTCACAAGCATCAGTCTCTCTGAACTAATTTCAGTAGCTACTGGGAGAATTTCTCTGACTTTATTCTCCTGGTGATATGGAAAAACTTGATGTCTGATCCTGAACTGACTGAAGACTGGAAGCTTTCATTAAACTGAGATATTACATATGTATTTAGTCCCTTGGTCAATCACACATGGGGCTGCGATGGCAGAGATGCTTAGGAACAGGAAGGAGAGAGATGAGGAAATACCTAACAAACACCCCTTAAAGTTGGCTCAGACAAACGTAATAAATTTAAATTGTTTGCATTCAGCAGTGATTTTGCTAGTAGGGCTGTTAATAGAAACAGTGACATTTAATAATTAGGATAATCTCAGACACCTCTAAAGGTATAGGAGTATTCACAACAGAAACCTTTCCAATTCCTTATCCAACCTGAGCTGTGGAGCACGGTCAAAGTCCATGTAAATAGAATACAGCTCATGTCAAGTACTGACTACTGTTCGTGAATGGTTTCAAGGAATTCATGGTTTTATTTCAATGAATTTGGCTAGTGGCATTAACTCTCAATCTAAATGTTCACAAACAGATCTGTGAGCAAGAGGAAACAAAGAAAGGAGAATTTAGGTTATCCATATTATTTATCCATGAAGTGTATCCTTGATATTTTGGGGGTCACCCACCAGCATGATCAGTCTTTCAGCTGTTCCTTTAAACTCTGTCCTCTCCTTCCAAACCTGTAGAAAAACTGGTATTAACTCAGAAGTTGATTTTTTTCTTTTTATTTTTTTAAACTAAGTCTTCTGTACAAATGCTATATCTGAATGGACAGCAACTCTGATCTCTTCAGAAACACTTTGCTAGTCCAGAAAAAAAATCTGTCCTAAGAGAGGAGAGATTTTTCATTGTTCGCTACTAAAGCACTGAAAAGCTCCAAATTGTCACCAAAATTGCAAACCAAAAGCTTGTGAGTGCTACAAACAGCACTAAAGAAAACCAATTCCCTCAAGTTCTGCCTTGTGTCTACAAAGAACTCATCCGAACCGACAGCTGCTTTTCCTGACAGCAGATGTTTCAGACAGGTAATGAAAGTGTACGTCAGAGCAGTGTATGTCTCACCTTTTCTCAGTGGCCTTCTGTAGGTAGCAAACAACAGGGAGAGAGACTTGGGCAACAAGAACAGTTTTAGAGATGGGAGAAAAGTTGCTGATAAACATTTTGGTTTGGCTGGGAGAAAAGGTTTCCATTTCAGGGCATTTCAGTTCATCACAATAGCTTTTGAAGGGTCATCAGAATTCAGAGGAAATCAGATCCAGCAGAAATCAAGACTGTGCACATCCTTTTGAGTGTGTTTGGCCTGATAAAGGTCAGCTACAAGAGGAATTAACAGCATCTTGAAATTGCACCCTTGCCTGACAGAGACAATCAAGTTGCTGGGAGCTACACCTGTCACCACACACTTCGTTACAAGTCCTCAGCTGACTGTAAAAACACCCACGAAGAACAGGCAAGAGGTCGAAGCAAAGTCACTCAAAGTTTCCATCAAAGTTAAACGTACTTGCAGTATATTGCAACCATTAAAATGACTAGGTTTTGCTAGCAGTAATTACGGAGATGCCAAAAATCAAATGATGAATTAGTTCAATAGGAAGTCCGACTCAGAAGCGAAGGGCAGATTCATCTTGCACAGCACACATGCTCACCCAGGACACGATGCGTTTGCACAGCCTCAGCACATTTCCCCTCTGCACACAGTTTGGTGCTATACCTGCCTGAGGTGAAGGGCACGCTTCCTCACAAAAGCCGCCAGTTCACATCTTTCACAACCCTGATCAAGATTCATTCACCAAATGAAACAGAAATAAAAGCATCATCTCAATACCGCATTTGGTGATTCAGTGAACCAGAAGTCAGGTCGCATACTTGGTGACTGCTGAATCAATTAGCCCATTAGGAGGAATTAAGTGTGGCCAGCTTTACGTTTACTGCAGGAAAGGAAAACCTGGAATTTGAAAAAAAGAAAACCCACTACATTTACTCCTTCCTTATGACTGAATAAGTTAACAACATACAGAACATTTAAGCATAGGGACAAACAGAATATCCATTTACTTAGGGTTCGGTAAGTTACCCCTTACCACATCTTGCTACTGAGCTTCCCAATAGAAGTTATTACTGAGTTTAAATTTTATATAAGATTTTTTCCTTAAAGATGAAGAAAATTCTTAGCACTTTTTATTGGTAAAATCAGTTTTGATCTTCTTTAAACTGCGATTGCTCAATTTGCAAACAATCTTGCCAGAAAAGGAGATGACTTTTTCTCTCTGATCACACAGTATTTGTTTGCAGGCTCGATTCACACATGGGAGCTAGTGAAATCTGTCTGGGTGAGAAGGATCAAGCAGCATTTAACAGAGCAGACACAGGCGTCTTTTCTCCTAACCAGCAAGAGCTCACTGGCAGCACCAGTAACAGCTCTGCCACCCTCCTGCTCTCAGCTGGACACTCTGGCTAACAACTACCAAATTCTGAGTTGCAAATTATCACTGGCAAGCTAAGAGGTCAGCTACAGCTCTAGAAATCAGTTCATTCTCCCAGCATCTTTCGTACTTCCCTTTTTATATCCCTGGAGAATATTATCCATCATATCAGAAATATATCACGAGTACACAGCACTTCTCATTTGTAGATCTCAACACTTCACAAATACATTATCCTATTTTCAAGATATGGAAAAGTGACTCAAAGAGAACCAGTGGTTATTTCAGGAAAAGAATCCAGGTCTACTAAGTTGCAATCAAGATGCTTTTACTGTCATAACATTTGTTAAAACATTTCAACAATTGTATCTGGATTCGAGCTCAAAAGCTTCCTTAACACATGGGCAAATACCTGCATTTTGCATCATAAAAAAAAAGATGGTGAATTTTCTATGTGCTCATTAACAATATATTGTTATTGATATAAGATGCAGCAGTACACAAGTATCAATTGTATACACATTTCCACTTTTTATAAAATTCAGCCTCTTTTAAAGCACGTCCTACTCTCACATTGTTATTCCTTTAAAAAAGGGTCAAGAGGGGTCACCTCAAGACACAAAAACATTTTCAAATAACTTTATAAAAGCAAAAAGTGAGAACACACAGCTCCAAATTCAGATCTCCAAGAAACAGCTTGAGATATCTTCATTCAATACATACTTGTCCTGAAGATAAAATGTTTGCCTTTAGAACATCTTTGATTACAAAACAAATGTAGATTTGAGAAAAAACAGTTTATGTCTTATTAATAATCAAATGTTAGATATTGGAACAAGAGGTTCAAGGATGCTAAATATGCCAGAGGAACAGAAATGTTGTTTATAATATTACACAAATACTAAGATTGGTGATTTCTGGGTGGTTTTGTAAACTTTTCATAACACAATTTAACAAACTGCCAGTACAAAAGCTGAGTAGTCCTTTGACAGAACAGGTCTTAGGCAAATGCTGTTTTCTTTTAATTGCATAAAAACACATTGTTGCATAACAAATCTGAATGACTGTTCATAGGTACCTGTAAAAACTACTTTTTAAAGCAACTAATAAATTTCCCACCAACTGTGGGACTAGGTTGTAAGTTCGGTCCACAAATATTTAGCAGACATGATAGGACAGGATCATAGCTGACCATTACAACATCACATCTCCTTTCCATGATGCCAGCAAGACATCAACCATTGTTTCTATGGGTTTAGTCTTTACTTATGTAGGAGATTTGAAAAAAAAAAACAAACAAAAAAATCAACACTACAGCACAATAAACCTCATTGATTTCACAAGATGTGACTGCCAAGAAAAATGGCTTTCATCACACTTCATAATAAATTTATCTAAAAAGTCATTTGTTTAAAGTATTGCCTTAGAAAGCTCCCTTGAGACATGCCATTTTGATGGCACTCTTTTCATTATTCAAATATAATGAAGTGATTCTGCATGGTTATGCTGGACTATAAATCACTGCTGTAAAAAAAGGCATGTTCAGCATGTTAACAGACCAAGATCAGATTTTGAAGAGTGTTTTATTATTGCATATGCACTTTATCTCTTGCACATACATACCAGATAGCAGCTCATACTACTTCCCCAAATTCCATCGTTATTAAATTTGGGAGCTGACAGGGGAGAGGGACTTTAAACAGGGACTCATATTTTGCAGTTCGTGTCCAGTGCTATTGCAAACATACTGTTTAAAACCTCCCCAAAGTCTCACACATCCACACCAAAATACTGGAGAAAGTCAGAAAAAGCAGAATACTAGCGGTAGTATTTATTGCAACCAACTTCTGGTTAACAAAGAATTAAACACACATTAAAGGCTACATCTAATTGGCACCTTAAGAAGAAACTGAAGAAAAATCAGATAATATGAAAACTCACTTTTAGAAAAAAAGTGAAAAGAGTCTAAAAGGACTTGTCTTCTTTCCAAAGCTGTTGGGATTTTTTTTTTTCATTTAATTTATACCCAGTCATAAATGAGTAAATGTCAAATATTTTCTAAGGTTGCAAACTAAAACCCAATGGCAAACTGTTTCACCCAGTGGATTATCCAGAGTGAAAATCATTCTAGATTTATAGGATAATTTTTTAAATTTAGTCCTGGTCACACCTCACAGAAATTAGGAGTTTTCGGTTTTTAGTAGAAACACTTAACTGAAAACGAGCAGGATCCCCTTTGTCAGTGCCACACAGACCATAAGAACATCAACTTACTTCCAACTGGTGAGATACTAATTAAAATAACCTTCCATTATCAATGTAAGCTAGCACTGATTTAACTTCTAGACATAGAGGGAACAACCCTTCATGCCTGCACATGGCCTGCTGTATGGTTTTGCTTGCGTTTTCCTATGAATTTGTTCCTGAAAAATGGTGTGGATTATTGAACAGTCTAGCCCAGCCTCCTACCAATCTCAAGTAAGTTCAATGCTACAGTTTTACTTTGGAGCCTATGACCTCATGCACACAACAGCATTTTTAGGGAGATCATATTAAGATTTAAAGTTGTACAAACAAACAGTATCAGTGGAGTGCAACTAAATTATAGTAAATATGATAACCTGAGTAAGGCACTGATGCTGTGTAATTCAGCTCTTCAGGGAAAAGTTAAGATCAGTAAGAGCAGATAACAAGAAAGTTTGAAAGATTGCATTCTAGTTAATAACGGCTTTCTTTTATCAGTTATGCAGTTTCTTTTATTAGTTATGAAGTTTTGCCTTGTATTTTTAGTGCCTTTTGTCACTATATCATATATTCATTCAGATCTTTAAAAACTGAGCCAGAAGATACAGAGAACATTACCACCACAGAAAGAGATCTAAGCTACAATTAATATAACGTAAGATAAAGTATTTAAAGACTTCATAAATCATTTCAACATTAAGGATGCAAATCAGGAACGTATGCCAAATGAGTAATCATGGTCGAATGCCATTTAACCAAGCTGACTGGAAAACCTCAAAGATGAGTGATGTTTATAGTGGAAATCACATAAGGTCAGTGCACTTTTACCAGATTTGCTAAAAATGAGAGATCTGAAGGGTGACAAACAGAAGGTCTCAAGATCAGGAGATCTGCTTAAATCTTAACAGCAACTGCAGCACCGCGTATAGTTAACAGTTCAAATTACAACAGGCTGAAAAGCTAAATAAAGCAGGCAATGGGAAAGCTGAGTCATGAAAAAAGCAGGCAATGTGAAAGCTGAGTCATGAACCAATTTGGTGCTCGCTGTTGTATGAGAAACTGTCAAAACCAATAAATTTTGCAAAACTCAACAGAATGTGTGTCCCATCTAATACCATTGGCTTCAACAGAGCTAAAAGCTTCGTTCAACCAAACAAATTCTGATACAGAAGCAGCCATATTCTGTTTACTGTTTTCAGGGGCTGCACAGATGTCAGTGAGAAAAGCTACTGACTTATTCCCCATACTCCCACACAGGGGATAAGCAATACTTTCCCAGCAAAACCTTGCAGGTTTTCTGTACAATACTCCAAAATGTTGATGCTATGTAAATAAGTCTGAACAAAAGAAAAAAAAAAAAACAAACAAAACACAAAACCAGATCCCTATTCTTAAATGTACAGAACTAACAAAAATACCAGTGTCACTGAAGAAACCAGAAGAAGATAGGGCTGGGCATACTAGGACATATTGTTGTCTCAGATGACTATTAGCTATATCTGTTATATTATCATACTAGCATCTCTCAATCGTTCCTCAAAATTTTCAACCCTTACATGTTTCAGCCTGGACAGAATCTCCAAATCATATCTATATTGGAAAGAAAAAGACATGCTCAAAAGTCTGGGAGTTGGGTAAAGGCATGGAGCAAAAAAAACCAAACCAATCTCAATGCTTTGTTTCATATCTGCTTTAATCCTCATTCAGATGTAATCCTTCTGATTTCTTGCTGTTTCTTAGAAAAACAATTTAGGTTGAAATATTTTTGGGAAGGGACCTGTGGCTTGAAAAAACAGTTTAGGAAAGTACAGAGGGTTGTTTTCTTTTCATGCTCTCTCCATTCAACCCGCACCCAGGGCTACACAATAACCTGTTGTTCTATCCCCCAGTCTCCCCTCGACAGCCAAGAAAGGGAATTGGGAAAAGGAGAGAGACTCATTGGTTGAAATTTAAACAGATTTAATAAAATAAGAAAACCAATATCAATACTAATGCTAATACAAAATACACAAAGTTATACTTAGCCCATATAGTAGTGGTGAAACTCTCCAGGGATGGCGACCATTGAATGGAGAGAGAGGAGAGGAGAGGAGAGAAGACCAGAGCAAGGAGAAGAGCGAGCCCCAGCCATCCCCAGCAAACTTTCCAATTTATAGTGAATGTGACATTTATGTTATAGAATACACCTGTGGGCCAGCCTGGGGCAGCTGCCCTGGCTTTCACTTCTCATAGCTTTAGCACCTGGCTAACTCAAAACTGCTAATGGCTTTGATTACCATCCCACAGCTGGCCACAAACTGAAACAAAATATAACAGAAAATTGATTCTATCATTTTATCCCCAGGAAACCAGGACACACGCTCAACAGAGGACTCCTGCTTGAAAACAAAGGGACAATAACCTATCTGTATCTCAGGATTATGCATTTCTAAATTACAGTCCTAGCAACATGCATCTCCAGTGACACTGCAGAAAGCTTTAGGCACTCAAGTCCTCAAAGGTATTTCAGGATGACCCTTCAAGCTCATTTAAATGGCTGCAATTAGGCCAGGTAAGAACACTTCACAAAGTCTGAAGGTCTGGGTACGCCTGGGAAGGCTCACTGTCCCCTGATACTTGTCTCCAAGTACCATCTGTGAAATGGGACTTGGCATGATGGTGCCCAACGTTTGCCAGCAATCATGGTAATGATTAAAGTACTTGAGGGTAAAGCACAATTTGCCCAAGAAGAGCTCAGTTCCCATCCCTCCTCAGCAGAAGAGATGAGGACACACACACACATGTCAGAGGACCGCTGTCTGACCTATCTGCTCATACTTGAGCTATTCCAGATGATGGTTTCTCCTTTCCCCTGTGGAAGCAGGATTACGGTGCCATTAGGCATGTACTTGCTGTGCACTGTGTTCAGCCTGACTTGAGATGTTATTACTCATTCATAGTACAACACACGGAATCACAATCAAACCCTTCACAGAGATAAGAAATACTGGTATTCTGTTCTGTCACAGAAACAAAGTTAGTTACAAATTTGGCTAATCTATCTATTCACATGCACTGCTTCACTCTGTTCAGTTTTACCCTTGCACTTAACATTCACACCTATATTGAACTGCATATGATAATTTAAACCTTAAACGTTATTTACAAAATCTGCCTTATCTTATAAGGCATTGTGAGAACAATTAAAAAGGAGAAGCAAGCGTGAAGGGCAACGTGGCACGCACATATCTGCTGTAGAAGCTGATTGAAACATATTAATTTAGGCAAGCTGCTTATTCTTGCAGTGATCAGTCAAATTCATTCACGCTCTAAAACACTAGTCATTAACCACATCGACTACATACTAAAACAAGTAAAGATTGTTATCTAAGGGAAATCACCAAGTGGGGCTTTCAGGAGCTTTATATTTTACAGCAGTGAAATTCCACAAGTTTCCAAGAGCTTTTTATGGCTATTAGAAAATTAGCCACTAAATTACTACCTGATAAAATTTTACTTACACAAAAATATACATTGAAAAAGTAGAGCGTAGGTATTCTTTTCTGGATAGCTGAACTCTTATTATCCATGAACTGAGAGAAACCTTTCTCAAAATCCAGAATTACGAACTATGCTTCCATGCTTCTGGCATTATATACCACAAAATGGCTGAAAATTTCTTCAGCAAAGCACTGACAGAAAATAAGACATTTTTAGGATTTTATAATGAAGCCAAATTACAAGTGTTCCAAGCCTCGGTTTACTGTTAAATTAAAGTTGGAAGAAAAAAAAAAATTTATTAGGCTCCAAGTTTCCAGATATCAGTTTTCAATAGAAAAAAAACCACGTCTGACACTGCAAACAACACAAGACAAAATTATAAGGCAGGGGCTATGAATGAGATGGAAAATATTGCTACATGTCAGGCTCTTCAACATAAAAATTGTTGGTCATTTCAACCAATTTTTTTTTTTTTTTTTTTTTTTTTTAAAGATTTTCATAAAATCTATGGAAATACGCCAGGCATCACAAAAGACAAGTCAAGGTTTCTGTTTCCAAGTACAAAAGATCAGATTATTTTATGTGTAACTCAAGTTAAGGAGAAGATAAAAAGAGCATCACAAAGAGCCAAAGTGGTAAAATAAAACTATGGATCCCGAGTACTTTGCCATCTCGTTTCCCTGGCTTTTTTCTTTCCTTCATATTCTCCTTCAAAAGAAAACTGCAGTTAACAATTTGTTTCAGACAGCAGAATAGGCAGATGTAAAAAGTCAGATCTGGATCCTGATTCAACTTTTGGATTCAAACATTTGTTTGAAGACTACTTCAAACTTGCAGCAAGCTACAACATTAACAGATCAACCTTATTCTGAAATCTTTCATTCAAATTCAGTGGTTTTTACTGTGCTCACTTTCCCAGAAAAGATTTTACCAAATAATCAGATTTGTATTAAACTGGGAATAATGTGCCTATGTGGTCATCATATTAACAAAATGTGGTATCTTTATTAACAAAACACACATTGTATGGGTCAGGGACTGGAGTTGCCTTCAGCATATTGAGCTAAAAAATAAAAGAAAAAAAAAGTCTTATCATCAGGGATTTCTCCTACCATCACCCTCTCCCTTTTCACCGAATATCAGTCAGCAATTTCCCTTCTCCCAACCCTTCTGACAGGTGTGGAAATTGCTGCCACAACTAAGTGAAGTTTCATCCTACTCCGTCATTCCTGGATTGTAGCATGCCAATTACTAAATTGTGATTTATCCCCAGTTTCCAATGGGACTGAAGCTACAACTCCAGTGTGGTACACACACACTGAATTTTAAAAGAGCTAAATAATTTGGATTGGCATGACTTTAAAATACACACTGAAATGAAGGTAATCAAACCTCTATCAGGTTTGCCAGGTTACAAAAAAGCTAGCAGAAGCAACCTGTGCAAGGTGCATCAAGCAAGCTGTAAACAGGCATTAAGAGAATGAGCCAAGGGGGAGGAAAAGAAAACAAGCGCTTCTAAGGGCTCCCAATGCACTTTCCCTGTATCTTATTCTATCACTATTTTTAATCACTCTACCCTTTAACCACTGTGTGCCAAAAGACAGACTCACCAACCCAAAAACTGCCTCTCAAATACTTTTCTTGTTTGCAAGTTTGTGTGTGTTTGCAAGTTTGAGGGCATCCTTTTCAGAGCTTAGTAATATAAAAGGGAAGTCTTTGCAGAAGATGAAGGTTTTAAGTGCAAGAAAGAATTCTGACATTTTTCTTTTAAAAAAAGGGTAATTATTCTGTTTAAACATCATAGCTTTATGCAGATCTCTGAACGGCTGTCTTCTAATAAATGAAATGGCTTTCCACATACTCCTTCATATAAAACTTTAAACCGTTCGTATTTCTCTTTTCTTGCTGAAGTTCTTTGGTATCAGTGAAGTGAATAGAGTACCGAAAGAAGCCAAAGTACTGAATAGTATCTTAATACTTATGGGAAGTGATACACATACTAATGCATAAAATAGATCTCGCCTTTCACCTTTAAATCTTTAGCTGACATGCTCTGAAAGGCAATCACCTTTAAAACTATATATAATTTAATACAAAGTCCCGGTTAAAAGGATGAGGAAAATTGCACGAGTTTAGCACAAATAATGCTGAAACTGAGACACACTGGTCTTTCCTGTAACTTCTTTTCCTGTTCATAATACTCAACTGCAGCATTGCTGATAAAAGAACATGCTTTCAACTCCAAGGAAAAAAAATATAGAGACGTATTAAGGAACGTGAACAGACCAGGCTGAGGCCTAGATATGAAGATGGTACTTTTGACATTAAAAATATAAATTATGAAGTTGTATGCAAGGAAACCATTTACAAAACTTTTGATGGACTAAGCAAAGATGCAACTACATCTGCAATTTTACCACAGGCTAATTGTGTCCCACCTGCAGTAAGTAATCTGCATGGCAGTCAGTACAGAAGTGACCTACAGCTTTTGTTTTGCCAACTCTCCAACTAAGATGTATCAGGCTTGAACAGTATTTGGACATGAAATTTCCATTACTGGAATGCTGAGGAAAAGCAGAGCTGGCACTCCTCTGAGACAGAGCAAACTGAAGTCTCCTTTTGCCCTTGCTGGTCACTGTGCTGCAGAAGGTGTTTTTCAGACAAAACACATCAACCATATTCTGATCATTCTTGGTTAAGAGCATTTTTTTCCTCAAGCATTAAATAAGACAGTTAATTTCCTGGCCATATTCCAGTTTAAGTATTTTTATGTGGCCTTCCTAAGTTTCATCTAGAAGTTTTGATTTACTCTGACACTTTTTTTTTTGGCCAGCCTCAGTTTCTCCCTTGCGTTCACCTGCACATCAGACTGCATTTCACTACAGCAGTAGCTATTTTTCAGTGGCAGGTGCCTCAAGACATAAGGCATGCCCCAGAATTTGTAAAGAATTTTGTCATCTTGACAAAAGAGGTTAAAGCTACCAAGAAAAGCATTTTATAGTCTTCACATTCATCAGAATGTTCTTAAAATACTGAAAGGATATTACAGAGATGGGAACGTACCCCAACTTGTTTTATAGTTATGCCCATATCCATGAACAATCCTAGGTGTTTATTGCTGGTTTTATTGAATCCTTCCCTTAGTCACTTTGTACATCTTTCAAAATCCTAAAAACTATAGCTTTGCCACTAGCTCTTCACAATCATTAAAACACAGAATGTGTTTTTGAGTTTGCAATTGAAAGATCAAAAAAGAAAAATTACTTCTTTCATATTTTACAAAGCATTTGCGCAAAGGAGATCAGCAGTTAAACACTGAAAAATGTAAAACTATTGCAAAAAAAACAGCTCGTGCAAGATATCTTGGGGCTTCTTTGTGCAAATATAACAAATATGAAACATGAATGACTATGGACCTAAATACATGTGTGAGTTTTACTAATAGATGTGGTTCAGTTAAGCAAAGCTCTGCTATCATAAGTCCCCATGTCTGCCTTCTTACTCAAGTATGTCTCCTTTAGTCAAGATGTACACCATGAGAAAGAAAAAAATCCTGTTCCTATTACACCAGAAGTAGCATCCACGTAAGGTTTTATGCTGCCATAAATCACCTGAAGTGGTGTTTAGACCAGAAACCCTAGCTGTACTGAAAGGAGAGTACGTGCTTCTGTTAAAGTTTTGTTCTTTGCAAGCCAATATTTTTCAATTACAAAAGTTTTCTCAGAAAGCTCTTGAAATTGTGTTGACTTAAGATGAATATAATTTCTTCCTATTCAAGTAATAAATTATAGATGTTAGTTCAACCTGACTAGCACTCATTAAACTGAGAATTAACCTAATTGATACTTCCTTTGATTCTAAAATCATCATCAAGAGTTTTTCAAATTTCTGTAAACGTATCTTAAGAAGGGATTGAACAACTTTCAGTCTACAGATCAATTAGCAGAGCATTTTTGGGATGAAGTCCTGCTCACAGTAAAACTGGGACACATAGTATTTCTGGTGCTTAAAGAGTTCAGTAAAGCGTTGCAGAATCTGCAAAACACAATATTAGAGCAGGAAAAGTAAAATGAGATGCAAGAAAGAACTTGCTCCTCACCAGCTCCACTTGCGCTGTAACACAGGAGCATACACAAACTGGGCAGTGAAAGAACCCATCTCCACATCCTACACAGAGTGCCAGAGAACTTTCTCAGCCTCCTGCCTACTTGTTCCTCCCTGTTCCACAGCATCTTCTGGGCTTTAAAAAAAGATCTACAGTCTTACATGGTAAGAACATCAGCACTAAGCTGTTAAATTGATTTTATGAAACATAAAATATTAGGAACATACAGCAATTTAAGCATTTAATTGACTAGAGGTGCAGAGAGAATGTCTACTGAATATTTCTTCACCATCTCAGGAAAGCAAACAACTTCCACATCCTGCCTTTTGGGAGAAGAACAGGAGATTTTAGCATGCCTTTCACTTAGTTTTCAATGTACCTGTCATATATCAAACACCACTGTAAGGAATAAACAAACTTTTACCCTTAGGTATTGAATAAGGGCTAGACAGGAAACTTTCTCAACCACATTTTAAACAATAAACCCTCCATTACTTCCTCTTGGAGACTAACCAAACATTTTGTAGAAGTTTCCTATTTTCCTATTAAGTTACCCCTATTTTTTCTTTTTTTTAACAGAAAGCCACTTCCAGCCAGCCAGCATAGCTGAGTTTATGATCCCTTAACTCAGAGATATTTTGTTCCCCTCCCTCTGTATTAGGGCTTATATGACAATATGCATACAAGCAAGCAGTAGTTCTTTCTCTATTACAGTGTCTCACCAGTTGCAACTGGAACAAAATATCAATAACAATTTCTAAGCAACTCCCAATGCTTCATTTTTACCTTTCCTAAACAAAATAAGAGTTGCTGCAAATATTTTAAAAATTAAAGAAACAATAGTATTTTACCAGCCCATGCAGCTCAATAGAAGGGACTTCATTGCAGTATATTCTCAGTTATCCATCCGAAGTTCTACTGTTTCTCAGATGAAGAAATATAGCAAAGTATCCTTATACATGATTAAAAAGAAACCTCAAGTAAAAAAGTTAGCTTTTTTTATTATCCTTTCTTTTTTTTTTTTCATTCTTATCAGACAGAAGGTAACACAGCTGCCAACCACCAAATACAAAGCCAAACCAGTTGCAACCCTGCTGGTACGGAAATAATTCCCACGTGACAAATAATTGATTTTGAAGCAAAGATACACACAAGTCATACACATTAAAAATGAAAAAGCCATTCCTTATCTGTATAAAATGTCCCTCAGTTCTATAGCAGCTGGCATGCAACCTAAGTTTATTAACAAAAGAATAGCCCCTTGAGACACAGACTCGCTGAATTGATTGCTGAGTACTGTCAAAAATATTATGAGATACAATCCAGACACTAAATCTCCACCGTTAAGAGATCTTATTTAATTATTATCTTGAATGGGGCATTTCTTGACATGGTGGGCAAGGGAATTCACTGCTGTCAAGAAGGCAATGTAATTAATTGTGTGGCAAGGAACATGCCCTTTCCATTATGTGTTCATCATTGTGCACTTGAGATGCTGTATTACAACCTACTTGTATTTGTCTTTTGGTTTCTCAACTGTTTTTCAGGTTTCTCTCCTCTCTTCCCTTTCTTTGGAAAGTGAAAGCTCTGGAGATGATCGCCTTCATATCAAATTGCTTCTACACTAGCCTTAGCTGACCAAAAGAACCTAGAGCTTTTTAGGCCAGAGAGGTTATTTGTTGTATCAATTTTCCAGAGAATTTCACTACCGTCTGTAGCATTAGCTCAAACAGGTTGGCCTGCAGCGAAGATCAAACAGCCATATAAAGTTGCACAAATTTGATAACTGTAGCTAAGGCACAAACCTTACATCACGACGTCTTTGGTCCCGGCGCACTTATTCCAAGGTCAGCCTTAACCCTCAATAGTTCCATCCATCAAAACTAACAGGTTGCAGATTGAACCAACTGATCAGAGGCCAGAGTGCAAGATGCAGGGTTATAGCTCTCCCACATCAAGGTTATAGCTTTTGACTCTCACTGCACAGCAGGCCAAATCTAACATTCACATGTGAGCTGTAAGAATAATTCAACAGACTTCATCATAAGAAACATAGAGTACACTGAATAACTAAGAGGTCCTCTTATTTCTTGATGTACGGTTACTGTGGTAGCAGACACATTTCTCAGTAAGTTTGTATCACCCATAAATTACTCAGGTAATAGAAAAGTCTGAGTGAAAAAAGCTCTTTAACAAAATTCTGAGTCTTCCAGACTTGCAGTGATTTTTAGAACAGGGAAATTAAATGTTGTCTTTTATATTGTATTTAACTGTATTTTTATGATGGGTAGATAGGGACCACAGAAAAAAACTGCATGAAAACAGGAATAATGACACAAGTGAAGAAATTGCCCTTCCTATGCAGACAAGGGCACCATAGCTGTAATATAGTCAGAAGGCAAGCCCAAACTTTGCATATACTTTTGAAAACAGAAGCAGATTGCTGACAACAGAAGATGACATTTCTGACCAAATTCTGATGTCCAGCAGCTACTTATGACAATAAGCAGCCCCAGCCAAATCCAGCCCTGGTGTAGCTCGTAGGACCACAATACACAGGAACAAATTTGGCACCTGATTTTCAGCTTTTTCCTAATTACAGTGCTTTGTATCAGCAGTGGGAAGTACATATACAGAGAATTAGAGCAAATTACATAAGCTCAGCTTCTCTCCTGAATACAGCCTGACAGTATTTGTGATCCGTACAGTGCAATAGTGTTAAGTTTAGCTGTTTCACCAAACACTTCAAACCGGTGTCAGAGTATAACGTGACCAGCAAGCACAGCTCTCACTATTTTGCTGATGCAGTATGTTCGGTGCCTAAGCACAAAACCATGAACAAGAAAGCCAATGCAAAGCATCCCTTAGAAGACCAATTTAATGTCAAAGGCATGTACGTAGACTTATTGAGCAGCAGTTTGAATAGTCACAAGTTAAAGTTTGGTGTCCACTGACAACACTCAAGGAAACCATCAAAGCCTCTAAGAGACATGCCTTCAGTTCTCCAGTCAGCTCTGCCCTGGGCAGCAGCTTGCAATTCATACCGCAAAACTATCGCTAGCAACAGGTTAACAGAGCCTCATCACAAAAAATGTGCCAAAGCAGATGAGAGAAATTTAGAATTAGTGAAAAAGCAGCCCACAGCTGAGAGGCCAAAAGTAGAAATATTTTACAAAAAAAAAATTCCATTTATCTTGTAACCTTCTATGCTTGTTATTAATGGTGGTATTTATGATCCAATACAGGGATTTTTTTTCCCATCCAGTGGGTTATGCTCTTTTTGATGAACAAAGTGTATGAGTTGTCATTTGTCAGAATGCTTTCAGGTAGAGAAATTATGATAATGTATAAATTAAACCTTATGATTCATTGTATGAGCAAACAACAGAACAGTATATTTTGTCTGGAAGCCTTTTCAGAACATGTATTTTAATCAGTAGCCAGGGAAACTAAAAAAAAAAAAAAAAAATATGCAAACTCATGATAAAGAGGTGCCGTGCGTAAACACTAGACATTTGCAAATTTTCCCGAGAGAGGAAATTCAATCTCAAAGTTCTCTGAACGATGCAGGCATGAATTCATCACCCGCTGGCTGGCTTATTGTGTCACAGCATTTTCTGATTTCCTTCTCTACACCAGTTGTAATAAACAGCTATTACCACAAAGTCATGTTTGTAAAGCTTTAGCATTGCAAATGATCAGTTTCTAAGATAAAAGATGTCTACATGGGAGAGGCAGCACGGTTAAATAAACTGCACAGTGGGCTGGGAAGACTATTTGTTACTGCTCCACACAGGTTTGAAGACTTAGTGTTACACCCAACGCAATGTTCTAATAAGTAGGAAACACTGCAGAAAATCTGAGCTAATGAAAAGCTCTGCTCCTAAACATTTGTTATTACTTTATTGCCCCAAAAAGAATTACAATTTTCACAGCAATTTCTATTCTCTTTTCTATTCTGTAGCCTTTTTCCTGTCCCCCAATGGGGTCCCACTGCAACTCCCTACAGTATAACATAAATGCTCTGATATTTTGTGCCTGAGACAGGCAAGCGTAACTCATCAATGGGACACAACAGGCAGCTAGAAGTGAACCCAGGCAAGGCACAGAGAGTACTCCTAAGATCTTCGTATCTCATTCATATTGACCTTTGGGCCTTGCACTTCTTTTGGGACAGAGAGGTTTTAAAATAATGGGTGAAGAAAAAAAGCAGCGGGCTATCTTGAGACACTGCACACAATTTCACTGAATGCCCACTTAAAGAACACGTAGGAGCAATAATCTCTGGCTTTTCTAGAGACCATATACAATTGAAAACTCTATGCAAAGTTTAACTTTGCATAAATAGTTTTTGTGCCTGAAGCAAGGCTTAGGATGCCGCCACATCTCTGAGGAGCTATTAAAAGGCATCTGCAAGAAAGTCGAGTCTTCCTTCTCACTGCCTATTTCCCATCTCTCTAACTCCACTGACTGAATCAGTTGGCCAATTTATAAATGTCCCTTCATCTTTATAATTAATAAAGTTGGTAAGACTACTTAACACTCCTTAAGTCCTTGTAAATGTCTCTTCTTGGTGCCTATCCATCCTTAGAAACTGCTGCCTCATAGAGCCAAATTGGAAAGCCTTGTGTTTCTTTTACTTTACATGCTTCGAAGAAGAGTGGAGCTGTTCATAGACATTAAGACTGAGCATCAATAAGTAATCAGCAAACACCTTAGGAACTGCAGCTGTTTCACAGTTAAGCATCTTTAAAAACATTACCTGAAATTACTCTTAGGCCCTGCTTCAGGCACATTTTAGGAGAGTTTGCTAATACAGAAAACTTCAGCATGAGCTGCTCACAGGAGTCTCTCCAGCTCAAGGCGCAGCTGCAGCCTCTCCTGCCCTAGGCTGTAGCCTCATAAACATATTCTGGCAAACATCTGGAGAGATGCACTGTGATACTAAATACAGGCTTCTGCTTAACTACAGTATTAATTTCAAGTAGGTCACATCCAAATGAGCAGAGCTGCCGCCACCAATGTGAGCTCAGCATTTCGAAGGATGAAGTTTAGACTGGCAGTAAAAAGATTCTTGTTTTAAAAGGAATATAAATAATTAGCAGTATCTTGCACTAAAGGCCACATCCAAAATTTGAAATAAACACTTGAAATTTTCAGTCCAAAGTCAGCAATAATTGAAATAAAGGTTGCTTACGTCTTTTCACGGCTTCCTTACCGTTCCAACCTCCTCCTTCTGTACCAACAGGACAAAATTTAGTTCCAAAATTTCAGCATTACTCCACAAGCTAAATATTGGGGACTGTGGGGGAAATAAAATCAGCATTTTCTGCTCCCCTTTTAAGACATCTATTTATTCATTAGTCATAAGTATCTGTGAACTGGAAGTGGGTGGAATAATGACATAAGTAGTGAAGAAAGTGGGTCAGTACCACAGATAGAAAATGCCAGGCATATCATAACCTAAGCCTCCATTTGCTTTGTAATTCAAGCAGTCTGAACTACAAACAAACAAATCTAGTTTTAAAAGGAGAAAACTATCCATGGAAAAAGTAACTCTGGAGTGTTCAGAGAAGACAGTTTTATCGCACAGACTGTATTTAACTGATTAGTCCTTCTCATTGCAGGAAACCCTTCCTTGCTGGCTCAATGTTTCAAGGTAATAGAGACTTGTCTCCCTTTACAACATAAATGACACCAGGAGAGTCACTTAAACTGATTAAGATTTTGCTTCTTATTGTGGAGGTAATCCAAGACACTTGATGCAACACTCTTAGTCTTGCCATATAATCTGCTCCCATTGCAGAACAGCAGCAGCTAAGCACACTGCAGAAACAGGCCAGCAAGAGCAAAAAGTGAAGCACCATGTCCTGAACAAGCATGCACATCACAAGCTGAAAGTAAACCTATAGAAACAAAAGTCTTGGGGAAACATGAAAGCTTCAAACCCTGAATAAAGTGACTCCTCCAACTCCTCCCATGGTCGGAGAACAAAGAATTTGCACACAGTTCCCTTGTTTGGGGAAGGCAATTGCTGTGGTTTTGGAGGGCGGTCCGTTTGTTTCAGCTGGGCTTTACATGGTCATCTGTGAAGATCGGCCATGGCATCTCTCATACAACGGTCCTATTGGGGCACGAGAAGTCTCACACTGGGTGCCTCAAAACATTTACCAAGTTCATTATTTCCCAAATTTTGTTATTTAAACCATCCCTTATTAGCTGCAAAAAGCATATGGGACCCTGCTATAATGAAGCTATTCAATATTTTTAGCTGTTTAATTTTGGATCAGCATATCATCTGGAGCAATCACCCCTCACATTTCACTTTAATTGGACTATCTGCAACAGAAGGGTTGGAAAAGCCGCACATGTTCCATTTCCAAGCAGTATGTTCAACTGGCTTATAAAAGGTTAAAATCAGGAATAAGAAAATAGCTTTATTCCCCCAGGAGTAACGTCAGTTGATCAGTTGAAACACAGATGTTTTAAACTCCACGTCTAATAAACAGGATACCAAGGCTCCAGAGATCTGCACAAATAGGGAAATTCCTTCCCTTCAAAGTAGATTCTCATTATAATGTCTTCTACTACGCAAATATCCGACAAAGAAATTATAAAAGCCAAAACAGTAGGTGATCTGCCTGGGTGACAACACTGAAACATTTCTACTTGATGATAATATGTGATTTGTTACCAATAAAGAGCACTCAATATTCTCAAAATGCAAATGTTTACATAGCCAGACAATCAACTGATCAGTCCCATACAGACCGAGATTAATGGCTGCATATTCTTAACCAGGCTTCTGAATGCCTCAAGGGAAATAAAGACTCATTGCAATGCCCAGCTCTCAGGCATCACTCAAAATAAGCAGGCCAAATGCCTTTTTTTTAAAATCACAAAATTGAAAGCTGTCTTTTCCCTTAAAGAGATTATCGCCATAGTCCAAATCACTATATAACATTGAGCAAATATTTGCACGTGAATAAATCATGCTCATAAAGAATTCACAAGCTGAATTTCCTTAAACTAGCCCTCAGCTTAAGTGTGAGCAGCGCTGCAGGGCTCTATGTTAACAATCCAAACTACCACCGTAACGCCGTGCTTAAAGAGTGGTTCTGGATAAGTAATTACAGTGCACTGGCAGTTTGTGACACATCCCACTCCCTGACTACCTACTTTCTCCTTTCTGTTCATCTTTCCTACTTCATTTTCAGATTATTGCCTTTATTAGTAAGGAAATTTCTGGATGTGAAACAACATAGTAAGTCTTAGAAATTCATCTTGGTAAACAGTGAACCTTGGATTCATTCTCAAGAGAACTGGTAACTATAATTCAGGTACTTCCCAACATGTTACAAAAGGATTCCTAAATAAGGTTGATATTTGATGACATTTTACAGCAACGTCCTTGGAGAATTTGACAGGCTGCCTAACAGGTCCCCACAAAGTGCCCCTCATTCTCCTGTACCACGGGATTCTGTGTTTACATGTAAGAAGTATTATTTAATGGAGGAAGAGAGGAGAAAAGGAAAAGTTTATTGAAATTAGATGTTACACCCTGACTTACCACAGCTAAAGATGAAAACAGATACATTAGTCTTGAAACAAGACTTTTGATAAATAGCTAAAGTTGATATTGAACAGTTAATATTCTTTTCCCTAAGTTATCTCTGCACTCCGTTTTTGTATCTTATCCACATTCCTCAAGGGTTTGATGCTAGAGAGGCTTAAAAGAGTAAATATCATGAGTGAGCCGTATCAGGTTCCAAACATAATCATGTAGTTCAAGCAGGGTGACATACCAGGACACAGCACTCCAAGCAATTGCAGCAGCTAGGGACAGGTGTAATTCTGAATATCAGAGTAACCAGCTCTTTCTAATCTTGCCATGGTCATTCCTGAATGCTGAATCTTTGACATAATTACAAACTACATTGTCAAAGACGAACAAGGCTGTATTGACAATCCTGAGCATTTAAAAACCATGACTAGTTTCATCGCAACAAGATCTGTCCTGTGATTTGAGTGTGGCAGACTATCTCGGGTATTTGTCATTTAACCATAGGTTATGCTCCTCTAAGACTGATTGAATCTCACAAACCCCTGGGAAGACAGAGGACGTGCCACCTCCCAGGGACATGAGCCTGCTGGAGAGACCCTGGACACACCAAGAGAAATGTGCTTTCCAGCACAGGGCTGGCAGCCTGCATTCCTTTGGTAGGAAATACTGGCAACTCAGCCAAGTTTCATGGGTGACAAAATAAATTTTCTGTGAATGGAGAGGACTGTTCCAGGTTTCCTCCAACTATAAAGGTCATGACATGAAGGACCAAGATGTGTAGGTTTGGCTGAGGCAGCAGTTTGCATAGTTATGGCTTCCACTGTGCCCCACGTTGATTTGCAATAAACTGCCCATAATCCCATCATCTTCTCACTGTTAATTTGAGGGTTTTGAGAATTCACAAGGTGAGAAGCAGCACGGGTTCCCTCCACTCACTCATGAGGGGTCCTCTGAGCTGCCTCAGCTCTCGGTAGGGTGGATGGGACACACCTGGCCAGTGTCCTGTCCACACACTGCAGCAGCCAAATCCAGTGCACCCTTCTAGAAACGACAGCACCACAAAGGCATTGGTGGTCACCAGAGCTACTAAGCCCACACCACCCTGAGCTAACCAAGCCAAAACACTATATTGAATGTACCAGATAGGTTAGAAACAGGGCTTAGTTTTTGCTGAACTGGATTTAACATTATTTTCCAGGAAAATAATGTTTAATTATGGGGCCTGGATGCTCAGCATCTTTGTTCACCCCACAAATACTCTCTCATTAGACATATTAATAACTTTAAGGCACTGTAGCAAACAGAAGGCTTTTTGAAAATGCTAAGTAGCAGTCTGCATATGTGTAATTTACGTTTGTATTTGACACTAAACTAAGAACAAAACATGGTTTGACAAGGTCAGAAGAGAATTCTGAGTACAGCAGTTTGCAAAAGAAACTTGGACATGGCAACATAACTATGCTGATTACTAGCAAAGGCGTCCCTCCAAGAACCCTCCAATACCCTGCTTAGTATTCAATAAAACCTATTAGTACAATCACTTTGACTTCTATTATGCTTTGTCTTGTACATCACTGGGTCATTATTCTTTGTGAACATGTTGTCAGTATTTAATTCAACTAAGTTTGTATCCATGGCAATGGTTAGGAGTAGACTAAAGAAAAAGGAATGTAGTCATAGGCCAGTAGCTCAGTAACAAAAAAATACAGCAGCCCATTAATGAAGTGAGAGGAGGTGAACAGGAGCTAGGAGAATGCCAACAAAAGAGTGGGGAGTTGTAATTACAGTTGTGAGGGAGGGCAGAGAGGTGCGGGAAGCTGCTGAACTCCAGTTAGACTGTAATTTGGCAAATCTTGTATTTTTAGTGTTACTAATGTTTGGTGGTCACTTCCAACATCCACGTAAACACAGACAAACTTGGAGGGAGATGCTAATTCCTCACCACATCAGGTCTGTCAAAATGAAGTGCTTATCTACGTAACTGTCGTGTACTGCTTTATCTTCCATGGAACAGCAAAGCAACGTGACCCTCACCTCCCAAGCAAATTCACTTACATGGATTTAAAAGGTTTCAGACCTTCCTTAAAGCATATACTGCTGTTGAGAACAAGGCCCGCACTAAAAAATGTAAATGACTGACAGCACAAAGAATTGTGACCATCTTCACTATGTAAATGACTTACCATTAGCACCTCAAGACAAAATCCCAGGTTGTGAATCTACACAACTCTGGTGTCGAACTTCAGTGAAAACTATATCTCCATTAGTAAACTATCAGGAAGGGGCTTTAATGAAATTCATCCGAACTGGAAAAGTGTTTGACATATTTTCCAAAATTACCACAGGCTATAGTTGTTAATGAAACACAGAACATACAAGCATCTTCTAGTTTCAAGTTTCATTACAAAAAAAACCAAACAAACAACTCTTATCCAGGTTTTAAGGCAAAAAGAGTACCGCAGGCTTTTACTAAATCACTCAACTCAAAACCGGAATTTATAATCCCATCTCTTTCTAACAGTACCTTATGCCTTCCAGGTTTTGATTCTGAGACACTGAACTAAGAGATTAGTACCAACACAAGATATGCTATCATATTCTTATGCATTTTTCTCAGGTACAGACTGCAGTTTTTAATATATAAATTGCCAGCTACTTATCTCCATTTCCAGCTAAAATGGGTTAACTGTTTCTTTCATAAGGCAATAAATGCTCTCTAGTAACAAAAAGTGTCAAATCTGCTGTGTGTGTGAAAACAATTGAATTCAGTCTGTTTAGAAACCTGTATAGTTAAAATTCCTTCTGCATGACTGCTCTTTAAACATATCTGAAATCAGCTAAGCAAAACTGCAGATCTTGTAAACTGAAGCATCTTTGTCTACAGTAAGATGTTGCATTAATTTAACTGAAACACTTTTGAAATCACTTTAGCTACCTACTTAACCCAATTCTCTCATGTGTATGATCGCATGCATCATCTTGCATCTTCCTTAAATAAAGTGGCTGAAGCCCTTACTTTTAACAAATTATCGAGAACAGAAAACATCTGTTGCCTCAAATATTTGATGGACCAGAGAACTAGGAAACATTCATTCACCGTGGCAGCTGAACATACGTGGGTTACCATTGTACACATTTACACACATTATTAGGTTAGTTTCATATTTTACCACTTTTGCCACAACAGACAAACTCAATGTTGGTACATAAACAGAAGGGCTATCTCAGAACTGCAGGAACGATCTTGTGATAAGCCGAAAAACATCAGTTTGGACAAGCTATTTCTTTTTGTAGTGTAAGATAAAAGATATATAGGCTAAAAGGTGGACTAAAGCTTTTTCAATTTAGGAATTCTTCCAATACCACGTTCCTCTTCCTTATTTCCACAGTGTACTTAAAGCCATTAAATATGGTCCTGCAGCCTCTGAAGCATGTAATTACTAAGATAAAATAGGAAAACTTCTATTTGTCTTTCTGTGTTGCCAGCTCTACAGGCTGCCAAAAGGAACGTGCACTGTGCTACGTTCTCTCGGGCTTTGTCAGAAAGATTTTAATTATCCAAACCAACCAGAGCAGACACACCAAAATATGTGCTGTTACACCATCTACACATAAGATTTTTAACGTTTTAACAAGAACACCCAAAGAAAAGGATAAAATTCACCCATTACTCCAAGGACAGCAAGTAGGCCCACTCAGTACTGCTGCAACTGCCTGAAATCTCTCTTACATGTAGGGACAAATAAAATAAAAAACCCACAATGGCTCCAGCACCCACATGCAGCACCCACAGGGCAACTTCCTAAAGGAGAATTCAGAATACTGGCTATTGATAGTCTCCTCTGCAACTTTTCCAGAATCTGGGGTTGGTTCACAGGCAATTGGACCTTCGAGTAATAAAGAGCAGTGTAAAACCAGATTCAATTAAAAACATATTTCTTGCCACTTAGTAGTTTCACGAAGCAAATAAAAGCAGAAGGTTGGAGATGCCTCAATACAAAATGTTATGATTTAACTACTAAATTTATCATTGTCATAAGTATAAAAAAAAAAAAAAAAGAGAATGTCACATCCAGATCACTAAGCTGTCACTGTGGAACGCAACAGATGACTGCTACAGCTATTACAGCCAACATTACTGGAACACAAATGATCCTTCAGTAGAGGTGCTTGGAAAATCATGGTTTATGTTCACAGTTTACAATCCATTTATGTTTTGTAACATTGTCTAGAGCTAAAGACCTCTCAGAACTGTTCCTGATGAGTTTTCCTTAAAGAGTAGCTGTCCTATAAACCTGGGAGGGGAGGAATTAACAGCAGAAAGCATCTCAAAGGAGTCCTACTAAGTGTGTTTATTTTCACCTCTTTCTCTGGTTGACTGCTATGTTTTCTCTGAAAGAAACAACATGGATACCTGCAGCTGCCCCTCAGCCAATGAGTCCACTGGATGGCAAAGTATTTCCTCAACTCTAACGAGGTGTTAAGCCCAGAACATCTCAGAACTCTGACATCTGCCTTAAGAGTAATCAGACACAGGATTTATGGTTTCTTATTAGCTATTTTCCATAATTTCAAAGAAATGCAGAATTTGAGTAGAGGTGGTGGCTTCGTATCCACTAGTATAGATTTCACCCCACGAACTCAAGCATTTCACACAACTAAATTACATACAGATGTACAGAAGAGATAAGGGGGAGATCCACATGGCCCTCTATTTCAGAGGTGTCATTTTTTCCAGAAGTCAGAGCAGCAGAAGGACTGTCCGGACTAACTTCAGAAATACAAGAGACATGCTTTCAGTATAAGACCAGCTCACAGGTTTCTGCTTCTCCATTATGTCCCCATTTGCAGGCAGTGATAGAGGTAATGAAATCAGAAATTGTCCCCGCAAGCAGAAATTCACCTGTGATTCTCTCTGGAAGTTTTGGGGTCATGTACACTATTTACTAGAGTTCAAGATACAGCCTAGATTAGTCAAAAAAGACCATCTTACCCTTATTTTGTTTCAAGGATAAGCACGCAGCTTGCTTATTCCTTAATTCTTTGCAGTGCTCTGAGCTACCACACCAAACAATTAGTTCTACTGAATGAATTCATTAGTTCTATCAGAAGCTACATTTTAAAAAATTACATTCTCCCACTTTTCCAAGTTATTACTAAACTTGGGATTGCAAACTGGAAGAATGGACGGCAACTTTCCTTTTCTGCTTGTTTCAAGGAGGAACAAATACAGCACAGTCCACAGGTGTCCCTTTCCCTAACCAGCGTAACACTGATCATGATACTGTCTGTATCGTTCAAGTTGCAAACCAGCCAAGAAGGATTTATTTCCTAGACATTCTAGTAAATCTTAGATCTTTCAGCTTTATCATCTTTCTATTATCTCTGATACTTGCCAGAATTTCTAGCAGCTCCTCTATCCAGTAAGACTGTGATCCAATGGGTAATTTTTTATGCAGGTACAATTTTAGCCTTTTTTTCCCCCTCATATATATATAAAAGAATTTGTGTTGAGTTTCTATATATAATTTTATATTTATAAATAAAGAATTTGTGTTGGTTTTTTCCTAGCTGAACCCTGCTTTGAGCATTTCTATTTTACTAAAAGTGGGCAATTTTAAGTGTAATAGCCAGCATCTCTCTCAGTTACCTTAACCTTTAGTATATTTTCCTTGGGTCTTGGTATTTGATGTAAGTTGCTCCTCCGTCCCATGACAGAAGAGGAGTAGTGTCCAGGAGTGCATGGTCTGCTGTGGTGACTCTGGTTCTTATCCTGTGCCTGGACTAGTAATTCTTCTCCTGTAACTATGGATGGTGATGGGAAATGATTGGAAATCAGTGTTTTGACTTCTCCTGAAGACCCATGAAACAGTTCGGTTTTGCTGCTCCTGTTCCTCTCTCACATCACAATGGCACATTTTTTACTATGATAAAATTATTTGTAAAGACCCAGGAAAAGCGAGTCTACTTGCAATGAAAATAAAGTCATGACTGGGAGAACAGTAAGGTAAACAACTGTGCACACAAAACACTGTCCTGAACCTTCATTAATCACAAAACACAATGTATTTTGAAATATTTTTTACCTGGTAAGAGATGGGGAAAGTCTGAAGATACATGAAAGTCCACTCCTCAAGACTTTCAGCCCAGCTTCATATATGAAAGCAGTTGAGATATGGAATACAGTGCTGGATGGTTTATCTCAAACAAAAAAGTTTGATAACCCTGAACCTCTGGCTAAAATACAGTATTGCCAATTTTGTGAGCTGTCTGCAGCTGTGTAATAAATACCTATAAAATAAACAAGGCAAGAAGTTTAGATGAGGATCAGAGAATATTTATGCTAGCTAGCAATAATGGAAATGGTCTAGGCCAACTGCTGCATTTTGTTATTTTGATTTTCAGACAAATATCATCCAGCATGTATTGGAGCTAGTCAACAGCTGACATTTAAACACATTTATAAAATAAATTTTCTGATTCTTTAAAAAACAAAGTTGTTATTTCTTCCAAAACATATTGGCCTTGACCTTTTTTTGCACTGCATCACAGATTTACTTACAAGCTTTAACTGGTATTGAAAATGCAGCAAGCTAAATATGCAAACTGTCATCGCAATAAAAGCCACTTCTGTTCTGTTAGACTTTGTGTGAAAAATAGCTTAGTGTCACTGGAGTACTGTAGATGGAGTTTGAAGAGATGCTTTCCCAAGGTTTTCAATGTATTCTTAAAACAATCAAGTAGTACTTTACAAAATTTCCTTTGGTCCCACAGAATTATAAAGGATATGTATTTTTAAAAAACAGAATCATTAAACCACCAAACTTCTCCATTTTAAAAAGAAGTCTTAATTCTTCACCTATTTCAGTTTACTTAGCAATAAGTAATTGCTTATAAGCCTAATCCTACAGAAGGAAAATAAACCTCAAAATCAACCTTTCACCTGAAGAAACTGCAGGTAATCTCTTTCAGCATAGAGAAGGGCAGTTAATGCCTGCACTGCTGCTCTGGATCTTTGTTTTCCCCTTTCTCTTTTCCTCTCAACACCAATATGCTTATAAAACAAACAAACCACTCCTGCCGTTACAGTGTTTTCAAACATGCTTTCAACATTTTCCTTTGTGGGGCTTTGTTCTTCACCACCTGCTCAGCTGCTGATACAGTTTTATATACACCCAGTATGCAGGTCACACACTGAACACGCCAGGCAAGCCTGGGTCAGAGCAGCAGACAGAAAAACCTGCTTCCAAAGATAAGCCGAAAAGAAAGCGTTTGCTCTTCCCTGTAGTTCAGTTTATGCCCTGAAAAAAATGCATCAAATGATTTTCTGAATTCCAGTGGCTCTGAGAAGTCTCTTACTCGAGGCTAAATCCTCCCGCTCGTCCACACACACTTGTGGACCAGTGTCTTCAGGATCCACATTTAACAAAGCACATCGGGTTTTTTCTTAAATGGATGGATCTTAGCAGTTGCATTCATTTTAGGTGCCAGAGGATGTTGTATCTTCTATTTCAGTTACGCTTCCCAACTGATCCTGTCATCTAGTTAAAACAAAGAGTTATTTTGCTGCAGTTGGATCTGTTACCAACACATGCTTCCCAACTGATTCTTCTGGCTTTGAATTAAAGAAGTTGTGTGTCCAGGTCTCTCCAGGGAAAAAGGTTGTCTTATCTTTAGAAAATCAAAAGCAAGATCAGGGTTGGGGCAAGACTACTGAAAAAAATGGAAGACTCGTCAGAGTCCTGGGTTATGTGGCAAAAACTAAGGTTTTTTTCCTGAAGAATTTTGCTCCAGAAACACAACTACATCACAGTTTAACCTTCCTTAGTTGGACAAAGACATAACTAAAAGCTATGCACTGTGCAAAAAGCCCAAGCTGTTACTTTCCACTAACAGAAATACATATCAAAGGTTTTTACAAGCAGAACAATGTTCTGCACAGATTTAATTTAAAATATACAAACATTAAACCCATTTTAGAGATACAGAAACAAAGATAAAGACAATGCAAGTTAGGCATTGCAGTGAGACAGAAGCCACGAGCAGAACCCGGGAACCCAGACACTCGGTGCAGTGGGAGCACCACTGGACGCACCGCAACCACCCAAGCAGCCTGTGGAAAAGCAGCACACTCCCACTGGTATACAGGGATCTCTGATACATTATGGATGAGCTGCTATTGAATTTCATATGAAGTAGCACAATCCTGAAAACATAATGATATGATTTGCACTACAGTTTTGGTAACACAATGAAACTAATTAAAAGCTGATCTTTAACGATCTTTGCAAGTGCACGGAACAACTATTTAAGCAGAGACAATAAAGCTTTTTAAGGGTCTACACAATCTAACACCCATGATTTCACACCTTCTTTTGTTAAGTGGTTCTTTCTGCAATTAGTGTCAATGCTGTTAGAAGTCAAAGATGAAAACGCTTCTCCACAAGCAAGAGCCTTAGTATAAATCCATTAAATACATTTTTTATGTTTGAAAGGAAGAAACATGGAGAATGAAATAGAAGAAATGTGTCTCAAAACAAAACACAATTTGTAAGCCATGCTAGTTAGTGGATGTTTACTGGCTTCATTTCAAAGCTCTTCCTACACCAGTCTCCCCACAGAAGTAAAATATGGGGAGGGAGTTGAAATTCCCACCTTTTTAACTTGCCTGAGCAGAGCTGAATGTCTCATTTTTAAAAGAACGAAGGAGAAAAAGCAGCATTACCACTTCTACATTCCAAAATCTATTCTTTCTCAAATATCTTTGGCTATTAGGAAGCAAATTTAGCTACTGATCTAATTTGTTTCAACTTATAAGTACTAATACCCAAGCAAACATATGTTGAACAGGCTGGTTAAGAATATTTAATGAGAATTTAGTTACTGATTTGTAAATGAAAAGTGCAAATGTGGCAGTTGCCATAGATCCTTGTAGTTTCTTGCTGGCACTGAGCCCAGCTAGGCTTAAAAATATGCAACATATTGATGGGAGAAAGGGAGAAAAAATTTGAATATTATGTGTAAAACTTGCTGTGAAAATACAATTCTGCATATGGATCTTAATGTAAATTGTACGAGCAAGACACAGTAATTCTGAATGCGTTTATGTATGCTTTGTGCTGATGGAATTAATGCAACTATTACAGTCACACCATAAATTCACAATGAAGTGAATGCCTACAGGCAATTCAGTTTCCTGTCCTTGGTAGCTGTGAACAGAACTGTGTTCTGTTTCACATTTGTCAGCAAATGAATCGGTGAGGAATAATCTCTTCGCTTGTACCTACCTCTTTGTGACATCTCTGCCTTGGAAACAGGAACGGCCTTTATTGAAGAAACAGCCACAGAGAAGACACATCGTGTTCTCATTCCTGGAAAACAGAAGGAATGCAAAACAGAGCTAATGGGCTGTTATTAAACCCTAATGCTAACAGAAGTTAAGCCTATTGCACTAATAAATTATGATAAACTCTAGTGCTCCCTTCCTCCTCCAATTATCATACCCATTTCTGTAAACTCTTGCCTCATTTTCCTTTCTAGCCCTTGTCTAGGAAGCAAAAGAAGCCCTGAGAACTGGGCAACTAAAGAGCTGCTACTGAAAGAGATTACTTGTCAGTACCCCCCATTCCCATCATGGGGCAGGAAAGAGCACCCCTTATAGAAGATATTTGAGTTTGAAGTGTCTTTTCTGTGTGACCTGCCCAGTGTGGCACTGTCCTAGTGAAGAATTTTTCCTAATGCACAGTCTGAACCTCCCAAGACTTGATTTTTGGCTGCTGCCCCTTGTATCACTACTGAGAAAATGTCATCTCCAATGATTACTTGGAGTGCATTTACAAAGCTACCACTAGGTCATGCTTTAACCTCACCTTTGCCAAGAAGCAATCTTATAGGAGCTTCTTTCCACAGAGCAAGCACAGTTCCCTATGCATTGCACAAACAGGAGTACTAATTGTCCTGCATTATCACACACAGTGTGTACTTTTCACCTTACAATGGATAGAAAAGTTTTAGTTTCCCTATAGACTTCTGTCACTTTTATAACATTGGTATGAATAAGAGCAATACTATTTCACACACACATTAAAACTAAAACAAACATAACTGACGCCTAATTTGGCAGACCCAATGTCATAACTAGGGGTGTGATTCTGTCAGTGGACTCAGCATTGCAGTTTGTGGTCTGGATTTTCATTGACCTCAGTAGGTTATAGCCAGCACTCAGAACTTCTGCAAGGCACATCCGGGTGCCCGTAAGCTGAACCACAGCCACCTGCAAAGCAACTGCTTTGTGCCTCGTCCTGTGTCAGTCAGGAATTCTGTGGAATCAGAAAGAATAAAATCCAGCCAGTAATTGCCTTAATTACCTGATTAGTTTGCAAGGGCCCCTTTTAGTCACCACATGCCGTCCCACACACAGAAAGCAGCACTAGCCGGTGGAAAAGCCCGTCACTATGGACTGCGTTTGGCACTTGCACAGGAACCACAAGGGGAGGGGATCACTTCGGTAGCACCTTCAGAGCATTTATCATCACATCCTGGCAACAGTTTGTTTGTGAAACTGGGGTTTCCAGAGGCTTACATTTTGGTCACATTTGGTTGGGTTTTCAAAATTACATGAAAAACACAACTCCACAGTTAGCAAAGTTCCTCTTTTACAGATTTCATATCCACACTTCAGGTTATAAACATACTTTACTGCCTCATAATAAAACCTCATAAAGAAGTTTTAAAGGAGGGAGAGAACAACATATTCTTGACATTTATCATTCCCAGAACTTCCAGCTATTCCAGATTAACTTTTTCCTTTCTTCCTACTCTCCAAATCTATCTTTAAAAAGAAAAAAAAAAAAAAATCACATTAGGCACACACAAAATACGAGCATTTTCCCTAAGTCCGAGTTGCTTAAATTTGACAAAGCTATAAGCATTTTAAGATTTTGTTGCATTTTCTTTTTTTAAATGGAAAATTTCAGAAAACCTCAACAGGACAAACTGCTGCTGTATGTTAATGACATAATTTTAAGGAATTAACAAAATACCATATAGAACATTAAGACACCACACTGAAATATAAAATCATTGCAGAGTGAGAACAGAAAAAACAATGTTTTTCAAAAAACAATTTTTAAAATAAGTATATTATTTCAATTACATTTTCTGTGAGTGATCTGAGACATTACGCACACCCATGTCCCATGAAGACCACATGGACAGCAGAGCTGCCACAGGGATGTCTGCGTGGTTACACCATCCCTGGCATCCCATGACCCACAGAGATATCGATGATGTCATGGGCCATAGATGAACAAATCCTTACCTCTGCAGGGTTCAGTAGCTCAGTGGCAGCAAGTACTGCAGAGTTTCTTACAGGAAAAGCCTTCAGGTTAAATAATGAATCTTCTACTTTCACAGCTATGACTGAGAAGAGCTATAAAGCAATTCAGATTTTTATGTGTTTATAGGTATTTAGAAAAATGTTTGTATAGCCTAATTAAGTTTCTATAGTCCATTCTAGTTTCTTCCATAGAATTTCTTGTCATCTGTGAATGGTTATATACCCATTATTAAAGCTGATTACACACCAAACAAAGCATCTGAGTGTAGTTATAAAACCTTTACAAGAAGCCATGATCTAATACAGGATCTGCACGGACCATTAAGACTGTGAGGAATTACCCTGAAGAAATGTGACTGTTTTATAGAATATTATTTGTGTAAAAAGCATTTTTATTGAGTTTTTAAATTACTCGCGCATCAAAACTGCCTATAAAGAACGAGTGAATGAAATGCTGGTGAACAGGCACAAATTATGAAGACAAGGGCTGAGAGATCAAATGAGTTACAACCACACAACAGCATCTGAGGCAAAAGATAAATTGTATTGCCTGCACAAAAAGTATCACAACTATCTGCTCAAGTCTATTTCCATCCCTAGCATCAACAAGTTCATTCAAAGCTTAAAGAACTTTAGAGGATGCTTTTATAAGGATGATTTTGCCCAAGCAAAACAGGAAATTAAGTTCAATGTCATTTGTCACTGGTTCCCATGGGGTCAGGGGAGACAAGCCTGGGTTGCTCTCTTCAGGCAATAGGCCAGCATTGGGTATGTGGGGACTCACACCATTAACTTCAAAATTAATTTGCACAGAACTTGTTTAAGTAAAAGACAGAACCCACCTTCCTTATAATGATGGGGTAACTGGTTATTTGGACTAGGCAGAGCAACTAATGTTGTTGCTACTCATTTTACCAAAGAGAAATATCTTTTGACACGACCGAGTTTTGTATTTGTTGGCCTCTTGTTTCTAGAAAATTAATCTACCTCAAAAGCCAGCCAGCTGAGTACCACAATATCTTAGATATATACAATATCTTAGATGCACTCTTGACGAATTCGTGCTGCGAAGTCCTTCCTCCTCTCAGCAAATCAGCACACCTAACACAAACTAAGTCATTCCACTACATCAAATCTCATTCTCCCAATCCACATGTTTGCTGATGGAGCTCATTTCTCTGGCAGCAGTAACATTTGTCACATAGGACGCTTCATGTTTCCTCTCCATTCCTCTCACAGGTCATTCAGTGTCCCCTGTGACCTCAATACTCCCTCAGCTGACCTATTCCTGGCAATGTTTAAGACAGCAGAATTACCCAATGCTTTCACCAGAGCAGTGATGCACGAGAACGGTGTAAAGGCAAGGTAGTTGGGAGGAATAGCAAAGGGGACATGCAAACATTCGGTTGCTGCCGTAACAGCTGTCAGTTAAGTTGTTATAAGTCTATATTCTGATAAGGATTGGAATGCCAGATGGAACAGGACAACTGTGCAAACTCTGTCCCACTGCCTGTGAGCAAGTACACTGCTCCTGGGGCTACAGACACCGGAAGATTTCCACGTGCTGCAAAGCTGATCTTCTGATTTCAGGTGCCAAAGACAACTCTCCCCATGTCTGGGAATTCCAGAGGCAGGTTCAGTTCATGCCTCTCACTTCCCACAGAGAAACAACACTACCCTGTCACAGTGACTTGCACCCTATCGTTTAAAGGCTCAGCACTAGCTTGGTCACCACATCTATTCCAGAACTACTCCACCCTCAAAAGCATATACTGCAACAAGCTTGCTCGCCAGTTCCACTTCACTTTAGTATTAAGAAGGAAAAATCCCACCAGTTATGTGCCTTAGTGTCTGGAGAAACAGGAGACAGGGAGAGAGAGGAACACAGGAACTGCCAACTCTCTCTTTTTTCTTTTTTTTTTTTTAACAACTTGCTATCCATCCTACATAGCAGATAGTAGAATCTGTCCAGTAACTTTAGCAGGAAGACTTATGGAGGTCATAGGCAACTATTTAGCAAGATAAAAATCACTATGCAGCCTGTCTTCAGCTGTCAGCTTTCTTAATTACCTTTGCCAACTAGAAAGCCCTCTGCTTTACTTCATATACACAGACAACCCTTTTAATAGTAACCAATATTGACATAACATATTCAACATCTCTACTGCTGATAAAAAAAATCTTTATGTGTCTAACATTAAAGCATGGCATTCTCAAAATGCTCCTATACTATCTTGACATAATCAACTATCTAAGAATAAACTCATAATCATCATGAATCATTTAACAACGTCCCAATGACATACTAGGTCCCCCCCAGCTTACAATATATCTTGAAGTGTTAATCCAATATTTAAAAAAAAATAAAATATATAAATGATTGTACAGTGAAATAGCAAATGGCAGTAAGTCAAAAAACATCAGCACCTCTAAATAGCACCCTGAGGGCTGCCCAGCTTACTCGGGAGTTAGGCAGGATTGCAGCACAAGGCTTGTCAGTTCAAATCTGACCCACACTGGTTGCAAGTTCACACATTCATTTTCAGCTGAAGCCCATCTGCCATCAGACATGAAAGCATAAAAACCCCAAAGAACAGCTAACAAGGAAGAGGTGGCTTTTTTCTTTTTCTTTTGCCATTGGAGTCTAGGTCTAGAGTGCACCCCAGCTATGTACAAGCTACATTCTGTGTTACTGAGAGGGATAAGACAAAAACAAAAACTGCAAAGCATGTGGCTTTTTTAATTAAGAAAAAAAATATTTTCACTGAATGCATTACAACCAGGCACCAGCTCATTGTGCCGTGCAAAGCTGTCCTAAAAAAAAGTAGATATCCATGTATTTTAAAAACTCTGCCCTAAAACCACATCCATTCCTACACTCCAAGAGTATAAGCTAGCTCAATTGTTTCAAACCAGATTTTCTCTTAAAGATCAAATTTTAAAGCTTATGTTTTTCAAGGATGCTTGTGACCTGTTTTATTTCTGAACATCATGAAATCGGTTAACTCTTCCTTGTGGCACAACAAAGTGACTTTATTACTATATCTATCACCTTCCATGAAGTATATTATTTGAAAGTTTGGAGGGTGAGGTATTCTTTTGCCTAAATAACGTATTGGACAGCAACTGTAAACTTTTGAAGACCTCCATACTGGGAACTTTGCAGAATTCTTGCTAATACTGTACTTCGTACAGAAAACCTTTTGTCTGAAGAGTTCAGAAGACTGCACAGCACAGTATCCAGTCACTCAGTATTTCTTCCAGCCTTTGCTCACCAGATTCCTGAAGCAAATGTGGCATTAGCTGAAAGACCTACTTGGGTAGTTACTGGGGTTTTTTTAGAAAAATAGGTTAAAAAAAGTTGCTGCTCAAGGGCAGCTGTACTGTACAGAACTACTCATCACACTGATGGATTTAAAAAGTGAAGTACGGCTGCAAACTTGAGAAGCCTGCATACAGCCCTCCTCAAGCAATTCCAGCAAACCCTTCCTTTTCTTTGAACAATGCATGCTAAAGAAGAAAATAAGGTCACAACCAGAGATGTCAAATTAATTAGCTCCCTTATCTGAAAAAGTTCTTCATTGCTGCTGGCTTTCAATAGGCAACTAAAAGCTGTCTCTTCTAAGGCCACCTATCTTCAATTAGCTGTTGCAGATACACTACACAAAAGAAACATTTAGTGACCGAATCTCTCAAGTCATACGAGTAGATTAAAATCCTTTTTAGAAATGACACTGTATTACTCTTCCCATCTCCAGGCTTTGCCTCTTCTAGACATTCTCTTTGTCTTCGTTTTGACCTTCTGTGTGTGCACTGTTCCTAGGCTTAGTCTCATTCTGGCCTTGAATAAAGAGCAATATTGTCTGCTGAAAGCTGAAGTTAGTATACTAAGTGAAATGTATCAATAAATTCTTTCCATACACTCAAGACTTTATTCTTTTCCTTACATCTTTCACAGAAATCTTTGAGCATGAATGTGTTCTCAGTGCCAATGACTGCAACACCAAGCTCTTCCCAATTTACGACTGAGACAGGAGGAGTAGTCATTTAGCACAGAGGCCAACTCCCTCTTGAGGTTCCCTATTTTCAGCTTACGGCTAAGGCTAAGGCAGGGCAGCAAGGAAAAACCTTACACACACCCCTACATACATCTGTTTCTTGCACTCATAAACACACATCCGATTTGCTAATGCTCAGTATTGTGTGAAGAATAATTTTCTTCCTACTATGTTTGTTAATTATTCTATAATCCTACATTGGGATCAAATTATTTCCTAAGATCTGTCAAATCACTGAAGGTCCAAAAGAGGATGTAGAACATCTAAATGTTCCAAGTTCTTTTGAGATTATTACTCCCTCTCCATTAAATCCTACGGAACTTTTCTCATAAGAGTCGACAGGGAAAAAACTACCCATGAGCTTAGAGTGCTTTACAGTAGGAGACACTTAGCTGCCATCTCTACAGGAGTTGCTGGCGAAAGCGACAGAATAAACACTGTCTTCTCCTGGGTTTCATAAAAACTACTGACACCAGGATTTTACTATCAAGCCTTTTTTTCCTAAAGAGAGTCCAATGTATAATAACATGGTTTAGTACTAGAGCCAGCAGTAAATGAATACATTTTACAGACTCCATGCTTTACTACTGAAATATGACTTGCTTTTTAGATTTCAAACTTAATCTTTTCCAGAGGACACTTATATCACAAGGAAGAAAAGTCCATCTAATTTTTACTGGACAAGCTAAACAAGTTTCCCTTGGAAAGAATAATTCTGATCAGACTGGGTTAGCATGAAGGCATATGCACACTATTGTTTATGCCTAGAGCCTCAGGTCCTGTAACCATATTCAGATTCTTAACCAAACCCTTCGCCAAAAAATCCACAAGTCTCATATACAGTAACTTACGTATATTTTCATATATACAACTATATGCAACTATATGCAACTATAACATATAGATTGTATATGTGTGCATATATAAATATAAAATCTTATATAAAACAGCCCATACATACACAAACTTCGGCCAAGTTCGGTTTTCTCCTCACAGCAACTTCCATTCACTCAGCTTCAATCATGATAAAAAATGAGATTTTCAGGGTCTACCATTTCCCACATTGAAGAACAGTTATTCCCCTGGTGTATTCAATATGCACCAGAAAGGCAAGAATCAACCCTCCTGAAAAAGATCATTTTGTCTGTTTCTAGTCAGTCTTACAGGGCCCAAAGACCTCTCTGGAAGGTTAGATGTTTATCTACAGTTCATTTCTGCATTTACTGAGATTCACTCAGGTATCTTCTTATCCACTTACCGTACAATCCCTGGCTAAATAAGATGAGCTTGCCTTTCATTTAATAAAATTAGTTCAATATTTAACATCTCATATCATGAAGCTAAATCCTGAAATTGCAGAGAACAGACTGGCCTTGATTATATTCTTTGTTTTAACAATTTGGAACCCACTGCCATCTAAATCTACTGCATACTAAGTTTTCAAGCAGCATGTGTAAAATAATATTTTGAAGAGAAACTTTCCATTGCACTAAGACTTATCTTACATTACTGTAAGGATTAATCACCTGAAAAATCCACACACACATAAAAAATTTCCTCTGGTATACTTATACAGAATGGCTATTAAGGTCAGATCTACAACTTACTTCTATTGCTACTACTCATAACTAAACATCTTTTCATTAGTTTCAATCACATTTAATTCTGGCAAAAAGCATTTAACTATTAAAGATAAAAAATCCTGTATGTACACAACAGGCCAATTTTGTTAATGTCTCTGCCAGCCACGCAAAGGCCCAATGATCTTTTATGTTTGAGGAAATCCTCCTGAGTCACAATGTAATCTTCTAATCTCTGCTGAAGTTCTGAAGAGAGACAGTTGATGCTACTCCAGCTTTGTGACTACAAACTGATTTCACAGCACATTCAAATGGTAATAACTTTGGAAGACATTGTAAAGGTCTGGATCCAAACTTTGACTGACAAAGAGTCCAAATCCCAAGGGAAGTATCCATTTCCAGAATGAGCTACTCATTGAAGACTCTCCTAATGTACTTATCCTTCAACTGCTCTAATAAATCTGAGTCACATGCCAAAGAATCTCTACGAAAAACTAGAGATATTTACAGCACTGTCAGTATGATGATTTTTAAAAAGCAATTACCAAAATGAGACAGATTTCAGGAATGGTTGTTCTAAAGCTCTAGATGTGCTGAAATAAACCAGTATCCCATTCTCGATTTTCAGACTTCAAATTACTAAGAAACAGGACATCCTTTGTGATGTGTGTCCTGGAAGTGTCAAAGCCAGTATGGCCTCTGGAAATGAATAAGCAGCAGATTTGTGTGTGCTGAAAGGGAAGATACCCTCATATTACATATATCATATTACATATATTAGAGTGTGAAGTTAACAACCCAGTAAAATCAGGACTCTTAATAAAGCTGGTAAATTTTTCAACACAGATGTTCCCACCGAGGAATTGGATTTAATAAAAAAAAACTTTTTTATTTTTTCTAGGAAAAATGTTTGTCATATTTTTCAATGGCAGAAAAACATTAAATGAAGGTAACTGAAAGTTCACTTCTAGTTCTGTTTTCTCCAGAAGGGTATTAAAACCTTTCCTTCCCTTGTGTACTCTAAAAGGGTGAGGAAAGGCATAGAAATTTTAAATGAAATAGAACTACAACCGGAGAAGTATTTTTAAAAACAAGTTCCATTTTTTCATTAATTATTTTTACTTCATTAATGTGTCAAATGTAGAAAACCATCTTTTTCATCACTTCACCCATCCATCAGAAGCTGTGTATCCCCACAAACTTAACAAAAGCTTTTTTTCTTTTTTTTTTTTTTTCCCCAAGAAATAAAACTGAGCATTACTACCACTTACTGAACAATCTTGACTGGTTAAATGGAAAGCCATTATTTAAAGAAAGCCTTTGCAAGGCAGAAAAGACAAGACCTTCAAGCAGGGGAATTGGCTTTTGTTTATCCCATAAACTTTGTGAGCATGCTGAAATAAGAACCAATGTTATAAATGCTACAGTGTTGGGTGTCTAACTCTGCCAAAGCACCAACATCTGCACCCACTGCATCAGAGAGAGGTGGAAGTTAATCCCATGTACCACTCCTCCCATCTTCCGTAAGCTCTCAGCACATGGCACTAACAGACCGTTACCCTCCAGGGTAAGTCTTCTATTGCCACCAAATAACTAAATCAGTCTGGCAAATACCTCCACTGCATATTGAAAGCTCAAAATCTAAATATGCATGATAGGTGTACCAGTAGTTTACAGAAGAGAACATTTTTTACATCGTTTTTTGTTTGTGAGAGTGGAGAGCAGTAGGTCGCTGAGAAACTGAATCAATATCAAAATCAGGCTAAATCAAGCTTTCAAGTTAAGGAACACCAGGCTGGAACCTACCTGAATTAACTCAGTTCTGCCCCTTTGTATGCTCCCAAGCTTTACAGCTTCCACTTGCACAACTGCATACTGATTTTCTACAGGGCTCCCTCCGTATTCTGTACACGCCAAGCATCCTACAAGTGTAAACCTGCCATTTCCCAATGTCTGAATGCTCCATTTTGAAACCCTCATTTCTATCAGCAATGTAATTGATACACCTTATCGAGGTGCCTGAAAATAACATAGATGGAAACCTGTAATATGCTGCTGAGAGATCCCTTTTCTCAGTCTAAGCATAAGTACTCTCAAGACTGGCAAGAATATTACCATATCTCCAGTGTAGAAGGACGAGACTGATATTGTCAGGCAGTCAATTGCAAGTTAAATATAACACTTCAACACGTGTATATCTCAAATTCATTAAATACAGAAGCTAGATAAAAGGGGTTATTTAACAGAAAATATAACCACCAGCTTTTTAAAAAAATCAATGTAACAGTAAAAGCACATGACAATGCAACTAGCTAAGATTGAATCTTGCATATTGACTATGAATATTATTCTACAAAGTATGTAATCCCTAATAAGCATGAATGTCTCACTGCATACACTCATGTAATATCAAGTTTAACATGTGTGATATGTGAAGACGTCTGTGCTCAAAAGAACGTATCAAGTGTATATGTTTAGACTTTTTTTTTTATTAGACTGATTATACAAATTTAATCTTTTTATGCACTAAACATGTATCATGAAATTTACTTAGATTGGAACATAAACATCCCTGTATTATTGGATAGCCAAATTGTTATAGTGAATGGGATAGGAAAGTCAGCTATAGTATTAGGCAAATAAAAGACGTTGCTGAGGGCTGCAATAACAACATCATGTAATAAGTAACATGCACCAACATGATCCCATTTTCTAGAAACAAATACATTTTAAAGGTATTGTAGATAATGGTGATACTGACATACTGCAATGTATTCCATTAGAAGCAGATGCACTCAATCTAGAAAAGAGATATGGCAACATTTGAAGCTACAGCTTCAAACTTGAAGACGTCCAGTGACATCATGCTAATTATCTCCCATCATAATCATATGGGTGCACACTTCTACTGCAACTGAGTGATGGTGCTAGAGAAGCATGTACTGTGAAGCCTATATACATGTGTACACAAACACACACCCCCATGGAGTCTCCATCCTTGAATATAATCAAAACTTGACCGTACAATTTTGCCTTGAGCAAATTGTAAATTGTCCTATTAACAGCACAAAATACAAATACTATAATATACATGAAACAGAAACAGTTACATACAGATAGGGCAAGCAGACCCTAAACCAGTCTCTGTTAAAATGCAAGAATCAGACTAACATATTCTAAAACATTAAGGCTGAGAGAGAATGAATTTGTTAATGGCACAGGCTTTTTTTCCTGTAGTGTGTTTTTTAAATATGTGCAATCATTTCCCTGATAATTCTGGCCTTTTCTGTAACTGAAAAGGAGTTTTTAAATGCGGTCAATAGCCTATAAAGATGTTAACATTATATTTCAGTAGTTGGATGAAGGAAGTCCTGATAAGGGCAAACAGGGCAAAAAGGAAACCGGCTTAAAAAGAATTCAGAACTTCACCAAGCTTAAAAAAAAATCCAATTCAACTGTGTTCAAAAATATCCAACTCCTTTTAGAATGAATATAGGTATTTTTTGACTCCCTAGTGTGTACTATAGACATAACAACACCAGAAGAGTTTGTCTCTATAAAGTGCATATATACTATATGTATTTTGACAAAGTGCTCAGATAGAAACATACACAATCTGTCTCTAAATAGTCAGTCACACCGCAAGCAATATGAACTAATTGCCTGTATCTCGTGTCACACGTAACACTCTCTTTACATCTTTGTGACTTTAATCTAGACCTCTGATAGCTTACTACAAGTTTAACTGCAGCACAAACAGAACAAATACAAACACTAATGGATGCAATTGTTTTATGAAAACAGATTGTCTCCATTTAGCCCGCACCCAGGGCTACACAATAACCTGTTGTTCTATCACCCATCTCCCCTCCCCAACAGAGAAAAGGAACTGGGAAAAAGAGGTAGATTCATGGGTTGAAATTTAAACAGATTTAAATAAAATAAGAAAACAATATCAGTACTAATACAAAAGACACAAAATTTATACTTACCTCATAGAGTGGTGGTAAGTCCCTCCAGGGATAGTAAACCATTGAGAAGGGGGAAGAGGAGTACAAAGCAAAGAGCCCCCAGCCCCAGCAGCTTTCCCATTTATAGGACCCTGACTTTAATGTTATAGAACACACCTGTGGGCCAGCCTGGGGCAGCTGCCCTGGCTTTCACTGCTAATGGCCTTGATCACCATCCCACAGCTGGCCACAGACAAAGTGTAACAGTAAATTGATTCTATAATTTTAACCCTGCAAAACCAGGACATGAATAGACAGGAAGGATTAATTTTGTTCATTGCCACTGTTCCGAATTGGAGAAAAACTACAGCAGATACAAATGCAAAGGAAAATGAAGTCAAAATTATTATGAAGTGGCTTTGGAAGAAGTATTCATTTATCTTCCATCAAATCCAATTCTCTACTGGCACAGGTAGCTGCAGAGATAGTAAACAATTAACTCTCCTCTGCAAAACTGCTGGTCAAGAAAAACATTGCTCTATTATAGTACTATTGACATAGACAGCTAAGAAATTTTGTCAGGAATAATCTACTGCAAACATAAAAACAACACTGAAGAGGTCAACGTGGTCCCCAACTATCCCACACAGCTAATATACTTCTGTGCTGCTAAGCACCTTGACAACACATGTGCAGAAGTGTGAAGTCATGTATTAAGCAACTGGATTAAGTTCTCTGCAACTCTACATCATCTAGATGTCCTAGAAATATCCTAGAAATAGCTCAGAAGGCAGCCTCTCTCTCTCCATCTGATCCTACACACCAAGCCATTTAAAACAATGCATTGTTTCTCCCTCTTAATGACATCAAAATATTGTCACATAACAGAGCTCGTACCTTCCCAATAACCCAGGCAGAAGGTCCACTGCCTGTGGCAAGACACTGAATTCACTCAGCCCATTAAAAACCTTGTTGAGCCACAGAGACAATACAAATCATTCCATTTTAAGATGTCCTCTGCAAGGAAGGGTAGTTTGCCAGTAACAAGGGGCTTCTCCCTTTCCTCCCAATCAGCAGTACCCGTTAGTTATTTCTTGTGGCACTTACTGGCAGAAAACTGTCCCCAGTGCTCCCACAACAGCCCAGGACCACTTCTTATGGTCTCAATTCAATTCACACTAAAAATATATAAATCCTGAGTTAGATTTTCTTCCTTTCGTAGTTGTAGAAGCAGGCAGAAAGAAGTGTAGTGTCAGAAATTAAACACCTGAGTACTACAGAAAATCAATGAAATAGCTCAGATGTAACTTCCTCTTGATGCCTGAGAAACTCAAGGTAGCAAACTGCAGTGTCAATTTTTAAAAGCACACGGGGGATAATTTAAAGAAATACAGACCAGAACCTCAGGCTTCCACTGCAGGAGAACTGCCAGAAGTGATAAGGAAAATTTAAGGACAGGTGCATAAACGAATATATGGAGGAAGAGTTAACACCATGTTTCTAGAAGAAAATCACAACTCACAAGCTACTAGAGTTCTTGGAAAGAGTCACAGAGCATATGGACAAGAAATATATGCCTTATATAGTTTTGTTGGATTTCCATAAGGCTTCTCATCACATATATAAGTGAAAGTGCTTATAAAAGTAATCTGCCAGGGGACAGAAATATACAAGTTGAATTGGTTAAATGTTCAGAAATGAACAATACAAAAATAAACCCGTCATCTAACCCAGAAAGCCTACAGTGTGGTCCCACTGCTCAAGCAGCAGTCAGGTAGAGATCACAGATACCACAGATTTCTGCTGAAGGCCAAACTGTTCAACATACTCATAAATAGTCTGCAAAAGGGCTGAATACCAAGATGACAAAATCTGCTTAAGTTAATAAAGCACCTATAATGATAAAAAAAAAACAACCTGACTGCAGAGAATTGCAGAGGGTTCTCACAGTGCTGAGTGACTCTGATAGAAGAGCAGATAAAACTCCAGACTGATAAATGTAAAGTAATGCACACAGAGGAAGATGATCCTAACTTTTTTACACACAGTTATTCACTTTGAAGCTACTATTACCATTCAGAAATGAGATTTTGAAGTCACAATAGACAGTTCTGTAAACACATCAACTCAGTCTTCATTAGCAGTTAAAAAAATCAAATCAAATCAAATGCTAGGCATTATTAACAAAGGAATAAGTATGCTTCCTTTTCTCTCCATCACAACAAAGCTGTCATATACTAGAAAAAGTACAGAAGACAGCAAAGACAAAGAAATGAAATGGCTTCCATTCAGATGAACAACTAAATACATCAGTACTATGTCTGGAAAAGAGACAGCTAAGAGTATGATGAAGACCTTTAAGATACTAGAAGCCATGGAAAAGGTAGATAGTAAAACAGTGTTCAATAGCTCTCATAATACAAGAGCTATGGGATGTCAAATGAAATTGCAATATGTAATTACACTGTAGAACTCATTGCCTTAGGATATAGAAGTTTACAAAGGTTCAAAAATGAAGTGGATCACTGGAAGAGTGAGGGAAATGTTATTATGTGCTTATCTGGCTCTTAAGTATTTTCCTAGGCTTCTGCTTCTGCGCTGCCACAAACAGGATCTAGGTTTGGAAAACAGTATGAATTAGGCTATACTGGGTCAAACAAGTACACTACCACCCACTTCACAACATATGGGAATTGCATCTGTAAGGGATTTAATTTAGATGAAGCATTACAGTATATTCTGTGCAGTTCACAAACAATCAAAAAACAAGCCTAGATGACACTGATTTCAACACAATGTTGGAAACATTTTCATTCTTCATAACAGAATGTTGTTTTCATCCTTTGCACCACAAGAACAGTAAGAAGAAAATTACTCAACAGACCCTGCCCAACTATAAATTACACAGCCACAACCTGTGCATGCCAGAAAAGCCAGTGCATAAGTAGAGGCCATACTGGTTTTCTCTACAGTTTTAGGAAAGCAGATTAAGAAATTAACTATGATGAAAACGGAACAATAGAGGTAAGATCAAACAATTTTGTCCCAGTCTGGAAACATTAGAGACCTAAAACAGGAGACAATACAGTACCAACTCCAGGTTTTATGATTTTCCATACCAGATTTTTCCTCTTACCAAGTCCTAAGAACATTCCCTGTTCTATTGCTACTTATTGCTTTTTAAAAAAATGTATAGGAAAATGCTGCTGTTGAATCCTTAGATTACTGCTTTGTTTCCAGGATTAACACTGAAGCAACAAACATGTTCTCAGCCTTACTTTAATTCTGGAGCCAGAGATAGCACCATCTGCTTCGACGGCACAGTTATGTATAGAAGATATTGTTATGAACTCGTAACAGCTTGTTCATGTTATTTATATTTCAATGAAATCAAATCAATTCAAGGTAACAATTTGCCAGCAAGACAAAAGTCTCCAGAGCCAGGCAGTCCTAGCATGACTACTGGACAGCTAGGGAAACTAAGGCAAAAGAACAAATATTTTTTTTACTTACCCAAAACAAGAGTGGTAGAATGAGTAATATATCTTCATTCCTCTATTTAATAGCAAACCTGCGGTCTGACCTATGAGGAACGGCTGAGGGAGCTGGGGTTGTTTAGCCTGGAGAAGAGGAAGCTCTGAGGTGGCCTTATTGCAGTCTACTACTACCTGAAGGGAGGTTATAGTGAAGTGGGAGTCGGCCTCTTCTCCCAGGCAAGTAGTGACAGGACAAGAGGACACAGCCTCAAGCTTTGCCAGGGGAGGTTCAGGTTGGACATTAGGAAGAATTTCTTCTCAGAAAGGGTCATTAGCCATTGGAATGGGCTGCCCAGGGAGGTCGTGGAGTCACCATCTCTGGAGGGGTTTAAGAAAAGACTGGACATGGCATTTAGTGCCATGGTCTAGTTGACATGGTGGTGTCAGGGCAAAGGTTGGACTCGATGATCCCAGAGGGCTCTTCCAACCTGACTGATTCTGTGTTCTGTAAATAGAGCCCTGAGTAGGCTGTAAGCTCTCCTGGGTCAAGGATTGTGTTTTTACACTCTGCAACACCACTACTCAGCACAGCTGGGTCTCCGTTACGATGAAAGCCCTTTGGCCTATATCCAATACAAACAGGATGTGATGAGGATCCCTTCATGTATGCAGAGGGAGGAAAATAAGGTAATGGGCCAGGGATTAAAGGTAAACAAAAAAATCCTCTTTAGTTACATATGTGGAATATTCCTGACACAGAAAGTATTCCACCTGCAAGAGACAGACTGTCCAAAAATACCGCATAAAGGAAAATTGGATTGTTGTGTAACCACTGTAGTGTTACCAGGCAGGTCCCACTGGAAGCACAGACTGTTCTGCCAACACTAAACCACATGGTAGGGTGAGTGTGAAGGTCACTGAACATTCCTTGAATTTTGCCCCCCTCCTGAAACACCTGGGCTAAATAACTCTGCATCTGAAAGAAAAAAAATAATTCTCTAGCCATTGGACTTTATGATCTTAAAGGTCCTTTCCAACCAAAACAATTCTATGATTCAACTTGCCTCTTCTGGGGGGGAATGCGTGATGCTCTCAAGGCAGATCAGAGGAGAGCATACAAGACAACAAACAAGCACATCTCCTCCCGAAGCTCAGGGCAGGTAGGAAGAAGGGTGGAGCAGACCTGGCATATTCATGGGTCAGCTGGCTTTTTATTTTAATATAAAGAACACAATGGAGAGCTTGAAGTATTTAGGAAAGGTCAGTATCTAGCCCTATCTTCACAAACCTAAGCAGAAATTAACACAAGACACCTTTAAGACCTTTAGCCTGTGACTGGGGAATAAGGGACACTCCTTTTAGTGCGTTTGAAAATGTCATGAGTAGTAAGTAAACCGTATGAGGCAGGAGCTATGCCATGAAGTGCATTTTTTTTAAAGAAAAAAAAAAGCACTTTCTACAATTAATTTAAGCAGCAATCTCTAAACTGGCTTTCAGCTAGAATGTAGATGTTACAACTGACAAATAGAAGACTACTTACAAACATTTATGATTTACTTACAGACACTTATGCAAATTGAGTGTTCTCCCTAAAAATTTTCACAGAAAGTTAAAACAATGGAACACTTCTCTGTTATGAGCATATATGACACTTTGGAGGTCAGAATGTATGCCAGGCTAGAATAAAAGTAGCACATGAAAGGTCATGGAGTCAGCCAACTGGAAGAAACGTTGCATCAAGGGCCTTAAGCCACTACTCCCACCAGTAAGTACACATTGTAGCTATGAGATATGGTAATATATTTTTTAAAAACTTCAAATTGCTCCTTCTGAATTTTTTTTCAAACAAATCTGTATGTTTGACAAGTCAGTTCATTAGGGGATGTGGGCCTTTACATTAGGAATGTTAAAGGTTTAAATACAAGAGGCCTTGGCAGGAAGAGCCCTTGCAGATGGTTTTAAACACTAACACCAAGAAAGACAAAAAGAAAAAAAAAGAGAAGAAAAGAGATAAAGCTGTTAAAAGCTCTAGTGTCTCCCAGTACATTCCCCTGTATAAATGCTGGAAAATAAGCACATAGAAAGAAACAAGGAAATGCTCACAAAGTCCGTGCTAGTTTCATGTCAAGAACAAGAGACAGATTCAGTGGAGATCTGGATTTTCCTGTGTCCTTTAAGTCAGCCCTATGAGACATTTTCATTTCTTTTTCAGATTTAATAGGTTTCTGAGGGACAGCCTCTGGAACCGTCTATAAAAAGTAAGGACTTTGATTACATTACTGTCAATATTTTAGGTTGAAAAGACAGACATGGGAGCTCACTCAACCTTACTACAAATAAATAGCGCAATTCAAACTGCACTGTCAACATTGCAATATCCCTTTCAAAAAAAAAACACCAACAGTATAACTTTTTGAACTCTAAGATACATTTATATATACACACTGTATTTAAGATAGAATGTTGAAATTCAAATCCACTTTAATTCAAAGACAAAGTTTCATTACTTCAATAAGAGCAAGATCAGATGATAAAACTAGCACATAATCAAGTTGTGCGTGATTACATCACTAAGTGCTTCTTTACACCTGTAGCTTTATGTTACAGTGACAGATGAAACAATCCCCAATAACACACTCTAGAACTAAAGCTACAACATGACTCTGCCTGTCCCCAGCAGCTCCAAGAAAAGGATGTCCAGAAATCAAACTAAACCAAAGAGCTTAAGTTTTCAGTTTGTAATTTCCTCTGTGAAGAGATCAGGCGATGTCTTTGATTCGAGCACCCAACTAACTTTTGAGCACTCAGACTGCAGACTAATCTTATATCTCAAGTCAATTTACTCAAGGGCATTAAAAGCTTTGAAAGAAAGGTATTTATCCCAACACATGCACAGAGTTCCCACAGTCATATCATTTCACAGTGCCTTGTGTCAGCATGTGTAAAGAAATTCATGTTATATGGGTGTAGTGTAAACATCTAAAGAAATGAGACCACTCTTCTTTGTCTATACCAGCAAGACAGCCACAACTAACTTTGAAAGTCCTCGTGTCCATACAAGTAGCCACCACAGGCTACTTGCTTCTAACACAGCACCCATTTCCACACCAAGTATTACAGTAGCATGCCTGCATCCCGCCATACAGAGCTTGTACAGAGCTCCTGGCACAGTTAAAACAAGCAGAGCACAGAGCAGAAATAGAACAATGGGATTTTACAGAGCGTTTCTCATACTCTGGTCTACCTCAATGTATTAGACCTGCTGCTTACTGTTTAAATGGACAGCAACACACCAACCCCCGTGGCCCACAGGAACCAAAGGTCATTTGGTATGTCAGGGAAAAGGCACATTTTCAACATTTACAGTAGTTGGGACCTTTAAGCTGCAAGTACTACATTAGTCATCTCCATACGGGAAGACCTTTCCCATGCAGCACAACGTCCAAAATACACAAGGAAATGGCAATTAGAGCTAACACTAGGCCAACCTCACAGCATCACGAGGTTTGCAACCACTCTTTGCAACATGCTCCAGTTCATGAACGTTTGGCTTCGTTTCCTGTAAATTTAAACATACTTTGCCTTCCCCACCTCAACAGTATCAAATTTTAGATTATTTTCAAAACACCTGCCACCTTTTTTAAGCAATGGAAAAGTGAGACAACCTGTGAATTATATGTATTGGCTGCCTCTGAAATAGTACTTAGGTCTGAAGATAAAGATCTACTTCTACATGCAATTCATTTTTACACAAAGCATCCCTTTTCTTCCTTTACCTCCCTTTCATCCCTGTTCCTTCCCTTTACCACTCCCAGTTCTCCTAAAATGAACACACATCGAATGGATAAAGCAGTTGAATTCATTAACATTTAAGTTCGTTCTTCCAGATAGTTATGCCTTATATAGAACAAGCAACGAAGTGAAAGTATTTCAAATACGAACTGCTGCAAGTCTGAGAGTCCTTTTTATTTTGAGAACAGTGTACGTGATATGCAAATATGGCACTGCAAAGGACTCCATTTAAGTAACAACTCATCACCTTGTGTCAAATCAAAGCTTTTTTCCTCCTTGTCCTCCCAGTATGAGCATTCTTCATGTGAACTTGTGATCTAGCTAAAATATCTTGCATTTTTTTACAATAATGGGTAAAAATGTTATATAAATGCACTTTAAAGCTGAATGAAGTCTTGTAACACACAATTAGAGCTGCCAGTGTTCACACTGCCTAAAACATACAAAATTTATTGAATCATCAAAACAACCTTCCAATTTGCTATCACTATTCCTTCACCTTCCCACACTACGTTTCACATTCTCATCTTTTAGGTGCTTACATTGGTTTGTGCTTTTTTTGTAGGACATGAGGGAAGAAAAGGGTTATGTTTAAAATTTAATGCAGGGAGGTTGATACTAGAATCATCTGTAGCCTGAAAAAGGTACCAAAATCCAAACTCTACTAAGCTCTGGACTGCAATCTGACACAGACTTCCTAAGTGCACCTGGGGAAGTCATTCAACCTCTCTGCCCTATTTATGCCACCCACCAGACATTTTACTTCCGTTCTAATTCCGCAAGTTACTGACATTTAAAGGGAAAAATCTGCATTACTGGAAAAGTTCAAAGCTAAAAGTACTCCTCCATCTTTCAATTCTCTGAAGAGCTACAAAGTCTGGACCGAAAAAGGGATATTCTGGAAGCAGTCAAACGAGACTGCCTCTATAGGTGAGATTACTAATAAATGGGAATGCTGGGGGGGGTGGAAATCTAGGCAATGGAAGACACCAGATGTTAGATACAATACATATCCTAAAGACTGCTGTAAAAATAGCAGCTTACCATGCCGTACCTTTGGAAAGTCACCATAGTGTTACCAAGCAGAAAAGGCCACTCTGGGACCAGTTTTACCCATAATACATGTCTGTAGTTCATTTACCTGATGAATCTAAATTACATAGGCTCTCCCCTGTGATTTCAGCCTCCTTCAACTAATCCTGATTAGTCTTCCCAGCACTTCTTATTGGTTCAGATTGGCAGCACCTAACTCAAGGGGTTAGTAATAGTGTCAAGTCACCTAATGCATACCTGAGAGAAATAATTAGAGAGAGTCCCTTGGCACAAAGGCAGACACCAAGTGAAGCAAACACAGTGACAAAGATAGATGAAAAAAAAAAAGTCTACAGCTTTCATGCTAGTGTAATTAATGGGAGAAGGTCACTCACCAGAATCTAACAGGTAATTCTAGCATGGACAATGGAAATGAAAAACTGCAGAAAAAGACAATATATACCCAGCTATGCTTACGGCACGTGGTTTTATTTGCCAAAGAAACTTAGTGTTCCATAGCAACTGTCTAAAATAATTTCCTTGCACTACTGAAAATGTTAGGTTTTTTCATATGTAATTATGGCACGTCAATACTATTTTTAGTTTGATTTGATGAGGATCCCTCATATTTGTAGAAGGGACAGCTTTGACCAATAGCGCAAATATTTCTTTTTTCTACAAGAGGTGAAAGGATTGTTTTAAAATAACTCTTTCACACATAAGTAGACAAAATAATTGAAATAAAAACTGATTATATAAGACTTCTAATTAACCCATTTGTCACCAACCAGTTTGGTCAATTCATTAAAACGAATTGCCTCCTTACATTTAGCACAAATTATCAGACATATTAAGTTTTAACACTATAAGGCAACATAAAACCTTCCTTCCTTGCCGGAAAGTTCCTAGTTGCCTAGAAAATCAATTAGCAGCACAGGCTGTTCAGTGGATCATTCACTCCATCTTTTGGCAGAAGAAAGGACTGCAATGCTATTGGGTTCCCTCCTCTTCCCCTACTCTACCAACCGTTGGCAAGCCAGACTGCTATAGATACAAAAAGCCTTACAACATTGTTTGCCCACAAGCTGAAAGCTTATCATCGAACATCTGACATTCAGAAAATAAAATCAGATGTCCAATAGTGATGCCTTGCTAAAATGATGCTGCTCAAGAGCACCAAGTCTCATCTAAGAACTTCATGCAGTAGTGAACTGGAAAGGATTGCAAGTTTCCAGGCTCCAGCTTGATAAGTCTCCAGAGGCCTCTGTCCTCTCTGAAGTTGCCAAAAGCTATTGCTGACTTAGTTCATTCAAATAACAAGATCACACAGAATCACAGAATCAACCAGGCTGGAAGAGACCTCAGGGATCCATACCAAAAACAAGAAAGTCATAACATCTTTAAGGGCACCTTAAAAAAAAAGAAAGTAAATTAAATAATACTTTGACAAACATTAAAATATATTACAGATAAAGAAGCCGCCTCATTCATTACTCACTGATATTTCCTGGGGAGAAAAAAAAGTTATCTTTTGCTATCAAGTCCTTCATTAGCATCCATGCACAACCAAAACAAGAAACAAAAATGCAGAATTATTTAAAAAAATGTAATGGTGCTTTTTCTTTTTAAGCTGTAGAAAAATAAATAGGCTGACAGAACAAGTAAACAGTTAACACAACATTCTGAACACATACTTATGAACAGCTTTAAATAACAAAGACAATACCCAGCTCTGTAAACATCCAAAAAGCCAGGCTATGGACCACCACGGAAGAAAAATAAAATTATCTAAGATAAATATCACTTCTCTTTGTTATGGGAAATACTTTCATGAAACTATTAACAGGACAATGTTATTATACTATATTGCTTTAGGCCATATTAGCATTACATGCAGTAATATAACCCATGATTACAGAAAGCAGATAAATGGGCGTCCATAGAGCTATTTCCCGGTATTCTTCATTTGAATAACACCCCTTTTCTTCAGTTACCGTAAGACAAAAACATTAAAGTCTTATTCACAAATCCATTTATAGAAATATAAAAACTGAATGATCCAGTAAGAAGCTAAATTTTTGTTAAATGTGTTCTCAGAACTCCTGATTCTCTCAATTAAAGGAGCCCTAATTCTGCAACACAGAAAGCTAGGACAGAAACGTCCATGACCGGAGCAGAAGCCACACCACTCAACTGAATTCTGATGCCAGCTTGATCCCTGACTGCACCTCACACTCCTGACAGGGAGGAAGAATTTGGGGAGCCCAAAATTTGACTAGGGTTTACCTGTAATTTTAGAAACAAAAAGTCCACAAGCAAAATTCTTAATTGACTGAGAACTGTTTACACAAAAACAGCTTGGAGGAGAAGTCAGACTTTGCAGCTATAGATCAAATCACATAAATGGGAAAAGAAAAAAAATGCACAGCCTCACAAGTATTTCCAATAAATAGCAAAGCATACTTTTACAAATGGAGGTCACAATTAATAGCTTAGTTAAATCATTCAACTATGATCAAAATTTGAGTCAAATAAAAACTGTATTTTCATACTGAGAAGCAGACGAGACAACTATCAGCAAATTAATGAACCAGGAGAGAAACTTTTCACATTGAATGCCCAAGCCATCAAACCAAAGTTCACAGGAAATATTTTGGGTTGACAACTTGAATACTGAGCTATATATTCCTTTCCTCTCTACATACATAAATACAAAGTACAGTGAAAGTGCAATTGTGCAAAACAAGGACAAGCTATTCTAAGTGTACAGAAAAGTGTCAGGATGATAAACCACATAAGCACAGAATTAAATCAAAGTTAATGGCCACTAGCTGGTATTTAACTTACTTTCATTTCTCTTTTCTTTCCACTTTTCCACCTAGCCTGCTTGGCTAATAAAATTGCCATTATAAGCGAGAAGCAAAGGCACGATTCTATGCTACATCAATTATTATGACTTTATTGTGACATACTGGTATTCAGCTGATCCCAGAAGGCTATACTCATGCCTTGGATGCAATTAATTTTTGATTGATCTAACTCACTCCAGTACTGCATGTAAAATGTTCATAGACATTTGAATAATTCTATTATATGTAGGAGATTACTGCACAGAGATCATTTGAAATTAATTGCCAAGTTATTTTAGTAAATGTAATACACCATTCCAGTCCTATTGTGGTAACAGTTATGTAATTGCTTTACAAAGTAAACTAATGAAATAAATGAACTCTGACTAATACATAGCATAACAGGGCTGGAAAAGTGAAATCACACTGTAGATTGTAGATCTACCTCTACAGGGTTGGGGTTGGTGAGTTAACTTTACCATTGCAGAACTGAGTATGAGAAGAATGACCCCATAAAAACGGTTTTGTTTCACTGGCTGAAGGTGACCCTAAGGGGGGCAACTTTTAAAAGAATTGAGAGAAGATGACTACTCAATATCTTAAGTATTTGCAAAACCTGAGGACAAAGGAACCATCACTATCACAAGAGGTTGCCAGAGTTTTTGGTTTGTGTGTGTGTGATGAGTTTTTCTCAGGGCTAAGTATCATTTCGCACTATCTGCTACACACAGAAAGTGAATTCTACATTTTGAGCTGCTGGCCATCTCCCAGTAAAGTCACACAACACGTGCAGTTTACAGGACAGCACTGGCATTAACAGTTGAGACTTTCAAGTGAGCCAGTTAATGCAAAGATTGACAAGCTGGCTTTTAGCAAGAAGGGTAAGAGTTTGAAGAGCTGCAAGTCAGGACCTGGGGAAAGCAACTGCAAAGATAAAGCAAACCAGGCACAAGAGGGGTTTTACCAGCACAGGAGAAAGGCGCTCATTTCTGGAGGCTGACTGCAACCGCAGGCTCCGACTCTCCCCTGGGAGCACTGCATCCCTATTTCAAATCATTACTCCAAAGTAAAGAAACATGATGCTGTGATACTTTCGGTAGGGTCAGTATGCCAGAGAGCCACAGGTGTCAATACAGTCATTGTAAAAGATTTCTCTTAACTCTGAACCTTGCCTCCAAGGATGTCAGAACACTTCCTGCCCTCAGCAAACGTTTGCTAAAAATTACAATTTAAAATTGTTATTAAAAATACAGAAAAAAGCATCATTAAATTGAAAAGAAATACTTAATATTTATGTATCTTACATTTTTTATCGTAGAGAATTTCTTTTTATAGATGAAGTTCCCTGATAATGATCTTATAATTTAATATCAAGTCCTTTTTCAATGTTAAGAGGGACTGTATCTGCTGAAGTCCCACGTGACTTAAACTCGCACACACTAACTCATAAAGAACAGAAAAAACAGAATCTACAAAATGCTGACCTCTACTTTTATCCTTACCAAAGAACAGACAGGTACCAACTGCTCCAAGACCTGACAACTTGCAGCAGCGTTAGATTGCCTAGCAAATTTATTTCAGCTACTCTTTCAGTCACAAGCTCCCAGCTATACTACAGTAGATTGTATTTTGGCATCGCTAGACTTCTATTTAAAAAAACAGGAAGAAAAGAATGAGTATGAGAAGCAGCATTCTACAGAGGGGAAAGGGACAAACGGGGAGCAACAGAAGGAAAGCAAGTGTCACTTCTGAGACTGTTTTAGCAAAAAACAGGAAAATGCAGAACATCATTTGCATTCTTTCTCTAGGTAGGGATACACAGATCAACTCTATTAAAATCAAACACAGCAGCATCACTGTGAATCCCAGCAGACACTACTAGGCATAAACAAATGAATAGCCTGTTCCTCCATTAACTCTCCTCTTCCTCTGTGTTTGCAGGACTAGAACTTATTTACTGTTATCATGCAGAGACTTTTAAGAGGAAGGTATTCTTTACATGTTTCTTCTCAAAAACATTTAAAATGTGGATTAATTTTGGGTAGACAGCCTGAAGATTTTAATCACAATCCAGACCACGTAATCTACAGGGAACGACCACTCGTGCAGACTGTCAGAAGCTGTGGTTTGTGGGAAACTGATAGTGCTTAGAGCTGATTAGCAAGCTTGTTAATTTCATGCGTGACTTACTACTATTTACAATATTTTTAAATTAAAAAAATAGCAGCAAACTACTCACAGGAAAACATCCTTAATATCTTTTCAGAAGTCTTGCAATGTACCTCCAATGTTTCTGAAAATGTGTGTAAGTTACTAGACATATTAAGAGGTGAATTTGACTCTGACTCTGCAGCAGGCATGCTAGTTTCCAAATTCCAGTGGCAAAAGCACTTTTGCCCTGTTTACCCAAAGAACCATAGCTTCAAAGAAGCCAGAGTAAAAATGAGAATGTACATGGCACACTTCTTCAGGGAGTCTGGACTACCTGGAAATGACACTGAAGACCAGGATGGGCAGCGAAAAATTGTCATTCTAGGAAAAATATTTTTCAATTGCTTTACTGTTACTGGGGCACTAACATTTTTGTTAGAGAAACCTAGCTAGTGGTGGTGTTTTGAGCAGCTGGCACAGCTACAAAAAGTAGTGTCATCGGGAAGAACAAAAAAACAACCAGCTCTCTGGATACCCACGCTGGCCTGTAGGGATCTGACTTATCAGGCAGCCCAGAGCAAAGCACTACTCTTCTGGCCAAGTTTATTCCTATGTAAAATGGGCCACCCCCCTTCACATGCGTCAGTGGAGGAAGAATTCCCCATGCTGTCATTGTGGCACAGTTCACAGAATAACTCAATTGGAAGGGGCCCCATAAGGATCATTGAGTCCAACTCCCTGCTCCTCACTGGACTACCTGGAACTAAATCATATGATTAAGAGCATCATCGAGATGCTCCTTGAACTCTGACAGGCATAGCAAGACTGACAGAAATAATAAATTCTCTAGCGGCTCCAAGTCATCACTAGCACTTCTTGTTTTGCAGGATCACAGCTTTATTTGAGGCTGGAATTATCTTAGTCTGGCTTTAGAAGATATGAAAAGTTGGTCAGGATCCAAACGGTAAAGCAGGTGTCCAATGGTGTCAATGCTTTAAACGTACAAGTTACATACAAGCTTCTCCTAATTATCTCAATGCTTTGTCTGTAAAAAGCATCAGCGCAAAAGAACAAATTCATATTGTGGTACAGTCAAAAAAATGAAAACCCCAGAGATGCCCTTGTCTCCGACACACAAAAGCAATGACCCCAAGGAAGAGGTAAGAAGTTGTTACCACAGTTACTACTAGCTCAAAGAAGCACGGTACAGGAATCAAAGTCAGTTCAGATGAGCAACAGGGTGAGGAGGATTAACCAAAGCTCAGTACAAGGTGAGGGCCCTTAATGTCTCATATGGATTGTATTTGCTAAAAATGAAATCTAAGAGCAAATGTAAACCTTTACAGGAGTTTAATAAACCTTAGTCATACGCCTCCAGAATGCTGTCTGTAAAATCACTGGCAACACTGAAAACGTGGTAAGGAAAAAAAGAGTTGTGGAGATCATGAGGTAGAAATTCTATCACAAAGAAACAGCTCCACCTTATGTTTGAGCAGCACGAGTATTTTGTTCAAACTTACCTTCCAAACACACATCTAGGAGAAATCCAGCTAACACAATCCATAGAACGATGGTCAAAAAGGCATCATTACAGCATCTATGCTCTGGAGTTATTTTTTCCACTCCAGTGTTTGCAGTATTACTGGTGGTAATTAACTATGCTCTCCACAAACCAGATGTTGTGTCATGACCTCTTTACTTTTCCAGGCTGAATTCAGTGCCAGCAGTGAATTTTCTAGTGACAAAACAACGTTATGTTCAGCTGCAGTATTTTTCCACCTAATTCACAGCTGCAGGGGAAAAAAAATATCCAAACCACCAGTCAGAACCCTTCACAAATTGTTCAAAGTTACCAGGGAACTAGTTCTAGGCAGTATATTTCAATTCAGGTGACAGAATCCATTTGTTATTGGAAAAGTATATTTGCTTAACACCTCCTGGCTTTGATCCTTTCTTTTTCAGATTTTACTTCAGCACCAGATGATTTGTAAAACTTATTAACTGGAATTCATGACAAAAATAGGGAGTTATTTTTAAAGTAATTAGCCTTTGCTTTTTCTTTGCTGTGACCAGATTAACACCTTCCTACCTTGAACACAAACATTTAAGTCCAGAATTAGGTAGTGAAGTGCAATCAACGGTGTCTAAACATTGTTCTGAATTGCTATACATGGACCTTGCTCAAATGATACACTACTCAGCTGAAGGATAAACTGGAACATGCATGTAAACGTTTCACAGTTCAGAGCACAAAAAAGATCTCCTTGGGGTACCATGGCCCATACAGCAAAAGGACTTGAAGGAAAACACAGATGTCATCAAGAGAGAGCAGAGTGGGAACAATGAGACATAATAGACAGGGGTTTTAATTGTTGTTGTTGTTTTTGTCAAGACAAGGCTGCTGGCACTGGCTGGCAGGTAGTGTATCAAAGAACCAGTGTGTATCCCTCTGGGGACAGTCTGGAGAGGAAAAAAAATTAAGAAATTAAAGAACCCGTAGCATTCTTTAAAAATCAGTCTTGATTTGCCAAAAACAATACTGTTCAGCAAAGAAACTCTATACAGAGCCTTATACAGCTTCTCAAGTGATCTTCTAAAAGGAAGTAAGAAAAAAAGTTAAGTCACTCCATACATGTATCCAAAGAACAGCACATTTTTACATATAACCAGTGTGCCAGGGGGCCTATCAGGAGAAGCAGAGCATTATCTCTTTGGCCAAAGCTTATCACGGTCCCTTTGTCTAATCCTGACTTTGTAGAAGTTGTCACAGTCACAAAGATCCTGTGCACTCTGCCACAGAGAACAAACAACAAGTAAACAAAAAATAAACCACAGAGTTTTACAAATTATTTCAGAGGTGAATTTGCAAGCCACCCCTCGCCTTCCAGAAGAAATGGTCTCCATAAGGTATTTAGTAAAACTGCTACTTTAATAAATATTTACAAACACATCAGTGCAAACTGGATTTTACTGATGTTTAGTGCTTGCTGTGTAGTAACAGAAACGTTTCCTTTGGTCTGTGATGTTCTAACACACATACATATTTGTCTGACATACATGCTTACGCTCATCTGGGTGAAATGTACTTGGCAGTCACTGCATGTTATCATAACCTACACAAAACCATCAGTAGTTTGTGATGGCAACAAGTGGCAGAGAAATTGACTGAGGTTTTGACATTTGGAAAAAATTATTCTTGTTAATGGCCAGGTGATTTACTGATAATTGAGATATGGCATCAAAACATTTATTAATTGCAGTGCCAAAGATTAAGGGTAATTGCATGTAATGACTTGCTCAAGTTCTGCATGAGCAGCTATAACTTACATTTTTGCTTGTTTTCTTTTTATGACTGTAAAGCTTATTTAACTTTTTTTTCCTGCGTAAAGCTTGTTTGTAGCCCAAGGACATCTTCAGCTAATATTCCATGGCAGTGACATTCTTTATCTATAAGTTCATATGCCATCACTGTTGCTTGTCATTTCTAATGACAGAGAAATACTGTGTTACCATTGAAGAAAAATTAAGAGTATTACTATTGGTATTATGTTTTAATTTGATGAAGTTACCCATTGAGCTAGCCTCCCACCTTTGTAAGGCATTAATTGTATCCAGACAGCAGACTTATTACTCCCAAATTTTTTTGCTAATATTCTAGCTTGTAGTTTCTGTTATTCTGCTTTTCTGCTCTCATAGTCTCTGGCTTTCACTCCAAAAGACCTAGTTCACCTGCACTCTCCATCATTTTGCAATTCTCCCTCCAAGTCATGTCATTCAGGCAACTTTTGTCAATTGCAAATAGACTCCACAAATAGGATATACTCAGCTTTAAAAGGCTAAATCATGTATTGGTTTAGATGCACAAAAGCAGCAGAACTTAACAAGCCACCAAGCACAGTACATTCACAACACTCAGCATCTCTACTAGCAGACAGTTCGTCAGGAAATCTCTGCAGCTCCCTGAAACGGACCTTCAGGGCTCCTGAGTTGCCATCTTCCAATTCTGTATTTACATTCAGGAATGTAAACCTGTAGGTGGTTTTCCTCTTGAATCCTTGAGCTGCTGTCTCAAGAAAGCAATCCCAGCTTTCTTATCCTGCACGCCTTTACTACAGACTTTTTCACAGCGCTCTCAACTTTTCCTTAGAAATCTGAGCCAAGACACTCACAGCTGTGCAGCATGAGACCCAGTCCATGGGTCACGACACCTACTCCCTGTTGAGCAGGGGAGGTTCCACCCAGCCCTCATCCAACCTTCCTGTGCTGAGCAGGACTTGAGTGAAGCCCTAGCACTTCCCTGGTCCTAGCCCTGTGCTTCAGCAGAGCTCCCAGATGAACACGTGCAGAGCTACTGTGTAGCGAAGTCATCTGGGGGGGGATACTAAAAACATCAGTACGATTCTGACAGAACCACAGAAAAACCCACAGTTTCCACAGGCTAATATACGGTCTACCTCAAATGGAAGGATTGTTAAAAGAAGATTATCACACACTATTGCCTGTATTTTCAATGCTTAAACAAATAAAAAGTCTACTTGACCAGCAAATCAGAATGACAAGCAGTCTGTAGCAAAGTAACCTCCACTTCATGTGCAGAGTCTGCTTCTTCCAAGCATGTTCTACTAGTTGCCTAGAGAAGCAGTTGTGCAGATACATACTCAAGAGTTTTATCTGCAGTGACAGAAATGCATTCAGACATGGAAGTAACTCGAAGACTAAAGACCTTTCGTCAGAGGGACACTATGATCGTTGCACATGTACCGTACTCTGCCACATTTCCCTTCTTCCTTTCCTCATACCATAAACCCCACTTCCCTTGAGAGACTGCTAAAAATCATTACACAAATAACAGAAGTCACATAAGTGCACTTTATGGTACTTGTGTTTTAAAATTACTCCCAAAAACCCCTTCCATTAGGAAAACATTAGTACTGCCAAGTCAAGCATCCAGAACCACAAAGAAGCCACAATTCAATTTTTCTGTGCAACCTTAATTTGCTCCGTCCTCACTCCTTGCTTTCAGGCCTTGCAAGCAGGCCACAATACAACCTTCAGCTAGCTGACCAACACGTTCCTCGTTTCACCCCAGTGCAGGACTATGGTGACCCACCACATTTTTACATTGAGAATGACTATGTTCATTTTTTCAGCAAATAAAGATGTCTTACATACAGGAGTTGGTTGTGAATGGTTTACCAACCAATGAATGAAACTGTGTCAGGAAGAAAAAAAAAAATCAGAAAAAAGAAGGAATTTAAGCTATTCACAAGTGATCACAAGGCTCCTTCTCCCACATAGTGCACAAGTAGGCCTCAGTTGCTGAGACACAAGCAAGTCTCTTAGGAACAGCACCAGTGCACTTTCACACTCCTCCCTCTCCCACGGAGAAGCCATGAAGGAGCACGTCTGAAATATTCCTGCATTCAAGAAAGTTATGGGTAACACTCTGCAGTCTTCTCCCAAGCTCCGTTACGTTCTTCCCTTTTCGAAGCTCTCTCCCCAAAGCGTATCACAAAGAACAAAACATGAATCTTGTTTACTAACAGATTAGAACTACTCACGCATCTTATCTAAGGACTGCTACCTCTCAATTTTTTTTTCTTCTTGATACAGCTTATAATTATATCAGTCTTCTTAAATGGGTCACAGATACAACATGTCCATCCTCCTGGTTACGTTCCTTTCCACTTTCTCAGTTCAGTGAGGTGGCATAAAACTCTTTGGAAATAAGTCATGCTAAAGACAGACGTATCTGTAAATGTAGCTAACAAATCAACACGGAGAGTTCTATTAGATGCTTGCTTACAACTAAACAGGAAATCTGACAAAACAAAAAACAGAGTTGTTTTACCTTTCCCCCACAATTGCAACAGGTAAACCAACTATCCCACCTTAGCTGCACACTCGTCAGGTTCTGTGAGTGAAGCTCACTACACCAGTGTGCAGTTACAGACATCCCAGATGAAGAGGGTTCATGCCTCCTTCTAGATCACAGCAAGGTAATGCACGAACCTCAATTCAGATCCATAAAGAGCACAAGCATCTTTTTGTGGAAGTAATCCAAAATGCAACAGAGATAAGCGCTCCCTATCACTGTTTAGTTCAGATCCCCCAGCTGTGAACGCTTTTGAGCACGCTTTGCACTCAGTTTCCATGGCCCAGCTGTACATCAGATGTGGAGAGCTTCAAACTTCATTTTCAGCTCATAATGAAAATGAACTGCATTTACATAGGACTATCAGAATGCAAATGAGTTATGTATTTTGTGCTGAACAAAATGATTACATCTCAGCAGATCTATTGATGCAATGATACGGTCCAAAAAGCCTCAGATCCTCTTTCTTCAGTATTATCTTTAAAATAACAGTAATTAAACCATAAAAAAGTATGATGTCCAAACAGCAAGAAATACGAAATCCACAAAAAGAATTTCAAAGTTTATATTTAAGCACTATCCAGAAGCCAGCAAATTAGGACTGGCTGACCTCAAGGTACTCGCACTCAGGCAATCCTTCATACGAGCTAACAGGTCAACACCTCTTATGGGTACTAAACTGTGGTCAACATTCAAGCTTACATCTATTACTTTTCATGCCTACTAAAGCAGATTAATCATTAAAAAGCCTTTAACTCCTAATTTCTTTTCCTAAAAAAAATGCACACATGTCCCCCTTCCCTCACTTCTTTACATACAAGTACAATATTTACAATACTAGAAAAGAACAAACAGTTGCACAACTGGTTAGTACCTAACACTAGTAGTGCCAGCTGCAGCATAATTCAGCTAACAAACTTCATTATATATCAAGTTTGCTCCTGGCCACTTAAACAATTTTTATCACAACAGTACATTGTTTAAAAGCAAACAAAGAAACCTGGACATTCCAATCCAAACAAACACACATTTCGACAAAAGCAGAGAGCAAAAAAGGTGACTATAATGATGCTACTTCTTGCAAAAATACTACAGTAAATTTTCTCAATGTGTGTGTTAGGAAATGGTGTATAAGTTTCTAGGTCGATAAATGAATTTATACATAAAATATCCTAGAAAAACCAAATTTAAGCATCAACTGTACCAAACACGTAAGTAACATTCCAATAGCCTCAACTGGAAGACAAAAACAAAATGTAAGGGAAATAAATTTTACTTAGTATTATCTTACTACATAACCGGTTTATCTTACAGTTGTTTGAATGTCATTCATCCAACTAATAAAAAAAACCCACATCACATGATGTATGAAACTATAACTTTTTCTCCAAAGAAAAATAGTTTAATTCTCCTTTGGCTTAAACAAAAGGATTTCAGAAAAACACTGCAAAACAGCTTCATGAAATTTCTAGACAAGCATCCCACTGTGCCTTTGACAGACAGAACTGCAAACAGAAGGGAAATTTGGTCAAGTTCAATCCCAAGTCCCTGAGTTTGACAGAGTTTGCTTCTTTGTAAATAAAGCAATTAACAGCTTTCACATTAAGGATCACACAGATAAATAAGAAACCAGCAGACAGCTTCATAAGTCTGCACTTCCTTTCCCTCCTTGCAGTTTCCTGCCACAAATACATTAAAAAAAAAAAAACAAACCACAAAACCCAGCCAACCATCACTGAACTGCTTACAGATCGAGAGGAATGTATCCTTAATTTGCAAATGAGCAATGATTAAGCCACCTTAAATGTCTTCCTGATTCATATGAAATTGCATTTTCACTTGTTGAGATGCAGGAGATACTTATAAGCCTTTCCAATATGAAATCAAACTAATTGGTTTTAAAATGTAACTTCTCTTTAAATGCATACACAGCATTTGTATGATTTATGAGACCAGACAGCGCAGTATTTGAACAGTGAGATCTCGCATCACCCTATTTATGACAATACTAGCAGCACAAGTAATATCACTGTACAGCTGGGATTATAAGACTAGACAAGACAGCACGACTTCAAGCTCATTTTGCATGAAAAGTTCTTCAGTCTCCAAAGCAACTTCAAGTGCAGGGCTATACAAAATCTCTCATTCCAGGTAGTCATTAAAATTCACTGTACAGATTGACATAGTCCAACAGGAAGATCCCAAAGTCATGCAGAAAAAGACAGACCCTAAAAAGAGTCTAAGTTCAACTGTCCTGTTTTATTTTTAATTATGAAGTAAGTAAATGAAAAGAAACTGTATGCATTGACAATTTATAATAAAAAAGTTTCAACCCTCTGCAATATATGGAGCTGTACTTCATAACAAACTCCCTACCTGACAAAGAGAGGAAAGCAAGCTGCAAAATAACTCAGAAGGAAAAATTTAAAAGGCGAAGAATTACTGAATTCACTTAACAGGACAAAATAATGTAAAGTTTGTTTCATTTTGATATATTTCCTAACAACTTCAGAAGAAACAGCAAATCTCTACCTTCCAGACAGGCAATGGAGACACCACCATTAGCTGAGGAAGTGCACCTTTCTCTTCCACCGTTACATTTTGGCTTCTCTGTGATAATTTTTCAGTTACCAAATTCTCACATAAAATATCTCTTGCAATATTCTCCAAGTGAAAAATATGAGAGTTTGGGAAATGTTTCTTAACAGCACCAAACTGAAGACACTCATACCAGAAAGCATTTCACACTGTGAACTATGGTTACCAGGATGAACTCCACAATGCCATTACAGTGAAGTATTTTTTTAAGCAGTCTGAGGATCTGTGGAGTTGCTACATAATTAAACTAAAAGCTTTCAACTGCACATGTCTGAGCACACATTTTTCATCGCTTGACATTTTTTGGTCCATCCAAACACTGCAAAGGGAACACTGATAATTATAAACCTGCCACTTCTACATTCTGAAACTGCCAAATTCAGATCTTAGACCAGCAATAAAATACACCATTAGTGAACCTAAAACAGCAGCCTAACATCTAGTTTTACAACTTCTGAATGTCCAAATTTTCAACAATTAAAAAAAAATCAATACAAAGGTTAAGATTGAACAACTAAAGTAACATGAGGAAAAATGGTTGCAACAAAATGAAGCATTTTCTGTCCGATAATGAAAGTTTCAACATGCATAAATCCTTGAAAGAAATCTTATTAAATATATTTAACATTCAATTTCATGGAGAAGATAAAATAATTTTTATTCAGCCAAATTTTTTCATGCTGGCATTTCAAATCTCAGATAAAAACAAAAAACAATGGAGTGAAAGTAAGAAGTTTTATGATTAACCTTCTGGAACATCAGCGTCAGTGTGATTGTACTTAACACCTTCTGCAAAACACTGCTCAAAACCCCTTTCTTCTTGTAGCTAAGGCTTCAGAGTATTTTTGACAAGTTAATCGATACCCTCATAAACGAATGACATGCTGGATGAATAACCTTACATAGCTAGCATGGACACATGCTGTGGACTCCATTAATTTACTTGTAAACATCAGAACTTTCTGTTCACCGCTTTACACTTCAAAACCCTGACAATTCAATCTCTGCACCGCATTATGACGTACTGCAGTAACAAGTTATATTGCTATTGGTCCTTGCTCTAGTGTTTTCTTCAGCTTTTGTTTTGTTTTGTAGGTTTTGTTTTTTTCTTGTCAGACCATGTATTTTCTAACCAGTTAAGCAGCCCACCATGCCAAATAAGGGCATTCTTAATTACATCTTCAGATGTAAACCATATGATGCCTCTTACCAATGTACTCCCCATTGGTAAGAACAGGAACTCTCTACACGAGGTCTGTCAACTAGGTTATGTTGGAAGGGTGTATCTTAGATCTTCATTCATTACCAAAGAGGCTGTTGGAAGACAAGCTTAGAAAAGAACGATGCATAAAGAGAAAATTACTCAGCTCTCTTTCACTGGACTGACCAGTTTAGAAGATCAAATAATATTCAGTTGGCAATCTTCTACGTTGCCAATCCAATATCAATGCTTCCAATAAACACATGTGGAAACCTTCTTCCATACAGATCTTATGCAAAAAATACAGCCCTTTACTGCAAACATGTACAAGAACCGTTCTGCACACAAGCATTTCATGTTCCTTTCTTCATATACCGGGAGAGGAACTGGCTTCTGACAAAGTGGATCAGCTTGGTCTCTGTGCAGAACATAGCAATGATGGCTGCTGCAAAGCACAGAGCCCCCACGCTGATGTGAATCAGCCTTGGCATCCAACCCTTATCGCAGCAGAAGAATACCTACAACAAAGGAAACAAGTAATTGCAGGAAAGCTAGTCAGCACAAAGTAGATTTACTGGCTCAATAAACAATAAGGTCCAACACATCTCTTTACCACGTTAACACTACCATCAAGCTGAGCGTGGTTTTGCCACATGCACTGATCCTACAATAAACCATCTTTAGTAGTCACAAAACTTGCTTTCTTAAGAAAATTCTGTCAGCAAAAAATGAGCATTCACTAGATACCTGGTAAATGTAGAAGTTACTAGTATTTGGCACGCAGCAATATGTTAATCAAGATACAGGAAAACTCTGCTGGTGCTATCACTCAAGTCCGCTCCTTTGCGGCAGCATATTAGGCTATTTTCTACCAAAGCCGCACTGGAAATCTCCCATTCCAAAATACAAAGGTCTCCTTGCTAAGGCATAATGGATTTTAAATCTGTTAAATTTTTGTACACTGAAATGATACTATCTTCATAATAATTAGTCTGTGCAATTACCATCTTGTAGTCTGAATAAATGTGATAAATATGCTCTTGGCAATTTTTGTTTCTGTTCTTATTTTAGTTATTTTTCCTCTATCACTTTTTTATTACAGAATTTTTAATAACAGTTTCTTTGTGCTACTGCAAAATTTCAGTTATTTTTTTAAGAACTAAGGACATGGATTTATCTACAGACAGCAGAAATGTGTTACATTTTATTTTACTTGTCAGATACAACTTCTACTGGCAGCAGAGATAACTTTGTATCAAAGATAAAATCTCTTAATATTGTATCTTGCCTTGCCTGTAATGCAAGTCTTACAGCCTATCCTCAGAAGCCTTTTTTGCTAATGGCATTGCTCTGCTTGTGGACACAAGAGTCATTTGACACTAACTTTCACAGTGAAAGCAAAAATGTGAGAAAGATGCTTACCTCTGAGAAACCAGTGATTACTCCACTTATGATATAAACAAGTACCAAAAATGGTGAGGGAAGCAAGCCTGCCAAAGGTCTGTAAGTGCTTTCTTTGAAGTAATCATAGATATAGTGGACGCTGTGAGCTATTCGAATGCCCATGTTAAAGCAGTTGGCAAGGATAAAGCCTATACTGCCGTGCCAGCGGGTCAAGAAATAAGAGATACACAGAAATGTGAAGGACAAGCCCAGCATAACAAAATTGTACCTAGGAAAAAAAAAGAAACAACTTAATGTATAGTTACAGTATTTACTAACTTTATCTTTGAAGAAATACCACAATTTATTTTCTAAAATAAGCGACACAAATTCTCTTACCATCTTCTAACAGAAGATGATAAATTTGAGAACCGGTAAGAAAAAAATCATTTTAAGAAATTTAAGAAAAATCATTGAAAGAATGGAAAATACATCAAACAAATTAAACCAAGAACTACATTACGTGAAGGAAATTCTACTTCACTAATTAGCTGTATACTCATTTCAGAAAATAAAATTTAGTAGCAATGATTAGTAATGTAAAAACTTGTGGAATTTTCGCTATTTTATTTTAGGGATGTATTAAAGAAAAATAATGCTCAACAAGATGATGCTTTATTTAGTTTCTGCTCCAAACAGTGTCTTTGAAAACAAGTTCACACTTTAAAGCGGTCATTTAGATCATCCAGAAGTGTACCTGATATACAGTAACTGTACATGAAAAATTTTTACAGTTGCAAAATTTTAATGAGTTTTCAGCAATAGCCTGTCTTAAAAACTGTAACTTCAAGCGCAGATGTACAGAAAACAAGACTTCACAGTTAAATTACTTTTCCAGTTAGTGAGGTCCCAAAAGCTAATTTAACAATCTTCTTATTTCTTAATTTCTGACATTTTAACCCAAACATTTAAACACTTGCTAAATCTTCTACATCTAAATCTACGTGAAGACAGCTAAATAAAGAGTTGGTTTTCAGTAGGGTAGGATTTTTTTATGATTTCAAATGGACTAATCTCTTTATAAGGTCATTACGAATAAATTTCTAAGATATCAACAAATACAAGCATGTAAAAAAAAAAAAAAGTAGTGCATGTTTGGTTGCCCATCTGTTGCACTTGGCTTTGGAGACAAGGAACCTAGTTTTTAAAGTGACTGCAGAAAGAAATTTGCTCTTTGGGAAAAAAGCATTTCCAGGCACACATCCACACAGAACAACTGTTCTGTTTACATACTGAACTCCAAGCAAACTATACACAGATTAATTACAGGAATATTCTGCGGACACCATTTCCTACCTGTCTACCTCTTCTTTGCACATCAAAGCAAACGTAAAACATTCTGTTACTCCATTGATAGCAAGAAATAGGACGTATAAAGAGTAACATCGGAGGAGATCTGGACCTAAAAAACACATTAGAATGATAAGTAGATTATTATTTCTTTTATAAAACCACATTGTTTTTATACTAAGAGATAAAAGTTATAATGTTATCACTAATAATGGAAACTTAAGTTCATTTGAACACATTTCCTGTCTAGATATCTTGACAAGAACACAAATAAGCAAGGCAAAATAAAACCAAAAAGAAAATCCAAAACACCCAATAGCAGTTATTATAGTAACAAAAAAGATATCAATCAAAAAAGTATTTTATTAAAAGAGATCTCCTAATTAAAAATTAATATTTATCATAACCCAAATCTTCTATTTTACAGAAATTTGTGGAAATGAATCCATAGTCATTATGAGGCAGTAAAAGCAACAAAATGTATATTTTGAACACAACAGCAAAAAAAAAGCAGAAAGGCTGTTCAATACATTCAAAACTGTGCTAGATGAAAAATGATATTCAGATTTTTATGGGTCACAGAGAACTTACATATGACTTCAAAATTCTCCACTCAGACCTTAATCTTTTTCTTGTCCTTTATAAATTAAAACACTGGGAAAAAATCCTATGCTTTTTAACAGGTTAGTGTGCATCCCTGAATATTCCTTCTTGATGTACTTCATGTTACTGAGGCTCCTCCTGTTTCAGTTCTAAAGAACAACTGCCCAGCCAGCAGTAAATACACTGCAGACTGAGGGCAGAACTGAAGGCTTTCTTTGTAAGTTTGCACAAAAACATTAGACTAGAGAGTACCCAAAGAAAAAAAAATATCCAAGTTAATACATCCTTGAATATCTTGCCAAATAAGTACACGTGCTCAACATTTCATTTTCACACATTACCATTAGGTAAAAAAAATAAAATTACTTGTGAGTCACTTGACTTGCATCCATATTCCTAAACATAGTCCTTTCAGTCAAGTAAGCATCTCTAAAAGATTAGGCCCAGACACTCATTCTTGAAGAGAAAGAGGGACAGAGAAACATTTTCTTCATAAAAAGAGTTGGCTGCCAGGGTCCAGAATGACAATGTTTCACAACATTTGCTTTCAAAATTAGAGATAAATCTGACAGAACCAGCAGCAAGACAACTCAAAACAACATGCAAAAGTTAGCATTTTTTCTTGGTTACACAGACACAGGGTTTTCCTTAAAATCACTATACAAATCAAGCACCAGCTTCCAAATAACATGCAAGAGTCTAAAGCCAGTAACATGCAAGGGTCTAAAGCAAAAATACCTAAATGCTTAACATTTAAAAATAGAAAAGTGCCCATGAGGTTAGAATACATCAGATGATCTTAACACTGAATAATGTTATTGCAATTAATTTTAATACCCAGTATTCCAAGGTTATGGTCTGAAGGTGCAGAACTCTGACATGTGCAATTGCTTTCAACACAATATACCGTCACATGCTTTCATCTTCCCTGTAACTTAGTTATAATAGATGTGAAATGGAAAATGCAAGCTAGAGCTCTCCCATGATGGCACACAGGCAAAGTTTCCAGACAGTAATGCAACAAAATAGCTCCTCTGAGGAGCTGCTAGGTCTTCACCCTAGATCAGCTATGAACTGAGACATTATACAGAGCTCAGCTACAGAAGAGAGATTTTTGTCTAGCAGCAGCTACTGTAGGTCAACTGACAAACCACTGACAATCCAAGAAAACTCCAGGCTACAATTTGTGTGTTTATGTTCCAAGAAGGAATTAAACAAACCTCTATGTTCTCTCCTGAAAATCCAAGGTGACCTATAAATTTCTTGACTGCTTGTGTGGACAGATCTGTAAAACTTACCCCTTAAGACATACAACTATAGCAATTATTGTTTCTATGCTAAAACTATGGATTTTTTGGTTCCAGTTTGTTGTATAGGTTTTTCGGTGGTTTGTTGTCGTTGTTTTAAACAGTTGGAGTTAGCAATTTTACATCGTGGGATAGTCACACAATCCTTTAAAATGTTCTTTTCCAACGATGTGAAATTGCAGGAAGGCAGAGCCCCAGACCTGATCATACTTATTTAGAGCTCCTCAGTATATTTTAGTTTAAGACGACTACATATTAAAGATGCTATTACAACAGCATGAGTTCTGGATTCAGCTAAGTCACTGATTTCAACAGGAGTTTTACAGGAAAAAAAAATTCTGCTGATTTACCCAAGAATTCATAATAGCTCCAGTTTCTCTTTTTAAAGAATGGCTGCTTTGCAAGTTCTATAATTCTTTACCTGTTCCAGAACTGAGCACTGAGCCTCCATAAATATCCAGAGCCAGCTGAGAATAGGCATAGCCAAAAACCGTGATGGTAAGGCCAATCAGAAGTACAAGTTTCAACAGCAATTCTAATACATTTGCAGCCATAGCAACATCATCCTGAAAAAAAATTTAGTCAATTAAAGAATCAGAATCAATATGTTATTTTAATGCAGAAAAGCTACTTGACAGAAAAAAAATCAGTTTGCACAGTGTAAAAAGGTGTGAAACTTATCCTTTGTTACTGAATTATCCATACATATGGTCTTGACTTCCAACAGTTTTTATGCACTTATTATTCCATTCTATGTTTCACTCATTACAAATTCTACACAAATATTAGCCACGAACATGTCTGTTCAAGGAAATGTGTGAACAGCACTTGCACCTGTTTAACAATTAGTAAATGGCAAAGAAGAGCACAGCATCTGCCCAAGGCCACAGCTTGAGTCAGCGGGAGGGTGAGATTTTTATTGCTGCTCGGGACTATAGGATTTGCCACACCAGAACAAGCAATTTATCAGTTCTACTACCTCATTACAAGAAGACTTCTTGTAATTCCTGTAATGTAATGTAATTTCAGCACATACAGTGAAAACTCAAACCATTTTGACAGTTATATATATATATCAGGTACACTATACATAATATATACATATACGTACATCTTCGCTGACCAATGGCTTGAAGCACAGGATTTGTCTAACTGCGTGCTACGTTGCAAGTAGCAGGATTACTGCAAAAAGGTGTCATGGTATGAGACAAAAGCCCAGGCTGATCTTCATGACTGATGAAGAATTTCTTACCTACAGCGTGCATGAATATTACTCTGTGGAACAAAGATCTTGTCCCAAAACTATACTCTTTGGAAGCATAACTGTTTAATACTTTACAGCTACTTATATTTTCAACTAAGTCAAATATTTTTAGATAGCATTTGTTTGATAGAAATATCATGCTGTGCTTTCATTATTTAAGTAATTACTGAAGCATATCTGGAAATATAAGCTACACTAGGGTTTACATCACACTGTTTGGAGCGATGATGTTAACTTCAGTTATTATACAAGGCACTATTATGCCACTGAATATCATAATTTCTATTTCATTAGCATTTTACCTATTCTCTTTTCTTTTTGGTCCAGCCTCACTTGACATTTTTGTTCTCCAACTTTTCAATTTTAACGGCCTTTACACTCAAATTTAAACACACACTCCTGTCAGTCACACTTCTGTGATGCAACTTACCTGTAACCAAGCATTTGACATGTAACTAATCCAAAATAAACATACCCGCTTCTGATCCTTTACATTCTTCCCTCTTTCCAACACTTTAGCAAAAAAGACGTAAAAACTCTCCTCAATAGGCAAAAAGATAAACCTGGCCACCAGTGAACCAAGATTATTCACGATGTCATATACACCTTAAAAAAAAAAAATACAGCAGCAACCTGTAATTTTTTTAGACACATTTTAATTCCAAGTCTTTAACAATGACATGAATTCTAATTTAACATTGCCATTGAGCAAAGAGAAAACAAGCAGAATTTAGTGCAACTTTAAAGCAGTGCTCCCTAAAAATTCTGACAGAACAACCACAGCTCAAAATTACAAGGTTTGCTCACAGATGGCAAAGCTCAGAGAAGCATCAACTACAGAGACGTGAATCTAGTAACAGCAGCAAACCACATTTAAAATTCTTACTGTGGAGGAAGTTAAAAGATCCTGATGAATTTCACTGAATGAGAACAGGAGTGTAAGGATTTACTGACATAGGAAAAGAGAAAGTATCTATTTTTAGTGTGAGGTTCACCTTTCTTTCTACTTTCACTGAAGTGGAAGAGCAATCCTACATGACATTTTACCAGCACTTCCATCCTCAGCAAGATACTGCTCCAAACCTGCTAAGACATCTATGTGTGTGTGTATATATATACACACACACATAGAGTACAGTCATTGAGAGCATATAAAATCAGGCATATGGATAAGTGCTTTACATATTCACAGTGAAACAATAGAATAAGGTTCTGGCTGATTTCATAGGACCTGGAACCAATGTTTCTCACCATTTTGAGAGTACATGCATTTTTGTACTCATTGCTCTTTTAAAGACCCTTCAAGTAAGAGACAGATCAATTGCTCTGCAGGTGAGGAGGATCCGAAGCTGCCGCAGTTACTAGTGGCAAGCACATACACTCAGTATTTATGGGGGAACTTACTATTGCCAGCAATTAAAAGTAATTCAAACTAGCCAAGAAACTTCTAACAGTGGGCCAGCAATTACAGCCTATTTTCCTTCCTCAAGCTATAAAGACCTGAGGTGCTGCCAACTCCATCATCTGAACAGCTACTGCCATACATTACTGTGCAACCACACTGAATTAACTGCTACCATGTAACTGCTAACACGGGTTCAAACGGAAGACAGAAAACAGCAGGAAAACAGAATTACAAAAACTAAAGACAGACAACTACAACACATCAGATACTAATTAAATTATTTTTGAAAAGAAAAAGAGCAAGATACATGATATCACATATCCCATTGGAAAGTTTTGATTCAAAGAAAAAACAAAATTAAAATCCAGGATCTTAAATTAAATTCTTTTCTATATCAATCATTCTCTGAAATGCATCTCAAAGTCACAATGGCTTTGAAATCTTCTCAGATTATCAAGTTATCTTCAACTGCTTTAAGTCATTTTCAGAACCATCTGAAGAGCAGTGACCAAGAAAACTGTGTCACCATTCCACAAAACCATCACACTTACCCTGATCTCCAAAATTTAACACGTTCAAAAAAGTCATCACGTATCGTTCACCTGTAAGTTCAAAATAAAGAACTTAAGAACAAGTCGCTAAATCTTTCTCAATACTTGTTCAGGCACTTCCAACGTTAAGTATTCAAGAGACCAAGCCAAATGGGACAGCACCTAGTTCAGAATACCCTCAAAAACTTCATTCAGGTTGGTAACATCTGCTGGCAATAATCTCTGAAAGCCACGTGCCCACAGCCCCTCCAGCTTTCTCAAGCTTTAAGTAAATTTTGTAAATAACCCTCACTAGCCTTTCTCCATCACAACTATAGGTCAAGCCTCACCTTCTGTCAAAATCTGTTTCAGGAAGGACTGTTTGAAGAAACTCCAAGTCAACCGTGCTTCCTTCCAGTTAACAAAGGTCTGCAAAAAACGTAGTGTGAAATGTAATAAACATGATTGAAACTACAGAGGAGAAATAGAAAATACAAAGCCAGTACAACACTCCAGGTTAGCTCTAACTGTACTGATGAGAAAAACCCACAATGTCACAGCTACGAACAACGAATCTAAAATATTGCTAAATTCAAGCACCACTATCACTCTGATTTGGCAAAGACTTTTTCCCTTGCTGAAAATTACTGTTGCTGCAAAGTACCCAAAGCAGCTTTCTACAGAAAATACTATTCAAAGTAGAGACTGGAAAAAAACCCACCCATGTTGTTTAGCATGCCAATAGAACTTTCACCTTCACTGTAGATATAAGTTGTTTACTGCTCTTCAAACTGTCCCCACAAGTCTTGCAACCAAGAACCGCCTTTATCTTTTCTATCCGCGTATCTTTTTTTTAAAATGTTTTCTTCCTCACTGCGTCTTTTCATTTCTTTCTTGCCTCATTTTCCTTTGAGAGGACATCAGAGATATTTGAGTATCTGTAGGATGCTGTGTACCACCATGTTTATATCATGGAAAAGTCCAAGTACCAAATTCCATGGTAAAATCATTCGGGTTACTTTCATGCCTCAGATCAAATAATACCTGGTCATTCCCCTGCACACTGCAGATGTTTTATTTCCAGTTAATGGTTTGTGCAAAGACACTAAAAGATAAGTCAGCAACAAGCCCACAACAACTAAAAGGTCAAGTTTCATAACTCTTTTTGACAAGGATTTTATTGATACAAACTACAAACAGAATTTGTACATAACTTTTTTTTAATCATTCATATCTTCTACAGTGCAGAGATACTCTCAAAATCACTCAATTAACTCCATTATCCCAAACTAATTTTCAAAGCGCTCTCAAGAAATACTAAGAACCCGGAAATGAACTGTGCAACCTACCTCATCTTCCATCAAGTTAGGTAACAGAGCTTTCATTCTAGCAACTGGAAATGACTTCTTTGTTGCTTCAGGTGACCCCAAAAACATCACAAAATAAATTACATAGCACATTACCAGAACAGTGACATATAAGAGCTGGAAAGATAAGGAAGGAGAGAAGAAAAACAACCAGTGATATAAAATAAACTTACAAATGCAGAATTACATGCTAGAGTTCTAAATTCAGTAAGAAAATGTAGTAAGTAGCCCTTATTATTGTCAAATATTAAACTAGGTAAAGACTTTAATTTAACACACCTCAAGAATGCTGTTGATCTCTTTCTTTTTTCTAATCTGTAGATTATCATAGCCCTTTGCTTACTTTTATATTCCATTCAGCATTTTTAGAATGATTATTTAAAGTCCAATTATAAAGCAATTATTCATGCAGTCAAAAATCAAGTTGACAGAGTATTTACTGCCCACGTCTCTTACTTTGATCAGTTATAAGCTACCTACTACAGCCACTGCAAAAACTGAACAAAAAACCAGCCCAATGTCCACATCTGAGGTGAACCACATTCTTTATTTCTAGGTGAACTGACAGCGCACAGGCCACAAGCCTAATTTTCAGGTGCCGATATATCCATTCTTCATTGTAGTAAAGAAAAAGTTCTAACTTGAGTACATGTTACACCTGATTATCAGCCTGTATGACCAAGCTATATCACCTTATCAGAGGGTGCTAAAGTTACCCGTGATTATAGTCTTCTACACAGTAGAATCCAAAGTCTAACATTAATTCTGAAGCCAGGTCATGAACAGAGTCTTCAAGCATTAGGATGTATAACTGAATAAGAAAAGAGTGAACATAAAGCTTATACAGAATAACATAACCTTATTTGCAAAATGTGCCTTCACAGACAGAAGAAGGTGCTTTCCTGTACCTGCATCAAACTGCTCGAGATCAAAGTGCCAAGTCAACAACGAGTATCAGGAAAATACTAAATACAAGTACTACATCTTAAAACCTCACAGGAATATGTTCTCTCCCCTCCTCAAAGTTATTTAGCAGGCTAAATGTCAAGGGCGGCAGCAAATAAAAATTCAGATGAATCAAGAATTTATGGAAAAAGAGAACACAGGAAACTTACCTGAGCCAAGGAAAAAATGTAGAGGCCCCACTGAGGATAAAGGACTACTAAAATAACCGTCAACACGCATTTTGACACTACGGAAAGGCTTTCAGCAATTACCTTTAAGAAAGAGAAAATACAGGAGGTTTGTTTTCTGCCAGCTTAACCACATACACAAACTTAAAATACATCAGTTTCACACACAGAATTTATGTAGGAATACGAGACACTATCAGAGAGTTTCTTTCTGCTGAGCTGGCCATCTTAGATTCTAATTTCTCTGTAAATTTTCTATTCTTGCATTTCACAATTCCTCCATTGCACTTTCCGAGTCCTTTCTATGGGACATAAGGAAGAAAATTTTGCTTGAGACAATGATGTCCTCAATTGCTGCATTTTCACAATTTCATACAACAATCAGTCAAAATACAAATTGTGGAAGCTGTGTGCTCCCATTAAAACTCATCATTAAGTATTTTAATGATCACTAAGGTGATAATTTCTAAATAAACCAGCTTTCTTGCTTTAACAGCTACAAATTCATACCTACGTTACAACTGTGTCATACAGTACTAAACAGTACAGTTTTGTGGGTTTTATATGCTTGAATACACAAGATCAAGTTCTAGGAATCCGTTCTTTTCAATAGAAAGATAACTCCTCCCACACACATACACCCCATGTACTTTACTAACCTTAAGTCTCACAAACAAATGAGCTTGTGCTAAACCCAGAGCGGTTCTACCCAGAAGTTCAATAATTGCAGAAAGACCAAATGCCACTACACCAGCCTGATAATGAGGAACCACAGAAGGATCAGGTACTTCAAGCAAGTGTAGCCAGACTAAGCCCAAGAAAATAGACCAAAAAACACCAAGAGGGACTCTAAAAAGTTAACATAAAAACAATCAATAGAAATGTTACTTAAGCAGAAAAAAAACCCCAATAAGATTAGAATAAAATTTCACATATTGCCATATTGATTAAAAAAAAAACAAACCTGAAGAATTAATTTATGTTGTTACACTATCAAGAATACTTTTTTTTGTAATGGAGATTTTTAAGACATTCTTTTGCATATCAAGTAATAAAAGAGCTAGATTGAGCAGGCAAGGGAAAAAAAAATAAAGGACTACATATCTGTGCAACAAGGTTGTCCTTTAACAGCTACAACATAAATGAAACTCCAGGCTTAGGGACAGAACAAATGGCTCCCGATAACACCTTTACCGATGCACTTTCCCACATGCTCCAAAAAGAGATCACGTTCATAAATGCCAAAGCAACAGACTTAACCAGCTTCCTGCATCAGTCCTGACACATGACTGAGGCTACTAAATACTCAATGCTGAAATAATTACCTCAGTAAACAAATACATACTTGCTCTCATTTCATGAGCTCTCAGACAAGAATTAGAAATAAGTTCTAAAGAAGTAAATTTTTAAAGGCATCTTACGTCAGCCACAATAGATTAATTGTTTTGGTCCAGTTGCGCTTTGTACTTCCACTCAAACAAGCTCTGCGAAATGCCTCCCTGGCTAGGAAGACAACTGTTGAATACAGTAGAGTTAGCCTAAAGGACGTGAGGGGGGAAAAAAAAAAAAAAGAAAATTATTCTTTACATACTACTTCTGAAATCCTTCACGCAGTAGCATTACTAACAGTTTTTTACACAGGACAGCCTGACAGACAAATCTAACAGGTACACATAGAAAATATGGTGATGGAGATAAATTATCAACATCGCCTAAAAAAACACAAAAGTAATTATGTGCGATTATTCAAATGGCAAAAACACTTTTAAGCATGCTATAAACCAAAAAAGCAGTTGCAAAATGCATTGTATAACAACAGCACGTAGTATGCAATTGTGTCTAGCTTTTCCTGAACAAGCTGATGGTTTAACAGGAAAATCACAGACGGGTTGGGGTTGGAAGGGAGCTCTGGAGATCATCTAGCCCAATGCCCTGCCACAGGTTCCCCCAGAGCAGGCTGCACAGGGCCGCGTGCAGGCGGGTTTTGAATATCTCCGGAGAAAATATTCAAAAAACAGGCCAGCAGTACCTCTGTTTCAGGCTAAAAAATAAACTCGGAGACATTCGACGATCAACACTGTAAAACACTTAACACTAAATTTAAAAGCGTTATGCAGAGCGTTATCAGCGACACACCCTACAGACCATAAATCCCCAGAGCCTGCACCAAACACAAACACTTCCAAAAAGCCCCGTCGCGCCGGCAGCCCTGCTCCTGGGGAAGCCTCACGTATGCCAGCCTTCAGGCGAGCAGGGCGGCCGGGCTGTGGGACACGGGCTTCCAGCCCGGGTGCTCCTCATCCTCCCCCTCACCTCACGTTGACCACGCCGATCAGCTCTCTGGAGAGGTAGCGCAGAGTGAACGCGTTCAGCCAGAAGGTGACCACCCGGAACAGCACCTGTGAGGGAAGGCGCACGGGAAACACCTGCGGGCCCAGCGGGGCTGAACCGGCTCCCGCCAGGCAACCGCGAAGGAGGAGGAGGAGGAGGGGGGGGGAGGCGGCCCCGCACCTGCAGCAAGGCGCTGGAGGAGGCCAGCCGGGTGGTCTGGCTGAGCACCTCCTGCGAGCCCATCGGCCCCGCGCCCTGCCCGGCCGGCGGGAAATGGCGGGGCCGCCGTCGCGCCGCGATCCCGTCAGCGGGGCGGGGCCGCCCGGTCTCCGGCAGGACGCGGGCGTCAGGGCCTGCTCGCCCCGCTGTTCTTCGTGGAACAGGAGAAACGGGTCCTTTTCAGGGCATAAATGGTTAACTTCCAAAATAACTGGGCACTCAGGTCGGCTCAGGTGCTAAAACTAGCGCTCAGCGGCAGCTTTCTGCTTCGCAAGCAGCTGTTCCACTAAACACCCCCCCAAACTGCACACTGGCTTCTGAGTAAAGACACCATATCAAATAACATTTTCTGACAAGCGCTATTTTCCAGAGATTTCTGGAAAATCTCCACGCAGGTTCCACAAATTCCTTTCTAAACTGGGGGCAAAAGGAGAGAGGCAACCAAAACTGAGGCAAAACACCCAAAACTGAGGCAAAACACCATCGCCGCAGGAAGAACAAAGTATCTCACTTCATTCTGTGTACAGAAAAAAAAAAAAAACCAAAACACATACCTTCAAATAGCAAAGATGCAATTCAATTGTAAGAGACTTGAATGTAATGATATACTGACTTGCAGTCTTCCAAACAGGTGAGACTTCAGACTCAGTGTAAATCACCACAGTAGTTCCAGACTATTTCAGGTTATTATTTAAGCAGCAACATATAAAAAGATTGTATCTTTCTATGTTACCGAACATTCCCTTCAAAAGGATGGCGCTTCCAGCTCAGAAGTGACATTTTTCTTAGCAATGCTACAGTTGAACTAAAACTTTTCATGCCTAACAGCAGCTGTCAGAAAGTGTTTTCAGGCAGGGGGAAGTATCTAAGTATCTTGATTTCAGCTTGAACAGCAACAGTTTAAATCAAGATCTTAAGAGAAGCTAGATAACCAACCAAAATTATTTAAGCTCATGTAAAGAAGCTGTCTCTCCACCAATTTTGTCTTCTGCATGAAACCCCTTCCTCCTCTGAGGCATTACACCCACCACTTTATTCTTACACGTTCAGAGTAAAGTTTTTCTGATTTTTTTCTTTTGGTCATTTTTCCTTATAACATTCTTTAAGTAATCGGGAAGTGATGCATAGATATGGATGTACGTGGCAGAGGAGTATACCCTATGAATTCTTCTAAGCGTGATACTAATATTGGGAACACCTAACTTGTAAAAACCTAACAAAAAGAAATTATTATCCCATTGTAAAGGTGGGGAGATGAGGACGGAGAAAAGAAACTACTCTGTCTTGGGTAATTGCAGGGACAGGAAGAGATCTCTGAGATATTGGTTACAGAAGGGTGTTCTAGCTAGAGGGGAGAAAACATTGGCTCCTCCCCTCACCTTTAGGCAATTTTCCAGATCTCAAATGGAAAAGGTAATTAAAAATATTGCTCTTACTCAGGCTCTGGGCCTGTTTTAGTGGCAGTAATTGTGACAGCAGAAATCAAGAGTATGTTATGGCTTGTGCTGATGTCCATGGGGTAGTTGAACTGTGGGGATTAAAAGCCATCACAAATTACTAGATAAGCTGCACAGGGAAACAAAAATGCAGTTGAGGAGCATAAAGCATACAGCACCTACCAACCCTGCAGTAAGGATTTATGTTATTCTCTCTATATATACACAAACATTTTCATGACAAAAGTAGGGAACCTCAAGGAATAAAACAGGAGAAATTAGCGTGCTAAGTGGATGCAACAAATCCGACCTTTTCAGGTACCTGCCATAGGCAACAGTAAGTGACAACTAGTGATGTTTTGTAGGACAGTTTGGCTTGTCACCTCATAAAGCTGGAAGAGAAACAGATACAAAGCATGGGGAAGTGGAAAAAGAAGAGAAACAACTGTAACTTCAGCTGTTTTTGATAGGAACCAGCTTTGCCACTCACACCCTTTTGGCATTAATGCATCTAAGCCACTAGATGGCAAACGGCCTCTGAGGCAGCGAGCAGCGGGACACACTGGTCAGTCCCCTCAGCACATGCTTGAGGTTAGATTGAAAGTGAGTATTTTTACTCCAGTAGCATCTTTCAGATCCTACTGCAGGTTATGTCTGAAAAATAGTTAGAATAGGCCAACTCATAATAGTAATGTGGCACAACACAGTCAAAACTAGAGTAAGAGCAGTATTTCAAACTTACAAATTGACCTATCAGCTAACTTGATTTTATTTACAACTTCATGTGAGCAGGCTTAACAACTGAGTTGACAGAAAACGCCTTTTTTTTTTTTAACCATCATTTGAGAATAGGTATAACTTAAAGGAGGACCAAGTTACTGAACAGGCATACAGTGTCGAGAAAGCTTTACAAGAATATGCAGTCAAAACAATTGTTCTCCCATTCCCACAGCCCGCGATGCCCACTTAGAGCATTCCTGTGTCCTCTCACCACAACATATACCCCTTTTGGTTGTCTTGAGGTAACTGTTTGTGGCAGCATACCCAAAAACAGTTCACTCTCCTTAACAGCAAAGGAGGCAAGATAAATTAACTACTACAAAGGTCTTTACTTCCAGTTAGGGTGCATCTGGAGCTAAACTAGGCTGGATGTTCCTCCAGCACAGAAGACACACTCCTTGGCTCAGGACAATGGGATAAACTCCTGTTATTATTAGAGGTATGTGGAACCTCTATGGCAGAGACAACCTCTTCGATCTACTCCAAAGCTGAACTAGTCCAAAAAGACCAGACAGTTGTATATATAGACCTTAGAATGAGTTGGGACTGTTCCTTCACTTTCAAAACAAAAAAATCTTACTGTTTCACGGTGCTCAGTAGCTGTGTTCCACCTGAGATAACTGCATTTCATTACCCTGTTAATAAGGTATTTCAACATGAAACGTGGACTTTGACATCAAATTACAACCTTTCTATAAATTCATAGTAGTCCAGAAAATTTAAAACCTGTTAAGAGCAGTTAGAGATCTTCCATGATATCACTTCCTCAGAAGGGAAATCATCTTCAGCTAAAATATTACAGCTAATTTCCTTTGGGACAAAAATTCCCAAATTAATAACAAAGTGAGACTGGGAAGCAGGAATCTATTAAATCAGCAGTGAGACCTTGAAACAAGCCTGATCAATTGCGACTTCTCATCTGTTCTAAAACAAAGATCTCACTGAAGAACAAAAATCAAATCCAGTATAAAGGACTCAGAGAAAATTTGCATTTTATTAAACAAAATAAATACTGCACTTTATAGATAGTAATATATTTTAACATCTTAATTTATTTGTGGGCTTCCTTTCCCTTAAATGTACCTTGAGGAACCAACTTAGAAAACCAACTGTTCTGTGAAATCATAGGCAAAGTTCTCTGCTGCTGCCTGATACCTCCTAGAATAGCCCATGATGTAACACAAAATGACAGACTATGCTGTGAGCTAAAGACTGTAGATTTCTGCAGCTGCTGAGAAAGCTTTTAGCTTTGCAGTTAGGACCAATTTTAGAAACAAGCTAAAGAAATACTCAAAACCCCTGGTGCTGGCTGAGCAACCTTCCCCTTCAATGGTGTCCCTTCAGTTGATTCAGTGCAGAGACCAAGGAAGATCCCCGCCACCCGCAGGGAGCAGCCAAATACACCCAGCCCTGCTCTGTGCCTCTGCAGCTGGAAGGAGAGGCTCTGAGGGCAGCAGGCCCTCCCTCCCTCCCAATAGCATGTACTGCATTAAAAGATGGATACACACTCCTCTTCCCATCCCTCTGGCCTGCAGCATGATTCTGTCTCATGGCTGCACATGTGGGTTCTAGTAAAGGAGACGAGCGGGTACAGAAGCGGAGCTGTACAGTACTGTCTCTGCAGAGCTCACCTATCACAATACCACACGCTTTGTAGGGAGTGCGATGCTTAAGAGAACTGCTCAGCCTCTGCTACAAGTCCATACTTTGCCATTTCATTGATGAGGACAAAATACTTTATTCCTGGAGTGGCAAAAGACTATTTTCCCTATACTGCTCAGAAGCCTTGTGCCAGCACACGAGAAATTATGTTAAGTCTGGTTTTGTTCTTCTTTGTTTCTTTTTTAAAAATAATGCATAGAAGAGATCTGTCTCTTTGTTCCTGATCATATAAAGCTTGTTCCTTTACAGAAATAACTAGGAGATGGGGTCAAAGAAAGGAGTCACATGGAGACCTACCAGACTAGGCAGTAAATCTCATTAAGCTTTCTTCCCTCCTGTGAGGGCTCCTCTCAGATCAGACACGTTTCTGGGCCTGAGGATGTAAAATTTCCAATTCAGTGGAGAACTGCAGGAAGAAAAAGAAGAGATTCACAGGCCATTCACCAGCAAAGGATACACTAGGAGTTACTGCTGTGCCAGTTGCTCCTCCCTCCAACCAAAGCGTCCCCAGAGGGCTTTTTAGATGAGTTTCCCCAGGCCTTGTGGACTGAGTTAATCTCTCTGTGCATGTTAAATTGTTAAACAAAAATTTGCATTTTTTTTCCCCCCTGGCTGCATTATTAGTTCAGCAAGGATTTAATTTACGTCCTTTCTTTGGGATGGAAGAATAAAGGGGCTTTCTGAAGAATGCAGAGGAGTGTTTTTTTCTGTGATATACTACATTTGGAAAATGCACTGTCTCGGCTTTCCAGAGTAGCCTTTGACTTTGTCGTGTTAGCGTTAATTTTGCCTCACAAGTTTTCACAGCGCATTGGCCTTTAATGTACCATTTATAGGCAATTTGATCAACTGGTTTTGCTGCCTTATCAATTTCACTTTTAAATTCAACTGTTATTTATTGAAAGATTTTATGTATTAAGTATATGGAAGATTGATACTTTCTTATATGTAAAATGTAAACCAATGTTCAACTCAAAGGAAAAGCAAAAAAACAACAGCAAATATACATAAAATGTTAAGGATGGGATAGTACTAAGTTTTCAAAAACAGTGTCAAATTATTACCCTGAATACTTTACAGTATATTAGGCAGATTCTAAGAAATAGCATATATTGATTAGAAGAGCAAGAATGAGCATTCTGCACAATGCTGCCTGCTTCCAATAAGCGTTACACTTTTCTTGTTCTCTTTGCAATTTAAAAATCTGTAACATTCAACAGACACTCTAAAAATCTACAAAAAAACTCCAAATTCTTTAATCTGGGGGAAGTAATAAAATACAGCAGTTCTTTCACTGGAACTAGCAAGCTCCTTGCATAAAATTCTTGCAAAATTTGTACGTACCTTAAACACATACATAATTCTGCACCATCGTTACAAACAAAATGCTTAGTATTTAGAACACACAGGACAGTATTTATGTATGTTCAGCTGAAGATGATTTCTGTCTTGCCTTCCTCAGGGCTAGAAATTCCAGCCATTTTTGCTATGACTGACTAACAGTCCCTGTCTTACCTGTCTCTTAACTGACTTAGGAAACTTTGTATCAGCCCCTCACTTTGAACACTGAATAGCCAATTTATCTAATTGCTGTGTGCTTTGGAAGCCCATCAATATATAAGATGAGAAAACTATAAGGGAATATCTCTTGATCTTTTGAGAAAGTTTATAATGTCAGCAATAATCATAAATAAGAAGTTCTCTTGTGGATTGTTTCTTTTATCTTGTAAAATATTAACTGCCTTCATTTATTGTTAGCGTCATATATGCAACTTCAACTATGATCAGTACTGTTTCTGGGGGGTAGTGCATCTCAAATTCTAACCTACAAACCTGAATTATAAAGGTTGTGATGAGTAGGTGCTGAGGCAAACGTACATTTTTCCTCCTTCCTACACATTCTGTAAGATTAACTTCACAGTTATACTTCTTGCTGCAGGTTTGGTGTTGACTAATGCATTACTAGTGGACACAGAAGTGTTTTCTGGAGCATAATACCCATAGTAAAGTTATAGAAACAGATTTTGCAGCTGTAAGCATTTGCACTTGAAAAATCTCTACTAACTAGCGCTTGGCATCTTTGCACTACAAAATCGTTCCATAAGCTCCAGGCTACCCACCTTGAGAACAAATGCAACTGAAAGATACAGGGGTGCAGAAAGGCTGCAAAAGAGACTTCTACTTGCTATACAAACGCATATGTTCACAAACACTATTTGCTTTAATAGCCATATAGAAATAAGGCTCTGTTGATTAGAACAGCTCACAGCTGCTGAGCACTCACGCAGAATGATCCTCTTATATTTTAGAATTCAACAAGAAGTGTTATTAAACTTGCTTTGACCTCAGCATGACTTGTTTGTGCATGAAATGGCCTTAAGACTTTTAAAATGTGAGACAATGACAATGAGTGACAATAACTCAAAGAACACAGTAAAATACATACAGCACTAGCAAGTGCTTCTGAAATACACATTAGAGGAGTCTGGATTCTGAAAATGCACAGAATACAAGATATTCCTGTAAAATATTCCAGTTTCTCTTTCCTTTTCTTCTTTGAGTCACCTGGAGACTTACTTCTTAAGTAGATGGAGACATGCAGGAGTTATACTTAACAACCAGGAGGATATCTGACACAAAAGGGAATAAGTGTTTTTGCTACTAAGTAGTTCAGCATCTAGGAGGAGCAGAATCACTTAATGGAATGCCTTATAAAGGTTGAGAATACAGAATTTGTGAGTCACCATACACTGCCAGATTACATTTGTACAATATTATATAACATTGTGCATGATCACCTGTAGAACAGTATTAATTATGAGTCAGGTATCTCTTCACGTCATTTATTTCTATCTTCCTTGAGAGCTGACTTCCATTCTTCACTGAAATAACCCCTCTGAGCAAGACAGTGATTAGTTTGACAAAGTGATGAAATAAAATATCTCCATCCCCCTTCATGGGACCTTCTCCAGCATTCATGACAGTTACGGCTAAGTGAAATACATTTTTTTTGATTCCTCTTATTCCTTAGCAGCAAGCAAGGAATCTCTTAAATAAAAGAGTCCCAGCATATGTTCACCTGTTCAATTTCAGAAACTCCCACATCATCATTCAACAGGTAGATTTCACTTTCAGTACAAAAACCTGAAATCCAATTAGAAAAAAAAACCTCACTAGCTATACGGGAAGCAGAACTTAACACTGGGCCCCGCAGACCTCTCTCAACTGCAAATAATGGAAAAGTAGAGCTCCCAAAAGGCCTATTTACCTTTTAGTGGGAGGTCACTTAAAAACAACTTTTCAATATAGGGGGACAACACTGAGAGTCAAAAATCACCTCTGCCTCTAATCCAGATGTCCATATAGTCAAGTAACTGAGTTTCATTGCCTCCATTTGAATTGGAAAGGTGACTTCATTGCACATCTTTCTCTTCAAACAAAAGTACAATTATTCTCTCCTAGCTCAAGGAGGTTGTAAGACAACCCACCTTGACAAGTCCTATTGTTCTCAGTTCGTTAGGAACAAGACTCCACTCTCCAAGTTTAGCTTCACTGCCATCCTAGCTGGCTCAGTCTGTAGGCTTATATGGAAGAAACAAACATAGGATGGCTTAGGTCTAAGGACACCAGCTGTCCCCAAACATCACAGCTGATGGACAAATAGAAAAGACAAGTGAGATCAGTCATCACATGAGATACCTTTCTGCAAGTCTCCAAACACAAGCTCTTTGGTCATGATAACAATGTTAGGGGATTTCCCCAACCTTGTCCCTTAAGGAGATTGGTAAAGTAAAACCCCTCTTGCTTCCCTACTAAATACGCTGTTCTGTTTTATCTTCTCTTAAAGACATACCTCTTAAAGACATTTTTTCAGCTTTGCCAATCACTCTGAGTTTGTGTGCTAAGCAGTCAAGTAGAAAAAAATACTTCCCCTTGTTCAGCCAAGTTTTAACTGTATTAAAATTGAACCATGATGTGTCAACAGTTCGTCTGTAACTCAAAAAATAAAAAAAAAAAGAAAAAAGAAATTAACATATCCACTCTCACTACTAAAATTTGGTTGGGGGGGTGATTGTTTGGGGGTTTTTTAAGCAACAGGTATATTGGGCTAAATTCACAATTGGAATAAATCCCCTAAAGATAACAGCAGCAAATTAACTGTTGCCACAACTGGGCTATGCATTTTTGCTTCCTCTCTCCCTCTGCAGGTTCATGGTTTAGTTGCAGAGGGTAAAAATTTGCCTATTACAATAGAAGATGCTGTCATCCATTAATGCATTCCTGACCACATCTACATCCTGGTGAGAAGATTGGCTGCAGTACTGTCAAGACACTTAGGCATAAATTATTAGGCAGCTTACTCATAAATACAGGAGGTATAGCTTTAACGTGTCTAGGAAGGCACTCTAGACACATTTAATGGACTCTGTTTCCTTCCCCTGATAATCATACGAGGGCCGCATGGGCACCTTGATGCTGGTATCTTTGTATTTTCTATACTTCCTATGTTCTTAAGAATTTATGCTATGAAAAGAGGTATATATCCTGCCGAATATTTCATTTTACCACAAAGCCTACCAAGAGTCACAGTTTGACTTCTTGCCCAGCAGAAGAGAGATTGAAATTGAACAGTCAACTCTATAGCCCATAAGAGAGCTATCAAAACCCAAAAGTAGGCCTTCCTAGGTGTATCTAAGTTCAATATTCTTGAGAAAATTTATTGTCCTTACCAAAGGGGAGAAACTCTGAATGAGCAGTGGACAGAACTGCTCATACCAGATCAAAGGAGATGGATATCCCTCTCACAAGTACTGGTGTCCACACACAACAATGTATGTGCCTAGTAAGGGAAGCCATACCCTGGGCTCTCATATTCTGCCATTGCCTCTACAATTATTACTTGCATCAGAAGAGAAATACTGCTTGGAAGAAATGTCACCTTCCTGACTTCATAAGCATTATGTTAGAAAGCTAAAGGCACACCATACAATGTGCTATTAATCTGGAGCCATAATCTGTTACTATTACCTTTACTCACTGTTCTGCAGCTTGCAGGTCATGGTTCACACCACAGTTCTTTCGTTAGCAGATTTCAAAAGCACTGTGTACTTCACCATGCATTTTTAGATCTCCATGTCCATTCTACCTAAACATAAATTTAACATTCTTTTCTTAGAAACCAAAAATATCAGAGGCTCATTGTAACAGATGTCACAGGAGTTGTTTAAGGTTTTCATGTATGGCAGAATACTCCCACTCACATCCTGAAGAATGTGGGGAGGTTCAAACAAAAGGATCTGACCACATGTCTGAGACTAAACCAGCAATGCATATCTTCTTCTACCCACACCATTCTCCTAAAACTTAATGTCTATTATGAAACAAGTTCCTTTCCATCTGCATGCAAAACTCACTATTTTATGTTCTCAGTCTTGCTGAGAGTCCAATAGAAAAAGCAAGGAATTGTTAGTGGCAAACTAACTCTTGAAATCCTTTCCATCACAGACACACAGGAAATTCTGTCAGAGATCAGCCTTATTTTGTTACTGCAGTTCTGGCAGTTTTCCAGATCTTTATGTCACTAATTGCACATGATTACTGACAAAGAAAAGAAAGCTCTTCTAACCATGATACTAAACAATGTAATTAATCCCATTATACAGAATACATAATTTGCAACAATATAGGCCCAAAATCTGAGATGTCTTGGTAATCCATAATGATAGAAAGTAAACAACCCTTTTCATTATTTCTGGATTTTTCACCAGTCTATTCAAAATTGCTCTTGTCCTTGCATACTGTTTTTTCAGACATGCTTTTAGTTACTCAGAAGAATATTCACATTAGCCAGATGAAACCTGTTGAGTCTGACTTAAGAAAATGGGCAAATTTTAAATATCTTTGTATTTTTTTATCTCCCCTCACTGCCCAAGAAGAACTGTCTTGCTTTTTAAAGACCATCATCAGTTGTTACTGCTAGTTGCAGGTTTGTATAATTGCTTCTCTTTATGAATAAAACTGTTTGCTTTAAAGTGCCATTTGCTGGTTTGCTTCCCTAATGTGACATTATATATTCCTTCCTGTACCAAAAGAAGCAGAGTGGTTTGGGGTGTTACAGGTCACTAAAACTGCAAACTACACTGGTGGAATTGCTTCTGAATAGTTATGTAATAAGTGTAAATTCGACAATGGAAAACACTGCCAAAGCAGTGAAAGCTGTTCAAAACCTCAGATTTTGCTCTAAGCATACTACTAAAATCATAGGCTCTTTCCTGCTTTTTGTGTGGGTAACAAACACGTGAAGATTCACCAGGGGAAGAAAATTTTTTAAAAATTTAAAAAAAAAAAAAAAAAAAAATCAAACTCATTAATTTTTCTTGCTTTTTCACAACCTAGACTTACATTGTCACTCTTCACCTCCAAGTCCAAATCTCGCATCATTAAAGAGAGAACACTAAATCATTCTTTTAAAGGTAATTCCATTTGATCACCTTAATAATGTAGAAGCACATAAGGAGGTTACAGCTGGGTAGTGGAGCAGGAGAGACAAAAGCTCAAAATTCAGCTAAGAAAACAGTAAGTTTGGTCTTTGCTAATACCATCATCACTGGTTTTGTTCTACAAATGCTAACGAAATAACAAGGACAGCTGCGTAAAAAACAAGTTCTGTGCTAATAGTGGGGCACAAGCTTCTCACGCACAGCTGCTCTCCCACTGGTCAAGTGCTCAAAATTATGCATTTTGTTTCAAAACTGAAAGGAGATACTTCCCAATACACAGTAAAACAAAAAAAAGAATAAAGTCACTTCAAAAGTGACTATATGACATGGACAACAGAAGAACGCTCAATACTTCATCGTATTGCAAAAGGAGAAAGAAAGGTCTTGAAAACGAATGAGACGTTGCATCAATCATTTTTAAAAGAATGATGATTCTATATTTAGAAAAAAAGTCAGACATTGGATTTCACAACCATATGTGGAAAACATTAAAAGGAAAACTGGATGGGATTGCCAAGGCAGTGTGGGGCCAAGAATTGCTTTTGTTTTTTTAAACCCACCCTGGAACATGGCGGGCGATTTCACACCACTCTCCTCTGCAACTATTGCTAAAGCAAATTTGACTCATGATATGCAAAAACTGGCAGCGCTGGACTGCCAGAGAGACAGAATTATGCCAACAGCACCAGAACTAGTCGGGCAATTTTGGGACAGTTTCCAGTGGTCCTGCCCATCCTCTGCTGGTTTGTGAGATGAATAGGAAATTTCAGTCTAATTATTCCAGTGCAATTTGTGAGATGAATAGACAGTAGATGGAACAGCAAGACTTCACAGTCTTCCCTTGGAAGTGCATGAGAGGATTTTTACAGTCAATAAGCAGTGCACGTTAGCCAGAATTTTACTGCAAGCAGTAGAAAATTTGTGACTATATTGTCAACATATATAAAAATGAATGGCCTGAATATGCAGTCACCACTTTCTTCTGAATATGTGTACCAAGAATAGTAAAAAGGGTCTTGCTCATAGCCCTCAAAATACTACTTCATTATTAGTTTATTCCTTTTTGAGGAAAAAATTACGCCTAGTGAAAATTTGTACAACTTAAAAAGCCAAACATTATTTTTGAGCCCATCCCGTTCTGCCAAAAGGCATATGGTCGTGTTGTTGGCACTTATCCCATCCAATCCTTTGTACATTCAGAGCATCATAGCAATATTAACTGTCAGAATGCTCGTACAAGACAAGCAAATACAAATATGACAGCCAGATGCTACAAACAGCACTTTATTCAATCGGATCACCTCATTGTTATCTTATCATAGCCTTTCCCTAGTATTTTCAGCCTGGATAGTGTAACTTAAGTTGCATATTCTCAATAAGCATACGATACAGTAGACATCTACAAAACTAACTACAAGTTGCAACGTAAATGAATCACGGGGGTGGGGGCAATGGAGCAGACCATTCCTTTGCAAGATTAAAAAGCATCTTGGGATTTTTATTTTAAAACTATGCCATGCAATTCCTAAACTTCCTTTTCATCCCAATGTTTCCCAGATACTTTGTCCTTCACAAGACTGTATTTGCCTCTTGAAAAAACACAGTATTTCTACTGTTCAAGCATTACAACTTGGCAGGGCAGAAGAGGAAATAAAGCGTATTTAATGCAGAGAAACTGCAAGTTGCATTTATAGACTGAAATAATGCAGAGAGCCTAAGAATGAATGTCCTCCTCTGAAAAAAATGGCATGGAGGTTTCAAGAGCCACAGCTTGTCAGCTGTCTTTCTTTTAATCACTGAAGGAGCATGCTGGCTCCTTAAAAGGATGCGTGTGTGATCCTTCCATTCTCTAAGGCAAAATATGAGAGGGGTCAAATGACTCATTACAGATCAAGACCTCACAGGACCCACTAGCGCTGCATCCCCAAGCAAAGAGTGAGCACATGCAGAACGCCTCGCAATACTCCCATGGGAAGATACGTACTGAAGGAACCAAGAGGAAATTGGGAAACAGACTGAAACCTGGAACCCTGGGAAACAGACCAAAAAGGCTTAGACTCTGAAAGGACAAAGTGTATGGTTTTAGTTTACTGTTTTGCCTTCTCAGCAAAACAGCAATCACGAGTCGTCCAGAACTAAAAGCCATTCTGGTAGTAAGTCATACTCCTGCTACCTGGAATGAGGGTGGTGTTGCTTAATGATCTGTGTTCATACACCATTGAAGAAACGGGGAACAAATCTGCACATGTAAGAACATTAATGGAGATTTCACAACTAATATCTTTTTATTCTTCTCAAAATCAGCCAGGAGGGTCACATTTCAAAGACGACAGCTGTCTTGACTGACTGATTTTTAGAGTAACTACTCATGCAGTGACTCTTTAGATTTTCTGTCTCTTTTCTGTCACATTATAAAACTGCAAGCATTAGAGATCTTGTGTATACCTGCACAGAGAAAAGTACCTCCCATTTACTTAAGACATACCAATATAGGATGTACTCCAAATCAGTCCCTACATCATATACTATTTAATCACTTCTGAAGGCACTGGCTTTAAGAGATTACATAGTATGCTCCTACAGCTACATGAATGTGGGTACGTGGTTTTGTTCTAGACTCTGTTGCTTGCCAGCTGTTATTCTGGGAGACAGATAATGGAAATAATTAACAGGCAGCACATTCTTCCAGCTGCTAATGCTGTAAAATAATTTCTCAGAAGTTATCCAAGAATTAGATTTAATACTGATTATTAAGCACTTGATAATGATGTGTGGTAAAAGACAGACAACTGTAAAACAAACAGTGCACAGGAAGTGCTGATTTTTCTCTTACTGGCTTGCTGCCTCTATTTTCATCAAATTCTTCAGGAGTGATGATAGTAGATTAAAAAGCATTTTTTGTATGCAAACAGTAGTTTTCTAGCCCTCCTTCCTGCACTTCTATCACATCTCTGTTAATAGCAATAGGTTTTCATTAGTGATGGGGCACCAGTAGCTACTGCCACAAGCTGAGTCACATTCAGGTGGCTGCCTGCAGTTTCAGGTGTGCACTGCTGTTCAGAAACAGATGTTCCACTCTTACACCTAACTACAGAGGCTGGCTGTTCTGCACAAAACCTGTCCACATCTGACTGGGCAGACCAAAGAGACAGTCATCAGTCCACTCAGATCCATTCCTTGTACATAGGGCATTTTTATGAGCCACCACATATGTCAGAGGTGGAATCCACCAGGTTTTGATTTTTACACTTAGTTGTCAGAACCGGTGGATCCTTCCCTGAGGTTTTCTCAGCCCTGAGAGCTGCAAAAGAGTCCACTGTCACTGCTCACAATGGAATAGAAGTTATTTTAGCCCTTGCAAGAGCCAATGACTTCATGCAGGCTTCTGAGCAGATACTGATACCAGCGATGTTGCTAATACAAACTTACCCATGTCTGGAAAAATAAGCCTTCCACAAATGTTTAACCAACTATCAGGCACTCTGTGAGGATCTGCACCTCATCATCACTTGCAGCTTGCCCGGGATCTGGAATTAGCGAATCCAAGTTAACGAAGACTCACTATTTAGGAAAGATACAAATTCACAGTTAAAACTACACTTCTAAAATGGGAGTTTAAAATTAGCATGTCTGCAGGTTTTTTAAACTGGAGTACCCCAAAGTTGTAGTATAAATGGATTGGAGCATGCTCTAGTAATTTATGTAATTACTAGAGTTCTTTAAAAAGTTAAAACTGCAGCCCCATATACAGTCTCAAACTTTATCCAGTCACCCAAGCAATCACATTCATCCTAGTTTATTTGTGAACTTCAACTTTAGAACCATTAAACAGATTCTAATCTAGTGAGATACTATGTTGACTTTGTTGAGAGCACAATTAGGCTACTGCTACTTGAAATCTTCACCAAAAACTCCCCAAGTTTGTTTTAATGTCACTATTGACACACTGACAAAGCCAAAAATATCCGTTACTCTTTAAGAGTCAAGTGTTGTGGATACAGCAGATCTTAAGGCACTCAGTACTTGGATGCAATTCCTGGAAAAGCTTCAGGAAGCTCTTTCATTAACAGTGTTAAATCAGCAGGTATCATAACTTTTCAGTTACACAGTTATTAAGCTGATTTTTCAGTACCTGCAGAGGCCTCAAATGTCTGGAAAATATTTTTGGTAAAACTGAACTACGGACTCTCACTATTATAAGGTTACTAGATTATATTTTGCTTGCATGGGAACATGTGCATTGTGTTCTGAATATCTGTACTATTGCTGCAAAACTAATCTGGAGACTGCACTGACCTCTACTGAAGTTCAACACTGCATGGTAGTATATAAAAGTACCGTTCTGGGGCAATTGCTTAAACATGAGGTAACTCATGTCTGAACGTGACATATTAGATAGTAGCCAAGTCAGCAGCCTGAAAACATTAGTAGGTACCAGTTAAAACTCGCTTCCCTGTTGGATGACCTCTCATTCCTAGCTGAAAGAATCTCAGATGAAAGTGTAGCCCTAGGATCTGAAAGATTGTGCTTTTCTTCAAAAAATGCATTTCTACTGTAATACCACTACCATGGAGCTGCTGAAAATTATAAAATTTATAATTCTTTTCTAAACAGAAGCTGGTGGATGGCAACAATAAGAGTCCTTCAGCATGACTGACATTCTATTGACAGAGGTGGGGAAAAAAAAATCCAAGTGAAAGAGTTTGTTAGAACATGAGAGACTATGAACTTTGGAGGCTTATCCAGGCTAGACTCTGCAGTAGTGCCTTGCCTTTGTAGGGTTTCTCTGTACAACCCTACAATGTAAAAAACAAACAAAAACCCCCACAGAACTGGGGAAAAAAGGACTTACACCCACTCCTCAGTGAAAAGCAGCTATTGCTCACAAACACTGGGAGGAACAAAAATCTCCTTCCATGAAGCAACAGGCCTACCTTGAGATTGGAAGAAGGAGATGATATTTGCACATGATTAAACCAGAATCCATCTACAGCCGTCAGAACTCAGTATGTTTTCAAAGATGTTCTGATTAATCAAACTGCCTAATTAAGAGTGTTTTAAGTGTCCCATTACTATAACAATTAAGTGCCTTTACTGTTGCCTTGTAATGTGGTTCATTTTAAACTGTGACTGGATAGAAGCTTGACTGCTGATAATCCAGTCCTGTTTTGGGAATTACTGTGTACCACTTGATTAGATTAAGAGATGAAGAGAGAATTAGTTACCGCTTGCCAAAGCTACATGATTGTAGGGCTTGTGTACATGTCACAGGCTGTACTGTAACAGACTATGCAGACAAATTCTGAAGAGACAGATGATATAGGCAAGAGCATTCCTTTGCTGTTTAGGTTGATCTGTGAATAAGCAAGGCAGGAATTTAAGGGAGAGGTATATTCTCTTTGGCTAACAAAGAGAAACAAGCTGGCCTAATAAAAACACACACAAATCCCATTTTCGAAGTGGTGTCCTGCTTCTGTCATCACTGGAACAACCAAAATAAGCCACAACATCAGGAATATTACTTTTTCTACCACAACTACACAAAATAAGCTATGTTTATTTGTGTGTGGTATATCTTGACCAGTCATAGCTATACTGTCAATGCTTAAGAGTACATCAAAACAAAAAGCAGCAAAAGGATGTGATTTTGCATGGGATTACCCACGGGCACTACCACACGTTGCATTTGCAGTTTTTACAATTAAATAAACCATAGGTAAATGTCTAGCCTACTTTTCTAACCCTACATTTCTATCTCACAATAAAAATTGCAACTGTTCTGTAAAATTTACAGTGGGAAAATTATATTAATTATTATCTTTTAAAAAGACATACTTTTTGGTGGCAGGACAGATATTTGCAGCTAATTTGCTTCACATCACTGCACATTTTTCAGATGTCTCTCCCAAGTTTTTTAAGAGTGATTCAGCAGTAATTCCAAAACAATTCTCAGAAATTCTTTACCATCTATGGACATAGAAACTTCCCCCTCTCCCCCCCTTTTTTTTTTTTTGGAGTATGCTCTGCAACTTACCATGAGTGTAAGATTTCTGATGCAACTTGAAAATGGACTGTGTTCTAGGTTCTCAAATGATCGATTATTTCAGTTTGGGTTTAGTAGCTCACCATTCAGTAAGAAATATTACTTACCGGTTAGAGAGAGGGCTGTGAGTCAATACACCAGGCTCAGTTCCCAGTAGTGTTCAAGACCTGTGAATTCAAGCACTCATCTACATTTTCCATTATATACAAAATACTTCACGAAGATAATATAGCACAGGACAAAACGTACATACACAAAAATAAATTAGTTAATAGTAAAAACTTTTGAAACTCACTGTGCAATATTAATAACTGAGTTATGCTTCTATTCTATAAAACATTCATAAACATGCATGGGGTTGTTTTGGGAAAGGAAAGGATTGTTGCTGAAATTAAAACTCAGGGCACATAGCTCTTAAATCTTCATTGATGGGTGAAGACAAGATGAAATTTGTTTTTAGGCAAATCATAAAATGCCTGATTACTAAATTATGAATTAGTGAAATTCTCACATATTTCATACATTGCTGTTAAATACTTCACTCTAAGATGACACAGGATCTATCTGTAACCAGCCTCCAGCCCTGATATTTCTACAAGGTACATAACAATTGGCTAAATTAAGTTAGTTATATGAAAATTGTATTTTAATAAAAAGTGTATTACAAACTTTAAAAAAAACCACAACTTGTGGTTGTTACTGTCAGGAGACTGATTTTAAAAAAATAAACCGTGGAATACTCTGCTTGGTTTTGTGAAAGGAACACTCCTGCCTATTCACTACCTGGGTAATGGTATTTTGTTGCGAGATCTGTATGGGTAAATGCCTCAAGCAACATTTTCACAAGTAACAGTTATGGATTTTAGTCACAGCAACTCATATGCAATACAGAACAAGTGGAAGATAATATATTTCTCGAAGTCACTGACCTCCCCAGATCCAGACAGAGGTAGTAAATTAATAGATGGCCTTAAGGATCACATGACTCAATAAAAGACATAAACCATGGATACTATTAAATGCTAGACTTTGGGACAGGGCATTGATTTTTATTGTCAAACTGTATTACTGCTGCAGGCACAAGATTCACTACAGACTTCTGTTCTGTATTGATTTTGTTGAACTGCAATCAAGAGTTCAGTATTTAATGGCATGCAGCTCAAACTGAAGTTCCCGCTTACTGCACAGAGGTTTTAATCAATTAAGTCTTTCCATTACATATTCTCATTCACTCAGTGTAACTGCCTTGCATAAAAGCATAAAAGAATGATAATGTCATTTTGTTATCATTAATACTCCATGAAATTCCCTTTACTCATTAATTTAGTAACATTTACAGATCTTTGGTGTGCAAGGCTTTAGAAGCAGTCTAAACATTGTCACAGATTTTCTGCATGACTTCTCATCTTTGCAACCTGGAATTACACAACTGTAATGAAAGACAAATTGAAGTATTGGAGAGAATAATTCCTTCAGTTACACAGCACTCTGACAGTCAACCTTATTACTTGGAGTCCAATTAAGATTCCTTTGTAATCTAGAGTTTTAAATGATCACTATTAATCACAGCTACAGCACTGAAGATAATAAACGTTCTCCAATACAAATGAAGCATACTTTATTTTGGCAAAGATGGTGAAATCACTAAAATAAATCCAACATACAGCTGAAAAATTACTAACAATTATAGACTTTGCTTCATATAAACTCTTCAAACTGTGTATGAATACTCTTGCACATGTGCAGAAATTCAATCTGTTTTTACCTTCACAATCTCTTCACAAGGATGACTTCTGATAGAGACAATTTGTTACTACCGTAAGAGCCGAGTAACGAAAACCTGAATCAGTGGTCATACAGCTGCTGAATCCACCACAAAAGTAAAGAGAGATATAAATTATTATTAAGTGAAGGGTTAGGTTCTGAGGAGACATTTAAGTAATTAAGAATTCCAGTTGATAATATGAAATGGAGGGAACTATTAAAATCCAATTGGGTGAAAAGCAAGCTGAAGAATGGTTAAAATATAAACAAAACATGAGATTATTCCTTCCAAATAATATGAAGCAAAATATAATAAATCATTACATACTTGAAATGTTAAAAGGAAGGAAAGCAAAGAGACTAACTAAGGCTTGCAGGCAACAGATTATGGTTATAAGCATATGAAGTGACAGCATAGTCTGAAAGAATTTGGATACATAGCTAGAAGACAGACTACTACAACAAGAAAGTATCTCCCTTGATACAAAGTGGGAAGTATGAAAATTAGCTAAATAGATTAGGTGTAAATAGCTTTTCACACCTTCCAATTAAAAGTAAAGGCAATTGAAATCACCTTGCAAAAACAGTTGCTGACAAAAATAACTCTCTGGGTAGTTCTCAGATTAGCCAGTTTGAATGTCAGCACATAGATGTGATAGTAAGAGTTTTGATTGTATAAAAGTAAAAATTATTTCTGGAAAAAATGAAGGATGACTAGAAAAGAAGAAAATAGGAACAAATGACCACAAAAAAAAAAAAAAAAAAAGGAAAGAATGGTCTTGTCCCTTAAGTCTGCAGCCTCTGAAGAATTAAAAACATGAACAATAAATAGCAAGGAGCTTCCTGAAAAAACTAAGTGATAAATGCTTTTTGATGCTGAGAAAACTAGGAAACAAACTAAAGCTGATGTAAAACATTTTCTATTTAAAAATTAAAATCTGTTTTCCAACACTGTTGAAACTGTTCAGCTCTTTCTCCTCCGAGAACAATGTTTTGTACAATGTATGCCATTAAGCATTCGTTGAAATTGTAGGTGGTGGAGACATGAAGCAAAACAGAGTAAGTTTCTGACAACAAGTGATAATTGGCCACAGTACTGAAGCAAACTCCTACCCAATGTTGTGTGTTAACTACCAGAACTTATCACCTCTGTAAACAAAGTCTAAAGTTTTAGCAAAAGACACATTCAGTTGTTTCACTGTGCTGAAGTTACTGTCAATGGAGTTAAAGCAGGAAAAACTATAACCAAGAAGTGGTATCTGCAAAGTGCAAAAGAAAATTAATTTCTGAAAAACAAAACAAGAAAACAAAAGTTAAAACAAAGATGAGAAAGACATGCAAGAAGTAGAAAAAGCGCTGTTTGTTGCTTTTCCCTCCCTCCCCATTGAGCTGTCCTCTAACTGACGCCATATACATGGTGCCATTGATTTTATTGATCACCAACAGTACAAAGTAGCGAACGCTTTCGTAAGGTCGATTTACTAGTAATACAGTTTGTATATTCACATGAAATGGCAAATAGTAACAACTGAGAGCCAAGGCAGAGGGTCATTCATTCACAGTAGCTTTCCTCAGGTTCAGCGGGCTGGGAAGCAGGGTAGAGCGCTGCGGACACAGCAATTGGCTGCAACAGCCGACAACCCAGATAACCTAAGCCAGTGCAGATCCTTCAGTGTGGGTGCTTGACAATAACTTCAAGCAGCTTCAATTATTTGATCATGAGCAACTCTAGCCAATAAACATAATCAATAACACAGATGTTTAGGAGTACTCTATTGGTTCCTTATCCAAGACAGTTTGTCAAAATCCTTTATGAAGTGACATTCTAGTGACAACTACAGGCTATCAGAGCTTTGTAACTGGAACCTTCCCGCCACCAAGCAATCCTTGGCTAACAAACATTGAGAGTAACCACTGTCTGGATGATTTGGGCTATTAGTCCATTTAGTAAAAGATGATAATAATCATCTCTTTACAACCACATTGTTTTCTTATTCAAGACAAGTCACAATGGACAACCATAAAACATGGAGAGAAGCCCAACTATGAAAAACGTGCACACCTATGAATTTAAGTAAGAAAATATATGAAACAGTATGAATACTTCCCCTGCTGCTCTAAGGTTTCTGTGCTTAAATACTGGATAAGTGCATCTAAACACATGGGTACATTGATCAAATGATACAATTACTGAACAAATTATATCCTCACTCCACACAAAGCGCATACATACTCTTTCCCCATAGCCCTCACTCAAAGTGCTTCAAATGAAACTGCCACAAAGAAGAAAATAATAATTTTGCTCACACCTTACGAGGTCTGAATGGCAACAAACACGCTTCATTTATAATGTGGCATTATCTTCTGGAGGCAGACTGAGATACTCTCAAGGGTAACGATTTTAAGTTAACATTCAGCTGTCCATTTCTTTGCCACAGCCTGAGCTGTCTACCAGTGAAGGGATTCAGAGACTACAAATTTCTGTGTTTCATTCAGAGAGGAGCTTTTTCATGCAAACCATCAAGGTCAGGCACCAGAACTGGTCAGCTGTGGCAGTCCAGAACTCAACATGGGCCAATAGGTTTTAACAGGTAAGAAATATTACTAACATGAGCAGATAGCATGCCACACATTAACATTCATTAGAAATGCACTGAGGAAGCCCAACACTATCAGTTTTGTAATTCCCATCAGCATGAGCTGGATTTTGCCAACACCTCACAAGCTGACTTGCGCACAGTCCTCCCCATGTTTCCTATTTTAGATGACTAAAACAAACGTGAGACACTATGCACCTCAAGCATGTGGAGCCAAGTGACTATTTTAAGGGGAAAAACACCACCATGGGTCCATCAGGTTATTTAACAGTGATAAATATTTCTATATGTAATGAAGCATGAACTAGCCATACAAGGCTGCTGTGTCCCCCTTGCGTCACTAAGGGGCACAAAAAGGGAACGTAATTCAGTATCCTAAGCTGATGATCGAAACAAACCTGAAAGTACCAGGGGAACCCCAACCTGCACATGATCCTTCAAACTTCATAGAAGAGTGATTTGTTCTTAAAGGAATTTAATTAAACAAACAGGTTTTGGCAGATGATCAAGTATGATACATTCACAAAGGATGGAAAAGGGTTGTACAACTGATAGGGCTAAGAGGAAAGCGACACCGCCTTTTTAAAAGATTTAACTGCTCACACCATCGGCAAGAAAAAGCCATCAAAATTTGGCTGCTCTTTCAGATGCATTCCACTTCCTTTCATCTTGAGTGAGCTCTCCTCAGGCTCCCATGGAAAAGCAGCTTTTTATTGGACAGGAATAAAAACAAATAAACTGTGAAGCTAATATAAAATTCAGCTCCTTTTAAAATCTCAAAATAAGATCTATGCCCTTCCTCCACCCACCAAACCTTGCCAGACAAGAGCTAAGTAATATTGGGTAATACCAAGGTAGGAGGATGAGCTTTTCGGGGGAGAACATCTTTGCTCTTACTTTCCAGAACCGTGTTTCAGGCTACCTTTACGAAAATGAGAGGGTGATTAAAAAAAGTCAGCTTCTTGCAGACAAGTATACTCAAAGGCCAGTCTGGAGACTCTGTGCCTGTGTCATAAGAAAACTAGGACTTCACTATCCTTTATGTTTTATAGCACAGCATGGAAATTATCTGTGCTGTATATTTTAAATTAGTCTCTGTTATTGTATACAGTTGTGCTTTATCAATGAAAATTTAGACTCAGAACACACAAGATCTGCGTGGTTCTACTACGAACAGTACTTTATTTCAAAACAAACTCTCTGAAACAGCATCCATACTCTCCTTAAAAAAAATAAAATATTAAAAAAAATCCAGAGGATCATGCAAAATCTCACATCCTTTCTGGAGTTACTCCTGTTGCTTTTTTTCGTATCAAGATTGTTCCCTATTGTACTAGAATTCATTTACAGTTCTAAAAGTTCTAAATATTTTTTCTTACTGTACTCTGGGAACAAAGGCAATATTACTCAGCACCATTTGCTACCTTTCACTACTCTCTGCAGAGACTTCTATGTTCATTCTGGCATCCACTTCTGCAAGAGGACAACATGTTATTCTCTATCCTTTAGTTTCTCCAAAACAGTAACAACAAAAATATTATTCACATCCACCAGAGATGTGGCAGTGCAGCTCCGAGGAAAAATCTCCATGTCAACAAGCAAGGACTAGACATACTTCACCTTTGAGCTAGGAAAAGAGTGCCAAAGCATCCCTGACACAAAGAAAATGAGCCACATTTTCAGACTGCTATGCCTCCATTTGACTATGGAACGTAGAGGAGGATGCTCCATCATCGCTGATATTTATTTCCAATCGTGGGAGTGAAATGATAATTGACACTCACTGGGAAATGAAGCACAAAGCATTTGCCCACCTGTGCTCACACATACATCATGCTAAAAATACTGAAGGACATGACAACCTTGTCTACATTCCTGTTACAATCCCCAAATCCTGCAGTCAGCAAGGACAAGCTTGCTGAGAAATGAATTTAGCCAAGTCAAATGCCTTTCCAAGAATGGATGTGGCCATATGGTTTTCCACGCGATACATGTAATGCTTAAATTTTCATCTGATATCCTTTAAGACACAAAGGAATAAATGCATGCATTTTCTCACTGATGTGCCTGGACAATTCTATCATTATTAGTAATATTATTGTCCCCAGCAAATAACTTGCCTTCTTATATACACCTTTGTAAATTAATTTCTAAACTAACACAGAAAAATCTGATTCAGAGCCTAGGCTCCCCATGAAGCACTTCCTGTAAAGAAAACTCATGGAAGCATCACTAGTCTGACTGGGCTGTGTATGGCACAGCAAGATTCTGGACTCGATCACTTATTGCTGAGGATCTTACCCGGCACCTTAGGGCTCTGCAGTCTGTGCAGAGCATTAACAAATCACAACGCTCTTTGTTTAAACCAGAGTAACATCTTAGACCTAATTTACCCTTGCGTTACATACACATAAGTGACAATAATGTGTTTATCATCTGAAAATCAGATCCTAGAGTGAGTTCTGGAAATAGAGGTAGGAAGGAAGAACTGCTGAAAAACAGTAGGAAGGAATGATGACACTAGGGGTCTGCTTGGCTTTCAAGAAGCAAGGAGGACATTGGGAAGGAAAGAAAACAAGAGTCAGGTAGAAAAGCAATGCTGAAAGCACTCAACAGTGAGGAGTAGGTATTGGATATGCACTGTATTTGATATCAAAGTATTGAAAGCTGTATTTGCTGCGTAAAGAACATGAAAACCACATAACAGATGTGAATCTATTTAATTTAAACAGACATCATTAAGACAGATACTGAAATAAATTGCAAAATACGTAAAGTCTAATGTAGAACACACACGTTCAATTAATCTCACCTATCTCATTACTAAGACTTGTTAACAGGTGATTTTGTGAAGGCTGGAACAGGAGCACTTCACGTTGTCTAATTTCAGCTGCAGCCCTCAAACATTCTTCTCCTATAATCATAGTTTGCTGTGGGAGGATGTGGGGGCTGTAATTGTCCCACTGAGGGCTTTTGATGGATCATTGTATTTCAGATATCTGGGCCTGTGATTCTGTAAAGTTTACTTCGACTTAGCATTACATTAAAAATAAATCAAAGCACTGAGAACACTGCCAAAAAAATTGTGAAAATGGCTGCTCCTAAAAAGATGCACTGCAGAAGGAAAGGATTGCTTCTACTTTCTTCATGTAATTTTAAATTAAATTAAAGATACTAAGTAAAAACAGTGAATTTTACAGAAGCCTTGGATGCAGGTAATCACCGGCTATGAAAATTAAGCTGAAAAGTCAGTAGATTCTCTTTGACAGAAGGAGTCACTAATAGAGTCCAGGAAATTTCCTTCCTACATCACCTTTCTTAGGTGGACTTTACTAAGGTGATTGAAAAAAAAAAAAAACTGTCCCAAGATTTTACACTAGCCCTTTTCCAGAGATTACAAACAGAGTGGCAAAACCAGACATACAACTATGCCTCAGCTGCTGTTGTGCAAAGCCTAGTACACAAAAATAAATGGGTTTGTTTTCACCTAAAGCTTTCAATGGGTTGGCCAAGATATGGTGAGGAGCAGAACTCAGTTACAAAATTTTAAACAAGTACATCTATTAGAGCTTTTCTCTCTGAGCACTTAGGTAATGAGCAGCGGGTCCACAACCACCTGATTTTGCTCTTAGTGTCAGAGAGTTATGTAATCTGTTGTTCTTAAATTGCATTTAACCACCTTAAAAGAAAAAAAAAAAAAAAAAAAATCACAGGATCAGAAACTGTTTACACTGCTAACTGCATAGAAATCAATAAAGTTACTCCTTATTTTCAAACAAAATCAGTCCCAAGCTATTTAAAGTTCACATGATGTGCACAATTGAGCACTTTGTTTTGTGAGATAAACAGATCAATAGATGACCTGAAAATGGTATTCAGGAATAGAAATCTTACTTGCAGAGCTGTCCTATTGTAAGTCTCTTCCTTCACTAACATTATAGAGCACACTGACTACTTACTGTTTACACGTAACTCTTGACATTAAATGCTGAACTCACAAATCCACCTACTTACCATATGTAATTTGTAGCATACAAATGCCAAGCCACTCAAGGTGCCACTGTTTTTTCAGTAAGTGACATTTTTATGTCATCCCCACAACAGCACAAAGATCACTTCATCAGAACTCAGTGGTTATCATTTGCCAAAAAAGAAAACAGCAATGGTTTGTAATCAGAGAAATGCATTGTGCTCATTGGGAATATGAGATATGACACTGTGATGCCTACCTAGTGGCACCGGAAAATATGCTAGTTTATACCAGTATTTAGAATACACATGAAAGTGACTATTTTAAGATTCAAAATGCTTATATTATACACCATAGACAAAGGTGATATGAATATTCATATAATCTAGGCCTCCGTTTTAAAGCCACTACTCTGTCTACTTCTCTTAACAGAGACTACTGTTACAAAACTGAAACCAACCAGCTCTGGATGCAAATTCATACCAGTCAGTACAGTTATCAATACATACCTTGAAGTTATTGCTTTGTTTGATTTTCTTCCCACTGTTTTGATGAGCATCAGGTAACTATTTGATGATGTTACGTATGTCATACATATGTGCTCCAAATTAAATCTGTACAAAAAAAGCAAATAAATATTTTAAATTAAACTTTGGAAGAGGAAATGAAGTTGCATTCTTGGTCTTCTTTGATACAAGACTTGCCCTTTTTGGAAACGTTAATAAAGCAGTCAGTTAGCTCAAGATAATGCCGTATGTTCAAAGTGAAAAAACACTTCTTCCCCAAAGAGGCATGTTAGGACTACTGGTGCTGGAGAAGGAAGAAATATTTGATGTGCTGCCAGCGTTTGAACTCTCAGAACACTGCTGATCTGGACTCTGAGAACTGAGCTCAACACCAGAGCAGCTATTTATTTTTGTTAACTTGTTCATAGTTTCCCAACTTTTCAACTTATATCGCCATTACAAAATTTTAGCCTTCCCACCTTTCACAGTCTGGCTACACCTTTTCCCCCACCGGAAGCAGCATGAGTGATATTCATAGCTATACCGCACATTTCTAACACTCATTTTGTAGCATCAGCTTGAGTATCTGTGTCCGTGAGTGAGCATGCACTTACATTTAATGAATGAGGTAAATTTCTTATTTATAATTCATTAACTCTTTAAAACATTTCAGTGCATAGTTTTCATGGACTTAGGGATCCCAGATGGAAGCCTTTAAACATCTTCAATCTTTCAACCCAACATTGTGATCCATAAAGCTCCTTTTTCATCCAAAACTTCTATTACCTTCAATTGACATCCTGACATGCGAGTTCCAGCCACTGCAAATACTTGAGGGGCATGGAACTGACTGCCATAAGGTGGGAAGAGTTTAGATCTCAGCAGTTCAGGAAAACGACTGGTTTTCTAAATAAATAAATGAATAATCACATAGTGGCAATTTTTTTTTCCCTCCAGTTGCAATGCTACCCCACTCGCTTCTGCTGCTGGCTGGTAAAAGACTGTAGCAAGGCTCCTCAAATTTTTCATCTGGTCCTCTTTGTGGTATCTTAAAACTCTGAGAACTGGTCTACTTTTAAAGACTGTATAGCTCTAAGTCAGTTAAGAATGTGACTTCTTTTATCCTAATGATAGAATATAAACCATAAGTAGATGCTCTCATATTGTAAATAGCACTGGTTGTTTATTTGGCTTGCCCACATGGACTATCAATACGGCACTTGAGAGCTTAGTTCATAATCAAAGAACAGAATGCACTGAATAAACTCTAAGCATACAGCAGGCTACATTACTCTAAAATTTCTCAAATGGCAGACTGAAATTGCTCCATTCACAGAGCATACAGTTGAAATGAAAAGGTAATAGTTTCACTTAGGGTATAGTTCATTTTCATAACCAAAGTAACACACTCTCATTCGTAAGGGTACAGGTAACTACCATTTGTAGAGTACTCGAAGTATTTTCCTAGTATCATACATAGAACCATCAAGTCTGTGAGCTTAACATTAATCTTGCTTAGGAACAAACACATATCATATATTTTGACTGGCAGGCTATACACAGGCCACTGATCTAAAAGGCATAAGACTCCATCTGATCCACATGGAGCAACTCTAATTGCTCAGTACAGCTGATTACATTACACTGTTCTAGTTACTCATCCTACCCCATAAAGCTTCTGCTTCCAGCTAAAAGCACATTTGTTATTAATTTTTCCAAATGTTTTTCCTGGGAGAAAACAACCTTTCTGTTTAGATTTTTAAATAAAAAACAACCATGCAACAAAACCAAGACAGGAGATACACATTTGACCATGTTTAGATATAAATGACATTCACGCTTTCTAATTCAGGGCAGGATATAAAATCTCTTAAGTGCTATGAAACAGCTTGCCTTAGCACTATGTATTTTTAAATGCCTTTTTGACATCCCTTATTTGATGGCATCCCATCAAAAACAACAGTGCATTAAATTACCATTTCAGAAACCAAAAGATGGTAAGAACTGTGGATTAGAATCTATTCTCAATAAAATTGTCGGGGTTTAGATATTCTTGGCAGTGTCACTAGGATTAAAAACCCTTTTATATATCCATAAACCATCATGAGCTTTGAAGGTAAGGAAATGGTACACAGAACTACATCTCTGCTTGCCTGGCCCCAAGGATGCTGCTGACATCTGGGTTTGTCATGAGGTTTGAGCAGTGAGAAATCCCTTCAGAATCTCATCTGTGTTCTTCTCTTCAGTTCCTTTTGGAGTTGTTTTGATATCCACGAAACTATATTATAATCTTACATTTACTGTTTAAGCACGTTCTTGAAGACTCTGAAAACAGCCTTCCCTTTACTCTTTGATAATCTGTACAGATATAGCCACACTGTAGATCTGGCAAAAAATACTCTTTGAGCCTTAGCAGGCCCCACACCTGCATCACTGCTTGGAGATGCTGCTTAGAGTTCTGCCTGGGCCCACAGAAAATAGTCTTTTTTTCCTCTGTGTTATGGGGAGAACGTCAAAGGGTTTTGTGATAAACAAGAAGCGTGGGCGGGAGCCTGGGGCTCTCCTCTTTGCTCCCAAGATACAGTCCAAATATGTAGCCAGCCCCCATGCAAAATTAAAAACATATTATTAAAATTTTTTTGCAGGCTGCATCTGTTCTCAACACCCACAATCTTGCTCCTGCCTTGATACTACTGCCTACTGATGTGACTGTTTCAGCTTTAAATAGAACTCATCTTAGGGAGGAGGGCCAATAAGGTTAATGACAGCTAGCTTTTATTATTCAGGTTGAATATGGCCAAAGTTCAGGACCTCTCTTTGCATAAACACAAGATCTCGTTGCATGTACACTCATATCCTTTTTAATAAATAAACAAGCTCAACCTGTGGTAGCAGACAAGCTCATTACTGCAGAGGAGAACTGTCCTATGAGCTTTAGTGACTCTTCCAATACCATGTAGCACCTTCAGCAAAAGTTGTTGGTTTTGCTGTTTCTTACTGATGCTGTTTGATTGGGCATGTCTTTGGGAGGGCTGGCTGGTTTATGTGCTAGCATAACTGATATTAAACAGGTCTGAACTTTTATATCTGTCCATGGTCCAACTAAAACTTTGAAATGACAAATTGCTGTTTCTGTAGCTCTGATTCTTAGACATGTTCCACTGTTAGTCTAAACATACCAGTCAGATTTTCCAGTTGCCCAGGCAGTTGTACAATTATTAGAAAGTTAATTCCAGAACCACTGGACTGAAATTGTTTTTAAGAGCTATTACCCTATGTAAATATATGTTGTCAGCGTGGATTCCTTATGGCTGCTGAATATGTAGTATGTATCTGCTAAACCATCTTGACTGAATTTTATAGTTAGCTGTGAACTGGAAAAATGCCAAGGGATGTTGTTAAAGCATACAGGACGGGTCATTTAAAAAATTTTCTACAATTTCTGCTATTTACATAATTAAATTTGAACCTTCTTTCATTCTGGTACTTGTATTATTTACGTAATAATTAAAACTGATACTTTCTCAAGTGCACTGGTTTGGGAACATGGGAAACAAAAAACAATGTAAAATCTTCAGTCCCATAGTCCCTCTCACTAACAGTTTCCATTACTGCTGAAATGAAAAAGTTACAGCAGTCTGGACAGTGTAATTAAACATCATCTTTGATGTTCTTTGTCAGGAAAAGTAACAGAGTTTGAATGTGAGAGGAAATGCAACAGGGGGAAAACAGGGTAAAAGCAGATCTCATCGCTCTAACAAAACACCCAAGTCTATGTATGCTTTTCCCCTCCGCAACTCAGGAATGGAAGAAGCAATGGATTTTTCCCCACACCCTAGATACTTGCCTTTGGCCCTGCTTCAAGTGAGAGGTTGGACTTGATCTCTCTACCAACCTGATTATTCTGATGCTAATCCCCTTAGTAACACACTTCAAAATGGCTAGAAATTGCAGAATAAAAAAGGATTCATATGACTAAAGCACCTTTCCTACAGTAAGAAATTTACGTGCTTCGCGACTCTGCAATTTAATTTTGTTTGTTCACATCCAGATTCTACTGTAGAAATGGGGTGACAGCAGAATCCACCCTTAGGCATTGTGACACAGCAACTATAGTAGGCAGTCAACTGGGACCCTGCTTCAAGGAGTCATTATAAAATAGCGAACGTTAGCCTATGAACCAGTCACAAGCTGGAAGTACTTGCACCATAAGATGAATCGCTGTTTAAAATCCTAGACAAAGTGCCAGAATGAAGACACGCTTGCTGAGAAATAGCCTCCTCCGTTCAGGATCATGCTGTCAAAGAAAATGGATGTGAGCAAACAGTAAGCAAGTGATTGTCAAAGATTATATGATTAAGTGGATTTATCCATTTTGTTCATGAAGGACATTTTCCCACAACGTAGAAGAATCTTAGCCATGCCAACCCCCTTTTCTAGAGTGTTTCCTTAAACTCTGAGGTCTGTGTTCACAAGGAACACCAATACAAGTTCAGAAGGACAATTACAGCTAAAGATAGAGCAAAACCAGCAGGTATGAGCAGTTTCATTGTTGCCTAGTTTAACAAAAGAAAAGTCACCTGACAGAAATACTTTGCTTATTTTTTGTCCTCCTTGCAGCAAGAAAAAGTTCAGTTTATTCTATTACTCTGGATTTACACAAGGATAAGTAACTCCAGTAACATCAGTTGAGTTATTCTGGCATGAACCCAGTGTAACCAAAAGCAAAATTTAGTCTCTTGTTTGTTCTTTATAAGGCTCCTGCCCCTTAAAGCATCAGACTGTTTGGAAACAATCCCACAGCCTTCAAGTTAGGAAGGCAAAAAAATCGACTTACTAAAAAAAAAAACCAAGTATGCCAAGTAAATTTGGTATTGCTTTATATTTTACTGACTTAAAAAGATGCAGAAACATTTGTTTTAAAATAAAGTTTATAGGGCCTAGCAAAAAAAGCACTCTTGGTGGGTGTATTCTGCTACTGAATCTGCTGCTTCTCTCCATTTCTTTTGGGCAAACTGTCTTTTTTTCTTTTCTCAAATGGAAACCACAATTCTTGCCTAGCTGCTTCATGGAAGAATTAAGAGTTTTGATAGCTATTATAAAGGGTTGGATTTTATGATAGATAAGAAAACATTTATTTCTGAGGCTTCTTAAAGCATACCTGTTACGAGAATAACAAAGTCATCCCATGTGTCACAGTAAGCTCAGCACAGCATGGATTACATATTTTGCAGTCTAAAAGTAGCACAAAGCTTGTTAGTTTTGGAGTAAGGACACAGAGACAGGAACAAGTGGACCTCCTTTTGTAAAGGTTTTCCCCCCATGCTGCCAATCATTGCCTTAAATTCCTTTTCCAGCTTTCTCTCTTGAGCAGATCTCTTTATAACACAAATCCGAAGTGACAGCAATAGCACCAGTGATGGATGGAGTATAAATGATCCACAATGCCTTCCTGTTTCTCTCTGGGGACTGGGCTGATTGACAAAGTTTGAATTTGCATTTACAGACATATTCCATTTGTGGGGCTTGAGAACATCAGCGAGCAGTCATGGAACATAATACTACATCTTTTTTCCTCCTCTTTTTTTCAAAGGAAACAGGGCTAATTTGGTAACTACCACATTTCTGACTGCACTCATTCAACTAACTGCTTATTAGAGCCTATTTAGTCATTTGGACCAGAACTTCCCAAGTATGACAGTGTATAGAAACTGCCTCTGCAATGCAGACATCTTCTCAGATGTGGATCTGCTGCCTTCCTGCCTCTGCTAGAACTGAAACTGCAGAGATCAATGACCTCAGCTAAAAGAACACTACCACTTTCCTTTGTCTTCTCAGCTGTTTTGTGAACTTCTTTCAAAAGATACATCTTATGGATATTTTAGCTAAAAAAAAAATTCCTATAGAAACAGTAGAAACCCACTATTAGCAGAATCCAGTCTTTATAAAAGAAACAAAAAATTGATCTTTCAAAAAAGTACAAGAAATATTTAGATCAAGAAAAACAGCACACCTGAATATCCCAGAGACTTTGGAGAAAACACGATCTTCTAATTTCATTTAACTCACCACTGTAAAGTTCTCCTCTTCAGACACTGACAAAGCATCCTGGCTATCTGCTGCTCCACGTTTTAGAGATATGCAGAATAGTCCTGGTACAGCAGATGATAGTTGCCACATACCCTGCAACACTTGATAATGTACCAACTTCAGGAATCAAACAGCATCAATAAGCTTTATGCAGAGAGATTTCCCCATACTGTGGCAGTGATGCGTCTCTGTTTCATAGAATCATAGAACGGTTTGGGTTGGAAAGGACCTTAAAGATCATCTAGTTCCAACCCCCCTGCCACAGGCAGGGACACCTTCCTCTAGACCAGGTTGCTCCAAGCCCCATCCAACCTGGCCTTGAACACTGCCAGGTAGGGGGCAGCCACAGCTTCTCTGGGCAACCTGGGCCAGTGTCTCACTACCCTCACAGTAAAGAATTTCTTCCTAATATCTAATCTAAATCTACCCTCTTTCAGTTTAAAGCCATTACCCCTCATCCCATCACTACCTGCCCTTGTAAAAAGTCCTTGCCCAGCTTTCTTGTAGGCCCCCTATTGTAAACATAAAGGTAAGAAGTCCTAAATACAATATTATTCAGTAAACATCAATGCTACAGTTAGTCTCTAGTAAACCAGGTGTCACGGTTTACTACTTTACTGTCAGGTTCTTGTTTTACTGAAGAGTTCTGAGCTTCCAGTTGAAAAAACTGTCAAGCAAATGGCTTTAAGAGTGGCTGATTTATCCTATTAAATTTCACTGACTAAAAGTCTCCAGCACTGTGTGGCACGATTGCTCTGCATTATGTATGGCAGCTACATCAGTTACCAGAACACGGCTGTGGGAGACACTGAATTAGCTATTGTGCACCGATAGTTCTGTGTATGTACTAAAACCTTACCCAACAGAATCGTGAAGTGCTGTGCTAACAGAGCGAGTCAAGAACTTGAACTGTCGAAAGAAACAGAGCAGTTGTTAAACACTGCTCTGCAACTATGCAGTCTTTTTAGTGCTAATGACTTTTGTCACCTGCTATAATTTAATCAGAAAATGCAAAAGAAGCTAGAAGGTAATGGTCCTTATTAAGAGCTATTCAAGATGTCTTGATTTAAACACTTGTCATTTTTTAGGAAGTTCCTCAGCACCGCTAGTGACTGCAGTTATTAGCACCTTCTTAGTTTTTCAGTTGGAATGCAGTATCTTCTAGCCCAATAGTCGCTCACAAAAAGCTCACACGCTTGCTTGATAAGGACTGCAGCATTCTTCCCTTATCGCTTATCAATACTATGCAAGCCTCCAAAGCTGCTATTGATAGAGCAAGCTGCTGTATAGTGATTTAACGTATGGTGATAAATTGAAGGTAACGAAACCAACAAGTCGTTGTGTTTCTTCCTTTATAGTTATTTACATGAAGTACACATAGACTTTTACAATAGTAAGCTCTACACAAACATGCTTTTTTATTATTAAAATTAGAAATATTTTTGAGAGAAAAGTCTTAATTAGCTTGCTTTGTTACATTTTTCTTTTCAAAATCTCAGCACATCACAAGAGAGCCTCCTTCATGTAGGTAAAATTGGAAGCAAACAGGTGAAACAACTGATATAAGACCATATCTGTATCGGAAGAGGACCAGACACTTCATGAGTTTAGCTGTTTCCCTCAGATTTTCACCTCTACATGATGCAGTTAAGGTCAGAGTGGACCACTTACAGCCCTGAAAAGTCGTACGGGGACACATGCTATTACAATGGTGTAGGCAGCCAACAGAAACACAACTGGGTATTAAAATCCTACAATAGCTGTAAGCATCCAAAGAATTTGGACAGAAGTGATCAAAGACAGGACACGTGCAGAGGCCACACCTCATCCAGATCAGCTTGGGCCAGCTCAACTCTCACACAGCAGCCAAACAGCTGATTTTAAGGAAGGATGTACACTTGCTCCTAAAAAAGCTAGTCTTGCCACAAATCTTTAGTTCTGAATAAAGAGAGAAGTTAGAGTTTGAACTAGTATTTGTACAGCTCCACAAAGATTTCTACGAAAACCAGTATCTGAAAATAGTAACAAGACGTAAAACCTGTGTTTTAAGGAAGGATGATTGTTCTCAGAAATAACTCAGCTAAGAGCTGGAATAGACCATTACCCATGGTGGTGATTAGTGAAATCTTGCTCAAGTGTTCCAGTGTAACCAGAACAGACTAAGAACCGCTGACAACACACCCATATATTTTACAGAGAAATTAGGAACTGAGAGATATAAAAGATAATGATGCCACAGTTGATGCAATATATCTGATATTATTAAAGGTCATGTAGCCTCACACAATTTTGTTCTTGTAAAGCTATAAATCATTGCATCTCTCAACCTTCTCTCTGCTTGGCTACATTTCTGTCAAGAATTTTTGTTCCCTATCCCCCCCAACCAAACAAATGAAACATTTACTGTTGAGGTAATCAGAATTATAAATTAGTATCTTTGTGTAATTTCAAGAAACTGGAACACTCCCAAAGTACCACAGCAGAAACCATCTCAGAATTGGGTGCAACTGTAACAAAGTTGGAGGCTCAAAGTAGAATACCGATCCACTCACAAGCTTGAAGAAACTGATGCTGGCTCCTTACAAAAAAGATAAATAAAATTAAGTTTTTTTTAAAAACTGATATATAAGCATGAAAGAACAGCATAGAGCACATCGGAATTAAGTGTGCTTCTACACAACATCAACAACTTTCTCCACACACATGCACCCCCCACACCCTCTGCCAGAAGCTCTACATAGACAAAAGACAACATAAACTTCAGGAAAGGTTCTGATGTAGATGATTATTATATGCACAGGTTTAAAAGTTAATAGATCTATTTTTATACCTCTGAGAAGAGGAAAGACAGATGGAAGATTTAAACATTTTTGCAAAATGCTAGCAGTAAATGGTTTTATTTTTCTCAATTGTGTTTAAATTATCTATCATTTTCTCTCCCTCTCCAATTCTTAGAGATTTTAAATATAGGGTCGGGTTAGTAGCTTCTAACTGTAACTTCCAGTTAATGCCAATTCCTTTATAAATCGTTTTGGATAACGTTTCATGCACCAATACTTTACAGAATAAGAGCTGTGCTTTCAAACTTCCAAGGCTTCTGTTTACATGAGAAATGGGCAAGATTCCATTGTTCTGTGTGTTCAAGTCCATTACAGCACAGGAAGATCCAAATAAGCAACTGAAAAGACAATGTGTATCTCTAACATATCACTAAATGAAACCACACCCAGTGCCCACTCTCTGAATATGGCTATTTGCCTGTCTGTTCTTGAAATCAAAGTTTTATTCACAAACTGGAGGAGAGAATTTTTTTCTCCACAGAACTTCTAATGTTTTTAATGCTTTAAACCTTTGTGCTGTATTGATCCTAAAAATAAACAGCACATATTGTAACAGTTTGTAGTCTTATGACAAGAGATGGAACTCACCAGGAGATTCAAAGCAGAGTCATTTGAAATATTTCTGATTTGTTCCAAACTAACACTTTTTCTTCTCAAGTGATTGTTTGGGTTGTGATGCTTCAGACTTCAAAATGAGCGTCATCCCTGCCAGCGTCACAACACAGCACCTTTGAGTTGGAGTCTTCCACCATTCACAGGGGGATCAAACTGGTGCTAGTTATTCTACCTGACCTTCATGCACAGGCTTCTGGTTTTCCCAAGGGCTTAAAGAAAAATCAGGCCTTCTTTTTTTACCTTGGGGGATAGAAAAGAACACCTTCTCATTCCAACTAACCTCAGGGCAAGAGAGTGAAATTTGACCTTCCTATACAATGTATGCTGTTAGTGATTATATAGAGATGTACAATCATTATTACACCAAAGATCAGAAGACCACAACTACTAATACCATCTGAGAAAGTAGTTTCCTTTCAGACTGGTACTGTGTCTAGTGTTTTGTGAGTCAGACTTTTTTTTAACCTCTTACCCTTACCAAGCAGAGTTCAACACTTAGGTGAACTTTCACCCATGGATATGTGATCCCCTCCTCCTGACCTCTGTAATAACTACTCGAGGACTCTAACATAAGAGACACTTTTGCATCTGCACTGGATCTGAAAGCAGAGACAGCTTTGCTGGCATTTTCTGGAAATAGATGATTCTTCTGACTAAATTTTACTTCCATTAATTACTGTCTGCTTCCCCATACTCATCTGCAGTTCAAATTGGAGAAGGAGCTTTCTACTGTCTTTGAACTGCTGTACACCAATGCAATACCAATGGTTTGTTCTCAGGTAACTTATTTCACTAGTAACTTCAACAATACCTACTAAATGCACCTTACACCTACACAAGACCTCTTTGACCCTTCAACATTCCCTCTATGTCCATATGCCTTTTGTGAAACAACTAGCAGAGTGAAGCTGACATAAACAAGCGCTTGCGTTGAGACACCAGCAGACTGGGCTAGTCTGTAATTTGTATTCTTGCACTGTTACTCCAGGATGATTGCATAGCTATTTGCAATGCCATAAAAAGGTACAAGAGACCAAGCCCTGCCCTTCTTGGTCAGTCACGAGCCTGTAATTTGTGGTAGAAACAATCCTAGTATAGTAGGAGGGGTGTGATGCACCATGCTTAGGTGTTTCATTCTGCCAATAAAATGGAGCGAATGAAAACGTTAGCCTACAGTGGGAATGAGAAGGGTGCTGGCAGAGCTCAGCTCTGGCCAATCTCCCAGCTCATTAATCATGTGCTCTCAACTCTGCAGTAAAGACAGGTTGTCTCCCCAGTTATTCTGTATTTAAATATGGCCTTGTCCATGTCCTGCTATCTAACATAGTACCTGAGACTGTTCAATGTGACAGAGGCTTAGCTACTTTAAGGGAACCATAGTTCTAAGATAATTAAGACATTTTATTCAGCAAAACCATGCGCACAATTGCTAGAAATACTTACAGAGAGCTGAAAGCTAAATACAAAGACTTTTCTTAAAGAACAGGTTTCATAACTAATTCAAGATGCTTTTAAAGTAATAGAAAAAAGTAATGAAGTAAATAAGACAAGTAATGAAGCAATAGAAATAAGTAATGAAGAGCAATTTAAATGTACCTAGGGATGATTTCTCTTTCAAATAACAAATTAATGACCTTCCAATCATACATCCTTTTATTCACCCATGATAACAACTTTTTATTTTCTTCTTTCTTTGCTATCATATTTCTTCAAACTTTGGAAAATCAGTTGAAGATGTTGGCAGATAAAAGTAAGTACAGATTGCATAAAAGATCCATACCAAGCCATCAAATATATAGGACAAACAAAGGTAAGTTAATGCAGTTAAACCAAAACTAAAATCTGTCCAGAATTCTTTCATTTCTAGTATTGTTCATCTTTCTCTATTGTGTGACAATTAAAAACAGCATAGTTAGGTGTGTGAGTCTACAATGAAAATATAATGATGCTCACAAAATACATGGCTATCTTAACTGAGGAAATTAATCAGGCAGAAAGGCAATTTATGAAGGAAGCTAAAAAAAGGTCTGTTGGAACAAGTAGTTTGTGAAAAGGTAGAAAAAAGTTCCATAAATTTCATTCTGTGTGCGTATGGAGATCACTAAAGTAGACTTCAGTTAGAAAATCAAGTTACAAGTTTTGCCCCAGCTATCACTCTTATTAAAAACACCTTAAAACGTGACCAAAAGTGTTCAAAGCTGATGTTAGCTGAGTATTTAGTTTCTAATAGATTCAGCATCTCAGATCTGCTTCCTATTATGTTATGATGTTGACTGGACATGGCACTTAGTGCCATGGTCTAGTTGACAGGGTGGTGTCAGGGCAACGGTTGGACTCGATCCCTGAGGTCTCTTCCAACCTGGTTGATTCTGTGATTCTGTGATATGATCAAGATTACTGAACTACAAGACAATCTTCCATCTAAAACATCTAAAATTTTTGCGATATATTAAAGGTTTAGCAATAATACCTTTTTTCTTCTCCAAACATTTAATCAAAACCTTGCAACAAGTGCTCCTCAATTATTGCCAAGAATCTTTTGTGCCAGTTATCACCATCTGTCAAAGAAAACTTTTTTTTTGAAGAAACAAATGAAGTATGAGAAGCAGAAATGTCAGCATTAACACAGGATAGACTCCAGAAAACAGAATTGGATTTTCCATTCCCTAACCTTCATGCAAAATGGCTGATAGTATCACAGAGTCACAAGCCAAGTATTTTTGCTAGATTGTTTCTTATTATCATAATTAAGTATATAAAGTCTGTTAAGAAAAAAAAAAAAATTTCTTGCAGAAGGAAGAGGGTGTCAGTACCATCAAGTACATGCAAGCAATTCCTTTCAGGGCAGGGAAGGAGGGAGAGAAAGAAAGTGTGAGTGAATGAGAATGGAAAAACCTATTCCAGTGAAGATGCAAACACACCACAAAACAAAGAGTGGGTAATTCTGGTCAATCTAGCAGGGAACAGTGATCCTTTAAAAGGTTAGACTACAGATTTTGAAGTACTAGTATCAATTTCCATATGTTTATGGCCTAAATCAGATGCTAAACACTACTGAAGTGCTGGTGATCTAAGTTAATACCCCAACAGTGTCTGATAACATTCCGAATGATTGAGAACAGTTCTTTGGCTAGGCAGGTGCTCAGCTGTACTTGCAGTTTACTTATTTCTTCTTTAAAAAAAAAATACTCACTTTGAACACACCACTCACAATGTTCTCTCTTTGCTTCCTAACAAAGTAAACTTTGTTTCCCCAGGCAGTTGATCTATCAGGCTTTGCAGTCCTGAATTGCATTTTTAACAGACACTCCGTGATGCACTCTGCGTGGTGAAACAGAATACACATCGCGAAATGTTCTCATTACATATAAAGAAATGCTGTGCTAATATAACCCACTGATTAGTACCTCCGCAAACAGCAAGAAGCCGTTCTCTAATGCCAGGGGAAAAAGACAGGAAGGGAAGAACTATATGACTGTTCAACAGAGAACAAGCAGAAAGCCATAAGCCTCTTTATAGCGCTGCTGAAATAGAAAAGTCACTCAAAAAGAAGAGATGCCATGGCTTTTGGATACTCTGAAAACAAAAGATATCTCGCTTGTGCACCTAGGGCTATTCTGTATTCTACCTCCCTATCTTCTACTCAAGGAAGACTGCTTACACAAATGCTGAGATAACAACAATAGGGTCATAGTAGAGAGAAGAGTAACCATCATTCCATCTCAACCGGAAACCAAAGGATAACATTAAGCAGAAACTGTAGCCCAAGTTCTGCACTCAGTGTGTCTGGCTCAATGCTGCAACAGTAACAGCTTTAGCCCATGTACTCCTAATTCATACCTTTGGAGGAGTACAACTCAAACCACGTTTTCAAATTAGAACTTCTGCTAATATGACTCGTGTTTTACAGATCTGCACTCTGTCAGGCCAGCAGGGCTAGATTAGCTGGGAAGCACAGTGAGTAGCAAATATCCATGTATGAAAAACACCATAGTGAAATAAATGGTGGCATACAAAAATTGAGTTAATCTGAAATCCCAAAATAACTTCTTTTCCTATAGAAGGATCTTAGAAAGATTAGTCTGAAAGAATGAGGAGTTAAACCTTCATTAGCATTTCCAAGGTGGCCTTCTAGAGGGTGCTTCAGAACAAGGGTTAATCTGGCCTCTGTCAATTTGCTCTCACTCTGTTACAATAAAACACCTTGCTAAGGATACAAGAAATGGAATGGTATTCAAACAGTTGAGCTCTTCCCAAAATTCACTCTGACGGGTGACTTAATTCCCTTAACTATTTACCCAACATTTAAGGAGCAACAATTTGAAAACCAACAAAAAAACCACTCAAAGACTAGAGTTTGTCATGAGCATACCTTGTACACTGATCTATCATTTTAGCTAATATTTTGACTCCACTTATCATCTCAATATGAAAAATGTTCACATATATTAATGCTTTCTGTAACATCAGATTCCCAATAATTGGTGTTACTTCTTAATTTATACCGTATCTAAGGTGTCACTAGTTTTCCTTCTGGTATATTTTAATCTGTATTATTCTGACAGATACAATATCCCTCTTCAAACAGTAGAGCTCAAAGCTCTGCTTTCTAAATACAGAAAGAACTCTTCAAATTCAGTCCAGTACAGTAGGATGCTGTGATGGACACAATTACCATGATTTCCAGATGTTTTCCAGCAGCTCTGGACATAGTTTTCTAGTGACTGAATGAAGATACAGTGAGAATCTTCTGTGAAAAATGGAAACTGAAACAATACCATGAACCCTCAGGAAAGGCCTCACACAGTTTCATGACACATTAGCAAAGTCAGTTTAAGCAGCCAGAGCTGGGTCGTCTGTTGTGCCCATGTGTGGCAAAGGACAGAACTTGTCACTTATATCACCACCATTATTCATAGAGCTGTGCTGTAAAGGGGATCAGTGAAAGGATCCCAGTTAAAAACCAAACAAACAAAACACCAACCACAAAGAAAGCCACAAATACATACTTTACACGTATGCTTTCTGGGGTGGTTTCAGCAGTCCAGTATAGAGCAGCACCACACAATCCCTGTGACACATGTGAATAGTTGCTGAACTCAGGTGAGAACAAGAAAGCTAACTGTTAGGGCAGGTCTGCCAACCAAGTCAGTAGCTCATGAAATAACAACTCTACCCATCTTAGTAAAGCTGCTATTATTACACCAAAGGCATAAACTAGCTAATATTATTGTCCTAAGTGTCGGGCATTAAATGTTGTCTCACCCTACAGCTCCTCCACTGTAACAGGGAGAATACGTCTTTTATTTTAGCTCACAGAGAAGACTCTGGGAACTAGAATGGATTCTGGAGGTACGAGGTCCTAGATCATGCAAAAGAGAAAGTTTTTTTTACTATGTGTTTCCAACAGGCAGTAAAAAAACCCTTTCCAGCTGAGATGTTCTGACCTTAGCTGCACACGGTTTGCAATACTAAATGTTGGAAACCTGATTTAAGGGAGGAAGGAGTACAGGCACAGCACACAAAGTACCTCATTTTATAACAAACCTTGTGATCTCTGCTGCCCAAGTCCACAACCTCACCTGATCAGAAAGTACTAAACTTGCTCGATTACATTTGGTTTTGTGAAAACAATATTCTCAGCAGAGAATGGGATAAAAACCACCAGCTCGTCCCCACATTCTGACTAGACCTCTGAAAATGACAGGCTCCATCTTACTCACTGACAAACCAGCCCCTGTGACTTGGGTATTATGGAAAGTTACCAACACTCCAATAATTTCTTAATTCCTAGCTTTAAAATGCCCCTAACTAACCATTTCAATAATTGTGTGGTCTGAGGGGCAAAAGGCATAATGCTTCCCTTTTATTTTGCTTTTACCTCTGTTGCTCCAGCTAATAATGTTGTTGAATGTGGTCAGTAACATGGGCACTTTACCTCAGAAAACTATAATTTAAAAACACACTTGTGTTTTTCATTTCCTTCCCTCGTCTAGGAACGGATTCTGTGGAGAACAGAACCAAAAACTGCTTTCATTTTGTTACTCAGAAAGGATTCAGGCCAAAGTGACTTTCTCTGGAAGTTTGGGTTTGGTCCCATCCTCCCCCCCCTGCTTCAGGTAGGGCTAATTTCCATCCCTTCTTTACTGTACATACCTGTTATAGTACTTCGCTATCAAAATATGAACAGGGCAAGACTGAAAGCAGCTGCATTATCACAAAAGGTATCTCTACAAAGAGACACAGGGAAGAGAAGAGCGCACCATGAATCTTAAAAGATAATGATAGCACAGAAATAACTCTTCTTGGAATCCTGAAGTACAGGCCTTCAGCAGAGATGACAAGGGAAGTCTTTCTTTCACGTATTAAGAACATTAAGAGTTTCAAATGTTTTGTTTCAGCTACTGCAGAACACGAGAAAAGGTGGGAGCCAGAGAGAGAAATTTCCCACCCAGACTTAAGCTGTCAGAATGGAAATGAAGAGAAGAAATCAAGGAAAAAAGAATCTGTGATAACATTGTATGACTCTGTATGACTCACAACCTTTAACAAACTGCCTTCAGAAATACTGTTGGGCAGGGTAAAGGCTCCCTTGTCTTTCTCTTTTTGTTTACACATCCCAAGATTTGCTGCGAAAGAAAACACCGATATTTTCCTCCAAATCTTTAGGGAGAAACAGCTTCATGTTTTTGCAGCTGCACTTGCCAGAATGCTGTTCCCACCAGTCTCTTGGCTCTTTCCTCAAATGTCTCATAGTTCAGATTCCTTTAAGGATAACTGTCAAATCCTTATATTAGTCCCCAGAACACAGAGACACATCCCCTGTCTTAAAAGACTTCAAACAATTCTCCCATCTTGCAGGAGGTATAGCCCCTGATATACAGCACTGCCAAAAAGAACCCAACACAGCACAGTGACCAAGTCAGAAACATGAATTTTTTTCTGTTTCTATTTCAGGATCCAGAAGCCACGAAAGGTATACACAACTTGTTCAAAGCAGCAGATGGGTACACAAGCCTTGAATTTAGAAGTTGCTCACATGGATCTATGTTGGGGGCTTTTACAAGTTCCTTCACAAAGCTGAGAGCATCAGAGCAAGGCTCAACACCTACAAAGTGAACATTTTCCTTTGTTCTCCTTGGCAACATTAAGCATGTTTATCCTGTCAGTGCTCACAGAACAGCCTTGCAGTATTCACCCCATAATAAGACTGTACCTCATTAAAGAGAGCAGTAGGACAAACCAGCCCTGTAGTCTAGTTATCTCGACCGTGCCTTTTGCTTGACCCTGCATGCATGAGCAGTCAATCCAGTAAAAGGTTAAGAATATAAACACAGATGGGCTAAACTTAAGGGAGATAAGGTAAGAATAGTACAAGATGACAGCAAGTAAGAGACATGTCTACTTCAGGGTTTTTTTCCCTTTGTAGCTACTCACCCTGACTGTAAAAAAAATTTAAAGATCATGAAAAAAAACCCACAAGACCTATGGAGTACTACACCTGCACATTAAGTTAACTAGGTTTACTCTGATCTATAATGCTTGCCTAACACTTTCACATCTCTAGGGAGACTCCAACTTCTCTCTCAATCTCTCTAAGATCCGTTTTCACAGGTACTGCAACGAAAATAGTGCACTCTGTATTTATAGCCCCACAAAGCACTCCAGAAGGTTTAGTCAGTGTGTGACGATGGACACACCCCTCCTTCAAGGGCTAAAAATAGGAGACTGTTAAGGACTCCTGAAGCAGATTGGGTGAGTGATGGAGTACTACTCCCCATCAGCAGAGACATTGTATTAGCTCAAGGTTTCCCTGCAATTATTTACCCAGTGATACCCAAGTCCTCCTTAACTACTTGCCTTGAGCATAGCTAATGATTACATGATTAATCTGTATAACCCTTGACTCTAAACAAGGGTTGACAACTCTTGCTGACAAGAGCAGTTGACAGAACTGCTTTCCTAGCCCCTCCAACACACAGCAAGTCACACAAACCAAATTCTTAGGAATATATACCTAAGTGTATATATATATCTCCATCCAGACAGTACAGCAGAAAATGTCTTTGCTTTCTTCACAAAGAAAGTGAAACTTGACCCTTGCTTCAAATAAATGGCAGCAGGTTACGCACCTGGTAAAATGTTCAAAAATTAAACTTCAAATGGTAAGGAATTCTGAGTTTTACATAGAATCATTTACCAAGTCAGGTTTTAGCAGCATCAAATGGCTTAACACAAAGAAAAAAAAAAATCAATCATATCACCACAAACCAAAAAGCCCACCTGGTAAAACCCCTCAACCTCTGTTCTTAAGCTTTTTCATAAAACTCATGTGGAACATCTCAGCTTGTTGACAGCACAGACTGCATTAATCTGGGCTTTCCACTGTTCTTTGAAAGGGTACACCAAGACAAGATTTCCAACAAATCACAGCTGGTGCACTTGCAAATGAACAGCCAAAACACATATGAAGAGAACGATTCCATTTAGTCCCCTGCATAATATCTATTTCTTCTTTCTTAGTGGAAAACACAGAACACAGATCTCAGCTTTTGTAAAAATTTATGCAGCATGCCTAAACCTCCTGGTGATATCAGAAGTTCTATTGCTTAGCTGCAATTAACTGTGATTTCAACTGCCCCAAATCATCTTGAGAATAAGTGCTCTGCACCCTGTTATGACTACCTCTCCTTCTTCTGTTTATATGCCAATGGATAAAGAGCATCCAAACACAGCATGGCGAGAAGCAATAAAGAAAAACCCCAAACAAAATACAAAAAAGAAAACAGACAGACTCATCACCTATTTCCCTGGAATATTCACATTTTTCTTTTGCTTGTCATGCTCTAGAAAAATATGAAAGTAGAACTAAAGAAATAAGCATGTAATTTGCAGCAGTAGTATTAGAGAAAAATTACTTATTTCTAAGCATCTCTACTTACCAAACCACTGCTTCCACACAGTGGTACTGTAGAACAGTTTTAAACCAGGACAGTGGAATGAAAAAAACTAAAGATTGTCCAAAAGTATCTCAATTATTTTCCTAGACACTGCTTTCTGTAAAGAGCATCTTTGCAGAAATCCCCAAGATAGAGAGGTCTGTGTTTAACTTCTGTTGTACAAGAAGAAAGTAGGATAGGGTGATAGAGCACTAGAAAGGTACATAATCAGTATCCTAAACAAATTTTCTGACAAGTCACCTCAAATGGAAAGAGAAACAAAGTAAGAATATAAATGGGAAAAAACTCTTCCACTCTGGGGATTAGTTCTGATTTTATTCCTTAATGGCCAAACTGCTTAACTCTACCAATTTGTATTTTTACTGCTGACAGATGAAGTTGACATCACTTATAAGGCAGGCTTGAGAATCCACTTTCAGGCATTTATTTTCATAAACGATCTAGCTGGAAGGTGGTTGCACTGAATTTGCAACTGTGCACAAAGGTCTAGACAATATAGATTTAATTTAGAATCCTTTTCTAGCATACACGTACCTAAATGCATTTTACAAAAAGTGGTTCTTTCATTTTTTAACCAAATGTCTTCCTGCTACTTGATTTTGACCTACACATTTGAATTTTAGATGCTGTCTTATTAAAAAATAATTTTCACTCGGCAAAGAACTCTCCCAAGAAAGGTTTTCTGGACATTGCTCCACTCAGAACAGTGTCAAAAGGGCACAGACTTAAAGAATCTTTTCCCACAAGGTGTGTCCCTTCCCAAGCTGTCATCCAACCGACGCATGAGAAACACCCACTGACCACAGAAGAGAATAGCTGAAGGGACAAAGGTGACAGCTGTACAAACATAATTTCGATGCCAGGTTTATCCAGGACAGTGAAATGCTTGGTTCTTAACCTTCTGAAGCCATCATATATAAAGTCTCCCCCTCGGTTTCCAAGAAAAATCAAAGGCAGAGAGCTCCAATATCTGACTTCACAGAAAAGCCAAACATCTTGTAAAATGAAGTAGTCAGATTTTGCCTGTGGCAAATTTTACAAAACCTCTTGACACTGCTTAAAAGGCTGGTTTTGTTTTGTTTTCTGTGTTTCTACCTCTTGGCTCTTGCTTGCAAATACTTGGGCAGATCTCAGTTTTAGCATTCAAATTACAAAGTATCCATGGTGTGTTTGACACAGCTCCAGGATGGCAATGTCACACAGGCGTCCCTGTGCTGCAGAACAGCACAGTCACCAGAATCTGCCAGGGCACAGCCCACAACTTCTCTCCAACAGTGATTCAGGGAAGAAAGGAAAGCAGAAAGATGTAACCTAGAGGGGTGAAGCTTTGTCTGTTTGGTGTACAAGGGAAATAAACTAACTCTTAAAATAAATGCAAACAGAAGGAATTAATTTAGTGAAGAAATAGGGACTCTCCTTGGTGCCTGGTTCATCAATAATAAAGAAATAGCTGATCAGTTAGAATCATGAAGGCGAAAAAAGACCCTGACTTGCTCAGGTACTTATACACAGAATCACAGAATGTTCAGGATTGGAAGGGACCTCGAAAGATCCATCTGGTCCAATCCCCTGCCGGAGCAGGATTGCCTAGACCATACCACACAGGAACGCGTCCAGGCGGGTTTTGAGTGTCTCCAGAGAAGGAGACTCCACAACCTCTCTGGGCAGCCTGTGCCAGTGTTCAGTTACCCTCACTGTAAAGAAGTTTTTCCTCATATTTATGTGGAACCTCCTGTGTTCCAGCTTGCACCCGTTGCCCCTTGTCCCGTCAATGGATGTCACTGAGAAGAGCCTGGCTCCATCCTCATGACACTTGCCCTTTACATATTTATAAACATTAATGAGGTCACCCCTCAGTCTCCTCTTCTCCAAGCTAAAGACACCCAGCTCCCTCAGCCTCTCCTCGTAAGGGAGATGTTCCACATTTGGCCTATATCATGATTAATGTTGAAATCAATTGCTTAAAGGAGTTTGCAAGTAATAGAAAGGATTCTTCAGCCATCTGAATACAAACCAACCTTGTCCTTTTTTATTTCTTTTACCTTAAACACCTTCAGATTGTCTGTAAACTAGACCAGAGGAATCAACAGAACCGGAGCAAAAAATCCTGCTGCCTTCCACTAAAACAAGTCCAGGACAATTCATGAGCATGCAGTTTTACAAACTGAGGTTGATGCAAATAACAAGAACATATTACAGCACAGGACTGTGACTCTATGGTTCTACTTTAGGGTTTTCCTGATGTTGTTTTAAGCAGTGCAATTCATTTCATATAAGAGTTTAAGAAAACCAAGTAGATTTGAAAGAAAACAAGGTACACAGCAGAGCTGGTCAGGAATTCCTTAACGAAATACTAAGGAAGACTTCCAACCTGATGTGGGAAAAATCTCTTCTATCTGGATGATGGCACTGGTGCCACTTTACTGGCCACTAGTGAGAGTCACTGCAGCACACCTTGAGGTGTCAACAACAGCTTGAATCAGCCAACATCAGTGACAGAAAAAGACACATTTTATCGTGTGGTGAAAGGGAAGCATGGGCATAAAGAAGTCTCACAGAGACCTAAGCAGGTTGGATCACAAAGACGTCGGGACTCTGGCAGCTTTTTTCAGGTCCAAGGACACATCCTCAATCTCCACGGCCAGACCATTCTAGACAAAGTAAGCAGCTGAGCAGGCAGTGGGAAGAGAAACGCTGCAGGTATAAAACTGCTTTCAGGTGCAGCAGCAACTGCTGCCCAAGACAGTATAAGCATTAGCTGACACGTTTTGTTCCTCAACCCAGATAAGGTCTCTGAATACTCCTCATTTAAGTATGTGCTCCATTTAATCTAGAGTGACTATTTTTCAGGTGAGAGGAAACTTCAAGACTTGCAAGGCTTAACATTTGGCACATCTTCTAGATTTCTGAGCTGAAGGTACAAACAAAATGTAAATACCAACTTACCTGATACTAACAGGTATTTTCCTGTAATTGTCGCATTGCTTGCATTGTGCCTGAGTCACAGTATGGAAATCCCTTACCAGAAGAATCAGTCCGTCAATAGGAGTACCCACATGAAACCAGGAACATTAAAAAAAAAAAAAAAAAGAAAACCAAGAATTACACCTGAGTCAGCATCATCAACCAGACTGAATCACTGTCAGACAAACAAGGAAGTTAGGAAACTCTGTATGACAGGTATTTTCATTGGGGGTTTCCTCTCACTTGAGATATTTTAAATCCATTTTTGTTGTAGAACACTGACAGAAAATTAAATAGTCTTCAAAGTTAGGTATTATATTAATAGTAATAAATGACAATATCCTCTAAATCCAGTCTCTTGACTGTTGACATATATAGCGATAGAAACACTTTCATACTTGGTTATTTGATATATAACAATGCATTTATGAACATATATGGCTAGGACAGTTTGCCCAGTATGCATGTTATGACATTATTTGCTTGTTCAGATTAAAGCACTCAAGTTTTCACAAAGTAAGAAAAACTTTCTTTCCTCATAAAGAAAAATCTTAAATGCAGAGAATATAAATTTATAAACTGCTCAAGGTATATTGACTTGCACTTTAAAAGGTGTCCAGTGCACATGGAGCAAGATGGGGGTATTTATTTCACTACTGGTGCCGAGGACAGAACGTGGCCTATTTAGCAGACAAAATAGTATTGCACAAGTACTGAAACTGGAGACAGAATGATCCACCCTGGTGAAATCACAAGAAAGGAAAATCAGGACAGTAACGCTGCACAGTTAACAGTGATATACTTTGGCCATATAACTTGCATTATAGTTTACAGTATTCTTTACTGTGAAAGCATCAGAGGATTCTGATCCTAATTGCCATAATTATGGCTGAATTTATCAGTCTTTGCTTTAGACGATTCTCACACTTACCTTCTACAGGCTAGACCAGCTAAACCACATGCTAAACTCAGGGATTTTCTTCACTCTTCAACTCAGCAGGTCATCCATTTGAGCCAGCACTTGACTGCTCTACAGCCACCATGGCTTTTAAAGGAAGTTACTCTGCATCACTGAAATCAAAGGATGGAACTGTCACTAACAGCACGGAAATTTCTCTGTCACCTTCAGCTCCTTAAATCTACAGCTTGGTCTCTGGTAACCCACTGCACAGCATTGTACAGGGCTCTAGTTCTACACATTAGGAAACCTCCATTTGGTCGTGACATTTTGCTACTAGGTTTTAAGGGCAATAATTAAAAGTATTTTTCAATGCTACTGTATTCCTAAGTATTCCTAATCAAACACATTAATCCCTTTTGAAAAAGTGCATCTATGCACAGCCACAGAAGACAATATAAAGCTTTCATGGCAATTTGGACAGACAGGATATAGAAAATATATTTATTAATTTTAATCTGATGGAAGTTCACAAAGCATTTCCGCCAACCCTAAACACTCAAGGAAAAGACTAACCTATTTCCCTACTGACTTCTGCTTCAATGGGATATAGAAACCAGATGAAAACATTGGTTTTTATAATCACTGGCCTAATCAAATGTTTCTGGCAGACTCTGTAGCAAGTGAAGGACTATAAAAAGAATATTTTAGTGTTCTTTGAAAAGTGTACGAGTGAGAAGAAATAAGATTTTTAGTGACTCATTCAAGATATTTGTGTAACATTAAGTAGATTTTGTCTAGGCAATACTTAGGAGAAAGAAAGCTTTTGTCATTCCAAACCTTTGTCCTTTAAATGGAAGCATGAGAAATAACCATCATTCACACTCCATTATTCTTGAAGAATCTTAGAGCTGGCACTTTCAGTACTAAGGAGCCTAAAGTAAGCAAATGGACAGATCACAGGTAACGTAAAGAAAGAAGGCAGGGCCTAGTTCCTTTTAAAAGCCTTACCATGTAAAAGAACCAACGATCTGCATCAGTAGCGTCCGGGCCTGTGATGTTACTGTGAGATATTCTGGGGGTTTTAATTTTTTTCCCCTGAAAGAAGCTGCTTTCTTACCTGGAAGAAAACATTTCAAATCTCCAGCCAGCAAAATCCATTAAAGAAAGGCCATAAAGACAGTCTCAGATCATTCTAGCTTGAGCTGGATTTTCTCTGCCTTAGTCTGTAGATTTATCCCAAATCTCTCCCTGCACCCTTATCAAGATATTGATATCAACTTTACTCCCCACTTGCCTCCCTCACCCATTATGGTCACTCACCTGTTCCCTTAAGAAAGGGCATCCTTCCCTTTTTATTTATGTGAGGCTCTCCTAAATAAATTTACATCTCAAACTGAAGAAGCTATAGTATTAACATGCCCACTCCATGCAATTCGTTATCTTGGTCACTCAGTCATACATTCTACTCTTTCTTCCCCCCTTACAGTTGTCATGTCTTTTCAAATAATGAATTTTCTGAATTTACACAGGGTTGGGTAAAAAGGACTCCTTCAGGCACAACTACAGTAAACAACGTTAATAACCAAAGACTTTTTTCCTCCCAAAAACTAAGGTGTCACATATAAATGATCACATGAGAATGTCAGTTGTCATGGAAAAGCAGTTTCTAGCTACCCTATCTGCAGGATAAAAGCATAAAGCTGACCCAAACATATTCCAAAGGTTCAGAAAATGAAGAAATCCCTGCTTTTCATATTTTGTAGATATTTTTTTTAGTCTTAGTTTCCAATAATTTGAACAGTGAAATTATCAACTGTGATGCTGTGCCTGATTCAAGCTGACATTTGGCAGTCATTTGGCAGTAACTGTGATAGCAAATACCACAGGGAAGGAACACGTAATAAAAATGTGTTCTTCCACATGTCTGTAAAGGCTCACCAGGTTTGAACGTAACATCCTGATTTTTTTCCTTTGCCATTTCAAACTTATTTCTTCCGCTTATAGTAAAGCACAAACAGAAAATAAAAGGGTCCATATGAGTGGTTAGGAAATGAAGTGTATTTTGCAAAGAACATAATAGGATTAGGAAAACAGTAGCATTTCTTGTTAAACAGCCACCTTGCTCCCTACTTATGAGGTCTGGGGTTTACCTGAACTATTCAGGGAAGCATCTTATGGAACAGCAGCTGATCACAAGCAGAAGGCGTGGAACACAAGGACACGTAAAACATGCCCTAACCACAAGACGGACCGTTGAACTCCCTTGACCTCTTCTGTGCTCTATTGAAAGAAAAGAGTAATGTTTAAACTATTATTGCGGACTCACTAAAGGAAAATATCTCATCCCACTCTACAAAACTTTATTCAACAACTGAAAAAAAAAAAAAAACAAACAGTAACAGACAGAGTCACAGAAAGCTTGGAAAGAACATAGGACAAGGAAAGGAAGCACAATAATATGGATGCAAAAGAATTTTCACATTTAAATGAGATTCAGCCTCCCGTTTCATCAAGATCTCTATCTCACAAGGACAACTTATCTCAAGACGTGTAATTACTCTGATGTCCCTTAAGTGGACATAAATATACTTCCTTCTATTACATCGCTGCTGTCAAAGACAAACTACTTTTTTTTTTCCCCTGCAGCTACATTTGCAACAACTATATAAGACAGCTTTCCTTTCAGGGAAAACAGAATTGTAAGCTTAAGTCATTCTGTGAGACAAAAACACAGCTTCTGCTTCATGATAGAAATCATTCTAGTTTTGAAATTGATGATTTGTAAAGAGTTACAAGCCAAGTGATGAAACCTGAAACCCTGGACAACCAGATCTTAACAGAGAAAAGCTTCAATAGCTATGGAAGTGAACTCTGCACTGTATTTCCATTTGACTCCAAATTTCCATGTGGACAGAAGTAGTAAATGCATTTTAATACGTGCCTGAGCACCGCTGTCTTAGACAATTTTCTACAGAGCATCTCATTTTAGATGTCTCACTCATAATGCAAATAAATAACAAGAAAAGGTCACTAACACATGACCTTTTGTCTAAAGATGTTGTTTGCCTTCACCAAGAACTGCATTCCTTCATATCCCCTGGGGACTATTTACATGAATGATTTTGCTTCCAAAGTTCCTTACCTGCACTTCACATATGTCTGAGCTAACAAAACATCATAGCTTAGTAAGTTACTCTGGATTTCAACACTTTGAAATGAAGTTTTCAGCAGAACTGGACATTGACACAGCTCACTGTTCTCCATTCTGATTGCTCTTTATCGTGGTTTTCCTCAGTGAAGCATGTTTTTGTTCCCCACTGAGGAACAGTGACCCTGTAAGGTAAGCCTCATCACATCCTTTAAGCATTTCACCTGAGTGCTCCACAATGTTGTCCAAAACTGGTCTTAGATACTGACATAATAAATAGTAAGATCCCTTCCTTAAAGGTGTGCTTTTCAGACCCTCTCCTGTATCTTGTAGCTCCTGGATTCAAAGCCTGGAAACCCTAGTATTTCAGGACCCCACTTAACAGTGGCTGAATTTCACCAGAACTTGTTTTGGGACAGGAAGTGGTCCAGAACAGAGTCTGAAATGACAAAGGTTATAAGGGACAGATCATATACTACTAACAAGCAGAGGACAAAGCCATAAGAGAGTGCTGAGAGCTGAGCATCCACTGCATTCTTGCACTCTATACAACACTTAACAGATTTCACTAATAAAAGCAAATTATAATCCTTATAACTAAATATATATAATCTTTTAATGACAATTTAATTGGAAAATGTCAAACTACTTTATGCTATATAAGCAAAGATCCTCCATATGTAGCAAGCTGTTCTGAAATGCAAGTTTATCAGCAACTAGATATAGCATATTCTGCAAGCATGTGCTCTATGGATGAGCACTTCAGAACAGCAGCAGCTCAAAACTTAAGCAATTTCAGCCATTGCAGACCCGGACATGGTTTCTCTATCTTTGCAATTCATTCTACTTGCCCTGCAGCTGAACTTAATCTATTAATACATAACAGTAAGGAAAGATTTTCTCTAGTGACAGCAATGCACTTAAAACAATAGGTAACTGGTACTATTTTCATCTTACAGAGAAAGCAAGTTATCACATAACAGCTCTCCTGGTCTCCAGACACCTTATCCTCTAAAACACCCTCCATTCTATTGGGCTCACAGACAACAATTTCTCCCAAATCAGACATGATATTGGTGCAACCAGCATTTCCTCATCTGCACTGTTAAATAAAACATGAATCAGAACCTCAAAGAACGGCATGCTGATTCTCTTAAATATGTTCTGAAGTACCAAAAATTTCTACAGAAGAGGGTAGAAACATGATATGAAGACATAAGAAAGCAGCACAAGAACACCAATTAAACTGCTGCTTTGGTCAAGCAGCAACCAACCAACCTTCAAGTCAGAATTGTTAGAAACACACAAATCTAGATCTGTTGGTCTTAGATGCAGGAGCAAATATTCTGTTAAACAATCTGTTTAAAAATATTCTTCTATATAGAGGTTTGGGGCTTGATGAGGGTCTATTAGCTGGCCACAACCAGTTCCAGGTGATAACAGCACAAGCCATTCCTTTCAACCGTGTAGCTGCACCATTATTCTCACACTGATGCTACACTCTGACACCCCTACAATGCCACCTCCCAATATGTATATATACACTAATATTTGCTGAGATAAAAACACCCACCACCTTTACCAAACCGGACCACTTCCTCATTACTGTGGTAACAGCATATTTAGCTGGAGAGTTAAGAAAAGATGAGCCCGACCTTTTCATTCTATTCCATGTGACAACCAAGAAACTTCTTGCTACCAGCTTATGCCAGAAATATGACAATTAAATTACCTACTACACCAGCAGCACACATTAATCAGTATTGTAAAGCAAAACAATGTGCTGCTCAATTCAGAGCTGCACTGAACCTCAGGTAGGTAGCTTACAGGCTTCTCTGGATCACAGTGAAACTTTCAGCAGCTTGCAGAGTAAAACTTGAAACTGGGGAAATGATGTACAGTTTTATAGACACACATCTGAAAGTAATAACCATCATTAGCGCACATCCACATGTATCTGGAAATAAGGCAGATTTTCAATGGAAATCTTCATAATAAGATTGGGATGCCTCTGTGCGTGGTATAAGAAGTTCTTAAAAATAACAATTTGAAGCCTCTCTACGAAGAAGATTTATCAGTATACATTAGTTTCTCTTCACAATAATATGGTATCGTAGATGTCAATACAAATCTAATTAGCTGTATTAACATCTACATCACATATTTCAGTATCACTGATTCATCAAGCTTCTCAGGAAAACGTACCTGCTACTGAAATTTGAGCCAAGACTTGTAGCCCATGTAATATTTCCAGAATCTGAAGAGCAGCTTTGTACTCACATCAAAACAAGAAAATCAAAGTGATCTGGAATGACTCTGTCAATCAAGGCACAATTTAAGACATAAAATTATAATTGCATGCTGTCGAGGGAAAAAAGTTTTAGCCAAGATTTTCTTTAGGGTTTTTTTGTTGGTGTTTTTTTTGTGTTGTCGTTTTTTTTAAATGTTTTTATGTTCCTGCAATATCTTCAACGAAGTGTTTTTGTAACTTTCTTTTAATGAAGCTATAAAGAAGAAAGCAGAGTACATTTCCTGGCAACAAATCACTACCTGGCAGGACCCTCTTTACTGTGGTTTTTTCAATTGCTGTAACTAAAACACACATGGTGCACTTTGCCAAAACCAGAATGTTACTGGTATTAAAAAGGGGATTAAATTCAAATGATAATTATTCCTAATGCCCAAAGAAGTGTCCCTCAATCTTCAGAAACAGTTAATAGCTGAGAGCAATCAGTCAGATTGTCCCGAATGGGACAACATTCTAGTAGACCTTCTCATAGTCATCAGTAGTTCACTTTTCTCAAGAAAAAGAACTCAGGATCAGATTCCCCACCCGCCCACCTTCCAATACTACTAAAAATGCATTTCTGAGCCAGTTTTATGAGCTCCCTTACAACTCCTTAAGCAAGTCTTGCATACAGGAAAAAAAAAGATTTGTCAAAAGGATTTAATATGTGAAAAAGTTCTCTCTTTAGCCACTAATTTAAACAATTTGGGATTTTGATATATAATGAAGTGCATCAAGTCATCCTAGCAGATACTGTTACCACTTTTCCTTTCGATTTTGTTATTGCTCAGCATAACAAAACAAACAGAATTCTTCTTTTATGCCACTTTCTCAGCTCATTGCAGGCAACGCATTACTACCTCCGTAAAAAGAAATCCTTTGCATGTATTTCAGAAATACGAGTTTCAGAGTGCATCAACTTATTTCTCTTGACAAACTATGTGCTGAAATACTAAGTTCATTGCTAGTAACTTTGCAAATTAACGAACTGTGTCACACTGACCAGAAAAATGCTATCATCTAAAACTATTTCACAGTCAAATGTAATATCCTGAAGAGATAAGTAATCAGTCCCTCAGAACCAACAGACATTATTGCTTCAGAAACCTGCAATCCCATTTGACATGTTTTTTCACTATGTAGTTCACATCAGGTAAAAAGCGCACCAGATATTCTCGGTAAGCACATTGAATACTGCACTAAAATTCCAGTAATAACAGGAAATTTGTTCAAAGTGGCCCAAATGAACTCTCTCCCCACCCCTCCAACATCCCAATCACTTGGAACATTTCCAGAATTTCTGCCTATCTATAATTTTAAAATAGGAAAAAAAAAATAATTTTGAAAATATCAAACACATCACCACAGTTATCAGGTACAATGAATGTGACTTCATCTCAAGAAGGATATGCAGCACTTCCTGATATGTGCAGGCCCCATGCTTCAAATCAAAATATACACATGCTTGGTATTCTGGACAAAGAAAAATGTTTAAATGAACAGCTATTAGACAAGAGGTGAACAACAGAAGTTCAACATATATAGACCACAATATACACCAGAACTACTAAAAGCTAGTTACAGACAGGGGCTTAGTCATATACTTAGTCCCATGTTTTACAATTACCTGCCAATTTTTTATGCCTTGGCACTTGCTGCATACTGCTAATCTTTTGAATTACTGTGCATTCAAGTAGGTGGAATATATAGTTCCAGGGGAATTCCATTATACCTTATCATAAATGAATCCTACCACCTACTATACCATCAAGTTCCTGTTGTCCCTACAGATTAGTTCTTGCTTACTAAAGCATTTGAACTCTGAAACTGTACATTTTTTTAAAATTTGATAAGCACCTACAAGGAATTCATTTCAGAAGAATCGGTCATATTCTTGCATTTTTAGCGTGATGACTGTACTCGTGCTTCTATTTTTATTACGATATTTTGTAAGTTACTAATTATTTGTATACCTTCCCTGATTAAAGGATTAAGAATTAAAATCACAATTTTATGATAAAATATTATAATTTAAACATCACAGTATTAAAACATTTGAAGAACAACTTGGATAAACAATACATGTACATTCAAATAATACGCCCTAGAGTGCACACAATTTATTCTCTGAATATCTTGACATTTCATCTTCGTTTTTGGTATGGAGGCAAAAAAAACAATGACAATTTGTGTTTATTGATTAAAAATAAATTCACCCAGACCTTGCTAGAGAGCACACAGAAAGGATTCTTTCAAATAGTTCAAAACAGCCCTCTTGTTTTTGCAGAAGCACAGATCTTGACTAATTGTGGCTTACAGATTAACACAGCAATGAAAACAATAAAAGCTATTCTCAGCAGACTTCATTTCTTCTGAAAGGTGTCAGGTTGAGATTGAAGTAATGCAATCTGAAAATAACCACACAAACCCCCTGCCACACCATTCTGGCAATATTCATCAGCTCTAGAGCCACTGGCCTAGCAGTAATTCAAGAGTTAAATATTTTGACTCTGACAGGAACATCTGTTTAAGTCATCTGCAAATTTCTGTCTTGTGACCATTTGTCCAGCTTCTGCTGGACTAAAGCTAAAGGTATACCGAACATTAAGAAATACCTATAAAAGGAGGACTAAAGAATAGAGTAAAAGGAAAAGACAAGGAAGAAAGGGTAGAGGAACACAGAAGCATACAAACAATAACAACATAAGGAATATCCAACAGAAGGATATTCCCAAGAGGACAACACCAGCAGGGAAAGCCTCAGAGAAGAAAACAAGGTAAAGGATAGACAGATCCAAGCTAGAACATTTGGACCCATGTGCAAACGAACCTAGTTGAAAGCATGTGGCTCTGCCTGGGAGCAGACCGCAGTGCTTGAGTCTCCATTTGATTATTATTGCCTGGAAACAACATAGGTTTGAGTTCAGATCAGGACAACATTAAAGCTTTCTGCTATGTTATTATACTTCCATAATTTGCTGCAATACCACAAGCCTATCAAACAAGTCCTCAGTTGCAAAAGGTGAATTCTTGGTACACCCAATACACGAATTAAGATTCAAGGAATGAAGACTTTTCAATATGAGATAGAAGGTGGCTGTGACCATTTTCTGAATTTGTATTTTTAAATTCAAGACTTAAATGTTTCTGAATGGGAATAGCACTTCAAAATCCTTTCTTCCTCCTATCTCCACATATCTGGAGTCAGAACTCAATTCATGAGTAAAGCAAGCTGGATACTGAAAACATTTACTATTTAGAGTAAGTTTGGTGTTTACAGCTGGATCAATGAAACACAGCAGCTGGCCCTCTGATCAGCTTGAAGACCCACACCTAGGGACACACAAATGCACTTAACTTCAGAGAAGCAATTGCAGCCTACATAACTACATGCATAGTTGTACTTTAGTATATACTTACATACATCATACTTAACATTCACGCTTAATTGCACATGCCCAAAAAGACATGGACCAAATGCAATTTAACCACTTCAACTCCACGTGTGAGTGAAATCTAATTTAATGAAATCATTGTAGGTTAGGCTCTGTCATACATGCCAGAATCATAACAACAGCTCCAGCTGCCAAAAGGGAGAAATAGAAATTTTGCTGCCTTCCTCCTATTGTGTTCTCCACTTATCCTACATCCCTCTCAAGCACAGAAACCCTTCATTGAGCCCGTTATTCAATACAGAGGCAGAAAATTGACCGTGTTTGTTTGGGTTTTTGTTTGTTTTTTTCTTTTTGCTGGGACAGTTTGCTGACATTTTAATGAGTTAAATCAAGGCATGGAGTATTCCAGCAAGCATCAAACCTGGCACACGGTACTTAGTGAGAACATGTAGGCAGGAAGACAGGGACGAGAAGATGGGGGATGATACAACTCCCCACTTCAGCAGCAGTGAGTGACCTGTTCAGTCTGTTCACCCTGTGTTAAGAACCACGCAGATAGCAGGCAGATACTTAGCAGGTTCTCTTTTACTTCACGAAAGAACTCAACCAGTTAAGTCACACTCAAGATGCTTAAGAACCCACATCAGAAATCAGCACCCACACAAGATAAGAATCACCTCACCTTTACAAGTTGTGTGTACGAAGGACGTGTGTACACAGAAATAGCTCTGCTCAGACTTTCTGGCTATTCTCAAATAAGTTGAGTGAAACTGATTTTATACATACTTGTTATCAAACAATTCAAGTCAATGTTGTAGTTAAAGAAAGAAAGAGATTTCTTTTTTTCAGGGGAGACTTAAGGAGGCATTCTGACTGTTTGCTTTAAGCAACATGCTCTCCCTCTAGTTAATGCAAAGAAACACAGTCTCCCATAGGGCAACTCAGAACAGGAGCCTGGGTCAGCTGCTCTGAATTGCTGGTAAAGGAACCTTGCTCTCTGAAGAAGCCTAGGGAAGAACTATTTAAAAAAGGAACCTGAAATTGAATATATCCCTACAACCCCACTTTCCAACATGAAAGTCACTGAAACACCAAAAATTCAATCATTCCTATTCATTCCTAAAATGAAAAAACAGAATACCACATAGATGTATGTAGCACAATTATCTAAAAAAACACACAAAGAATTTTAATGATTTTTTTCAGAGCTCCTTGGGAATGTCAGTGCTGCTGCCATCAGATCTCCTCAGGGTGCCTAAAACAGCATTAACAACTCTGTACTTCTTACAACCATAAATGAAGTGCAGCCTAGGAGTGCTATTGTACCTCTAGTATAAAGCAATCACCTTTTAGCTGTGTGCTTGCTTGCTTTAAGTCTCATAAAGGGATGAAGTTTTTTTGTCTTTTTGAATGGTTTTATGACAACTAAAAGACAAGCATTGGCCTCCTGCTTTTCTATAAAAAAAACCCAAGCCTATAATGTATTATAAGCAAAAAATGCAATATAAATTCACATCACAAATAAATGACATTAAAATGCCTGTGTGCATGTTCACCCTCCTACTTCCCAGATAATAGAAGAAATGAAATCTCATAAAAAGAATATGGATTTTATCCAGAAGAACTGTGACAATTCAAAAAAGCATTTTCCTTTTCTTCCTGCTTACATTGAGACCATATTTTTTTCTCAGTAAAAAGCCAAATGCAACAGTTTTGAGGGCGGGTCAAGTTCAGGGAAGTACTCCCAAATGTCCTGTTTACTCAATTATCCTCACCACAGCTACCTACAAGGAACTTCTAGAACATTTGTTTCTAGTCCTACTATAAACTAGCTGTAAACTGGTGAGTGAATAAGACAAGTTTTTAAATAATCCTGCTTTATAATCAACTTACAAAAACATCCCAACACAATAATATTATAGATTGACTATCCAATATTTGTATGTTTAGGAAGTGTGATCTCACAAAATCCAAAAAGGAAATTACTAAATTACGTTATCTCTTTGCAATTCGGTGGAGGGTTTTTCCCAGATATATAAAGACTAAAACAGCACATCTAGTTTTTGATCTGCACTTCCTTAAAGGACAGCTGTAAATACATGGATTTGACCCAGGCACACCACTAATTTAATTTGTTCTTTTTCACAAATAGTGATACTGACGCTTCTTTCACAAATAGTGATGGCTGCTTCTGTAGAGTGCATTCATCTACATTTAAACAAAGAACATAAGGCCTTCAGTCAACCTGAATTCACCCCACTGCTTTAAAATACCCACCACTGAGGAGGAAGATATAAAACCATTAACAGAGAATAAACAATGGTTCTGAAGTCCTCAAATTGCTCCAGATTGTTCTGAACCTATACTTTTTTCTTAAAAGTGTGAGCAGGAAAAAACATATGTAACTAGACCAGAGGAATTACTACTACTTTTCTACTCTGGGCCCACCTGAAAACATAAAGTTTGGATAAACGTAAGGGAACTATCACCTCTTCTCTCACCTCTTCCTCCTCCTAATGATTTCTATCACTGGCATCCTCTGTATAACCAGCTAATAAAAGCTTCCCTACAGTTCTAAATCTACATGTAGAATATATCCTTTCCTACAGTCTAAAGTAAAGAAATGTTAAAAAAAAAAAATTGCCTCCAAACACATTCCTGAAACTTCTGCAGAGTAAAAGTAGTTCGAAATATGGCAAATCCATCCCTCTAAATGTTCTGTTCTTATCTTCAAGCAAATCAAAACCATTGGAGGAGTGTGACCAATAAAAAAAACCCACCTATTTGACCTTAGCAATACAGTAAAGTTTACCGTATTGACAGCATGCAATGGCAGCTAGTTAATATTTGAACATCTGAATCATTCTTCCATTTATCTTTCTGTCACAAAAAACACAGGCACCTTTTTAATCATGAGAATGACAGATAGTGAATCATATTTAATATCAGACTGGAAAAAAAAAAGTATCTGTGGTGGTCTAGGACACCAAGCTTACTAAAACATCCTAGACATTCAGGTGTGTTGTAGAACATAAAATACATAAATAATAAAATTTTTAATTATACCTCATATTATATAAATAGTAGGATATTTAATTATGCATAAAATAATTAATTTACAAAAATAAAAGGGCTCACAGACCAACTGACTTAAATTGTATATACTTAAAAATGTTTCCAAGTGGTATTACCTTTAAACACATATAAGGTCAGATCAACACTAACCAGAAACATGGGTGTGACCCCATAAACACTTTCCAAGTGCAGAAGAACCAGGCCACACATCAGAATTCGGCAGACACAAGACACCATAACTTGCATCAAAAAGCAGCAACTCTACAGCCTCTTTTGAATAGAAGAATTGTAACGCTCTCACAAATTAACTAGTTTGACAAGAGACACAACAGACTGCTGAGTTACACCAATGCCTCAGTTGCAAGCAGGTCAGACATGCAGCAGAATTTATTCAGGAAATATGTCTGGGCTACTGGCTCTAGTGCCTTTAACAATATAACCTATCTTCAGACACGTCTGCAAAGTAGCTCTGCTGCAGATGGGCTTTTCCTCTTCAATTCTGCTGCTAGCAGCCCCAAATTATTTTTATACAGTTAAGTCCTCAGGGAAAGAATCAATTTTTAGCCTATTACTAAAAACTAGAATAAATATTCTCAGTATCTTTATTATTTTACCAGATTTTAAATGGTGGTGTCAAATCCTGCCCTTCACCCTGCTACCAACAGCAGTAAACAAACACAAGTAATACAAGTTTGGTTCACCCATTATTTGGCAAGCTCAATGCAGAAGTATTTCCACCAAACGCTCTCTCTCTAACCACCACGCAATGTGGGGGAGAGAGGCATGTTGACATCTCTCTCTGAAGTTGCATGACTCAACATCTATGCCATGACCTGAGACATTAACTACACCAAATTAACCTGTGTGGTTAAACAGAACTGTGACATGCCTAGGGCAGGTGACTCCAATCTTCCACCCTCCTCCTGTGCAAACACACACAGTCTGTAGTTTCATTATTGATGTTTGCTTTCATTTTAAAGGTTTATTAGGATTTATTTCACATACTATCTTGTTTCACTGATACTGTGCTTGGCTTTTGGTAGCAGCACTTGCTGAACCAATAAAAATAAATCCCACTAAATGACTATCATAACACAATAATAGTTTAAATAATATAGGCCTGAGTACAGGCAATTAGATTGGTTAAGATGGACAGCCTGGAAGACACAAAAACAACATTATTAATCATAACTTTAACAACAAAAAATACCTAAGCCTACAGCCCAAGTAGAAAAGAATGAATATTTGAGAATTAAATGTTAGTAGCACTAGCTGCCAAAAGCAAACTGTTCATTTGCAGTGGTCAATCTATGCCTTAAAATTACACAACTGACCAATGAAATAAGGATTCAGGTGCTCCCATATCCTCACACCAGGTCACAACAGGACATATTTTTCTTTCTGCAAACAAAGCCTTGTTCCAGTCACAGCGTGGGACTGATACAGGTTCTTGTTTGCACAGTCTGATAGTATAGCTAAAGCATTTTAAGAGACAAAAAAAAAACCCCACACTAATGCCATTGCGGTTTGCGTTTTTGGATAATCAGTTACACTGATAAAAAGAAAGAGAACCTTTAGTTAATAACTTCTGACCATATGACAACAATCTGAAAAACAACACTAGCCCTTTGTCCCAGGGGTGGGGTGGTCCAGGTACCACAGGTCCCCTGACTGTGCCTTGCATGGCCTGCCCATTCACTGAAGATGGAGCAGGACAGCCGCAGTCCTTCCCCTCCCTGCTGCCCACTGCCAAAAGCACGGCAGATGGGGGTAAAGTACAACAGGAGCACACAGCAGAGAGCAGCCACACTCACCTGCTCTCCCCCAACAGCCACACCTTGCTGCCACTGTAAGTAACAGACCAGCAGCCTGACCAGCAGGCTTTAACCTCGTGTTCTAATCCTCCAAGATTCACAATGAACACAACTGCAGTCCCTGGAAATACCCATGAATGAGATAGGGATAACATCAAACAAAACCTATGTGCATTATCCCAATATCTTACAATTTCATCAGATACTATCGTTTGACAGAATTTCATGAATGTTAGAGCTCTCGATACCTGACACCCTTAAAACATCACCTTTAAAGCAAAAGCCATATCCAGCAGATTTGTATGCTTCAGGTGATTGCACGGTAGTTGCTGGGACTCTTCATTCCTCTCAGGTGAGCAGCAAAAGCATAAGGTTCTACCAGCTGAAGTCGTGTGATAGCCTAAATTAATTGAGTTGATGGTCTCCAGCTTGTTCTCATTGATTGATGAGACAACTTCAGCTGCAAATCAAAAGGAATTTGGGAAAAAACCTAACCATCACTCCCCCTTGCCCAAGCCAGCAGACGTAAGTGTGAATTGTCTCCCTCTATGGTGCTTCTGTTCTGTACAAGAACAGGATTTTAATCTCCTGAAGCTTACGTGAACACTAAAAATTAAATGGAATTGCTTCAACAGAGAGCTTAAAAACAAACCAAGAAATCAAAAAACTATGCTTGTGTTCTTTCGCAGCACAGTTTTCTTCAGTATTCACAGAAATATAAAACCAACTACGAATAGGACTGTGGCGAGTCAGAAAACTGCACCAATGCATACACTTCCGTGTTCTACCGTCATAGTAAGTTTGCAAAGCAAAGATATCATAAGAGGAAGTAGAACACTTACATTGCTAAAATCAACTGGCAGCTAGCATGTTGAAACCCAGTGTAAGGGGGTGTGTGCAGTAAATACCACAAAATAATTTTTAAAATTTAAATTCTTCTGAAAAACATAGATTAAACTAAGTCTACTACTACAGTCTCAAATGCTCAAAATGGGGGAATCTGTCTCCTACCCTCAACAAAAGAAGGCAGCAGGGGGGTATTTGTAAGACCTTGAGAAGTTTTTTGATTCCTTTTATATGGAGCCCAGATTTCAAATCTTTTAGAAACTCCTAGATTACATTTGCAAATCATCTATACAAACACATAAAATATATTTTATTTACAAAAGAGGAAAAGTGCCCAAGATTTTAATGTAATTATTTCTCAAGGGCTTTAAAAACATCAAACATCACAAGAATTGGCAATGCTGTAGGCAGGCATCTCAGCAAAACTGTCAGGAAACTATCTTCTTGCCTGCTTTATAAGTGAATCATATATAAAAGTTCCTTCAAATGAGTAAAACTGCAGCATGGTTGGGACATAAAGCATATCTCAGTTTTAATCTCAAATTCTTAAGACTCACATCTGATAACAAAAACCACTCTGCAGTAAGTTGCTTATACAAATATGTAGAAATTCGCATGCTTGCATCTGACATCAGATTCTTCCCCAGAACCGTTGACTAACACACATCTCATCCTTCAGAAAAAAAAGAAAGAAATCCATAATTGTATTTAAACTCTACTAAGCACAGAACATTATGCAACTGCAAGTTCTAAAATAATAAATTTAAATAGAGATGATAGCTCCTCCTAGATGTAGTGCCTAACCACAGTGTCTCAACTGCAGTTAGCCTTCCTGACCCAATTACAGCTCCATGCAGGCACAACGGCTTGCTCACCTGCAACATGCACAGAAGCAAACCCTTAAAAAGTAGGAAAGACTGACTCAGCTGCAAGCCACAATAAATGGCATGCTGACTAATACAAAGATGAAACCCTTCCATAGTCAATATAAAACCTGCAAAGATAAGCAGTAGAAATTAATTTATATAATTATCAAAAGAATCTCTAAAGTTGCAAGACTTCAGAAAAGAAAGGCTAATTTCTGTTTCACTTGGACATCAGTTCAAATGTATAAGGCAGCCAGACCTTCATATGACCAAATTCAGTATCTATGTCATTGCTAATCCATAAGGAGCTCATGTCCTTCAAGGAGAAAAGCATGAAAAACTGGAGGAAAAGCATTACAGAGAACGCAAGCCTTTGACCTCAACCTTAAGAAAAGCCTGAATAAGTGACAATACATAATGTTCAAAATGTGTATCTACACAGTAGACCACAGACCAGTGTAGAAGGTAATGGGTGGAAACCCCCATCACCACCAGACTCTTCTTTTCACATCCCCACTACTATCAGAAAAGAGGAAATGAGAGCAGGCATTTGGTGGTTAGGCTTGGGAAAGAGAGACCAATGAAGTCCTGTTACAAAGCAGGACTGTGAAAAAGAACTTGGCAATAACTGCTATGATTTTTTCTCTTCTGAAATGACACTTCTGCATAATCATTTCACAAAAATCAAATATGCCATCAGAATTAAAATCAGGTTTGTCTGCTGAAGATTACAGGTACCGTAGATATAGTGGTTCAACTCACAAAAGGTGATTACACACTTCTGGAAAATTGTTTTGTGCCAGTCTAGCTCTGAAATCTTCAGGGAGCAAGTTCTTAACTTCCACTACAAATTTTTCATTTACATTTGCTGCAGAGAGTTTTCTCTCTCAGTTTTTTTTTTTAAATCCATGCATGTGAAAGGGCTCAAAGTCACATCACCCCTTCCCATCATCATGTCATATCGCAAAAATTAAGTAGCCCCAGGCAATGCAGGTTTTCTGGATGGGAAAATTCAAGAGAAAAATCCAGCTGCAGGAGGCCCTGGTAGTTTTCCTGTACAAAAGCAGTGCCTTACTAGGGGGTTGGGAGGTATTGTGCTGTCTATCCAGCTCCCCAAGAGATGAAATGTAAAAAGAAGAGAGTCTTGAGTTGGTTTAAAACAAAATATCTAAAGGCACATGTCAGAAAAAAATCGATCACAGTCAGTCATGCCCACGTCCCTCTGCCCCTGTCCCTCTCCACATCCCTGTTTTTGTGACTGACCTTTTATTTTCCAATAGTTACCCTGTAATCTCAATGAAATCCAGCATCCTGCACCATTTACCTAGAAGCTGACACAGAGCGCTGCAAAAAGCTGTTCAGCAAGAACCGATTTTCATCCCCTTGTCAACTCCACTGCCTCTAAAATGTGTTAAAGCTTTCTGAGCTGCATTAGAATCTATTCTGATGAAAGACAATTTCCAACTGTAAGAGCACTACCACGCGTTTTGCACTGCTGAGTTTTAAAAGCAAAATTACAGAAAATAATCAGTCAGCAAGAAAGTCTCAATACCAGAAAACACCTGAAGTTTCTAAAGCCACATTTCTGTATTGAGAAGATCCTCTATTTTATTTCCTGTGGATCAAATTTTTACATTTTTACTCAGTCCTAATTCAACTTGAACCCATTGACTGACCGAACAAAGACATGACAGAAACCTCTTTAGGCATTGTGAAATGTTCACAGTTCAAAAGAGAAGAGACTATTTGTTTCAGAAAGACTTGGACTAAAGTGATGCTCTAAATAATTGAAATGCAACAGCAGTTAACAAATGGCTCCCTGCAACATTATATGGTAAGGCCACAAACCAAAATGGACTCTCTCTGACCACTTACACTCCATTAAATGCCCAAAGAACATGAAATTAAATGAAATGCATTTTAAAGCACTTTCTGTTTTGCCAAACTTCACTGAAAGTATCAAAATTAGGAAAAATGCTTAGCCACAGCTAGCTTCTGCTTTTTCCTCTCTCATTCAAACTAGTTTTAGTTTTGTTTTTATAACATAACATTCATGAATTGCTCATGCATATAAAGTTCCTCGGATTTAAGTGTAACAGCAATCTACGTGATTTTAAATGAGGGTCCTCATGCAATTTATTATAGCATTACAGTTAATCAGATGATATTCTGTCCCAAAGCAGGAAAATACTATTTATAGTTTCCAATTTAAAAAAAAGAAATCACACTTAAACATGCGTAAGAACAAGCATCTGTATAAAATACTACATAGTTTAATTTGTAGCAGAAGTAAAAAGGAAATGGCCCAAAACAACTCCGTTACACTGCTTGCACCCAAACTGTGATTATCATTATATCCACAAGAGCTCTCAGCTGATGGTAATTTTGTTTTAAAATAAATTACTTCAAATTAAACTCTCCATATATAAAGAAACTATTGACAAGGCTGATTTATATACACATTACAGCGTTTCAGATTTGATGTCAGACTTGAGGAACTTCCACATTACCTTATGAACATCAAGTGAAATGCTCTGGAAAGAAGCTGGATATCAAACAGGTGGAATTTGGCTTTTTAGAGATGACTTTGTAGCAATTTAACAGCCAGGTCACAGCACCCAGCAATGCTCTGACACCCTCAGCTGCACACCATGGCCTGGCACCTGCCTGGAGAAATGCCTACAGTTACCACAGCATCACAAAAAAACACAGGGAGTTTCATCACTGTTTTCAGCTAGGGCAGAATGAGATCATTTAAGATGAAAACACGAGAGTAATTACACCTGACCTGTCTGAGTTAAAAAACAACTACAAAGGTCTGCTTTGGATTCCTACAGGAGCATGGTGGCATTTTCTCTGGTTCTTACGCTTCATATGTTCCTGTGCTGCAACCCATCCCTAAAACATCTCATTTTAACGCCGACAATTACAGTACCAAAGGCTTCAAGAAAAACCAACCCACATAACTCAAACTGGGGGAAATCCCTGGCCAGGACCCTGAGTGCCCTGTGAAGGCCTCTAAGTTTGGGCGCATGAGGAAGGGCCATCTCTGCGGTAAAGCCGCTGGGGTGACGGCAGTGCTCACAGAGCTGCAGCCTGCTCGGCTTTGGCCCCATTATTAAAGCAACATCCATGGCTTTTAAGCCACCAAAGAACAGTTTTTTAAAAAGCCTACAAGGGAATGCGTGATAAAGGGGTGAGGAAACTTCAGTGCTGCTCCCCACTGTGCAGGGGCACACTCGAGCGCTCACCAGCCGAGCTCCGGCTCCTCAAACCAGATGCTCTTCGTGTCTCGGCGACCAGTGGACCAAAAAAACACCCCCCCAAAAAAACCCCACACCCTAAAAAGTCATTTCCTCGTCTCAAACGCGGCCCATTACCCGCAGCACCAACACTGCTCTGGCCGCGGCCTCCCCAGCTCAGGGCCGCGCCAGGGAGCGGCGGGAGCCCTTCCAGCCAGACTGCCCGCCAAGGTGCGGTGCGGTACGCTGCGCTGGCGCCCGGGGCTCCCCGGGCTACCGCGGAGGCGAGGGCTGAGGCACTTCCACACGCGGCTGCCTCCGGCGAGACACAGGAACGAAGAAAAGAGGTGAAGGGACCGCGCTGGGCGGCCGAGGGGTCCGAGGGACAGGGCGCCGCCACCCACCGCCTCCCCTCAGGGCTCAGAGGCGGCGCTGCCTCAGCACCTCCGGGGCGGGCTCGGCGCGGGCGGCAGCAGCAGGTGAGCCCGCGGCCCGTAGCTGCGCCCCACAGCTCCGCCCCGTGGGTAGAGCGCGGGGCGGGGAGCGCCGGGCCGGGCCGGGCCGGGCCGTGGCGGCGGGGGGACCCACTCGGTCCCTCCCTCGCTCATTCACTCTCTCGCTCTCTTTCGGGGCAGCGCCCGACACTCGGCGGTGGCCGCGGCCCCCGACGGCTCCCGGGAAGCGGGTGAGTGCCGATACCTGCCCCCGGCGCGGGGGCTCCCTCCGCTCGGCAGTTCCTGCCCCGCCTGGCGCGGGGTGAATGAGGAAGCGACACGGGCTCCGGCTCCCTCCGGCCCGGCTGTCTTCCGTGGGGCTCCCGGCGGGGAGAGGTGCGCCCGGCTCGGCCGTCGCCGGGCTCAGCCCTTCGCTCTGGCGTGTGTCCCGGCGGGTCGGGCGTGAGGGGCGGGCGGGCCGGGCAGTGCTTCCCGGTGGGGCTGTGGGGCGGGAGCCGGCGGGGCTGCCTCCGGCACCGGGGCGCCGGCAGCTGCGGGGCTTCCTCGTCAGGCGCGCCTCCATGTTGGGCTCCGCGCCCCGGGGCGGGGGGTGCGGCGGGAGCCCTGGGAGCCGGCTGAGCCCCGGCGCTGGCCCGGCCGCGGACTATGTGCGCCGAAACGTCCCCGTCGCCAAGCTCGGGGGTGCTCGGGATGGGGCCGGCTCGTTCGGTCCGCGAGGAAGCGCGACCTTCAGCGGGAAGGTCTGCCGGGCTCCGGGCAGAAGAGGGACGGGAGGCACCGCGGGCGCGTTGGCGGGAGGAGAGGGTTGTGCCCCGCGTGGGGCGGTAACGAGATCCGTGTGGTCCGTGACAGAAACACGGAGTTCCCTCGTAGCAGAAATACCAAGTTTGATAATACCGACCCTTTTTCCCCGCCCAACAGATACTCTTTCTGCCCCCCTCACGACAGTGAGTTTGAAGCAGGTACAATGCACGATCTTTTAAATGGCCAGGTTTCCAGCTGAATGGCAACAGACAATAAGAAACGAAGGAGCAGGAATGCCTGTTGCTTTTGTGTATGTGCCAAGCATGCATCTCTTAAAAAACAATTTTCAGTTCATTGCTAGAGAATTCCCCGTTTGCATTAGGGTATGAAATATTAAAATAATTGAATTATGGCATTCTGTGGTTACATCCGACATCTGTTTACTTGTGGGCTCTGACTGTTGCACCACTTCACTTCTAGCTTATTCAGGTAGTGCAGAGCAGAGTGTTAATCTGGACCTAGGAGCTCTTGCAGATTTATGTGCAAGGATGATACTGCCCTGCAGCCCGTCACTTGACAGTTGGATGCTTCCGAGGACAGAACTGAATCTGCAGAGAAGGCAGGTGTGGGATAACTGATTCTCATACTAGATCTTTTCCTAATTTTATAGACTCGTTTAAAGCCTGAACATTTGACATCTCTACAAATAGACTGTGGCAAAATCCTGGATGCACTTGTGCGTTTAGTTTCTTTTAAATCTTATCTGGGCCTTGGCCTTCTACAGTCATTAGTCTATTAATGGTGTAATAAGCCAGCAAATAACCTCTTCGGCTTTCCATCTGTCAAATAATGCCATACAGGACTGTACTCATCAAATAGGAAGCTATAACCAAGTATGACCAATACAGCTTTCTGAACAAGAGACTATGAAGTGCTTCTTAAGTGGTTAAGCAATAATTCATAAACTTTTTTTTAAAAAGTGTATATGCAGCATTTCCTGTTCTAGTTCCTGAAAATGTCTGTATTAAAAAATCAGGTATTTGTCTTTGGACTGATAGATTTCAGTCACCCCAAGACACTACTATGGGAACCTACAAATACTGAGGAAAGAAGCAAACATAAAGCTGCAAAACATAGATTTAGATTTTTTTTTTTTTTAAAGTTTCCTCCCCTCACCTTGGGTTTCATAATAAAATACAGGTCTGTGCTTTAGTTTAAGAAATGATTAAATGCTGGCATTTTCAATTTCCTTGACCCACATAGCTGTACTCAAAGTTATCTTTTTGTAAAATTGAATATGGCAAACTTCCTTAAGGAAATATGATTATCAGAATAAAGTAGATAACTTTTGAAACTTTGACAGTTTAAAAATTGAAGCACATAAGAAGATATTTCACTAGGCATCATTTGTATGGTTATAGGTAATGCTAAACATAAAATAATTTAGAGGTAGCATAAAAGAATTAAGAGTTAGCAATACTTTGAAATTTTCATCCTGCATCTCGTAATTCAGATTTAGGTATGAGGGAATTGCTGCCACTCAGTGGCTGATACAAATGTATAGAAAACAATATTCTGTTACACAGCTATGATGTACGTGTGGTTAGTGAGTATGTCGTAAGGTGAATGTGTGGTGAATATGTGTGAGAAAATTGATCAGGAAGATGCTCGTATTGTTCTCATCAAACAAGAGGTGATTCTTAAACTTTTTTCTATTTTGTATTTCATGAATTATAACCCACCTTTTCTTTAGGCATAATTATATAGTAGGGTCATAATTTTCTTATTGAATGGAACAGTGAAATAGCGTAATAACTTTGACTTTTTGGTCACACAACGTAGTTGAAAAGATACTCTGTAAAGGAGGGTTTATTTTTAAACTAGAAACTGTTTCTCAACTAGAAAACAGGAAATTTTGTAGCTGCTTTTGTTAAAGAGAAATCTTTAGAAGAATCTCTCGTAGAGAACTTGGCTATTTGGTGCTATATAGATCAAGGAAATAATGATAAAACCTGGAAAGATGACATCTTTTATTAAAATAATTGATTTCCTGAGAAAAGCATAGAAGCTTTCAGGCCTCTGAGTCTCTTTTGATGTCTAAAAGCCACAGCCATTACAATTAAAGTTCATGCCAAACTGAGTACTTCAGGGCCTAATAGTTTAAATTAACCATCCATCCTTGTTTCCGTTTGAAGGACTTCACTGTCACCCTGCCTCTGTGCAGAGGCACAGATCCTCTGCTCTGTGGATGCGTTACCCTTCCATAGCTGGAGCTCAGTTCTGGCTGCTGCTCCCGAAAAGAGGAGCCCCTTCATCACCTCTCTCCCCACAGCTGCACTGCGACTGGAGGTGGGACTGTAGCACGTTTGGATCTAGCAAAGTTTGCTTTAGTCTAGGTAATCTACAGTGAAGCTGCAGTGGCACAAGCCTCAGCGTGGACTGTACAGTGTAAATACTTTACAGGTTAGCCAGCACTGAGGTATGTGCATGTATTGGGTTCATTGACACAGGTATTTAAGTTCCCTAAAGCTAATTCAGGTGTGTCTCTTCATGATACCGTCCAAATGTGTTGTGTACCTATAGTCCACCATCCCCTTTATTGCATTTATGAAGTATATACTTAACCTACTGCAAAAAGAATGGAGAAAAAAAGGAATAGGCTAGGGATTGAAATGTTTGTTGCAGATGAGTCAGAGCTGAATGTGAAAGATGACAAGAAGGGATTTACCAGTGGAGTCTGGGGGCTGGATGACTTCATTAGGAACCGAATTCCTCTGTTAATCTTCCACTGATGAGAAAGGTTATGCGATTTTTACTCTGGAATTATCCTTGCATTAAATGCAGCTTCTCCATCTGGGTTCCAGTAGTTTTTTAAACCGTTTTCCTTGCTCCATGAAAAAACTTTTCATCTGTCTCTGAATCTTCCTTTACCTGCATAATCTGAGCGCAGAATTTGGTTCTGCAGAGCTCTGTGTGGAGCCAAAGGACAACAAGCAGGAACAGTGAAAGGGGGAAAGCTACCTGTGCCCATCAGAGCTGTCTGGGTAGCACATTAGCAGTAATCATTCTGCATCCGCTTGTCTGTGCTTTGCAAAGATGCAATTACCAGAGATGAGCCTTGGAGAGCTCTTTACAGCCTTGGTAAAATAATGCTGAAGTGGCTTGTGTTACGTTCTCGTTTAAAAGCCAGTTATTTCTACCTATAAGAGAGTTTTTACACTTTCTTAAAGAGACACTACCTCTCTAAGCCAGAGCTACCTTGTTAGCTTTTTATGATACTTGAGTAATTTTGCAAAAGTCTGCTCTATTGGAAGTAGTGTACTGCCTCTAGCTCTGTAGGGGCACCTAGATTATACATACTGCCTTTATGACTGGAAGCTGCCCCAGTGTGCTGCTCCTCTTACCAGAGACACTAGGAAAGGTAGAGAAATGAGAGATCTGGCAGAGGAGTACCAGGGACCTCACAGATCCGTCCTTGGCAAGAGCAGTGCAAGATTTATTTCTGGTCTGATCTAGACCAGACATGATCAGTAACCAGACTTGTTACTTATTACAAGTAACACGGATACAGAGAATGGAAATCTGATGTGTATATCTGTGTGTTTCAGATTATTTTCTGTTGGCTTTTTTTTTTAATTAAAATTTATGCAAGTGGAACATTATGTCTACCTTTCAGTGACAGAAAGGTGCCCTGACATCCCATGAAGTAAGTTATGTTTTGAACCTATTAAATTAGCTGTTACTCTTTTCTGATTGACGATAGATTTATCAGTTTCTGACTAAAAGATGGAAGTGGTGCAGCACAGATGTATATCAATAGCTGCAAATCAAAGAGGCAGGGCGTAAAATCAATCCTTTAAAAATATTTCTCAAGCTAAGAAAGTGCATAAAACTGCAGAATTCTTTTTACGGTATCCTCTTACCAAAATTAATGTGTTTCCTGGTAATTTCTTTGCCATTGAGTGTAATGCTCGATCTGGAAAAGTTTGTTTAAGGATATGTAAGCATAGTTGATATTCATAGAATAATAATCACGATCCATAAAGTCTGTGAGTGACCATCACAGATAACTTCATGAAACTGATGCACATTAAGCTTTTAAGCCTTGTGTGATACTTGCCTGACTGCTAAGGGAGGAGGGTGTGTGCTTGCCATCTCCTCCCATTTGATCAGCCAACCATAAAACTTATCAAAAACAAACAAACAAAACCAGCACCTCTCTGAGTGCTCCAGAACAAGATTATTTTGAATTCCAAGGTGCTACCCAAGTAGTTCCACTTCTGCTCATTGGTAGTGAGAGTGGAGTTGGGATAGGTCCTAGGAGACTGGTTAATGGGTCGAGGTATCGTTGCACTAGGTGTTGTATGAGTCTGTGGCAAAAAGACCCTACTAAAACAAGCTCTTCCCAAACAGCTCAGTAAGGGTGCCACTCTTTTCTGAAGAGGTGCACGTGAGCTGAAGTCCTTTCCACCTCACTGGGCTCAGAGGAGTTGTCTGAGTTGTCTGAATTAGTATCTTGTTTCTCATCACCTGGATGGCTGAAAGCCTCTAAAAGGGGATGTACGTTTCTGCATGAGTGGCTGTCATTTGCATTATGTTTAGTCTTTTGCAGTTTCATAAATGATTTAAGTATTTATAGACTTGGTTTAATTCTGGCTACCCACTATAAATATAGCGTATCTTGAAACATATTCAGTAGATGTAAACTTCAGCTTTTTTCCCAACCCTTGAGCTATGAAGGCATGCATGCTACTGATCTGGAGCTGAAAGCCTAGACCTGTGTTGGTTTATCCTCATTGTTTGTTGTGTGACAGGTTTGTAATGATGACAAAGAGAGAAAACTGCATTTTAGCACTCAAGTGTCAAGTTACTTTCTGAGTGTTTGAAATTTTTTTTTCCCCCATCAACACCTATTTATTAGAGATCTAATAAAAATCGTCATTTGTATATTTGATTCTTTATCATATTCTCTAGTTTCTTGAGGAAGTGCAGTTTAAGCTTTGCCAGGGTTTTTTCTGCCTAAGGAGCTCATGAAGTCTGAGTGTTTAGTCAGTACCACTTTGTTCCTCATCATACCAATGGTATCTAATTTACTTAAGTGCATCAAATGTATCAATATTCAATATGAGGAACAGTTTAAGGAAAGGAGGGTTTTTGGTTGTGATACCAGATTTGTCTTTCTGATAGTAAAGCTTTTTTTAACTTATAGCCAGATTTTTTTTTTTAAGATTTAGATGCTTGAACAAGTAGCTAGATACTTGAAAAGATGTTAAAAAATGTTGAGCAGCCAGACTCAAGGTTAAGCTTGGCTTCTGCAGTTTGACTTTTTCTGGGAAATTCCCCAGTGAGCACAAAGCCAGTGTAGCTAAGCTATTGCTAACACATTGTTCGATGGCTGAACTATGCTTTTCTAGGAGGAGACTGTATTTGAGTCTTGTTTGAACAAAAGAGGAATCTTGTATTTCTTTCTTAAAAGAAACAGTCCCTCCTTTTCAAAAAGACCTCTGTGTGAAAATTTGGTAGGAAGATACAGTCCAGCCAGTAGCAAATAGGGCCCATTATATGCTCTTAACTTGTATTCTCAAGGAAAATTAAGATGCAGAGACATAGTGCAGTAACTTTGAAAGACTGTCATGTTTGAAATATGACACTGACTGCCCCGTATGTGTTATCTCAAGATTTATATGATATGTTTTGCAATACCTCTGGATGACTGCATTTTGCTGGCCTGACTATGTAACCAAAAGGAGTGTTTTGTACCTTACTGATTTTGTTAATGCCTGTTGAACTGGCACTTTGCTAAAGAACGCAGTTGTGTGTTAGAATATTTTACTGGAAAACTCTTATGAAAATAAGATTTATTCTTGCTTATTTAAAAAAATGTATTTAATGTATATTCCTGTAAGAGAGAGCACAGATGGCTGTTTTACATCAAGTAGGTGCTGCCAGGATCTTTCATTTTGATAACGAACTTTGTTCCTTTTATAGATGAAATAAAAAAAAATGGATCTGAAACCCTCAGTCATACAAGTATCTCTGCATGTGAAGGAGTAGATTTGATTATAGATGCTTTCAGTATTGATAGATATATGGTTTTGTTTTTTTAAAGAAACTTTTTAATAGTCTGGTTCTTGCGCTCACTGACTGATGATGATTACATTTCTTCATGTCCAGTGTGCTTGTCCGTTAATGCTGTGTTCGTGCTGAGCTGTGAATTGCTCAACAAGAGTTCAGCTGTTTCCTTATGTGTCTGTTGGGCGATGACTGTGGCCTTCACTGAACTCGGATATTCTTACTAATGGCTTGGGGATGCCGATTGCCAAATATCTAGAGCAGATTGGTCTGTCAGGAAATCGTGCGAG